>NC_138876.1:31246241-32510849 GCF_965194805.1 Balaenoptera borealis | reverse complement strand
TCAGGTTGTCTCTCAGAAGGTACCAAACTTTGGGCATTTGGGAAATGTGATAAGACCAGTAGTAAATATATAAACGTGAGTTGATTGCAACAGGTGTTGTGCTACAAAACGAGTTTCTAAATTTTATTAGGTCCTTCCCCCTATTTTTCTTTTATGCATATGTGTACTTGACAGAGCCTATGAGACATGCCTTTTCCTAGCAGCAAAGGAGTCTGGCGTGAGTTTATGGAATCCTCTCTGAGCATGCTCACCTGTTAATGTGAGAAGAGTTTCTCTAAAGATGTTGGCTGCATCGAGAGAGAAAGAATTAGAGGGAGAGAGACAAGCAGAGAGACAGAAAGATCTATAACCTCTCATTTTACAGATGAGAGAATGGAGACAAGGACTATCGTTGAAATTCAGGTTTTCTGCTCTGTTAGTGCTCTAAGATCATTGATATTATGATTACCCTTTTTGTTAGTTGTGTATTGGACAGTTTTCATAATATTTCTGTATGAATATGAAAGCAAATGGATCTGGACTTCATAAAATGGGCTAATGTTGACTATTTTCTTTTTAAACATGTTTACATTGAGAAAATGTATCCTCTAGACGTGAAGAGAGACTTAGAATGAGGAGGTCAGAAATGCAATCTCTTGGGGGAACGTCAGTGCACAAAGTGCACCATAGGAAACTACTATTCTGATGATGCTTTAATCAATATGCTGGGGAAGGAGGTCAAAGGGGAAATACTAAATATGCTTTCATAATTAAGAACATATAAAGTTTACTTCAATGTTTTAAAGAATAGTTCATTAGTTAGGAAACATATTTTTCCCATTTCTACTGGAAAAAAAAATTGGAGTTCAAGAAAAGTTCAAATTGTAAAAAGTGAGATATATGATTGATATAAATTAATAGCAATTTTTTAATACAGCACAACTAACTTTATACCAAATAGAAGATAATATTTTATATCTTATAAATATATATTCATGTCTGTTATTTTTCTATATTTTATCATTTGCCATCTATATATTGTTATTTTCATAATAGATATAAACATTTTAAAAGTTATTTTGTTATATAAGGGGGCAAAGTTTTTTTTAAAAGTTCATTTATGATTTGACATTGAATGTCAAGGGAAATTCAAGGCATGATACATTGACGCAAAGAGTTTTATTAATCTATTTTCGCCAACGAACTAGTCTGTGTTTATATGTTATGAACCATAAGAAATATAGTAATAAATAAAAATAAAAAAGCACAGGGACCTCATAGTTCCCATTCCAAAGTTTCAGCCATGAATCAGGTACAACAATGTAAAACCTATCACTTACAAAAGAGGTTGGATTCAAACTGGGTTTCTGGCAGATGGGACAAATCAAGGTCACCTGTCTAGATGACTAAACCCTTTTTACTAATATTTATGGAAAAGGCACTTCTATTCGTAGCTTCTGGTGATTTTAGGAACCAAGTGGAACCTTTCTCTTCTTCCTGGGAATGTCCCACTCTTGGAGAAGAACAGACAGGTTTATTTATTTATTTATTTATTTTTCCTGTTCCTTTCCTACATTTGACATCAGTAAAAGTTTTAAATATCACAACTGATTTTGCTGTAAATGGAGAAACAGTACCAAACAAAATAAAATGAAAAACCCAAAGGACAAACAGAAAATCCTAAATAAACCCTCAAGTTTGGTCTTGGGGTTTTACATATACCAATGACACAGGAGATCATAAACAGCATAATTAACACAGCAAGGATAGGGTACACGGTGCACAGAGTCCCAAGATAACCCTGACTAAACACCTTGTGGAGATCCTAACAGGTACTCTGGCCACACATTTTTACAATAAAATATCTTCCTCTCACCCATGTGTTCATAGCTGTAATCAGATCAATTATCCAAAATGCGCCTCAGAGGACTTTAGGGATTGTTGAAACATTCCCCATTTTTAAAGACAGAAATTCAAGACAAACAAAACACAAACTTCACACACAAATGCCAGCATCCAAACAAACAAATGAACCTGTTCACAAATCGGGGAGAAGTCCAACAACTCTTTCCTCTCTCCAACAGTGTACCCCACTCAAATGCAAAACAAATTGGCTTATTCCAGAGAAAAAGCCCCAAACGGAGAGAAAATAGGTCCCAGCTGTACACAGTGGAGTGACTTACCCTACCGTATGGAGCTCGCCAGCTTCCGAATGTCGATTCCTTGTTCCAGCTGCCAAGCGCTGGGGTAGCCACTGTTACTTCAGAGAATTCTGAAGGGAAGATCCTCAGTACAAGTGGTCCCGGCAGATGCTAAGGCCTTACCTGAAAATTTTCCAGCTGGGGCCGGCCATCCCACCTCTGCTTGGCAAGAGGCTGGAGAGAGAAACTCGGCAATGCAGCCCATGCCATAGTCTCTAACAGTTAGACGGACTCTCCTTGCTAACGCCTAGCCTAAATCTCCCTTCTGGAGTTTTACATTTCCTAGACTCAGTGTTACCGAGACCAAGTTGTTGGGGAAAGGAATAGCGACTTTATTCAGAAAGCCAGCGGACTGAGAAGACTGCAAACTCACATCCCCAAGAACCATCTTGCCTGAGTTAGAACTTAGGCTTCTTTTATACTAAAGGGGGAGGGAGTAAAGTCAAACACTTCCTGGTTCCGGTCCGCCTCCAGAGGGGTGTGTTAATTCCTTCCTCCCTGCAGTCATTCACAGGTGGACCTCATCAGGCTGTTTACTAAGAGCTAAACAAAGGTTTTTTAGCTTAATGCTCATTACCTAGGAGGCAGGGTTCCCAGAGATGGGCCATTTTGTGTAATTTAAGCCTATAGGAAACATCCCTTTAGTGACGAACTTGTAATGGAATACAGAAGTTCTCCCCTATTACATTAGCACTACCTTCTAGAACTATATTAAAAAGGGCTGATCTCTATTCCACATGATAGTCCTTCAAATATTTTGTTAGCTGTTGTACTTTCCCCAGCTCTAAGAAAGCAGCAGAGCAAGTTGGCTAAAAGTACCAGTTCTAGATAAGAATACTTGAGTTCAAAAATATGCTCCTTCATGTACTAGCTGTATAAACTTGAGTGAGCCACTAGTCTCTCTAAGTCGGCTTTATCATCTATAAAATGGGGAAGCAGGGATAACAATGGTACCTACCTCCCAAGGTTTTTGAGAGCATTAAGTGAGATAACAGATATTAATTCTAGACATGTAAGTACTCAGTAAGTATTAACCATTGCTGTGGTGATGGTGATTATAATTATTACTACCACTATTTACTCTTCTCTCACCCAGGCACTTCTAATCCCTTCAACCATTTCTCATTTACTAGAAACCTGGTCATCTTGCTTGTACTTTAATATCATCTCCAGAATTAAACAAAGGACCCCAGATGGGTACTGGCCCAAGAAGAGTACTAGACTATGGCCCCTACTTCTATAAACACAGCCTAAAATTCTGTTGACTAAAATCGGGTCAAGATCAAAGCTTTGTAATCCTCTACTGGTAATATTGCTGGATATTAATAGTTATCGTCATGTAATACCATTATAGTTTATAAAATGCCTTTAATATAATCTAACTTAATCCTTATGAAGTAAATAGTGTTATTATCTTTATTTTGCACCTAAGAAATCTGTAGTTCAGAGAGTTTAAATAATGTGAGCAACGTCTCCCATCTGAGAAGTGGTATATCCAGATGCAAACCAGGGTCCTCTGACAACAAACTGAGTTGTTCGATCAATTATGAGACCACTTAACCTTACGTCATCCACCATGCATTTTCCCTCTTTATCCTTAGGCAATCCATAGGACCTTTCTCAAATGACTTACTGAAATACAGATTTATTTCAGTACCTTTATTATATTTTCCTCCTACTGCAAGATGCCAACAAAGCATGGGGAGGAGAGTGAGGTGGGGAGGGAGGAAGCAGTTGCTGGTTATAATCATGCCTACTTCTCTGAGTTATTATTTGGATTTGACTAGAACACGGATATGGACTTGGCATAAAGTGGGTACTCACCAATGGCAGCTCTTTTCCTTATCATGGAAACTCTTCCCATCATAGGACTCTTCCTACAGGTACATGCGCAGGTGCTATTTATCCTCACTTATGGGATAAAGTGAGGCTATCCTCCTTTTCTCATCAGAGCTCATCAGTGGAGCCTCTCTGTAATTAGACTTTTCATTTATATGTTTGGTTTATGTATTTCTGTTTTGTCTGCCTTTCCCTTTTTTCTCGTTGGAATATTAGGATGATTTGTTTTCCCTAGATTTTTGCATGCCTCTTTGGCCATTACCACTCCTGCCAGGGAATCATCCTTATATCCTCTGAATTTTTCAACACGCCAGTAAAAGCTCTAGGACACATGTCTGATGATGACCAGTATCTTCTTTCCTCATTGTGATAAATATAAAATGAAACAGTGACTTACCCCCAAGAGTGTAAATGACTAACTTCTACTTAACAAACCAGTTTGGGGGTTTTTGTTTGTTTGTTTGTTTTAGAATTACACTCTATTGGCTGGTTCCTGGCTCTGCCACTTAGTGTTCAGCCTTGACAATATCATTTATATTCTGAGTCTCACTACTCACAGCGGCAAAATAGGAATAGTAAAACTATCCAATGCATTGGGTTCTCAGGAGGATTAAATGAGATTATGTAGAACCCACAGCATCATGAAGGTATAAAATAAGTGCTTGCAAATGCCAACTATTATGAGCATAAGCAATTAATTAGAATGTCCTGAAAACTGTTTCATTCTTTGTTGGTCTGTCCCATCGAAAGTACAAGCACTCCTAAGGAAACAAATAGTTTCCTCTGTACATTCAGGGCACCAGCTGCTGGATTTGCAGGTGGGTCTGTTGAGTTCCGTAATAGCAGACTTTGCCTAATCTCCCCTGGAGATGAAGGTACCCCCAATGGATTCAGCAGCTCACAGTCAGAGCTGCATACAAGAAAGACCCCAGTGAGGAATCTCAAGAAGGAAGCCAGCTCAGGGCCTTCTCAGAAGGGAGCAGCTGGGCAGACAGAGCTGGGCAGTTATCCAAAAGCTAGGACTTTAAAAATACCCTGGGAGAGTTCACTCCATATGGGCTGGCTCTGTGTGTCCGGGAGCATTGGGAATGGGAGGGGAAGTCCTGTCCCCCAGAAGATAACACTAGATGGTAGCAGGGCGACCTCAGAATTCTCTTAGGCAGATCCTTGCATTCTGATCATGCAGCTTCTCTGGATGTTTCCTAAGCAAGAAGTAGGTCAGGCTCTTTTCTGGGTCTCACCTCCAGAGTCTGGGCTCCCCTCTGTCATAGGTCTGGCTGGTAGGCTGCCAGGGACAACAGACTTCTTGGGTTTCCACTCAAGGACAGCAGGGCCCGGCCCTGACAATATGCTGGGGTACACAAACGCTGAACCACTGATGGATGACTCGGGCCCTACCTGGGGAAGATGAACAGCATGGTAACAAGAAACTGTCAGGCAATCATAAGCTTTTCTGAACAAATTTCAAGCTCTTGCTGGAGAACTATTGAAAAATGTGGGGAAAGGTGCATGTTGCCTAGTTCATTCTTGATTTGTGTGCTAATAGCCAGGAAGCTTATGTAAGTTGCTTGTAATACAGTAAATGAAACTAACCAAACAAAAATCAAAATAGTCCCCAAAACCCCCAGTGCTTTGGTGGTATGGGGAGCAGATGGGGGGTTGACTGATCCTGAACGTTCTGAGTTCTGACAGGTGCTGAGCCCTCAAGGCTGACCATCCAAATCAACCTTTAGGTACATGGTGCTTCAAGACTGTTAGAGAAATAATCCCAAACTCACAAAACCAAAGATCTAGTTCTTCAGGAGGAGCAAAGGACACAGTCAGGTGGGGAACTACAGGCACCCTCCACTTTGCACCACTTCACCTTTAGGAAAGACCTACATTAGTATTGTTTTCACTAACCGAAAGAAATCTGAAGAGGATTTTCGCTTTTATGAGAAACGGTGAAAGCAAAAGTAGTGTTCGGCGTCCGTTCTGCAGTGCGCCCTTATAGAGGCAGCGCGCACCCCGAGCAGTGAGAGCGGCCCCGCCAAGCTCCTTCCCCAGAAACTGCACTCAACATCTCAGCATCCAGCTGCCATCGCTTGCAACTGTGTCTGTGAGCGTCTTCTTTACCTCCATTTATTTTGTGCGCCCGTTAGTAAGATGTGTCCTAAAGTAATTGCTTCTTTGCTTTAAGTCATTTCAGATTGTGAAGGTTTCATAGGAATGTTCTATTTTGTGATGGCGAGGGAAACCTGTATCTTGAAGTCTTTCCTGGAAGTTCTGCCCAAGACTACCGGTCTTAGGGGGGAAGTGTTCAATATTTAACTATTAAGTATTATGTTAGCTGTAGGATTATTGCAGATGCTCTTTATCATATTGAGGAAGTTCCCTTTTACTCTTAATTTGCTGAGAGTTTTTGACATGAATGGGTATTAAATTTTGTCAAATGCCTTTTTTCCTTCTATTGAGATGTTTATATGTTTTTTCTCCTGCACTCTGTTAATATGGTGAATTACACTGGTAGAAACATAGACCATGGCTCAAGGGTCCAAGGAACTGGAGGGTAGACACCAGCAAGCAGGGGTCCTGGAGGGAGACCGCAGATTGTAAGAACTTTTTAGTTTTTGGTTTCCTAGTGGTAAAACTCTCCACTAATTGCCACTTGGCTCTTGTCTCCACTGCACAGCTGGTCTTCTTAATAATGACAACTCTGGAGAATATACTGTAAGACAGTGTATTCTCTTGATTTTACTTTTAGAAAGTATATATTAAATTCTGTTCAAGCACTAGCAATGTCATTGCAACCATTCCAGGCTGCAAAGGGATTCTCTGTATATGTCCAAAGTGTATGTTTTTATGCCTAAAATCTGTGTCAGTTGCTAGATAAGATATACACTAGACAGGCACATATAGAGGAAGAACTGGTTAGTTTTCTTTAGGAAGAAATGCTCACCTGAAGGAGGTGAAATTTTCTGTTTACTGTTTACTTTTCTGTTTCAGTTTACTCATCTGTAAACTGAGGTGCAGAATGCCCACTTCAAAGGGCTTTGGGAGTTTAAATGACAAAAGAAATGACCACATCCAACACAGCTTAGTATATAATAAGTGCTCAACCAAAGTTATTTCTTGAATTAGTTAGAGATTGCATTCAGTCATAGGTAAGAGTCCCCAGTAAAAGTAGCCTTAAAATATAGAGGCTTATTTTTTCTTCAAGGTTACATCCTTGAAGATGGTAGCTGCAGCTCCTGCCATCACAACTGCACTATAGGAATTCTGTGTTTTGTTTTGTTTCATTTTTTCTTTCTTGTAGAACTTTAATGTGTCATTCCATTGTCTTCTCATCATAATGGCCTCCATTATTCGTGATAAGTCAGCCATTATTCATACTCTTCCTTCCCTTTTTTTAGTATATTTTTAAAAATATGACAGCTTTTATGATTTTCTCTTCACCTTTGGTTTTCAGCAGTTTGATTACATTGTACCTAGATGTGCTTTTCTTTGTATTTAAATTACTATTAAATTACTATTAAGTCATTGGTGGGGTCTTTGGGTGCTGTCAAACGTTTTTCATTCTATGTTAGGGCAGGTCTGTTTCAGTTTTGAAATTAGTCTTAGAGCATGGCCCTCATCCCTAAGTTATGGTCTTTCTGGAGTAATAACAATGTGTGCATTACTCAGGGAGGTGTCTCCTCTCTGGCTGGTCTAAAATCCCAACATCTCCCAGCATCATTTTTCAGCTAATCTCCTCAAAATATTTGATCACTAAAGTCTAGCCCTTTCATACATAGTCTGGTCCTCAGCCCAGAAATTGAGGTGAATTATCATGCTGACTTCTGAGGTCACCTCTCTGTACAGCTCCCTTTTCTCAGGTACTCTGTCCAAAAATTCCAGCTGCTTCAGCAGCCCAGAACTTGTCTCCTTGATTCCTTAGCTCACCAGGATGACAGCTCGGCTTGGCTTGCTCCTCCTTATGCTGAGCCAGAAAAGTGTCCCCAGATAGAAAGCCAGAATGCCCACGGGCTCACTTCCTGCGTTTCCTCCCCTCAAGTTCACAGTCCTACCCTGAATGTTGTTTCATACCTGAAAACAGATGCTTCATACACATTGTTCAGTTTTATAGTTGTTTTGGGAAGTCCAGCACTTCACTTACTTATATGGCTAGAAGCAGAAACCTACTGCCAAAAATGTTATCTATTTATTATTTTATTGGTAGCCCTACTAGTAGTAACACGATAACATCAACTCTTTTGTGGTCTACAAAAATGTTTAAAATACTTTAATTTTTAAATATAAAGCATATAAAGAGTTATATTACTAGGTTGAACCTTTCTCTAACTCCTCCTTATACCTCTAGAGGCAACTACTATCCTGCATTAATGTGTATCACCTTTACATATATCTTTATACTGTTTTTATTCATGAACATATCCTCAAACAGGAAAATGGATAAGTAACTGGAATACTTAAACATTGGAATGGAGAGATGCTTTGGAGAGAGTATAGAAGTTGTATTAGAGAGAAAGATTCTAGAGGTAGGAAGATGAATTAGAAAGTTGTTGAAATGGTCCATGTGCACGTTGGTGAAGCAGGGGTTAGGGCAAGAGGAATAGATAAGGAGACTCAAAGGCCATTTACACGGAAGGAACAACATATTTAATTTGACTTAGAGCTTGAATTTTAAGTATATTTATTGGTATTATTTAAATATTTAGAAATATAGTTTTCCAAGTTATGGCCTGTTAAACAGTTAATGAGTGTCTACTATGTACCAAGCACTGTGCTGAGTTCTGTGGAGATGATATTGAGCAAAAAAACCCCATAGTTTCTGCTTATATGGATCCTTTGCTTGGCCCAAAGTCCATTCAAAAGGGACAAATCTAAACAGCTATTTTTCAGCCTGTTATTCAGCAGGTATGCATTCATAAGGCCATGCCAGGTGTGTTCAGTCAGTGCCCATTCTAATTCGTTGGCACCCTCTTCTAGTAGGTTGATTCTCCATTCTGATTGGTTGAGGTCTGCCTTGTATTAGTTATTAAGTATTTGACTCTCACCAGAAATAACCAGTAATGTGGCACCCAAAAGATAAGCTGAACGTATCATACTCTTTCTCTCAAAAGAAAAACATGGAAAGAATTAGCCCTACAACCCAAAATTGTGGATCACAAAAAACATGATTAAATAGAGGAAGTTAATTGATAGTAGGATTTTTAAAAAAGCAGACATATAAGACTGTAATTGCATCACAGTCATGGCGTAGCATTATAGCTCTGCCAGGATGCTTTGATCAGTCTTGAATTCAGAACCATCTGTCAGGTACAGACTGTGTGAGCCTCCACCCTATTTGAGATCTCCTCTTCTTAGATATCCAAGGGGTCTCCTAATCACTTCACCTGATTCCTCACATTAACCCCCTACCCCCAATTTAAGCTGCTTTGAATGAGTATTTAACCCAAGAGACAAGCTAAAACTGTAACATAATGTATAATTCAGAATATTTGTCAAGCCATGACATCAATATTTTATCAAAAATGTTCATACCAATATTTTCATTAAATACACACACACACACACACACACACACACACTGTGTCAGTGCAGGCATAGGCCTAATATATTAAGAACAGATGAGCAATCTAAAAGCTAGAGACACATTTTTTTCCATAAGATGGCTTTAGTAGCACTTAATTGTCTTTAACTTCATTCAAAACAGTTTTGTTAGATTGTATGTGACAGCTGTCATATCCACGTACATTTTTTAAAAACTTATCAAAATTGGTGAAATTTTGTGTAGCCATTTTAATATTGAAGATGGAAGAAAAAAAGCAACATTTTTGGCATATTATGCTTTATGATTTCAAAAAAGGTAAAAATGCAACAGAAATGCAAAAACAATTTGTGCAGTGTATGGAGAAGGTGCTGTGACTGATCGAACGTGTCAAAAGTGGTTTGTGAAGTTTCGTGCTGGAGATTTCTCACCGGACGATGTTCCACGGTTGGGTAGACCACTTGAAGTTGATAGCAATCAAATCGAGACATTAATTGAGAGCAATCAACGTTATACCACGCAGGAGGTAGCTGACATACTCAAAATATCCAAATCAAGTGTTGAAATCATTTGCACCAGCTTGGTTATGTTAATTACTTTGATGTTTGGGTTCCACCTAAGTGAAAAACACCTTCTTGACTGTATTTCCGCATGCAATTTTCTACTTAAACGTAATGAAAATGTTCCATTTTTAAAACAAATTGTGACGGGTGATGAAAAGTGGATAGTGTACAATAATGTGGAACAGATCGTGGGGCAAGCGAAATGAACAACCACCTACCACACCAAAGGCCGGTCTTCATCCAAATAAGGTGATGTTGCGTATATGGTGGTATTGGAAGGGAGTCCTCTATTATGAGCTCCTTCCGGAAAACCAAACGATTAATTCCAACAAGTACTGCTCCCAATTAGACCAACTGAAAGCAGCACTCGACGAAAAGCATCCAGAATTAGTCAACGGAAAACGCATAATCTTCCATCAGGATAACGCAAGACCACATGTTTCTTTGATTACCAGGCAAAAACTGTTACAGCTTGGCTGGGAAGTTCTGATTCATCTGCCGTATTCACCAGACATTGCACCTTCGGATTTCCATTTATTTTGGTCTTTACAAAATTCTCTTAATGGAAAAAATGTCAATTCCCTGGAAGACTGTATAAGGCACCTGGAACAGTTCTTTGCTGAAAAAGATTAAAAGTTTTGGGAAGATGGAATTATGAAGTTGCCTGAAAAACAGCAGAAAGTAGTGGAACAAAACAGTGAATACGTTGTTCAATAAAGTTCTTAGTGAAAATGAAAAATGTGTCTTTTGCTTTTTTACTTTAAAAACGAAGGCAATTTTTGGCCCACCCAATAGAATTTACTCAGTTCTCTTGACCTTATGTCTTAACAGATGATACAGAGCAGTGGTTCTCAGACTTCAGTGCCCATCAGAATCACCAAGAAGACCTTGTTAAAATGCAAATGTCTAGGCCCCATTGCCAGAGTTTCTGATTTGGTAGGTCTGAGAAAGGGCTCAATAATTTGCATTTCCAAAAAGGGTCCAGGTGCTACTGGTGCTGCTGGTCTGTGGACTACACTTTTAAGAACTACTGATGTGGAAAGTTCTCAGAGCAAGTTCATGTTTATGTTGGTCTGTATTTATGTTTCTCATCTTTAGAGAGTCATCGGCTCTCTGGTCACTCTTTACTTTACAACACTATGTCATCTGTATTCCCAGAGTTAGATGGTGAGAAGCTGATATCCCAGATCAAGAAGAAGGTTATAAAGGAGCCATTTCAGTAATAAGGATTTTTCCTGGAAAAAAAATGATAACAGGGAGATTTGAGGGTTTCCAGTTACTTCTCCAGCACTTACTGTGCTATAAATAAACAGTCTTAAGTATACAGTTGGGATCTGACAGTATTTCTTTAATAAACTACACTGGGAAAAGCTAATGATGGTGAGCCACAGATGTTTCTAATATTTAGGTGGTCATTATCACCCGCAGTACATCTCTAATTCACAACAAATTTCATAGCCCAGTGATGGCCCATTTTTTAATAGATGCAAAACCAAAAACCAACAATAACACTAATTATTGCCTAGACTTGATATAGCTCTCCATTTTGTCAAATTGTGAAATTCCCACATGCATTCACTTTGCTTAGTCACACAGCTTTTCTGTGAATTGAGGCCATGCCCTGGTGCTTCTTCACTCAACTAATGTTTATGGGAAAACAACAAAAGTTAGGACCTGTGCTCTGTGGGGAAGCCAAAGGTGTTCAGGCTATGGTGACTTCAAGGAGAAAAGGTTACTGTAGAGGAGATGAGACTTCTGCAGAAATTACTATGGCAGCAAGAAGTGGAGCAGGGCAAGTAGCTGAGGGCTCAGAAGAGAGCGGAGTCGCTTTTTGGTTGGAACGATCAGAGAAGGTTCTATGAAGAAAGTGGTATCTCAGCAGGATTTCAAAGGTGGACTTGGGTTTTGACAAGCATATGGGAAGAAAAGCAAGGACAGGGAATTAATTCTAAGTGCACCAGAGGCAAACTAGCTCAGAGTATATCCCATTCATAGTGAGTTAAGTGGTTCACTGCTCATGTAAGATCCATGCAAAGGAATAGTGGGAGAGGAGATTAGAGGTGAGAAAAAAGGGGTTGTAAATGCTAGATCCAGGATTGAGAATTGATTCAGTAGACAACGGCGGCACATTGACGTTTTTGAACAAAGGAATAATATGATCTGGAATCTACCTTTATCACATTCATGAATGGCCCATGACAAAGGAAGAAGAGTTAATGGAAGCAGTGAGATGACTCAAGAGGTGTACTAGTATAGGACTGACCTACGAGTGTACTAATCAAGGCAAGACCCAGGAGGCACCCGTGGGAACAAAAAAGTGGGGTATAAATAAGGGAGAGACAAAATATGGTAACCGATTGTATAAAGTTTAGGTTTTGAGAAGAATGTTGGTACCATTAACCAAAATAGAAAAGTCAGGGGGAGTGGTATGTTGTAGAGTTGGGGAAGAAAATGATAAATATAAGTATAGATATGTTAGGCTTATACTTCTGTAAGTAAAGCCAGATGGAAATCTTAAAAGCAGCTGGAGAAGTGGGGACTGAGCTTCAGAAGAAAGTCAGAATAGGCCAGCTTATGCTGCCTTAACAAGCAGCACTAAAAATCCTAGTGACTTGAAACAATCGTGCTTATTTATAACTCACACACCATGGCCACCGCAATTCAGCAAGGAGACTCTGTTCATCAGGGACGCAGTTTCATGGAGGCTCCATTTCAGTGTATTCTCAGTGATCATGGAGACTGGGCAAGGGGAACATGGACAACCAGGAGCCAGTTAGAAAGTTGAGCAAATTTTAATCTAGTGTTAATTGGTGTTGCTTCTTGTGCACGATAGCAGCAGTAGTATCTCTCTTGGAAATAAACATCCCATATTATGATGTCTATGAATATAGGTTTCCTTTTCTACCCTCCCCCTCCTTCCTTCCCTCCCTCCCTCCTTTCTCTCCTTCTTTCCTTCCCTTCTCTTTCTTTACTTTTTTGGAAATCACTTATTGTATATAAGTTGTAATCCAGACCTCATGTATCAATGGGGAACTTTCAAATACAGCTATTACCAATACAAAAAAAAAAAACAAAACTGCTGCCCAGAAGTGTCACATGCCTTTTTTCCCCCTCACATTTCATTGGCAAAAGCAAGTCATGTGATCATCCTTGAGATCAGGAGAATGTGGATAAATAATCCTACATGTGCCTAGGGCAAAAGAACTGCTATCTGTGCAACTGCTGCTCTGACTCCCATATGTATTATCTAAGACTGAGACCCTTGATGAAGACAGAGCAGTAGATACCATCTTTGATGTAAAGAGGAGAGAGAGTGGAAAGCAAAACTCTAAGGACAGAAACTTAAGGAATACATAGGAAGAACGCATACTTACAGAGGCAAAATAAAAACACATAGAAAAGCAAAGGGCTCAGTTTACTAGGGCCACATTCATGAGAAGCATCTCAGGAAGGTTCCTCACTACCAAATCTGGAGATAAGTCAAAAACAGCCGAGGCCAAGGAAAGACCGTTGAGTCTGACGTTGAAGGAGACATGGCTGACCTTCAAGAGATCTGCTTTATGGAGGCAATGGGGTCAGGCATGAAGCCAGACTGAGGAAGGAGTGATCGAAAGTGGAGACAGAACACTGGACTGCTGATAAAAGGAAGGGAAATAAGATGTCCACTTGAGGTAGCAGCAAAATCAAAGCTGCTTTGCTAAATGAAGTCTGGCAGGTTTTCATGTGTTCATTCAGCACATGTTTATTGAACATTTACTCTTGCCAAACACTGTTTTAGGAGCTGGGGAGTGAGCAAGATAAGCTTTCTGTTCCCATGAAGCTTATCTTCCAGTGGAAGCAGACATACAACAAACAAGTGAGCAAAGGAATCAATGAGTGAAAGAGATCATTTCCAATTATATTTAGTTCTGATAAAACTAAAATTATACTTAGTTCTGCCTTCCCTTCTAAAAGGGAGTCAGAGGGTGGGTGGGGAGTATGGTCTGAAGGGTATGTCCTAGACTAGTCAGGAAAGGCACCTCAGGAGGGGATGCTAAAGGATAGCATTCTTTAGCATGTTGCCTCCTAAAGGGCAAGAAACATCAGCTAAGGACAGATCTGGAAACAAGAGTGTTCCACGGCAGGCAGAATCTCTGAAGGAAAGATCAAGTTCTCATAAAAAATGGGGAGGGGCTTCCCTGGTGGCACAGTGGTTGAGAGTCTGCCTGCTAATGCAGGGGACGCGGGTTCAAGCCCGGTCTGGGAAGATCCCACATGCGGCGGAGCAACTAAACCCGTGTGCCACAGCTACTGAGGCTGCGCGTCTGGAGCCTGTGCTCCGCAACAAGAGAGGCCACGATAGTGAGAGGCCCGCGCACCGCGATGAAGAGTGGCCCCCGCTTGCCGCAACTAGAGAAAGCCCTCGCACAGAAACGAAGACCCAACACAGCCATAAATAAATTAATTAATTAATTTTTTTAAAAATGGGGATTAGAAGAAACATTTTAAGGGACTTCCCTGGCGGTCCAATGGTTAAGACGTCGCCTTCCAATGCAGGGGGTGTGGATTCGATCCCTGGTCGGGCAGCTAAGATCCCACATGCCTCCCGGCCAAAAAACCAAAACATAAAACAGAAGCAATATTGTAACAAATTCAATAAAGACTTTAAAAATGGTCCACATCAAAAAAATCTGTTAAAAAAAATTTAAAAAGAAGAAACATTTTAGCTAGCTGGTTGTGTGTGCGTGTATGTGTGTGTGTTTGCGTGTAAATACTTACAGCAAATGAAGGTCTAGAAGAAATTTGCCTCTCAATGCACAGGATTCTTTGGTTTAGAAGGACACGCCTTCTCCTTCAGGCAACCTGCCACAGAACCTGCTTCAGTAGCTTGGGGAAAATTGCTGCAGGGTAGAGATCTGCTGAGGCAGATTCTTTTTCTTGGTGTATTATGTTGTGCAGAACGTTTCTTTTTAAAGCTTTTGAACCAGGCTTCTCATGAGAATGCCTTTTATATCGGTACTTGCATTCTCTCCAGTTTCAGTCTTGCAAATTTTAGTCAAACGTTTGTATAAGGTCGACCTTTCTCACATGTGACTGTGGGTATAGGGGAGGTTTTCCTGGGCCTGCTCATGGATTTTTTAAAAAGAGAAGCTTAAACAAATCTCTGCTGAACTCTATGACCAGCCCCACTGGTCTTAGGAGGGCAGTCATCAAGGCCATTATGATCTGAATTAAACCACCACCGGAAAAAAGTACATATATTTTAAATTGGGGGTATGCCAGTGTGGTGGGATGATCTGCTAAAAGATTAATTTGTGTTAACTTTTTTCTGTTTATTCATAATATTTGTTTATTGTCCCCACTGCCCTCCCCTGCTATAACATAAGCTCCACAAGGGCAGGAATATCTGTCTGTTTTGTGCACTGATGTTTCCTCAGTTCCTAGACAGTGCCGGGCACAGGGGAGATGCTCAGTAAGTACTGGGTGAATTCGTCTTTCTTCTCTTTGTGGTGGGACCCTGGCAGGAAGGAAGGTTTTCCTTGGGCTAGTGCCAGAAGGTAGCCAAGTTCCTGAGTGAGGTGTTCTGTCCCCCTCGAAAGCCCTACTCCCGACATGCAGAGAAAAGCCTGTGCTCAGAACAGCAGGCTGGAGATCAAGGGGGACAGAGGTGTGAGGACAGGGTCTCGGGGACAGGTATCAGACCTTCCCCGAGTCTCTGAGTACCAGGGACAGAGGGTGTCTCTTGCAGATTGCCAAGGAGAAGGAGGCGCCCCTACTGCTTCCGGGGGGGGGGAGAGGGCTAGAATGTATTCTTCTGATTTACATAAACTCAAAATTTCCAAAAGATATCTTAAAGGCCAAAATGGGATGAGAGGGTGGGGAACATGGCCACGGTCCACATGTACTTTTTCCACACGTGCTATGTGTATGGGGCAGAGTGTAAGGGCTTTCCAGTCATTTTGTCACCCCAGTCTCAAGACCATCCTGGAGGCAGGTATAAGTGCAATCTCCATTTTATAGGCAAGGGGACTGCAGTTTGGAGGATGGTTTAACCTGGAGCTGGTGGTGGCTGGCGTGGCCTGGAGAGGAAGGTCTAGAGCCACCGTAGTCAAGGACTCACAGAAGGGTCGTGAGCAGGATCTCGGAGCTGGGGAGACTCACCCCAGAACGGAGAGGTCGCCCCCAGTGATGAGTGTGGAGGCCAGGGGCATGGCTTAGAGACAGGTGGGGCAGGTGAACTTGACTGTGGCCTTGGATCCCCGCTCGGTATTTCACATGGCGGCTTCGTTTTAATATGCCAGCAGTTTGGGGAAATCTTGGCCCAGGAGGTTTCAGAAGACAAATTCTGCTTTCAGTACATGCGTTGATGGCGGGAGGTTGGCTTCAAGCAGAGCTCAGCAAGGGCAGCAAAGGTGCGGGTCGGAGAACCCCAGCCCCCGTGTAGCCATGCCTTGTTCACAATCCCGGTTCAGTCCCACCTTTACAGTAGGAGAGAAGGAAAACAGAAGAGAGTAAGTGAAGGCCAAAAGCCACTCTGCTAAATCTAATTTAAAACAGAAAAATCACCAATTGTCATTTTGGAAATGAGACCCTTACCCTGCAGAGCTGGGCGGGGTCAGTAGCACCCTTCAAGAGCGAGGAAAGCTCATCTTGCCCCGGGCCTTCCATGAAGCATCCTCTCGCCCGTGGGAGGCCAGGAGGGTGTCTGATTTTCCACCTTTCTGCTCCAACAGGCTGGGCACAGGGTCCTCGTTAGCAGAGAAGGGTGCAGAGGAGCTTGGTCTGCATGAACCTGCATTCTCCTGGCCTAGGTCACAGCCACGTGTCTCCTTGTCCCAGCGTCCTGAGGTCCCAGGAAATGTGCCAGGCAAATTCAGGGGGCTCTGACTTAGGGTGTGGGCTTGGGTCCATTCTTTTGTCTTCAGCCTCGTTTCCTTGTCCTCCTCAGGGCTGACCTGAAGGGTCAGCACCTCCAGGGCCAGCTGTATCGCTCCTGTGCTTGGGCAGAAAACCCGCTGCTCTTTGGTGACTGGCACTAGCACTGGCTCTGGGAGGAGAGGTCAGACTCGGGCTTCTGACGAGACGGCCAAGGGTGTTTTGTATCTTCTGCTCTGTGAGCACGGTGTGTACTCACGGCGCTAAAGCCCTGTGTCAGATGGATTCCCGCATGCGCCTCACGCTCGGCTGGTCGCTCCTGCAGAGAGGAGCGTCAGTAGGGACGTTGGTCCCAGAGAATCTATTTCCACGAGTTTGAAAAGCTACGGGGCTCTGGGAGCATTTGATGATTGAGAGAGATCAACACCATGTTTGCACCTTTTCAATTCCCCATCCCCCCCTCCAGACAACCTGAACTAATATGTGAGAACAGAGAAAATTGGTTCCAAGGGAGACAATACTCAGGGTCAGATGACCCTGGCAGCCCCTCCCTCCTCTTTTCTATCTCTCCAGATCGTTAGGGCCAGCACAGTGTTGCCTCTAGGAAACATCCTCTGACCTTTATTAACTATGAAGATTTCTCTCTTCTCTCAGTTCCGATGCTACCTGCTATTTCAATTCCATTCAACCTACGTTTACCAATCTCCTACTTTGTTCCGGGCAAATGAAAACGACAGTGACACCATCCTACCCTCTCGGGGACTTGGAGGGGAGATAGGAATTCATTAGCGCGTCATAGTGCATTAATATATACTGCCTTAGAGTGTTTATTTAACTCAGCTGCATGTGTATATATTTATATTACATAGATATAGATAGATATTGATATATAATTGGTTTTCCCATAAGACTAAGCATTTTGAGCATAGGGGAGGTATGTTGTATGATCATTCCCAATGTTCAAGGTATAAAGCAAATGTATAATAATTCCTTTTAAAATTGAAAGGAAATGAATTTGAGGTGGTAGAGCCCTATGGTCAGAGCATCTTCTGGAAGAAAACCAGCAAGTTATTCATGTTTGTTACAACTAAGCATTCATGGTTGGTTTCACTTGCACTTTTTCCGCTTGAAAATAACCCTACCACTTATGTAGTTAGAACAGAATGGAATCCTGCTCTTGATTTCAGGAATACCTTGCGGGCTGATTATTTCCAGGCTTATCTTTTCAAGGCAGCCAAACAGGCCAGTAAGGAGCAATGAGGGATACTCATAAAGGGAAAAAAATTAAGTTGGATCCTTATCCCATACCATACACAAAAATAAATTCCAGGTAGATTAAAGATCAAGATGTAAAAAGAAAACCTAGATGATTAGAATATCTCTTTGTAATCTTGAGATAAGAAAGGGCTTCCTAAACAAGACAAAACAAAAACCAAAAAATTCAGGAGGCATAAAGAAAAAGATTGACAGATTTGAGCTTATAAAATTTAAAACTTCTCTAGTAAAGAAAGAAAAAAGTCTTTTTTTTTTTTTAAAGCCACCAAGTTGGAGAATATTATCCGCATAGATGGAGATCAGTAAGAAAGGTGAATTTTTTTAAAAAGATAATCTAAAAGAAAAAAAGGATTTTAAAATGACATAAACAGAGAATTTATAAAAGTTTACAAATGGCCAATACAGGATACCTTTATTTTTGTCTCTTAAGGTAAGCTATGCTTTTATTGCTGTTAGTCTGTTTTTGTCTCCATCATAGCAAAATTCATTTTGTAATATGATTTCACAAAATATAGCACCATTCTGTTATTAAAGTCTTTTGGAAAGAAGTAAAGAATTTTATCTTTTGGAGATATTTTACCTCTTTGCAGTCATCTAGAATCCAGGTTTCCTCTTCATGACCTAGAAAAGAGAGGAAAAGTTCACCAGGGCTTCAGCTTTGAGAAGCCACAAATGGAAGATAAAAGTCATGGACCATTATCACCATGGCAGAGCCTCCTATTCATTGCCAAAAGTGAAGCCTCTTTGACTGTCACAGGGATCCAGCGTTCTCAACAGAGATGAGCTAAATGTGTGTTCCTTGGTGGCTTGGAGTAAACAAAGAGTTTATTTCAGCACCAGTGATGGTTCAGACCTGTCTCATTCAAAGGCAAGCTGACTTCAGATCACACATAAAGATACAATGCCATTGTATCCCCAGTCATTAAGGCCTAAACACACTCACTTTCTCATCATCTGACCCCATTTCAGGGACAGTCACTTCTATAGCCATGTGTTGCCTTGGTCACCCGGGCACACAGAGCCAAAGAAGAACTAGGAGAAATACATTTATATATCTATGAAAAGGGCTGTCCGGAGAGCTGAGAAGAGAGATTCTGAGAATTGGAGACCGACTTTGAGAGAAACAGGAACAATGGTAACTCAGATAATGAGCTATGAAGGTAAAAGTGCAAGTTTGCTGAGTGTGATTGGAAAGAGAACTAAGAAGTGGATTAAGAAGTGTTGGGAATGTTTGTTAGTCATATGCCTGAGGTTGCTAACATCAGCTTTTTCTAACTCCCTGCCAGGGCTCAAGTGCTGGCAAAGTCAGTAGCACAGGGAAGCTGCCCTGCCATCCTCCCAGCCTTCCTCTTCCCTCCCTTGTGTGGAAACCATGGCATCCAAAAGTTATTGCTGGCATGTTTGGAATTCTTAATGAAATTTTTCTTATTTACCTTAACAAGGTGTCAGATGCTAAAACAGGTATCCCACTCATGCTCCTACCTCATGAGTGTAAATATATTGGGCAAATCATTGTCTGTCTTATTTTGCTGTTGCTGCCCTAGTATGAATGAACTCATCCTTCTTTCCTTCTCCTTCCATATCTTCTTCAGCATAATAATAACTGCTCAATTGTATATATTCATAAACATGTATATATAATATATGTCATTTAAATATGTACATGATTATATATTTTAGGGAGTGTTTTGTAATAAATATAAAGTATACACATTATGTGTGGTTTAGAGAGCATTGTGGTGGTGGCCAGGTGCAGAACAGCTGCAGGAATCCAGGAAGGTAAGTCAGCACAATACAGAAGCAAGTAAACCCTGGGGGCATTGTGTGCATCCCACTGGTCTAGAACATTAGTGCCCAGGGGGATGGATTCAAAGGGGGGAGGCAGATCAAAGGCCACCACAAGTATTTATAGGTTTTAAAAAGAGTTACACCCACAGAGGAAAGGGAAATTAGAAACGCAAGAACCATTATGGCACTCAGAGACAAACAACAGGGACAATGGTCTGTCTTGAACTCAGACAAGTAACCCCCTCTCCCAACCCAAGTATTGTCACTTAGGTGACTCTTGGCTGTTGTTCCCCCATTTGGCATAAGCAAACACGAGTCATGCTCTCAACCCAGGCCTTAATTTTCACTGATAGAGTTGCAACAAATATGCACTTACAAAAAAAAAAAAAAAATCACAAAAGAGAAAATGAGACAATATTTCATGAATAAGAGTCAGAATAAAAAATAAAGACCAAAACTACAAAGACTTCAGATACTGGGATTATGAAATATAGAATACAACCTGATTAAAGAAACAAAGTAGGAATTAAAGACACTAGTAAGGAGCAGCAGGTATCAAAGTGATAATGTTCAGATGAAATTTGAAAAATATCCAAGTAGAACTTATAGAAGTAAAGACTATCATAAATGAAATATAAAATACTAATCAATGGGTTAAACAGCAGTTTGGACACAGCTGAAGAGAGAATTGGTGAACTGGAAGATAGGTCTAAATAAATTTCATGGAAGAAGAGGTGTCAAAAGAGATAGAAAATCTGAAAGAATGGTTAACAAACATTTAAGATAGAGTAAAAATGCCAATATACATTTAATGAGAGTTATAGAAGAAGAGGACAAAGAGAACTGGTAAGAAGCAGAATTTTAAAGCAAATGAGACTGCCCCTTACTAATGTAAAATGTTAATAATAGGGGAAATTGGGTGTGGGGTATATGTACTATCTTCTATCTTTACACTACCTTTGTGCTTCTGTAAACCTAAAATTGTTTTAAAATAAAAAGTTGATTAGCATATCTCCTCTCCCAGAGAGAGAGAGAGAGAGAAATTTTCCAAATACTATGAAAGACACATCTTCAGTCAGGAAGCCCTGTGACTTCCAAGCAGCATAACTAAGAAGAAGGTAGACAAAAGAACGTACTTAGACACATCATAGCAAAACTGCAGAAATCAGAGGCAATGACATCTTTAAGACAGCCAGTGAGAAAGGAAAGATAACCACAAACAAGTGATAATTAGACTGACAGCTGACTTAGCAGCAACAATGGAAGTCAGAAAATAGTAAGACAATATCTTCAGTATGCTCAGATAAGATAGTTGTCAAGCTAGATAGATATACTTAGCAGAACTACTTCTCAAGAACAAAGGCAAAATACATTTTCAGATAAACACTGAAGAAGTTGACCTCCAAACGCTTACTAATTGAAATTCTAAAGTCTATACTATAAAGAGAGACAGAAAGAGAAAGAGAGGGGAAAAAAAAAAAAGAATCCTCAATAGGTCTGAGATACAAGAAAGAAGGGTAAGCAAAATTTTTTTAAAATTCTGAATTTGGAAAAATCTTACATTGATGTTATAAAAAATAATATCTAGATTATGAGGTCAAAAACCAATGCTCCCTTTGAAAACTGTAGGGGAATCCTTACTTGTCTACACAGCTTCTGGTAGTTTGCAGGCAATTTTCGGCGTTCCTTGGCTCGTAGATTGCTCCTTCTGGTCCTCCATGTTCACATCACCTTCCTTCTCTGTGTGTCTCTCTGTGTCCAAATTTCCCCTTTTTATAAGGACATCAGTCACATTTGATTAGCACCCACCCTAATAACCTCACTTTAACTTGATTACCCATGTAAAGACTCTACGTCCAAATAAGGTCACATTCTGGGGTTCTAGAGGATAGGATTTCAAGATATTTGGGGGAGGGAGGGGGAACAAGTCAACCCATAACACAATCCCAATTCTAACTGGTGGTTTTAAACTCCAGACTTCACCCTTGGTTCTAATTGCTACTGAATCTTTCTTTTCCACCTCCCATCCTTTCAAACCTCCAAAGCCCGTGGTGCCCATGGTTCCATGCTCCTACACTGCTTATTATGGGCTAAATTGTGTCCTCCCTAAATTCACATGCTGAATCCTAACCCTCAGTACTTCTGAATGTGATTGGAGATAGTCTTTAGAGAGGTGATTAAGTTAAAATGAGGCCAATAGGATGGGCTATAATCCAATATGACTGATGTCCTTATAAAATGAGGAAACTTGGACATGCAGAGAAACACCAGAGAGGTGTATGCACAGAGGAGAGACCTTGTGAGGACACAGTGAGAAGGTGGCCATCTGTGAGCCAAGGACAGAGGTCTCAGAAGAAACCAAACCTGTTGGCACCTGATCTTGGACTCCCTTCCTCCAGAACTGAGAAATCAATTTCTGTTGTTTAAGCCACCGAGTCTATGGCCTTTTGTTCCGCAGCCTGAGCTGACCAATCCACTGCTCAAAGCCCCTCCTGGCTGCATCTGGCAGTGCTCCTGAGCACTGTCCCCAGGCCTAACTCCCTCCTCCCCTCTGTGGGCTCTTCCTTGACTTACATCTCAGTGTGTGAAGTCCATGGAGCCGTCTTATCAGTTTAGGTAGGCGGCATGGCCACCCACAGGGTTTGTTACGCTCCCAACACTGTCCAATGTGGCCTTTGATGCCACAGCACCTGTGGCTATGATGAGGGGCGATGGGAGCAGACCGAAGGATGGATTCCAGCAGCCAGTTTGAGACTATTTCTGGGCTCAGAGGATGTGAGAGAGGATCACGTGAACATCAGGCAGCTTGCTGAAGGAGAAGCGTGACTGAAAAGCTCCGTTGAGACTTGAAACTCTTGTTTATTCCTGTAGGTCCAGCAATGCAGAAAGAAGGAAGCCAGCCCTTCTAGCCTCTTCTACCTCCACATTGTCATCAGGCTCTGGATTTTTCCTTCCTTGGATTTCTCCTGGAAACAGCTTCCTTTACTTGGTGGATATCCAGATGTTCCCCTACCCCGTGGGGCTTTCCTTCTTCTTCTGGTTCTCCACTTGTTTCCTGGCCTCTCCTGCATAACAAGGGTTAACACAGTAAAGAGCCTTGAGTGTTGAACAACTCACTGTTCTGGGCTCCGTGGACACGGCTGTGGTCAAGGTTGATGTCAGGAGTTTATATTTTTGTGCTCTGGAGACCGTAGCTAAACAAACAAGAAAACTTTCGGGGAGCCAGGTGCTGAGAATTAAGATGGGGAGATGAGATGGCAATTGATCAGGGATGGCTTTAGATCAGGTGGCCTTTGGTGCAGCTCTTGGGGTTGGGGAGCAATTGACAATTTATGATCGACAGTACTCTTACTCAAGCTGTGAAAGCACCAGGTACACAACAGAGTTCTGGCCTCTTGGCTCTAAGTTACAAAAAAGTAAATGTTTGCTTATCTATACCAGACAGAGGGGGTAACCAGACCCGGTTAGAAAGTGAATAAAAAGTGCTCCCAGGTCCCATTTCCTTTGTCTATTTTTTTTTTTTTTTTTTAGAAATTCACGTTCTTTTTATTTATTTATTTATTTATTTATTTATGACTGTGTTGAGTCTTCGTTTCTGTGCGAGGGCTTTCTCCAGTTGCGGCAAGTGGGGACCACTCTTCATTGCGGTGCGCGGGCCTCTCACCATCGCGGCCTCTCTTGTTGCGGAGCACAGGCTCCAGACGCGCAGGCTCAGTAATTGTGGCTCACGGGCCCAGTTGCTCCGTGGCATGTGGGATCTTCCCAGACCAGGGCTCGAACCCGTGTCCCCTGCATTGGCAGGCAGATTCTCAACCACTGCACCACCAGGGAAGCCCCCCCTTTGTCTATTTAAAGGGGATTTTTAGCCATCTGGAAGTTTTCTTATCAGACATTTGATAAGGAAAAAGGATGTTTTGAAAGGTTGTTACCCAAGAACACATAAACCAGGAGAAACATATTTAACCTACCCTGGTACCTTCTTGAATTCCCAGACATTGAAAGGCCATTTAAAAGTGACTTGGGATCCCAAAGCCAGGCTGTCCCTTAGGCCCCAGCACTAAGTCCAGGGGAGCCCTTTCAGATGGGTACACTTTTGCCAAGGGTCTGAGGGCAAGGGAATGTAGCATCCCAGGTCTTACAGACATGCCCTGTGGAGCTCTGTGGCAGCACTCTGTGGGAGGGGCGCAGGGGAGGGGGCTGGGGGCCATATGGGGAGCATAGGGGGTGCCAGGAGCAGCTGGAGCCTCAAGGCCTCCCCCCAACCTCACCCCAAAATGGCAGGAGAGAGCGCTTGGCTCTTATCGCTGATGCACTGATGTTCATTCCAGGGCCAACACACTGACCTTCAGCTCAGGAAGTGACTTCTTGGTCAATTGCTGCTTTGGAGGGACCTGCCAGGATTTGAAATGAAGCAGCAGTTCTTGTAACATCCAGTCATAAATCTAAATCTTTTTTTTTTTTTTTAACTGAAGCAAAATAGTGAGATAACTTGACGTTTCGCATGCTTAAATTTAGAACAGATTATAGCAATTGAATACCCACATTATAAGCTGCTTCATTTAAGCACAACACACGTACCCAGGCTCAGCTTCATGTGATTTGAGTCTCGAGAGTGATTCTTCTTCTGCCAAAGTTTTTAAATCTTAGGCTGACTAATAAATTTCAGCCTGAGGATGAGGCCACCTGATCTCCAGTCCTGGCCCTCACTGGGTTGAGCAAAGGTGCCTCTCTGGGCCTCAGGAAACCCCTCTCTGAGATCTCACAGTGTGGTGTGCACACACTGTGTGGTGTGTACACATGGTGTGGTGTGCAATGCCCAGCTCTTGTGCCCAAACGGTATCATCCCAGATGACCACAGATAGTCTTTGGGATGATGTGAGCAGAGACATCTATGAGAGTACATTATGAATCTATGGCTAATAATGGCTATTAATAATAGATGCCACTCACCCAGTACTTCTCACGTGCTGGGCACTGTTGCAAGCATGCTTTGTTTGTCTTAATTGTCCTAGTTCTCATTCCTCATTTTACCAATGAGGAAACTGAAGCCCAGAGAGGTTAAGTAACTTGCCCAAGCTCAAACAGCTCTAAGCAGGGAGCCAGGATACAAACCCAGGCATGTGAGTGCACCCTATGCCTTCTAGCCTTTGGGTATCAGCCCTGAGATCTCCCCACCAGCACTGACATGGAGGGATGAGAATGGGATGGAGCTAGAGAGCGATGCTGACTCAAAGATGGGGGTGATTGTCTCTGGGCCCGTCCCAGAGCTGGGGAGAGAGACACGTGGAGGCAGGAGGGATGAATAAATACAAAACGTGTGATCCAATTTAGAAAAAAAAAAAAAAAATCATTGCCCCCTGACCATGAGCAAGGTGCAGTGTTTTAAAATTTCCCTTTCAAGATAATTGCTGTAGACCTTAGAAAAATAAATCTAATAGAAGAAAAAAAGAAAGGCAAAGGGAGCCCAGTGATTTGAGTATGAATATTCAGGTTTAAAACATCTTTTCCCCTTGAAATACACCCTCTTACCTTGGTGGAAAGTCCTGTTACTTTAGCTTTGTCTCAACGCTCACTCTGAAGGCTGGCTGGGCTTGTCAGTCAGGACCATCTGTGCTGGAATGAGGTTTCTTCCAAAGACCTGATTATGATTTTTCTAGGAGCTACACCTGACCTCATACACTTAAAGAGGAACGTCTTCACTTCTGCTTGCTGTCTCCCTTCCTGCCTAAATAGGTGCTTGCCTGATACTCTACAGGCAGGATAGCGGGAGGCAGGTTATTTGGTTTTCGGAGAAACCGTTTCCTTTTCGTAGGACATAGCTGCAGAACCCGGGAAGTGCAGAGATTCAGCCAGAAATGTTTGCGGGCTTTGCCTGAGGACAAAACATTCAGAACAAAGTGAAGCATTTAGTCAAAGCCAGTGGGCCTAATCTTTCCAACCCTTTCTTTGTTTTTTTTTTCCTACTCAAAAGTTGTTAGAATGAATTCACCTTGCTTTTGGTGGGTTTTCTTGTGGATATTTGTTTGGACTGACTGCATTTATACACATGCTTGTCAATAGTTTCAGCCCTTCTGTGACCTAATCTGGGCCCAATTAATAAATATTACAAGGCGGGTGCTATGGAGATGAGGAAATGGGAGAGAGTGGGCTTCACAGAAAATTATGAGAGCCCCTGACTTTAGAGGCTTCCATTCAAATGAAGCCACCATCTAATGTTTAAATAGGTCCATTTAAATAAATGCATAAAGTACAAGAGACTCATCCCTCTTGTTGGAGCCGGACGGTTAAATAAGACTGAATTAGAGATATTATTATTGATAATAATGGTAAACGACACCATTTATTGAGCATCTATTATGTGCTTGGCAACATTATCGTGTGGGAGGTACTATCTCTATTTGGATGACAGAAAGCAGACCCTGTGAGGCGCCAAGGTCACAGAGCAAGTAGTGGCAGAGACGCAGGTCTGAGTCCAGAGTCTGTGCTCACGTGGCCCCAGATGAAGAAAATGAGACACAGATTCTCATGATGTGACTTACTCATGCACGGGTGCAAAACTTGCTAATGAATAAAGCAAAATAATAATAAAAGGAGCTGGTCTGAGGACCTGGGATTGCCTGGGTTCAAAACTGAGTTATAAATACAATTCCAATCATGAAACTCTCCATATGACACTGGATACGTTACTTAAACTCTCTGAGCCTCTACTTCTTCATCTCCAAAATGGGCTAATAATGCTTAGTTCATAGCATTGTCATGAGGCTTAAATTAGATACACCATGTTATGTGCTGAACTCAGGACTTGGCATATGGTACGTAATTGATAATGTTGGTTATTGTACGG
The DNA here is from genome assembly GCF_965194805.1 of Balaenoptera borealis. Lineage (NCBI taxonomy): Eukaryota > Metazoa > Chordata > Mammalia > Artiodactyla > Balaenopteridae > Balaenoptera > Balaenoptera borealis. The sequence goes on along the minus strand of NC_138876.1, from coordinate 32,483,975 downwards.
GTCTTCAGTGAGAGCAGGTGACTATTTGTCCAGGGTGCTTTTCTTGACCTTTTACCCTCATGCCTCCACCTCCACTGCTCCCTGCAGGAGTCCTGCAGTGTCAGCCATTATGCTCTTATACTGCTAACTCCCCTTGAGGTCAGAGAAGCAGGTGGCTGGGGAAGGAAGGCAGTCAGGACCTTGGCCAACATGCCAGTTGAAGGTCCTGGCCAATGGCCTTGACTTTGCCAGCGCAAACCTTTTTTTATACCTGACAAGGCAAACTACCACGTGTCAGGTCAAGACAAGAACAGGGGTGTAAAGAGAGAGCCAGCCCATGAGATAGGAACAGGGGTAGGTCAGAGACCCCCTGGAGGTCACTTTCAGCCCTATGATTTGATATTGGCATAAAACTGAAGGCAATACATTTAACTCTGAGACATTCCCACCTCCCACCTGACCTCAGTCTGGGCAATCTTCCTGTTAGTCAAGAGAACAAGCCATAAATCTCCGTGTGGATGGGAGTGCTGGGTGCACAATGAACTCTGCTGTCTCGCCTGTTTTCCAGAAAGGGTTGATGGATCCTTCCCCTCACATTTATTTCAGCACAGTAGAATTTCAACAAGACAGAAATAGAAGACAGACAGGTTGGTCCTGTCAAAAGCTCTTAATATAATTATGAGAGTCAGGCCTCTGCACGTACCACCCCCCAGCCCACGAATAATTAGGGTGCGAGAGGCCGGGAACTGAATGGAGGTGGGGGAGGCGTGGGGAGGGACGGCGGGCTGAGGACGTGGTGCTTAGTGTAATGGCTTCTGCTTCTCTGCTGGGATGCCCCCGTCCTGCAGACCCCCTGGGGATTCTGCAGCTTCATAAAAGCTCCACTTAGAGCTTGGATCATCCCAGGCAGCAATTAGTGGCTCTAACAGTTTCAGCTGATGCGTTATGGCTGTCCCGCCTCAACTCCCTTTACTGAAGGTTAGTTATATAGAGATATGCCCTCCTCACCCCCGACACCCACAGTATATGCAGAAGGTGGCCGGGACATGTAGGCCATGGCACCAGGCTTCGGGTCTGATGGGGACCTCAGAGGCAGGCCCGGCCTGAGCATTCGGGCTACCAATGGGAAAGCAGAGGCCCTCTTCCCTTGAACATTCGCTTTCTGTTTAGTGTTTAATTTTCTCTCTGAAAGGCAACCTATGGAATGGAAAAAAAAACAAAAAAACCCAGTCCCTAAAGTCCATTCGAGCTTTCTCTTCTCCAGGTTAATTTCCATTCTAATGCTTATGTAGCTCCCGTCCAGAGTTAGGCATTTGTTACTCTAATTCTGCCGCTATTCTCCCCAGGGTTTGCTGTTTTGTCAGGGGCCTGTGCTGTTCCATTGCAGGGTTTGGAGCAGAATTACCGAGCTCAGTGTCAATGGAGGGGCTCAGGAGGGGCCCAACACCCAGGGAAGGAGCTCTCCATGGATTCTTTCTTCCCAGCCCCAGAGGTAGGCTGTCCTTTAGCTCTGCTGGCCGCCACCTGGCACCAGAGCATCCATTCTACACTGGGGGTGAGGTGACAGAGCCCCACGCTCCGTACACGGAACAGACTTGGGTCCCCAAAAACTGCTCCTTCATGATTCTGCACTTGGCTCCTGCTGACAGCGGTGCTGACTGTATCTTTAAGAGACACCTCAGCTTAGTCCTTAAAAGCGCTCTCTTGAGTCAAGTTGGATTGCTTTGGTTTGAATCTAAGAACTGCCACTTACCAACTATGTGACTTTGGACAAGTCCTTTAACTTCTCAGTTTCACCATCTGTAAATTGGATACCAACAGTACAGGGCATTAAATGAGTTACCATTGTTGTTAGCATTAAATGAGTTTATAATAGACATAAATTGCCTGTAAGAGTGCCGGGCACAGAGTCAGGGCCAGCAGGTGGTGGCTATGGTCACTATTACTGTTATTAGTCCCTCCTGGGGCTGGCCCGGCTGCAGAGGCAGAAGCTGCGTGTCCAGCAGGACGCGCCCTGCATCTCAGCAGCGCAGGGTGTGAAGGGGTGGCCATCCCTGCTGGGTCCACCGGATGCCAACTGCTTGGTACCCACACACTGGATTCTCCTGGACCAATGGGCGCTCCCATCCCTTCACAGGCTCCATCCTTATCCCTCCCACCCGCCTGGCCTGGGGACTCCTGGAATGTGACCTATTTGAGGAGGACAGGCAGGCAGGGAGGAAATCAGGAATTCTGATTCTCATCCTCAGAGGGATTCAGTCCCTAGGCCAAGGCCACTCAACTAGTAAGTGGCATTGCAGGAGCTCACACGCACACTGGCTTGACTCCAGGGACACACTTGCCTACGAGGCCCCTTGGGGTGATGACCCTTTTGCCGGGGGCCGCTCTGTGTCATTCCAGGCTGTGGAGAGGTGAGTGGTGTGAACGGTTCCAGCAGCGAATCTCTGAAAACCGAAGTGAGGCTGTTTCATAGCCTCCCAAGGCTGGAGACAGTCTCTGGTTCGAGACTCTCCAGGAGGGGGAAGCTGGCCGACTTTGAAGGCCTCAGCAAAAGAAGCGCCCAGCCTCTCCAGACACAGTGTGAGCTGACACCTTCAGGCCAAGTGTGGAGGACAGAGTCTAAAATACCTGGCCACCAGTTCCACCCTTATGGGACCCAAAGCCTCACCGATCTGTGCCCCTGCCCACTGGCAAGGGCCGCCGGTATCAAACCAGAGCCTGCTCCCTGCTGCCCAAGGGCCCTCCCTTCCGGGCATGTGTGCATAAACCCTCGGCTCCCACCAAATGAGCGTCCAGGCAGGAGGATGGGCAGCTGTCTCTGTCGGCCACCCCTCTGCAATTTCCTGACTTGATTTGCGGCATGCTGCCAGCTGCACAAGTTGGTTGCTCCGCAGTGTAGACACGCCAACTGGAAGTCCGCGGGCACGTCAGAGCTCCCCGCTGCACTGGGCCTCCAGCAAGCCGGGCGGGGTCCAGCGAACCCCAGGAGTGTGGATCCCCTGAGGGCTGTTCTCGGCCTTGGCGTGGTCAGACCTCCATGTCTGCAACCTGCCCCCCACCCCGTCCCACCCCTTGCCCAGGGCCTTCCGTGCGGGACTCCCCCTTCAAAGAGGCCAGGCCCTTCGCCTGCCTGTGATTCTCTCCCTGTTCAGGCTCTGGTTATATCACCTGGGGAACGGCTGTTTTAGGCTGTATTTCCCTAGATCAAGAGTATTCCAGCTTTGTTCCCGGCAGGCCAGGCAGCCCCAGGGTGATCTAAGGAGCTGCCAGTGTCTTTGGTGTTGGTCACTTCCCAGCCATAACCTCCTCAGGTCCTGGCTCTCCTGTGATCTTTACGTACCATGATCAGCAAAGGTCAAGGATCTGGGCCCCTAAGGCATTCCCTTGTCAGTCTAGAGCCTTCACTGCCCCTGTTAAGAGATCCATCTTCCTGAGGCCCCTACAGAAGAGGAGGGGTGGAGTGTCGAGGACAGAGCCTGGCTTTGGGCCCAGATCTGGGCTCCAGGACTGGGAGGCTGAGTAGCTCTGGGCAAGGGATAATTCTAGCACTCAGAACGCTCCCCACACAGTAAGGAGAGTGGTAGCTCCACTAACTGTCATTATGCGAGCAGCCCAGGCCACTGTGCACACTCAGTGCTCCTCAGATGCCTGTGAAACCATTTCCCGTGAAGCCCATGACACCCCGGCTGCTGGTGAGCTTGGGCTCCTGCTGAAAGCAGGCTGCGCTTGTTTGAATCTGGGAGAAAGGGAAAGGAATGGCCTTGAACCTGGCCGCCTCTGGAAAAAGGTAGCAACAATATCCAGAGCTTCCCTGAGCAGAAGAGCTAGGCATGGAAGAGCACGTGCAAAAGAAAGTGAAGAGGAGATGGCAAGGGCGCCACACATAACTTGCCTATTTTGCCTTTTCGCACATCCTCAGGCAACTTCCAGATTCTGGAGTTTCCTGCCCAGCCACCCTCCATAGACCCGGCCCCTCGCTTTGCACCTCACTCATGTCCCGTGGTTTCATGGTCTTGCTCTTTGCAGGGACAGCTGATTCCCAGCGCTGATCCTTGAGACTGCAGACACTTCTCTGTGTTGGGAGGATGGTCGGTAGAAACATGTGGTCTGCTCAAGGCATTCTGGAGGTTCTAAAGATTGGGAGTTCTATGGAAGAACTGGAGGAGGTAGACAGGCAGGACTTTCAGCTAACAAGCCTCCTGGGGCACTTTGGAATCCCGCCACAGGCCTCTCGGCTGGCACAGTTGACGACCAGGAAGAGAAGTGAACAGCTGGACAGAGACGTGTGTGACTGAAAGATCAGGCTGTTGGATGCATGGATTGGTCCTCTTGGATCTTGGGAGGTGTGCTGGCTGGAAGAGAGGTTAGTCCCACAGAAGAGCCTGGCCCACCACGTGTCCGTCTGGCTGTGGGGCCCATACTGCCTCCCCCGGGGGCTGCTTGCATGCAGAAAGGCAGGGAAGTCTCAAGGAACAAGATGCACGAGCTGGGCAGGCGTGCAGGAGCCAGCAGCACACCTGGATTCCTTCCTGTCCTGGGGAAGCCTCACAAGGAACCAGCACCCCCTACCCCAATTCTGTCCCATGAGAGTATCCCGAATACAATCACAGAAGAGGTATGTTGGTGCATCTTCAATGCTACAGACATAAATTAGGCAATTTCCCTGATACCTGAACTGCCCCACATGACATTTGATTTAATTCTTCATAACCAGCATCAGTAACTACTGATCTCCAAAGCAATGAATGAAGCTGCCCAAGGTTCTGCCGAAGAAGGTGGGTACTGCCCCGGCCAGAGGTGTTCTGAGCCATCAGGCACAACTTCCCCCCCCCCGCTTAGTTCTCAAAGCCCAAGTCCCTCCCATCAGTCATTTCTGGCCTTACCTTATCGATCCTTTTAATAGCAGGCAGTAACAATTTATTAGCACTTTTCCAGAGTCTCTGCCTCCTGGCTAGATCTTTTTCCATCCTGAGAGCTGAAGTAATATTTCTTCTAAATCTAGCTCTCTTCAAGGCACTACGGGAGGCCAGTCTGAGTGAGTCAGGGATGCTACAGAGAAGGAAGAATTAAGTTAAGACATTTCCATTTTCCCACTGCTAATTTATGAACAAATAAATTTGTTGGTTACAATTGAGCAACTGTATGGGGTTGGGGGGAGGGGACTACAGAGACCAGATGAAAACAAGCCATCTTTGATTTCCCTTTACAGAATTTTATTTTTTTCATTAAAAAACTTTTTAATACAGTTTTAAATGTTACTTTCTACTTACAGTTATTACAGAATATTGGCTATATTCCCAGAGTTGTACAATACAGCCTTGAGCCTATCTTACCCTCACTACCCCACCCCGGTTTGTCCCCCGCCCCGGTAACCACTAGCTTGTTCTCTCTGTGAGCGTAATTTGATTTTTAAAAGTGGGTTAGGAGGTGAAAGGACAGCGCAGCTTGAGCCGGGTGGGTCGCGGGCTGGACTTCCCGGCAGCCCAGCCTCCCTGCCCTGCTCTTGTGACGCAAACTTTCGGTGCTTCAGTTTTACCCACGACCAAAACGAGGTAAGGAAGAAGCCACTTCCCTAACTCCTGACCCACCAGTTGATTCCTGACTCCTCTCCTTCCGGAGAATGAACTGCCGGGAAGGCGCTGGCGGCCCGCGCGCCGGCAGGGGGCGCCCGACTGCGGGAAGGAGGAGAAATTCAGGAGAAACTGGGCCGCGGGGAAGGGGCCCCGGCAGCCCTTCTGGCTTCTCAATTGTCCTCCGGCCCCAGCCAGGAAGCAATCAGGGAGTCGGCCTGGGCAGGCGTCTGGGGCCGTATAAACTCAAAGCGTTTACCCTGCTGGTGGCTGAAAGGAAAGAGGCCAAGAAGAGGCCAGGGACTAAGAAAGTCCCACTGCAGGACCAGCGCTGCAGGCTTTCGGGCTAGAGGTGCCTTTGGAACCAGAATGACTGCTTCCCAGAGGAGGGACTGCTGGCCCAGGGCTGCTTCCCCCTCCCCACGAAGGCCCTGCTCTGTTACTCTCCGGTCCTCTGCCCATCACCTCCCACTTCCCAGAGCCGATCCGCACCCCAGGCACCAGCTCCCCGCGCGTGCGCAGTGCCAGCCCTTGCGCCCACTCTCCACCTGACTCTCGTTTAATTTGCCCAGTAACAGACGTCACTGTGCTCAGAACAAAACGGAGGCTCAGAAAGGGTAAGTGGCTTGTCCAAGACCACACAGCTAGTAACTGGCTTCAAATGCAGTCCATCTGCTTTATTGTTTACTTATTTTTCCAACATTAATACTATAGTAAGTTACTGACATATAGTTTTATATATAGAACTTTAATATATTTGTAAAATTATGCAATATATTAAATTATTTTATAGTTAATGACTATTTTTATTATTACTGTTGAGGTTTTATTTATTTTTCGAATAGGCAGTAGTGCATGCAATTCAAAATTCAAAATATACCAGAGGAATGCAGTGAAAAGTCCCCCACCTCAACCTTTGTCTTTCAGCCACCCAGGTCCCTCCTCTCCTCAGGAGCAACCACAGTTAATCCGTTTCTTGTGTATCTTTTCAGAGACAGCGGAATAGATAAAGATGCAGGGGTCCACTAGCCAAAGAATGTAGGCAGCCCCTAGAAGCTGCAAAAAGCAAGGACACAGATTCTTCTCTGGGACCTCCAGAAAGAGAAACAGCCCTACTGACATCTTGATTTTAATCGCTTAAGACCCATTGCAGACTTCTGACCTCCAGGATAATAAGGCAATAAATCTGTGTTGTTTTAAGCCACTAAGTCTGTGACCATTTGTTACAACATCTATAGAAAACTAATATGAGTTCCCAGTTTATAACTTATCAAATAAATATTAGATTAAATATTTAAATAGGAATACCATACAAACAAACAAACAAAACTTGTGGGGAGAGTAGATCTTATAATGATGGCTTCAAAGACAAAGAGTGAAAGCATTTTTAAAAACCTCTATATATTAAAAATAAACCTATAATGAAATTATCACACAACTTACAAACTGGAAAAATATTTGAAATGTATAAAATGAACAGAGAATCATCTTGAATGGTAAAGTTAAGGGTGATTTTCTACAATGAACGTGCATTTTTTTTTTTTTGTAAAGAAGATACATATTTCGACAGAAAGAAATTGTTACTGTGGCAGTTGTATTAAAAATGAAGTAGAGACAAGTATGGGCACTTCACCAAAGAAGATATAGGGATGGAAAATAAGTGTATGAAAAGATGCTCTACATCATTAGTCACTAGACAAATGCAAATTAAAACTACATTGATACACCACTGCACACCTATTAGAGTGGGTTAAATTAAAAAGATGGACCATATCAAGTGCTAACGAAGACATGAAGCCACTGGAGCTCTCACACTCTGCTGAGGAGGATGTAAAATGGTACAACCACATTAGAAAACTTGAAAGATAAGCATACACCTACCATATGATGCAGGCATACCACTCCTAGATATTTTCCCAAAAGAAATAAAAGCATGTGCCCATACAAAGACTTATATGCAAATGTTCATAGCAGTTTTATTTTTAATAGCCCCAAAGTGGAAACAACCTGTCCATCAACAGGTTTATGGATAAACAAATTGTAGTATATCCATACAATGGAATACTACTCAGCAATAAAAAAGAATGAACCATTGATATCTGCAACAACATGGAGAGATCTCAGAATAATTACACTGCATGAAAAAAGACAGACCAAAAAAACAAAAAAAAAGACTACATATTGTATGGTTCCATCTATAAAATTCTAGAAAATACAAACTAATCTATAGTGGCAGAAAGCAGATCAGTGGTGGCCTGCGGTTAGGGTGGAGTGGGGAGGGGAGAGAGGGAGGGGTCACAGTGGTGCACAGGGAAATTTCAAAAGGGGTGGGTATGTTTACTATCTTGCTTGTGATGATGGTTTCACAGGTGTACACATACATTGAAACCCATCAAATTATGTACAGTTTGTTGTATGTCAATTATACCTTAAGAAAGTGGTACTTAAAAATGGCTTGATCTTGGAAAGAGCTGGAAGAAACTTAAATACATAACACTAAGTGAAAGAAGCCAATCTGAAAAGGTTACATACTATATTATTCCAACTATATGACATTCTGGAAAAGGCAAAACCATGGAGACCATAAAAAGACCAGTGGTTGCCAAAGGTTGGTGGGGAGAGAAGGATCAACAGGCAGAGCACAGAGGATTTTTAAGGCAGTGAAATTATTCTGTCTGACTGAGTATCCACTGTAATGGTGGACACATTTGTCCAAACCCATTGAATTTACAACACCAAGAGTGATTTGTAATATAACCTACGGACTTTGGGTGGTTATGACGTGTCAATGTAGATTCATCAGTGGTGACAAATGTTCCGCTCTGGTGTGGGACGTTGATGGCGAGGGTGGGTTGTGCATGTGTGGGACAGAGTGTACAGGAGAAATCGCTGTACTGGCTGCTCAACTTTGCTGCGAACCTAAAACTGCGCTAAAAAGTAACGTTTAATTTTTAAAAACTGGCTTGAACCATTGAATATGTTTTGTCTCTCATTTCAGGGCTCTGGGGGCAGAGGGGGTCAAGGGTTTGTTCAGGTGCTACAGACGCTACTGAGGACACAGATGCTTCCCATCCTTGGGCTGTGTCTCCCCTCGTGTTACGAAAATGGATGCAGCTTTTCAAGAAGTCACATGCAGGCACAGCCATGTGTAGCAAAGATGAACTTATTTCTTCTTTTAGATGTCTTTTTTTAAGAGAGAGGAAAACTCTCCTGTGAGCTCTTCAGAGACTTTCCCTCAGGTCCCATTGGCCAAGGTTGAGTCGCATATCCATGGTCTGACTGTAAGGGAGTCTGGGAAGCGGAAGGGGGAGGGTTTCCCCGTGGGCATCCACCAGCACTCCACTGGCACTTACAAGGCTGTGTGGCTCCTTCCTCCCGCTTTCTCCACCTGCTGCGCTCAGCCTCATTCTCTTCTCTCTGGCGCTCCCTTACCCCACTCTCTACCCCAGAGGGTTCAGGGGTGCTCACTGGGGTTCCCACAGGCCTTTCTATATAACTTCATTGTCCTTCTGTCCAGACTGCCTTATGCGTGCATATGTCTTAACGGCCAGACGTGAGCTTCTAGAACCACCCCTCTTTCATTAGGAGAGTCCCGGGACCTAGCCCAGTTATGCTTGAAAAAGTGAACTTGAATAGGAAAAAAAAGCTGATGGAGCTAGAAAAGGTCCCGGAGAGGACACAAGGCAAAGGTGGGAGGTGGGAGGCGAGGAGCCGAGTCAGTACAGAAGCGGGTACTAAACACTGGAAAGCTTCAGTACTGAAGCAGCAGAAATGATCAAGACCTAGAATGATAAAGGACATCACTTGGATGAGCTCAGAAAAAATAGAACTGGGAATATCACTCTGAAATTGAAAGGAGAGAGTTTTAAAACAGAGATGGCACAGCTGGCCTCATGGGACAGAATTCTCTGTTCATTCAACATGTGGAACTTATTACCTCTAATAGGTCGTTCAGGAAAGACTACAACAATTTTTAAGTGGTTAAAAGCTACTAAACGGACAAAGTGACTACACTTGTTAATGCCAGGCCCTGCAGCCTCGCAAAACACCCTCTCCCGATCTCAGTTCTCCAGAGGTATCTTTGGGCTGGATGAATCACGTGCGTCTGAAGTGAGCCTCAGGTTATCCATGTTCATGACTCATCAGATCGAATATCACCTCTGTGGGGCAGAGATTCCTGACAGCAGGAGAAAGAACAGGAGATGCTCCTGACCCCAGGATTGTACAGTCATTTCAGTAGCGACTGACTGTTCCTTGCCAGCCATCCCAGGCAGAATTCTAGAGACGCCCTGGAAGTTCGGGCCCCAGTCTTAGTTGGCTGGTGGCCAGCAGGCCCTAGCATTGGAATCAGGATGGTTCCTGCATATCAGGACCATTGCTGTCCTGAAGCCATTTATCTAAGGAGTACAGACGCTCTCTAAAGAGTCCAGCCCACTAATTGCAGACTCAGAGTCTTTAAGGAACATTTGAGCTGAATCAGGTTGAGATTCTCCGCTGAGCATAGCTTTTCTATTCTCTAAGTTCACTGGAAGCACCGGAAAGAAATCTTGCAGCAATCGCTGAATCTCATTCACCTGCATCCCAGCCCCCTAACCTCAAGCTGCACCCAGTGTTGTTTTAGGAGTCTCTAAGGTCTAAACCCAATTGGCCCTTTTCTCCCACTCCCAGCTTGGGCATTGCCAGGCGGCTCTCCAAACCATGCTCCCTGGCTCCCCGCGATGGGCCCTGGGGCCTGGGGTCCCCCCCTCCTCCCACTGCTTCTTCTGGCAGCTGCTCCCAGATTTGCTCTCCTCAACCCAGCAACCTCTGTCTCCTTCCCTTCTCTTTGAGCAGACGGTCCCCTCTTCTCTTTCCTCAAGAGGGCTGAGACCATCCTCACCAGCTTTCTTCCTTTTCTTCTCATCTGATCTCCTTTGTGAGCTAGATATGTAAAGTTTTCTCTGTTCTTCCAAAAACCAAAATCACTGCCTCTCTAGGACTTGCCTTCCCCTCTCCGTTTCCATCCTCAACACAGCTACACAGTGACCTTTGGCTTGCGCCTCCCCTCCTCACCTCTGGTTCCTGCCCCCACTCCTCTACTGAAATGGCTCTTCCCAGGGCACCAGTGACCTCCTGGTCACTAAAGTCTAGGGCCATTTCCAGGACTTTGTTCTTTTTCCTGCCCTCATGGTCACTAGCCTGCTTCCGACTCTCCTTCCCTGACTCTTCCCTGTCTTGGACCCCCAGCATTTCTTCCGGATGACCCGATCAGCCATCCACACTGCAGTCTGGACCTTCTTGTTTGAATGAAAACATCTTGCTTCAAGGGCTCTCGCTACCTTCTGGACTAAGTCAGCCCCCTGACATGATGGGCTGTCACGGATGTGGCCCCGGCAGGCTTGCCTGCATCATTTGGGACCGCTTGTCCCTAGCCCCTTATACTTCAATCACATCCAGATTTTTGTAGCCCTCTCATTGGTTTCCATGAGTTTGCAGGTGCTGTTTCCTCTGTCTGGAATACCTCTCTTCCCACCACCACTCGCCTCTCCACCTCAGTGGAGGAAGCCGTGCTCCTGCTGCTTTTCCTGAATGTGTTCTATGCGCTTAGTGACTCGGCAGCAGCCTCAGCCCTTTGGGTGCCAGGAAGGTACCGTGTAGCCCAGCACGCCACAAACAGACATCCTCGGTCTCCTGCTTCCACACTGGCTCCTCTGAACATCCATTCCATCTCATAGTGTCAACTTGCAGCTCAATTCAGCAGAAATGCTTCGATGCTACCCTGCAAGCACACGTTTGGCTAATTCTCAGCTCTCCGCCTTTATACCTCACGTCCTCTCCTAAGGCCAGACCCATGTCCCTGCCTGTTCGCAGGATGGAAAGTTCTGATCAGCACTGATTCCTTTCCTCTCTCTCCCCCCAGCTACCAAATTCTGTCCATTCATCCTTCACAGCCTAAACAGACAGACAAGCAAAACAAACAAAGCCCTATGCTTTGTCTTTCCTTTCTAGTACTCAATCTGGTTGTGATGGTTCATTTTCTGTGTCAATTTGGCTAGGCCACAGAACCCATTTGGTCAAACATGAATCTAGACGTTACTCTGAAGATGTGTTTAAGATGAGATGAACATTTAAGTCAGCAGACTTTGAGGAAAGCAGATTATCCTCTCAAATGTGGGTGGGCCCTGTCCAATCAGTTGAAGGCCTTAAGAGAAAAAAGACTGAGGTCCTCTGAAGAAGAGGGAATTCGGCCTGCAATCCACCTTTGGACTCCAGCTGCAACATGAACTCTTCCCTGGGTCTCCAGCTGCCGGCCCACCCTGAAGATTTTAGACGAGCTGCCTCTACAATCAATCATGTGAATCAATTCCTTAAAATAAACCTCTCTCTCTCCACACACACACCCTATTGCTTCTGTTTTTCTGGAGAACCCTGACTAATACACTGTTCTACCTCCTAACTCAGCTCCCTGTTCCTGTGTTCACTCCCCTCCAGCCCACTCCAGTGATGCTCGCTGATTTTTTTGTAATGTTAATTTGCTCACAAAATTTGCTGGATCCCTACTGTTTATCAGTGGATGGCTGTGTTTCCCAAATATCAGATGTTTGTGTATCTTCACCATGTTTGACATGAGTTTTCAGTGTCTCGTCTATACAGTTACTTGTTTTAGATTTTTCTTTACACTGACCCTTCTCAGGGATGTTTGCATTTTGGCAGGAATGTGTGAATTTTTTTTCAACTTTTTATTTTTATTGGAGTATAGTTGATTAACAATATTGTGTTAGTTTCAGGTGTACAACAAAGTGATTCAGTTATACATATACATGTATCTATTCTTTTTCAAATTCTTTTCCCAATTAGGTTGTTACAGACTATTGAGCAGAGTTCCCTGTGCTATAGAGTAGGTCCTTGTTTGTTATCCATTTTAAATATAGCAGTGTGTACATATCAATCCCAAACTCCCTAACTATCCCTCCCCCCTCCCCTCCCCCCTGGTAACCTTAAGTTCGTTCTCTAAGTCTGTGAGTCTGATTCTGTTTTGTAAATAAGTTCATTTGCGTCATTTTTTTTAGAATTCTGCATATAAGCAATATATTATGATATTTCTCTTTTGCCGTCTGACTTACTTCACTCAGTATGACAATCTCTGGGTCCATCCATGTTGCTGCAAATGGCATTATTCCATTCTTTTTAATGGCTGTATAATATTCCATTGTAGATATGTAACACATCTTCTTTATCCATTCATCTGTTGATGGACATTTAAGTTGTTTCCATGATTGTCTATTGTAAATAGGGCTGCGATGAGTATTGGGGTGCAAGTATCCTTTCGGGCCATGTTTTTCTCCAGATTTATCCAGGAGTAGGATTGCAGGATCATATGGCAACTCTATTTTTAGTTTCTTAAGGAACCTCCATACTATTCTCCATAGTGGCTGCACCAATTTACAGGAATGTGTGAATGTTTAAGATAAAAGCTCTTGCAGTCCCAATCAAAAAGTGAAGAGCAGTTTTGTGGAAGGGTTTTGAGCTTTCCTAATTCCCTGCCACCACGTAAGCTGGTCCTCTTGACTTGAAGCTAAATTTCTAAGATGGAAAGTCCCAGCAAGATTGAGACGTGTGGGACTTCCCTGGTGGTCCAGTGGTTAAGATTGCATGCTCCCAATGCAGGGGGCCTGGGTTTGATCCCTGGCTGGGGAACTAAGTTCCCGCATGCCGCAACTAAGAGCCTGCATACTGCAACTAAAGATTCCACATGCCGCAATAAAGATCCCCCGTGCCACAACTAAGACCCAGCACAGCCAAATAAATATAAATACATATTACAAAAAAAAAAAAAGATTGAGACACATGACACAGATTACTACACCTCTCTTGAGTCATCAAGACAGAGGTGGCTCCTTCATGCAATTTGTCTCTTCAGCTGAGGTTGGGAGTGGAGATGGTGAATGTTTGGTCCCACCTGTGGGGGTAGGGATGGGGGTGGGGAGTATGAATGAAGGAAGAAGAGGAAGAGGGCAAGAGACCACCCAAGTTTTCGTAACTTACTCTCTGACGTTTGAAAATACCCTATTTCATTATTTTCTAGGATTGATTTCTGCAACATCTATTCCGAGAAAAATATTAGAAAGAAATATGTAGTTTCTTTGCATCTGTTATCCCCTTTGTCAATATTAAACGACTTAGTCACTTCTCTGGGGAATTAAAGAGGTTGATTCATGGCTATGTGACCCTCTTGTCACTTCTGGTTCCTTTTTCCGTGTTCTATATCAAGACTCAGAGCCCTAGGAAAGGGCATTTTTGCACTCAGAGAAGAACCTGAGAAGAGCCTGTAAGTAAACTTTCAGAATAATCTTGATTTTGAAATTGCTTTTTTTTTTATAAGAAAAAATTAAGTATTAGTAAATTGGAATAAACAGTTGAGACCAGAGGAAACTTTAAACCTCTGCCTCTATCCCCGACAGTTTACCTCTGTACAGAACTACCAGAAAGTCTTTGTTAACCTTGGCCTGAGGGATCTGAATCCCTCATCTCAGGGAGGACTGCAGCTTGAGCATCTTCTTAACAGAACAGCTGTGTGGACTTGGGCCATCCCTGGCTTTTGAAGAATTGATCTGTTAGCCAAGCCTCGGGTCGGGGAGAGGAGCAGGGCTGGCTCGGAAAGGCTGCCAGGCCTCACAGACAGTGCCATGCCGGACTGAATTTTTCTGTAGACACTCCTCTGTTTACCCAGTAGCTCTCATTAATCTTTCCTTTCTTGTGTGAAGGTTGCTTTCAGAGAGGAAGGCGTTCGCTGGCTTTCCCAAGGCAAGAACGATGAAAACAAAATTATGAGGAATTCATTTCACCTCTTGGCACTGCTCGAGCTATTTTGGCAGGCTCAGAGAACACTGTGTTCCCGACCAATTTATAAGTTTGCAAGAGTTTTAAAAAAAGAAAGAAAGAAAAAGAGAAAAGGACAAGAAACGCTCCGTCCTCCTTTTGTCCCCCTTACCGGTGCTGGGCTTCTGCAAAATGCCAGCACCCAGAGTGGGCTCGGCCACTCTCCTTTGCCTTTATTTCCGAGACTGTGGGCTGGCAGGACCCAAGGGAGCTGTGGTCCCCAGAGGTGAAGTGACCTATCCAAGGTCACATGCAGGCCGGACCACAGGTCTCCTGTCTCCCTGCCCCGTGGTCTTTTTCTATCCCACTCTGTCCTTTCTCCAAATCCCCTTTAAAATGAGATTCCCATCAAGTCCTGAGGTCAATGAGAGGCTGATGTGTTAGACTAGGTTCCCACAGGGGATTAGCAGAGCGGGTCGGAGAAGCAGAGAAAGAGAACATCGGCAGTGGGGTTTATTTTCCCCCAGGCTGTCTGCAGACTGTATCTGGGCTTGTTGAGCATAAGCCACTGGCTTCTGCATGGGGAGCCGGGTCAGAAGGAGCAGGTCTCACTTACTGGAAATCTCAGGCTGTCAGACAAGGTGAGGGCTCACCACTTGGGGAAGGAGGGAAGCAATAGGACCGCGTTGAGTTCCTTGTCCTCTGGGTCCTTCCCCAAAGAAGGCTGCATTGGTTTCTCCTGCACTTGCAAAAGCAATGATCCTGTGGGTTTCTGTTTGCCAGCGCCAGAGCGACACTGGTGACGTGCTTTTTCAATATCCCCCCAATCTTGAAGGCGCCCAGGCTGGGCCACTTTGGAGGCTCTAGTTATTATTGTCACAGCTGCTGACTGGGCCTTGTATCTGAAGCAAAGGATGCGTTCTTTGCACCTCGAGAGTTCATCTGCGCTCAAAGGAATCGCAGGACAACACAGGAATGTTCATCGCCCTGACTCCCCAACAAAGTGGGCGAACAGGGCTCTGGGGCTGGGGCTGGGGGCTGGGAGCCTGTGTCCTCCGTGCCAGGGCTTTTGCTGCTGCCACTGACGTTTAATACCCCCGGGGAAAACAATCAAATCCACTGCGTATGCACCTCACAGCCGGCGTTTTGCTGGCGTGCGCAGGTTGATGGAGAAGCCTGGCCGCTTCTGTTTCCCATGGCAGCAGCTCAGCTCTGCGTGAAAGCAGATAAGTGTGGGCTCAGGCTGGATACACAGACCGCACAGTTCTGAGTGGCTCCGCGCTTGGACCAGGAGCTTCTCATCACTGCCCCTGTTCCGTAACTCGTTCCCTCCCACCCAGCCACACAAAAACTCCTTTCATCCCGTGAAAGAGAGATGGGTCCTTGGTGATATTCTCCTGTGAACTGCAGCTGTGGTTTCCTGGCCCCGGGTTGTGGCGCAAACTGGAGTTTAGGGATAAAGGCAGAAAAGTGGTAATTATTCTTGGGATATTGCCATTGGTAAAAGCAAAAAAGCAGGTACACGGTCCTGGGGAGACACTGATGTTGAGATAAACATTACTGATAATGGAGGCACCGTGAAGAGAAACTGCGGGTTAAAGGGATCAGGTTAGCCTTTTAGCTGCTGCTGGAAGAAGCAATGGAGAGAGAGGGAAGGGCTCAATCCAGGAGAGCAAGAGAAGGGAATAAAATAGAGCTAGAGATCTTTGGGGAAAAAATATTCCCAAGGCATAGAGAAAAACCTTTATGCATGAGACTGGAATCTGGCCTACAGCATGATTTTAAAAGGTACCAGGGAATAAAAAGAGGGTAAAGTAATTCAGATGACTGGAGAAGGAGAAGGGGAGGAGGAAGGCCGGGCAGAGAGAAGAGGAGGAAGTCACGTGAGGATTTCCCCAAACACCAAGGGTTGCAAACTGACAACCAGTAGCCAAAATCAGTGTCAGACTATTCAAAAATAATTTGAGCCAAACTTTTTTTTTTTTTTTAATCAGGAGATGCTATCCAAAGAAAATTAGATTTCTGGCTTCTCTTAAAAAAAAAAAGATCAGAAAATCTGGTAACACTGGGTCTGTGTACAGCCTCGAAGAAAATCTGCTGGGCTGGACTCCTGCAACTTCAGCTGGGACATGGGCTCCCAGCCCCCCAGGACCCACTGCCCACACCCCTGCCCCCCAGGAAGTCTCTGTATCTCTTGATTTTCTTCACTCTTTTCGGTGCCTGTCTGACCCCTGCAGGCGTGTAAAGGCTCAGTGCTGCCCACACTGCCCTAATTTACCAGCAAAGGGAAAACCCCGACCCTAACCCCCAGCTCAGCAGAGAAGGTGGGGACCAACACTGAATGCTGCTCTCATCCCCTGACGCTGGGAGAGACGGTTCAGTTGAGAACGAATGCCTTGCAGCCTAGACCTCAGACCAGGATGGGCCTGACACCCGATGGAGATCTGTAGTCAGCTCTGGAGGGTTCAGTTAGGCTGTGCTGACAGAGGAGGTGGAGGACACCCCATGCAGATGACAACGCAAGGAGAGTTTATACCTACAGTGTTGAATGGCATTTCAGGATTCGCCCATAATTGGGATTCTGGGAATATATTTCAACCAAAATTAGAAGCAACTCTTTGAGGATCATGTTAAAGAGAGTCTGAGAAACTTGCCTATCCTGAACCCTCAGTGCCACGTAAACATGGGTTAGAATCCTGGCTCTTCTACTTACTCGCTGTGTGACTTTGGACAAGTTATTAAACCTCTCTGAGCCTCAGTTTCCTCATCTAAAATGTATCTATATAATCATACAGAGCTACTGTGAAAATTAGGAATAATGTATTTTGGATGCCATAACAGTGGCCAGACGCTTGGTAACAACTTGGTAACTATTATCTATTATTATTACTATTTTGCTTGTCCACTTTTCTAATTATTTATTTTGTGATGCCTAAAGGCAAATTTGGTATGTGGGAAATTTTAACTCGGTTGCTTAGGAACTCTGGTAGGAATTTTAAAACAGGTTTCATGAAGAGTCAGAAATGAGATGTTGATGTGATGGGAAATGTGTCACATTGTGGTAGAAAACTGGGGTCTCCCTCCCACTGCTGCCTCTAGTCTAGGACAGCCTCGGCCAGCCCAGTCGCCTCCTTGGATTTTCGTTTCCTCATCCGCGGAAACCAGCCGGCCAGGTGTTGCTCATCTAGAGCTGTGCCGTTCAGTAGATAGAAACCAGCCACGTGTGACTATTTAAATTTAAATGAATTAAAACTAAATAAAGTTAAAAATTCAACTCCTCAGTTGCACCAGCCCTCCGTGCTCAATTGTCACATCAGGCTAGTGCTGACCATGTTAGACAGCACAGATACAGAACGTTTCCATCACCTCTGAAAGTGCTATCAGACAGTCCTGAATTCTAGAGATTGCTACACAGTGCCTGGTCGTCAGATGACCAGCATCAGTACCGCCTGGGACTTGTTAGGAAAGCAAACTCTCAGGTGCCAGTCTAGACCTTTGAAATCAAAATGTGCATTTTGACAAGACTCCCCCAGTGATAACATCCTCAAGTTTAAGAAGCTCTGACCTATAATATTTCTTCCAGCTCTAAAAGTAAAATTTAAGAATCTGGGTATCTGCCTGAAAAAGTCTTTGAGAAAGGAATAAATAACAAGCTTGTCCAAATCCTGATTCCCTGATTTTTCTAAAAGGAAAGAACTGGGGCCATCTGGAGAAAGAAAGACCAGCAGAATGACTGCACCTCTGCAGGAGCGAGAGGATAGAAATCAACAGACATCTAAAGGCAACGTGTCAAACATTAGTGCTGGGAAGGCGGTGCAATCCAGCTCCTGCCTTTGAGCCTCTCATCGTTGGGACATTGAAGCTTTGCCTAAAGAGCCTCAGAGAAGGGACGTTCTCAATTTGCTGTGGCAGCAAAGAAACAAGAAGAAACAGGTTGCATTTCCTAGGCACCTTATCTCCAGGGCATCTTAACGTGCTTGTCAAAGCTTCCCTCCTTAAACCTCACCAGGAAGGAGCTCAGGCAGGTCTTTTATTCAAGTAGGGAAAATGAGGAACAGAGATTGGTGAAGAAATCAAGGCCACATTCAACAGTGAGAGGAAGGGCAGACTGCAACACCAGCCCTCAGCTTGTGGTCCAAGCGCGCCTCTGTGGCTTGAGCTATAAAATAGGAGAGAAGGCATTTGGTCCTCTTGCTGCAGAAAGTTTTGATGTCTTTTGGTGACATGCTGTTTTCAGCACAAAAACAAAGGGGAATAATATTAGATCTGTTGCTTGTTAAGAAAACATGTGCCTCTTACAAGACAAAACTGCAGTAATATATCTGATTTAATTGCTATTAGATTTTATTGCCGAAGGCTAAAATTTTAATGTATCCATAAATCTGTTTCTCACTTGCAGAGAAATCTCTTTATAAAGAACACACTGTACAAGGATGAAGGCAAGAGGAGGGAAAAATGAATCTAAAATCTGCATTATTAATTTTTTAGACAGCAAGCAACATGGTACCTCATAAAGGATATTAGAAAAAAATGAAACAGCTGGGATTTTTGATTTGCTGTAGAGAAAAATCTGCTGATTTGAGAAACATTCTTACAGGGTAAACTATTTTGATGCAAAAAAATGAGCAGATAGAAATGGATTTGTGATATACAAATCAGCTCTTAAACAGTCACTGACAGAAAGTGTGATGTGTTTCCAGGAGATACAGTGAGCTGAGCATCCTGTCACATAACCCAGAGCCGTGGAATGTGGGCGTGGCTCAGGGGACAGGGAGACCTGGTCTGAATTCTGCTGTGCCACCTACTCTCCGTGTGATCGCTGACACATTTCAGCAAGCACTCTAAGCCTCAGTGTCCGCTGTGTGAAAAGCAACCTCCAGAGGCTTTCGGGAGGATGCAGAGAGATGCTATATATAAAGTGCTCCTAGGACATAATAGACAATTATTATCTATTAGTGTACCAATTACTCAGATAACGGTTTGGGGCCAAATCCACAGCCATACCGAAGAAAGCAAATGGGGACACACCTAGGAGGAGAGGCAGCACCTCCCAATTTGCTGTGGTGCTGGGCGTCCTGCCCACTGTCCGCCTGCTCACGGCTGACTGATCAAGTCCTCCGACCCAGGCAATGAAGCAGGGCTGACTCGCACTGGCAAGGCTGGGGACAGTTCAGGAGCACAGGGGCTATCAGTGATTTCTGGGGCTCACAGAGGCATAGGAGTGGAGTTGGTGCACAGGAGTACTGCCAACCTCCAGTTCTGAAAGGAAGCAAGCTTGCAGGAAAAAAGAACTCTGTTCTTTTGCTGGTCCCCACTCTAATGTCCATTTCTTCCAATTTCCTTTCCTCCAGATGGAGTAAGACCGCCTTCTTAGGGAGGATCTCAAATCTTCTATAAGGCCAGTCCCACATGGTAATGACCCTTCTTCAACACAATGTCTCCCCGTATCTCTTCTCTGCACTGAACTTTTTCCCATTCAGATTACGTGCAGGAGCTGCAAGCCCTCTATATTATTGCTGAAGAAATTTCCACAGGTTTGTTCCTAACCTGCCTATTTCCCCATCTCATTTCTGTCTTACATTAACCCCATTCCGCCCGAACCCAAAAAGAGAGCCATTTCTTCCCTTCAGATTGCTCAGTTCATGCCCTCCAGCCAGTGACTGGATACCTTTCTCACATTACCAGTGTAATTCACTGGCTCAAACAGTATTAAGCTACTCTATAAATCCAGCCCCAAAATATTTGATGTGAGAAGGGATTTATTTGAGAGTGTTTAAAACCTGATCAATGTCTTCGTTAAAATTCCATACATAGGGTATAATGCTCATTAGATGTTTTCATGTCAATTAAGATAGCTCAAATTTATTTTGTGTCATCCCAAATGAACCCAAGGCTCTCTGAGTGCATCACACGCCTAAATCTGCATGACTGACAGGGCAGTAGCAACCCCATAGCACCTTCATTTTTGTTATGCCAGATCTGGGAAAAAAGAAAAGATGATTAACTCGGTGACAAAATATTCTCATTTTCCTTGTAAGATTCTCAGGAGAGAACTACACTCAGAGGGTAGGAGCAAGGGAGGGAAGGCAGAATGGTTACAGAGCTGAATACAATGGCCTCAGTCCAATGCCACGTTTAAGTTTGGATGCCTTTGGTTTGCTTTCTTGTCTGTAAACTTAGAGCACAAGGAAATAGATGACTGTCAGAAAGTGCCCTTATATAATGCAGTTTGTTGAAATTTCAGCCTATCCATCAACCTAAGGTTTGTTTCAATTAATAAGACCCATGGCACAGGATTGCTGCTTTTATCAGTTAACAATCACTGTGCAAAAAAGCAGCACAGAATTCAGGGGCTCAAAGTAAATAAGCATTTCTTATTGCTCAAGTATCTGTGATCAGGTGGTGGCTGGGGCCTGGCTGGCCTAGGATGCCCCATTTCACGTATCTGGCAGTTGACTGGCTATTGGCTGAGTTGATGGAATAGACTGGTCATGTTCCTCTTGTCATTCAGCAGCCCAACCTGGTATGACATGATGAATGACCCCACCCCCCGAGCCCCAACCAAAGATGTCCATGTCCTAATGCCCAGAACCTATGACTATGTTACCTTTCATGGTAAAAGGAACTCTACATATGTGCTTGAGTTAAGGACCTTGAGATGGAGAGATTATCCTGGATTACTTGGGTGGCCCCAGTATAGTCACAGGGGTCCTTTGAAGAGGGAGGCAGGAAGATCAGAGTCATGAGAGAAGATATAAGGATGGAAGCAGAGGTCAGAAAGAAAAGAAGATGCAACATTGCTCTCTTTGAGATGGAGGAGAGTCCACAAGCCAAGGAATATAGGTGGCCTTTAGAAGCTGGAAAAGGCAAGCAAATGGATTTTCCCCTAGAACCTCCAGCCCTCTGCAGCCCTCTGGACCAGTTTTAGACCTCTGACCTCTAGAACTGTGAGAGAATAAATTTGTGTTTCTATAAGCCACTAAGTCTGTGGAAATTTACTACAGCAGCAATAGAAGCTAATACACCTGGACTTGTCAACAAGTTAATAGTAGGGTTCCAAGAGGGACAGGAGGGAATCATAGACTCAGGATAGGCATACTATTACTTCTACCACATTCCATTGGCTGATGATGTCACAAGGCCATCCCAAATTCAAGGACTGGAGAAATAAACCCCACCATGTGATTCTATTTCTCTCACTTCTTGATGGGAGAAGCTGTAATGTCACTTTGCAAGGAGGTGTAGAAACTGAGCAGGACCCTGCGGGGCCTCCCCAGGGACAGACCCCGTGTCCCCCACCTCTTGTTTGTAGAAAAGCTTTAGCCTCGTAGGCCTCCCCCCAAGTCCAAAGAGCAAATTTAATGAGAAAAGTGAGAAAATGCAGAAAAAAAGGAAAAGAGTCAAGTAAGACAAAATAATAAGAGTTTAGCCATAACACAAAGTCAAGGACTTTTAGTGCCTCCTCAAGGCTGTAGATAATAACCTGAACCATATCCTTGAGGTGTTTTGCAGACATTAAAACCCCCCACCAGGTGGAAGAAGTTAACTGCATGTGACAATAAGCATGTAGACCCCAGAGGGGTTGGAACCAGAGGTTGATGATGTTAATTCCCGAAACATCACACTGTTACCTCGCCACCCACAATCAGAAGGATGTACCAAGCTGATCAGGCACCTGCAACCCTCTCCCTCACCTTGCCTTTAACAACCCTTCCCCGAAAGCCACTGCGGAGTTCAGGTCTCTTTTTTTTAAACCGTGTTTTTTTAATTGAAGTATAGTTAATTTACAGTGTTGTGTTAGCTTCAGGTGTACAGCAAAATGACTCAGTTATGCATAAATATTTGTATATATATTCTTTTTCAGATTCTTTTCCATTATAGGTTATTACAAGACACTGAATATAGTTCCCTGTGCTGTAGAGTAGGTCCTTGTTGTTTACCTATTTTATACATAGCAGTTAATCCCAAAGTTTTAATTTAGCTCCCCTGCACCTCCCCATCTCGTTATCCCCTCTGGTAACCATAAGTTTGTTTTCTATGTCTGTGAATCTACTTCTGTTTTGTAAATAAACTCATTTATATTGAGTTCGGGTCTTTTGAACACAAGCTGCCCGTTCTCCTTGCTTGGCCACACTGGGCACCACCTTGCAATAAACTCTACACTTCCCTTCACCACAATCCAGTGTCAGTGGATTGGCGGTGAGCGGGCCCAAGTTTGGTTTAGTAATAGTGTAGAGACTGAGAAGGGTAAAAAATTACGGCCATTTTTTGCAATCAATCTATCATCGTGCCCTTTACAAAGTGACAGAGGACATTTAAACGCAACATCTGACCCTGTTTCTCTTTCATTTCCAGGGACACAGGGAGCATGGGTGTCTGGACCTCAGGCACCAATATCTTCCTCAGTCTTTGGAGGACGTATGTGTCTCCAAGGAGCCTTGGATGGATGGACTTCACCCAACATTTGGGCACTTGCTGTTTTGTTGCTTTCATTTCCGTGGGCCTCCTCTCTGGGGCCTTCTCCTGGCTTCTGTCCTCATTCGTAGTCTTCACCACCTCCTGGATGGTCACGTGTGCTCTGCTGTGCTGCTCCAAGCACGCACGGTGTTTCATTCTGCTCTTCTTCCTCTCGTGTGGCCTGCGTGAAGGCAGGAATGCTTTGATCACCGCTGGCACAGGGATAGTAATCTTTGGACACGTGGAAAATATTTTTCACAACTTTAAAGGTCTCCTGGATAGTATGACTTGCAACCTAAGGGCAAAGAGCTTTTCCATCCATTTTCCACTCTTGAAAAAATATATTGAAGCAATTCAGTGGATATATGGCCTTGCCACTCACCTAAGTCTATTTGATGACCTTGTTTCTTGGAACCAAACCCTGGAGGTCTCTCTTTTTAGTCCCAGCCAAGCCCTGGAGGCACAGCTCAATGACACTACAGACAGAGCCCTGCATGTCTTGTACCAGGTAGTGACGGCGACAGAGGTGTTGTCTTCCCTGGGGCGGCAGCTATTTGCCCTCACAGGGCTTCTGCTGGTGCTACTTGGCACTGGCCTCTTCATGAGGCGATTTTTGGGCTCCTGTGGTTGGAAGTTTGAGAACATCTACGTCACCAGACAATTTGTTCAGTTTGACGAGAGAGAGAGGCACGCACAGAGGCCCTGCGTTCTCCCGCTGAATAAGCAGGAAAGGAAGAAGTATGTCATCATCCCATCTTTCTGGCTGACTCCTAAAGACAGGAAAAACCTGGGGCTGTTTTTCCTCCCGGTGCTTACCCATCTCTACATCTGGGTGTTGTTTGCAGCCATAGATTATCTGCTGTATTGGCTCATCTTCTCCGTCAGCAAACATTTCCAAAGCTTGCCAGGGCTTGAGGTTCACTTGAAGTTGCACAGAGAGGTAGGTGCTCGCAGGCCCGTCTCACTGTGTATCCCAGCTGTTTGCTGTGTGTTTGCAAAAGATCGTGAACTTCCCAAGGCAGGGCAGTGTCTTATTCCCCTCTGGATCCTCAGTGCCTGGCACGGAGCCTGGCATGTAGGAAGAACACCCAAAATGTTGGTTAGATTGAGTTGAAACCCCAGTGTTAGAGTATGAGAACACTCTGAACATTTTTGATCACTGTATTAGTTTCCTGTGGCAGCCGTACTGCAAAAGAGGAGACCATGGTTTTTGTTCATCCCATCTTTTCTCTTTTCCATTTTGCCCTGTGGAAATTTATGATTATGTAGACATTTCAGAGGATCTGGATACTGTCAGATACTTATTTGTTTTTAAACCTAGCATTCTGCACTAGGTGGAACGTGCACATGTGTGTCTAGTGTGTGCCTCTGTGTGCATGTGCACACGTAGTGTGTGTAGTTGTATGTGTGTACATGTGCACGTGTGTGTGTGTGTGTGTGTGTGAATGTCATGCACGCTGGGTGTTGTGCACTAGCCTGGGCTGGTGAACACGCCATCTACTGTTTCCATATGTCTGATTTTCCCTCTTTATCGAGCCACAATAGATTGTGCCTCTGCTGGGGCAATCTCAGAGGGGAAGGGCAGAAGGGGACCTGGAAACCCTCCTTTGAAAGCCCATTTGCTCCTGCTGCATCCACACTCTCCCTCCCCTTTTCTCCTGGCTCCGCAGGTACTGTCTGGCCCCTGCCCCGCCTAATCCTGGGCTGCTTCTCAGGGTTGATTACTCTGAGCCCTCTGCTTCCTCTGAAGTCTTCAGTTAATTACAAGAACCCCCCGTTGCTCTACATATCTGGAGGAGGGTGGATAATGGAAACAGTGTTTCAAATGAAAGCCAAACAAGATTTTCAGCCAGGCTTGATCCGGGGCAGCGGCTGGTAAAAGGGCTTCTCTCCTCCTCTCCCCCATAGTGCATCCTCCTCCTGTAGTCCCTTTTTTTATCTTCCCCTCTCAGTTCTTCCTCTCCTTCTTTATCTTTTTGCTCCTCTCTCATCTATTCCTCTCTGGGCCAAAACCCATGCCTGTTTTGTGAATTCTCACTGTTTTAGATAGACGGGGGGGAGAAAAGCAAGTCTGCCTTCCAAAAAAGGCCCAGAAGCTTTCCAATGACAATGTCCTGGCAAATACATTTTGGGGTGTTGCTGGGTCCTGGGGATGCAAAGTTGTCTAGACCATGATGGCTGCCATCGAGGGGCTCACGTCCTGGCGGGGGAGGCCACCACGTACGCTCACAGTGACAGCAGGGTGGTGGGCGCAGAACAGATGCGAGCACGAGTCTGCTGTGGGAGCTCGTCTCAAACTCTCTCCTGCCGAGCCTGGGAGGCTGTGCCACCAGCAGCCGGCTTCCATGTAACTGGCAGTGCCCTGCCCTTATCCCACGATGCCCTTGGAGATTCCTGGTCTTTCCATTGCAGGAGATTTGCAAAGGAGAAGTCAAGCAAGAAAAGAAACATTGGCTCAAGGTTTCTCCCACTTTTATACGATTTTAAATAAAGAAGAAAAGTGGGAAATGACGTGAATAGACCTGGCTGGATGGGTGGACACTGTAAGTAAAAATAGCTACAGTCGCTACTTATTGAGCACCTACTATGTGCCCAGCACTGGTCTGCATTAACTTTTCAGGACTGTCTGATACCAGAGTGAATCTTCCATCCATTACTCCATACCATCTTGGCAAATTGTTTACTTGAGAGAGGCAAACACATTTTAAAACATTGGGGTACCATTTAGTACATTGCTCCGTATTTTGAGAGTTTGTTACCCTCCACCAAGCACGTACAAAAGTGTTGACAACCTTTCTGAAGCCCTGACTCCCAGCTGCAAAATCCCCGGTTAGATTCCTAGACTAAATAACTTCTTCCCAGACCGGACACCCGCTGCTTTCTTATTGCAGGATTTCTCAACACTGACTCAATCGATGTGTTTGTTTCTTCAACAGTATTGAAAAGAATGCATGCCTCTGCTCTGGGGACTGAAATCTCTCTATTTAATCGTAGGTGAACTGTCTTTTTAATAAGAGCAAAGGAGAGGCAACACAAATGCTTTCTACTGCTTAGCCACAGTGCTGGGGAAATTGCAGATCTGACTTGACATTTGTGTAGAAGTCCCAGGTTTTGGGGTTTCCAGATTTTTCACAGGTATTGGGGTAAATCGAAGGTGTGTGGTGTTCTCTGGGTGTGATTGGGTTCTTTTCAGAAGTCATTTTCCTCCTCTGGGCCCCAGGGCTCTAGGGTGTTGGGGTGATAATAACTTACTAAGTACTCCAGTCTGTAACATTAATGCTCCATCCCCAAGGTGCTTAATTTACACTGGGAATAGTTTATTCATGGGCAGGATCTGGTCCATTAATTCCTGTTTTACCAAATTGGAAAACAAATCCACCAAGAGACTATATGGCTTTCTCAGGTCAGGGAAAAGTAAGAGCTGAATCAGCACACACTTCGCTTGCTGGTGGCTTGGCTGGGTGGCTCAATGTCATTTGCCCTCTGGGTCAGTTTGTTGAGGGCAACTGGCTTATTCTCTTGCCTTCAAGCAGGAAGGAATGCGCCCCTCCTATCATCTAAGAGAGATGCGAAAATGTCCTATTTTGAGACCTCTATAAATAGGATTTTAGAGTCACTTTCAGTAAATATACTCTTCTTTGTATTCTTGCATCAAGAATAATTCCACCCCTCCTGCCGCCCCAAGCTCTAGAAGGATGACTTAGAGCATAATTAAATGCCTCCACATCTTTACGACCTTGTGGTCTGCTGACGAGTTGTTTGTCAAGATGGAGAGGCTACGACTGGGTCTTGAGGGGCTCTGCTACAAAAAAAACTTCTCCCCCAGTTGAGTGAAAACCATCTTTCATTAGTCCCACATGCTCTGAAGTATAGAAACAGGTGTTCCATAAAAATGGGTTATGCGGTCAAAATTAATAGGAGAATTGTTGGCTGAAGTTAAGCGAATTTCTCTGCTTTCTTCTCAGCACCTTCAACAGTCTCATGGCCATCGTGACTCTCTAAAGAAAGGACAGAGCAAACAAACTTATCTGATATCCTTCTCTCAAGGAAATCTATATTTCCACAATCCCACTTTGGAAAACTCTGCAGTGGCTACAACTAAAATTCATCCCTTCTCCTTTATTCCAATCATAGCACATAAAAGGAGCTGGGATAGCCCCTTCAGCCAAAGCTCCCTGCATATTCTAAGATAAATGTTACGTGCTACGGGGCAGTATTGAGAAAGACAAGGACAGAGTATGAAAATGGCATGGATCTTGATGATTTTATTCTTTCATTTTAGAAACAAGAAGCTCAAGACATCATCCATGATTCTTCATTTAATATATCTCTGTTTGAACCCAGTTGCCTCCCTAAACCAAAGCTACTTCTGTCTAAGACCTGGATTCCTCTCAGTTTTATTCTTGTGATACTAGTGATGCTAGGACTGTTGTCCTCCATCCTGATGCAACTTAAAATCCTGGTGTCAGCATCCTTCTACCCGAGTGTGCAGAGGGAGCGCATCCGATACCTACATGCAAAGCTACTGAAGAAACGATCAAAGCAGCCAGTGGGAGAAGTAAAAAGGAAACTGAGTCTGTACTTTACAAAGGTAAAGCCAAAATAGGGTTATAACCTGTAATTAGGGAAATTTTGCTTTTGAAGGGCAAATGGAATTTCAAAGCACTCTTCAACTTTACATTAGGGCTTATATCCCCAGCAACAGATAGGACACTGTTTCGGGGGAGGGGGATGGGTGGGCAGTGACAGGGAACAGAGGTACATGGCTAAGTCCAGAAGACTCTACAGCAATGCCAGTCCAGAGGATTCTACAAGATAGCCTTCAAAACACTGATTTCAAGTGAGTACGTTCGGTCATATTGTAGAAAAGCTACTGGGAAGGCCCTAATGGCTGTTAAAGAACAATACCCAGTCAGAGTTACTTTACCGGGATAAATAAATAACAGAAGGGAAGTATCTACTACAGCTTGGTAAACTCCAAAGAATTTGCTCATTCTCCAGCATTAAAAAATATATATGATGATATATATATATATATGATAACATAATGACTTTCATACACATATAAAATGAACACTTGTCAAAGATTTTATTCAACGTATTAAAGACGGAACAGTAAGAAACTCCAACCAATTCAAAGAACCGTTTAAATCACACATGTATACAGGCCATCGTGAATACCAAAATGAATTTGCTTAATAGATACAAAACCGGCTTCTTCCACAAGGGAGGATGGGAGGATCAATTGTACTCTGCAGGGTGAAATTCATTTGCATGTTCATAGACAAGAATCATTTGCATTGTTGCCATCAGCTATCTACAACTTACAGAACTGGAAAATAGTTCATAGACAGTGAAAGACCAAAATAATCCCTAAGGATAAGCTTTTCTGGCCATTTCAAAGTCTTGTGAAAAGTTTGTGTCAGTGGCATTTGAAATGACTCTAATGCTCACTCATCCAGCTTCGTGTCTTTTCAGATTCATTTCTGGCTTCCAGTCCTGAAAATGATTGGGAGGAAACAAATGGACATTGCCAGTGAAGAGAGCCCGTGAGAGGCCCCATGCAGCTCCTCAGCCACGCTGCTCCAGCAATTCTCCTTAAGTCTCCTGATGGTGACCCTTACTCACGCCCAGCAACAGAGAACTGCACTGCACGGTCCTTCAGCGGTTTGAGTTTGCAGGGCCAAGCTACTTTTTTCCATAAGGGCCAAAGGGCTACCAGATAAATTGTTGTGTTGTCTGTCTCGCAAACAGGGCACATGATCTGGACTGTATCTCAGTGTAACACGACTAGAACCAGGCCCTTCGAGGAGAGTCTCAGCATAGAGTAATATTCAAAGAAAAAAATTGGAAAAAATCAAAATCTCTACTGCAGGCTCACAAACAAATATCAAGGAGAACATACATGTGTGATGCCAGCAAAATATCTTTAAATGCTTCTGTCCCTTCTCTGCCCTTCTTAATATCCTTCATAGCTATTTCCTACCCACAACTGTCTGTCCTCCCCCTGCCCCCTTATTCAAGAACTCTTTCCAAAACCCATCTCCAGCAGCTCCTAATTTCTTCTCACCACCTGCTCTGCTCCTATCCTCTACTTTCCTGGATCTCTTTTGTTTTTCCTCTTCTACCAAGTCCTCTAGCCACATTTATTTAGAGAACACATTTATTAAAATCATATGAGAGGCTTCCTACAATGTGCATCTTGGGCCTCTTTTTCACTATAATCAATGTACACTCTATAGTACAGGGGCCTATTTCCCCTATATTCAAAATACCTAAGAGGGAAAAAATACTGATTCTATTATCTCTAAAGTGCCAGAATGGGAAGAAATGAAGAAACATTAAAATTTTAAAACAATTTTTTAACTTTTCATTTTGAAAATGTTTCAGCCTTACAAAAAAGTTGCAAAATAGTAAGTACAGCGTTCCAGGTAAATACACTGAAAAACGCATAATCTACAAAACTCATTGGATTTTCACCAATTGTCCCACTAATATCCTACTAATGTCCCAAGGGCTAGTACTTGATCCAATCCAGGCTCATGCATTGCATTTGGCTGTCATGGTTCCTTAGTCTTGTCCAGTCAGGGACAGTTCCTCAGTCTGTCTTTCTTTTTTTTTCATGACCTTGACATTTCTGAGGAGTGCTGCCAGTTATTTTGTAAAATGTCCTTTGCTTTGCGTTTGTCTGATGTTTCCTTATAAGTAAACCCAGGTAATGTATTTTTGGGCAACAATACTACAGAAGTGCTGACATGCTCTTCTCAATGCATGAGATCAGGGGTATGTGATGTTAATATGTCTCATTACTGGTGAGGTTAACTTTCTTCACTTAGTTAAGATGGGGTCCGCAGATTCTTCCACTGTTGAAGTTACTATTTTCCTTTTGGAATGAATAAGTGTATCGTGGGAAATACCTTCAGACTATGCAAACATCCTGTTTCTCATCATACATTTACCCTCTAATTTTAGCATCCATGGTTGCAAAACTGTGCCAACCAAATAGTGATTTTCTATTTTAATAATATCTTCTACATTTTAAAATTGAAATTCTACACTCTCCCCAGAATGAAACATTTTTTCAAAGACCAAATTTTGTTTTGGGCACCTGAGTAGGCATTTTACACATATGGTCTCATTTATGTTTCATGACAATCCTGTGAGGTAGGTAGTATTATTTCTATTTTATAGATGGGTAAACTCACCCTCAAAGACCCCGACTTAGCTGGCCTGGGCTGGGGCCTGGGCACTGGCACATTTAAAGCTCCCAGGTGATTCTAATAGTTGGCCAGCACTGAGAACCATCATTCCAGGAAGTTTTACTGAATTGCAGGTCTTTCAACACAGGTCTTCAATGGTGAAATTTCTCTAGCAGAAGGAGCCTACATTAGAAATCTGAGTCAGCATTTCCCAAAGTGTGTTCCTCAGACCACTAATCCTTTAGTTGTTCCATAAAAGAGTTATATGATGTCAATAAATCCACACCATCTGCCTTCCAACCTTGAAGATTCATAATGCATGTTGGCATAATTTTAAAACTTTGAGAAACCCTATAATAAAGAAATCTCATTTAACCTTGTTTCACCCAAAATTTTCTCAAATTATTAAACCATGGAACAATTTTACCTGTAATAACTGTTAACAGCACATAGGACCAGTTCTACAGCCCATACTCTGGTAAATACTGATATAATTGGCATAACTTTCAACCAAAAAAGATCTGAGAAGGTGAAGATGAATTTTTAGTTTTGGCTTATTTAAATATTCTGATGATTTTATGCTTTACTGTGTTTTCTAAACAGAACAAAACTGTGTTTATTAAAATTATATATTAATAAACTAATACGTGATTTTTTTTTTTACTCATTTTGCACTTATTCCTCCTACAGAGAAGGGATCTGCTCCACATTAACTAGGCAAAGAATCAACTGCTCAAGTTAGAATGCACCCTCTCACCATACACAAAAATAAACTCTAAATGGCTTAAAGACTTAAACATAAGACATGACACCATAAAACTCCTAGAAGAGATCATAGGCAAAACATTCTCTGACATAAATTGTACCAATGTTTTCTTAGGTCAGTCTCCCAAGGCAATAGAAATAAAAACAAAAATAAACAAATGGGACCTAATCAAACTTACAAGCTTTTGCATAGCAAAGTAAACCATAAACAAAACAAAAAGACAACCTACAGAACAGGAGAAAATATTTGCAAATGACAAGGGCTTGATTTACAAACAGCTCATACAACTCAACAACAAAAAAACAAACAACCCAATTGAAAAATGGGCAAAAGACCTAAATAGACATTTCTCCAAAGAAGAAATACAGATGGCCAATAGACACATGAAAAGATGCTCAACATCGTTAATTATTAGAGAAATGCAAATCAAAACTACAATGAAGTATCACCTCACGCCAGTCAGAATGGCCATCATCAAAAATCTAGAAACAATAAATGCTGGAGAGGGTGTGGAGAAAAGGGAACACTCTTGCACTGTTGGTGGGAATATAAATTGATACAGCCACTATGGAGAACAGTACGGAGGTTCCTTAAAACACTAAAAATAGAACTACCATATGACCCAGCAATCCCACTTCTGGGCATATATCCAGACAAAACTATAATTCAAAAAGATATATACACCCCTGTGTTCATAGCAGCACTATTTACAATAGCCAAGACATGGAAACAACCTAAATGTCCATCGACAGATGAATGGATAAAGATGTGGTACATGTATACAATGGAATACTACTCACCCATAAAAAAGAATGAAATAATGCCATTTGCAGCAACATGAATGCAACTAGAGGTTATCATACTAAGTGAAGTAAGTCAGAAAGAGAAAGAGAAATACCATTTGATATCACTTATATGTGGAATCTAAAATATGACACAAGTGAACCTATCTATGAAACAGAAACAGACTCACGGACGTAGAGAACAGACTGGTGGCTGCCAAGGGAGAGGGAGTTGGGGGAAGGATGGAGTGAGAGGTTGGGGTTAGCAGATGTAAGCTATTATGTATAGAATGGATAAACAACAAGGTCCTATTGTATAGCACATAGAAGTATATTCAATATCCTATGATGAACCATAATGGAAATGAATATTAAAAAAAAGAATGTGTATATATATGTAAGACTGAAGGACTTTGCTGTGCAGCAGAAATACGTTATAAATCAACTATACTTCAATAAAAAAAATTCTTTTTAAATCAACTGCTCAAGTTTTAGAGAAAATTGGATCCTTTGGCCTTTCGAAATTCTATAATTAACTAACTTACTTATTTACCTAAAAATATCACCAATATCTACAGGAAACATTTGAACAGGGCACACAGAAGGTGCTGGTGATGCCCAGACAGCTCGCCTTGGCCCCTGCCTTTGGGATGCTTCCAATCTAGTCAGGAAGACACACAGATGCTTAGACAAAAAATAACAATATGTGGTAGCTTTTGGTAAGTGCCAAGGGCACCGGGCAGGCAGTGCCTTTAGAGAATCATGGCCAGTTTCTCTGCCCTCGTCTATTACGAATGCCCAGTTTACCCCTCTTCTCTATGGCAAGGGCACTGGAGGGGTTGGGAAAAGGGTCTTAACTTCCTTGAAACCAAACTACCTTTCTGAAGTAGCATAATCTCTGTTGTTTCTAATGGACCGTGACTTTGAACAGTTCTCGAGACTTCTGGAGAGTGACCTGCTGTCTTTATCTGTTAGGCATGCTTGCCCTTACTCTGAAGTGCTTGTCCCTATTGGAAGGACAGACTGGCAAAGAGGTGCTGTCACAAAAGGCAATTTTGATCTTGAAAACAAGATTTAGACTTACTCATTAGGGCCAATCTAATGTAGGGCATAAAATGTTTATTTAATTGCAGCTTACCCATGTTAGATTTAAACAAATGGTTAGTTAAATTTCTTGAGACATCTATTGCCAAGTGTGCTCTGTTAATCTTGTAGAGGAAGAAAGATATTGCCCCAGGTAATTTAATAGAACTTCTTTTTCACCTCTAATGTTAATGGCTTATAAAAGAGTATCACATTATGGTCTAAGTCACTATTTCTCATCTAACGAATCTAAGCTTGGTGGCTGTATTTTGTTATAAGCGTGATTATGATGTCCTCATTGACTCCATATTTGTTGTCAGTTACGTTGCTCTTTGACAGTAAGGTACAATAATTCTAAACACCTTCATAGTAATAGATCTCTTTTACTGTTCTACTCAGGAAGTAAAACCTTGTCCTTCCTCTTAGATCCTATATCTGCTGCTTTCTCTGTTAGAACCTAATCAATCCTAATTATAATATGGGATATGTTGACATATTCACACATCATATATTTTGTCTTAATTCACCTAAGAGAAAGAAATAAAAATATCTTTTTTTTTTTAATTTTTAAATTTAATTTTATTTATTTTTTTATACAGCAGGTTCTTATTAGTCATCAATTTTATACACATCAGTGTATACATGTGAATCCCAATCGCCCAATTCAGCACACCACCATCCCCACCCCTCCACGGCTTTCCCCCCTTGGTGTCCATACGTTTGTTCTCTACATCTGTGTCTCAACTTCTGCCCTGCAAACCGGTTCATCTGTACCATTTTTCTAGGTTCCACATACATGCGTTAATATACGATATTTGTTTTTCTCTTTCTGGCTTACTTTACTCTGTATGACAGTCTCTAGATCCATCCACGTCTCTACAAATGACCCAATTTCGTTCCTTTTTATGGCTGAGTAATATTCCATTGTATATATGTACCAAAACTTCTTTATCCATTCGGCTCTCGATGGGCATTTAGGTTGCTTCCATGACCTGGCTATTGTAAATAGTGCTGCAATGAACATTGGGGTGCATGTGTCTTTTTGAAATATGGTTTTCTCTGGGTATATGCCCAGTAGTGGGATTGCTGGGTCATAAGGTAATTCTAGTTTTAGTTTTTTAAGGAACCTCCGTACTGTTCTCCATAGGGGCTGTATCAATTTACATTCCCACCAACAGTGCAAGAGGGTTCCCTTTTCTCCACACCCTCTCCAGCATTTGTTGTTTGTAGATTTTCTGATGATGCCCATTCTAACTGGGGTGAGGTGATACCTCATTGTAGTTTTGATTTGCATTTCTCTAATAATTAGTGATGTTGAGCAGCTTTTCATGTGCTTCTTGGCCATCTGTATGTCTTCTTTGGAGAAATGTCTATTTAGGTCTTCTGCCCATTTTTGGATTAGGTTGTTTGTTTCTTTAATATTGAGCTGAATGAGCTGTTTATATATTTTGGAGATTAATCCTTTGTCCGTTGATTCATTTGCAAATATATTCTCCCATTCTGAGGGTTGTCTTTTCATCTTGTTTATGGTTTCCTTTGCTGTGCAAAAGCTTTGAAGTTTAATTAGGTCCCATTTGTTTATTTTTGTTTTTATTTCCATTACTCTAGGAGGTGGATCAAAAAAGATCTTGCTGTGATGTATGTCAAAGAGTGTTCTTCCTATGTTTTCCTCTAAGAGTTTTATAGTGTCCGGTCTTACATTTAGGTGTTTAATCCATTTTGAGTTTATTTTTGTGTATGGTGTTAGGGAGTGTTCCAATTTCATTCTTTTACATGTAGTTGTCCAGTTTTCCCAGCAGCACTTATTGAAGAGACTGTCTTTTCTCCATTGTATATCCTTGCCTCCTTTGTCATAGATTAGTTGACCATAGGTGCATGGGTCTATCTCTGGGCTTTCTATCCTGTTCTATTGATCTATATTTCTGTTTTTGTGCCAGTACCATATTGTCTTGATTACTGTAGCTTTGTACTATAGTCTGAAGTCAGGGAGTCTGATTCCTCCAGCTCCACTTTTTTCCCTCAAGACTGCTTTGGCTATTCAGGGTCTTTTGTGTCTCCATACAAATTTTATGATTTTTTGTTCTAGTTCTGTACAAAATGCCATTGGTAATTTGATAGGGATTGCATTGAATCTGTAGATTACTTTGGGTAGTGTAGTCATTTTCAAAATATTGATTCTTCCAATCCAAGAACATGGTATATCTTTCCATCTGTTGGTATCATCTTTAATTACTTTCATCAGTGTCTTACAGTTTTCTGCATACAGGTCTTTTGTCTCCCTAGGTAGGTTTATTCCTAGGTATTTTATTCTTTTTGTTGCAGTGGTAAATGGGAGTGTTTCCTTAATTTCTCTTTCAGATTTTTCATCATTAGTGTATAGGAATGCAAGAGATTTCTGTGCATTAATTTTGTATCCTGCAACTTTACCAAATTCATTGATTAGCTCTACTAGTATTCTGGTGGCATTTTTAGGATTCTCTATGTATAGTATCATGTCATCTGCAAACAGTGACAGTTTTACTTCTTTCTTTTCTTTACTTCTTCTTTTTCTTTGTCTTTAATTTTTGCCAGTTTGATTACTATGTGTCTCGGCGTGTTTCTCCTTGGGTTTATCCTGTATGGGACTCACTGCACTTCCTGGACTTGGGTGGCTATTTTGTTTCCCATGTTAGGGAAGTTTTCGACTATAATCTCTTCAAATATTTTCTCTGGTCCTTTCTTTCTCTCTTCTTCTTCTGGGACCCCTATAATGCGAATGTTGTTGTGTTTAATGTTGTCCCAGAGGTCTTGTAGGCTGTCTTCATTTCTTTGCATTCTTTTTTCTTTATTCTGTTCCACAGCAGTGAATTCCACCATTCTGTCTTCCAGGTCACTTATCCGTTCTTCTGCCTCAGTTATTCTGCTATTGATTCCTTCTAGTGTAGTTTTTATTTCAGTTATTGTATTGTTCATCTCTGTTTGTTTGTTCTTTAATTCTTCTAGGTCTTTGTTAAACATTTCTTGCATCTTCTTGAGCTTTGCCTCCATTCTTTTTCCGAGGTCCCGGATCATCTTCATTATCATTATTCTGAATTCTTTTTCTGGAAGGTTGTCTATCTCCACTTCATTTAGTTGTTTTTCTGGGGTTTTATCTTGTTCCTTCATCTGGTACATAGTCCTCTGCCTTTTCATCTTGTCTATCTTTCTGTGAATGTGGTTTTTGTTCCACAAGCTGCAGGATTGTAGTTCTTCTTGCTTCTTCTGTCTGCCCTCTGGTGGATCAAAATATCTTATTTCTGAGTGAGTAGGAACTAACTTTTTCACCCAAAGTCACTAATACTGACAAAGACCATTGAGGTCAATTATTTTATTATTATTATGTTATCATTATTATTATTCTTGCATTTAAAACAAAATAAGGTTTAATGATAAGGTTAACTCATTTACTTTAAGGAAGGATACACACTAGATTGAATCTGATGTAAATGATTAGATTCACCAATCCCTCACACTGCCTCCAAGTAAAAAAAGTTAAATGTTCTCAAAAAGATGTTGGGTACTACTTATTTAAAAGAAATCTTTAACATTACCCTAAGAGCATAATCATTAAGCCTATGGTAATGGAAGAGGTGGTGGTATGCATTTATATAAGTATTAATACAAAGTTCATACATCAGAGAATTTATAAGGTCAGTTTTTTAAAATATTGGGTTGGCCAAAAAGTTCGTTCAGTTTTAAGTAAAAATAAAAGACATTTTTCATTTTCACCAAGAACTTTATTGAACAATGTATTCATTAACCAAACGAAAATTTTGGCCAACCCAATATTACTTTGAAGGATGCCCAATATCTTTTTACATTTACAAAAGTGCTTACATAAATAAAACATTCCAAACTTGTTTTAAATTGTAAGCAAATTTGTTTAAAATTAATTATTGTAGAGATTTATTAATAACTATATTTGGCAAAGTTAGTGGGGGAACCTCAAAAGATGAAAAAGCAGCTTTGAAAAGATTCCCATATAATTATGGTCAATGCATGCAGAGCTTTTGAAATGAGAACTTTGTTCTTTTAAATAAAATGACAAGTTAATTGTTTGTTCTTAATAATATATCATGGGGAACCACTCTATCTGTGAAGTTTAGTAAGCAAGAATTGAAGAGATGAATATAAAATATCTATTTGGACAAGCACCGATTAGCAAAGTCAGTCCATGAACTATTGCAGGAGAGCACAGGAAACACAAGGAGGGTAACCCATGATATTCATAAATTTATTACTCACATACACATTAGAAATCAATGCTGTGCTTGGTAGAGCTTATGCATAGCTCTTTAAGAGAGTTTTTTTTTTTTTTTTGGTTAAACAAATATTGTATTTTAAAATCACAATACAAGAAGAAAAAAGTCAATACAGATTCTGAAAATGAGCTTCACAGCGACTAGAAGGTGGCATGAATGAAAAAGTCAATGATTGTTGGTGAGATTGTGGAAGATTATTTTTCATATTTAGAGTTTTCTAATGTGCTATATTGTGGTATGTGATTAAGAAGCCAGACCTTCAGGCAGCAGCTTTTAAAGTATGCAGGTATATACAGTCCTATGGGACTGCAAGTGTATGCTTCGCTGGCCACCATCTCGAGGTGTCCCCCGGGGAAGCAGTCCCCCAAATTGGGACTCCAGAGGAGTGTACAAACTCCTGTCTGTGAGCTATAGCAAGGCAGAGAGAGAGCGCAAAGATGCGTTACACTAGCCTGCCTTCCCTGAGAGCACATCGACGTCCATAGAGCCCTATAGGTGGGCCTGCACCTGGGACCGGAGGTCCAGGACCAGCAAAGAGGAGGCACTCACAGAGAGCCTGGGGAGGCTGCCTCAGACGGCCGTCTGCGCACTGCCCCAGGTGGCAGACCAAGAACCACCTTGCAGATTACCATACTCCCAGGGGACCCAAGGACGCCAGCCCCATTGGCCAACAGAGCCGGGCAATCAAGGAGTGGCTCCTGGGCGGCAGCCAGACGCATATAAAAGCTCCGCTCAGGGGACCCTGGGCCCTGCAGGCTGCGGAGGGAGAGCCAAGATGGCAGCCGCCAGCCCCCACCCCTCCCTCCAGAGCGCCAGCAAATGCCTCATCAGATGCCTGAGCCTAGGCCAACTCCAAGACCAGCACGTGGGCCTCTCCCCCTACAAGTCCCGGCACCCTGCATCCACGCTTTGCCCTGAGCTTTGGGGCTGGTGCATCCCAGTGCGAACCCTTTAAGAGCCCAGGTCCGTAGAGCCTTGTGGGGCTTGTGGACAGAGCCCCCGTTAGTTTTCAAAGCTAGATGTTTTGGGGGCCCGTCTCTCAGGTGCAGATCTTAAAAGTGGGAGGTGCCCAATGTGGGGTTTAAAGCTTTTGCTCCTCAGTGAGAAGCTGTGGGTCTCCACACAGGGGTCAAGGAGGAGGAGGAGAAGGAGGAGGAAGTGGGGTTTATGGCGAGATTGTATCCCAGCCTCTCCTACCGGGGGCTTCCGTGTGGACCTTCTCTCGTGCGCTGGATGCTAGGAGTGGCTCAGCCAGTTTTTAGGTTTTTTCCAGAGGAAATTGTTCCATGTGTAGTTGTAGACTTGGTGTGTCTGTGGGAGGAGGTGAGTTCAGGGTCCTTTTAGGTCCCCATCTTGAATGGGAAGCTTGTAAATCTCTTTTATTTTTTTTAACAGTCCTGATTGACTTTTTTTTTTTAATTTTTATTTTATATTGGAGTATAGTTGATTTACAATGTTGTATTAGTTTCAGGTGTACAGCAAAGTGATTCAGTTATGTATACACATATGTCCATTCTTTTTCAGATTCTTTTTCCACATAGGTTATTACAGAATATTAAGTAGAGTTCCCTGTGCCATACAGCAGGTCCTTGTTGATTATTTATTTTATAAATATATAAACAGCTCATTCAGCTCAACATCAAAAAAGCAAACAACCCAATCAAAAAATGGACAGAAGATCTAAATAGACGTTTCTCCAAAGAAGACATACACATGGCCAAAAAGCACATGAAAAGATGCTCAGCATCACTAATTATCAGAGAAATGCAAATCAAAACTACAGTGAGGTACCACCTCACACTGGTCAGAATGGCCATCATTAAAAAGTCTACATATAATAAATGCTGGAGTGGGTGTGGAGAAAAGGGAACCCTCCTACACTGTTGGTGGGAATGTAAATTGGTACAGCCACTGTAGAGAACAGTCCGGAGGTTCCTTAAAAAACTAAAAATAGAGCTACCATATGACCCAGCAATCCCACTTCTGGGCATATATCTAGAGAAAACCATAATTCGAAAAAAGAATGCACCCCAATGTTCATTGCAGCACTATTTGCAAGAGCCAAGACATGGAAGCAACCTAAATGTCCATTGACAAAGGAATGGAGAAAGAAGATGTGGTACATATATATAAAGGAATACTACTCAGCCATAAAAAAGAATGAAATAATGCCATTTGCAGTAACATGGATGGACCTAGTGATTATAATACTAAGTGAAGGAAATCAGACAGAGAAAGACAAATACCATATGGTATCGCTTATATGTGGAATCTAAAAAAATGGTACAAATGAACTTATTTACAAAACAGAAACAGACTCACAGACATAGAAAAGAAACTATGGTTACCAAAGGGGAAATGTTGGGGTGGGGGAGGGATAAATTAGGAGTTTGGGATTAACATATACACCTTACTATATATAATTATTTTAATTTATACTATGGGAGAGGAACTGGTTAATAAAATGAATGTGGGTTGAGTGTGGTTATATATGTATATTTAAAAGCCTGTTATATTAGGCTAATGTAAACCCTGTACAGTGGGGAGGAAAGATTTAAATTAATGCGTCTCTGAAACCACCAAACTTTCAGGGTACAAAGTACCTTTTGATTTTAATTGCTAATGGTTGCAGTGACATTTTTAAAAGTTGGAAAGGACAGGGAGATGAATAACAGGGTACAGGGGATAGTAGCCTTTTATGATCAAAATTTTGGGTGTCTATGAACCTCACTTTTTAGTCAAAAAGCAGAAGTTAGTCAGATTTGTATTTGAGGACATTTTGCAAATGCAAATGAAAAGCAAAAAAAGCAATGAGAGAAATAAAAGCATAACTAAACACAGTAACTACAATTAAGGCAGAAAGTGTCTGCACTGCTTTACTGGACACTGAGGAAATACATAGTGTGGTGTGTGAGGTGCCCTCGCCCCAGCTTCATTCAGCAAAGACAAGGAACAATGTACCCACTGATCACCGAGTGGGACTCAGGAAGAGGACAGGTTAGAGGACGTAAGGGAAGACCAGGAAGGACTGAGACAAAGATACGAACATCCATCCCTTCATGACCTTACAGAGTAGTGGTTCCCAGAGCTGATTAATCATCAGAATTACCTTCCGGGGTTACAAAATAATGGAAAATTATGGACTCCCAAACCTAAACCCAGATATACTAACTAGAGAGTCCTGGAAGGGTCCTGGGAATCTGTCTTCTAAGGGTCTTCATGGGCAATTCAGATGATTAGGCAAATTGGTATACACTGCTTTAGAGAAGTGTAGCCAACTTTGGAGAGGAGGAATTGTTGGTTAAATAAAAACACATCTATGTGGTATCTATGTAATTAGTTGTGTGGACATATACATAAGACTTCCATTCTACAAGTTGCTGAAGGAGCTATTAAATCCATCAAGTTTAGCCAATAATGCAAAATGCTAATTGTCAAAAAATATACTATTATGTTCTGCAGTCCAACTCCCCCACTTGCGTAAATGAGCACCCAAAGGAAAATAAAACCCATGATGGCATCATGAATTAGACAATTGTAACCAGTATTTAACTATTTATCAAATATGATTTGGTATCCAATATTATTTTTTAATTCAACTCTTTCAATTTAAGGGATGGTATATCACATTTTGAAAAATAGAAGGTAATCTTGACTATGACAATCACACGGTACAGAAGAAAGAACAGAGATTTTTAGAATGGGGAAGGCTGGATTCAAACCTTAGTCCTGCTAATTATTAGTGACATGAACTTAGGCAACTTGGCTTTTATCTCTCTTAGCCTCAGTTTTCTTATTTATAAAATGGGGCTTAAAAGAGCAATCTGATAGCATCTTTTTGAGAATTAAATGGGGTGACACATAAAGTCTCCCCCAATGAGACAAATAAATGTTAGTTCTTTCCTTTCTCTTTCTTCTTTCCCATTCTTCCCTGCCAAACCCCACTTTATTCAACATTGACATTAGGGTCTGATACAAAAAGAATAAAAACAAAAAACAGAATTTCAACTAGGCTTGATATACGATGGAAACTGACACAATTTTTTTGTGAAGGGACTGATAGTAAGTCTTTCAGGCTTTGCAGTCATGTGGGTCTGGTGCAACGCCCTCACCTCTGCCACTGTAGTGAGAAAGCAGCCATAGACAATCAGTAAAGGAATGAGCATGGCTGTGTTTCAATAAAACTTTATTTGCACAAAGAAGCAGCAAACTGGATCTGGTCTGCCTGAAACGCAGGAAGACTTTTCAGAAATCCATGAGTTGATGCAGGACATGATGCAATGCCAGAAAAAAAAAAGGGGGGGGGGGATCAAAATCCCTCTGTTTTTTCAAAGTTAGAAAAAAAAAATAGGATCAAAATCCCTCTTTTCCATCAACTAGCTGGATGACTTTTCAAAAGTCACTTCACCTTTCGGAACTGAATTTTCTCCTCTATAAAGATGAAGGAGCAGGGATACGGAATCTCCGAGGAAGCTGCCATCTCTTAAGGTCTATGATTCTTCGGGAGACCACAGTCTCCTGGAGAAAATCACCAATAAACTGCCACCCAAGTTTCAGTATTTGACTTGTTTGTTCTTTTATGGTTGATCAATGAATCATAAAGAATAACAGACACTCTTGGGTCATAAGTATGATTCATTTGATGAAAGAGGGAAAAGATAACATTCGGTAAAAATAAATGTTTTCTCCCCAGACACAAAGAAGCAATCAGAATAGTTATTATATTCTAAATGTCATATGTAATTTCTTATGGTTTAAAGTCAGGCTGCAATGTCAGTTGCCTGAAGACCTGAAAATTGAAAGACTTTCTTTTTCAAAGCAAACAGTGCAGTCACTCTAAATGTGATATATTAATTAGAGAGTGAAAGAAATTGATCAAAATTATTTTTCCAAAAGGAAACCATTGTAGTGATTGTACACAAAGAATAAGTGCTATGTCTTGCAAGTCGAAATGCTAATACATACCAGAAAATAAATAATCCGTTGTTTTAAAATATGATACAATGAAAGAAAAAGAATGTTGAGTTAGAAATTACAGGAACTGACTCCTAATTCTGGCTCTGCTATTGACTAGCTCAGCCAAGGCACTTCTGTCTCTTGAGTCAAATCAGTCCTTAGAAATCATAATAGCTATGATTTATTGAGCCCTTACTAGATACTAGATATTGCTTTTGGTGTATTATTTCCATTAATCCTCACCAAAATTTCATGAGGGAAGTTCTGACGCTGTTGCTGTTTT
Source organism: Balaenoptera borealis (assembly GCF_965194805.1). Classification (NCBI taxonomy): domain Eukaryota; kingdom Metazoa; phylum Chordata; class Mammalia; order Artiodactyla; family Balaenopteridae; genus Balaenoptera; species Balaenoptera borealis. The sequence continues at coordinate 32,441,821 of NC_138876.1, read as the reverse complement.
GTAGGTGAAGAAACCAAGGCACAGAGAGGCTAAGTGACTTGTCTGCACTGTGTTCTGGAAACAATATTTGAGCATAGTTACTTTCTGCCATGCTGCCTCCTGCAGCATGGTTCTGACCTATCGTTTCCCAGCTCAGAGATTTGCATCATAGGTCCTGGGGAGTTAACATTCTCCCCATCGGGCATTCAAACTCCCCTCCAATCTGATCCCAGCTTATTTTGCCACCTTATTTCTCACTCCGCTTCTGCCCCAATCCTCCCTTTAGTCAAAAACTCTTCCCACCTGGCTTGCGAAGAGTCGCCGGCATTCCCCCTTCACACCTTTGCTCTCTTGGACCTCCTCATTGCAAGCTCCAATCTTCTCTCCCCATTCACTTCCTCCCGTTCTTCAAGTCCCGCCTCCTCAGGAAGTGAGCACTGTGGGAAGAGCACGGGTGGGAGTTAAGTGAATGGGGCCTTGTCCTGGCTTTGTCACCGACTCTGCGTGGGAACTGGGAAATGTCATTTAATCTCTCTGGGCCTCAATTTCGCGATCGATTGAGTGTTGGACTCCATTTGAAATTTGCAAAAGTATCAACTACTATTCTTTTAAGCAGTAAACCCCCCTTCCTCTAAGTCACCTTTTTTTAAACCTATACATTTTTATTTTGTATTTTTTATTATGGTAAAATATATATAACATAAAATTTGCCATTTTAACAATTTTTAAATGTACAGTTCAAAGCCTACAATGTATTTTTAAAATAGAAGTATAGTTGATTTTCCATGTTGTGTTAGTTTCAAGTGTACAGCAAAGTGATCCAGCTTTTGTTTTCAGATTATATTTCATTATAGGTTATTACAAGATATTAAATATAATTCCCTGTGCTATACAGTAAATCCTTGTTGTTTATCTATTTTATGTCTAGTAGTTTGTATCTCTAATTCATTCTTTATATCACCAGTTCCTAACCCAACAAAGACAGAGGTGCCATGCTTGAAACAGAGGCTGATGACCTGAAGCCAGCTTCCCTTCCTCTCCTCCGTCTTGGCAGTTCCCCAAGCACCTGAGGGATCTGAAAACAAAGCAGGAGACCCCAGACTAACTTTAGTCATTCATGTACAACCTCCACCATTTTTTATCATATTAGCATAGTGCATGTTCTATTGTGTACTTAAATGTTCTTTAAGTCAACTCAACATTTTTACCTAAATAAGTTCATTCTAAAAGGAAACTTCAAAAGTCAGAAAGAGAAAGACGATTACCATATGATATCACTTATATGTGGAATCTAAAGTATGACACAAATGAATTTATCTATGAAACAGAAACAGACTCACAGACATAGAGAACAGACTTGTGGTTGCCAAGGGGGACAGGGCGTGGGGAAGGGAAGGATTGGGAGTTTGGGACTAGCAGAGGCAACTATTATGTATAGAATGGATAAACGACAAGGTCCTACTGTGTAGCTCAGGGAACTATATTCGACATCCTGTGATAAACCATAAAGGAAAAGAATATGAAAAAGAATGTATATATATGTATAAATGAATCATTTTCTATACAGTAGAAATTAACACAACATTGTAAATCACCTATTCTTCAACAAAATAAATTTTTAAAAAACAAAAGGAGGGCTTCCCTGGTGGCGCAGTGGTTGAGAATCTGCCTGCCAATGCAGGGGACACGGGTTCGAGCCCTGGTCTGGGAAGATCCCACATGCCGTGCAGCAACTGGGCCCGTGAGCCACAACTACTGAGCCTGAGCGTCTGGAGCCTCTGCTCCGCAACAAGAGAGGCCGCGATAGTGAGAGGCCCGCGCACCGTGATGAAGAGTGGCCCCCGCTTGCCACAACTAGAGAAAGCCCTCGCACAGAAACGAAGACCCAACACAGCCATAAAATAAAAAATAAATTAATTAATTAATTTAAAAAAAAAAAAAAAAAAAACAAAAAAAAACAAAAGGAAACTTTATAACGCCACTGTAAATAGAAAAACAGTATCACCTTCCGTAAATAGAAAGTAACTTATATAAACATCATATATACATTATTTATTATATACCCATATTTACATATATACATTAATATATACTATATATACATCTTTAATATACATATATAAACTATACATACCACACACAACAGACATACACACACACATTGAAAACAAAACAACATTATTACATTAACTCTAGCAAGATACTTGCCTGCCAAAGCCTGCAGCCTACTTTCTCTGTGTTAGCAGCTTGTAGAGCTCATGTCTAGGGGTTATCCCACTGAGGGGTGAGGGCCTGGGGTATTTAGACACCAAGACCTACCAGTCCCTGATTGTGGGCCACTGCTGCTTCTGGGTGGTATTTATTCCCTGGCGCATCTGGCTTTCCTCAGTTATGAAAAAAGCCCGCAGGCAAAGAGATTTCAGAGTCTGGCCACTGGACAGCAGGAGCGCACAGAAGTGGTGAGGCCTGGGGGGGCCGTGGGGGAGGAGCAGGGCCTCCACACCATCTGCAACAGCTCCATCTCCCCCTCAGTAAAGTGAGAAGGTTGCCGTCCACGATGGCTGAGCTCTCTGCCGACGTTCAAGGCCTGCCATTGTCATGATGTGGTTCTCATCCATAACGCATTGACAACGCTTTGCTTTCATTCCTGATTCCTTTTCTCCAATAAAATGCCTGTTCCTGGGGCAGGGATATTTATACAACTAGATAATAGTTTTGCTGAAAAAATCAGCCTAATTCTCCAGGTAATCTACTGAAAAACTGTCATCACTGTACTTTGGAGTCCAAAAAAGTCATGGATCATTAATTCGGCTTTAATAAATGCATGATTTCTCTTTGAATGTCTGCCCCATTCAGCCATGAAATCCTAGACAACTTCCAGAAAGCTGTGGCCCAGAACACCTTGATACCACTCAGAAGACTATTTTTAAGAATGCCCTATGTGCAGTAGTCTTTACAGGGTTTTTTTTTTTTCCTTCTCAAATATTCTCTAACTCGTATAGATGACATTTATGCAACTCAGAGAAAGGCGTCTCAACAGGATTAGTCAGCAGCCAGTCCTCTGATGCAGCTTCTGTGATCTAGTTAAAAATAGGAAAAGAGGATGTTGTGCATAAGTCATCCCCATCGCGCAGTATGGGAGAACTGACCACATTTTTGGTTTCCACATCCTGTTGCTTTATCTAAAATAGATGAAAAGTCTGTCCCTGACTTTTTGGACAAGACCTTAGCTTCTGTGACCTAGGCTCTCTAGCCCTCCTAGTGCCTGGGTTTCTTTGCCGGGTTCTTTTCACCCCTGCCATTAACAGTCCCAACTCTGGCCTCGGCCTTGGGCTCAGGGCCTCTGCCTTTCCTCGCCTCCCAGGGCTGGCAGACTCCAGGGCCGGCAGGGGCCAGGTAGAGAATATAAGTTAGTGAAGCCGGCCAGGTAGATGGGCACACCAGCCTGGGCCTGCCTGCCTCATCTAAACAGAGGGCAGCTCTTCCTCCTTTCACATAGATCCACAGACTTTTCCCAGAGCAGCTAGACAGCCAGAGTTTTAGGGGAGCTCGCTTACTCTTTTTTTTTTAAGGCCTTTTATTATTTTTTAATTAATTAATTAATTTTAATTTTTTATTAATTTTTATTGGAGTATAGTTGCTTTACAATGTTGTGTTAGCTTCTGCTGCACAGCAAAGGGAATCAGCTATACATATACAGATATCCCCTCTTTTTTGGATTTCCTTCCCATTTAGGTCACCACAGAGCATTGAGTAGAGTTCCCTGTGCTGTACAGTAGGTTCTCATTGGTTATCTATTTTATACATAGTATTGTATATATATCAATCCCAATCTCCCAGTTCATCCCACACTCCCTTCCCCCCTTGGTATCCATACGTTTGCTCTCTCCATCTATGTCTCTATTTCTGCTTTGCCACTAAGTTCATCTGTACCATTTTCTAGATTCCACATATATTGCTTACTTTTTAAATGTTAGTAATCAATTAAAAAAATCTTATTTGGGGGGTGGGGAGGGGGTGGTAAAAAAAAAAAAAAAAAATTTTATTTGGCTGCGCCCTGTAGCTTGTGGGATCTTAGTTCCCAGGCCAGAGCAGTGAAAGCACCAAATCCTAACCACTGGACTGCCAGGGAATTCCCAATAATCAATTTAAAAAAGTAGAGTCAAGGTCAATCCATGAGCTGGTGGTTTGTGGCCTCTGCTCATACATTCTTTTTCGGGTAGCGTGTTTGTTACCAGCTATTAAGCGGGGTTCTACAAAATCTACATGCTTCAGCTTAAAGCTTCCCACTTTCTTCCAGTTTCTAATTTGGAAAGAATACAGGACGATGATAGGAGTCCTGGATTCTGACTTGGGCTCTGTCTGTCGCTGGCCGTAGGATTTTGGTTGAGTAGTTTCCCCTCTGTGGGCCTCAGGGTGACCCCTGGAGTCAATGACTTTGAGAGTCCTACAAGCTCTATTAGCTCATGAGGCTGCTAGATCCCCATCCTCATCACCCTCTTTCTTGCCCTTCTTAGTCTCAAAGATCAATTCCCCATCACGATCAGTGACCCAAATATTTTCCAGATTTTCTCAGCTTAGGAGTCAGTTTTATTTGTAACTTATTTGTAACTGCTTCTATCCAACACCCAACCAATTCCCTTGCTGCACATCCCTTGAATCTCCTTTTTTTTTTTCAGTGTTAACTGCCACTATCATTTCCTTACCAAACCATTGCATTTGCTCCCATCTCTACTCCAGCTTCTCCATCAAGCCTCATCTCTAGAACTCTTTCTCCCAAAATAACAAACAAAAAAATAATCTAAAAAGCAATTTGTGCGGAGCTTTTCCTTAGATGAGAATTTACAATGGTCATCTGTAATCCCCATTACTTATCACATCCAACCCCCAAGTTGCCTGCTGCCCTTGCAGATTACGGAGTCAACTCAAGCAGTCATGTTTAGTTCACTAGCTGGGCATGGAGGGAGGGTGCAAAGCTGTGCATTATGGTCAGGGGTGTGTCTCTCAAGCAGCCTCTTATCAGGATGTTAGGCATTCATACTCCAGGAGGAGCTGTAAATATTTAGGCAGTAGCTCAAATATGATAGTCTAATATATTACGGCTAACAATGATACCAATGTCAGGGGAGGAAAAAATGTCTCTATTTTTTTTTCTCATATCCAAGAAACAAACTGGGCAAATTCCCATTTATCCTTGGGGGATTTGAACCTTGGAGGCAGGACAAAATTCCCAAGTTTCAAACTTCTTACCTTTATTTAGTTTTCCAGTGGTGAATGTATTGGTTTCCTAGGACTGCTGTAACAAATGACCACAAATTGGAGGCCTTAAAACAACAGAAATGTATGCTCTCATAGTTCTGGAGCCTGGAAGCTGAATTCAAGGCGTTGGCAGAGCCATGTTTCCTCCAAAGTTCCTAGGAGAGAATCTTCCCTTGTCTCTTCTGCCTTCTGGTGGTTACTGGCAATTCTTCACATCCTTTGCCTGATGGCAGCACAAGTCCAATTTCTGCCTCTGTCTTCACATGACCTTCATCCTTCTGTGTCCAATATTCTCTCTTCTTTTAAGAACAGCAGTCGTTGTATTCGGACGAAACCTAATCCAGTATAACGTCATCTTAATTTGACTACATTTGCAAAGACCGTATTTCCAAATGAGGTCACATTCGCGGATAATGGGGATTAGGACCTGAAGGTATTTTTGTGGGGGACACAATTCAACCCTGTACAGTAAACAACCAGCACAGACTTTCCCCTACAAGAATCACCCCTTGTACGGTATGTCCGGTATACATAACCAACCCTTTAGAAAATATCTTCTACTGGCTTATAGCAGAGCTGCACGGTTAGGATGAACTTTACACGTCCTCTGATGCATTCTAACTCTAAATGCAGGCGTGAAAAGGGCAGGAGAAATCAGAATTGATTTTTTTTCCTTTTTCTTAATTGAAGTATAGCAGATTTACAATGTTGTGTTAGTTTCCGGTACACAGCAAGTGATTCAGTTATATATATATTCTTTTTCAGATTCTTTTCTCATATTGGTTATTACAAAATATTGAGTGTAGTTCCTTGTGCTATATAGTAGGTCCTTCAGAACTGAATTTTTTTTCCTCTGCACAACCAGAGGGAAGTTGTTCTATGGAACTTGGAAGTATATCTTAGCCACAATAAATGTTCTGCCACACAGAGTCTCACTGAGCATTGAGGAAAAGATCTAAATGAAGGATCCCAGCAATGCACTGAGCTGAGCCATGAGGGACCTTATAAGTGAGAGATACCAAATGTAGGAATCCATTTGGTGCTTTATGGGAAGGTAAGGAATGATGAAAGGCCACAAGTGAGGAATAGGATGAGCCGCTGGACCAAGGACAAGCCTACCCACACTGGTTACAAGTGGCAGGTGTGTGACAGACAGTTCTTCCAGCAGATGTGAAAATCCGCCTTGAAAAGAAAAGACGAGGTGATCCTGAACCGGCATTAGTGGGTCCCATCTGAGTGTTTCTTAAAATAGTTGACAGCTGAGAAAGAGACTAAGGTCAAGACACACTCTGTAAATTGACCAAGATGGATTCTAAGAACAGATTAGCTTGATCTTTCTTCATTAAAGTGATGAAAACCATGTCGGGAGCCTTAAAACACAAATGGACTGGTCTAATAAAAGTGACACAATACAATGAAATTAAATGTGTACTGTGACTCTTGTGCCTACATTTTCTTGGGATGGTGTTCAGATCTTCTTCAGTACCAAGGGAGAGATTGCTGGTGGTCTGACCATGGCAGTGACCAGCAGTGGGTAGAGCCCGCAGATGTAGGTGAAAGTTTGAGAGCCATACATTACTTCAGGAGCCAGATGCTTCTCCTGGAGACTCTTTCCAGGGCTTTAAAATACGCATGGAGAAAAAAAGTTTTGAAAAGAGTCAGTGAAAATGGCTGACAAGAGAACTTGTTTCTTGGCAAGGAAGTTGTGGAGAAAATTTATATTTCTAGTTGGAAAAAAAATCATGCCATAATGTGTTTAAGTGCAATTTTTAAAGTTAATTTTCTGAGAAGACAATGTTCCCTTAATGTAAGACATTCTATATCAGACAGGATGTAAACACGGCTGGGAATTGACAGGGTTAGAAATCTGAATAAGATACAGCAATGCCTGGTAATGAGAGGCAGGGTGAGTGTGGCATAACGAAGAAGCAAGTTGCCATGGAAACAAGTCGCTAAGTGGAACGTGGCCATATCGAGCACACCTACCACGTAAAGAGAAGGGAAGGAGACACACTGGGTGGCCAAGAGTTCTCAGGAGGGACCGTGAGGGTGGTTCCACATGAACTATCTGGCACTAGAAAGAAAGCCAAAGGCTGTCAAAAGCCACCAGAGGGAGGAATAAAATTCAAAGCTTACTGGGTATTTTGAACTTGGCCTTATTCATTTGTCATTCATGTGTTGGTTCATTCCAACGAACACTGATGAAGTGCTTTCTGAACACCAGGCACTGTGCTAGGTAGTGAGGCTACAGAGAGCGAGGAGACATAGTCCCAGGTCACAAGGAGCCTGCTTGTCCCTAACTGCTCTCTGGGGGAGCAGGACCTAAACACTGTCCTCATGTCCCGCTCTTGGGAATCAAGCTTCTCTCTGCCCTGTAGCTCTGGTCCTAATCTAGGGTGACTGCCAAGTCTCCTTTCTGACCAGGTAGCATCCTTGCCACCCTGCCTAGGATTCCAGCTCCTTCTGAACTGACCTTCTTGGCTTCCAACCCATCCCCACGGCAGGTCCTTTCACCTCCTGGCAGCCTTCTCTGCCCAGATATCTGTGCGTTCGCTCTGAACTCCTCCCACCGCCTCCTGCTGAGCTTTCTCAGAACTTGCCTGGAGTGTCCAACTCCTTTCACCACCCTGGTCCTCCCAGCTCAGTACATCTTCTCCATGGGTTCTTGAATGCAGTCCTAGCCTTCACTTGGCATGCCTGTTCTTGGCTCTGGCTTTTACATGTGACACTCAATAGGGATGGTACAGTGACTCACAGTAAATGCTCACATTCTAAGCTCTTCCCCAGCCCCATTCCTCTATATATCAGTGAACAAAACCTCCAGCTTCCTCCAGTGGGACCCAGCAACACTTCCTCCTTCTCTGTGGCCCCTGTTAAACATCTTGTTCAGTTCTCAGTTATTTTCTCCTTTTCTTGTCACCCTCCCCTTAAAAGTGCCCTTCTGTAATTACAGTGATCTCACCAGGTTATTTTAAAATCTCCCATGGCCTTTATAATCTCTCTCATTCTGAATCTTCTTTTTACTACAAACCAGCTTTCCAGAGTAACTGACTTTTTGAGCCTGGCATTGATATTATCATCATATTATACTCATAACACTCATAATGTTTTATTGCCCACAAACTTCATTCAGTTCAAAGCAGTAAAGTAAGCAGGGCAGGTATCATCATTTCCATTTCATGGATCAAGAAATTGAGGTTCAGAGAGGTTAAGTGACTTTCCCCAAGCCACACGTTGAGAAGTGATGAAAACCACCTTCTCATGCCAAATCCCAGGCTCCTTGCCCATGTCATGTGTCCTCTGGTGCATGAAGCATAACTTTTGGGGCTCTGTGTCTTTGCCCACACCCTTCCCATCTTAGTCTAAGAATCTTTCCTTCTTAGTGTTATACCATTGTCCTCCAAAGAATTTCAATAAAAAGAAATACCAACTCATGCCTTCAATTTCCCCTCTTTCATTAGCTCCATGGCATAAAGGTAGATTCTAGGATCCTACAACTAAGATTCAGAAACCTTCATTTTTTCCTTCTTTGCCTACAAGAAAGAGGAGCAGGGGGGAGGAGGAGGAGGAGAAAGAAAAAACAACACAAAAACCACAACAAGAAAATCCTTTTTTCAGGAACTCCCTTGAAATCCCACCACTGCCGGCATAGTTCCACTCCTAAGAATCTTAGTAACTTTTTGACTCCTCTCCCTGTAACATTTTTATTATAAGCTCCCTGAGGGCTGTGTCTACATCTTCTTAATGTAAACCTCTCTCCCTCTCAGCAGACCTAGAGCCAGTAAATATTGATTGGAGGGGACGTGCTGTGCTCTTTTAGAAAAGAGAAAGCAAGCCGTCTTGTTACTAGAATTCCCCAGAGAAGAGAAGCCTTAAGAGCGAGTTGCATATAAGGTGTAAAGCAACTCAGAGTATTGTAAAGCACTTAAGAAAAGAATGCAGGCCTTGGGAGGAGGGGGAGTGGAGAATAAATAATTCCCAAATGTCTGCCTGCAGAGGGGTAAGCAGTCTCCTGGTGCGCGGATGGGAGGAGATGCCGTTGGAGTGGGTGGGGCGAGCGCTCACTCAGCCCCGCAGCCCAGTGAGGGCCGCACCTGCGCAGGATGAGGGTCGGTGACACGCCCGTCGGAATCTCGCTGGGTGATGAACAGGACAGGCACAAACACGGGGTTCGGGGGAGGTTCCGACGCTGGTCTAGACACCTAATAATGATGCCGAAATCTCGGCCTCTGTGCACCGGTGCCTAAGCGCATCTTGGAGACAGAGTTTTGGGTGAAGTAGAAAAGAATAGCTTTACTGCTTTGCCAGGCAAAGGGGGACATCACAGGCTCAGGCCTCAAAAACCATGTGTCCCAACCTGGGAGGATTTGGTGAGGAGTTTTATAGCAATGATTTAGGGGCAGAGTTGCTGATAAGGATCAGGGTGTGTGCAGGGCCTGCACTCCTTTAATCTGGCCTCCGGTGGTCTCCCGATGAGCTTCTCTGGTTCCTTTGATCTGGCCTCAGGTGGTCTCCTCCCTCGTCTCTGCATCCCCTCCCTTCCCTGATTAGCAACTGTTCAAACCTGCCCTTTGGAAGGTCATGGAGGCTGGAGTCTATTCCCCACAAACAAGAAACAGGGGACACAGAAAGGCTTCCGTGTCCAGGAGCCCCACTGGGTCCTGCTCTGTTTCAATAAGGGCCTAATAAATGTTATATTAATGATCTATTGAGTACATTTATAGAAATCATTAAAGAAAATGCCAAAGGTTCTGTGTTCTTGTGGAGACTACATCCTAGTCTAAGGCAAAAAGCAATGCTTGAGAAAGCCCTGTTAATACTTCCTTACCTCAACAGCTTGTTATGGAAAACTCCGTTGGCCCATAGAGCCACAATGGCCAGTCCCCAGTGAACCTCCATTGGCTGATGGCCCTGGGTGAGCCAACCTCTGCTTTTGCTGCACTGTTCCTTTTCCTAGAATATGCTTCCTTCTCTCCTCTGCCAGGTGTGACTGTCTTCATCAATAGGATTTTAAATCCTTTTCTTTCAGCGAGCCTTTCCAAATTCAGACGCTTTCCTTTAAATCCCCTCAGCCACGGTACATTAATTTCAATTCACCAAGCCCATCGTGAAGGTCTGCCCTGTGTAAATCATTGCGCTGGTGTTGTTTGGGGCACAAGCTGTTAAGAAACTGTCCCTGCCCTCAAGGAACTTACAATCATAATGCAGTTGCAAATATTTTGTATAACAAATATAACATAGTTATTTTATCGTGTTAGATTATTGTATAGGCCGAGTTAAAATGTGGGCAAATATATTTCACAACTGGCCATTTAGATTTTTACAAACTCCCCTGACACGCTATGGATAGCTCCTGAGATAAATGCCGTCCTGACCCCTGAACACAAATAATGGTTTGCTGTAGTGTTGATTTTCATTCGTGAATTATTTCTCTCTTCTTCCTCCATCACCATAATCTTCTTTGTCTTCTCTTCCCAAGATGAATTCATTGAGCACTTCTTTGTGTTACTCACTGTACTGTTGAGGGACAGTGGCAGCCAAAACTGAGGGGTTTGGTTTGTGTTCTATAAACAGTAGGTGTTTAATAAATGATAGATCCACTGCCTTTATTTCCTTTTAACTTGTCTGCAGATATTCTCCAAAAAGAAGGAAAGAGAGAGAGTGGGTTTGACACAAAGAAATCTACTGAATCTATTGGTGCCTTCAGGGGGTTCGATAGTAGGTAAGTGAGAAAGAAGGCAAAAAGAGTAAAAGCAGGTGTAGGGGAGGGCCACAAGAAGAGGATGAATCTGACCTTCCATATCATCTCAGTTAATCCTTTCGCCTCTTCCCTGCCAAGGAAGTATTATTAATTGTTCCCACCTTACCAATGGGGAAACAGGCTCAGGAAGGTCAAGCATCTAGATCACCTGGTTCAAATCCAGCTTTGTGACTTTAAAGGCAGTGACAGGCCGACACTCTTTCCCCCACAAGATGCTGTCTCCTCTCCAGTGGGCAGGCAGAGGGGAGAGAAAACACTGAGAGAAGAGGGTCCCAGGTGTAGCTGGCAGATGCTGCCATTGGGACCTGCTGGATCTACAGGCGTCACTTGAGAGCCAGGCTCTGCTCATCCCCCGTATTTCTGCTTGTGCCCCTGCTGACTGCTCACATGTGCCAGGACCCAGGGCCACCATGCCCACTGAGCCCTCCCCAGGCCCGTGCTAATCCCTCACCCTGTGCCTGCTCTCACTCCGCCCTTCCGGTCTTGGCTTCCATGCTCCTCCAGCTGCCAAAGGAGCTGGCATTACCAAGCCTGGTGAGCTTTGCCACAGAAGGAGAACAGTCAAGACTTCGGCAGTCTCTGGGCAGCACACTGTTTATTATTTCATCATGACACTATTAGCAGTAATCTTAGCTAGCCCGTGCTGACCACACAGTATGGGCTTTGTAACCCTCACAGCATCCTTGTGCATTAGGAAGATACTATTATTCTCATCTTATAAATGAAGACGCTGACGCTTAGTAAGATCAATTAAACTGCATGATAAAAAGGAGCTCAACTTCATTAGCACTCAAGAAAATGCAAATTAAAACTACGATAACTTTGACAAGAATCAAATTAGCAAAGTTAGTAAACTGGACAATATCTAATGTTGGTGAGAATCTGGAGCAACAGAAACTCTTCCACTCTGTTATGGAGGGCATACGTTTCCACTTTGGAGAAGAATTTGCCAGTATCTAACTAAGGGGAGAATGCGCCCACCTTCAGACCTGTCAGTTCCACCCCCCTTCACTCAAGGCATATATGTTAGGGAAGCACTCAGTGAGCACAAGGAAATAGGTACAAAAATGCTTATAGCAGTGTTGTTTATGATAATGGAAACAACCTAAATGTCTATCAACAGGAACATGGGTAAATAGATTATGGTGTGGTCATACAAGGAAATACTGTGTAGCAATAAAATGGATAACTAGAGCTAGACCTAGCAAAACAAGTAACTCCCAAACATGTTGACTGCAAAAAAGCAGAAACCAAAGAATACGTACCAACAAAGAAAAAACCAACACATACTATATAATGCTTTTATGAGATTTAACCACTACAAAACAATGCTTAGAGATATGTACACATATAGCAAATATATAAAAGATGTATTGTACATGGGAATAAAACACCAGATTCCAGACACTGGTTACCTTGGGGGAGGAAAGGGAAATGAATAGAGAAGCACACAGGGCTCTTCAGCTGTACTGGTAAAGTTTTCTTTCTTAAACAGGATAATAGGTATATAAGTGTGATTATGTTAATTTTTTTGCTTTTGGTATGTGTTGATAAATTCAGAATGTATTTTAATTTTAAGAATTGTTTAAGGCCTCACAACTAGGAAATGGAAGTTTAGATCCCACACTTTTTTGCTTCCCAGTACATCATACTGCCCATCAGAGGAAGGAGTGAATATTTAAAAAAAAAAAAAAAAAAGCTACTAATTCCATCTAGTCTGACAGACCTTGAGAATGCAATTGTTTAGTGACAAAGGGACCCTTACTTTGTATACCAGAGGCAATCCTGAAAAACAAGGTATTAAATATTAATAGCTTGAATCATGTTTTTCCATTGCCTTACGTCATTTATTTAGAACTATGCTTCTACAAACATTTTCATGACAAAGCCTAAGGAAAGCAACAAAGGGATCCCCACGTTCATTTCAAATGATTTTGTTAATGTAGAATCCTAAGGCTATTTCATTCTCCCAAAGAGATCCATCAAATACTAGATAATGAATCAGTATTCTTCATTTAAAGCCCCTTTACACTAAAATACTCCACAAAATTTATCCTTATTTTGTTGAAAGTTCTCACTTAGTTCATCAGTATCAATTCAGGAACTTAGCAGGAACTCCTTCATGTCCTCTGATAATTATCCATTGATGCCCATCAGTTGGTGCTCTGGTAGATGCTGGGGAAATAACAGTGGACAAGACAGCCCTGCCCTGAACGAGCTTTCAGCTTCCTGGGGGAGGCCAACAAGTAAAGCAGGTAGATATAGTACAGTGGGGTGTGGTGCTGTGATGGGGTACGTGGTGGCCTTGATATGGAGGAACAGAAAGTGGGACTTAACCCTATGGTGTTGGGTCTGGGGAAGCCTCTGAGTGAGGGTGATATTTAAGCTGAATTCTAAAGGATGAGTGAAAATTGGCTTCTAGATAAAAAAGCAATTTCATTCTTTCTTTTCAGAGGATTCAGTCATCTTATTGTCGAATTTTTTCATCAACCAAAGTGGAGGAGAAAAGTCGTATTTTTTAAAAAATTTATTTATTTATTTATTTGTTTATTTTTGGCTGTGTTGGGTCTTCGTTTCCGTACAAGGGCCTTCTCCAGCTGTGGCGAGCGGGGGCCACTCCTCATCGCGGTGCGCGGGCCTCTCACTGTCGCGGCCTCTCCCGTTGCGGAGCACAGGGTCCAGACGCGCAGGCTCAGTAGTTGTGGCTCACGGACCTAGTTGCTCCGCGGCATGTGGGATCCTCCCAGACCAGGGCTCGAACCCGTGTCCCCTGCATTGGCAGGCAGACTCAACCACTGCGCCATCAGGGAAGCCCGAAAAGTCGTATTTTAAGGTATCTCTTACCTGAGAAAAGAGCCCTGTGATTCTTCTGTAGATGTATTTCATCATCCTTTTTACTGTGTGTTCAAAACGAATCACAACTGAGTAAACTAGATTCCTACCATCCTTTGTCAAAAGTGTGACTACACCCCAGATCTAAGTGAGTAAGTCGGGGCAGATGTGTCTGCAGTGAGAACATAATTGCCCTGATTTTACTGCATGTTTTTAAAATCCCTCTTGGCCTAGTTACCCAGGAGAAGGAATATAAACTCAGCTTCTCTGCACACACAGAAGGTTCAGAGCACAGACCAGGAAGCACAGGGGCCGGAAGGTATCACTGCAGCATCTTTCAGCCACGTTGACTCCATTTAATTCCCTCAAATCCTGCATTCATCAGTGTAATTGGATAATTTGCCTTGGAGTTATTCTAAGGTTGAGTATCCAGTTTGATTACATGGGGTTTGCGGAGGGACCTGATTTCCAGGAGTTGCGGAAGCAGATGTCTCTCAGGAAATTGTGAATCAAAAGCAACCTCCCAGACTCCCAATCCCACTAGTTAAAAGAAGACACACATAACTCAGATAACAGGATAACAGGATATAAAATGAAGATCTAAATGTTTATTAATTACAGTAAAGATCTAAATGCTTACGAATTACAATAGAATGTAAAATCACAGAGTTAGCTATTTTTAAACAAATGTAGCCATTAAAAAACTTTAAACAAGAAAGTGATTTTTAAAAATTCAAAGTGAGAAATCTGGTGCAAGCAAAGATGACATTTTAAAGTATCATCAGTGAATTTTCACACAGACTTTCTATCATAATAATATTCATTTATATCTTCAATCTTACACAGCAACAAAGTCACAGTAAGAAAGGCGGCAATTGCTTCTGAAAGGAAATCAAAGAAACCTAGAGCGATTATTTTTTCAAAAGGATCTTGCGGAGTTGAAATAAGGCCTGCTTCTCCATGGGCTGACAACGTTTAACTGGGATGGGAATGGCAGCATCCTTTTCTCTGATTTTACCTTTGAACAGAATAAAAGGAACGCAGTGTAACATTCTCCCTCACAAAGAGATGCAGAACCCAAGCCTGACCCCCAAGAAATCCTGTAATCAAAGTAAACATTAATCCCGCTCCTACAAATGCTGGTAATAGCATGTTACAGCATTCAATAAAATTTCTTCCTCTTGCTAATCTTCCTCTGGATTTTTAACACAACCTTCCTGGATTGGAAAAATAGTTCCAATAGTCAGGAAATGACAACAAAGCTGGAACTGCTGGCTGTACAGCGTTATTAAAAACTTAACAGCGTTCAATAATGAAAGAGAACACAGCTGGGAGTACACAGGGCCCCATTATACAAGCCTCAGGGTTTATGCAAGGAAGCACAGGTTATTATCATAATGTAAAAACCTGCAATGCCTAACTGGGTTTGCATAAAACGAGGCCTTTGACAGACAGTGTCCCTAATTAGCACAAACGTCTCTCCCTGTCCGTCTTGTCAACCTCCTCTGTAATCTTTTGCTGACTGCTACGTGCTGAAACATGTGAAAATGTATCACACATTAAAAAGAAAAAACAAAGCCATAGAGGCTAGTGAAATTGCAAAACTGGCAAAACATGTAGATTTCATGAAGTCAGTGGAAATGATGTTAGAGAAATGTTGAAATCACAGGAAAGCCATGGTGAAATAGGTACCTGGCAGAGGAGGACCAGAAAACAATTGGAAAAAAAACCCCAAAAAACCCAGAAAAAGAAAAAGAAAATTGACAAGGATGATGATAATACGTGTTTCAAAAAGAAAGATTTGAATGTCAAAAGACTAAGAGAAAACTGATGAAGCACTCAAATGTTTTTTAAATGACCATATCTATATTATTCTAAAACTACGTGAAATAAGCTATCAAATAATTTTCCTGAAAAATTATACCCAAAGCAACATGATTCATTTTTCATTCCATTCTAAGTTCTAGAATATGGTTGCCTTTACAATACATAGATTCATTTCTTCCAGATAAAGTCCTAATCGGTTTATAAATTTTGACTATAAACTTGCACTCTCAGTTGTTTTTTTTTTTTTTTTTGCACTCTCAGTTTTAAGTAGTGCCAACCTTCCTCAATAACAGCCTCCCTCTGTGTTACCAGCCTCTTGCTCATATTTGATTCTCTAGGCCTCTGTGCAATGTTTCCTAACGTCTCAGAGAATAAACCTCAAGCTAGCCCAAGGCCTTCTTCAACCTGGAAGGCTTATCCAAGTGTTCTGCGTCAAGAGGTCTTTTATCAGCCTGCCCTTTGGCTGAACTGTCCTTGAGTCTTAGGTCACTTTGAAGTCTTTGACCTTGACCATGGACTCTTTAAACACTAAGGAAGAAAGAGATATGCTAATTCCATATGCTGTCAGGGAGGAAAACTTTCTCTGCCCACTATCCCTTACTGACAGCACCTGGTTCAGGAGTGGGCCTGTTTCCTGGTCCCATGTGTGGCGTCTTCTTTTGTCCCTCTGGATTTCAGTGTGATGACTTCTCCCTTATAGGGTTCACGCTCCACGGGGGTAGGCGTGCAAGTCTGAAACAGAACATTTCATTTTTCTCTTGTGGCTTATTGACTTCTTGAATTCAAAGCTAAGTTCTGCTCCCTAAGTGAATTGTGAGTCCAAAAATGAGCCTTGTGAATTTATCATGTGCCTCCCATGCCCTGCCCTTTCACAGAAATTCCCGGTGACCTCGGGTATCGGCATTGCCCCACTCTTTCACTGGGGTTGATCTGCATCAGACAAAGGCCCAGGGAACACTTCCTAACAATCATTCCTTCCAGCGCAACTTTCACTGGTGCCTCTGCCATATCCTCACACATTCTGTTCTATAACCGCCTTACAGGCTTTTCCAACATTCTACCTTTTCTTGTAGTTTCAATTCTAGGTGTCTATATTCCCAGAGTGCTTTGTTGTACGTCTCCTAAGACTTTCAGCTTTTTGTTTCAGATTCTAGCAATCTGTGTGTGTGTTTCTTCATTTTCCTGATAGTCCCCGCTGGTAACAAGCCTTCCACAAAATCTCCCATCTGGAACTATACCTCTTTGGTGGCCAACTGTGTAGCAGAACCCTGGATTCAGCTAGAGTTAATTCAGTGCTTGAGCAGACTTTTGAAATCAGGACTTTCTAAACAAAGGGATTCATAAGAAGTAAGTAAATCCTACTGTTTGTCAATGTGGACACAAATTCACTGGCAAGTCAAGTAATTGTAAACCACAGTGGTTAAGGGCATGGGCTCTGGAACCAGCTTGCCTGGGCATGTTACTTAAAACTGTGCTTCAGCTGTAAACTGGGGATCGTAATAGCTCCTAATTTATAGGGGGGTTGTGAGGATTAAATATATGTAAAGCATTTAGAATAATGCCTAGCATATAAAAGCTCTTAAAAAATAAATATGTGTGTGTGTATGTTTGTGCACATCTGTCTTATTTTGACCACCAAAACTAATATATTGTAGTGATCAACCGTGTGGGCTTTGGAGAAAGGTAGGTCTAAGTTTGAATTCTAGCTTTGCCATTTACTGGCTGTAGGAAACTGGCAAGTTAATAAGCTCCTCTGAGCCTACTCACTCATCTATGAAATGCAAGGAATAAAACCTACCTCACAGGCACATGAGATTTCCCAGATACAAAGCATTTCCTTCATTCATTCAGTAGATATTTACTGAGCACACACAAATCCCAGGTATTTTGCCAGGCACAGAGGATAAAGCAGAGAACAAGACAGAGACCGTGTCCCTATAGTGGAATTTGAAGCACACTGATCACTTAGTGACTAGGAAGACCCCTGCCCTCTGTGCACAAGTCCAAGCCTCTGTCCACTTTCTGTGTCTGGTTGGATGCTTTGCTGGACTTGCATCTTGGCTCGCTATCGACTCAGTCCTTTCCTTCGCCCTGGCTCCTGCCATCACCTTGAACATCGACACGGGGTAATGAAGCACCAACTTCCCTTGGCGGCCACCCAGCCCCTGGACATTGTAGTTACCTGGAGCCAATCCACACCTGAAACTTTAAATTAATTTAATACCCCACTCTCTGACCACATCCCCCGTTTCAGGTCTTAGTCTCCATGTTTTTTCTTCTCCTGGTTTATTTTTCAAGCCCAACTATATGTATGTACTTAAACCTAATGTGACCATATAATTTATCATCCAAACTGGGACACTTCTGAGAGTGTAAAGGGTACTAAACGTAATTAACAGGTAAAATTCAGGACCATCCAAGCAAACCAGGATTTGTTTCCACTTTCCTTCAACCCTTCTCTTGCAGACAACGTAAAGAGTCTTGCTTTTCTCTCTTTTCCTGTTGGTATTTGCACTCGGCAAAACCCGTGGCATATTTCAGTTCAAGCATCAGCCTTTTCTGCAGCCCCTGGAGAAAGTGACACCAGTGGGCAGATATTTGTGCCACGTGCCTTTGTGCTGCGTGTCCCTCACCAGCACCCCCATCTCCCTGTTCCAACAGTTCCTTCGAAACCTTTCTGTTTGTGGCTTTCATCCATACTTTTTTGTCTCTCCTGGACTCCTTCCTGGGGACTGATGACCAACACCAGTGATTTAAGCGGGACCGTCAAGCCCGGGCCCCCCCCCTCCTCATTCAGGGGGTGGGCTTGCTCCACAAGCCGGCAGGTCCCTTGGAGGATCCCTTCCCTGAACCCAGCTGCAGGCTCAGGGGTGACTCAAACCAGGTGAATCGGCATCCTTCCAAGCATCTTTCTGCCAGGGCCATGCCTTCAACCATCATGGCATGCCCACCCTCTTTTTTTTTACCTAAATATCTCCAATGGATCTTTGGTAACTCAGCCCAGGCAGTCATTAGCCCAGGAAGCTTTAGACGTCTCTGCCACATCCAGTATCGTGCTTACCATTTTCTGTTATTATCTGTTTGTCTCCTCCAGCAGACTCAGGGTTGGTCTATTGCTCTGTTTCTCCAAAACAAGTACTCAGTAAATACTTGATAAATTCCTATTAAGGGTGGAAGGATGTTGGTGGGAAGGAGATCCCTAGTTGAGCTCCTCTCCTCTTTGTGTCAGTTATCCTGGCCAGAGCTGACTCAGTTTCCCTCATCCTCTTTCGTTCTGCTTCAGCACTGATCTGCTCCCCAGGTTGCACCTGCCCTTTGCACTTGTCTAAGAATCCCTTTCCGGCTGCTCAGTCACTGTACTAGCAATGCCACGAGGCCCCTCTTAGCCTGGCTGGTCACTCTGGTCACACTGACCGTCAAATGTCTCTGACCTGACTGGCCAGGTCTCACATGCACACAGCCTTCCTCTTCATCTGCTGCTGAGGCTCGGGACGGGCAGGGACCGATTTCCCACCAGGATGACTGTGGGCTGTTAACCACTCCTGCCCACACTGCCACCTCAGACACAGACTGACCCTCTCTGGGGAGGCTTTTGCTGCCCCACACTTCACAGTCTTCCCCTTTATAGACAAGTTGACAGGAATCAAAGACAATTTAAGTTCTGGTCTCAAGCCTTGCAGTACTTTCAACCTTCTAATCTTTTCTTATCCTTAGATGTGGTTACATAAGCTCTTTAATGCTAGACCCAGGTCTTGTCCATCTTTGTACTGTCTATTGCCCCTGACACTGTACTCTATATACATTTGAGAACCTCAGTAGATGTTCACGGTGACGAAATGGAAAGGTGATGGCACTCGTTCTGCAGAATGTTAAGCCTTCCCTGCATTATTCCAGAGTTCGGCTGCACATGTTTTCTAAGCAGACTTACCCTGCAGCTCTCAGGAAAAGTAGTCACGTGGCTTCTCTCTAGTGGCAAATGGCAAACTCCATCTCCAGTGTGACGTGCCCAGCCCTGACACGGGCATCAGCATCTGGTGCAACCAGTGTATAATGCTCAGAGCTTATCCTAGTGGTTGGGTCCAAAGTGGGCTTCTTTCCCAGGTATCCAGGATGAGTACAGTGATGACAGGGACACCATCCTGAGTTTCCCAACTAAATGCATACCTATTTCTTTCTTTTTTTTTTTTTTTACTTATTTATTTATTTTTGGCTACGTTGGGTCTTCGTTGCTGTATGCAGGCTTTCTCTAGTTGCGGCGAGCGGGGGCTGCTCTTCGTTTTGGTGCGCGGGCTTCTCATTGCAGTGGCTTCTCTTGTTGAGGAACACGGGCTCTAGGCGCGCGGGCTTTATAGTTGTGGCATGCAGGCTCAGTAGTTGTGGCTCGTGGGCTCTAGAGCACAGGCTCAGCAGTTGTGGTGCACGGGCTTAGTTGCTCCACGGCATGTGGGATCTTCCCAGACCAGGGCTCGAACCCGTGTCCCCTGCATTGGCAGGCGGATTCCTAACCACTGCGCCACCAGGGAAGTCCCTGCATACCTACTTCTTAGAGGACATTAATGCAGCATAAAGCTCACAGAAAGACCAGGATGAAGTATCAGAGGGTTCTGGGTTGAACAAAGTAAGCAGGTCTCTTATCTTCTTCGTGTTCTCCTACTTTTCTTCTGATCTCACTGGTCAGCTTTCTCAGGCTCCTTTGCTGGCTCCTCCCCTCCACCTCTCCTCAGCCTCTGAAGGTTGGCAGCCCCAGAGCTCTTTCTCAAGTCCCCTTTCTTCTCTGTCTACAGTCTCTCTGGTGGCCTCAGACTTGTGTTTTTAAATAAATGTAGATGCCAGGATTCCTAAATTTTATGTCCAGCCCCAATGCCTCCCAACTTCCGGACTCCTTTATCCAAGTGGCTAACTGACCTCTTCACAGGGAGGTGTAATTAGCATCTCAAACAGAACTAGAACTTAAGCACCACAAACTGTAGTTGAAAGAGAAGTAGGATTAAAGCTCTTTGAGCCCAGGGACTGCTGTCTTAGTTACACCTGTATCCCTAGCACCTGGAATATGGAATTGTTTCTGGTGCTTAACAAACATTTGTTAAATGAAAGATTTCTTGACTGTAGGACTTTTTAGAACTTTTTAGATGATATTGGGCAATAGAATCACCTGAGGGTAGCATTATCTAAAATCACTTGAAAGCTTTCTTAAGGAGCACCTAAAAGAGATTAGGATCCTGAGCGCACACCTTTGGAAGACTGATCTGGGTGGGGACATCTTTTTCCCCAAGTACAGGCTGGCCAAAATTAGACGAGCACACCCCGCCAGCAGTTCTTCCCATCTTGGTGGGTTCACAATCAAATAGAAAGGTTTGAGGGTAAAACACTGTGAGAGGCTATCCTAAGTAAAACAGGAAACATGGATGGCACCTCACCCAGCAGGGTGCTGGTGGTTTACTTAGGTAGATGGGAGCTCAATTTGAGTTCATAGTACTTAATGATGATTGTCACTGTGATGAGTTTATAGACAAAAATGAGAATTATATCGCGATATGAAGTGCTATGAATAAATATTAATTGCAATCACTATACCCGCATGATTGCAGAAATGTTTTTGGTTAGCTGACCAGGGAAAAGAGGAAGCTTAAAATTGATAGAAAATTTACCTGTATTGTCTGCAGAGAGTAAAATGCTAGGATGCTAGATTTTTCTGAGATTTTTAAGACCATAGACAAGAATCCTGAACCCCAAGAAGTTACTAATACAATGTTGATCATGGAGGCTAAGATACTAAAATGGCGATAAAGACAACAGAACTTCCAAATACCAAACAGCAGACACTGACCTAACACCAAACGGTCCAAATGAGCAGCGACTCCCTGAGAATGAAATCCATGCCTGGCTGGTGAATTTAGAGGTAGGTATTCAGTACCTGGTGAACTTCAAGGTTCTTAGAGGTCCTCACAGGACTGAGCTCTCCAGGGGACTATGAATCACTAGATTCAACAGAGGTGATCTATAACATGAACATTTGCATTTTGATAATGTTTTACTATCCACCAAATGTTTCCATTTAATCCTCAAAATACCCTGTGAGCTATTTCTCAAGAACAATGTGAGCACATAATTGGTCATCAATAAGTATTTACTGGATGAAATTGAATGGTTAGATAAAACATGAAAAGAGAGTACTTACAAAGTCCCTGTATACAGTGATGTACTGGTAAATGTTGACAATCCACCTTCCCCTTTTCTCATCACTCCTAAAGCCCTGATTTATAGCACTTGCCTATTTCTGTTGTGTAAATGCTCTCACCATGGCTGATTTCAAGCTACTGACACCACTGAAAGAGGAGTCGGGAAGGGATACATACAAGTGTCTCTCATAAGCCAAAATGAGCTGGCTCCAACATATGTATCGCCTTTTGCAATTACTAGCAATCAATCCGAGGAAATCAGAATTACATGGCAGCTGATGATATGAAATTATTTTCTCTGAGCTACCACACTGAGAAAGACATTGATAAACTGTTATTTCGGAAATGGAGAACACCCGTTTCAAGGACTAGATCAGCCATCCATTTAATTTTATCTTATCTAAAAGGCAAATTATGCTTATGATTGCAAAGGCACAAGCCAGTTTAAAAGCTGTGGCAGCAGTATTCTGAAACCATGCATTACTCCATGAAGTTATCCCTGCTTCACTAGAAAATGCAATGTGACCCTAATTTTCCAAAATAGATTCGGTTGCTTATTACTGAAAAAAGAAAAAAAGGGATGACTTGAAGAATGTCTATGCTTCCAAATTTTGGTAAAAATTATAATACTCTAAACACACAAAAATTCTAGGAATAATAAACCATTTGAGTTTAAAAAGTCTTTGTTTTTGTTTTTTTTGGTAAAGAATGAATAGTATGTAAGTTGATTTTCTTCTTTCAAAATGTACTTGAACACCGAAGTTGCTGTTACCGTGGCCCTCCATGCACACAGCTGGTTGAGTACATGGATAGAGAGGGCCAACAGTATAAGGGACTTGAGCAGCTGTGGGTTTTGGTATCTGCAGATACTGAGCACCAAACCCTATGGATACCGAGGGACCATGTCCTTTTTTTCCTTCCTCTTTTATTTTTCTTTCCTGAATCCCCCAACACTCTTCCTTAAGTGACTTTTTATATTGAATTGAAATATGTATTTTATTACGTAACATTTATCAAATAAATTTTGAGGTTTCATCTTCTGATTTAAATTTTTTCCCTTAAGGATCCCCTGTTTAAATATTAAAATAAAGTAACAATTCCCTGAAGCTGTCAAATTGCATTACAATGTCATTTCTGTCCTTTGAAATTCCTCACAATATCCGTTAACAGTGATAGCTGCACAGCATGATGCCAAGTTTCACTAAGTAATAAAATCGTGGATAAGAATCAAGTTCACAGACAACCCCACTGTTTGGGACGAGGCAAGAGGCAATCTTCTGTGTAAATTTATTTCAAGTCCTTTCTATGACCTCTGAAACTATAGTCTTTGCTCCTTCCATTTGCAATTTGTTTATTTATCAAACGCCTACTACATAGGAAGTACTGGGAATAAGAAAGTAAGTTCCTCAAAGAACTAACATTCTAGCCAGGAGACCAGCTGAGTTCTGGGACTGACAAACACTGGCGTGTCTCTACAATCTGTGCTTTGGAGTCCAGAGTGGTAAGTGATTAATTTTCTTGGGAAGGATAACAGGAGAGCAGGAGAAATGGTATGGGCCTTTCCTGCTTGCCTTCAAACTCTTATCCTCACTTACAAAGAAATCTGAATATTTCAAATGAAAACCAAAGTAAGAGCTCTAATTACCTCATGTGAATTTAAAATCTAGGATTCCTAACAACTCTTTTTAACTTTAGCATAATATTTTTCTTCTATGAAATTATCTTCACCTAATGGAGAGAAAAAAGGTCTGAAACATCTCCACACAGTCCCCAAACCTCATTTTATTCATTTTATTTGATACTTTTTCCACATCAACACTTTTTAAAATAATGCATTCCCCATGATTTGAGTTTCACAATCATTTTCTTCTCTTTTCTTGCTCTACAGAGGTCTCATGTACAGCGGGAATCAGAAAGGTCTTATCACACACCCTGGCTCTTACGTTTACTTACCGCTCAGCCCAGGGAAAGTTACTTAATCTTGCTGAGAGTCAGTTTCCTATTCTGTAAAATGGGGATGATAATATCTCCCACATGGCTTGTTGTGCAGGTTAGGTAAAATAATGAATATAAATTACACCAAATACAGTGCCTGGCAGATAGTAAGTGCTCAGAACAATATATTATAATGCAACTATTATTTATTGTTATTGTAAAAACAATAATGCACTAGAATACCTAAAAAGTTGGTATCAGAAGAAAATATTGAGAAACTAAAATAACTCACAAAATTGATAGTGAACTCCTAAAAAATGATGTTGGCATTAATTTTGCCAATAAAATACCCAACAACAATTTGAAAAGGAGAACTGATGAAGCCAGTCATTCGGTGATCTCGGCATATTTTCCCTACAAGAGGAAGACTTAGGCAAAGTCAGTCCTTTAAATACAGTCTGTCAGGGGTTCCCAGTTAGTCTAGTGTCCCTGTTGGTGGGCAACTGGTACTGACAGCCTGGAGCAGGCTGGTCCTGGATTCACTTCAAGTGTCACATGATTCATCACCCAGTTCTGTCGGTACTATCTCTTCTAAGTCAACGCTTATCTGTTCATCCCTTGGATTACTACTACAAGTGTCATGAATAAACTAGCTGCCATCAAGGCCTCTCATTTAGATTTTTTCCCCAAACCTAGTTCAGAATAATTTATCTCCCATTAACTCATTTAACTCAATCTTTATGGTTTACGTTATATGGTTTATTGCTTAAGCATACAGCTTTTGTAGTCAGATAACCGGAGTTTATGTTTTGGTCCTGCCATATACTAGCTATGTGACATGACCAAGTTTTTTAATTTCCTGAAGCTTCAGTTTCCTAATACTTAAAGTGGGGAAAATAATACTCCCTCGCTCACAGGGTTGTTACAGTGACAGAGCCCCTAGCATTGTGCCTTGCCTTCAGTAAAAGCTCAGTAAATGTTAGTATTGCTGTTATTTACCATGTGATGTTTAGAAATACATGGAAACCTTATAGCCTCTACCTACCTGTCACCTATCAGTGTCAATATTTACAAATTAACTCCCAGCAAAATAAATTGCAACCTTAAATATTTTGACTGAAATACAGTATATAAAGAATTGTAGCATCCTGAGAATTTAAAGCATTCTAGAGCACTTGTTTACTTAATCAAAGCTTTAGGAAGTGGTTAAAAAAAAAAAAAGGATGAATCTTATCTAACAAACTCTGAGAATCCACAAGCAAAAAATTTTCACAAGACATTAGAGGAGAAATCAAAGAGACTACAAGACCCAAACGAAATGAATCGGAAAACAGCCAGAGAACTTTGGAAAAAGAGAAGTATATTTTAAAATGGAAAGAAGACACAGAAGCCTTAGAACTAACCCAAGGGTTACAAATTCTAATGGCTACACAGCCGGTTTGGGAACATTAATGAGCGAAGCCTGTAGGTGAAAATCAGAAAGGCTGCCTCTGTGCGGCTTGGCCATCCAGCTCCGGCCTGTTCTTACCATGTGGGATTGAGGGCACACGGTGCCCCGCCTCTCTCCAAACCCAGCAATTTAGATGGTTTTAGTCTGAAAATTCTGATATATTACTGTATGTAGTGAAGTGAATTTTTAAAACTGTTTAAAACACTGCATGAGCTAAACAAACACTGGAAAATCCAAGACATATTAAAAGAACAAACACCTCTTTTTTAACAACTGGATTATAACAAAGACTTGGAGGCCTTTATTATAAATTCGGTCATCAAAGGCGGAAAGCAAAGAGACTGAACTGATGTTTATTGACCTCCTACTAGTGCCTTACGTTTTAAAATCTCATTTGACTCTTGCAATCTGTTGGGGAGAACACACTGTTGTCATTTTCCAGATGAGGAAACAGACCAAGGATGATAGAGAAACTTGCTCTTGGCCACACAGCTAGGAAAAGGGAAGCCAAGGTAGAATTCATATTTACCTTGACCTCAAACTCCGCCATTGCTCTGGTGGTCATTAGAATACACCTTGCAGACCTTCAACGACAGGGAGCTTGATGTTTCAAGGGACAGTAGTTGAATTCGAACTCCATCCTTTTGTTCGTTTGAGGACATGCCTCCCACTGCTGTTCTCAGCCAATGACAGCACGCCACGTGGCTGGATGCAGGAGATGGCTCAAGGGCTGCTTGTAGGCCTTGCTCAACCTTTCTTGGTCTGTATAGTAGTCTAGGATGTTTCCACCACTTGTTTTTCTCCCTCTCTCCTTCACTGGGGCCAGGCTTGAACTGCAGGCTGAGGGCTCTCCCAGCCTTTCCCGGGCTCCCACCCATTTTCTCTCCCAGGTGTTTAAAAAAGTCACACCTTTATCCATCTGGATGGCTGCTTCTCAGAGGACCCTGACTAACAGCAATTGTCAAAAGGCCCACAGGGGCCCTACACTTGCCTGGGAAAACCTGACTTGGTCCATTAGGAAACCCGATAGACACCAATCTTCAAAAGAAACTGCATCCATCCAATAATGACTTTTTTCTTTGACAGCTGTATTTGTTCATAACCTCTTCTAACACCCTGTGAATATGTTAACCAATTGTATGTGACAACGCCATGACCAGCATCCAGGAGCAAGTGACAATCCAGCCCGTGTTAACAGCCCACTTAGCCCCAACTCACCTGGTCCTGCTGCTTGATCCGTCTGTAAATATACTCAGCAAATGGTTTACGAGGAATAAACTTCCCGTCTCCTGCTGTGACATTGAAAACTCCAGCTTCATACACCACTTTGCCTCTTGAAATAGTCACCAGGGGCACCCCATGGCACACCATGCCCTCGAAGATGTTGAAGTTAACAGCCTGATGATGAGTTTTTGCCGAAATGGTCCTGATGTAAAAACAAAGATGTTCCCCATCATTACCAGCTCATCTGACAAATATTAAAAGAATGACTTAGAAGAAAATTTAGCAACTCTATTAAGCCATAGTTTTATCACTGGAACAAGTGACTTTAAGAATAGAACATAGCATTAACATTTTATTGCAAAGTAATTACATTTTCTGAGAGAAAAACCCAGTAGATCACTCTTTACGGTGATTAATAAGGATGGAGTGAGTGGAAGAAGGGCATTGTCTCTCGTTTATAATTTTAAGTTATTTTTATGTATATGTTTAAAGAACTAAATATTAATTATAAAATATTTCAAACATAGATGAGTATGATGAACACACTGACTCAATACCCACTCTACAGAATTTTAACTTTTTGCAGACGCAGTGGAGGTTTCCTCAATACCTCCCTGTCCCTCAAATTCCATCCCTGTCCCTCCCTTCCCAGAGGCAATCGTTAATTGGTAGTTATCGTATATGGTCTTTATTATGTTGAGGTAGGTTCCCTCTATGCCCACTCTCTGGAGAGTTTTTTTTTTATCATAAATAGGTATTGAATTTTGTCGAAAGCTTTTCCTGCATCTATTGAGATGATCATATGGTATTTATTCTTCAATTTGTTAATGTGGTGTATCACATTGACTGATTTGCGTATATTGAAGAATCCTTGCATCCTTGGGATAAATCCCACTTGATCATGGTGTATGATCCTTTTAATGTGTTGCTGGATTCTGTGTGCTAGTATTTTGTTGAGGATTTTTGCTTCTATATTCATCAGTGATACTGGTCTGTAATTTTCTTTTTTTGTAGTATCTTTGTCTGGTTTTGGTATCAGGGTGATGGTGGTCTTGTAGAATGAGTTTGGGAGTGTTCCTTCCTCTGCAATTTTTTGGAAGAGTTTGAGAAGGATGGGTGTTAGCTCTTCTCTAAATGTTTGATAGAATTCACCTGTGAAGTCATCTGGTCCTGGACTTTTGTTTGTTGGAAGATTTTTAATCACATTTTCAATTTTGTTACTTGTGATCGGTCTGTTCATACTTTCTATTTCTTCCTGGTTCAGTCTTGGAAGGTTACACCTTTCTAAGAATTTGTCCATTTCTTCCAGGTTGTCCATTTTATTGGCATAGAGTTGCTTGTAGTAGTCTCTTATGATGCTTATCTCACTACCGGGCATATACCCAGAGAAAACCATAATTCCAAAAGACACATGCGCCCCAATGTTCAATGCAGCACTATTTACAATAGCCAGGTTATGGAAGCAACCTAAATGCCCATTGACAGATGATAAAGAAGATGTGGTACATATATACAATGGAATATTACTCAGCCATAAAAAGGAACGAAATTGGGTCATTTGTAGAGACGTGGATGGACCTAGAGACTGTCATACAGAGTGAAGTAAGTCAGAAAGAGAAAAACAAATATCATATATTAACGCATATATGTGGAATCTAGAAAAATGGTACAGATGAACCGGTTTGCAAGGCAGAAATAGAGACACAGATGCAGAGAACAAACGTATGGACACCAAGGGGAGAAAGCGGAGGTGGGAGGGGTGGTGGTGGTGGGATGAATTGGGAGATTGGGATTGACATATATACACTAATATGTATAAAATAGATAACTAATAAGAAACTGCTGTATAAAAAAGTAAATAAAACTTTAAAAAATTCAACATAGAAAAAATTATACCTTGAAAAGGAAAATTATATCTTGAATTTCTTTCCCTTGTCTGTGGCAAAACTGGAAATTTGAGGACAATAAAAATAACAAAATATGTTGAATATAACCTCAGCATATTTTGTCATGCATTTGCATATTCATCAGTATTCTCAGTAGTTTATTAATACTTTTCAATCTTACACAGTATGAAATGACTTCTAAGCTGGATATTTGGAAATACTGGGTGTTCGCCTTTCCCTAAATCACATTAAATGGAAAAGGAAAAAGAAAATTTGGCAGCAGTGGATCATACAAGCATAATCTGAAGTTTCTACAAGTGCTTGCTCTCAGGAATGGATTAAAGAAAAGTGCTTTGCTAAAAATCCCAAGGCTAGGTCAAAGGAATAGCAGCTAAAAGCTCCCCTGCAACCCTAATCTGGAGGGGCGGAGCTGGGAGACTCACTGTGGCACCTCCAGTGGAAATGAACGACACGACGCTGACCTGGTCCTGGGTTCCAGAATCCTGTACCCAATTATCTGTTTGGTTTCCACTCCTTAACACATCCAAACAGAATTCTTGATTTTCCATGATGACTCCAGCCCACACACTCGAGTTTGCTCCTCCTTTGAGTTTCTCATCTCAGTAAATGACACCCCCAGCCACCTTTCCTCACTCCTCAAACCATCATCAAGCCTGTTGGTTCTACCTCCAAAAAAAAAATAAATCCCAAACCTGCCCATTTCTCTCCCCCTCCATCGCTCCCACCGAGTCCATGCCACCATCATCTCTCATCTGGACAACCCCCAACACCTCTTACTGGCCTCCATGTTTCCATTCTTACCCTCCTACACTCCTTACCACCCCCCCACAAAGCTGCTCAAATGATATTTTAAAAATGAACATCAGATCAGGTCACTTTTCTGCTTGAAACCCTCCAGTCTGTTCCCCAAGAGACAAATAACTGTAAAAAAGCCCAGGTAATAATAATCATGAAAAAGAATCTGCTCCCAATGAGAAATATCAGCATGGAAAAGAAAAAGAAGATTTTCCTGTATGTCAGGTAGATACTTTATGACATTCTAGTTCATCTTTATGACACCTCTTCAAGGTAGAGAGTATTTTCTACACTTGACAAGTAAATAAATTGAGATTTAGAGAGGTTAAATAACTTGTCAAAGGACCTACGACTACTTTGATGAAATGGGAATCTTTTCATATTTTTTAAGTTAACATACAATAAAATTTACATTTTTAGTGTTAGTTCTATGACTGTTGACACCTGGATAGATTTGTTATCCTCACAACATTCAGGACACAAACAGTTCCATCGCCCCCCAAAACTCATACCATCCCTGTGTAGTCATAACCTCCCCCCACGCATAACTCCTGGAAATCCTTGATCTGTTCTTTATCTCTAGAGCCGTCTCTTTTCAAGAATGTCATGTAAATGGAATCATAGAGTATGTAACCTTTTGAAGCTGACTTCATTTGGCATAACTATTTTGAGATTTATCCAAGTTGTTGTGTGTATCAATAGGTCATTCCTTTTTAATTGCTGAGTAGTATTCCAATGTATGAATACACCACAGAGTGTTTATCCATTCACCTACTGAAGGACATTTGGGTTGTTTCCAGTTTTTGATGATTATGAATACAGATATTATAAAGATTCATGTATATGTTTGGTGTGAACGCTTTTCTTAGTGTAAATTCCCATGAGTGGCATCACTGGGTCCTATGGCCAGTGTATGCTGCACAAAAAGAGCTTTCAGTATCCTTAGGAACCAACTTACTGGTACAGAGAAACATTTAAAAGGTTAACAAATAGGAGGCAGGTACAAATACAACAACAATAATTTCAAACACTAAGGAGGAGGGAAGAGTACTGATCAAATAGTAAGTAGTGTCATTAAAGTAGGAAAATGAATAAAATAGTTAAAGGGTTACTAGGTATAGAATGAGTTATGATAAGTTATGAGTTGGTGATGAAAGATACAAACTTAAAGAAAATAAATCTAGGAAACAACATAGAGGAGATTTAGACCTTCAGGCTAGAGTGTCGTTTTATGACCATCACAATCTCTCTTCGATACTTCCATAGTCTGGGCTACTGCCTTCCTGCATATCACAGTTACACTGATGGCAGAAGCTCTTGGGCTTATACTGTACAATGTTATATAAGCATGTCTGGACAGATGTATTAGTAAGGCTGCTATACAGAGAAAGTAAAATGCATAATAATTCATGCTGAAATGGTTATTTACATACAAGAATGGGAGGCAAAAAAGGGAAAACCCTAAGACATAAAACTTTATTTTTCCAAGCAGGAAGTTAAGAGTTACAGATGCTGTTAGGAAAATAATCTAACAGAAGAAATAAGTTCTATACACAAAAATTGCCATTACGATATCTAAACTATTGAAAAACTGAAGCATAACAATTTCCCAGTGATTACTTAATGGAACATTGGGCTTCTGTGAAAGACTAGAAATAAAAATACACTGGGGAAGCAAAGAAAATGATAATTATATAATTTAAATGGAAAAAAAGTTACAGAAAGCATGGGAAAATATATATGCATGTGGACAAATGCAAAAGGAAATATACAAATTAAAGTGCTTGGGTGGCCTAGGAAAAAACAAAGAAATATGAAAGCAAAAGATCTGTGACAACAAAATATCAAATCAGATTTCTCTGCCGCAGCCAAAACAAAGGCCATTTTTTTGACTTTCTCAGCATTGGGGTTAGCAAGAGAAAGAAGGCAATTAGGCAACATCTAAGTGATTCTCTATTATAAGGTATTATGTCAATGAGGTCAAATTAACACAAAATGTAAATTCTCGGCATTATCACCAGCAGCAAAAAGAATGTGCTTCCACTTTCACATTGGAAGGTGTCTGACAGGGTGTCATTCCTCACCCAACTTTTTCCTTCCAGCCAGAGCTGCGAGTCTCCAGTTCTTTAGGAACTTCCACACTTCTGAGTCTTCCTTTTCCCTGGGTGCCCTTCTCACTGCTCAGATATGCCCCCTCCCTGCCCCAAGACTCTGCTCAAAAATCCTGGTCCCATGTCAATCACATCTCAATAAAGCTGGAAAAGAAAAGAAGAGAAGAAAACAGAAGAGAAAAGAAAGGAAATGAAACAGAAACGAAAGGGAAGGGAAGGGAATGGAAGGGAAGGGAACGAAAGGGAAGGGCCAGCTTCTGGTTCCTAGAAGCTGACCCTGACAACCCACAGCAAAACCTTGCATTTTCCTCTGTGTTGTAGCATTATCTGAACCAATTGTAATGATCTCTTGATAATTACAGTGTTTTGGAAATAATAGAACACTGACTTACATGGAATGTAAACATCCAGTCCTAAAGTTCTGTTGTGTACTTAGCATTTCTGGTGAACTGTACAAGCTCATTAGTAATAAATAAATAAATAAAGGAACATTGTTATAATTATCATTCTTAGTTGTATCTTATCCAGTTAGATGAAACATTTGTTTATTGATACCTAAAAATACTTAGCAATACCAATATTATCAACACGATTAAGTCCGCAGCTAAGTACTATTACACCATGTCCTGGATGGTAATGCTCAAATACAGCTGTGTAAGAGTTTGCCCAAGGTTCATACAGCTTGATATTGAAGGAACCTCTGACAGGTTGGAATCACTGCCACTTTTTGAGCATACTGGTGTATCTGTAACCCCGTCATAAGAAGATTAAAAAAATTGTGGTACATTTTCAATATTTGTTTTCAACAAAAAATAGAATGCAATATCATCATAAGGTTTATAAAATTATTACAAAATGTATTTAACATCTATTCATTACTAGTGCTGTATGGGAGATGTGGTCCATTAGTGGAATGAACACAAGTTCAAAGTCACACAATTGCCTTTCTAAGGACACTTGCTGTTCCTTTGAACATGCTTCCTCCAAGGCAGAGGCCTTCTGTTCTAAGGCAGAAGCCAGAACATGCCTTCCCAGGCCCCTCTGCAGCTGGGGCCCGGTCATGTCGCCTGGTCTCCTCCAAAATGGTGCCCCAGCACCGTACTTTGCAGGGCAAGCTGGTGACTCAGGAAGCAGGTACTGCAGGATCCATGTTGGTGAAGGTAGAGATGGGTCAATCCTGTTTTTCAGGCCAGCTGTGACAGGGGTTTAGCACTAGGGTCCAAGCCCTGCCTCAGTGAAGCGATCCATGGCAATTGAGCCCAGGGGCAGCGCTGGGGCTCTCTACTGCCCTATGGTAGGCCTGGGGCATTGGCCCTGGCTACACAGCCTCTCAGCCTGGTCTTCTGGCCCTCCTGGAGATCCTCTGAGTCACCCAGTTCTTTTAGTACATTCCTCTTTTGTTTAACCACCTAGCGCAGATTTCTCTTGGTTGCAGCTAAGAACCCTGCCTGATCCATCTTTTTCTTTCAACCATCTTGGAAGAAAGCAGGAACACACGTCTGGGCTCTAACTAGAAGGGATTCAGTCAATGGGCTAACATGTCATCGTCCTAAGGTTCAGCAACACTGTGAGATAAATTGGAGCAGGTGACATGGAGCTTTGCAGTGCATTTCAGCCACACACGTGACCCTATTCTGAGGGATGCAGTATAGCAAGCTCTGTAGTTCCATCCCTTGGCATACACTCTCCCTTCTTCTGGTTTCGGCATTCCCCCAGTTTTTCTTTAAGAAACATCTCTCCCCCATTGGAGATATCTGACAAGATGGTTAGGCATGGTGCCCTATTCTTCCCTAGCCAAGAGAGGGGGAACTGCATTGTTTCCCGGGAATTTGAATCTTTGGTAGAATGACAAAAAGAAATGTTTTTTTAAGGGATTGGAGGGTGCATCCCTGAACACAGAGCAATTCCTGCTGCAGGCTGTCCAGGGCTGCCTTGGACTCTGTCCTTTCAAAGCCTGGAGCACTGACTATTCCTTTGGTCTGTGGGCACCCCATGGCCTTCCCACAGAGTGTGGTTTTGCTCATCTGCGTGTAAGTTAGTTGCTATGGTTTGCAACCAAAGACGCTGACTGATGAAGACCTTGTCCTTTGGAGAGTAATTCCTGTAATGAAGAGCCCATGGATGTCTCCAAGGCACAGGTCAAAAGGTCTGCGACTCAAAAAGAAACCAGAAACTATTTTCCACCAAATCTGTCCACAGAACAGATGCGAATGTGGGGCGGTGCTCTGATTCCACTCATCAGTCAAACCAAAGAGCTGTGAGATTCATCATCAAATAGTTTTCAAATTTAACAATATGACAGTCAGCTCAGGAGAGTAGAGAAATACCTTCTCTCTAATTACTGACTGGATGGCTAGGCTGTTGGCCTGTCCTGGTGGTGACAGGAAGGATAGGAATGATTAAAGCCTTCCCGTCTGGTAAGTGAAGCTGGGGTTCCTGGGCCATTAACTCTTCATTAGCAGATTCTCCGTGGTCACCCTGCCCCAAGGGAAAAGCTGCTCTTTGTCAAACTCGCTTTGAGCCTGTATCAAACGGGCACATTTCTCTGCAGAGGGGTGTCAAGGTTGTCTTACTGAGTCGCAATTATACACATCTCCAAGGCTCAAGCCGACAGGAAAGCGGAAGCCTTGAAGATAATATTAAGCTATTTTTCAACTGTGTCAATAACTTTGATACCACTCACATCACAGCTGCAGAAAAACATTCTGTCCCTTTGCAAATAGCTTCCTATCAAAGAGCTGCGTGCTCTTATAGATGAGAAAATCACTGAAGCAAAATAGCCTGCGGGAGACTGCCCGTGTGCATTCAAAGAGAACACTGGGGAAAGGAAGATAATTTCTTAAAACAATGTGGGTCTTCCTGACCCCAGAGAAATGACTTGTTTAGGTATTTTGTTATACTGCCTCCAACTCAGCCACTTTGTCCATGGCATGGATGGATCCTTACCAGGTTGCCATGAGAACCAAAAAAAAAAGGTTGAAAGAATCATATCAGGTCTATTAGTGGCTTCTTTAAAAATATACCTCATCTCTCTACACTGTGTTATATGACATCTTGTATATTCAACATGAAGGAATAGTAACCATTTAAAGCTTCCCAACAGCACCATGCAATAGACAAGGATGATGAGACACAAAAAGGTGAATAACTCACCCCATGTTACACAGCTAGTAAGTTCATGCAGCTCAGATGAGATAAAAGGCTGGGCTCTTAACCACTAGACAGTGTTGCCCCTTGAAAGCTCTATGAGAAGCTACTTGGAAAGCATGCAGTCAGTGAAAACATTCTTCATCCACCAGAAAACAAATGGGAAGCAGCTCGTTCCTTACTTCCTAGTGTTTCTTAGTCTGTCTTCTGTTTAGCGGCAAGGGATTTAGGATGCTATCAAAAATTCCTTAAACTGAAACTGGTCATTCTCCATGTGATCATGATGGAAAATATTTTTTTGACGTGTGTTCCAACTGTCTATTCCAGACTACTTCTTCTGTCAATTTCTTGGATGTGACAAGTTATATAAATGGGGAGCAAAGCAACCACATCTCTGGAAATGCTAAGTGGTGCTACTTCAAGTACATTCTCATTATTAAGCAAAGTTGCTGCTCACTGCACCCATCAATCTTCCATCCTCGATGCAGACTTCTGCACCACCTCCCACAGAAGAGAAAATGGGAACTGCTTCAGCCACATTATTAAATCTAAATTGGACAATAACTTGGAACTCTACTGGTGCTACATGGACAACAAAACACTTAATACAGATTCATAATAATGCTGCCCAAGCATTGACTTAAAGAAATAAACCGATCGGGCAAGCCGGCTATTTCGTCCTTGGAGTTATGTCATCCAGGTCATGGATGGTGGTGCAGACCATGGTTAGATAAACTGGATTTAGATTCTAGAAAGTTGACCTTGGAAGTAGGTCCCACATCTTTCACCCCCTGTGCCTTGCACAGCACTGAGCAAATAGAAGGCATTTTAGATACATATTTGTTTATCTAAAAATAAGTTATTAGCAAATTTTGACATTACTACTTAACATAAATATTTCATGTTCTATATACTAGTTTTCAGAAAGTGGGGAATTAAAAATAATTTAGTGTCTTGAAGGAAGAGGAGCTGAATGTGAATCAGCAAAAGCTAGCATGATACTAGGATGTATGTCCTATGAATATTAAACAGATAAGTGCTTATAGGTGAGGTATGATTATTAGCTTTCGGAAGGTGAGGCTGTTGGCCTAACATATTGGTAAGAGTTAGAAATAACTTTCTGGGATGGGGTGTGGACTTGGTCTTGTAATTACATTGTCACCCTTCCTGGGAGGCTGCCTTGCCCTTGGCAAGATGACATTGTTTGACAGACTATCTAGGGGTACAACTTGGGCAGAAAAAGATGTGCGTTTTCTACACAGGAATACACTGGGTAAAATTCACACACTATCCTTCTTGCAAACCAGAGTCGGCCAGGTATTTATGATTATGTTCAGCTCTAATACCATATTTCAGGAAGAAAGAAGACTTACTGGAATAGAAAGGGAAGTCAGTAGGGTTCTCAATAAAGGGACGGAAAAGAGAACGCTGGATCTCGGAAATGTCTGGGGTACTTCTAAACTTTACTCTTTTTTTTTGAAACGAAAAAGATGACCTATTTTCCTTCCATCCCTGCTGATGAAAATAAAAAGAGGTAGTGAGCAGAAATGCTGGCAGATGAAATGTAGTTTGACACTGGAAAATAACTTCGTGACAATCGGGAGTGAGGTGTGTTAGTGAAGAACAAGAGCAAAGTCTGCGGCCAGGAAAGAGATCCGTGGACACAGGCAGCCAATGAACTGTGTGAAATCCACCAGGATGGGCTACAGCACCTCCTCAAAAGTCAGAGAGAATTTCCGGCTCCGCAATCCTAAGAACAGAGCCCTGGCCTCCAGCATTCCCGAGAAAGTGATGAGGCAAACAGAACGTCACATGATTCTATTTCCAAGTCACTTCAATTAGGGGCCCAGCAAGTTCCAGGTGTGGTCAATGTCCATTAAGCTATATTCTGGGTTCTTCCATGTGCACGCCTCACCTCATCTCTCAAGAACTCATTATCTCCATTTAACAGAAGAGGAAATGGAGACTGAGAGGGGTTGAGTAAATTGTCCGAGTTACACAGGAAGTACGCGGTCGGGAGGAAATAAACACGGGCAGGCTGAACCCCCATTCCACCCTCCTTCACCACACTCCACCATCCGTGAGCACCCCCTGCTCCAAGGATGAAAGCACTACATTCTTCACTCATTAAAAAGGTTACCAGAGACCACATGTTACCCGCTGGGCGGTAGGTATGCCTTCCTTCCTTGCCTTTTGGGGCAGCTGTAACTTTGCAGTGTTTAAGAGATTAGTCCATAGGTCAACCAGGCCTGCTCTGAATCCCAGCTCTGCCCTTTGCAGCTGTGTGATTTGAAGCAAATGAATAACCTCTCTGTACCCCTCAATGTCTTCACCTTAAAACAGATAACCACATGGATAATGACCTCCGGGCCACACAGGGTGGAAGTGAAGCAGCGGCCAATGTGCAGCTCCAATTATCTGCGGGCTCATCTGGTGTGAGGAGCCACCGGGGCTGAGCCTGGGCCCAGTGTGTGTTTGGGCCCATGACCAAAGTTTGACATCCACGCCACACCAGCAAGGGCAGAGGCAACAAGAACAGGCATTGGTGTCACTCCATCCTCCCTGTCGGGCCCAGCTTGTGCTTGTGGTTCCACCTTGTCTCTGCACTTCCCACTGGACCTCCATCTTCCCCTCCCGATGGCCTAACCGCTGGACTTCAAGCTTCAGCATCAGATGCAAAGACAGCAGCCTTGCAGACACTGATCAACCAGCTCCTACAGTTGTGAAAGGTCAAATCATATATACATACATGTATGTGTGTATCTATGTATATATACATGTGCACATATATCTACACACACACATATATGTATATATGCATGTGTGTATACATCTGTATCTGTATCTATAT
The DNA here is from genome assembly GCF_965194805.1 of Balaenoptera borealis. Taxonomy (NCBI): domain Eukaryota; kingdom Metazoa; phylum Chordata; class Mammalia; order Artiodactyla; family Balaenopteridae; genus Balaenoptera; species Balaenoptera borealis. The sequence goes on along the minus strand of NC_138876.1, from coordinate 32,404,564 downwards.
CTGTATCTCTAGGTGGTTCCACTTCTCTGTTTGAACCCTGACTGATATATCCTGGATGGGGTGCTTCTGGGATTGTTTCTTGCAGGCATCTATCTCTCTTTCCTTGTCTCTTGCTTTGACATTTTCACTTGTTTTTCTTCCATTTGCTAATAGCACCTCAGTGGCTAAGAGCCATGGACCAGCCATCTATGATGAACATGACAATAATAAATAATAATATTCAGTTGCAGCCTCTATTTCCTGCTTGCTTATTTGTCAAACCCTATGCTAACATCTTTTCACATATTTTTTTTAATCCTTACAATCCAATGGAAGCAGGGTTTTTTAAATACTTATTTTATAAATGAAGAAATTGAGGCTCACGGAAGCTGAGTAACTCACCTAAGATCATAAATAAGAGTCTATGTGCCTCAAAAACAAAGCACTTAACCATCATGTATTGCCTCCCACTGTAAGTGATCCATCCAGAACACAAGTCTGGAGCAAAATGCATGTTTATATGAAATTTTACCCCATCTTCTTCCAGAAACACTAAAGCACCTTAAAAGGAAAACATAATGTGAGGTAGGATAATTAGGGATAAAAACAGAGCAGAGAAACTCTAGAAAAGAAGTTGGTACCAGGCACCTGTGGGTAGTTGAATTCAAGTCTATATAGGAGATTAAACTTATTAGCATAAATTTCTATGCAAAACCTTTCCCGCAAAATAGGCAACCAAACAATGAATCAATTTTAAGGCATACTGTCATGTTTTCTTTTAGACCTTGTGTACAATTTATTCTCATAATTGCCAGAAACCACAAGTGAGGCATGGACAGACTAGGAGGCTTGTCATATATTTAGGAATTAGAAATGCTCTTATATAAAAATAGAACAACAACTTGGGTCTTCTATCATACTGCTGAAAGCCATGCTTGAGTCACTAAACTCTTATCTCTGGTTTATCACTTAAATAAATGAGGTAGAATTACTAATTAGGCTTACAATGTTACCATAAAGAAAGTTAGGTTCTAAGAAACGAGTTTCCTAAGTCCAGAATGATAAGAACACTATTTCACAGCTCTGACCTACCAGCCATACACAACTCTATTTGCTTTCAGCTTGAGGCAAAAAAGAAAATGAAATGAAGTCAACTTGGTGGAACATTGTAGAAAATCTCTATCCATCTATGTGTTTATCTCATATTCCATTCATTTAACATGTATTTATTGATCACTACTCCATGCCACACACTGTTCTAGGCACTGGGGATGCAGCAGTGAATAAAACAGACAAAAATCCCGACAGAAATTGAGCTCACACTCTAGTCAAGCCTATTTCTGAATTTGCAAGGACCTCTTTGTTATAAATATGACTCTAACATACAAACAAGGTCAATTTTTCAATAATAATAACATGCATATAGGTCCTTACAGTTTATGCAAAACACTTTCATGTAACTATAGCATTTATTTCTCAAAAGAACCTGGGGAGTTTGCAAGAAATAAGACAGACCCCTTTAAATGAAGAGACAAATAATAACACGTTACCAAATGAAAAATGAACAAAGGGCATGAACAGATATTTCTTCATAAGGAAAAAAACCCAATGACTAATAAACATGGAAAAATATTCAACTTCCTTAGTGCTCAAATATATGCAATTTGTAGCTGAAAGGTAAAAATTTTTACCTGTGAAAGTAACAAAAATCAAAGGGAAAAAAAAAAAGATTGTACCCAGAGTTGGTGAGGAACCATGAGGAGGAAACCACATATGCAAAGAACCCTTAAATGCATATACCCTTTGATATAGTAATTCTGCTCTTAGTAACTCATCCAATAGAAATAATCAAAAATTTGGATTTAAAATAGCAAAAGAAAAAAATAATTTTAAAAACTGTAAAAAGTAATCCAAGTTATAACTGAAATAAAGAAATTATATAGATACCCTTCTCTGGAGACCACTGTCCCACAGGGTCAGACATCCAACACTGATTAGTGGCTCTTTGCAATGTGACATCTAAGGGGCATTTTACCTAAACTGCAGGTACAACTGCACCCCACGGACACGCCAATCACAAACTAAATGTGAGGAAGTGGTTATGCATAAACAGGACTTGAAACTATGATTGACAAAACAAACTGGAATTCTGGAACTATTGTTGATTCATCTAAGCTTTTTTTATTTTTTTCTATAGGTTCTCACTTTATAAAAGTCATTTACTTTGACACCTCCCTGCTAGGTAGTAAATCTCTCGTGTCTTACCACTTTGTATGTGATAATGATAATGATATTAATGTTGCTTAAAGTTTTACCATATGCCATGCACCATGTTGAAGGTATTATCTCCTTCCAACAAGGCCCAGAGCTTGGCACTATGATTAGCATATCTACATTACTGTGGGTCTGAGAGGAAACTGAGAATTGAAAAGGTAACTTGTCCAAGGTCATGCAGCTAGTATTTGAGATTTGAATCTAGGGACCCACTTCTGCTCTGAATCCCATGCCCCTTAACTACTGTGCCACACACCCTGACCTTTTACCTTATATTATAGTTATTTGAAGAGTTTTTTTAAATTTTATTTAATCTGTCCAATTAGGTCCTAAGTTATACAAGGGGAACACATTTCTCACTCAACTTTGAGTATGATATTTTGCACCCAGTTGGCACTCAATAAATGCTTGGGTCATAAATGAACAAAGCTGCAGTTGTTTTGAAGTCATTTCTGACTCCTTTACCTCATTCAATTTTCAATCTTTCTCCTGGTTGTTAGGAGAACTTTTCCTCCCTGGGGGAAAAATGTCTTAAATCAATTTTTTCCCCCCATTTTCCTTGCCATCATCTTGTTTGAGGCCTTATCCCCTCAAGCCAGACTCCACCAATAGCCTCCTGACCATGCTTCCAGACTCCAACCCATCCTGCCCACTCATAACCCTAAAATACTATTTAATCAAGGTTTCCCAACTGATGAGCCCGGATGCAAGACTGAAACTCTGAGATCCCAGGGTGACCAGGTGTGGGCAGAGCTCATAGGCTAGTCACCTTTGACCAAAAGTATTCTCCCAGGTGACAAGCAGTCATTGAGGATTTGTCTGGACAGGAGACTTTCAGTGCTACGGGAAAACTGGGAAGGTTCCAGGCAAACCAGGACAAGTTGCTTTTGCTATATTCTCCTCCCAGTCTCCAAATCCCTTTCTCTTTAGTGCCGTGTACTCCACAAATAACCATTTTCCACTTATGCCATGTAAAAATAGGGAGGTACAGATTTAGATCAATTCAAATCCTCACACAAAGACATTCAATAGCTTGTGCTGCCTAAGAGAAAAATCTTCTGTACTCAAACTACCATTCAAAGCCCTTGGCAGTTTGGCCAGGACTAATCTTGTCTCCAGCTGCCTGCCACCGTGACCCCTCTGCCCAGCCTCCTGGGTCTCTTGATTGCCCACTGAATTATCTCTTCCATTTTCCCTCATTTATCCCTGACTTCTCCATCTGGAGGGCTTTACTGCCCCCTGTCTACTTATCCAGAACCGTCCCCAAGGATTCAGCTAGGTCAAAGCCCTTTCCCAAGCCCAACCCGGTCTTCTGTGAAGGCTTGATGACCTCAACTCAGGACAATTATTTGGACCACTCATTGGTAGGAGTCAAGCACATGAGACCCTCCCCACTTCTTGAACTGATGTGTTGAGCGCTTCTAATTTTCCTCTTCCAAGAGTTATCTTATCCTTTCCCATGTTTATATTTTGTCTGTCCAACCAGAATGCAGCCTCTTTGATGGCAGGTGTTACATCTTATATTTATGTCCCTCACAGCACTTAGCAACGCTATTTCTTATACAGAGTGAGCACGCAATAAATACGTTTGTAGGTAACCGGTTAATACTTTCTCCTCCCATCCCCACCATGCGAGGAGCTCAGCAACCCTTCCGCACAGATAAATGCTCCTATTTTCTGTGTGTGGCTAAACTGCCTCTTCATTTTTCTGCCTCCAGACTCTTAGCTTTCCTTAAATGCCTGGGTAGGAGAATAGAACCAAGAGCAAAGTATAAACATGTCCCTCCTTGGTGATTAAAAAAAAAAAAAGGGCAGAATCACATTGCGGTGGGGTGGGTGGAGGGGAGACAGGAAGGAAATATTATATCAGAAATGTAAAGAAACCACCTTTAAGAAATTTTGGAGAGACAGAGAGCATTCCAAATATAGGAAAAGAGATAGAGAAAAGGTAGGGAGAAAAGGGCTTCACAGAAAAGAAAAAAATAAATAAAATGAAGCTGTCTATGTTAGAGTATGGCCAGAGAAACCTACAGAAAGGCCTGGCACAAACGCCAAGCTCTGTGTGGAGGGACAGCCTGTGTGACCCCCCTCCAGAAGGCCGCCGGGGAGGTCGCTGCCCAGTCCCAATTACAGGACTGAAGGCAGGCACAGGGAACTGATGGAGAATTTCCTTCAGGCAGCATAATCTCGGCATAAAAAGCAAGACTGATCCATTTCCCTTCCAGCCAAAAAGAAATCAAGTTAGACAAAGGAAATTAGGCCATAGGTTTAATGTGACTCCAGCTGCCGCTGCAAAATCAACTTAATGTACCTTGACTCTCCTCCCCCAGCTCTCTCTGCTTTGCACAGCCCGCTCTTCTGGGAGGGCACCGAGTAGGTGTTCTGCAGGCACAGGAAACCTTTTAAATGGAAAATGTCCACTGTCCTCTGGTGTCCAAAGAATCCCCCAGCCAGCAGGATGTGCTGGGAAGTGAGACCCAGGAGCCCTGGCAGATTCGCAGGGACCTATATGCCAAGTGCGCACTTGTCACCGAGGACAGAGCACGCAGCCTGCTGCCCTGCAGCCCAGCGAGGAAGCTGTGACCTTGGACTCAGGGGTGCCCTGCTCAGCACCCCCAGCTCACCACTCTGCATGAACCTACATATATATACACGTATACAGATGCGTCTATATGTACACATAAACTTCATCTCAGTGTACACATGATAAAGTGGGGAAATCAGGGCCAACACGTATGTTTATGCAAAATATGTGAGGCTGTAACCAGAGGCCCTGATGAATAGGAAACCGTTATATGTCTGTGTTCATGTGTCTTTGGTTGATGCTAATATTCTGTATTTCAGGGATTGGATGCAGTTAGAATAACAAAATAGGTACAAAGCCAGGTCTACAGGTGGATATTTGCTGTGTCACCTCAGGGGACAGGAAGGGATCATAAGCCCAAGTTGTCTAACCCCACTTCCTACCACCCACACCCTATCTCCACATTCCATCCCACTCTGTTAGTGACAGCGGATCCCTGGAATGTCAGACTCGCAGCTCACGAAACAATGACTGCAGCCAAAAAGCAAAAGCCACCATCGCTCCACTAACCCTGCCCCTGCCACCCAGGTAAGGAGTGAGATTATGCCTCACTTTTGTCTTCAGCTGCCTACTCTGGTCTTTGACACATGGCAGGGGTCCAATATATGGTTCTTAATAACTGAATAAATGAATGTGGGACAAGATAAGAGGTAATAGAGACAAACAGAGAGTTCTGCATTTACTTACAAAGAATCGAGCAATTTTATATCTTTCTACTGGCAAAAATTTGACAGCATTTGATATAAGACAAATCAGGGACTAGACAGATGTCCTACAGAAACTCTCACACATGTATACAAGGATGTACACACTGTCTGAAACAGTGAAAGACTGGAAACAACCTAAATGCCCACCAGCATAGGAAGATATATAATCAATCATGCTATATTCATAAAATAGAATACGATACAGCAGTAGAAAGGAATGAAACACCTACACACATTTCGACATGGTTAGGTGCCAATAAACATAATATTGAGAAAGTTGCACAATAATATATATGGTACAATACAATCCATATAAAGCCAAAAATACACAAAATATATTTATTGTGTATATATTGTGCTTGGGAATGCACCTATATATATATATCGTACAAATAGGAAGAAATGCATGGGAGTAATAAACATCAAATCCAGGATTCAAGGTATTTATTGGGGAGAGGGGAGGAGATGGTCTTGGGAAGGTTAATACACAAATGTTAACTGCATTATTCTTTGTGACTTTTGTTTATATTAAATATTGCATCTTTGAAGAATTATGGACACTGTAAATTACTACTTGCTCAAATGGACTTAAAAGTGTGAAACAAACAAACAAACAAAAACCATTTAGCATAATCCTGTTATCTTAACATAAATACCAGAGAAGGCCCAATATAAGTTTTTATATTATTGACTGAATAAATGTGATAAGATATTAGAACTCCATGCAATTGTTCACATTTCACATTTTTAACCTACAAATGGCAATTTCATAAGGTACATCGCAGAAAAAAATGTCATAAAGGAAATGCAAAGTTCTGCATTTAGTTATAAAACCAATCAGCCTCACATGTTCCTGCTCTCGTGGTATGACGAGCAGAATCGGATCCAGTTCTGGGACTTGCATCTTTGTAGGATGTGGACAAGTGTGTGTCAAGAGAAGGGTGAGCAGAAGTGTGGTCAGGACATTGGGATTCTGCTAATCATGGACCTAAGGATCCACTGAGGGATCTGAGGATGCTTATCTGGTGATGGGGTGACTTATTGGAGCCAATGTCTTTCTTCAAATGTTTGACTGAACGAATGAATGAACTATTATCTGAGAATGTAGATACATTCCTCATAGCTTCAGAGGCCAAACATGTTAGCAGCTGGAAGGAGGGAATTTTTAATGCAATCAAAGTAAGAACATCCTAACAATTACAACCATCCCAGGAAGGACGGAACAGTTTGGTTAGGTAGTTAAGTTTCCTAAAACTAGTACTAATCAAGCAGGGCTATAGAGAACTCTGTCTGGGGAGTTAATTGGACTTTGAGTTCCAAAGTCTTCTCTCACACTATGAGAACCAGTGCTTCTTAAACCTGAGTGAGGAACAGAATCCCCTGGGAGGCTTGTGAAAACACAGGCTGCTGGGCTCCACCCTCAGAGTTTCTGAGGCAGCAGGCTCTGGGAGGTGCCTGAGAATGAGCATTTCTAATACATTCCCAGCTGATGCTACTGGCCCAGGGACCACACTTTGAGAACCGCCCCTTTTCTTTTTTTCTTTTTTTTTGGCCGCACCATGCAGCATGTGGGACCTTAGTTCCCCAATGAGGGATTGAACCCGTGCCCCCTGCACTGGGAGTGAGGAGTCTTAACCACCGGACTGCCAGGGAAGTCCCAAGAACCCCTGTTCTTAAAAAAAAAAAAAAAAGTAAATTAGCTTACATTAAGGTTTTTTGTTTTTGTTTTGTTTTTTGAGCTTTGTTCAGGCCATTAGAAAAGACTGTGCTTCCCTAAATTACTCACTGCCTCCAAATAGACTTCTAAAGAGAACAATGCATAGTAACTGATGCTTTCTCCAAAGGCCTTTGTAGGAAGCCATGCTCTTTGCTGTGCTTTAAGAATATAAGGACACTGGGATTCTTTTCAGGTACTGATACTAAATTTCCCTCCATCCATTTTCATTCCATCTTCTGACCCCTCCATAACCAAGGGCCCATGTTTTTAAGATAACTGGCCAGAATTAGAAATGAGTCTGGGACCAAAACACAGAGTCGTTTAACCCACAAAAGGATCCAATCTGGCTTAAGCCACATTCATGGCCAGGCCAGGTCTGGCAATGTTACTGGCCACTGACTCTGGAACGTATCCTTGTCAAGTACTGCTTTGGGGAAGGAGAAGGAAGAAGTGCCAAGAATTCTTTTTTTTTCAACTCAGAGGGAAAAATGTAAAACCTCGATCTTGGACGTGTTTCCGAAGCAGATAAACAAAGCCCAACCAAAATTTTAAAATCACATTTGTTCACTGGCCCGAGACAATTAATATCTGGTTTAGTCACTCAATAAATAATTATTGAGCTGCTATATATTCCTGGCACTGTTTTGGTACCTAGGGATACAGCTGTAAATAAGACAGGCAAATGCCAAAGACAGAAAAATTTATAACATATGTCAGGTAGGAGGAAAAATATAGCAGGTTAGAAAAGCCTATGCCTTTCATACAACCACCTCCCCTTGGTGCTTATTTGTTACCCAAATCTTAATGCTTAAAATAAACTATGCTTACTCTGGCAAAGGCAAATCGTCAACGATAGAATATGGGTTACTGTGGTCTGTCCCTAAGCCGCTTTTCCTGTATCATTTGAAGAAAATTGCAGCTATTAGTAGTGAAGTCCTTGGAAATCATTTCTAGTTCACTTGAAAGGTTCAGCTGCATAAGAACATGTTTAAATAAACAACCTGGAATAAATAGTGGTTAAAATTTCACCCGTATGTAATCAGCAAGCTAGCTCTTTTCATGCATAGTCCAAAACTTTTTTTTAAAGCAAATGTCTTCTGAAGGTCACAAAATGGATCTTACGTGGTTTGTTGAAACTGTTTCACTGCAAATAATTTTTCAAAGGAGTCAGCTCTGGGGGCACATGAGTTCTGATTTAATCAGGTTATCTTAGCCTAGAGGATCCACTAAGCTCCTTAATTTTAGTCATTCTTGCTGCAAGTTGCAGGTGTGTAAGAAACACAAGAGATGGAGCTTTACATGAAATATAATTCTAGTCCTGTTTGGTCTGAATTAAGTCATTACTGCTTTTGAATCACAATTATAGTTAATAATAGCTCCCACTTATTTGATCAATTGATCGTCTACTGCCACTGACCACCGACTACTACTGAGCATCTACTGCACGCCAGGCACTACTGAACATTAATTATGTACCACGCATTTTGGATATTTTGTTTTTTATTACATTTATTATACCAAGCATTTTACGTACACTATCTTAAACACAACAATGCTATCAGATAAACGTCAATCATCATCAACATCCCTACTTTACAAATAAACAGACTGAAATTCAGAAAAATTAAGTAACATTCCCAAGGTCACATCCAGTTAGTATGTGGCAGACAGAGTAGGAATTGAACCCCAAAGCCTTTCTCTTTATGCTCTGGTTCTGCTCCTGCCCCCAGCAGCTGAGAAGGTGGGCTGGATTTTGTGTGGATTAGCAAAAGTCATTTATTCCTCAGGAAACTTTGCTATCATTTGCCAGAAAATTGTCAAAATTACTCTATAAATAAATCTATGGTAACTACTATGTGGCGGGTCCTCGGATAGCTGTGCAAAAGCAGAGCCTTGGTCAACCTTCACCTGACGCCATGCTGCCCCCATGAACGTCTGCAAGACAACCCGGTGAAAAAGCATGGCATAAATCGTCTTCATTTCCAGCCACGCACGTGGTACAAGGCCTGGTCTCTCTCCCCTCCTCCCACATGAGGCGATGGTGTGGGTTTGGGGACTGGGAGAGGAGTGAGTTATAAACAGTCTTAGAAACAGGCATTAAAAGCAGAGTTTTCAGGCTGACCAACATTTACAAGCAGAGACACGGTAGTTGTGTTTATGTGCCTGTGTGTGAGTGCGTGCTAGCATGTGTGTGTGCAAACGCTTCTTTTGAGAAGGAAGATGATAGTGTACAAGTTAGTTAAATGATACACGATGTGCAACTTCAAGGGAAAATGCTTAGTAGCTTCCGTGAAATAGTCACTGATAACATAGCTGTAATAATCAGCCACAGTCATCACTATTCACCAAAGGGCACCTTACTCCCTATTTCTTCTTTTTCCCCACGTCCCACACTCCCCACTAGCCAAGGATGAAATAGCCATTCTTCTCCTTTTCACACACAAGGCCCTCTCTAGAACTCAGAGGGGCACTTTCATTAAGCTGCAAGTCATTACTCTTCTCTGAATATAGTTAAATTCATTTATCTCTATCTTCAATGAGAAAGGGAAGGAAATTAAGCAGGAAAGACAGCACAATGCCTTCAAGAATGGTGTATTCAAGGTCGAAGCCTGCCATAATTGAGTTAAAAATCATAAACGAAAATAACTGTGAGCAAAGTATGCCTGCTTTGCAAAATACAGTCCAGCCTAGAAGTCTTCATTAACTGTTCCAGTGCACACAGTGTGTTAGCTGTGTGTTTGTGTGCTTGAGATTCTGTGAGATACCCTACTGCTCACAAATAATGAAAAGGGACAGTTGCCATGGTAACTAAGTGCTATTTAATGAATGCAGAAGAACGGAAGCTCATAGGATAGTCTTAAATTGCCAGAACATGAGTTATTGCTGCTGCTATAGGCTTGCAAGTAACTCACATGCCATCTTCTCTAATAAGGTTTTTAACAAGTTGGCCAATTTGACTGGTCTCTGTATTTACCACCACATGATACCACAAGATTCTGTCTTGACACTACATGAAAATCATAATCCTGATTTTGTCCTCCTGACTCTAAGCTCCAAGATATCCTACAGAAATGGGCCAAACATTTAGATAGGCAATGTGTCCTTAAATTTCAAGGTCTGACCCAAGTAGTGATGTGTTAGGGCACATACCTCTGTCACAAGCAATAGACACTGGCTCAATGGGCCGTCACACTGAATACAGCAGACTCTTTTTACTTCCAAAAAAGGTGAATGTTCCATATGCACCAAACGCAGTTTGTTTTGATTGTGCAATGACACAGAAGAGCTACTGCAGTTGATTTTTGCAGGAACTTTTTACAGGCTAGTAACATCTTAGGTAACCTTTCAACAGGGTGTCCAAACCTTCTCTACAGACGCCCACTCCCAATCCTCTCTCAGCATCCAGCACCACATGTCAGATCCCTCACCCTGGAATCATCCGGCTTTTTATAAGTTTAAAAGAAAAAGAAACATGGCTGCACTGCCTATCTTTCCCTTGATCTCCTTCAGCAACTTTCATGCAGTCCATTTTTAAGGTTACAGATTGTGTTGCAAGCATACTTCTACATGCCATTAATAAGTAATGAGAATTAAAAAAAAAAAAAAAAAAGGAAAACATCTATGTTCCATGAAGCCAAACATCATTAGCAAACGCATCCATCCTCCAGAGGCTGGCTTCTTCTTGCATAACCAGAAGCTCGAATGGCCTGGTTGGGGCCCTTGGCTCAATGTGGGCTGTGGGCGCCCCCTTCAGGCTCTGGGGTGAAATGCACATTGCTGTCATTTGACATACTAACTAGTCAGCCGGGCAATTAATTGCTTTTGCTAAAAACCTTTCAGGAAATTTCGAAGGAAAATTCTGTTCCAACTCTAATGTTGTGGTCAGACAGAAAGCCTTCACATCACCAGCCTTTAGCTAATATTAAAATTAGACAGGTAAAATCAAAAGGAGTATCCTGCAAGAAAAAAAAAACCTACAGATATATCTATTTGTTCATTGGATTAAATGATGCTTCTTCACTAGATGAGCTCTCTTTAAAATTGCCTGTGTCTGTAATGAACAAGATTAAAACTGGAGATAGGCAGCCCGAAACCTCCTCATCCTCCCACTCCCTTCCACAGCCTGAACCTGGTCTTTCCACTTGTAACCCCCGGCCTTAACTGCCTCCACCCAGACCCTGCTACCAATGCCTCAGTCTACCTCACCTCCATGTTTAGCCTTGACTCTCAGGGTCAGAAGCCTCATTTCCTCTCCTCTCTAATGTGACCCTAGGTCCTATGCCAATGACCGCATTAGTGCAAGAATGATCTTTCCTCGCTGGGCTTCCGTGGCATCTTGTTTCTGCCTCCCACGTGAGATCCTTAACACATTCCTCCTGAGGCTGAGACCCTTTGACTTTATCTCTTATCTCCTCTCCATAGACTGTCAGCTTCCCAAAGGCAGGGCCTGGCTCTTGTACAACCTTGACCCTCATGCCTGGCTCTCAGCGGTGCTCCTTGCTGACTGAATGAAAGAACCAGGAAGATAGCTCTCTGTTAACTTCATTTTCTTCTCTTATTTATTGTAAGAGCTGGTTAAAAAGCTAATTGCACCCCAACCTCAAAAATGAAGGGGACAGGGGCTTCCCTGGTGGCGCAGTGGTTGAGAATCTGCCTGCCAATGCAGGGGACACGGGTTCGAGCCCTGGTCTGGGAAGATCCCACATGCCGTGGAGCAGCTGGGCCCGTGAGCCACAATTACTAAGCCTGCACGTCTGGAGCCTGTGCTCCGCAGTAAGAGAGGCCGCGATAGTGAGAGGCCCGCGCACCGCGATGAAGAGTGGCCCCCGCTTGCCACAACTAGAGAAAGCCCTCGCACAAAAACGAAGACCCAACACAGCCATAAATAAATAAATAAATAAATAAATAAATAAATAAATAAATAAATAAATAAATAAATAAATAAAATAAACTATGTATTAAAAAAAAAAACAAGTGAGAAGAAAAGAATTAAAAAAAAAAATGAAGGGGACACAAGGAAAAGAAGACCCGTGAAGCAGTTCTTTCTTCTTTCCTTAGAGAATCGTTTCTCCTTTATTCATCTTCATTCAACAATTATTGATAACTTGCAATACGTTAAAAGTGTGAGAAAATGCTATTCTTCTTACTTTTCCTCTCACTATAACTGTCGTTGAATAAAATCTTTCCAATTTCCCTTTATGTCATTTCTTTACTTTTCCTCAGCTTTATTGAACTGTAATTGACATATAGTATTGTGTGAGTTTAACGTGTTGATTTTTTTAAAAAATTAATTAATTAATTTATTTATGGCTGTGTTGGGTCTTCGTTGCTGCGTGCGGGCTTTTTCTCTAGTTGCAGACAGCGGGGGCTACTCTTGGTTGCGGTGCATGGGCTTCTCATTGCGGTGGCTTCTCTTGTTGCGGAGCACGGGCTCTAGGCGTGCGGGCTTCAGTAGTTGTGGCTCGCGGGCTCTAGAGCGCAGGCTCAGTAGTTGTGGCGCACGGGCTTAGTTGCTCCGCGGCATGTGGGATCTTCCAGGACCAGGGCTCAAACCCATGTCCCCTTCATTGGCAGGTGGACTCTTAACCACTGCGCCACCAGGGAAGTCCCTAATGTGTTGATTTGATACACACTTACATATTGCAAAATGATTACTGACAAAGCACCTCCATCATGTCACATAATTACCATTTCTGTTTTGTGGTTAGAACATTTAAGATCTACTCTCTTAGCAACTTTCAAGTATATAATAGAGTTTATGCCACGTCTTAATCACATCAATCTTCCATGCAGTGTGGAACCTGTATCCTTCTCACTCACCCCTTCAACATTTATTGTGTTTCTACTCTGTGCTGAACTGGGTCAGACTCTGGGGATGTAGAATCAATTAAAACATAAAACTAGAGCATAATACCCCACTCCTTAAGTGTGGGCTGTGCATAGTGACTTCCTTCTAAAAGGTACAATATGGAAAGGGGAAGAAACGACTAATTGTACAGTGGAGAAAACGGATGCAGCTGATCCAGGTCAACAACGACAGTGAGAAGTCACGTTGATAGTAGGTACCCTTGAAAGGTTGTGATGAAAATAGTACTTTGCCTCTATGGTCTTCCTCCCCAAACCCATAACCCCAGGCTAACATTGAGAGAAACGTCAAAACAAAAAAAAAGAAATAGAGAGACATTCTGCAAAATACCTGACCAGAATTCCTCAAAACTGTCAAGGTCATCAAAAATAAAGTCAGAAACATACAGAACAGACTTGTGGTTGTCAAGAGGGAGGGATGGAGTGGGAGGCTGGGATTAGCAGATGCCAAGTGTTATATACAGAATGGATAAACAACAAGGTCCTACTGTACAGCACAGGGAACTATATTCAGTATCCTGTGATAAACCATAATGGAAAAGAATATAAAAAAGAACATATATATATATATATATATATATATATATATATATATGTATGTGTGTATAACTGAATCACTTTGCTGTACAGAAGAAATTAACACAACATTGTACATCAACTGTACTTCAATAAAAATAAAAAAATAAAGTCAGAAAAATTCTCAGAGACCAAAGGAACCTAAGGAAACATGACGACTAAATGTCATGTGGTGTCCTGGATGAGATCCTGGAATGGAAAAAGAATATTAGGCAAAAACTAAGAAAGTCTCAAAGTATGAACTCTAGTTAATACTAACCTATCAAAACTGGTTCATTCATTGTAGCAAATGTATTGGAGCAACGTAAGATAATCATAATGGAAACCCACTGTGGGGCATTTGGGAGTCTCTGTGTTAACTTTGCAACTTTTCTGTAAATCTAAAACTATTCTGAAACAACACATTTATTTTAGAAAATGGAATTAGACTTCAAGAATGTTAATGAGGGAGAAAGACAGTGAATAAAGGCTGTGACGCAGCGTGGTCGGTGGGCGTGCGGCATTCCAGAGAACGCAGTCTGCGAGGCGAGGAGAGGCAGACCCTCACGGAGGTGGGGGAGTGGCTGGAGACAGGGGGAAGCTATGGGTGACGTGCGGACAGTTAGCGAAGGCTTAAAACATTGTCTCGCACCAGACAGGTCCTCCTTGAGGTCATCAGCATAAATTTTGGCCAGGAACAGCCAGCTCAGATGAGCAACTTTCTCCTAACAAGCAGGCCAAGAGTAGGGACGGCTGGTGCTATAGATCGACCTGGATAAGGGATCAGCATTCAGTTTCTGTCAAATTCTCTCTTTTGATATGAACTATGATAAATGCACTTTCTCCTTGTCCAAATATGTATTCCTTTTCAAAGGTGAGGGAGAAATGAAAACACTCAAACTGTCCAGTCTAATTCCTAGCAAGGTGGAGAGCCATGGGAAGGCCATTCCCTGTGGATCTTCTTTTTAACCCTACACCTGGGTATCTCCAGCGGTACCAGCCTTAAGTCTCCTCTGCTGTTGTAAAGTCTGAGGACAACACCAGCTCAGGTGTAAAGCATTGTCTTCCTTAGACAACTGGACAAAGAAAAATGACCTGAACTCCAGGTTGTGAATAAATCACTTCCTTTACTTACCACATATATTGTTGCTTGGAGGATATTTATAGGCTGTGATTATGTCTCTTTGAGTCATGTTTTCAGACTATATAAATTTAGACCACTCTCTCACCAGTGTTAGCTACTGATTTCTATAACATTCTTTGTCCTCCTTTTCCTAGTCAGTTGTTTCAGAATAGCCCGTAATGATCCAGATGTTTAGTTCTTATTCTTTTTTAAGGTCTATATATTACCTGCTTAATTTCCTTCATTTCTAGCCTAAGAATAACTAACTTAAGGTCAAGCTAAAAAGCCTCTGTGCTTTTAAGTTTCTATCACTTTCGCTCATTGGTTCTCTAGTATTTCTTATATAATATGTTTCCTTCACTTTGTAACAGTAATGATATCAGAAAATTAAATATTTACATTTTTATATATGTGTCTTTTAGTTAAATGATACATACTGGCATGTGATTACTAGTGCTGAGTCTTCTCTATTGATGTCTGCTTATTGTGTATAACTAAGCGCTAAGCATAAAGAAAACCAGCACAGCCCAAGAGCCTGATGTGTAGATCCTGTTCCCAGCTCATCAGTGCCAAGCTGGAGAACCCAGGCATGTCATTTAAGGTCTCTGAGTGTCCGTCCACTCTCTCATCTGTAAAATGAGATATTAATAATTTTTATGCCTACTTCAGAAGGTTTTTGTTAGAATCTCATGAGAAATGCAAAAATGTTTTGTAACCTTAGAAAGTGTTACACAAAATTACTAAGGTTATTTTATATTTATCTAGTTTGGCTGGAGGCAGATGAACCATAGGGTTCTATTTCTCTGACTCTCGGAGACTTTTAAAAAACTGGAGACCTTTTTGATTTTCTTTTCTTGTTTTAATGTCCTTTTGAAACACGGAGAAATATTATCTTTACTTGGGAGGATGTGTTGAAATGATCTAGCCCTCTCTGGATTTCTTTCACTTATATCTTGCTTCTCCAACCCTTTAAGAATTTTCTCTAAGCCACCATCAGAATTTTTTGCACTATGCTTATTCATCTTTTTCAGTGTGAAAACTGCAGAATGTGAGAAATGGGCTAGAAGGGGTGGTTGAAGAGGAGGCTCCACAGAATAATGAATCTGGAAGAATACAGGCGCACCTTGGAGACTGCAGGTTTGGTTCCAGAGCACTGCAATAAACTGAATATCATCATAGAGCAAGTCACATGAACTTTTTGGTTTCCCAGGGCATATAAAACTTATGTTTATACTATACTGTGTCTATTAAGTGTGCAGTAGCATTATGTCTAAAGAAACAATATACATACTTTAATGAAAAATTATTTTATTGCTAAAAAATGCTAACCATCATCTGAGCCTTCGGCAAAGTCCTAATGTTTTTGCTGGCGGAGGGTCTTGCCTGAATGTTAATGGCTGCTGACTGACCAGAGTGGTGACTGCTGAAGATTGAGGTGGCAGTGGCAATTTCTTAAAATAAGACAATAAAGTTTGCTGCATTGATTGACTCTTCCTTTGATGAAAAAATTCTCTGTAGCATGCGGCACTTTTCTTTTTTTTTTTAATTAATTAATTAATTAATTTATTTATTTATTTATGGCTGTGTTGGGTCTTCGTTTCTGTGCGAGGGCTTTCTCTAGTTGCGGCAAGCGAGGGCCACTCTTCATCGCGGTGCGCGGGCCTCTCCTTATCGCAGCCTCTCTTGTTGCGGAGCACAGGCTCCAGACGCGCAGGCTCAGTAGTTGTGGCTCACGGGCCCAGTTGCTCCGCGGCATGTGGGCTCTTCCCAGACCAGGGCTCGAACCCGTGTCCCCTGCATTGGCAGGCAGACTCTCAACCACTGCGCCACCAGGGAAGCCCTGCAGTACTGTGTGATAGCATTTTACCTACAGCAGAACTTCTTTCAAAATCGGAGGTAATCCTCTCAAACCCTGCCTCTGCTTTATCAACTAAGTTTACAGAATATTCTACATCCTTTGTTGTCATTTCAACACCTTCACAGCATCTTCATCAGGAGTAGATTTCATCTCAAGAAACTACTTTCTTTGCTCACACATGAGAAGCAACTTCTCATCCATGAAAGTTTTATTATGAGATTGCAACAATTCATTCACAACCTCAGGCCCCACTTCTATTTCTAGTTCTCTTGCTATTTCCACCACATCTGCAGTTACTTCCTCCACTGAAGTCTTGAACTCCTCAAAGTCATCCATGAGGGTTGGAATCAACTTCTTCCAAACTCCTGTGAATGTTGATATTTTGACCTCTTCCCATGAATCACGAATGTTCTTAATGGCATCTAGAATGGTGAATCCTTTCCAGAAGGTTTTCAACTGACTTTGCCCAGATCCATCAGAGGAATCACTATCTATGGCAGCTATAGCCTTATGAAATGTATTTCTTAAATAATAAGACTTAAAAGTTGCAATTACTCCTGATTCATGAGCTGCAGAATGGGTGTTGGGTCAGCAGGCATGAAAACAACATGAATCTTGTCGTGCATCTCCATCAGAGCTCTTGGGTCACCAAGTGCATAGTCACTGAGCAGTCATATTTCAAAAGGAATCTTTTTTTCTGAGAAGTTGCTCTCATCAGCGGGGCTTAAAATATTCAGCAATATCCACAGATGTGCTGTCATCCAGGCTTTGTTGTTCCATTTAGAGAGCACAGTCAGAGTAGATTTAGCATAATTCTTAAGGGCCCTAGGATTTTCAGAATGGTAAATGAGTACTGACTTCAACTTAAAGTCACCAGCTGCATTAGCCCCTAACAAGAGAGTCAGCCTGTCCTTTGAAGCTTTGAAGCCAGGCATTGACTTCTCCTCTCTAGCTGTGGAAGTCCTAGGTGGCATCTTCTACCGATATAAGGCTGTTTTCATCTACATTGAAAATCTGTTGTGCAGTGTAGCCACCTTCATTAATGATCTTAGCTAGATCTTCTGGGTCACTTGCTGCATTACCTTGTGCTTTTATGTTACGGAGATGACTTCTTTCCTGAAACCACATGAGCCAACCTCTGCTAACTTCAAACTCTTCTTCTGCAGTTTCCTCACCTCTCTCAGCCTTCATAGAATGGAAGTGAGTTAAAGCTCTGGATTACGCTTTGGTTTAAGGGAATGCTGTGGCTGGTTGGATCCTCTAACCAGACCACTAAAACTTTCTCCGTATCAGCAATAAGGCTGTTTCACTTTCTCATCATTCATGTGTTCACTGGAGTAGCACCTTTAATTTCCTTCAATAACTTTTCTTTTGCATTCACAACTTGGCTAACTGTTGGGTGCAAGAGGCCTAGCTTTCAGCCTATCTCGGCTTTCAACTTGCCTTAATCACTTCTAGCTTTTGATTTAAAGTGAGAGACGTGAAACTGTTCCTTTCACTTGAACACTTAGAGGCCACTGTAGGGTTATTAACTGGCCAAATTTCAATATTGTTGTGTTTCAGGGAACAGGGAGGCCCAAGAAGAGGGAGAGAGACGGGGGAACAGCCGTTTGGTGGAGTAGTGAGAGCACACACAAGTTCACTGTCTTACAGGGGTTCAGTTCGTCCCCAAACAATTACAATAGTAACATCAAAGATCACTGATCACCACAACCAACATAATAATAATGAAAAAGCTTGAAGTATTGCAAGAATTACCAAAATATGATGCAGAGACACAAACTGAGCAAATGCTATTAGAAAACTGGTGCTGATAGACTTGCTCCATGCAGGTTTGCCACAAACCCTCAGTTAGTTAAAAACATTGTATCTGTGAAGTACAATAAGGTATGCCTACATTAGACGTCTGTTTACTACAACATAACCCTTAATAGACTTTGAATAAATGCCTATTCACTAAAGGTTAGAAGGTCTTATCGTATCCCTGTTTGCACACGTACGCGTGCATGCACACACACACGCAATGTTAAAGTATGTGGAATTTTCTCCATTACAGCTGCAGAGTTTATGAAAAACAGAAATCAGGATGCAGGTGTTGTCTGTGCCAACATCCTATAAGGAGAAATTAACAAAGCTTCAGCTTCTATTGAATACTTTTCTGAATTGGTTGAATCAGCCAAACCTGAGATACTCACATAGAATTATGGAAATTGGAAACAAAAAGCCGGAGTCTACTGGGAATGACAGGCTCAAGATGAACTCAGCTGGAAAATTTGGCTAACTAAAAGTGACATCCTTTGTGCTGGAATTTTTCTATCTGGAAGCTGCAAAAAGGCTGTAATTATTTCGAGTTTTCAATTCAGCCCTTTTCAAACTAAGCCTTTCCTTTTCTTCATTGCTCTGCACCTTTCCTCCATGTGAACTCAGGTGTTTGCCAAGCACTGAAGTGGGAAATTCATACTGGTTTTATACACACACGCATTTCCAGGGAATGGGAAGCAACACAACTTTTGCATTCTCTATGCCAAGGAAAACAAAAGAATGTTTGTACATCAAAACCTTTATCTTGTGCATAGGCTCAAAATACCTGAGCCTGGCTAAATAAATCACCTAATAAGAAATGGCTGATTAAGGCCAATGAAAATTTCTTTGCAAGTTAGTGCTTTATCTCCATGGAGAAGCCAATACAAAAACTTAGACTTACCTTGTGGCTTTTGGGTCCCAAATCACAATGTCAGCATCTGAGCCCACAGCTATTCTTCCTTTTCTTGGATACAGATTAAAGATTTTAGCTGCATTTGTGCTGGTAACTGCCACAAACCAGTTTTCATCCATTTTGCCACTGTGCTGTAAAACAATTCAAGGAAGAAAATACATTTCTTTTTCTGATAAATGATAAAACACTAAAAATCTCCTGTCAATCAAAGTACAAGAATTTTCTCTCTTAGAACCAAATAAAACTGCATCTAATTTCTTATATCGTGAAGCCAAACACACCTGTGAATACTGATAAGTCTTAAACAATCATAATGATAATGATGGGGATGAATGGGGTTATATATGGAAGCCTGAAGATAATTTTTCAAGAACCTATCAGCTTAACAAAACAGCCCCATTAATTTTTCCCATTCTTTCCAAAATCACACAGACAAGAGCTAAATATTGGTAACAATATTTCCAATTCTTGTTTAAAGTTTACTACCACCACCTACTACATTTATAATCTGGGCCTAAGATTTATGAGATGATCATGTAGACATTATATGGAGTATTATAGAGTTAAAATAAGATAGACCTATAATTCAGGTGACTACGCTTTTAGAAATCAACTAAGAGGTTCAATTTTGTGCTACTGAAATTTACATGAACCAACAGTCATGGACAGTCTGCTATAAGAGATTTTAATATGGACAAACTTCAGTGGGATGTGATCCCTCTAAAATGATTTGTTTTTAAATGTTGAGAATTTATCCCTATGTACATTTACATGGCAAGAGCATCCTTAAGGTTTATTTAATTATCAAAGGGTCCCCATCTCATAAAAACATTAAGAATCATGTCCTGAAAGTAATTTTCCCCTAAATAAACCATCTGAATGTTTCAGAAAATAACATAGGCTCCTGTATATTATGAAGAAGTATCTGATCACTTTAAAGCCATTTATACACTTTATATATTATGAAAATCTTGCTGTAATGAAGGTACTCATTGTAATTCACACAAGTTCAAAGTGAAAGGTTGGACTGTTATCAAGAAAGTCTAAGCAAAGAGAAAGAGAAGAATAGTCATCTGGGATGCTTAGAATTAGGGTAGAGGTAGCAGGGGGTGGAGAGGACAATTGGTAGAAGATAGGGCTGTAGAGATGTTTTGAAGATCCTTGCATGTAAATTAACTGTTCAAATATCATCCAATAAGTAATGCTGAAAATTAAAGGATTTTAGAGAGGAAAGTAGCATAAACAGACTCTGGTGTTTGAAAGGCAACTCTGGTCTTAGAGTATAGGGTAGATTGTAGTAAGCCAGAGAGTGGAGGCAGGGGCACCAGCTGTGAGACTACTGCAATGGTCCAAACAAGACATGGGACTCAAAGTAGAATGGTGGACACGATGGTGGAAATAAGGAGGCATTTTGGAAATAAAATTGACAAGACCTGGTAAAATATTAGAGCTAGAAGTGAGGGGTATGTGTAAGGGATTCTGAGGTGTGAGATGTGATTAATGTGCCATTGAAGGGAGGGGTTCTGAGAGATGGATGAGAATGGCATGACAATGGGGACCTCAGGTCTTACCAGGCAAGTCTCCACTGCTGATCTTTACAACTACACTTGTCAGCTGGCTGGATAGGCTAACATATGAACATTTAGCCATTTGATTCTTCTTCATCCTCAGGCAGAAATTTTTAAATCATGAAATTTAAAAAAAAAATCTCTTTCTATATTTTGGATTATTATTTATGTAACCTCATACAGCAGTTTTTAAAACATAATATCCAAAAGTTCTTTAAAAGGGATATCTACATTTTTATATGAAAAGGAGGTATGAATGTAATAAAAATTCTTCATGTCCTTTCAATCATTCCAAGTATTTATATCAGTGACACAGGAGGAACTAGGATTCAAAAACATGGAAATCAAGTAGAAGTGCTATTACATTTCAAAGATTTCAAGAATAATCCTCTAGGTACCCAATCTAAATTTATCCCCTAATGTCTGCATCATGGTGCAAAGCATCCTCTAAACCATGCAGAGAAGAAAATTGTTTTTCATTATTATCTTGGGGCATGGCACAGTGGTGGTGATACTGTTGTATTCCCAGTTTCCACTCTAGTGAAAACAATCAAAAAACTTCTCTATGAAGGCTTTTGCCACTCTGGTCCTAAAATGGGCCAGATTCTGGCTGAAAAATCAGGCAAAACAGACTGAATCCTGTGAAACTCACCACGCCTTTTTCCCATATTACTGACATCCGGTCTTCAACACCATTCACTCCATTGGGAATCTTAGTAAAATCATCCTTCCCAAGAGCTTTCTGGCAGGTGTTGAAAGTGCAGTGGTCAGACCCTGTTATGGTTAGATCACCACTGTAAAAGAGAAACACACAAGAGCAATAGGGGTGAGTAGATAGAATATGTCAGGAGGAAGCTACCACAACCTTCCCTGGTCTCTGGACCCCATTCTCAACTGATAGTCAGAAAACTGCAATGGAGAATGAGCAGCTTTTTCAAGTACATATTTCACCCATGCTTGTCTCTATTCCAGGAAACACTTTTGGAGAATAATACTCTTACATGAAGCATGATGAAGGATCGTGCTTGGGTCAGAAAAAGTGGGTTCTAGGCTCCATCACCTACTGGTTATATGACTATGAGTTTTTCCAATGCTCAGTTTCTCATCTAGAAATTGGTAATTATATATACTTGATGACAATTATTCAGGATCACTGGCAATAACATAAGTGAACATTTCTTGTGAGTACAGAACTACACAAAGATGAACCAGGGTGATTCACATGAACAGAGGCAGCCCCTGGCCACATGGCAATGTTGTGATGAGCAGAGGTGGGACACTGGCTGAGGATGTTGAGGTCACGAGCAACAGGAATTGTGCTTTGACCTGTGAGTCACCTTGGGGATGTAGAAGGCTGAAGGAGGTAGGAGCCTGAAAGGAAATGGCAAGTGAACTCTTGGACAGTCTGTGGTGAAAAGCTCTTTGTTAACTTGGATCTGAGTATCCGTGAACGGGGAATGTCTGAATGTCCATGAATGGTGTATTTCTCAAGGAAAAATGATCAAAATGTCTCCCAAAACAGCATCTGAAAATAGTTTGGATGGCCTTTCATGGGGATAATCTGCTCAGAGGGTAGGATTTTGCCTTTCACCTCTCCAGTGGCTCTGCCCTAGATCATCATCTCTTGTATCTATACAACAAGCACATCTGGTTCCTGGGTTATATCAGCATAGAAAAATATTCAAGACTATTCTGTATGATAAAAATGGGGCATATTGAAGAGACCTGGTCCTAGGCAGCAAGAGATAGAAAAGACAACAAAAAAATCAGAGCAGAGGAAAATTTCAGTAAAAATGATCTGATTTCTCTGTGGCCAGGAGAGATTTTACACCACATCATAATACAATTAAGCAAATGCTTTTGGGTCTCCAGATGAAGGATTCCCCAGGGCCTGTGAGGTCAAGTAGAACAGAAGACTGGGAGGTCAATGGAAGGTCCAGATGGTAGGACAAGATCTCTTACATTCAAAACACTCAAGTTTTGGGACTAGCAAAACATCTTCTTTTGGCAAAACACCTTACAGTCATCTACTAAACAATTACTTAGCCAATAGATTCATGAGGAAGTCAGGCGTTGAAGGGTCCGGTCGTAGGGGTGGACCCATAACGTGATGGGCTGCATGGGGCCATTCTCTATTCCAGTAGTGAGTGCCATCTGTGCCGAGACCTGCTGTGATGGGTTCTCCATAGACCACCTTCCCTGGAAAGTTCAAAGGGAAGCGTTCAGCACCTCGATTTGCTCTTAAGAGAGCCATTTGACAAACACATAAATATTATTCTTCTCTGTTTTACCTAAGCTACAATTTACCTCTCTGATCAGGACTGAAAAGTAAAATCTAATGTTTACTGAGCCTTTACTATGCTCCAGTCAGTGTGCATTGCGTGTTGTGGTAGATGATTGTACCCACTCGCTGATATTAGGCTTGGCCTCATGGCTTCCTTTGGCCAATTATATATGAATAGAAGTAACATGTGCTGCTTCCAAGCAGAACCTGTTAAAGCCACAACGAGTTCTCCCTCTGTCATGAGACCAGTAGAAGCTGCTTCTTCAGGTGTGTCTCAGAATGAAGAGACTATAGAGCAGAGGCAGAGCCAACCGATGATGGATATGAGTATGAATAAGAAATAAATCTCTGCCATTGTAAGCCACTGATATTTTTGGTTAATTTGTTACTGTAGCATAACCTAGCAAAAGCTGGCTGATATATGTGCCATTCTAATGGAATCTTCTCAAAAACCCTATCTGGGAAAAGCTATTATTATCTCCGTTAAAGTATGAGTCCTGGGCATATATCTAGAGAAAACTATAATTCAAAAAGATACATGCACCCCGATGTTCACTGCAGCACTATTTACAATAGCAACCTAAATGGAAGACATGGAAGCAACCTAAATGTCCATCAACAGGTGAATGGATAAAGAGCACGTGGTACATATATACAATGGAATATTACTCAGCCATAAAAAATAATGAAATTATGCCATTTGCAGCAACATGGATGGACCTAGAAATTATCATATACTAAGTGAAGTAAGCCAGACAGAGAAAGAGAAATATCATATGATATCGCTTATATGTGGAATCTAAAAAACAATGATACAAACGAACTTATTTACGAAACAGAAATAGACCCACAGACATAGAAAACAAACTTATGGTTACCAAAGGGGAAGGGAGGGAGGGATAAATTAGGAGCTTGGGATTAACAAATACACACTACTATATGTAAAACAGATAAACAACGAGGACCTACTGTATAGCACAGGGAACTATATTTAATATTTTGTAATACTCTATAAGGGAAAAGAATCTGAAAAAGAATATATATATATGTATATATGTGTATAACTGAATCACTTTGTGGTACACCTGAAACTAACATAGCATTGTAAATCAACTATATTTTAAGAGAATAAATAAAGATAAAACTTTTAAAAAAGATGAGGTTAAGGCTTATAGGATTAAGTAACTTCTGTACAGTTAAATTACATGCACTCAGCATAGATGGGGTGGAGAAGGTAGGGTCCGAATCCAGGCAGTTTGACTTGAGTGGTCCTAACCTCTACACTATACTATCCTGATGACAATGATCATATGGTCATACGGAGTCCAACCACACTATATCTCTGTTGCAAGTAGATTGATCATCTTTGCACACCCTTAAGGTACCTCCTCTAACTTAAACCTCCTCTAAAAACTTATGTTAAATAAAATAACACTCAGATAATAAAATTGTAGCCAGAAATGCATATTTATAAAATCATGCAAATGAGGCCATCAAAAGCACACAATGTTAGAAAAGTTAATAGCTTGTAGTGAATTTGAATTTAAAATCAGGAGCCTATCTCTGATTAGCATTTGTCAGCATAATAGATTCTTTGGCACCAACCTGCTCATATCCAAGCAGTCATGAAGGAGAGTGCACAGAAAGGAGAAGCTGGCATCCCAATTACTTCACTCTGGTTAACCAGATGCCAGACTTTAGTTAAAATCCTGATACACAACTGAAATGCACTGATTTCCTCAGAGTCCTGACCGTGGATGGCCACCAGCTGCCTGAGTCATATTGAGTTGGAACGTAGCACCCTATCACCTCACAGATCATTTCTCCCCAAAATGAGCCATCTTCCTCCAGTGAGCCTAGGGATTTGAAAAACCCTGAAAGCAAGGCTGCCTGAAGCCTAACCAACTTTGCCTCTTATGTAACCTAGCATCAAACTACTGTTAATAAAAGTTATCCTCCAAGAACTTAGCCATGGCTAATATCCTTCACTTTCACGATATACGCACACTAGATGAATCCCACCCCGTTTCTTACTGTCCTATTCCCAGAAAAGAGGAAATGCCGTTAGTATCTCCTTCTGGTGTACCGAACAAGAAACAATCACTTTTAACATGAACTAAGAGGTAATGCACTATTTACTGGAGAGATAACAGGACGGGCATGGTATTGTATTTGCAAGTACGAAGAGACCTTCCTATTCCAAGAGAACTTCTTATGGATGCTTGGACAATGAAAAAACTCAGATTCTTGATCTGCAATCGCTTTACAAGTTGCCAACTCAGGATTTTTCCTGGTACTTCATTACAGAGGAAAGAGTCTAATCACATGTTCTGTTCAATCATTTGGCCCATCAAGGTGGTATGGGAATACAGTTCCAAAATTTCTACAATTTTAATAGCTCTCAGGAAAAATTAAAAGTGTCAGCATCTACCAGGAGTTTGCCAGGACTGTTTTGAAACCAGATGACAGGTAATTTCCTTGGAAGGGCTTAGCACCTTTAAAATATGATGTGCCACTTTTTTGGTATATACAACAATCTCTTCGTTAACAGGGTTATTTTCAACTGTCTCCCCATTAATTATCTGTAAGTACTTAAAAAAATGAAAAAATAAAAAAGTAAAAATTTCTAACTATTCTTCCCTGTATTTCACAATGGTTCTAAGACATTTTTCAAAGGACTAAACAGCATGCAAGCTGTAAAAAGGAAACAAGGGGCCAGGATAATACATAAATTGAAGAATCAAACTAGATTAATTAAGCATAATGGTGGGTTCTGTTAGATTTGGGCCAGAAATAAAGTAGTAATAAACATATCTAATGTATGTATAGCACTCTAGAGTTTGCAAATACAGCTTGAAGATCATATACCTTACTTGACCTTCATGGCAACCCAAACACTGGTTTGACAGACAAAGAAACTGACACTCAATAAGACTAATTTGTCTATGACACAGGGGTAGTGAGTGGTACATTAGAATTAGAATCCTAGTATACTGATAACATACCATACATACGCAGTATGTTAGTAGGAAAAGTATCATTTTTCATTTCTTGGTAAAGAGCATGTATTTTTAAAAGTCAACCATAAGATCTGTGGACATGGTTAAGCAATTTTCCAATTTCACTTATTGGTTTGATTTGCTACACTTAACAGGTTAGTAATGAAAAGGCCTAAATCTGTCCTAGTCTGATACTCTCCTGATTACATTCGAGACCAGACGATTTCAGCAACTCCTGGGAGACAGTACATATCCATCATTAATATCCTCCCACTGTCTCAGCAAGTTTCACATTATGTTGTATCCTGTCTCCCCATACGTGTTCTCTCCTTCTTTCTCCATCCTTTAGCTCAAAACCAAAAAAGAGTCTTCACTTATGATGCAATCTCCCAGTTAAAGGAGTTCCGCTCTCTGAGAGATTGTTACGATTTCCAAATAGTGAAACATGTCAAACCAAACAAAACTAACCCCCATCCCTGACCAGACAGCCCATTGTTTATTAGATGAAAGTGACAGAGCAGATGTTAACATCTTGTCTGAATTTGGGAGCAGCATGTAATCAAGTCATGGGATCTTTTAGAAAAGGTTGAAAGATGCAGAGAAGCTGGCATAGGTGCCCAGGAGTGGAAGCACTGCCTGCCAAACAAAAGGCCAAACGCTTTTATAAAAATAATTTCTCCCAGCTAGAAGGATAAAGTAGAACCTTCCTGGGCTTTGCTTGCATTCAAAATATTACACTTACAAAGAAAGAAAATAATTGAGAAGGAAAATATGTAGAAGCAGCATAATAAAGTAGATCACACAAATTTAGGTTCAAATCCTGATCTTGCTTTTAGTTGGTGACCTTGTGCATGATAAGTCATTGCTCTTGGTCTCAGTTTTTCTCATCTATGAAATGGGATCATAACGTCCCTCTAGTGTGGCAATTTTGTGAGGATCAAACAACTTAACGTATACGAAAATACCTAGCATCTTCCTGGGATCCTGCAGTCACTTCATGTTATGAGCTGAATTGTGTCCCTTGTCAAAATTCACATGTTAAAGTCCTAACCCCCAGTATCTCAGAATGTGACTGTATTTGGAGATAGGGCGCTTTAAAGAGGTAATTAGGTTAAAATGAGGTCATTAGAAGTGAGCCCTCATTCAATATGACTGGGGTCCTCAAAAGAGGTAATTAGGTTAAAATAAGGTCATTAGAAGTGAGCCCTCATTCAATACGACTGGGGTCCTTATAAGGAGAGGAAATCTGGACACACACACACAGAGGGAAGACAACGTGAAGACACAGGGAGGAGACAGCCCTTCCAAGCCAAGGAGAGAGGTCTGGAGCGCACGCATCCTTCCTTCGGTGACCACAGGAAAACCAATGTTGCCAACACTTAGGTCTTGAACTTCTAGCCTCCAGGACTGTGAGAAAATTAATTTCTGTTGTTTTAAGCCACCCAGCCTGTGGTACTTTGTTAGAGCAGCAAACAAATACATTCTACAAATGTTAGTTTCCTTATGGTTACACAATTCTTTTTTTTTTTTAATCTTTTAAAATGGGCAGTCTTGAACTGCTTTGCAGTTGGACATAAGGTAAATCATCTTGTTCTAAATTTAAAGGACAAGGGATGTTCGGATGTTCATGCACAAGAAAGAAAAAAGGAAGCCTGAGATTCAAATCCACCTTAACTCGGGCACACATCAATCCTTTCTTAGGAAAAGCACTCGTTACCAAGCGTCAGCTCATCGTACTTGCGTGAGATTTGGTTTTCTCTATTCAGCACCAACAACTTTATACTGGGGGTATGGAGCAAGGGAGGGGGGATTCTGCTTCTGGAAGAAAAGGATAACACTGTAGGGACAGCCTTCTGATTCCCTTGCCTCATTTTTGCAAAAGTGGCTTCTCACAGTAAAGATGGGAACTAACCTATAGTTACTCAACTTAGATTAACTGAGACTTGAAATAAGCATGAAATTGAAATTCCTTGCAAACGGTCAAAGGCAACTCAGTTTCCATGGCTTGCATGTGAAAGCTTTCTTCTTTTCCCTGTAACCTGCTTTTCACTTTTTATTGCAGGTGCTGAATGCTAAAAGGAAATATCATGGTAGGGAAACCGCAGGCTTTGAAAGAAAGTTGATGGACTGAACATGCATTCCCGTCTCTTGCTTCCCAGTTCACATCAAACCCTGGTGAAGATGTACAACAGATGAACAAAATCCAAAAGTGTGCTGAGAATAAAAAGAGGAACCATGGCCGACCAGAGGTTACGATAGATTGTAGGAAGACAGAAAGCTGATGGGACGGCAATGCTTATTAAGGAAAGTAGAGGCAGCTACAGCTTGAACTCAAAAGAGCAGAAGTGTCATGACAGGCATTCCTCCGGGAGTGGGGAAGGGGATGAGTTGGGGCAGTTAGCCCTCATCCCGCCCTCTGCCTGGGGGACAAAGCTTTCTAAGGTGGTGCTGATGCTACAGAGTGAAGCTCACCTGAAAACCGAAGCTCACCAGTGACCACGCCCCGTTTACATTCACAAAGTTCATAGTCTCATTGTTGCTGCTCTCATTTGGGGGCGGGCCCTGCTCAACAGCAGAGGGAATCCACACCAGCTCCCTACTCTAATCACCTGAACTGTCCAGTCATGAATACAGACAGCCCAAGATCACCAGACACTTAAAGAAAAAACAAACAACATAAAAAGAAGGGCCAAGATGTTTAAAAAAAAAACTGAAAAATTGACTCAGCAAGAAACAAAGATAATCCTGGAAACAGAATTAAAAAAAAAGAAAAAATCTCTGTTAGTATTCTAATGAGGTCAAAAAGATCTCATCTATTGAAGGAAAAAAATTTGAAAGTAAGCAACTGTAGGAAAAAAAAAAGAGCTATCAGAGAACAAGTGTTTTCTTGGAAATAAATATATGATTACCAAAATTAAAGTTTATTAGAAGGAAAGAAGTAAACAAAATCCTTTCCTAAAATATAGAGCAAAAAGCAGGTTTTTTAAAAGGTGAAAGTAGTTAAAGGACATGGAGGCTTAGTTCAAGAGGTCTTATACTGGAATTCCAAGAGAGGAACAGAGAAAATTAATATGACGGAAATAATAGAAGAAAAATTTTCAGAATCAAAGATCAGCCTTTAGATTAAACAGACATCTGAACATGAAGGTGAATTTTTAAAAATCCTACTGCTAAACATAGTCTTAATATAATTTCTGGAAGTCTAAAATGAAGAGGAAATATAAAAATCTTCCGGATGGTGAAAAAAGTGACAAATGGACATGAATTTTATTGGCATTTGTCTATGTATCAGTAACACTAGACGCCAGAAGAGAATGAAATGGTGCCCTTATAATTCACAAGGAAATAATTCTGAACCTAGAATTCTATGTCCATTCAAGTTGCAAACAAGCTTGAGGACAAAGAATCAGAAAATTTACCTTCTAACACTCTTCCTTTAAAACTCACATGAGAGGGACTTCCCTGGTGGTCCAGTGGTTAAGAATCTGCCTTCCAGCACAGGGGACACAGGGAACTAAGATCCCACATGCTGCAGGGCAACTAAGCCCCGATGCAGCGAAATAACTAACTAAATAAATATTTTTTTAAAAAATCACATGAGAGGGGCTTCCCTGGTGGCGCAGTGGTTGAGAATCTGCCTGCCAATGCAGGGGACACGGGTTCGAGCCCTGGTCTGGGAAGATCCCACATGCCGCAGAGCAACTGGGCCCGTGAGCCACAACTACTGAGCCTGAGCGTCTGGAGCCTGTGCTCCGCAACAAGAGAGGCCGCGATAGTGAGAGGCCCGCGCGCCGCGATGAAGAGTGGCCCCCGCTTGCCGCAACTGGAGAAAGCCCTCGTACAGAAACGAAGACCCAACACAGCCAAAAATAAAAATAATAAATACAAAATTTAAAAACAAAAACATAAAATCTGGAAAAAAGTTGAACACCTATATATCCACTGCAGACTTTACAATTAGTATTTAAAAAAAAAAAACCACATGAGAATCTTCACAGTAATTCAAGGAGAGGGGAGAGATGGGAACCAAGAAACAGTATATCCAACCTAGGATTCTGTGAAAAGAAATCCAAGGATGGCATCTCTACATCTTGGAAAGTATAAAAATAAAGCAGAAAGCCAAAAGATTCTCCTCCTAAAAAAATATCTCTGCAAGAAGAGCTGATTCATTTCCATAGAAGCTGATTCCATTCAATAGAAGGTATGAGGTAGAAGCTGGAAAATCTTCATGATATAGTAAAGAAGGTGTACATGTTTCTTTTCTGAACCTATATTCAAAAGAGCTAACTGGAAAAATTCCAAGCCCAAAAAAACTTTACAAGACAATAATGGTCTAAATATGTAGCAAATTAAAATAAGGCATGCCATTTATCTTATGGGAGTGTAGGAAAGGAAACCCACTTCACCTTGACACTTGGCGATGGCCTCTCCAAGAGTTAAATGACATTAGCTTTCACTCTCAAGTTAGGGATATAAATTCCTCTGAGGTTCTCTTCTCCTGAATTGTTTCTACCAAGAAGAATATTTCCACAATCTTACTTTATAACAGTTCTAAATTTTAGACCTAACCTATAGACAAAGCTTGGAAGACCTCATTCTAGTTCTAGAGCCAAATGAAAATGCGGTAACTCCTGTCCATGTAAAGATAATAATACGGCTGAAAGAAGTCGGGAGGGGGCAGAGAGGGTGATGCTTGGCCTCTCAATTCCTTCTCAGCCTAGTAGAAAATAAAGAGATACCACACACAAAAAATAGCCAAAACACATAAATTTAAGTAATATTACCTGAAGTGAACATTTACTACTAACAAAACTCAGGAGGTGAGAGGTAAGATTTATGTAGGCTAGACTGTTCTTTTTTCATCACTCAGAGTCAAGTGATACTGTCAAAAATTTATGTCACTACTTACAAATTTATGGTTTAGAAATTTGAAGGAAACCACCAAAAAAATAGACATGGTTAAAAATTGCTAGTTCCAAGGACTGAGCTGAGAGAGATAGAAGATGTTTACTCTTCACTTAACAGATTCTTGATCATTTCCATTTCTGGAATGTTTTCTTCTTTTAACAATGATAAAAAAATAACAAAATGATGGCAATATTTTAAATAAATTTGTTAAAAATGTAAGGCCAATAAACAAAACCAATTAAATATAAACTTGGTATCTGCATTTCCCAACTCTGTAAACTGATTTCTTCTGGAACAGGGCAGAGGGTAATAAAAAATGTGGGCTTTGGAGTTGGATAGACTTGAATTTCAGGTTTAGCACGTACTAGTAAAGTGATCATGGGCTTAATTTACCAAACTTTTCCAAGCCTCAATTTCATCAGTCACAAAACAGTGAAAAAATTTAGCTTGAAGCATTGTTATGACAATTTAAAAAAATATTGTATATCACAATGCATTGATGAGATAATATATAATAAAACTTGAAATGAGATAAAAGATATATTAAAATATGTGCCAAGCACATATTAAGCACTCAACAAAGTTAGCTGTTATAATCATTAACCCTCAGGTCGCTACCTCTGCGGTATATAGTTGGCAATTCAACAATAAAATCCAAGGTAATAAGAGCATTGTATTGCTAGGCAACTACAATAGAGACAGTTACTAATTGGGTACCTTTTGTGCCTCCTGGGGCAGTGAGTCTCAAATTCAATACGCATAGGAATCACCTGGGGTTCTGGTTATAAGGGCACATTCTGATTCAGTGCATCTGCGATGAGGTCCAAGGACCTGCATCGCTAACGAGCTCTCACAGGATGTCAGCACTGTGTTCCAGGGACCACACTCTGAGTGGCAAGGCCCTAGATGATGGAATGGGCTGGCAAAGGTATTTACAGATGTTCATATTACAAATCTATAAGGCTGAATTTTTTCTTCTTTAAACAAGATAACAATGAATAGATGTATCTTGCTCTTTTATGTTCAGAAATTACGTTAGATAATAAATGCGTACAGAGTAGAGGAATCTTCTATAAAAGGTCAGTGTGTCCACCAGCTCTTGTCACTCTGTACTCCCCACGGATCTGCCCTTGGATTGGCTGATGCAGTCACCATGTGAATGGATTGACACTGCTTGACCACCTGGGAGAGGTCACATGCCAGCGATGGAACAATCTCTCGTGCTAATTTATTCTGGACCTCTGCTGCCTCTGAAAATTGCGCATTAGAGTATTTTCACAAGTGTTATTACGGTAAATCATTTGGGCTGACATTTTAAGTATTTCATGTTTACAACCCCTTTGCAAAAGGATTTAGCAACGTCCAAAAAGTAGATATGCACTTGCCCTTTGAACTATTTCCAGGTTCTCATTTCTAGGACTCTACCCTGAGGCTACCCTTTTGCGGGAGACAGAATAATGGTGCCCCAAAGATGTCCATGTCCTAATCCCCATAGCCTGTGAATATGTTAACCCTACTTGGCAGAAGGGACTTCACCGATGTGAGTAAATTAAGGATCTTGAGATAGGGAGATTATCCTGAATTAATTAGGTGGGTTCAATGTCATCCAAGGACCCTTAAAGTAGAAGAGAGAGATCAGAATAATGCAATGTTCTCCATCCACCATTGCTGGCTGTGAAGATGGAGGAAGGGAGACAGGAACAAAGGAATGTAGGTGGTCTCTAGAAGCTAGAGAAGGCAAGGAAGGGCATACCCCCTAGAGCCTCCAGAAGGAACACAGCCCTGCTAACACCTTGGTTCCAGCCCAGTGTGACCAATTGCAGACTTCCGACCTCCAGAGCTATAAGATAATAAATTTGTGTTGTTTTAAGCCATTAGGTTTGCTGTAATTTGTTACAGCAGTAATAGGAAACTAATACACCTTCCACAAATATGAAATAGCATAGGCATAGGACATCACTGTGGTTTTATTTGTAACAGCTAAAGATTGGAAACGACCCAAATATCCATAATTAGAGACTAGTTGAAAAAATACAGTGGCATGCTCTGCACCTGTAAACAAGAATGAGGAAGCTCTCTATACCTAATATGAGCTGACCTTTAAGACATATTTTCAAGTAGGAAAAAACAAGATACAGAACACTATGGATTTTACCTTTCAAGTAGGAAAGAAAGAGAAATACAAATATAGATATGTTCCTTTTTCATAAAGAGAAACACTACAGGGTAGGCCAGAAATAAATTAATAAAAATAATTACTTATGGGGTATGTGATGAAGAAGCTAGGGAAGGAAGCAAGATATCTCTGAGAATATATCTTTTAATATATCACTTTGACTTTTGGGCCAGGTACACGTTTTACATATTCAAAATATAAAATTATATTTAAAAATAATTTAAAATAAAATTAAAATATTCATATTTAATTTTAATAGTTTTCTGCCTACGATTTACATTCTAAAACCTTCCCTAGACTTACTCCGCTGCTAATGGAATTCTATCCCAATGCAAAATAAATACTCTAATCGAGAAACTGTTTCCTGACAGAACTGGCAAAATCACAGATTGCTGGTGGGTTAAGATTGACCATTTCTGCTGATTTTGCTGTTTGTTAAACCATATTCTGACATTACGGACCTAACTGACAGGCTATGGGACACGGTACACCACTTTCAAAGCAAATAGAGAAAACCAATTTCATAGAGCTAGCAATGGCGCCATCTGGTGGCAAAACCTAAAGCTATAACTTAAAATTGAAGTACAGATTCTTTTTGAAGTGGTGTGCTCTTTTATACTGAAATTATACTATATGTGGGGAAAAAAAGCAACCAGAAATGGCTGGTAGTAAGACCTTATTAACTCCTGTGTGAAACTGAGGTGACTCTTAGTACACGATACTGATATATTACATTTAAAAATGCATTTAGCTTGCACAAAATCCTTATTGAAACTCAAGCAACAAGAAGCAATTTTGAAAAAATTTATTTTAGTGTCAATTATAGACATGCCAAATCTATTTTCATAGTTTTTAAGATCCATGTTATAAAAATGCAGCCAGTTTCCGTTTAAAAAAACAAATAGCCAGGATGATTTACACAACGATTTCTGATTATCCAGGTTCCTAAAAGTGAGAGATAGAAACCAGTACCACATCCCAGAAGGGTCTAAAGTACTGAATAAAACACACCTTATTTGTTTTTCATTCTTCCTTTCCCAGTACTGGCCAATGAATAAAATTATTTCCATGTTCAATTCTTATCAAAAATAGGAGATTTTCTCTTTCTTTTAAGATGACTGTTTACATATAAAATTACACTATAGAAGTGAGGCAATTAAGTAATTTGGAGTAAACATAACTTTGCTTTAAAAATCTTAAAATAATTGTCATAAAAACACTATTTGGATAATTGCTTCAATCGCGCCAACAACCAAGTTGCTGTGAGACGAATCAATTCGATTCAAAAGAAATTTGTGGAGCACCTACTGTGTGCCCTGCCTGACCCTGATTCAGGTACTGGAAGGGCTAGCGGAGGTGCCTAAGAGCCAGGGAAGCTTCTGTAAAGTTCACTGGAGAGTTGGCAGTTAGTGGTGTGAAGGGCGGGGCTTGCGGCTGAAGAGGGCAGAAACAGACAGACATGTAAGACTGCGAGAACACAGAAAGGATGCTAATAAAAAGGGAGGAAGAATCGTTGGGATTGGGATTGACATATATACACCAATATGTATAAAATAGATAACCAATAGGAACCTGCTGTATAAAAAAATAAAATTCAAAGATTCAAAATAAAAAAGAAAGAAAAGTTGTGGAAATTCATGGGCAACTGTCTGATAAGCAAAAGCAGGGGTTGGCGTTATTTTACCTTACTCTTCAGCTAACAGTACTAGTTGTAAGCGAGGCTACAGTTCAGGAATTACCATCCCTCCTGGCATCTGCTATCACCCTTGCTGCGGACTTGCTCATCACGTGCACGACGCACAGAGGGCAGTTCACGGCGCCGGCTATGGTGACGGCTCTCAGCGTGGCCTCTGCCTCCACCGCTTCTGGGCGGCTCAGCTCATGGCCCTCAGGACCCGTTATCCCCAAAGCCAACATCTTCTTCGCTCCCTAAAAAAGGCAGCAGGAACATACACACCGGTGAGAAAGGTTTACTAACGACAACTCCCATAATTTTGCTGTGAAACGAATGCACTGCCAGGCTTTTTTATTTTAGATCTAATAGGTATAGGTGTGTGTGACTGTGGTGTAGACAGTGTGTGTTTTGGGTAAAAATAATCTACTACTCTCAAAGCATGTGTTAATTTTTCATATACATATTTCACAATCAAATTATTTTGATTGAAAAGGTGACAAAGATAATGAGGTCTGTTCTACTTACAGTCTTTGAAAAGTAGTGTCCATATTTAAGACTTTTTATTGGTTCAGAACAAAATATAATAAAACAAAGTATTCTAGTCCCCCATATTATATCCTTGATGAAGCGACTCATGCTATTATGTAATTAGTTCTACGTTTTACTGATTCATTCTCTTCACTGCCTCCTCCCCCAATCCATGGAGTGATATTAGACCAGTATTTCCTCTCTCCAAAAGTGTTATTCCTTCCTTACAAAAAAGGCAGGAAGTCAAGACTCAGAGTGTCAAAATGACTCGCCTGGTGTCACACAGCTAGGACGCGGAGGAGTCCAGTTTAAACCTGGTGTGTTTGAGCTTACAGCTCATGCTTTCCTCTTATCAGCCCCCCTGCCCACCACACCCCCCTCATCCTGGCCATGGGGCCTCCATCTCACTGACTGTAATGGGAAGTGAGCCCAGGGAGAGAGAAAGATCAGCTAATATAAAGGGTAAGAGACAGCTCTTTAAATCTTGCAGATGGTGTACCCTTCGGGCATTAATAATGGAACTAACATGAGAAATATCATCTAGATTCCTCCACAGCACATTTTAATACCCAGTTTCTGAAAAGAATGGGGCTTTAAACAGCTACCTAATGCACTGCTTTAGTCATCAGATTTCACCGATGTCCACACTTTGGCATTCTGAACCAGCAGCTTGAGCTACCTAAAAAAAAAAAAATGCTAGGGACACAAAGAAAAATATTTGTGTTTTTAGAATAAACCTTGCCTGAGATCTAATAACTGATTTGAAAAAGGGAACTCCTCATTCCAATACATATACCACCTGCAAAAAACTCAGAGCCAGGCAGCAAGTAATTCAAGTCATGTGTTTCCAAGCCACATAAAATTAGTTTCTGAATTTCCTTTCTTCCAATCCATTAAAAGAATTTACCTACATGGGGCCAGTCATCCTCACCTTAAGTTATGGCCATTTTCATTTCTGTGGAAGTTCTGGAAGGCAGTTACTTACCTCTGCAATTAGGTCTCCATTTTCTGCATGAACTTGAGCAATTGCTCCAATTTCCTTGCACCGAGAGAAGACCTTGTACAGCTCCCCATCTCTCAGCATGTACAGATCTTTATAGGCCATAAACATCTTGAAGGAGTTCACACCTTTATCTTGGGTAAGGATTTTCATTTCTTCTTTAACCTAAAAGGGCACAAAAACCACAACAAAACGTCACTCTTTAATTTAAAGATAATATCAGCATTCTCCAAAATCTTGCATTCAGAAGAAAATGAAGTAAAATAAGGACATCAGTTGAACTCCAGAAAAATGTAATTAAGGTCTTGATCTTTCCCCTAGGTTAGACCTCATTTCATCTGATGAATTGCTGTTGCTACGATACTTTTATTTTTTTATTTTATAAAATTATTTATTTATTTTGGCTGCTCTGGGTCTTAGTTGCGGCAGGCGGGATCTTTAGTTGCGGCATGTGGGATCTAGTTCCCTGACCAGGGATCGAACCCAGGCCCCCTGCATTGGGAGTGCAGAGTCTTAGCCACTGGACCACCAGGGAAGTCCCTACGATACTTTTAAGTCATGAGTGAGTTAATAGTATTTCCCCCAAATACTTCATTGTTATACTTTATGAAATTCTCAGCATCTATCTCCTGATGAGAAGAAATTATTCTAGAACATGAAAACAAAGCCACTGGCAGCAACAGAAGCAACTGTGTCTCTAGAAGGAATCAGAGCTAATGCGAAGTAAGGGTTTGGGGTCAAATCTGAAACCTACAGGATGAGTTCAGAGATGAAGGTAGTGGAAGATGCAGACTGAGCCACTGGCAGCTCCTGGGAGTTGAGCGACTCTGGACCTATCAGAAGCCTCAGGAGCCTTCTGGGTTGCCAACTAAAAGGTTCTGATCACCGATTCCAATGTGTGGAGGTGGGGAGGTTCCCCACCCTCACCAAGCGGCTCTCCAGACACCAGCGGGGGGGTATCCTACAATTAAACTCAATTTTCACACTATCTACCTGCACCAGGTAGACTGCACTGGATTCCACAAGTTAAGCGTTCAGTGCTATGGGGTGTCCCGGTTGTTACCTGCACTTCTGACCAACTGGCTATAAGTCAGAGCTTCCCACAACCCCCTCCATGGGTTCGATTAATTTGCTAAAGCGGTTCACAGAACTCAGAGAAACATTTTACTTACTGGATCACCAGTTTATGATACAAGGAAACGATAAAGGATATAGATGAACATCTGGATGGAAGAGGTACGTCATAGGGCAAGGAATGGCGAAAGACACGGGGCTTGAATGCCCTCTCTGAGAGCGCCACTCTCCCCAAATCTCCATTCGGTCACCATCCTGGAAGCTCTCCAAATCCTATCCTTTTAGGTTGTTGCGGAGGCTCAATTACACAGGCATGATTGATGAAAGCATTGGCCATTGGCAACTGATCCAGACTCCAGCCCCTCTGCCCTCCCCGGAGGTCAGCTGGGTGGGACTGAAATTTTCAACCCTCTAATAATACAGTTGGCTCCTGGGTCAATCAGCCCCCATCTTTAGGTGCGGTCTAAAAATCACTTCTTTAACATAATAAAAGACACCTTTGTTGCTCTCATCACTTAGGAAATTCCAAGGGTTTTAGGAGCTCTGTGCAGGAAATGGGAACGAAGACCAGACATGCATTTCTTATTATAAATCGTAACATCACACCAACGGTAAGGGACAAGTTCAGATCAAAACTAGCTTAGTAATTGCCCTTGCAGGTCCAATTCTAGT
Source organism: Balaenoptera borealis (assembly GCF_965194805.1). Lineage (NCBI taxonomy): Eukaryota > Metazoa > Chordata > Mammalia > Artiodactyla > Balaenopteridae > Balaenoptera > Balaenoptera borealis. Next base: position 32,366,302 of record NC_138876.1, on the reverse strand, counting down.
CTCATCAAAGACTAAAAACTTCAAAGGAAAAGTCAGAAGACTTGATCAAATAAAATTGCTTGAATTTCTACATGTTAAAAAAAAAACCCCACACACACATACAAGTAAATATATATATATAACATAAAATATAAAACAAAAATATACAACAAAACATAAAAATGTATAACAGACATAGGATTATAGCTTTTAGTTAATAAAAAATTTAAAAAGAGTTATTGCTGTTTCTACTTGATAAGAAAAACCCTAACATTCTAGGTAAAAAATGTTACAGTTCAAACAGTATATACAAATGACTAATAAACATGGAAAAAATGTTAACCTTCCTACTGATTAAAAAGTACAAAATAGGGACTTCCCTGGTGGCACAGTGGTTAGGAATCCGCCTGCCAATGCAGGGGACATGGGTTCGATCCAGGAAGATCCCACGTGCCGCGGAGCAACTAAGCAGGTGCACCACAACTGCTGAGCCTGTGCTCTAGAGCTCGTGAGCCACAACTACTGAGCCTGCGTGCCACAACTACCGAAGCCCGCGTGCCTAGAGTCCGTGCTCCACAACAGGAGAAGCCACTGCAATGAGAAGCCCACAGACAGCAATGAAGAGTAGCCCCTGCTCGCCAGAAGTAGAGAAAGCCCACGTGCAGCAACGAAGACCCAACGCAGCCATAAATAAATAAATAAATAATTTTTTTAAAAAAAAAAAAAGTACAAAATAAAACAACGCAACTTTTCCCTACTGAATCAGTAAAGTTTTAAAAATGACAATATCACATATTAAGTTACTCACTTCCATCATTATTTATTCCTTTACTAATTTTCCTTACTTTCCTCCATGGCGCTTTATCACCTGGCATATAATATAGTTACTTGTTGATGGCCTGCCTCCTCCTCTAGAATTTCCACCCCATAAGAGCAGGGCCTTTGTACAGTTTGTCCCTTGCTATATCCTAGAATACTGCCTGGTCCATAGTGGCCACTCAATAGCTTTTTGTTGGATGAATAAATGCATGAAAAGGAACGGCAAACACCAAAATGTTGAGAGTGGTCATCACTGAAATGATGGAATGGGTTCCAAGGTACATTAAGTGACAACAGCAAAGGTAGGACTTGGGATAGTGTGCCTCATTTTTTTAAGCTTCTTTATAAGTTCATATTTTCTACCATGAGTCTATTATTTTTATAGTCAGAAAAAAAATGCTTTAAACATTGTTGGAATATTCACACAATGGGGTTCCCAAAGGGAATTATGATCTGCATTGCTCAGATGAAATACCTATTACTCCCTGAGAAGAAGAGCCTTTCTGAAGGTGACCTCGTTAAACGTCCCTGTCATCCACATCCATACCCATGGGTAAGTCTCACTATACTGTATTGCTCTCGCACCATCAGCACCACCTGGGAGCTTGTTAGAAATGCAGAATCTCAGGTCCTGCCCCAGACCTACTGCTATGGGTTGATTGTGTCCCCCCAGATTCATATGTTGAAGTCCTAACCCCCAGTACCAAATGTGACCTCACTTGTGTAAAAAATTAATAAATAGAAACCTCAATTAAGCGGATGTCGGGAGACCAGAAGGGGGAGCTCTCACACCTGCATGTCAACACAGGGAAAAAAAAAAAAAAAGACTCCTTTCTTGGCAAGGGCTCAGCCAATGAAAAGTCACGGGCTCTTTGTTTACTACAGGCCTCCCAGCTTCCTTTCCCCCTCTATGAAAGCCTGCTCCTTCCCTTGCCCTTCGGGGACTTGCACGTGGCTGGCCAAGCTTGCAGACCCTGAACTGCAATTCTCTGCTGATCCCAAATAAACCTATCTTTGCTGGAGAAATACCCAGCAGTCTATTTGTTTCCGGTCAACATTTGGAAATAGGGGCATTGCAGATGTAATTAATTAAGATGAGGTCAGGGCTTCTCTGGTGGCACAGTGGTTGAGAATCTGCCTGCCAATGCAGGGGACACGGGTTCGTGCCCTGGTCTGGGAAGATCCCACATGCCACGGAGCAACTAGGCCCGTGAGCCACAATTACTGAGCCTGTGCGTCTGGAGCCTGTGCCCCGCAACAAGAGAGGCCACGACAGTGAGAGGCCCGCGCACCGCAATGAAGAGTGGCCCCCACTCGCCGCAACTAGAGAAAGTCCTCGCACAGAAACGGAGACCCAACACACCCAAAAATAAATAAAAATAAATAAATTAAAAAAAAAAAAAAACCTTAAAAAAAAAAAAAGATGAGGTCAGCAGGGTGGACCACAATCCAATAAGATTGGTGTCTTTATTAAAAGGGGAAATTTAGACACACACACACACACACACACACACACACACAACATCATGTAAAGATGATGGCAGAAATTCAGGTGATGCTCCTACAAATCAAAGAATACCAGAGATTGTCAGGAAACCACCAGAAGCTGGTGAGAGGCATGAAAGAGATTCTTCTCACAGCCCTCAGAAGGAACCAACACGGCCAACACCTTGATCTCAGACTTTTAGCCTCCGGAACTGTGAGACAGTACACTTCTGTTGTTTCAGCCACCCAATTTGTAGTTCTTTGTTACAGCGGCCCTAGCAAACTAATACACTTACTGAACATAATCTGTGCTTTAACAATATTCACCAGGTAATCATTTGCATATTAAAGTGTGAGAAACACTGGTAAGGGCAAACATCTTCACCTTTGCTCTATCTCATAAAACAAGAGAGGGAGGAAAGGAGGAAGCGAGAAGGGAAAGAAGGAAGGGAGATAGAGAGGAAGGATGGGAGGGAGGGAGGGAAGAAGGAAGGTAGGAAGGTAGGAAGACCCTAAAAGCACGAAAGAGATAAGATGCCTCAGTTAGAATGGCGTTTCTGGGGAAAAATTAACTTTTTCTCTGGACTATAAACCTTGCTAGTATGTTTGCTGAACTATCTGTTAAAGACTGATTACTTGTTTTATATTAACTTGGTGTCTACAGTCCAAATTTTGGGAGGAAGGAGGGACATAAGTTACATGGTAACTTCAAATAAATTCATCCCGTGAGCCCTTTCTGGCAAAACGAGTTCTGAATTAAGTTCAATGTGGAAAAACATGTTATTGATTTAAACCACAAGTAAAAGTTTCTTCCAAAGTACACATACATGTTTTCACGGGAAAAAAAATAAACATATTTTAACATCTCTCAAAACTGTCTTTTCTGTCTGAATCATGTTATCATTTCTGCCATGACCTAAATAATTAGCAGATACGGAAGGTTGTGTAAGCTCTGTTTTGAAATACTTTGACCAGGTGTTGATGTTTGCAGAGCACCAGGTTAGTGCACAGCTGGGAGAAGGCCTTGAACACATTCCCAGTCTGTCGCTTCCTTGGTTTTTTCCCAGATATTAAAAACATTTCTAACTAAAGTTCTGATCTGTGGGAAAAGACTGCTTAAAAGTGTCCTGTATTGTTGAAGTTGAGAAGTCCAGTACTTTTAAAAATTACATTTAAAGTATTTACAATTCATGAATTAAATATTAGGAAAGTCTTTTGTGAATGAGTATAAGGGATTTATCCTACCACCTTCATATGCTTTAAATTTTTTTTTAGTTTTCTAAATTGATAATACCTCACATGATTCAAAATTCAAACAGTACAAAAGAGTATGCAATGAAAAGTCTTCCCTCCAATTCTGACCTCCAGGAAGCAACCAACATCACCAGCTTCTTATGTTTTGACATTGCCTGTTCCTTGATCTTTGCACAGAGCAAGGACTAAAGGGCTAAATGGAAGAAACTGGACCCCCCAGTGGTTCACCTGCTCACTCCACCATGTCACCGCCACATGAAGGCTGTAGTCACAGCAGACTTTGGGATCAGCCCAGCTTCGCCAGGTCTCGAAGGCCTCGATGAGGGAGTGGCCTTTGTGAGGAATGGCGAAATCAAGGATCATGGTGGTGCCTCCTGCCAGGGCAGCCTGGAATCACAAGAGAGTTTCAACAGGTTAGCCAACAGTTTTCTAGTTGAGTCATTTATCTCCTTGAACAACATGCATTTGCAAGCACTCGGGCAAACTTGATGGGTCCAGGAAACTGCACAAAGATGCTGCCTGTTTAAAAGATCTAGAGAGACATGAATAGATGTCCCATAAATTAAAGTTTGAAGTATTAAAAGAGCTGGAATTGCTTCTGCAAAAAGAATGACACGTCTGATGAAATGAAAATGGCTTTGACCAAAGAAAATAGTGAAGGCTGTAAAGAAAAACCAAAATGGAAAAACGGAGAAGATGCAAACATTTTTCTTCTCAAGAAAACATCATTGTACAATCCATTTCATTAGAATCAATCTTGGTGAACTGTTATCTCTAACTACACTGTGTTCCACACAGAATCCTGGGAGACTCACGTGATTCCCACCTCGCCTTCATTCCCCACAACCAACTGGTGACTCCTTAATTCTCAGCTGTCCCCTCTAATCCACCTCCAATGCTCTGGTCTTAGTGTCACCCCTCAGCTTGATCTTTATGTCCCCAGTTTTGCTCTTACTTCCTCCAATGCAAACCCCTTTTTGCAATTAGGGGGAAATTCCAAAGCACACATGTGACCTCTTGACTCTAAGACTTAAAACTGAATGCTTCTCACTGCCTCTGGAATAGCGTTTAATCTTTTTAACACGATCTACAAGGCCCTGCGCTATCTGCCTCGAAGCTTCTATTTTCCCTGGCATGTTACACTATGTTACATTACAACTGGATTAAAAACTGTTAAGTTATTAAATCACGTCTTTGACTAATTACTGACTTTGATTTTATTTAAACTAAGATTAAAAGATGGTTAAATGTGTTTTTAACTGCTGTGTTCAGACAATGTAGGTGAAAAAAAAAAAACATAGGCGGGGATATACTAGTGCACTGGTTAAGGGCACTGACCAAAGAGGCTTATTGGTTCCAGGGCACAGCTCAGATTCAGCACTTATCAGCTATGGTACTCTGAGCAATTCCTTAACCACTTCCTTCCCTCCTTCCTTCCTTCCTTCCGTCCTTCCTCCTTCCCTTCCTTCCTTAATTTGTTCCTTCCTTCTTTCCTTGTACAGTATTGTTCTGTACATTCTGCACATTTGATCCCCAGAACTTATTCACCTTATAACTGGAAGTCTGTGTCCTTTGATCAACAGCTCCCCATTCCCCCCATGCGCCCCGTCCCCAGCCCCTGGCAACCACCATTCTACTCTTGGTTTCTCTGAGTTTGGCTTTTTTAGATTCCACATATAAGTGAGATCATGTAATATTTGTGTTTCTCTGTCTGCCTTATTTCACTTAGCACAATGTCCTCAAGGTCCATCCACTTTGTCACAAATGGCAGGATTTCCCTCTTTCTGGATAATATTCCATTGTACACATACACCATACATATTTCCTTTATCCACTCATTCATAGATGGACACGTTAATTTATTTATATCTTGACTATTGTGAATAATCCTGCAATGAACATGGGAGTGTAGACAGCAATTTCTTAACCTCTGTGTGCCTTTGATTCCTAACCTGTAAAGTGAGGACAATAATTGTACCTGAACCACAGGATTGTTGGGAGGATTAAATTGGGGTGACGTATATAAATTGCTTAACACCGTGTTTGACTCATGGTAAGTGCTTCATAAGCTTCGGCCCACAATGAGTGATGAGCCTTTGCACCACTGCTTTAGAATCAGGCATTTCCCCACTTTTCATACATTGACTCATCTCACCACCAGAAACATGGTCATGTTACAGCAAAGAAGGGAGTGCCACCAGCTTCCCTCCCAGGTCTGCACCCCTGTCACCTTCCCCCCCACTCACAGCCCCCCAGACATGCCGAGTGCTCCCAAGGTCCCAGCTGCTACATGAGCTCTATTCTATCTCCTTGTTCTTGCTTACTTCAATGGATTTTTATTTGTCCTTAAGTCACTTGGTCCCACTCCAACTCTTTTTGCTCTCAGAAATCTCACTATTTATACAGGATCCTGTACTTTATCTTTCGATAACAATTGCCTTATGCATGGCAAAACAATGCATATTTGCATTTCTTAAGAAATCCCTATTGGTATAATGACAATACCAGAAAAAATTCCTTAGGCTCTATATTCTTATTCGAATGCAGATTAACCTTCTCACCTTCTTCCTTCTAAAATGTCTTCTCACAGATATCCCTTGAGGCTGAAGGGCATTTTTCTAATAGAAAGTGCTATTAATTAAAGTGTTGGAAGAAAGTTCTTTTTTAGTGTCTACTGAACTAGAAAATCCAGCTTAAAGAGCAATTCTTTCCATATTAAATGTCTATCACATGCAGGATGTGGGGAAACTAGATACAGTGCTGGTAGAAATATAAATAAAATGATGCAGCCACTTTGGAAAAGAGTTTGGCAGTTCCTCATAGAGTTACCATATGACCCATCAATTCCACTCCTAAGTATATACCCAAAAGAAATGAAAACATGTCCACACAAAAACTTGTACACAAATATTCAGAGCAGCATTATCCATAATAATCAAAAAGTGGAAACAACCCAAACGCCCATCTACTGATGAATGGATAAACAAAATGTGGTATATTCATACAATGGAATATTATTTGGCCATAAAAAGGAATGAGGTTCTGATTCACTTGCTACAACTTGGATGAACCTTGAAAATATGATGATAAGTGAAAGAATCCAGTCACAAAAGATCACATATCATATGATTCCATTTATATGAAATGTCCAGAAGAGATAAATCCATAGAGACAGTAAGTAGAATAGTGGTTGCCTGGAGCCAGGGGGGTTGGGGAAAGTTGGGGTGATAGCTAAAGGGTATGGGCTTCTTTCTGGGGAGATAAAAATGTTCTAAAATTGATTGTGGTGATGGTTGCACAGCTCTGTGAATATACTAAAGAACATTAAACTGTACAGTCTAAATGGCTAACTGGTATTGTATATCAATTACATCTTAATAAAATTATTACCAAAAAAATGTCTACCCAAGTAAGCCATTACAGGGAGTGAGTGGGCTGTTACACACAATGCAATGAAAAGTCTTCCCTCCAATTCTGTCTTCCAGGAAGCAACCAACATCACCAGTTTCTTGTGTTTTGACATTGCCCATTTCTTGATCGCCCTTTTCTTGATCTTGTACAGAGCAAGGACTAAGGGACTAAATGGAAGAAACTGGACCCCCCAGTGGTTCACCTGGTCACTCCACCATGTGACACACTAATAATCAGACACACACAAATAATGAGACCGTCTAGAGGGGGAGACAGAAACATGCACAAACAATTATAATAAAATAATCAGATGGTAATAATAGGTAGTAAGTACACTTCCATACTAAATGTGGTATAGGAATTGCTAAAGGGAAGTTAAAATTGCTAAGCTCCCTAGAAGAGGAAAAGACTCCTGGGAATTCAGAGGAAGGAAACAGCTTCGGAGGAAGCTGGGATTTGAATTAGCATTAGGACATAAATGTGCAGTTGCTGATAAGGATAACAGTATCTAACTTGTAGTGAGTGCTTATTATGTGCCAGGAACTATTCTGATGTCCTAAGTGTTTTAACCATCTCATCAGCTCTGCAGCAGGTCGTATTGTTAACCCCTTTTCAGGGTTGAGGAAACTGAGAACAGCACCATGAAATAACTCCCCACATCTCACAGCTAGAGAATAACAAAGGCAAGATTGGACCCAGGTCATTGGGCTCCAGAGCCAGTGCTTTCAGTAACAGTTGACAGCAGGGGAGAAACTCTGAGAAAAGGGTCCGTGAGGAAGCATCAAGCAGAAAAGTGGTAAAGGGCAGAATGTACATGCAAAAGAGAAACAGACTCACAGATAGAGAACACAAACTTGTGGTTATCAAAGGAGAGAAGGAAGATGGGGAGGGACAAATAAGAAGTATGGGATTAAGAGATACAAACAACTATGTATAGAACAGATAAGCAACAAGGATGTACTGTACAGGACAGGGAATTAATACCCATTATCTTGTAATAGCCTATAATGGCGTATAATCTGCAAAAACACTGACTCACTATGCTGTACACCTGAAACCAACACACTACTGTAAACCAACTGTACTTTACAAAAAGATGACTGGGATGTGTGAAGCAATGGTTCCCAGAAGGCAAGGCAGTGGCCGGCTGTCTGCGGGGGTGACGGGAGTCCAGGAGCTGATTTTGACTGGAGTGACTGAGAGGTGGCAGATGAGGGGACAGAGGAGGGCAGCCGATCTGGTCTTTGGAGGGAGCATGAATTCTGCGGAGAGCACCCTGAGCGTGAGGTGCTCGGGCACATGTCCACTCTGTGTGTTTGCAGACAGAGAAACGCAGCCCCGATGCAGAAGAGCACTCAAACGCAGGAGAAAGATGTGGCAGTCACCTTGCAGAGGATGCCAGAGGGGTCCCAAGGTCAGGGGAAATAACCAGAGAGAGAGAGAAGCCACGGCAACATGCTCCAGAACATACCAACCCTTAGCAAGAAAACAAAACAGGTCTGAGCCAGCGGCTGTTTCTGGGTGGAGTGACTACAGATCCTTTTAATTTTCCTCTAGTTAAATTTTATTTTCAGTAGTTGCTACATTTTCTATAACAAAGCCTAACTTTCAAAAGAAGAAAAAATAAAGATTTTACATATATGTGATACAAATCCAGGTATGCATGTATATGCCATATAAATTAAGTAGCTCAACTTCGATGGGCCTCTTATGAGACTGAAGATGTGATGGTCAAATGGCCACTTTTTTTTTTCTTTTTAAACTACAGCAAATTGAAATTCCTGGGGCTATCATTTAAAAGCCCATAAATAAGGATTTATCACAAATGCTCTATCTCCTTAATGAACAGAAAAGGAGCAGCCACTTGTCTTCTTTGGTTTCTTCTTGTTCTGTTTCTCCTCCCTAATTTCCTCCTTCTCCTCACCCTCAAAATGGGAACAGATCTAGAAAAACTATAGTGCCTGGGACAGGATAGCCTGGGCCAATCCTAGGCAATGGATTGAAAACGGAACCTGTCTTTTTCCAAACCCCTGGGGCTTTATCCATCCACCTGCCGCAGGGATCCTGGCTGCTACCCTGGGACCTGGCAAACAGTGGCCGGGCAGTCAGCGCCCCAGCCTCCTTTGAACGTCTTTCTTCCTCCTGCCTCTTCGGTTCTCTCTGGTTACCCAGGGTCCCTTGGCTGCCCAAAGTTATCTCAAATCCCTGACTATTATTTCAAGATCTGAAATGTTCCCTTCTTTCCACTGGATCCAGGGAGCCACGTGCCAGAGCTGCAGTTCTGTAATCCCAATTAGAGGGGACACCAGGAGCTGTGAAGGAGACCTGCCCCTCCCAGGAAGTATCTGCCTCTTGAAAGAAGAGCTTGTTCAAATGCCCAGTCCTGGGTTAAGCATCTTACACACGTTAGCTCATTGAACGAAGCCTTGCTATAGTCCTGAGAGGTAGAAATTGCTTTTCTTATTTTACAGTTGACGATAACGAGGCTCAGAGAGGTCAAATGACTCTCCAGGGTCTCACAGCTGGTAAATTCTCATTGGGAACATGGAGGAGGAATACAGCTTTGAGCAGGAGGTCTTACATTCAGCCTACTCTGGGCCTCAACCCTATGCAGGCCATTCCCCCTTATCCCATCTTCCATTTAGTGTGATCTGACTTCCAGCCTGTTGCCCCAGGTCATCAGTGAATCATTACTTGGAGAAAGGCATAGGTTGGTAAAATGAATCAAGCATTTAGGAAACCCAAAGCCATACCAAAACAAAACAAGTCCCATCAAATTATAAATTGTAAATTCACAAATGAGACGCAACTTCATTAAGCTCATGTGATGTTCATCACTGCAACAGCTGCCATTGAAATAATGCGCCCCTAGAAGAGTTACAAGGAAAGGCCCATATCAGTGCTTCTTGGCCTCCACACACTTGTTAGCCATGGGATAATTAACTTTATCCAGCAAACCAACTCATCAGAACATCTCATTCCTAGCTCACCTTGGATATTTTCAGTATTCATTGAATTGCTTTTAACATCAGATGCTTCTAGATTCACTTCACAAAATGTTCACCAGGATCAACATTTGAAGAATGAAGAGAGTTTAGGGGAGGGAGAACCAGTAAAGGGTGAAAATTTCTTTCATATTTTTATACAAAACCTAATTGTTTCCTTTGTATTTATTGCGGATTGACTTCTCCTTTATTTGTCAGTTAGCCAAACAAAATGCGTTTGCCTTTTCTAATCTTGGCTCATAAATCAGTTCTTTCAGCTCCTAATTACTTTGGCTCTTCTCCCTTGAAAACCTTCCAATTTGTCTAAAACCTTGTCTTGAGGGGAAAAGAGCATGTGCTGTCTTGGTGAAAACATGATAGAACATAAATTGGGATAAACTCTTAACCAACAGTGGGGTCATAATATGACAGAACACAAGACTTTATTTAAGACTGTATTAGGTTGTAAATCATTATTGAAAGCATCCCAAGGATTTTCTTTCCTTTTATGGGGTCACTGAATTTTCATTTCTAAGCTCATCCTGGAACAAGTGACTTTGTTTCACTAAAATTTATCAGAGGACCTGCTCGACCCAAATAAAACAAAAAGAAATCCAACAGTACATTTGAGCCTTAGGGAGAAAAACACGTGGCTGAATTTTCAGATTTCTCATAGTCACTAAGACTTATGAGAAGAAACTTCATGATCCCAGTTTACGTTCCAACTCTAGAAGCATATCCAGCTTTGTAAAGATGTCCTCCACAGTGCCTCTCCACACTCCTTGCCTCCCCAAATGTGAAATATTAATCACACCATCACCCATCCCACTGTGCAAACCACAGACTCAAGAGGCACCCTTGACGTCTACCTGTTCCCTTCCCTACATCCCCAAATCCAATCCATCAGCAACCTATCCCCTCCCCTACATACTCCATGAGTCTCCATACTTCCTGCGTCTGCACCTCCGTTGCCCTGTGCCACCCTCATCTTCTGACTAGACTAGACCAGTTAGTCTGGGCCACTTCCAATCTGTTATTGACTTCCCTCTGCTCTCAGGATGAAGAAAACAATTATTACACAGCCCCTAAAGCCCTGCATGATCTGAGTTCCTTTCCACCTCAGAGAGACAAGTCACCCATACTCTTCTCTCCCTGTCCCCTCTCTACCTAGTCCAGTGACTCTTAACCCTGGCTGCACACTGGCATGGTCTAGGGAACTTTTATCCTGTCCCCCAGAGATTCTGATTTAGCTGATGTAGTTTCATCTCCATAGGCCCTGTGCCTGTTACAGTGCCTGGTACATAAATACTCTTTAAATGTTTAAGGAAGAAAGGAAGAAGGCCAATGAATGTCTTCCAGAAATTATGAGATGCAAGAATTAAGATGGTTCACTTTTCCAACAGCAAAGTGGGAAAGCTGCGCAAGTTGCGTATTCATGTGAGATTTCGTTTCTCAAAAATATTGCTAGCCCTGGCTGTGCAGTTTCTGAAATCCTTCTATGAAAATGTTACTGGAGAATGTAGACTCTGAGCACACTTGAAAGCTGAATGCTCAGTTTTGTCCCAAGCCCATTACCTAATCAGCGTTAACTAGGACTTTTAACAAAACAAAATTATAGTCTATTTCTATATCTATGCCTCCAATAATTTCCTGTTTTGAAAAAAAGATTATGGTTTGTTTTATTTTAAGCTTTTACGTATGAACAGATCCTCAGGGCTCAGGAACGCATGACTATCACTATAACATGAAATTCCTCTATTAGATGCAATGAAGCATAACAGAAAAATTGCAGTGCCCTCCCTCAACTGTCACTTGACATCTGAGAAAAAGCACAGAACGGTGTTGAGGAGAAGGCTCTGGGGAGTTGCTGAGGCTCACCTATTGGAAATGCAGCCCAGCGATGCCAGCAATTATGAATGGTTACTAAGCACAAGGGAAAATGCCAGATCAAAAATTGTTCACTCAAAAATAGTCACAAATTGTCCAAGTTAAGTCTACAAGTCCAAAAGTCCACCGTATATAATTTATTATTAAAGCCAAGATAAATTAGAACCCCATATACCTCCAGTCTGTCTGCCATTGCGAGCAAAGACCACCGTTTTCATCTCCATAACCCCAACCATAATGCCTGGCACGTAGTGGGTTTCCAAGAACTTTGTTGACTGAATTCACGGAACATAACTATCAACTTGAAAATTCCTTAGCTTAATAAGGTTATTCCATATTAGACAGCAGTGACAAGGTCCAGAATGTGCCACCGCGGCATAAAAATCATTTTGAGCTGAAGGCATTTGAGAATAGGCTTTTTTTCCTGAACTCCCTTACCTGCCTAAAAGCAGAGCTTTTCAAAAGAACTGAATTGTCATAAATGCCTTTCCAGGAAGATGACTCTTACCACCTGAGACTAGAAGCCTGCACTGCACCTAAATAGACCTCGTCATGAACTATCGTATCTCCATCTATTCCCCTAAGAACCCACTGGTCTTTCCTAAGTCATTTGCTTTTCCATAAGTGCCCTTCTTCCCCACCCTTTCCCTTGTTAAGGTGATACAGAAGCCCCAAATTCTAACCGCCTCCTTGAAGCACATTTTTCTGTGAACTTGCACTGAATGTACATGAATTTTAAAAATCTATCTTTTCTCTTGTGAATCTGTCTTTTGTCAGTTTAATTTGTGGGCCCCCAAAAACTAAACATAAGAAGTTAGAGGAAAAATTTTTCTTTCTCGACAGCAACGTCAAGGAAACCTTGAATACTGACTACCCCTGTCAGACACTGAAGGTATGCAGTCCAGATAAATGAGGGAGAAAACAAGTGGTGGAAGTGAAAAGCCTGCAAAACTCAAGTATGAAAACTGAAAGAAGGCAAGTCCCAGATTCTGTAAAATTCAGTGAAAGGATTCCTAACACACAATACCTTCAATAGGGCCAAAGCCCTATTTAATGTCAAGTGGTTTCAAATTAATCTTTGAGATGGTTTTATTTTCTTCCTGATTAGTGCAAAGATTAACTTTGTAATCAGTAAATAGCCACTGAAGGAAATCACAGAATTATACACTCTTATAGCTGGAACATGGAAGTTATTAACACAAGAATGTTCAAAGCTCAGCCTTACAAGCAATTAAAGAAATGCTTGTTTAAAAACATTACGAAATTCTATGTTTTTCCTATTAAATTAGCATAGATTTAAAAAAAGTCAATATCCACAATTAGCTAGGATGCAGTGAGATGGGAATTAGGATGTATTGCTGTGAGGGGGGCATAAATTGAAAGGCAATCTGGATGTATGTTAGACTCCTTTAGGATGGATCTAACACTCACTGGCCCAGGCATTTGACCCTGAGGGGTGATTTCTACGTCAATCATCAGGAATCTGAGTGATGAATTACGTCACAACATTGTTATGCACAAGCCAAAAAAGCTGGAAACCACCAAAATGTCCAACACGAACAAGATGAGAGTGGAGCTGTTAACAGTTGGGGAAACAGAGGATGAAAAATGGGTCGAGCACTTGAAGAGAAGGATAAACTTGGGCACTTGAAGTTTGAGGCGCCTGTGGGACATTCATTGTCGATGGGCAGAAATGAAAGCCTGATGCAGAAGAGATACAAGACCAGAGAGAAAGATCTGGGACTTAGCCTCGGAGACGTCAACAGGCCACAGAAATCACATTCTCTGACAAGAGTGAAGTGGGGGAAAGGTTTAACGAACAAGGCTGATTCCAAAGTGTACGTACCATTTAGTAGAAGGAAAAATGTTTATATGTGCCCCCAAAAAGAAAAATCTGAAAGGAAAATGTTAAAAGCAAAATGTTGAAATTATAGATGATTTAGATATTATTTTTCTTTATACTCTTCTGTATTTTCCTTTTTAAAAAAAAAAAAAAAGCAGTGTCTTCATTCAACTATGTATGATAAGCGAATATAATGCTCCAGCATTTTCCTGAACGATAAATATATGTATTTTTCATTACTTAAAAAAAAAATTTAATCCGAGATGTTCTAACTATTGCCTTGTTTTACAGATACGGAAATGCTGACAACACCAGTAGAGGAAGTGACTTGCCCAAGGTCATGCAGTCAGCATGCACAGCTTCTGAAAACCATCCTGGAGCGCCAGCAAGAAACAGAAAAAGGGATTTGGTTTGTAACCAAGCTCTCTGAATCACAGCTCTTCTACCAGGTGAGGAAGCTCTATAAATACAACCATAAATATGTGCTTAATCATGTACCTTCCACTGCCTTATTATAAGTAATCACCTCCATGGCATTTTACCAAAATGTTCCGGAGCAAAGTATAATTTTCTCTCTTGATAATTTTGAGGACTTTTTGTCCTTTACAAAAAAAGTGTTCTGCATTTTCTCAATTAAAAAAAAAAAAAAAAAGATCCTTTTGCCAGCTGCTGATGCTGCCAGGTTTTCAATGTGAGTCCACCCACGCCAAGCTGTATCTATGTCTGAATACAAATACATATATTTGAAGACTGGCCAAGTCCTTTTAATTCATTCTCTTATCACAGGATGTAGTAAAAGCAAAGTCGTATTTCCTTCAAGTTTATCTAATTTTCAATACCCATTTGAATAAAAAAATCCCACTGTCTTTCACAATGGATACTGAATTACTGGAAGACCACTGTACATCCAGTCTAGACCAACAAAATGAAATATGATTTCTTTAAAGCAGAACGCTATTTCCATTACTTACATCAGATGGAAAGCTTTTACCTGTAATTAACTAAATCAATTATAAGCTTTAAACCTACCTCTGACACGAATTAGATTTCCAAAATATGTAACCTTTGGTTGACCTATATTTCATTTTTAAAACTGGGGTCCATCACAATCTAGTGATCAATACATAGACCACCACAAATAGTATCCCTTCTGTTTGTCAGATATTATAAATGATTAGCATTATGCTTGCAGGAAGCACACAGCTATTGGTCTAACCTTTTGGGGCCCATCTCCTGAAAGCATGATATATCGTCCTTACTTTATGGCTTTCTGTACTTAAGGTACCCATTTCTGTAGCCTTAGGGATGATGTGGCTATAAATGCATGTATAAATGTCTCACAAACCCAAACCGTGAGATGTGTATTTATTTTGACAACCTTAACTGCCTCCAGTGTCGGGAAGGTAAAGAAGGGCTAGTGTATTTCTGAAAGATGACTTTGCTCTGTCTTTGACAAAAGACTTCTCACAGTAACACACACCTTACATTTACAGCTTTTTCATCTACCTACTGCCATTCTGACGAATCTAAACATTAGACTTTTTTTCAATCATCATTTCAGAAAGGAAGAGAACCTAGTAGGTAAGAGCTCTAGGGATGGCAGGCAGTCCTGAATTTGAAGAGCCACTCTACCACTTACCAGGTGTGCGACCTTGGGCAAGTGACTTAAGTTTCAGTTTCTTCAATTGCGAAGAGTAGACAATGGCACCTGGGATTGTTGGAAGACAATGCACAGCTTAGCACAGTGCCTAGTACATAGCACGGACTTGATAAAGTAAATGCTACTTAACAGTATTCATAAGATGTTTTTCAAGTTTGGTATATAATATGACGAGCATTTACAAAAGACTTCTTTGTCCCTGTTTCCCCAAACCAGAAACTCCATCAACATTGCCTTGGGAATTATCGTGAAGACTCTAGAAAAGAGGACAAAATAACTCCACAATGCCCTTCTTTCAGAACTCAGGCCAATACTTTAATGCTCATGTTTATCTGTATTTACCTGGCTGGTTCCATTTTACGGAGCCTCATCTGTTTGGGGGATGGGGATGTCCTGGGATTCAACCAATCAATTTTGCAGTAGACTTTTGCAACTTGGCCCTTTTGTGAGTACTGTTTAATGTTCCACGTGAATTTAGTCTTTGCTAAATCTTTGACCTTATCTCGGACCATATCATTTTCTGCTTGTGATCCTAAGCTCATGAAAAACATGTTTTCCTTTAATGTTTTGACAACCTTTAAGTACAGAAACGCCTACAGAATCAACTGGTGAGTAAGTTCTTTCAAATGGTGAGAACAGACTATATATATATATGCTACAAAAACCTGCCCTCTAAGTATAGAACTGTAAATCTCTCCACACTGGAATCCCAGAATGGCCAAGAACAGATAGAAAACTAAGAACCACCTCCCAGGGTCTTGGGGCATGCACAGATAAACTTGAGAATGAGAAGGAATGTCCTGCCCTGGCAACATTCTAACCCCTCTTCTTGGCTGCTTCATCTGGAACCCTGATCAGAGAAAGGGAAATAATGAGGGGGAATAACGCTAGTGGGTCTGGTGACTGATGGTCAGCCATAGCAGCAGGTCCCCGCTTGGCAAACGGGGGTGTCAATGGAATGCCCTGCCATCAGCAATGCACTTAGTGAATGACGAGTCTGTGATAACAGAAAGTGCATGTACTATAACTGAATACAACAGGTTACAAAACTTTTGTAATACAGGTACACACATTCATACACACATGCACAATACAACCTCAATTATGTAAAATAAAGCATATGAAAACCATAAAGACAATACACCAAAACATGGGTTGTCACTGACTGGGAGATTATGGGTAATACTTTTCCTCTTTCTACTTTCCTATTATTTTTTTCCAATTGTCTATAATCGTGTATTGCTTGGACATCTAAAAAACGTATTTTAAATGTCAACATAAATTCAATGAAATTTAGCAAATTTCACGTTTTAGCAAGAGAGAAAAATGAATACTCTTCAAAACAGATAACGATCCTTCCTACAAACGACTTTGACCATTGGCCTGATGATAAAGGTTGATAATTAGTAACTAGGAGGACGCTCTGCAAATGTTGGCGTCAGCAGCCTGCCCCAGACCCCTCTCTCTGGGTCAGATGGTTCTTTTTTCCGTGAAACATTCTGGTCTATCCTAGAGGACTGAGGAACGTGGAGGGAGAGAGGTGTAAGGAGAGTAAAACGGTTAGAAATCGGTTGGGTAACGGATATATCCTCAAAACTGCTCTGAAAGTGTTTGCAGCCTGTACCTGCACTAAACAGCCCGATCTGTTTCACACACACCAGGGCGTGACCCACGAGGAAAAACCCGCGCATCCGTGAGTGACATTTTAGACCTTAAGGGTATCGATACTTCCACTTTGCAAGGAGCCGTTGCTCCCACCACATCCCCAAACGCAAGCCTCAAGGAGGGTGTAGGTTTGGCTCCGGCCAAAGTGCTGCGGGCAGTTTTAACTTTACGTTCCTGTAAGGCTGCCCTGTTCATCTCCTGATCTTGGTTTCGGGAGCTCTGAGGATCCGTTTAAGGGTCTTTTCATAGACTGAGCCTCTAGGCCTTTGTGTCTAGAGAAACCCAAGCCTCCCTCACCTGGGACCTGTGATCTGACCCTCCTACACCATCAGTAAAGATGCAGGTGCTCAAACTGCAAGAATCAGGGTCTGTGTTTAATGTCCCCGGGGCAAGCACGTCGGAGAAGGGGTGGGGACAGGTCAGGTGCGAGTGCTGGGAGACCATTCCTGCAACAGTTCTCTTGGAAACCCCTGTCCGCGTCGTACTTTTTCGGCTGGTGGGTGGAGGCAAAGACTGTGGACGCGTGGGCTCATCACCATCACCCTCCGCGCACTGGCAACTTTTGAGTGACGGCAGTAACTTCCGGGTGAATGGATTTTTCACTCGGTTTGGGTTGGGGATGGATGATGGGGACAAACGTCTGGGAGTGTCGACTTAAAAGAGTATCGATTTTATGGAGGACTTGTGGACTTCCACAGAACACCCAGTGAAAAAGAGGGGTTCGGGGGAAGGGGTGCAGAGAAACGAGGGTGCGGGAATAGGCTGCCGTAAACCGGACAATTACCCAAAGTGAGTAGGGGGTGCCCGGCTTGGCCAAAGCCGGGCTGATGCCACCGAGGAGGGCCACCTAGAAGAAGGAAGCTCAGCGTGGGCGCCTTGACGCCGCTCGAGTCTCCGCGGCTCGCTCCCGCCCCCTCAGGTCCCCGCGCCTCGCTCCCGCCCCCTCAGACCCCCGCGCCTCGCTCCCGCCCCCTCAGGCCCCCGCGGCTCGCTCCCGCCCCCTCAGGCCCCCGCGCCTCGCTCCCGCCCCCTCAGGCCCCCGCGCGACGCCGGCGCGAGCCGGCCCGGCCAGACCCCGGGGGGCAGCCTCAGAGGCGGCCAAGGGCTCGGCGGGCGTCCCGGGGTGCAGGGCGCGGCGAGGCGGGTACCTTGGTGCCCTGGTAGAAGTCGTCCACGGACCGCGAGCCCATGAAGGGGAACTGCATGTGCGTGTGCGTGTCGATGCCGCCGGGCAAGACCAGCTTGCCGGCGGCGTCTAGGACCCGCAGCCCGGCCGGCGCGTCCCCGGGCGGCAGCAGGTCGCGCCCCAGCGCCCGCACCACGCCGTCCTCCACCAGCACGTCGGCCACCTGCGAGGAGTCGTCGTTGACCACGCGCCCACCGCGTATCAGGAGCCGCGACGGCGCCGCCATGGCGAGGGGCGCACGCGCTGCGGAGCCGCCCTCCTTCCGGCGGCACGGGGCGGGCGCGCTGGCCCGGCTCCGGGTTTATCAAGGACCCGCTGCGAGGGGGTGGGGGAGGAGCGGCTCCACCCCCGGGGGGCTGGGCCTGCGCGAAAGGCTGGGGTGGGCGCAGAGGTCAGCGGGGTTCTGACCTGAAAGTTCCGCCGCCCTGAATCCAGGTGTACGTCCAGACCCTGGATGTGCACCGAGATTTTTTCCCTTCCAGTCATTGGAAGGGAAAAATCTTGGAGGTAGTTTTAAAGACGAGGGACGTTTGTTTTCCTTTCTAAGAAAACGCACTTTGGGGAAAGAAATCCACCTCGTTTCTTCCCTTTATGAATAGTGTGTCTGTACCAAAACGCAGAGAGACACGCAGAGAGAGAGAGGAAGGGAGGGAGACAGACAGACAGACACCGCCAGCAGCAATGAAAATACCCACGCCCCGAAGAACCACTTGATCTGGATTTCCTTTTAAATATTCTTAACTATGTGAGGAGCAAAGATAAATGACATTCTCGTCGTCAAGGAGCTAAGAGCCAACAGTGACACACATACATATTTCAATGGATAACAATAAAGAAACCAGAAAATTCTACCTTCGAGAGAGGCTAAAGATACGAGTTTAGAGGAAAGGGGGAGTTTATTTCTGCCTTGAAGGAAATTAGATATGGAAGATTCACAAAGAGGTATCTGAAGCAGGACGCAGAGGACGTGGACATGGAGAGAGGAGGGGTGGGAAGAGGGACGATGCTCTGGGTGAGGGAACAGCTGGATAAAGGCACCGAGAAGGTGATGGCAAGTTGAGTGTGACCTCCACGTGGTCAAGCTGAGGGGATAGGGTTGGACAGCTGTGGACCACCCCCTTCCTCCCAGGTGAGAAGGATGAAGAGAAGACAGAGGAGGAGCTGTGAGAGAGAAGGGAGCTCAGGGAGCCCTGCGTGGGGGAAGACGGCAATGCGGGATTTCAAGAGCACCGAGATCGAATGCCGCAGGAAGCGTGGGGAGCGTGGTGGACGCGTGCTGCTGCACCGTCTATTCTCTTCCTCGTTCTGCCAACAGTCACTGGAGTTTCTTTAGCAGGAAATCATCCCCGTGCATTCTCAGAACACTCGCCTGGGTGGAACTGATGGGACCTCCGGCTCTGGGACTGATCTGCTTATCTAAGCACTGCCAATCACAGCAGGAAGTCCTCACGGCCACGGTGATGTGTTCGGGGATGACACGGGTCCCAAGAAGACTAACTGTGCTCAGTGAGAGCTGATCCTAACTTGTGTTAGGTTGAGCAGATGAGGGGCTTTCTCTTTCCTGCTGGACTTGAATCCTGGAGGGAGTAAAAGACAACAAGGGAATAGTCCTGTGAACAGAGCCAACACAGAGAACAGGAAGGAGAGATGGAGAGGGACTGGGTTCTCATGACACCGTTGGTGCTCCTGGAACCAGCCATGTCTGATGTCCCCTCTTTCAGACTCTCCAGTGTTTGCTTCAGCTAGTTTACTTTGGTTCTTTTGTCCTTTTCAACCATCAACTGACAGAGGATGGGAAGGTACTTCGAGTTTGGGGAGTAGGTGGTCACATGTGACCTCGGAGATGGCATTTTTAATACTGGAATGCAAGGTATTATTATTATCAAATTTCCTCAAGTCTCAGATCACACAAACCTCAAAATGATTAAAAATTAGGAAACATCAATAAAGTGCCATAGATTTGGCTGTCAAGCCAGGAATAAGAAGCCCAAGGAGGTTATGCAATTATTGTCAAAAGACCATTGTGTAAAGATGAAAAGAATAATAATAAATATGCAACTCTGCCAAGCTACACACATAACAGCACTCTAGGAAAGTAAGATTGGGTGTCAGGGTGGTTGTGACATCCTTTCTGAAGCTCAGATGATGATTTCAAAGGTTTCTTTATCTCAGACACTTTATATCACAAAATGCCCTGTAACACAATGCAGCATAAACTCTCCGCATTTAATTAACTCAAACTTGATCAGAAAAGGGGATTTGTAGAATGTCACTGAAGCAGGAGGAAATAGCTCATTGAGATTCACTGACCGCACAGAAGAGAGTGTTGGGTAAGTTTAAGGAGAAAAGCCAGCTCGCAGAAAGAAGGTGTCTTCCCCCTTTCTGGCCACCACTGTCCAGACGCCGGGCATGTCTAGATGCCGGATGTCGTCTACCAGCTTGCCGGTGGGAGGCGAGCAAACGTGCTCAGAGGGGAAGCTTGTCCTCAGAAACCCCTCACCTCCCTTTTCTCTGCCCTACTCAGCCACCTCTGCACCCAGACACACGGGCCCTCAGTGGGCATGAAACAAGTAATCCCAGACACGATGATCTTGGCACTGGAGGAAGGCGGGAAGCAAGATTCCTGCTGTTTTGCCTTCTTCTTGCTGGAGAAAGAATTCGTTTGATTGACTAACATACCAAAGTGTGTCTGAGGACCCATTACTCCTTAGAGGACTCATTTTAAAGGAGGGTTACAAAGGTTGTGAAAGCTTAACCCACAGAAACATATCTACTTTGAAGTGTAGGTGAGAGCAATTCGAAAGGAAGGCCTTCCCAGCCCTGACTGATGGTCTAAAGGGACAGAAAGGCAGAGCAGAAAAGGGTGACTTCCTTCACTGAGCGGTTCAGGGTTTTGGGGAAACAAAGCCACCAGGCCCAGGTGTATTTAAGTCCTCCGCAGCCCTAGAGTCACTGAGTTTGCTTTCCCTACTCTCCTAACCCACCCACCCCCACTCCTACTCCAGGCCCCTGTGGCTATGAGGGGATTTCAGGGTATTGTTTCCTCTGGAGGAAAAGCTGTCCGTGGGGCAGAAAGAGCAGACAACGAGGGTGTGTGAGCCAGAGTGAGCAAGGAGAGAGGGGGCAGAGCCGGGCGTCTCCAGTGCGCCCCAGCTGGGGGCTCTGGGCAGCCCCAGTCCCCTGACCCTCGCTGGGATCAAAGTCCCTGGCAGGGTGATGAGGTTATACCTGAATCAGCGATAGAAGAGGCAGGTAGGCAGCATGGATGGGAATTAGGCGTCTAATCCTGGCTCTGATGCAAGCTTCTGGTGTGAGTCTGGGCAACCCACTTACTCTTAGGGCCTCTCTCTCCTCAACTGAAAAATGAGGAGCTAAGTTGACAAGAGCTCGTAAGACCCAGGCTTTGCACTTTTAAAAGTCTTGCAATTCTGTGAACAGGGACAAGACGCCCACCCACGGAGTGCGTGGCAAGGTCCTAGAGCTCAACTCTTCTCAGGTCTAGATAAGTGCAATGGAGACCAGGAAGGACGTGCCTTCTAGATTTGGGGCTCTTTTATTTCTGGTCCCTCCACTGAGGCAGAGGGGACGTGCAAGGAAAGGGTGCCAAGCACAGAGTGTAAATCCAGATGTAGGTCATGGGGGGACGATGCTTGGTGGGACCTTTCGGTCATGAGCAGGGACAACATCTTTCTCTCTGGCAGCCGGCAGTGGTCTCTGTAGGACCAGAGAGAGAAAGCTGGCCACTGCACAACTCCAGAGGGCACTCTTCCCTGAACCTCCCAGGCAGAAAGAGGAAATAATAGCCCTGAATAACAATACCAGCATCGGGAGCTAAGGTTTATTGAGTACTTGAATCAAGTCAGTACTGGGCCAAATGCTTCACATGCCTTATTTTACTTCGTCCTCCGCAACACCTCTTTGAGCTAAATACTATTTCCCTGTTTAACAGATGAGCCTTTTGAGGTAAAATGACCTGCTCAAGGTCACCTAACAGTAAATGCTGGAGGTAAGCCTTTCATTCCGGAACCTGTAATTTACTCATTATGTGAGTCCAAACTCTAAAGCCAAGTTCAAATCCTGGCTGCATTTGGGCCTCAGGTTACGTAAATGGATGAGCGTAATCCCGGAATGAACTCCTACATCCATCACTCTTTATACCTCGAGCACTTCTGACATGGGGCTGCAAAGCTGCTTCAGATTGTTATCTAAATATTGGGGAGCTGGTCTATGTTTTTGCTCAGATAACTAATGTCATGAGGGTTTAAAAAAAGTGCTCCATCCTGTAACAAACAAATTTAGTGAGTCCAGATCTAATATACCAATACTGACCTGCCTTGGGGGAAAACTTTCAGGACATGCCACCTAGATAATCCAGGATGATCTCTTCATTTCAATAAATCCTTAACTTTGCCACATCTGCAAAGTCCCTTTTGCCATGTAAGGTAACTTTCCCAGGTTCCAGGGACTAGAAAGATATCTGGGTATCTTCGCGCCCCGTAATTCAGCCTATGACAGTGCCTATCAGTGTCCCCCCTTGAACAAAAAGACGCTGCTTTCTCAAGGGATGGCCTAGGAGCACCAAGCTCAGCTCAAAGGTTTCTTCTGCCCTTTCTGCCAGCAGCACTAATGTATGCTTCCAGAAACTCTCTTGCCCCTTGACCTCATGCGTACTGTGCCACGGTTTCCAAGTTATTTTGAGCTTTCCTCGCAAATTATATTTCAGCAGTGAAATAATACTCAAGGAAATAGAGGAAGCGCCCCCTTGATTAGAAAAAATGTAATAAAGTAAAATTAAAAAGCTTGTACTTTGGAGCCAAATTGATCTAGATTTGAGTTCTGGTTTTATCACCTATCATCTGTGGATTCTTTGTTTTTTTTTTTGGCTGAGTTGGGTCTTCGTTGCTGCGCGCAGGCTTTCTCTAGTTGCGGCGAGTCGGGACTACTCTTCGTTGCAGTGCACGGGCTTCTCATTGCAGTGGCTTCTCTTGTTGTGGAGCACGGGCTCTAGGTGCGTGGGCTTCAGTAGTTGCAGCATGCGGGCTCAGAAGTTGCGGCACGCAGGCCCTAGAGCACGCAGGCTTCAGTAGTTGTGGTGCGCGGGCTCAGCAGTTGTGGCTTGTGGGCTTAGTTGCTCTGCGGCATGTGGGATCTTCCTGGCCCAGGGATTGAACCCATGTCCCCTGCATTGGCAGGCGGATTCTTAATCACTGCACCACCAGGGAAGTCCACATCTGTGGATTCTTGGTTAAGTTTCTTAATGGTCCTAAGCCTCTTGGTTTTGTTTTTTTTTTTTTGGGTTTGTTGTTTTCTTTTGTCTGTTTGTTTTGTTCGTTTTTTGAATAGTGGTAGCAACCCATTAAGGGCTGTACACTTTAAATGAGATAATTCATGTAAAGCCCATAGCATAGTGCTTGTTAGATATTATTTTTAGCAAAACCAACTGTTTCATTTCTCTATTCTAGCATTTTCTTCTTATTAATAGTTTCACTTTTTAAAATGTGAGATCCACAACCTTATGAAATTATTTTACTGATCTTGAGAAGAATTTTTTCCAGCTTTATGGAGATGTAATTGACATATAACACTGTGTAAGTGTAAGGGGTACATGTAATAATTTGATATATGCATATATTGTGAAACGTTTACCACAATAAGGTGAGTTAACACATCCATCACCTCACATAG
This sequence comes from Balaenoptera borealis, assembly GCF_965194805.1. Lineage (NCBI taxonomy): Eukaryota > Metazoa > Chordata > Mammalia > Artiodactyla > Balaenopteridae > Balaenoptera > Balaenoptera borealis. The sequence goes on along the minus strand of NC_138876.1, from coordinate 32,342,444 downwards.
TTACAACTTTGTGTACGTGTGTGTGGTGAGAATATCTAAAATTTACTCTTCCAGCAACTTTCAAGTATGCAACACAGTATTGTTAACTCTAGTCACCAAGCTGTATATTAAGTCCCCAGAACTTATTCATCTTATAATTGGAAGTTTGCACCTTTTGACCACCTTCACTCATTTACAGCCCTGCCCATGACAATCACTAATCTGTTCTCTGTTTCTATGAGTCTGGTTTTGTTAGATTCCACATATGAGTGAGATCATATGTGATCATATGTGGTATTTGTCTTTCTCTGATCTATTTCACTATGAGCATAATATCCTCACCGTCCAACCACGTTGTTGCAAATGGCAGGATTTCCTTCTTTTTTTTCTGAATAATATTCCATTTGTTGACCTGAAACAAATAGACTGCCAGATATTTCTCCAGCAAAGATGGGTTTATTTGGGATCAGCAAAGGATTGCAATTTGGGGTCTCCAGCCATGGCAAGCCACTGGGCAAAGGAAGGAACAGGCTTTAAGAGAGGGAAAAAGAAGCAGGGAGGGCTACAGTAAACAAAGAGTCCATGGCTTTTCATTGGCTGAGTCCTTGCCAGGAATGAGGAGGAGTCATTATTCCTGCGGGGCTCTGCTATAGGTGCAGGAGGTGAGAGCTCCCCCTCTGGTCTCCCAGCTGTATTTGATTGAGGTTTCTGTTTATTAATTTTACACACACACACACACAATATATATATATATATATATATATATATATATATATATATATATATATGCCACATTTTTATCCATTCATGTGTTAATGGACACATTAATGTCTTGGCTATTAGAAACAATGCTGCAATGAACATGAGAGTGCAGAAACCACCATCTCTGAGATTTCATTTTGAGAAAGTTTTATTTTTTTAAGAGTCAAGAGTAAATCATTAAAAAAATTACTTGGACTTTGCTACACAGACCAAAGAGGGTTTGAATATGCATTTTATATATTTAATTTCTTAACAAAAATTAAAGTAAAGCACATAGAGCAAAATCCATCTTTTCAAGTGTACAGTACTATGAATTCTGACAGAAACACGCTGTCATGTAACCACCACCACAATCAAGATAGAAGATATTTCCATCACTCGGAAAAGTTTCCGGGTGCCCCTTTGCAGTCAATCCTCTTCCCCCAGCCCTGGCCCCTGGCAACCACTGATCTACTTTCAGTCTTTTGTATTTTGTTGACTTGAGACATGGAAACAAAGTAAGTTGCTGGGTATCTTCTGGAGAGTTCAACCTCGGTTCTGCCACTTAGTAAAACTCTTCCTATGCCCTGCTGTTGATGCTGTCAAGGTCTAAAGCTGAAAAGATTCAGAGGCGGACCTTACTAGGATTTACCTCAACTTTTCCAGGAATCCTGGGAGGTCCTGAGCGTGACCACGGTTGGGGCTGAAGCAGGGACAGCAGGTGCCGTTCTGGAGCCCTCATGACACTGCTTACAGTTATGTAGACAGGACAGTGTCGAGATTGATGCCCCAGATGTTGGAGGCATCAGTGTAAAAGGAAGACCATAAGATAGAGAGAGACAGTAGTCAAGGTGCTGCCCCTTTTACCTGCACTTGTCCCACCGGGGCCCACACCCTCTGAATTAGAACCTCTCTGTCTCTGCACTGTCTGTGCCATCTCATTTTATACTTCATTTCTCTAATATAACTGGAAGGGACTAGATTTGTATATCTTCCTTCTTTATTAAAACTTTTGTTCATCTTAAACAAATACGTCTTGGGAGAAACTTATTGTTCTGCTTGCTGTGAGAGGTATTTAGTATTAGACAAGGCAAGCACAGTGAAAATGTGATTTAAGGTCAAGGATAATACCAACTACCCGTCTGTTGTGTAACTGTACTTAAGGGCACTAATCTGTGAGCTTCTGGAAAATGAAAACTGCATGGTATTTATTTTTGTATTCAAAGACCTATCACAGACCATGGTGACGTCTAAGAAGAGTTCACTGTGTACCTGATGTACTTCATTTCTAATCCTCAGAACAAATCTGTGGGGTAGGTCTTATCCTCTCAAACATCAGCAGAAGCTTCAGGAAGTGCCTTTCTCATTGGGATTGGAAGCAATATGACTCTTTGCTGTATTATATTTTCACATTGCAAGGATGTGGAGAAATTGAAACCCTCCTACATTGCTGGTAAGAATGAAATGTACAGTTACAGTGGGAAGTGGTTTGGCAGTGCCTCAAAAGTTAAAGAGTTACCCTATGACCCAGAAATTCTACTCCTAGGTATATACCCAAAAACTTGTACATGAATGTTTATAGTAGCATTATTCTTAATAGTCAGAAAGTAGAAATAACTCAAACATACATCATTTAATAAATGGGTAAACAAAGTGTGATATATCTAGTACTGTGGTTGGTTCTCAGGAAGTACTCAAAACATGGATGCTTATTTTCATTCCAAATCTAGGAAAAGGTTACGAAGAATTGCTTTGTGCACTTGGCTAACATCTCTAATGGCAACTCACGAGCTAGAGAAATGGAAATTATGTTGTATGGTGAAATCTCCATCGAAAACAGCAATAATGTAAGTTCCAACCCAAGGAAAGTAATAAGAACCCAGTTAAGTTGAAATTCACACAATGCACAATAACAAAGTCTATATTTAAGGTAAGTAAAAACTAAATCTAAAAGCCAAATTAGATAAGGAATTTCTATGTTCCTTGAAATCAGAGCTCAGTAGATGAGAGAAGTATAAATATTCAAGTGAAATTTGATACTGTAGTGAAATTGAGAAAAGTTTTTTTAATATTGTTATGTTACTATGATATTTTAATAGAAATCACTTCTCTGTATTTCTTTTATTTATACTCGCTCAACATATGTTACGAAGTCCATAGCGTGTAGCCTCATCTTTCTTGGTCTGGGGCTCTATGGAAGTTCACAATTTTGGCCTTTTTATAATAAAATAAAGACGTCTGTGCCAAGATGCCACTCTACCTTTGTTTAGTGAATCTACTTTTCATTGAGATACAGCCATAAGTTGCCCTGTAATCAAGAAAACAGGAGAATGATTACTGTAAGAAATATGCTCTTAAAGAAAGCTCTACTAATATACAAAATGCGTAACACTCAGTGGAGGGGAGCTCGAAAAAAAGGTCATTTTTATTTGAAAATGAGTCTGTAATAATCACAATTAAAATTTATTTCAACCTCTTATTTCTTTCTTTAGTTTAATCCTTACAGTAACCCTCAAGCCTGGATGTTAGCCCATTTTTCAGATGACACAACAAGGCTTACTGAGATCAAGTGATTTATTCAGTTATAAAACTCCTAAAGTAGCAGAGCCAGGAGTCAAACCGTGATGTGTCTGACTTCAGAGTCCATGCTTTCCCACCACACTCTATTATTTCTCCTTAGTAAAGCTTACATATCCCTTTTTTGGAGGATATTAAGCTTCTTTGGGCTTTAGCCTCCCTCCAGCACGTGGGAAAATCCACTCCAATTGACATCTCGGTATCGTGACTTGAAATCACTCTGTAAATTCTTTTCAAGGCACTTCATGATCAGTAAACCATATGTGCCCTAGATTAGCATACGGCAACTTAGTCTTGTCATGTTCTAGCACTGGTTTCTAAATTTTATTAACTCTCAAAACCCTTTGTTCAAATGAAATCTTATAGGAAAGCCCAAGACAGAAAAAGAGTTGCTGCTGGAAGAGAGCAGGGTGAGCAGTGCATTGATAACCTGACCATCATCAACTGTAGCCACATTTATCGTTTACCGAGCACTCACCTGTCACTATTTTAACTCACTAATCCTCATTAACTCTCATTTAATCCTCCCAACCACTGCTGTTATTCCCAACTTAAGAACCCGCCCCTGAGTTAGGCATGTCTTACTCCGTGGGTGACGGAGAAGCCTACCACCCTTGCTTCATGGAACCGGGAAGTTGAGGGAGCCAGGCCAAGGCTGGTGCAGTTGCTCAGAGACATCAGGCTTCTTTTATCCTTTCCCCAAACCCTTAAAATGAGGCTTCTCTCCCTCTGGATGTTGAGGATGCACATTTGCTACAATGGAAGAACTAAGTGGTCTAAAAATTACCAGGTTCTAGGAGACCTGTGAAGACTTTTCTCCAGATTCAGTCACTGTGGTAATTTCCTCAGGCCCCAAGCGCAGCATGATCCTGTTTCCTGGGTCTTGGAGCTCCCTTCAACTCATCACAAGCGGGCTGCTACTGCTTTTTTCCCCCCCTTTTCTTGCTCCCCTTTTGACTTTGAGCTGCCGGTTCACTTCCACGATGATCCCAGGGGAAGCGGCTGCATTCAGAAGCACCTGGGAAGCACATCTTCACGACCTTTGGAAACCATGAATCATTTCGGACTTTTCACATACAAGATCTGATTTAATTCAAGCTTCAGAGATGTTCTCTGTTTAACATTCAGACAATGACAATAATAGCAAAGATGTAGTCCTTACAATGAGCCAGGCACTGCTCCAAGAGCTTTACATACATTAATTTAATCTTCCAACAGCCCTATTATCCCCATTTACAGATGAAGAACTTAAGTACAGAGTGATTAAGGGACTTGTTGAAGATTGCACGATAGGAAGGAGCGGGACAGGCAATGTGGCTCCATTGTTTTCATCCACGATGTTGCCTCTAATAAATTTAAAAATATTTTACAGGTTATGATAACATGTTGAAATAAACTTAGCTGAAAAATAACTAATTGTTAACATTCATCAAATGCCTAAACATGCTTATCTAAATTTGCATCAATGCTATGATTTCTCATTCGAATATGCTAAAGCAAATTGTTACACTACTGTATTTCTAATCAACTAAGATATGCACAATTCATGTACGTGACGTGACAGAGGAGCTAATTTGATAACCTTTTGGCAAATGAGCTTCTTACTGGGACTGTTTTTCTGCTTAAAATATTAATTCTGGCAACTTGGTGTTTCTTACGTATCAGGCACTGTCCTGGGGTCAATTACAGACGTCACAAATTCTTTGTTACATCTGCTATGGAGAGTGGAGTCTCTCTTTCTATGGAACCTGGGTTAGCCTTAGTGATTCGTTTGACCAACAGAATGTGGCGTAAGTGACATTTTGGGCCTTCGGAGACTAGCTCATAAGAAGTTTCTGCAGAGATGTCTATCAATTTTTAAACAAGGGCCCACTTGAGTAAAATGAGTCCGATCAAGTTGCTGTCATCTTCTGCCTGGAATTCAGCAGGGTGAGAGGGAATGGCCAAGCAGCTTGAATGGAGAGCAGCAGCAGGCAGGTCACCGCTGTCAGCATTACTGGGTCTGTGGTAGGGACTCGACAAACACCTTGTGAAGTCAATCTGCTCGTTCTTCCTTTATTCTTTTAACCTGTCGTATGCATTTATTTCCAGCTTAACGGTGGATGCCGGTGGTAAGCAGTAGTAGCAGCCAAACCCCCAACAGCTTGTTGGAAGACTGCCCTCATCACGTGCTTATGTTCTCAGTCCTAGTGAGTGACACGAGCTGAGGCGGGGCTGTTGCCCCCAGAGCTCGTCTGACACAGCCCCTTGGTTCCGCCTCTCTTTCTTTATACCAACACTGGAGCTCTGACAGACAGACGGATAAGACAAGACAAAGTACAGGAGAGAAGATCTAAATGATACATGATAAACCTGAGTAGTATCTATTAAAATCTATATCCTGTAAACAGAGAAAATACTTTTTTAAAGTGATCCTGGAATATTTTAAAATTAAGAAAAGACAATAAACTCCCCACAGTAAATATAATACACATAACATTCTCTGATCCTGATGCCAAAACATGACAACTAATAAAAGAGTCAGAAAACAAAACCATTACCCACACCAAACTGCCATTATCTGGGGGAAAAAAACAGCAAAGAAAAAGGGAAAAAGCCTTCTTTTATACAACTTGTCGGTTAAGGAGGAAATAAAAACTGAAACTTCAGAACACCTAGAATATAATAGTAATGACAACACTAGTTCACCTAAGTGATTCACCTTAAGCAGTACTCAAGTCCACACCTTAAATCTCATATTAATAATTAAGAAAAAATAAAAACGATTAAACTGAATGCTAACTCAAGGAGTTAGAAAAAAAAACAACAAAATAAACTAAGGAAAGCAAAAAGTAGGACATTTAAGGAAATCAATTAATTGGAAAACAGAAAAATAACAGAAGAGACGTTCAAAGCATACCACTTGGGGGAAACAAGCAAACAAAAACAACAACAAAATAGGTCAACCATTAGCCATCTTAATTAAGAAAACAAGGCAGCAAGCATAACACATAGTAAGGGGGAGAGAGCCGTACGCAGAAAAGAGGAGGGTAACTTTGCTCACCTCGAGGCAAATGAACTTGAAAACATGGACAAAATGGATGGTTGATGATCCTAGCTAAGACATAAAAACTACACAGACCAATCACTGTAACAGATACTACAAGAGCTGTCAAAGAGCTATTGCCGAACATCCACCAGCACCAGATAAATTCACTGAAATTTTAAGGAAGAGAAAATTCCAATGCTGTGCAAACTGTTCCAGAACTCAGGAAAAGGAAAAACATTTCCAATTTACCAGCATAAAATTAATAACAAAACTTATTAAAGATAGCGTGCAACAGAAACACACACACACACACACACAGGACTAACTGCACTGATGAATACAGATGCAAATATATTAAATAAAATATGAAACATAATCTGGAAATATATTAAAAGAATAATACATATGGTCAAGTAGTTTATTTCAGGAACGCAAGGATGGTTCAAAATGACAAAATATATTAAAAGGTCAAAGGAGAAAAATCGTATGATCATCTCCATAGAAAATGAAAAGGCATGTGATAAAATTCAGCATGCATTCTTGACTAATTTATTTTAAAATAGGGATCAATGGATACTCCTTAACATGATTAAATGTATATATCTCAACCCAGTTCATTATAGCCAATATATTTTAACATTATTCTAGAAGTACTAGACAAGGCAATCAAGACATAAAGAGGTATGCAAACTGGAAGACATGACTGTATAACTGGAAAACACAAAAGAATTAACTGAAGTACTATTACAAACCATAAGAAAATGAGAGTCTGGTAGCTGGGCAGAAAATTAACATAAATAAGTCATTAGCTTTCATATATACTAAAATCAGACTAAATTATAAACAGAAAGGACTTCCTTAATAATGGTAACAAAAATAATAAAATTTCTAAGAACTCTTGAAAAACATGTACAAGATCTTTGTAAAGTAAAATGCGAAGCATCTGTGAAGGAAACAACAAAAAAGACTTGAACAAATTGGGAACCATTTTTGGATAGGGCACCATGGTTTAGATAGAAGCTTTAACATGATAATGATGTCAAATTTCCCCAAGTTGACCTATAAAAGTAAAACTGTCCAAAAAAATAAATGTACAATGGATTTGTTTTGTGGAACACAAAGGGTTGATTCTAAAGTTCAAATGGAGAAATAAGCAAGAATATTTGAACATTTAAAAATTACTGTTATTAAAACAGTGTAGGACTGGTACAAAAAAAAAAGGCAAGTCAATTGAAGAGAATGGAATTAGAGTCTAGAAATACATCCACATAATATGAAAATCTGCAATATGATAAAAGGGCCATTTCCAACAGCAAGGAAAGGACAGATTTAATAAACAGCCTTGCAGTAACTAGGTAGTTACCTAGGAAGAAAAACTGGAGCCTTAAATTCAGGATAGATCAAATTTTTAAATGTGAAAAGTCAAATAACAGAAATACCCAACTGTACTTTTAACATTCAACCAGTAGCAGATACACTTTTTCCCTTGAAAAAAGGTGCAGAAAAAGAATGCATAGTATGTTACAATTTGTATTACATCATATAGCATTTATACATATAGATACATTTATGTATCTATATGGTATTTCTGGAGGGTATACAAGAATTTGGTCTTGGTACCTATTTCTTTGAAAGGGAACTAGAAGATGGCTGTCAGGGATAGGAGAGAGACTTAATTTTTTTACTGTTTGAATCAAGAAGATGTATTAGTTAATTAAACAAAGAAATTAAAATATATGTCAGAAAACAAAAACAAAAAACCTATACATGATAGTATATAATTAGTAGGACCTAAACAAGGTTAATTTGGTAAATGTATCTGAAAATAATATAAAAAGAGAACTGATATAGTTACTGACTCTTATAAGACACATCAATTAAAGGCAAAATAATGTCCAGGTCCTTAGGGATTTTTTTACCCTTGAGAACTGGTGTAAGCTACTACTTTACTATAAGGGAGTTAAGAAAGACATCCCCTCTTTAATTTTTCTTCTAGACACACTGCATATTTCATGGCCTGAAATTGTATATGCACCAAATGAACAAAAATAAATAGAAACTTTGATTTAAAAAGTACCTCAAGGCAATACAAAAAAAAGAAGTCATTTTAATTTTTGATACATATTAAAACATTTCAGTCAGTTCTTCCTGACAGCATAACACGACAAATACACAAGACCTCAAACATGCTTTAAAATGACATTCAGCAAAGTATTTAAAATTTAATAAATAGCAATAATCATACACAAATACATTTTTCATACTCAAACATTAAGCTACTAAAACAGACAGCTAAAGAATAAATAAATGGGAATTGACAATAAAAAAATATGCGGGGTTTTGCAATTCATTTTACTTAAAAAAGGGAGGTGATCTGAATGATTTCTTAATTTGCTTTTCAACATGTAGCATGATCCTCCCCTTATGAATAAAATATATTGAAAAAATCACTTTCTTACTATAATGCAGTTTTTAAATACAACAAATAAATATGAAACTAGCAAAGCAACCTCAAGTTGTAATAAAAATGCCCCCTCAGGCCCCCCCCATAAGCTATGGAAATATATAGTCATTATGATAGCAAATAATAGTATTTAAAGTGATAGTGCTTCTGCACTAAACTCATCTGAGACCTTGATATGATTTTAGTGCAAATCCCTAGGGTCCAATACAAGCATAACCCTGTATCAGGGAAAGACATTACCAGTTGGAACTTATCTTGTACAATTTTTGTACATATTTTATAAAGTTCAAGATTTAATGCATAGTAGAATATCTTCATCCGCTTAATTCTGTCCTTAAATAGAGATACAAAAAGAAATGATTTGGGCTTTTTACCATTTGGTTTGTACCATATTAGAGTATTAAAGTCAACATTAGAAAATTTATAAAAGAGTTTTGTTTTTGCCATTAATTTATCTAACTATCTAAATTTCACATCATTGCATGTTAAACATGAGAAAAAATTTTAGACAGTTTTTTTCCCTTTGACAAGCTCATATTATGAAATCTAATAATGTTTAGACAGATGTTATACAAATAAAAACAGGTGAGAATAAGGACTTTTTCTCTTTTTATATTAACAACCTTAACATCTAGTATATTAAGTTACAAGATGTATTGGCAAAAGCATAAAGGGTTCAATTAAAAGAAGGTATTATTTTGAACAAAGAAACGTTTTAACATAGGATATATAGAAACCGACAGTCAAATGAGTTTCTGCAGCCATATCTCTACTGCGAACTACAGTACCAGGATGAAAACAATTAGAAACAAATGGAAGAACATTATTGAACAATCTGAATACATAATGCATTTTTAGCTGCTAAAATAGTAAACTCTAAAGTTTATAGAGTTACAGGTGTTTAATTTAACCATGCAGGCTAACATATGATAGTAAGAAATCACCCTGCATCTTTTTTCTTTTTAAATTAAAACTAGTTTAATTGTAAAGTTCCAAAACAATGAATGGATATTGCTCCAACTTGTATCCAATCTCCCTGATGGGATTCTTGTACCTAACAAAGTAACAAAGCTTCATCATCACTCGTTTCATTTTTCAGCGTTGCTTCTAAGCAAGAGTCTGGTATCTGGGCAGTGTGGACAATACCGCAGCGCTCACAGGGGCCATCGCGATTACTTGGTCTTACTCCAGGGTCTGCTGCACTATATGGTTGTCTGAACCTTTGCCCTTGATCGGAGGCAAGATCAAGAAGAGGTCTGGAACAGTCATTCGCGTCAAAGTCTGAAGCTCCTTCAGAAACTGGAATCAGCATTTCGACATCATCATCTTCTTCTCTTCCATTTACCCCATTATCAAGTTGTCTCAAAGGGCTCTGGTTCTGACTTATGGAGCTTGATCGCCCTAATGTAAAACGTACCCAACGTAGCCCCTGAGTCATACGACTTAGCGCACTTGTGAGCTGGTGACGCGCCGGACTCACACTTGGGGGTTCCGCACTTGTCACATCCCGTCCGGTTTCTGTGTGACCACCTCGGGTATTCTGAGTGGAGGAACTTCCACTTGCTCCCACTGTTGCTTCTACCGCTGTTGTGGGAGGGATTTTTTGAGGCAAAGGAGCTGCAACCCCGCCAGATGCTCCTACCGTATCTCTTCTCTCATTTTCTGTGTCTGTGTCGTCAGATTCCACAGAAAACAAACTTCTGTGAGTATGATTTCTTTCAGGTTCTCTGTTGGTACTCTGACTAGGGGCAACCTCATCCCCATCTGCTGAGACCAGAGCCAATGACCCTGAATGGCGTGATCTTGCAAAATTAAAAATACGATTCCAGATGTTGCTGGATCTGCCTGCCATAGGAAGTCTGATTGAAGTAAATCCAAGCTGAGACCGTACAGCTAGCCTCAGGTTTTCCAAAACAGAAGCCTGCGGGGGAAAAAAAAAAGAAAGAAAGAAAGAAAGAAAGAAAGAAAGAAAGAAAAGATCTTAAAACAGCTAACAACGAGGTATTAAGATGGAAAACACCCTTCTATTCAGCATGTGTTGTGGATGAAAGTTCTATTACTCATTTTACGGTCTATGGAGGATGAATTAAATTCTCTCATCGATACAGGTTCACCTCACTCCAGAATCTAACCTATAACTTGAAACACTGTTCACTGTGTTTAAGATTTTCTCGATACTTCATTTTATATATGAACTTTAAAATGCCAATTACAACAGCAATTTTATTTCAAAACTTCACATAGTAATCCAATCCTAGAAATGCACCAAAGATGGAAAATAAAAGTATTTGATACTTCTTTAGCTACGAAGATAGAAGAATCTCTACAATAATTCTCTAAATGACCTAAAGGAGTGTGAAAACTAGGCTGTTTGTTTTTTTGTTTTAACACAGCACAAGTTAGACTTGATTTACAAGGATGAAACCTTCCAAAACATGTAAAAATTATATCTCACAGTTGGTTCTCAAGGATTTGTTGAATGAGTGGATATTGAGGATATCCATAAATTGAGGATATCCATAAATAAATATCCATAAATATTTATTATAAATAAATACAAATTTATTTATATTGTCATAAACAAAGGAATTACTGTATTTGTAATGCAGCACAGGAAACAAAAAGCCAAAGAAATTAACTTGTTTATAGCCCTATTCAATGGTATCTGAGACATTTGGGTTCCTTCTCAATCTTAAAGATTTAAGTGTTGGGCTTCCCTGGTGGCGCAGTGGTTGAGAATCTGCCTACTAATGCAGGGGACACGGGTTCGAGCCCTGGTCTGGGAAGATCCCACATGCCACGGAGCAACTGGGCCCGTGAGCCACAACTACTGAGCCTGTGCATCTGGAGCTTGTGCTCCGCAACAAGAGAGGCCGCGATAGTGAGAGGCCCACGCACTGCGATGAAGAGTGGCCCCTGCTTGCCGCAATTAGAGAAAGCCCTTGCACAGAAACGAAGACCCAACACAGCCAAAAATAAATAAATAAATAATAAAAATAAAGGAATTCCTTTAAAAAAAAAAGTCTTTAAAAAAAAAAGATTTATGTCTTATTTTCTACAGCTTCATGTTAAACATAAATTATAACCTTATTCTTTGAAAATTGGTGATTTTTAATTAGTGCATATGGGAGGTGACCATATTGCCCAACTGAAAGAAAAATCATCTAGATTTTCTTTTTTCTAGATGAATGACTATCGGAATTAAAAAAAAAAAAAAACTACAGTATTTACAAAAACAGTCTTTAAGCTCCATCTAGTGGTTACAAACAGGAGTAATCAAACTTGGAACAAACACAGCTTTCATCAATCTGGCATTTAGTATTTAAAATACAGTATTTCAGGGCTTCCCTGGTGGCGCAGTGGTTGAGAATCTGCCTGCCAATGCAGGGGACACGGGTTCGAGCCCTGGTCTGGGAAGATCCCACATGCCGCGGAGCAACTGGGCCCGTGAGCCACAATTACTGAGCCTGCGCGTCTGGAGCCTGTGCTCCGCAACAGGAGAGGCCGCGATGGTGAGAGGCCCGCGCACCGCGATGAAGAGTGGTCCCCACTTGCCGCAACTAGAGAAAGCCCTCGCACAGAAACGAAGACTCAACACAGTCATAAATAAATAAACAAAAGAACGTGAATTTCTAAAAAAAAAAAAAAAAAAAAAAAAAAAATACAGTATTTCCAAGAAACAATGGTGAATTGATATACTCCCTTTCAAAAGGTGATAGTTTCCCTCCGCCAAAATGAATGGCTCTTGCCTATCCCCCCACAGAAAAAAGGAAGGGAAGAGAATAAGAAGATGTGATAACATATGTTTTCCATCTCTGTTTGTGACTGGTATTGAAGTAAATCCAAGCTGATACCGTACAGCTAGCCTCAGGTTTTCCATATAGATTTGTGATTTCCATATACACCGTTTGAACATAATCCCTGGAATATAATTCACAGAAAGCTAAGAAGCTACTATCACAGGAATATTTCATAGTCTAGCCTTAGTAAATAACAGATTGCCAATAAGAAATCTGAATATCAGCACATAAAATTTACTATATAAATGAGTAAGAGTTTTCACCAATTAGGAATGTAACTATAAACTAACTGAAAAAAAAAAAAAAAAGTGGCTCACATCCCTATGAACTCCATAGATTTGGTCCTCCTCATTTGGCATTCACGTTCTAAGGCTTTGTGTGAGCACTGTCATTAAATCCAGCAATGAATACAAGGCTCTTCAGATATCCTCCACTTTTATGCAGCTGCCACCCACAATGCCTTCAGCACACTTCAAAGCCGACTTTAACAGTATAGTCTGTCAGTGAGATGAAGTTCTCTACTGGCTTCAAAGTCTGTTTAATTAAATGATTGCCAATTTAACATTAGATTCTACAAGGGGATCTCATGATTGTTTTAGGAATAATTTTATATACTTCTTCCATTTATGAAGCAGAAGAAAAGGATTCTTCAGAAAGGATCGCTATTTTGAATGAGTTGGTAATCAGAAGATTATTTTTCTTTTTAAAAACAAATAAGGAAATTTGATAATTTATTACCAAAAGTTTCAAACATAAGAGTGTAATCTCATTAACTGAATAAAATCTAGTTTACCATTTGCAAACATATTTTATTTTAAAACTTTGTTGAAGCAGAATTCCCTCACAAGGGTAAATTATAACCCTACAAAAATGCTGTAGTAGGTAGTAAAGAATTGAAACCTTACCCAAAGTGAGGTCTGACCTTTGCCCTTTACTTCTGGGATGAGACCTCAGACCTTGGAATGTCAGCTTTGACAGGAGTGTCATTGCATGGAGACTTGGGCCAGCCAGAGAGTAGCACTGCGTTTTCGGTGGAGGCTCTGAGCCACACCAATGTGATGTAGCGTGGGAGAGTTGAGTCAGCAGAATCAGTCAACCTCTGGAGAGGCTAGAGACTGGGATCAGCCACGTGTGCAATTAATCATGCCTATGTGATGGAGCTCCAGTAAAAACCCTGGACACCGAGTTTGGGTGAGCTCCCCTAGTTGGCAATGTTTCGTGCATACTGTCACACACCTGTGTCGAGAGAATAACACTGTCCTGACTTTATGGGGAAAAGACAATTGGAAGGGTCGTGTTTGGTACCCTCCTGAACCCTGTCCTACGTGTCTCTTCCTTTGGCTGATTTAATCTGGATCCTTTCCCAGCAATAATAGTTACACCAGCTTATACTATTAAGTAAAACAGCTTTCAATGAGTTCTCAGTCCTTCTAGTGAATTATCAAACCTGAGGATGGTTTGGGAGCCCCGGAACTTAAAATTGGTTTTAGAAGTAAGGGCTGTCTTGTGTGGACTGTGCCCCCTCTAACTTCACAGTTGACTAACCTCTTGAAGGTAGCCTCAGGATATAGGGGTGGGGTGATACATGGTGGAGTGGGTGGATGGAATTAACCATCCTCTGAATTCCTACCTAAAAAGAACCCTTCCTCATGGCAGGGACAACAATATATAAAAGCCACAATGTAGGTTTTTCCTATGTTGCACACAAAATTCCAACCAGTGGAAATTCTGAATTACTTACTTAGCAAATTACATCAAATTCTCACAAAGATTTCCTAAAAGACTCAAATAAGATGACTCACTGTAATTGGAAACCTATTTAACAAAAAGGAAACGGTCTTTCATTTTGAACAGAATTAAATTACTGGGAAAACAATGTTCATCAATTTTTCTTAATTCTGATACTGGGAACAACTTTTAGAAATGATTCTGGATGAATTTACATTTTAAATGTAGAAAACTTAATGCCCTTAAGAACCCTGGGCACAATTGTAAGCATTGAAAAAGAAATTAAAAAAGAAATTGCAGGGAACTATATTTGATATAATCATCTATTATGGAAAAGAATCTGAAAAAGAATATATATATATATGTATAACTGGATCACTTTAATGTACACCCGAAGTAAAAAATCACTCACAAAAATTTAAAGAATTCAGAAACATTAATAAAGAATGAGTTACTATTTAAAGAAAATGATATGAATTTTTAAGCACTGTAAAATCCAGCTGTGAAGAAGTTTTCTCTCAGGTCAGGTAGAAATGTTAACTTAATTTCAACAACTTTTATTTTAATCTAGCATGTTACTAATCTATTACTAAGCATATCAACTTTAGTATTTCTTTTTAAATCTTTGAAATAGTTCAAGTAGAAAATAAGCTGTCAAACTTTACTTTTGAATTTTAACGCACTAAATTATCCTAAACAGTAAAATGCTTAAGAATCACCTAACCAAATCAGAAGTAAAGAATGAAAAGTATACTTCTGAATTTGTTAAAATACAATGAAACAATTAGAGTTGACCCTTGAACAACATGGGCTTGAAATGCACGGGTCCACTTATATGTGGATTTTTTTCAATAGCAAATACTATAGTACTACATGATACATGGTTGGTTGAATTTATGGATGTTGAGCCCCAGACACAGAGGTCTGACTATAAAGTTACATGTGAATTTTCACCTGCACGGAGGGTGGGTGTCCCTAGCCCCCTCGTTGTTCAGGGGTCAACTGTATAATTTCAAATCCTCCATATATTTAATTCTTAACTTGACTGCAAAAATTCTGACACAGTAAAGGATACTTTACCATTATATACAAGTATAGATTTCATTTTAAGAGGTACGGAAAGAGAAATAATAAGTTGCAACATACCTGATTAGGTGGACAAACAGGAAAATCTTCAACTGGTGGAATTAAACCCTGAGCAATCAATTGTCCATAAGAGGGAGGAGCTTCTCTTCTTAACAATTCTGCTTCCACTCTGGACAACTGTGTTTCAAATGATCTTTGAGAGAAACAGAGGGATGAAAAGGATTTTAAAAAAAGGCAAGCCAAAACAGTAATTTTTAAATTATCAACAATTAAAACAATCTGAATTTTAATATACTTGTTCATTTGTAAAGCTTACTTAGCCAACATCTGATGAGTATCTATACTACCCTACACTGAGAACACAAAGATGAAGCAGACAGTTTAGTCTCATGCGGTTTTACACTAGGGGTCTGGATCACTAAGTTTTAATAAATTAGATATCCCTGTAAAAGATAAAAGTACTAGATCTTTAAACCCCTAAGAACATAGGGGCTTGAGACTTGAGGTGAAAGTATTTGAAAATTCTTAGAAGACACTTTATTCATCAAGTCCAACACATTTACTTTTCAGATAAGGAAAAGAGTGAAATGAGTCACCAAAACCCTTTCTGGAATAACTTGTTCTTAAACTCAAGACCTCTGGTCTTCATTGTACTCTTATGTTGCAACGTAGTAAAACATTTTCTGGCCATTTATACTGAACCAAAGATAAGATGCACTTGGTTATTTGTGATACTGTGCATCTATTCTTAGCTGTCTGGTATGTGACTTCTTTGTTGTATCTATCATTTGTAATTCTCCTGGGACTGACGGTCATGGTCTCCACAGGAGCTTTCTAGAAGGCCTCTCTGCCATCAACTTCTCCCAGGTCCAGTCTCTCCTCTACCACACAAAAGACAGCTCTCCCTGAAGGCCACCCTTTAACGCTGAACCACTTCTTAACTGAGATCTTTCGACTTTTATACCACTTTATTTTATAGCTCTTACAACATTTATATTTTTTGTCATCTGATTCTACCCACCAGTTCCTTCCTTCTAACTGTAAACTGCCCATGAGATTACTCCTACGCATTTCTCTATTCACCTGTATAATGCTTTCAACACAGAAGGTTCTCAAATATCTGGAATTGTTGAATTAATATTTATAAAAACCGAGGTTAAAGAGCAACCACCGAGAATTACAGCTTGCAAAATTCCTGTAAGACAGATTAACCTGAAAACAGGAACTGATAAATACAGATTGGCTTTTCTCACCTCATAACTCTTAGTATTTATTTGTTTTTTAATGTTCTTATTAGGCTTTTGAGTCATAGGCTTTTCACAGTCATTTTATAAATCATAAGAAGTATTTATTTCTCAACAATATAACAAAAATATATTGCTAATCTCATTAAAAAAAATGTGTTGTAAATATTTGGGCCACGCTTTTACTGTAGAGAGCATAAGCACTATAGTTTTGTCTTGATACTGACCTTCGTTCAAACATTCTCAGAGAATAAAGCTTACAAGTACATCCCAAGGCAATGACCAGTAACAGGCCACAGATAAGGCTCCCTATGACGGCTGCAGTTATGACTCGGGTAGGCACGATTACCGGGCAATTCTCCTCGTCGCTACCATCGCCACAGTCGTCCTGAGAGTCACACACCCAGCTTTCAAACACACAACGATTGTTTTTACAATGAAAATTTCCTGGCTGGCAAAAAAAGCAGTTTTTTTCATCGGAGCCATTTGGGCAATGATTCTGGTAGTTGCAGCGATCAGAACGAGGGTAACAGACGCCATTCCGGGAACATGGGAACTCTTCCTTTTGGCACATGGTACAATTGATTTCATCCCTTCCGTTTGGGCAATGCCAATACCCATCACAGCGCTGCTGCTCCGTATAACACCCCCAGTTCCCTCCGCAGGGTATTTCCCATGGCAAACAGAAGCCGTCTACTTGGTAAGTAGCATTAAATCCCCTGGCAGCGTTGACTTTATCGGCACAGAAATGTACCCTTATCTGTCCAGAAGAAGACACGACAGTGAGAGGCGCATGAGAATCAAAAGCAGTTAACACACGCAAAAGCTTGTGTGGATTCTCCTCTAATCCATCGTATATTTTGACATAATCACCATAACCAGTACCATCAAGTTTAAAGTCAGTGAAGCGTAAGATGACTTTGCGATGATCACCAGTGTCTATTAACCAGGTGCAATTGCTTCCAGGAGGATAAAAGTCTGGATAATTGGGAGAATTAAAAGTACCATAAAAATATTTTAACCACTGCCCACAAGTTGGCACATCACAGTCTATCTCATCTCCAAGGTCAAGGCAGTCAATGTTCCCATCACATTTTAAAGATTCGGGGAGGCAAGTGTAAACTTTGGTAAACCGAGATAGACACTGGAACTGGTTGTAAGCACAGGGTTGGAAAGCGGCCGATGTTGGAGGATTCACTTCTTTGGCACAGATCTCTTCATCAGAACTATCTCCACATTCGTCCATGTTATTGCATTTCCAGGCTGCTGGTATACACTTTCCATTACCACAACGAAACTGGTCACAAGCACAGTTTGGTTCCTCAGATTTCCCTGGGAGGACATTGGGAGGAGGGAGATGGAGAGATAAGGAGGAAAAAACATACTCTTTAAAGGGTATGTAACAGCAAGTGGCATTTTTATCATAAATGTTGATTAGCCCAAATGATAGTTGGGCTTGATCAAAAATAGGTTAAACTCTAATGACAAATTAATATTGGCTTACTGATTACTCAACAATTTATTAAACACTTATGATTTGTTCCATGAAGATCTCTACAGCTGATCTAAAGAGAAAAGACCAATCCTGTTTTTGCAGAAGCTATTTTACTGCAGAACATTTAGTAAAGTGATGTAAGATATATGTTAGTAGGATGTATTGCCTAAGAATTTCAAATACTCTATTGTATAAACATTTTGCAATGAAGAAAAACTCCTCTATAATAACCACCTTTTCAAATCCAGTTTTAATATTCTTTTTGAGTTGTTTATATATATTATATATATACACATACACACAATATTTTGCTTTGTGTATCATAGCATATTTTGCAAGCCCATTATTTAGACTCAAATTTTTGCTAAGATTATCATAAGTTAACTTTATTCAATTTCTAACATTTCATGTAACCACAACATGGTACTTCCATTTTATAATTTCTATTGTTTTAATACAACTGCAAAATATTTTATGAATCTGAGCTAAAGGTATAAATTTACTCAACAAAACAGTAGGGGGAAGAAGAGAGAAAATAATTGAAATGTTTATAGAATTCTGATTATCTTAGTGGACTACCTTAAATATATAACAATAATGAGGTAGGGAAAGAAAACCAAACATTAGATTCCTACAGTCCACACTGATGATGTCGGCCAATGCTTACCTCTCCATTAACAACTTTTATTTACTGGCAAATAGGTGACAGAAAATGTGCTTCAGAACCTAAGTAAATATTACAAAGACTGTGCTTTTAATAAAAAAGAGAAAAAGCAGCATATGTTGCTAAAGGAGACCATGTAATTTCAGAAAATGTAAAATGATTTTCAGCAAAAATTTACATAACTCTAATGCTCTGAGTTCTTCATATTTGTATGATCTGCTCACTCTTTTTGGATAAAGTTTAAGAATTAGCATAAGAAGACTTCTGATACTACAAACTACGAAAGTGAAATTGATTATGTCTTTTCTTTGAAGGTGTAAAGACAAGGGTAATGCACACACAAAAATACATTCTGAAGTAACTTGCAGGATACTGGTAAACACTTGAGGGGAAAAAGTTCCTTTTAAAATAAACGTATTCAAAATATTTAAAAAGAAAACTGACCTTAGTTTGTAAAATTAATCATTTTATTAGGATTATACAAAATGCCTTTTGGAGACCCGGATCTACGGCACCTGAACCTTTAGCCTCTAATTCCTCAATCTCAGCTACCTTGAGGATTGAGTCACAATTAAATGGACATTGTTTAGAAGGCGAGTCCCGAAGTGACTGAGCAGTAAATACTATAGAATTCTGTTCCATATCTTTCTTCTTATTTAAAAACACACCTGAAAAGTATGCCAGTCTGAAACCCTTCCTAGAGATACTGTCATCGGAATGGAACCTGATCCAGACGTGGTCTTGTGAAGAAATATATGGTGGTGGGATTGTAGAACCACAGGCTCTGTAGCTTTCAATATTCTTGTATGTTTCTATCGTCAACCAGTCCAAACTGCATCTTCTGGACCCTTGAATATCAAAATCCTGAAAACTACAAATAAAAAGTCAGAAAAGGCTACTGAAAAGGAAATTTTGGAAAAAAATTTCATTAATAATACAAAGTAACTGAGGACTTTATTATAAGCCTCCATATATTCACTGATTATCCTGGATCTTCTAGGCCCACAACTATATCATCAGCAAATAATAATACTGCTTCTGTGTTCCTAACATTTATATCTCTTTCCCAGATTCCAGAACAATACCTCTTCATAAGTAACACGAAATTCCAAAAAAACGCTAAAAAACAGGAGACAGTTGGCACGATGTTTCTTTTTCTTCTCCCTGTGTGTGTTTAGGAAGGACCACTTCTAATTCTTAGCACCCTAAATTGTTCTGTTTGAACCACTCCATAATTCGATGAACTGAAAGACATAGAGGAAGTCTGCCTTCTCTAGATTAGACTGGTTCATCTGCCTGCTTAATGAGTTTACAGCTTACATTTTCAGGAGAGCAAATAGCAAACCTGAGCCAAGTAAAAAAGTTAAAAATGAACAAACAAAAAACTTCTTCAGTGAAAAGTCCCTGAGTTTGGGAATACTTTTCTACATAAATGATTTATAACCAAACGTTATCTTGTAGTTCATAAAATATGGGCATGAATAAAGGGCAGAAAAGTCAAATAAGAAGCACATACAAAATTAGCCAGTGCTATCAAAAAAGAAAAAACAAAATAGCATTTTCTACTAACATGTCTCACCGAAAAGTGAGATTCCTGCCTTAAGCCAAGTGATGATAAAGTTAATTATCCAAGGATTATTGTACCAGGATATTTCCTCTTTAAATATTCTGGGGGCTTCCCTGGTGGCGCAGTGGTTGAGAATCTGCCTGCCAATGCAGGGGACACGGGTTCGAGCCCTGGTCTAGGAGGATTCCACATGCCGCGGAGCAACTAGGCCCGTGAGCCACAATTAATGAGCCTGCGCGTCTGGAGCCTGTGCTCCGCAACAAGAGAGGCCGCGATAGTGAGAGGCCCGCACACCGCGATGAAGAGTGGCCCCCGCTTGCCACAACTAGAGAAAGCCCTCGCACAGAAACAAAGACCCAACACAGCCAAAAATAAATAAATAAATAAATACTTTAAATATTCTGAGTAACTATAACAAAGGCTGACAATTTGACTGCTTCCAGTTTTTCACTATTATGAACAATGCTGGAATCCTTATACATGTTCTCTCCACACACACATGAGCAAGTATTTCTCTAGGACAAATTTTTCTAGAAGTAGAATTGCTAGGTCAAAAGACACAATTCCACTTTAAATTTGATAGCAACACTGAGAAAAATGTTTATACCAACTCACAATTCCACCAAGTGCGTATGAAAAAGCACCTTATACCCCACAACTCTGGCAAAATGCAACATTTTATTTCTAAAGATTTGTTGCCAGTTAGGTGGATAAAATAGATTTATCATTGTTCTAGTTTGCATTTCCTTATTTACTGAAATTGAAACACTTTTTCCTATGTTTATTAGCTATTTCTATTTCTTTTTCTGTGAATCACCTTGTTATATCCTTCGTACCTTACAATTTGTTCTTATTTAAGAGCTCTTTATATAGTATAAACGTGTATCTATTTGGGGCATGTATGTTATGCAAGATATATGTAGATCCACTCAAACCCTCATTCTCTCCAATAGTTGGTGCTGTCAGTCTTTCTTAATGGTATCTTTTACTGAGTTTTTTTTTTTTTTTTTTTTAAGTATAGTTGACTTACAATATTATATTAGTTTCAGGTGTACAACACACTGATTTGATATTTTTACAGCTTATACACCATATAAAGTTATTATTGCATATTGGCTATATTCCCCTGTGCTGCACATTACATCCTTGTAACTTATTTATTTTATACATAGTAGTCTGTACCTCTTAATACCCCTCACCTATCTTGTCCCTCTCCTTGATCTCTGTATCTGTGAGTCTGTTTCTGTTTTGTTATATTCGTTAATGTGTTTTATTTTTCAGATTCCATATAAACTGAAAACATACAGTATTTGTCTTTCTCTGTCTGACTTATTTCACTAAGCGTAATACCCTGTAGGGCCATCCATGTTGTTGCAAATGGCAAAATTTCACTCTTTTTTTATAGCTGAGAAATATTCCATTATATCACATCTTCTTTATCCACTTATCTGTTGATGGATACTTAGGTTGCTTCCATGTCTTGGCTACTATTAGTAACGCTGCTATGAACACTGGGTTGCATATATCTTTTCAAATTTTTTTTTTCATTTTCTTTGGATATGAAGAGTGGAACTGCTGGATCGTCTGGTAATTCTATTTTTAATTTTTTGAGGAACCTGCGTACTGCTTTCCATAGTGGCTGTGCTGAATGGGAGAAGATATTTACAAATGATATGTCCAATAAGGGGTTAATAATCCAAAACATACAAAGAACTCATACAACTCAATATCAAAAAAAACAAACATCCCAATTAAAATATGCACAGAGGATCCGAACACACATTTTTCCAAAGAAGACACACAGATGCCAATAGGCACATGAAAAGATGCTCAACATTGCTAATCATCAGGGAAATACAACTCAAAACCACAATGAGATATCACCTCACATCTGTCAAAATGGTTACTATCAAAGCCATGTTGGCAAGGATGTGGAGAAAAGGGAACCTTTGTGCACTGTTGGTGGAGACGTAAACTGGTGTAGCCACTATGGAAAACACTACGGAGATTCCTCAAAAAATTAAAAATAGAACTACCATATGATCCAGCAATTCCACTCATAGGTATTTACTGGAAGAAAAAAACACTAATTAGAAAACATATATGCACCCCAATTTTCATTGCAGCATTATTTACAACAGACAAAATATGGAAGTAATCAAAGTGTCCTTCAATATACTTTTTTTTTTTTTTTGGTTGCACCTTGTGGCTTTGTGGGATCACAGTTCCCCGACCAGGGACTGAAACAGGGCCATGCCCGTGAAAGCCCAGAATCCTAACCACTAGCCCACCAGAGAACTCCCAACTTTTAATCAACGAAGATTCATGAAATCAGGGACCTGATCCAGAACAAAAGAAATAATCAATAAATATGTCCTCACATATACACTACTAGGGATTTGGTTTGCTAATATTCATTTAGGATGTTTAAAATACATTTACAAGTGAAAGTAATTTTCAGTTTTTCTTTTTTTATGCTTCAGAATAGTTTATGTAACAAAGACACTGTTTACAAACCTGTGCCTTGTGCCTCTTCAGAGTACAAATGATTTAGGGTAGAGATTTTCAATTTCTTCACGCTTTTTGGTTTAATCAGCTTTTCCTAAACTTTCATTAAGTCAGTTTTGATAATTTAAATTTTCTTAGAAATTATCATTTTATCTTGAAAGTAAAATTTATCATTGCAAAGTTTTACATAGTACTTTCATACAACTGGTTAAATTTTCATATCGGTGGTCTTTAAATTTGTTTGGATTATCTATGTAGGTAAGTGTAGTATTGGCAAATGAGGAAAGTTTCACCTCTTCCTTTTCATTTTTTTACACCACTAACCTCTATTTGTTGGAACGTTGTATTGACTGAGCTTCAAGTACAAGCAGTGAAAGCATGTATCCTTGTCTTGGTCCTTAGTGCTAAAATTAAATTCAATATTAAGTTTGATTTTTAAATTTTTTAAACAGGTAACTTTTATCAGGTTAAGGAAATTTCTTCTCTATTCATTTGGCAAAACTTGCCTGTAAAACTATCTGGGTGTAGAATCTTATTTTGACTCTTGATTTAATTTCTTTAATAGCTATTGCATTCATTAGTTTTCTAATTCTTCTTGAATCAATTTTGGTAACACACATGTAGAAAATGATTCATTTCTTCTAATTGTATAAAAAAGTATCAGTATAAACCATTCATGATATTCCTTTATGGCTTCTAAAATCTCTATTATTGTATTTATAACTATAGACACTTGTTCCTTTTTTTTTTTTTTTTTAATTTTTATTTGTACCTTTCCTCTTTTTTCTTCACTCTTGCCTTGAGATCTGTCTTTGTCTATTTTCCTCACTCTTTCAGAAAACCGGTTTTTGGTTATTTTTTCTATTTAATTATTTTCTGATCTTAACTTTATTTTTTCTACTAAAGATTTACCCTGTAGTTTTTCTTCTAAACTCTTCAGAAAATGCTGAGCTTATTTATTTTCCATCTTACTAGTTTTTAAATCAATGCATTAAAGCTGTAAAATTTTCTAAGTACTCTTTCAATGTATTCCAACAGCTTTAATATCTAATACTTTCATTATGGCTATTTTAAAATATTTTGAGTTTCACTGTGATTTCCATCTTTAATGCAGAAGTTATTTAGGAATATGTTTCTGAACATATGGGTTTTTTAAAAATTGTTGGTTTCTAATTTAACTGCATTATGATCAGAGAAAATGTGAATGATGTAAAGTCTGGAAATACATTCAGAATTCCTTTATTTAATACATAATCAATTTTTAAATAAATGTCACATATGTCTTTGAAAGGAATGTGTATTCCCTATTCACTGAAATAGGTATAAACATTACACACATATGTAATACATGCGTCTACTGAATCAAGCTTGTTAGTTTTATCAAATCTTCTCCATTTTTACTAATTGTTTTCCTGTTTAATGTATTAAATTCAGATTAAAACATATGTTTAGAAACTTCCACTGAATTGTGCACTAGTCAAACCTGGTCAAACTTGGTAACTCCCCCCACAGTCTGCTTTGCTTGTGTTTTATGCTGTGTTATTAGGTACACAACGTTGAACCACTATTATATCTTCCTAGTGGATTATTCCATTTGTTACTAATACTTTGTGTCTTAAGGTCAATTAAAACTGATGTTAACCTTCCTGCACTAGCTCTCTCTTGATCTGTACTTCCATAGCTTATCTTTCCCTATCCTCATTTTTTAGACTTTCTGTTGGTGCTGTTTTAGGTATGTTCTTATTAAGCCCATTGGAGAGGGATCATATCAATCAACCAACCAATAAACCTGATTGGATAGTCTATCTTTTAAAGGGTAAGTGAGTTTTTTTGATTGAATAGCTTTTCTATTTGGGGTGGGGAATGGGGTTCTCATTTCCCTCCTTTCCTGTATTAATAGGTTTTTGAGGGTTTTTTAAAAAAGTTTCTTTCCCTCTGAGAATTCTCTCAAATTTTCAAATTCAGTAGAAAAATTTACAACTTTATTTTCACCCATCTGTAACTGAAATTTAACATTTCCTTCACTTATGAATATAAACAACAAACCATGAATAGTTTTTATAGTACCTCTCACACTGTCACCAATAGAAATCACAGATAATTTCATCTTACATTTCAGTTTTAATAGAGATCTAGAATAACTATTTACACTCAAAACCACTTTGAAATTATAGTAATTGTTAAAAGCATGGCTTGCTCACTAATATGTTAATAAATAAGCATATATGTACTATCATATTATAAATTTGTAAAAATACCTGATAGCTATATTTCAGGAATAATTGGTTCCCTTTGTAATGCTATGTGTTTTGTTTTATAAATTTAAAAACATTCTGAGAAAGGATCTATAGGTTTCACCAAACTACCAAAGTGTTTGTGGCATAAAAAAGGTTAAGAAAAAAAAACCCCAATATATTAAAGTGTACAACATCTGTAGTAAATCTGTATTCCAACTTGATTTTGTTGGCTGTTCTGGTTAGTATTAAAGTTTTTCAAACATTCTAGAAATTTGGGTTACATGCTTTTGTGAAAGATTTTTGGTGCTGTTTTTGTTTTGTTTTTTAAATTTTATCTCCTCCTATGTTCCCCCACGGCATCTGTTTTGTAGCTACCTCCACTTAGGTCTCCATTCCAAAACCAGTCCTAAGATGGTGGTTCAGAGTAATATTATAGACCCCGTCACAGAGTCAGTGGGGACTTAGTTAAATTCCTATTTATTATGGTATGTCTCCTACCTTTCTAAGCTCTCAGCCCCATGAAAGTTCAAGCAGTGGTTAGTAGAAGCTTTTTTCAGCCTCCTTTCTTGAGCAAAATATCCTGACCCTACTCCTTGGCTTCAAGCAGGGAACCAGAATCCAATCCTCTACCTCCTGTGGATAAGGTGGCCTTTGTGGATTTGGGCTGATTTAAAGGGAAGGGATAAAAATGCTTATGTATCACCATCTTTAACCAGTTTTATAAGGAGAGGTCTAAATATTGTTTGTTTATAGTTGGTAATTTTAGTTTCTCTCTTTTATCTAGATTTTAATTATTTTAAACTCAGGAATGAATGTTGATTTTGTTTTTACCAAAAAGCTTTAAAACATCTGTCTAGTCTAGATAATCATATCTAGATAATCATATCTCTTCTCTGACTTGTTAATATGGTAAACTAATTTAATATTTCCTAATATTGACTCAATTGTGTGTCTAAATGAGCTGAATTTGATTATGTCATAAATTTCTTTTGAACAATATATTTAAGATATTACACAAATATTCACAAGTGAAACTTGACTTTCTTTGTGTATTATGTGGGTGTGTCATCTTTTTAAAGTTTGGTATTACCATGTTAATGGTTTCAGTAAGAACTAGGATGACTACTAAAATTACTTTCTGATTTTATGAGGCTGGCTGTGTAAATCCAAATTTGTTAACTCCATCCAGAATTTAGGAAATCTTCCCTTAGATGTGGAGCTCACTTCCAATATTGTTCTGCATTTCAGTATTTTGCTTGGTTTTTAGCGTAGCTTTGTGAAATCTCAAGGATCCAACACATGATCAGAACCAGATGGCAGTGTTCCATGTCACCTCCTTTGTGCTGGCAAGAATTTCCAAGTTTTACATAACTGAGCTGGTAGGCTGCAAATTTAATTTGGGGTTGGATTTTTAGGTTAAAAGAAAAAAAATCTCCAAAAAGTCTAGTTTTATGTTTAAAAAATATTTGGAATCCCTATGGTAAAATATTACTTTGTAAACACATTTGTACTTAGTCATGTTATAAGTAACAGAAAATAGGCATATTGTTCAGATTCCAACATTGGTACTGCTGCAGAAGGATAACCTTAATGGTACATCCTACCAATCCATCAAGCAAGGGAATCATACTTCTCACAGAGGAGTGTTACAGCTTCCACAGAAGCTCGGCTCCAGTGTTCCAAAAGATGTGGCCTGGGGCAGAGAGGCACCAAAGGAAAACATACCATATGTCCCTGTTTTACTTCCACAGAAAAAAAGGGGATAGACTACAATTGGGTTCCTCAAGAGACTGGTTTTCTCATTAGTTAATGAATATAAAAGAGGAACATGGAAAGATTCAAAAATAGGCTAAATTTACAATCTCATTTGTAAAAAAATTGTAAAATTAAGGGATGTATGTCTATGATCTACAAGGTCTCTTCTAAATCTAAAATTCCATGATCCTTACCTATAAAAATGTAATTAATGAAAGAATGTCAAAGATGCCTTTGTGCTGTCTCTGTGACAGGAATGGCATTCTTAACTGTGTTATGGTTCTTTGTTTAGGTACACTATTTTTTTTTCTCCCCTTCAGGCAAATTTTTTTTTTTTCCTAATAGCTTTTATATAATTTCCTTAAGCAAGCAATATCTAGTTCCACTGAATGTTTCCTTCTTAACATCTTACTCCCACAGTTTTTCTCTGCAATTTTAAATGTCTGTAAATGAATCTTAATTTTCCTGATTTATATCATATTTATTCTTAGGATCTTAAACTTATGGTTATTTCCCCTAGGAATATCTTTCATTTTGTATTCTTAACAAATGTTCTATTGTCTCAGTGCTATGAAAGAAAGAGATTTTTCTAGACACAGTATTTATCCATCATCAGCTTATTTTAAGTTTTATACACAGACATAGCCTACAATCATGTTGTAACTCATTACGGTAGAGGACTCTACTAACAAGACCAAGATTATGGGTTAGATCTCCAAGTGGATTACTGAGTCCTGTTTATTTGTCTCATGGCCAAAGATTACACTGTTGATCCTAATAAGCTGTTTTGCAAATGTGTACCTTTTGTTAAAAAACTGCCTAGAAGAATACGGATGGCTCAGTGCAAATTCATTACCGCCATTAGAAAATATTCAAAACACATGCCCTAATAAAAGAGGAAGAACGGGTTGCTATTCCTACCCTCAAGATGGTACTGATAAATATAATTTACTATATTTTCTGAAAAATCATCTTTTTATATTACTGCATGTTGAGCAATGATACTTGGAAACTGAACTTATACTTTGTAATAAAATATCATACAATAATACAGGAAGGTATCAGAATTACCTTATAGTAATAATTTCCCCTGGGTTTGCCCTTATGAACCAGCTACAGTTGATTCTGGCAGGATATTCAGAAGGCCAGCCTGGGCTCGTGATTATACCACTTGGTACTCGAATTTGTTCTGGAGTTTCTCCACAAGCTGGAAGATAGTCAAAGCAATCTTAGCTAATTATTATACTTTAAAACAAAGCATTAAGTAAATCAGTATTTATTTAAAAATAAAAAACTTAAGACATCAAATCATATACAATAAAATATGGTATTGCTGACCTTAAAAAGCTTTTATTATTCTAATGAAATCATTTTATTTTCTTCCCTTTTAGTCAAAGTATCTTATTCTAATTAAATACAACGTTTTAGGGAGGTGTGGAAGTTTTCAAATTGGATCCCTGAATAACATTAAAATTGTTAAGATTGCTAGCTTTGGCCATGGAGATCAGTTGATCCATCTATCTTTTTTCAAAATTCACTTTTAAATTTATTTTATTATAAACTACCTAAAGTTCAACTTTACTGAACTACTTTTTGGACACTTTAAATTAAAAAAAATCAGATAAATAGTCTTCTGAACAAAATAATTAAAGGAAAGCACGTATAAACATAACAGTAAGATGCTGGGTTGTTAAGAAGTTAGTGGATGATTGGATAAAGACAGCAAAACATTACTTCAGAATTACTTCAAAGCAGTTCTTTAATTCATTCCATGAATACTTCGGAACTTTATTACAGGGTCATAAATGATTCCTAAATTATTTTAAAAATAAAGGCTTGAAATAGTCAGTGATTAAAGTAGCATGATGTGGTTAGATATCTAAATATTTTAGAATAGAGAATAAATTCAAACTACTACCAACACTTTCCCTGTATTATTCTCCTTTCATTATCTTGAACTCTCACAGTTCACATTTTACCAATCTAGAATTCAGCTGATAATCTGACAATTTATTCTCCCTTAATTTATAAAAGAGTCACTGGTTACAAGAAAATGCAATGAATGTTTAAACCTTCAGGAAAATGTAAAATCTTGGAACCTCTTATCTGATACAATTTTGACAAACTGGATTAGCTTATTTTTAAAGTAAGAGCGGATTAGAAGGAGCAAATTAGAAGTGGGGAGAGCAGCTGTCAAAATGACCATTGTGTGTGTGCGTGTCTGTGTGTGTGTATTAGAGGTTACAGTCTGCTCAACTTAGGGTAATTATGCTAGGAAGTAATTTTACAAAGTTTGTATCCATAATGATCAAAATAAAAGCAAGCTATATTGCTCAAAGAGTCAATACTTATTTCTATAGAATTACCCATTCCCTGAAAAAAACATGCAATCGAGGTTTTAAACCTCTGCAGGTTCATGCCTAAAATGCGTCTAGTCTGGAATTAGGGTATACCGCCAAAGGGATCTTGATTTTAATCACTTTTCAAACACAGAGATTCATGGCATAAAACACAAGGATATAATATATCAAGAGCCTAGCATACATCTTATTGCCCACACACAAAGCTTCCAATTTTTTTTTCGTTAAATTTCATTAAGAGTAAAATTTCCCTTACAAAACAGTGTAATTTGATACTTTAGGAAAAGACTAAATTTATCCAAATGTGATTCTATTTTGGGCTTATTAATACTGAAGTGCCAGAGTTTTGCTTCCAACCTTGTTCTAATGAGTTATTATCACAATAATTAATGAAAAGATGCCCTAAATCATTCATAAGACCTTTTTTCTTTCTTTACCTCCTCTTGCCAAAGCATTTTGTAGCAGTATACTGAACAAATTCTTAAGTTCATGAAGATACAAACATACAAATAAACTGGCAAAAACTATTATCATCTCTCCCCCAGGATGTAGAAAACTGTTCATTTTCATTAAAAGATTCATTTACATTAAAGAGAATAATACAATTTTGAGTTAAACTGTGTTTAACTTACAAGTATAACACTGTAAATGGCATATAAGTACTGAAATACTTATTAGCTGATCTAACAGCAGTGAGACACATCCAAAAACTGGGTAGGAATAATCTATGACAAAGCAAACAACTCTTAACCTTTAAATAAATGGAGATGGAGAGACTAATTATAGGGGAAAACTAGAAATAATTTTATTAGGTTTTGCTTAAAATTTCTTTCCCCAAACATCTGAGAAACCCATAGGTGGTGCTCTTATACCAAAGACTAAAGAAATGATGATCTGGTATGGATGCTCAAAAATACTGTTGTGAATACTTTATTTTCACACAATTGCCAAAGGATAAGACATACTACTCGTAAATAAGAGTGGTTATTTTAAGATTCAGTATCTTACATTTCTAATTCACTTAGTACTTTTATAACATTATTTATAAATATTAATGATTCTCCCCAATCAAAAACAAAATTATTTTCTCTTAATGGGTTATGAATACGTATTTTGCTTAAATTTTGCAACATGACTGAGTTTGGCATTTTGTTTTAGATCCAGCCAGTGGTTTTTTATCAACATTTTTATACGTACAATATTAATACATTGGGCATGTAGATTAATATACTCTAGCAGAAGCATAACTTATTCCCTTTTATATATGAGAAAGAATAAATCCAAATGCTCAAACAGTGTGATAAACATTAGAAATCATGAAAAAATTCCCCCCCCTTTTGAGCTTAGAGTTCGCCTATATATACTGGTAGATTTGGAATCAGAAGACCTAGATGCCATCTGTTCTATCTGCCACTATTAGCTTTGCCACAGTATAAACTACTAAACCTTTTTAAGACTTGGTTTCCTCATGTGTTAAAATAAGGAGTTGCTGTTTGGATATCTCTAAGGTCTATTTCAGCCCTAAATTATGGCCCCCCTCATCATCATAATATATTTCCACTATATTTCTGAAACTTATCAGGATGCATTGATACATTTTTTTCGTATTTCATCACTTTGCATTTTCTCTTTGACCCACTGAGATCACACTTCCAATTCTTACCTTTACCCCTTAAGAACTGTGTTAGCAAGCAAAGGCCATCACGGAGCTCACCACCAAATCAAATGTACCCTCACTCCCAATGGTACCTGATCTCTCCAGAGCATCTGACAGTGATTTTTTTCCTCTTGATACTGTACTACCTTGACTTTGCTGACATCACTCTTCTGGTTCTTCTAACTCAGACTATTCAGTGTTAGTTCTCTAGCACTAGATCCTTCTTCCTCAGCCAGCTCCTGATATATTGGTGTTCATGGTTCATGCCCAAGCCTTCTACTCTTCTCACTCTCTATGGAAGATCTCATTCACTCCTACATTTCCACTATGATCTATAGTTCATGAGTTTAAAAATCTTTAACCCAGAGATTTTGCATAATCAAGGGCCCACTGGACATTCCAACCTCAAATTCAACATGATCAGAACTGTGTGTTTCTCAAATCCTTCTCTTTATTCTATATTCTGAATCGTTATTATCTTAGGCATCATATTTGGCAAAAGGAATAGTCATTTCACCTAATTCAAGTAAAAAGGAAACTTACCTTAAGAATACCACAAGCAATCTCAAGGATTTTTTAAGCATAGGAAATAAAGCTCACAGCAACTAAAACTAGAAATCTCAAAGTCAGAACCTGAGGCTGCCTTCACCATCTCTTAAATCAAGGCTTGCTTTATGTCCTACACATCTGCCCCAGTCTTCCAACTGGCTTTCTGAGTCCTCTATTTTTCCATTATTTCAGTATCTTATAATGATTTCCCATTCCCAACTTATAATAACACTTCAGCTTAAGTATCTACCATCAACTGTAATTTCACTGTTTTCTTATTTTGTTATATTTATACTATTATTCATTTCATATTATACCCTTTTACATAAAGGATTTGAGGTGACTTATTATTGCAATCAGTTTGATAATACTTAAGCATCCACTTCCTCAAAAAACCGCCTACCACATAGAGTGCTGCAAGAATTAAATACAATTATTTTGGTAAAGGAATTAGCACACTGCTTGGATTACGGCAAGTTGTTAATAAATAACGTCACAAGATATGCCAAATCAGATTGGTTGGCAGTAATGCCTGGAATGAGGTACTGAGGTGATTACTAAGGCAGTGTTCAGGCTAAATGGGAAAGAGGGCAGTAACTGTTCATTTAATATGTGCTGGGCACCATTACACTCTTGAAAGAATGGGAAATTATGCCACAATTAACTGGTTATCTGACATGGATTGGGATACATACTCACAAAACACTGCTTTATGGAATGAATTTCTTTTTGCTCTAAAGAAAATTTTTATTTGGTTCTGCTAGCTTTAACCTCATCTTTCTAGATTTTGACTATTCTCCACTTTAGGATGTACCAAACCTGACCTTCTCTTACCTGCATTTATTCTAGCCCTATCTTCTCTACTGTTTACACATAGTTATTTTATCAATAGCTACTGTCTGGTTATTTCTTCAATAGAGTTAGTTTATATGTAATTGGCAAATAGAGGAATCTTGTCACTATAATGCAAAGTTGTGAAAGATTTTATTCCCAGCATATTAATGACTTGAAGTAACCAGGGGCAGGAGAAAACCCCTACAGAAGCACCTTCCTTTACTGCAAGACGTGGTTACTTTTACTGGTTTAAAGAATTACTTGACTTTCCTTTATATTAAGCTATCTTGGGAGGCTGCAAGTATAGACGGAGATGTGAACACCTTTCCCCACTATCAAAATAAAATAAAACAAAACACCTTAATTGGTGAAGGGTATCTCCGAATTATGTTTTTAGTTTTGATTAAACTGGTCTCCACTAGAAGCAAATATCTTCACGGAGGAAGTATGAACTCCAGAGTACATGGCTGCAAAGTGTGGACTGGGTCTAGGTGTAAACGTCAGAAGGTATCTGTGCTGCCACTTGGATCGATATTTTACTTGGTAGCGCTAAACTTAAAAAGTTATACAGCTGGAAGCAATCTGTACCAACATTACCTTTCTCATAAGCCCTGTTAGTTTAGTGTTCACTTTTGCAGAATGTGAGATTTTCCAGGAACACACACATGGCATTATGGCAGGAATGACTGTATTTTAGTCTTTGCTCATTTTGCTTCCTTAATATATCTCTTAATAACCAGTATCAACTTTTTGTTCTCAGAACACAAATATCTACCAAAAAAAAAAACTATTTAATTTACTTTAGTCAGTATCTTTCGATATAAACAAATGCTCATGTATTTTGGAGGATGATGATGATATGTAACTCTACTTTTGATAAATTTCCCGTAACTCCAGAAACAGAAGCTCCCAAATTAAAAGGGTTCTAAACATTCATTCAAAAAAGGTAGCAACAACAAAAAAAAAAGTAGCAACTTTCAACTTGGATAGAGACTTCTTCACAGGAGAATGCAGTGATTAGGTTATCTGATTAGTCCCCAAAAGCCTATTTCATTTGTAGTGAATCTAGTGTACAGGATATTTGGAATGAAAAATAAAAGAAAATGGCATTATTACAATGCTACTGGTTAAAATGCACTGAAAGGCTAAACTAAATATATACAGTTTTAAATTTATCATGTATGTTCTCAATTAAGAAAAGGAGAATTAACTGAAGAATAAATAGGTAGAGATTCTCTGATGGAGCTCTTAATGAGATTTTGATAATTTCCGGGTTTAAAACACAAGGATCTCACTGTATAGTTTAGAAAACAGGACAAAACTGATTGAGAAACACTCAAGACTTCATGTTCTGATACTAGTTCAATAATCCCACAGAAAAGCAAATAGCTATGGTTTTAAAACTGGATTAGTACACCATACCTATTATCTTTAAAGCAACCATTTAAGAAATATAAACTGTTCAAACAACCTCTACTTTAGAGGCCACATGGGAGAGAAGAGGGTAACTTCAAAGTAACGTCAAACTGCCCTTCAATTTGAGATTTCATGGTTTTTAAAGCTTGAAAAAAAGAGGCACGCAAGGAAATTTATGGTTAGAAATGAGCTACTTTTAAAAGAAAAAGTACAATTTCCTGTTCCGCAGATGAAGAATTGGATTTCTTTTCAAAACTGACAAGGGTTGTTGGCACTTTATGACTAAAAGCGACCTGCAGTCTTTGTTCCTTTGGTTTTAACAAACCACAAAACTGAAATATAAGTAAAAATCAGCTATGTTTACTGACCACCTTAAGTGCATAAGATACAATACGAAAAGCACAAAAGAGGAGCATGAAGAAAATTAATGCTCTCATAGGCATTGAAGTTTTGTAAAAATGATTTATGCTTATTAACTGAATCCAAGAAACATAAAATATAAACAGGTATGAGAGCATACAAGACAATATGATCCTAAATGATATAATGCATAAAGTAATTTAAAGCAATGTATCATAGGGCATGGGGTATTATTAAACAGAAAAAAAAAAGGCCTACATTTGGGCCTGCATTATGTAAGTCAAGTTTACTCGACTATTAACATAGTATTTCTTTCATTGAAAAGAAGTAAAAAGAGCACATTCCAAATTAGAAGAATTTAATTACTCAATTCTTTAGATACTAGTTAAGGCAAGATAGGCTACTGCTCAAAGAAGTGATATGATGCAAATATTCTGTAAAGATTACTTTGCTGTACTGTAACCTGTGGGAAGGGAAACTGGTGAGGCAAAGAGATCAGCTAAGAAGCAAATACAGAAGCTCCTCTACTTGTAAAATTTTACTTTATGAAAGTTTCAGTATGAAACAAAAGCACGCTCACCCTGTTCACAGCGAAGGACAGCATTTATAGTCAACAGTGGTCACTATCATTTGGCCATCTCGTTTTTCAGAGTATAGAGTGTTTTATAAATACTAACTCCATTTTGGCTGTTAAATACAAAAGCAATTCCACATGTTGAAAATACGAATAAGAAGGGTTTGATTCCAACGGAAATAAATGACATTAATAAAAAATACCATCTTCAAAATAAAAAATTAGTAAGCAAATGGTGACTGTTGAACAGCCATATGGGATGAGAGTACGAATGATTCTGAGGGTAATAAGTGAATCAAGCCATAAATGGAAAATGCTGTGCTTATGTAAGCAATAAAAGGCACCGAGACATGGGAAAATTAAAAGGTATAGTTAGATGATTAGTATGGAAAGCAGATACCAACTGGCCCACTGTTAATTTAGGAGAAGGGAACCAGTTTTGAAAACTTATGGCTAAGTATGGTGCACAGTGCTGAAGATGAGATTTTTGTTGCAAGTCAGAAGCTTATGGTTCACAAGTTCAAGGCCCATGAGTATACTCAAAGTGAGGCGTGTGTGGTCAGGTCTGTGGGTCCCATGGCTGATGATAATGTTACTGCCTATCAGGTATTTCCTTTTCTTGTGTCTTTTCGCATTTAATTCTTACTATTATTAGCCCTATTTAACCAATGAGGAAAAAATGGAGGCACAGAGATGTTAAGTTATTTTCCTAAGGTCAGAAAAAGTAAGTGTCACAGCTGGGATTGGAACCCAGGCAGTGGGCTTCAGAACTGCACTCTTAACCACTAAGACACACTACTGCCCACTAGGGAGCTCCCTATGACACCTGGAATAATTATCAGGGGGTGGGTGGAAAGCTGCCTCCATAGAATTTCAATAAAGATAAAAACGGTCTGTTTTGGTAAAAAATGTCTTGGTCCTATATTAATGTGGAGAGAAAAGGTATAGGATCAATGATAACACAGAGAAAGAGGGTGTACTTAGATTTAAAGCTTATAAAGACTGATTCCTATTTGCTACAAATCTATATGGGGACTGCAGGCAGGAAGAAACTGCTCCTTAGTCTCTTTGGAATTAAAAAAATGACTTTGTAAACAGGATTCTAGAACTTCCTTTAATAATAAAACATACATATATATACATTAACTATAGGTTAGCTGATTAGGGAATGGGGCAGAATAGAGCAATAAGGGCATGCAGTGAATGCTGAGGGAGCTATTTCAAAGGAAAGAGAAACAGAGAAGAGGAAAGTAGAGAAGGCTGGGTGATTAGTGAAAAGGGGTTGTGTTCTTAAAGATGCTTAATACTGGACAGATGGGTCAGAGTTTACAAAGCAAGCATACTTAGTATGAAGGCCATGGGTCACTGACAACACAGGGCAAGTTACCAAGTGAGTATCAGAATCTGCAAGATGAATGATGTGGAAGTACAAGAGTGGTCCTTTGGCCGGCTGTGCCCCGTATGACACAGCTCAGCCCTGCCACTCAACAGGAAACCAAAGAAGTCCTGGCCAGGAAGAAACTCCTTCAGTTTGAAAATCCCCTTCTTGCAACTTGACTGGGTTTGTTGCTCACACTTAGCATCTTGATTTCTTTGACCCTTGTTGTCCAGACTCCTTTAATACCTGAGCTGTCATAATGGAAATGTCAGAACAGTCAACACATTAAGAATGGACTGAGCCGGAAGGAGACAGAGGTTGGACGTGATACTATCCCTGAGAATTACTCCAAATTTCATTCTAACTTTTTCAAGAAGTCAGCAAACTGAACTTTTCTTTTTAGGGAAATAAGTAGTAGCACTCTAACAGCAATATTTACTAGTCTAAGATGAGAAAGCTTTTAATTATCATTTAAAAGGTAAGAATCAGGGGGCACCTTCAAGATGGTGGAGGAGTAAGATGTGCAGATTACCTTCCTCCCCACAAACACATCAAAACTACATCTACATGTGGAACAACTCCTACTGAAACCTACTGAACGCTGGCAGAACACCTCAGACCTCCCAAAAGGCAAGAAACTCCCCACGTACCTGGGTAGGGCAAAAGAAAAAAGGAAAAAGAGAGACAAAAGAATAGGGACGGGACCTGCACCTCTGGGAGGGAGCTGTGAAGGAGGAAAAGTTTCCACACACTAGGAAGGCCCTTCACTGGTGGAGACGGGGGGTGGCGGGGGGGAAGCTTTGGAGCCATGGAGGAGAGCACAGCAACAGGGGTGCAGAAGGCAAAGCAGAGAGATTCCTGCACAGAGGATCGCTGCCGACCAGCACTCTCCAGCCCGAGAGGCTTGTCTGCTCACCCGCTGGGACGGGTGGGGGCTGGGAGCTGAGGCTCGGGCTTCGGAGGTCGGATCCCAGGGAGAGAACTGGGGTTGGCGGCGTGAACACAGCCTGAAGGGGGCTAGCGTGCCACAGCTAGCCGGGAGGGAGTCCGGGAAAAAGTCTGGACCTGCTTAAGAGGCAAGAGACCATTGTTTCGCGGCACGCAAAGAGAGGGGATTCAGAGCACCGCCTAAATAGGCTCCAGAGATGGGTGCGAGCCACAGCTATCATCGTGGACCCCAGAGACGGGCATGAGATGCTAAGGCTGCTGTTGCAGCCACCAAGAAGCCTCTGTGCAAGCACAGGTCACTATCCACACCTCCCCTCCCAGGAGCCTGTGCAGCCCGCCACGGCCAGGGTCCCGTGATCCTGGAACAACTTCCCCGGGAGAACAAATGGCACTCAGGCTGTTGCAATGTCACACTGGCCTCTGCCCCGCAGGCTCACCCCGCATTCTGTACCCCTCCCTCCCCCGAGCCTGAGTGAGCCAGAGCCACCGAATCAGCTGCTCCTTTAACCCCATCCTGTCTGAGCGAAGAACAGACACCCTCAGGTGACCTACATGCAGAGGCGGGGCAAATCCAAAGCTGAACTCCAGGAGCTGTGTGAACAAAGAGAAAGGGAAATCTCTCCCAGAGCCTCAGGAGCAGTGGATTAAATCTCCACAATCAACTTGATGTACCTGCATCTGTGGAATACCTGAATAGACAATGAATCGTCCCAAAATTGAGGCGGTGGACTTTGGGAGCAACTGTAGATTTGGGGTTTGCTTTCTGCATCTAATTTGTTTCTGGTTTTATATTTATCTTAGTTTAGTATCTAGAGCTTATTATCATTGGTAGATTTGTTTATTGATTTGGTGGCTCTCTTCTTTTTAATTATAAATATATATATATATATATATGTATTTTTCTTCCTTTTTCTCTTTTTCTGAGTGTGTATGTGTATACTTCTTTGTGTGATTTTGTCTGTATAGCTTTGCTTTTGCCATTTGTCCTAGGGTTCTGACTGTCCTTTTTTTTTTTTTTTTTTAGTATAGTTTTTAGCGCTTATTATCATTGGTGGATTTGCTTTTGGCTTGGTTGCTCTCTTCTTTCTCTCTCTTTTTTTTGTTACTTTTTTATTTTTACTAATTTTTTTCTATTTTAATAACTTTATTTTATTCTTTCTTTCTTTTCCTCCCTCCCTCCCTCCTTCTCTCTCTCTCTCTCTCTCTTTCTTTCTTTCTTTTTCTCCCTTTTCTTCTGAGCTGTGTAGCTGACAAGGTCTTGGTGCTCTGGCCAGGTATCAGGCCTGAGCCTCTGAGGTGGGAGAGCCGAGTTCAGGACATTGGTCCACCAGAGACCTCCCAGCCCCACATAATATCAAACAGTGAAAGCTCTCCCAGAGATCTCTATCGCAACGCTAAGACCTAGCTCCACTCAATGAACAGGAAGATACAGTGCTGGACACCCTATGCCAAACAACTAGCAAGACAGGAACACAAACCCACCCATTAGCAGAGAGGCTGCCTAAAATCATAATAAGGACACAGACACCCAAAAACACACCACCGGACGTGGACCTGCCCACCAGAAAGACAAGATCCAGCCTCATACACCAGAACACAGGCACCAGTCCCCTCCACCAGGAAGCCTACACAACCCACTGAACCAACCTTACCCACTGGGAGCAGACACCAAAAACAACAGGAATTACGAACCTGCAGCCTGTGAAACAGAGACCCCAAACACAGTAAGTTAAGCAAAATGAGAAGTCAGAGAAATACACAGCAGATGAAGGAGCAAGGTAAAAACCGACTGGACCAAACAAATGAAGAGGTGGTCTACCTGAAAAAGAATTCAGAGTCATGATAGTAAAGATGATCCAAAATCTTTGAAACAGAATGGAGAAAATACAAGAAACGTTTCACAAGGACCTAGAACTAAAGAGCAAACAAACAAGGATGAACAACACAATAAATGAAATTTAAAATTCTCTAGAAGGAATCAACAGCAGAAGAACTGAGGCAGAAGAACAGATAAGTGACCTGGAAGATAAAATAGTGGAAATAACTACCGCAGAGCAGAATAAAGAAAAAAGAATGAAAAGAATTGAGGACAATCTCAGAGACCTCTGGGACAACATTAAACGCACCAACGTTTGAATTATAGGGGTCCCAGAAGAAGAAGAGAAAAAAAAAGGGACTGAGAAAATATTTGAAGAGATTATAGTTGAAAACTTCCCTAATACGGGAAAGGAAATAGTCAATCAACTCCAGGAAGCGCAGAGTCCCATACAGGATAAATCCAAAGAGAAACACGCCAAGACACATATTAATCAAACTATAAAAAATTAAATACACAGAAAAAATATTAAAAACTGCAAGGGAAAGCAACAATTAACATAAAAGGGAATCCCCATAAGGTTAACAGCTGATCTTTCAGCAGAAACTCTGCAAGCCAGAGGGAGTGGCAGGACATATTTTAAAGTAATGAAAGGGAAAAACCTACAACCAAGATTACTCTACCCAGCAAGGATCTCATTCAGATTTGACGGAGAAATTAAAACCTTTACAGACAAGCAAAAGCTAAGAGAATTCAGCACCACCAAACCAGCTCTACAACAAATGCTAAAGGAACTTCTCTAGGCAGGAAAAACTAGAGGAGGAAAAGACTTACAATAACAAACCCAAAACAATTAAGAAAATGATAATAGGAACATACATATTGATAACTACCTTAAATGTAAATGGATTAAATGCTCCAACCAAAAGACATAGACTGGCTGAATGGATACAAAAACAAGACCCGTACATATGCTGTCTACAAGAGACCCACTTCAGACCTAGGGACACATACGGACTGAAAGTGAGGGGATGGAAAAAGATATTCCATGCAAATGGAAATCAAAAGAAAGCTGGAGTAGTAATTCTCATATCAGACAAAACAGACTTTAAAATAAAGACTATTACAAGAGACAAAGAAGGACACTACCTAATGATCAAGGGATCAATCCAAGAAGAAGATATAACAATTGTAAATATTTATGCACCCAACATAGGAGCACCTCAATACATAAGGCAAATGCTAACAGCCATAAAAAGGGAAATCAACACAATCACAGTAGGGGAGTTTAACACCCCACTTTCACCAATGGACAGATCATCCAAAATGAAAATAAATAAGGACACACAAGCTTTAAATGATACATTAAACAAGATGGACTTAATTGATATTTATAGGACATTCCATCCAAAAACAGCAGATTACACTTTCTTCTCAAGTGCTCATGGAACATTCTCCAGGATAGATCATATCTTGGGTCACAAATCAAGCCTTGGTAAATTAAAGAAAACTGAAATCGTATCAAGTATCTTTTCTGACCACAACGTTATTAGATTAGATATCAATTACAGGAAAAAAACTAAAAAATACAAACACATGGAGGCTAAACAATACACTACTAAATAACCAAGAGATCATTGAAGAAATCAAAGAGGAAATCAAAAAATAGTAGAAACAAATGACAATGAAAACACGACAACCCCAAAACTATGGGATGCAGCAAAAGCAGTTCTAAGAGGGAAGTTTATAGCAATACAATCCTACCTCAAGAAACAAGACACATCTCAAATAAACAACCTACTCTTACACTAAAAGCAATTAGAGAAAAAAGAATTTAAAAAACCCCGAAGTTAGCAGAAGGAAAGAAATCATAAAGATCAGATCAGAAATAAATGAAAAAGAAATGAAGGAAACGATAGCAAAGATCAATAAAACTAAAAGCTGGTTCTTTGAGAAGTTAAACAAAATTGATAAACCATTAGCCAGACTCATCAAGAAAAAAAGGGAGAAGACTCCAATCAATAGAATTAGAAATGAAAAAGGAGAAGTAACAATTTACAATGCAGAAATACAAAGGATCATGAGAGATTACTACAAGCAACTCTATGCCAATAAAATGGACAGCCTGGAAGAAATGGACAAATTCTTAGAAAAGCACAACCTTCTGAGACTGAACGAGGAAGAAATAGAAAATATAAACAGACCAATCACAAGCACTGAAACTGAAACTGTGATTAAAAATCTTCCAACAAACAAAAGCCTAGGACCAGATGGCTTCACAGGCCAATTCTATCAAACACTTCGAGAAGAGCTAACGCCTATCCTTCTCAAACTCTTCCAAAATATAGCAGAGGGGGAACACTCCCAAACTCGTTCTATGAGGCCATCATCATCCTGATACCAAAACCAGACAAAGATGCCACAAAAAAAGAAAAGTACAGGCCAATATCACTGATGAACATAGATGCAAAAATCCTCAACAAAATACTAGCAAACAGAATTCAACAGCACATTAAAAGGATCACATACCATGATCAAGTGGGGTTTATCCCAGGAATGCAAGGATTCTTCAATATACGCAAATCAATCAATGTGATAAACCATGTTAACAAATTGAAGGAGAAAAACCATATCATCATCTCAAAAGATGCAGAAAAATCTTTCGACAATATTCAACACCCATTTATGATAAAAACCCTCCAGAAAGTAGGCATAGAGGGAACTTACCTCAACATAATAAAGGCCATATATGAGAAACCCACAGCCAGCATCGTTCTCAATGGTGAAAAACTGAAACCATTTCCACTAAGACCAGGAACAAGACAAGGTTGCCCACTCTCACCACTATTATGCAACATAGTGTTGGAAGTTTTAGCCACAGCAATCAGAGAAGAAAAAGAAATAAAAGGAATCCAAATTGGAAAAGAAGAAGTAGAACTGTCACTGTTTGCAGATGACATGATACTACACATAGAGAACCCTAAAGATGCTACCAGAAAACTAGTAGATCTAATCAATGAATTTGGTAAAGTTGAAGGATACAAAATT
Organism: Balaenoptera borealis; assembly: GCF_965194805.1. Classification (NCBI taxonomy): domain Eukaryota; kingdom Metazoa; phylum Chordata; class Mammalia; order Artiodactyla; family Balaenopteridae; genus Balaenoptera; species Balaenoptera borealis. The sequence continues at coordinate 32,300,631 of NC_138876.1, read as the reverse complement.
AATGCACAGAAATCTCTTGCATTCCTATACACTAATGACGAAAAATCTGAAAGAGAAGTTAAGGAAACACTCCCATTTACCACTGTAACAAAAATAAAATACCTAGGTATAAACGTACCTAAGGAGACAAAATACCTGTATGCAGAAAACTATAAGACACTGACGAAAGAAATTAAAGATGATACAAACAGATGGAGAGATCCATGTTCTTGGATTGGAAGAATCAACACTGTGAAAATCACTATACTACCCAAAACAATCTACAGATTCATTGCAATCCCTATCAAACTACCAATGGCATTTTTCACAGAACTAGAACAAAAAATTTCACATTTTGTATGGAAACACAAAAGACCCTGAAAGCCAAAGCAATCCTGAGAAAGAAAAACGGAATTGGAGGAATCAGGCTCTCTGACTTCAGACTATACTACAAAGCTACAGTAATCAAGACAATATGGTACTGGCACAAAAACAGAAATATAGATCAATGGAAGAGGACAGAAAGCCCAAAGATAAACCCACGCACATACGGTCACCTTATCTTTGATAAAGGAGGCAAGAAGATACAATGGAGAAAAGACAGCCTCTTCAATAAGTGGTGCTGGGAAAACTGGACAGCTACATGTAAAAGAATGAAATTAGAACACTCCCTAACACCATACACAAAAATAAACTCAAAATGGATTAAAGACCTAAATGTCAGGCCAGGCACTATAAAACTCTTAGCGGAAAACACAGGCAGAACACTCTATAACATAAATCACAGCAAGATCCTTTTTGACCCACCTCCTAGAGAAATGGAAATAAAAACAAAAATAAACAAATGGGACCTAATGAAACTTAAAAGCTTTTGCACAGCAAAGGAAAGCATAAAGGAGGCGAAAAGACAACCCTCAGAATGGGAGAAAATATTTGCAAACAAAGCAAGTGACAAAGAATCTCCAAAATATACAAGCAGCTCATGCAGCTCAATATCAAAAAAACAAACAACCCAATCCAAAACTGGGCAGAAGACCTCCAAAGAAGGTCTTTGTATTTCTCCAAAGAAGATATACAGATTGTCAACAAACACATGAAAGAATGCTCAACATCACTAATCATTAGAGAATGCAAATCAAAACTACAATGAGGTATTACCTCACACCAGTCAGAATGGCCATCATCAAAAAATCTACAAACAATAAATGCTCGAGAGGGTGTGGAGGAAAGGGAACACTCTTGCACTGTTGGTGGGAATGTAAATTGATATAGCCACTATGGAGAAGAGTATGGAGGTTCTTCAAAAAACTAAAAATAGAACTACCATATGACCCAGCAATCCCACTACTGGGCATATACCTTAAGAAAACCGTAATTCAAAAAGAGTCATGTACCACAATGTTCATTGCAGCTCTATTTACAATAGCCAGGACATGGAAGCAACGTAAGTGTCCATTGACAGATGAATGGATAAAGAAGATGTGGCACATATATACAATGGAATATTACTCAGCCCTAAAAAGAAACGAAATTGAGTTATTTGTAGTGAGGTGGATGGAATCTGTCATACATAGTGAAGTAAGTCAGAAAGAGAAAAACAAATACCATATGCTAACACATACATATGGAATCTAAAAAAAAAAAAAAAAAAGGTTCTGAAGAACCTAGGGGCAGGACAGGAATAAAGATGCAGACATAGAGAATGGACTTGAGGACGTGGGGAGAGGGAAGGGTAAGCTGGGACGAAGTGAGAGAGTGTCATGGACATATATACACTACCAAATGTAAAATAGATAGCTAGTAGGAAGCAGCCGCATAGCACAGGGAGATCAGCTTGGTGCTTTGTGTCCACCTAGAGAGGTGGGATAGGGAGGGTGGGAGGGAGACGCAAGAGGGAGGAGATATGGGGATGTATGTATATGTATAGCTGATTCACTTTGTTATACAGCAGAAACTAACACACCACTGTAAAGCAATTATACTCCAATAAAGATGTTAAAAATAAATAAATAAATAAACAAAAAGTTAAGAATCAGTGCAAGCAGAAAACTTTATATTAATTTATAATGCACACTCCGGAGACTCTTTCATTACTTTCAGACTTATTTCCAGAAATCATACATTTCTATGGCAAGCAGGATATCCTATATCCAGGAAATCCTATATCCAGAATGAATATTAAATGGATATTCATTCCTCTGTATTAGTACAGATACTTAAGAATGAACACAGCGATATTTTTATTCCTATTATTTTTAGTGATTTTTTTAAGGACCAAAATATTCACTTGGTCATCAACTCTATTCAAGGCAGGTAATTCCTTGTTTCTTAAAGCTCACTAATGTCCAGAACAAACAAATAATAATCAGAGGCTACATGGCAGTAAAATAATATATATTTTAAAAAGTCAAGATAGGTACAAAATATGGAAAAAGATAGAAGGAAAAATAGAAAACACAGTTTTTTTAGTTCTAATAGTGTCACAGCACAATATGAATAAGATCAGAAGAGTACTCTTAATGGAACTAGCTAACTAGCTTTATCCTAAAACTTCTAAGGGCAAGAATAATTTTCAATTTTGCTAGCAAAGCATAAGATAAAATGAATCCAGAAGATTCAACCTTTTATATCTTTTTTTAAAAGGACATAAAAGGGCAATTTTTTTCCTGGAAGAGCATAAAAACGATTGATATGTTACCTCCATTTTCTAAATTTAAGCACTCCAGGTGAATGAAATGCTAAGCAAACTACGACTTCTATTTCCTGAATGGGAAAAACTATTAATTTCTGAAGTTTACTGTGATTCTTGCTGGAAACATAGAAGAGGTAAGGCAGAATCAGCACATGAGCAAAGATAAATTGGCCTTGGAGTTCACAATTTTCTAAGTCATTTCTATCAGCCTTGATATAGTTTTTAGTATACTCACATCTTCTTCTGAGAGTGTTCCAATCTTGGTGTCTTCTGTCAAGAGTGATACCCAGAAACAAACCTAATATCAGACTCTGTTAGGGAGGAGTAAAGAACTATGATGGACTTTGTTCTGGATACTGTATTTCTATCACTGCAGCTTAAGATCAAATCACCCCCTAACTTGTATTGGTCTGTTAGTCAACTTGAAAACCAAAATCCAGTTTGCTTACCTGCTAAGTGACTGGCTTTTGCACAATAGATGCATAGTATCTTTAAATCCATGCCTTAGCAAAAGTACAAAAAAGTAACATGATCTCACACTGAAGAATTATTCTCAAAGTAAAAAAAGGTTTATTCTCAAAGTTAAATAATGGAAAAGAAAATGTCAAATGTTTGAATGCAACTTGTTTTTTTACCTTCAATGGATCTGGCCCACTCACTTGAGCAGATAAACTTCACTTCTACCATCTAAGCAGCGCACACTTCTGTCACATTACAACCTGTTCTGTCTATGGTACTGGTACATTTAATGTTCTGCTGTTGAGTTTATTTATTGTTTATTATAGTAATATACAATTCTAAGATATAACAATCTTGCTATAAATATGTAATTGTTCAGTAAATATGTGACAACATATGAAATGTTATGACTATGTAAATGCTTCACATAAAATATATTATTGTATAATAAAATGTTATAAACAATATTTAATTATATAGCATATATTACATGTAAAAGTATATATAATATATAATATAATAAACATTTATAATATATAAACATTATAATACTATATACTATAGTACTATATAATACTACCATTACTTTCTTTTCTGAAACTTACAGGCAATGCTCTACTCCAAAAGCTGAAGTGTCTCAAAAATAAACTCTGAAGGCAGGCAATGCCTTTAAAAATTAATAGTTTCCTAAACTAATGTGTTGTTGGTTTTTAAAAAAACTGTACTCTGTCTTGTATTCTCCACTCACTTTCTTCATTTGAAGGACAGTTTCTTGGTTCACACTAAGTTCTATTTTTATATTCTAAAATCCTAAAAACCCTAAAATATATAAGCTTTCTTTTTCTTCTCTCCGTTTGAAACATGGATAAAAGACACTGTATTGGTCAAAAGAATTGGTGAAATTCTTTTTCGTAAGTTTAGCAAGAGGTCCAGGTATTTAACTGAATAATTGAAAATAACATTAAAATAACAGGAAAGGTACAAAGGGCGACTTGCACCTGCTGCTTTATTCATGCAATTTTTCTATATTTTAAAAAAAGCTGGAAACTGCTATCAAATAATTATAGTTTAAGCTTCATTTCCTTTCAGACTTTTTGTTTGGAAGATCTGAAAATTCTAGGATAATAAAAGTATTACCAGAGTAGATGTTCTTCCACAGAAACTTCAAAATACCGTATTATTATTTAACTGTGGTTAAAACAAAAGCCATTTTACTACAGTGCTCCACACTTCCGTAAAATGTTGCTAAACAATCTGTAAGCAAACTATTGCAATTTAGAAAATAATATCTCCTACTTTAAAAGGCCACAACTAAATTATTAGTTTAAAAAGGCTTATAGGACCAGCAGTGTGCTAGGCCTTTGAGTACTAGAATAGGAACTATAAAATGAAAAAATACAAAAGCAAGAAAGGGTGATGATTTTGATGAAATAAAAATTCTGACAGAACATAGGAAGAACAATGCCTAACTACTATTTTCTATACTCTGCTAATTCAGTTAATATGAACAAGGATTAAGAAAGAAACTTCCCAAGCAGATAACTCTCTTTCTCCACACTCAGAAGTTTCAGCCTTGCCTGACAAGATTTGAAGTCAAATGTAAAGTAGACTCAAGATAAGGCTAAGCTCAGGTAGAGCTTTTAGCTACAGATGTTATGAGGTACGAACATTTAGCAGCTGTATCACTGGTGAATTGGGAATAACGTGTTAAACTTCATACATAAAAACTTTCTAGTCGAGAAAGCACATGCCCCAACATCTGTTCGTTCCTACTAGCAACCAGAAAATCTTTTTTAAATTTCAGGGTAGTTTTTGCCTAACCATAAAAGAAAGCCAATCCTATTCTTTTATTCTTTGCAATGTCACAACTCCAGGCCATGAATCAAAAAGAGAAGTAAACAGTTACATTTCTGAATAGTTTGGGGAAAATAAAAGGTTGGGACTTTAATAGAAACATAGTAAGAAAAAGTTAAACCAGAAAAACATGATTATATGCAGTGTAAGTGCTCTCATACCTTGCAGATAGCTGTGTAGATCAGTACAATCCTTTTTGAAGGCAATCTGACAAAAGGTTTCTAGAGTCACTAAATTATTTATGACCTTTGATACAGTAATTCCAATTCTAGAAATCTATGCTAAAGAAATAATCTCAGAAATTAAAAAAGGGCTAAATATATATTAATATGTTCCTTGCAACATGATCCAGACTAGGGAGAACCCATTGGAAAAGAATCCATTGATATGTTTAAGAGCATTACACTTTGGCCACAGGATGGAAATTTTATACAGGCATTAAAATAACTATAAAAAAAATATATTCTATAAAATGTTAAATAGAAAAGGCAGGAGATAAAATTAGTTACAATCCAAATGCATATACAATTATCTTTAAGGTATGTACAGAAAAAGTACAAATGAAGTAAATTATAATATTATTAATTAGACCAAGAATGCAGGGTTAATGGGTGATTTTCGTAATCTTTTTGCTCTTTTTCCAATTTTTCTAAACGTTTAATGAAACTTGTATAATGCATAAACAGAATTTGTGAAAACAAGTAAAAAACTGACTTGGAAGTAATCAAGAGTAATGAGGACATAATCAAATTATATCTAGAATTACACTTTTTTAAAAAAATTGAAGTATAGTTGATTTACAATGTTGTGTTAGTTTCAGGTATCCAGCAAAGCGATTCAGTTATACATGTGTATATATGTATATATCTATTCTTTTTCAGATTCTTTTCCATTATAGGTTATTACATCTAGAATTATTCTGACTCAAATAAATATAGATTATAGAGTAAAATTCAAGTAATTCAAGTAAAATTAAAGTGGATACATATTAAAAATCAAATATATTTGTTCAATGTGTATAAATCAATCTGATCTAAAAAAATGTTTCATTCTATGTAGTAGATGAGCAATACATTAGCTATTTTACAAATTTAGACATTTAACAAAGAACATGAGGCATTTAATTTAGACATTTTTTAAAAGAACATTAAAATAGCCTTTCTATTGTCTCATATATACAATTATATTACTTGCAGTTTCTATGATATAATTTCATAATGATTTTCACATATTATTAGATTTACAAAAATACCATTTGTCTTTTCTCCTTTCTCTATTTTATAAATGAAAGCAGATTTAAAATTCCAAACCATGAAAAGTTCTAAAGAAAAAAATATATAAAAAAGAATACTTTATCCAATCATTCTTTTCCATTATACAACCACTAGATGTATACTTTTTGATAATTTACATTGTCTTATGACAATTCCTATAGCATAAGGACCAGCAAAAGGACAAAAACATATCTCTAAGCAAAGATTTGAGGAGGAGGAAGATGAAAATGACTAGAACGTTAGAAGTAGAAACAAATTACCCTAAGCATAAGAACCCAAACTATATTATCAAGCAAAAATTGTTAATTCCCATAAAAATTATATGAATAAACAAAACTAAGTACTTAGTACTACTCACAATTAAATAAAGTAAGAAAAATACTAAGTCATTTACTGCACACCAGACATTGTAACGAGGTCTTTTAAATAAATTCATGATCTAACTTAACGTGGTCATTATTTACCATAGGATTTACTACATTAAGGCCACATTACAGGGGCGTTTTTCACACGTCTACTTTCTCCATTAAATGGTAAGTTGCTGTGGCAGTACTATTTTACTTACTGCTAACTCCCACCCTTCTTGGCACAAGGTACACATCAGGTGTTTAATACATGCTGAATGAATTTAATTCGCTACAGATAGGGTGGCTCTACCTCCCAAACTGTCCAGGACAGTTCTGGTTTTGCCTGTGGTATCAGCATTATTAAAAACAGTATACCTTTTTGCTTTCAAAGTGTCCTGATTTGGACCACAAATTACCTGAAAACACTACTGCACGTAAGTTAAAATTCTTTCTAAAATGTCATTAAAATTTCCAGAATGCAAAGAATGAATGAGCTAAGGCACTGAGCACTGTCAAATAAAGTAGCAGAGGCGAAAAGAGCAGGTGAGGAGCAAGCAGGCAGCAAGAGCACTGAGCCACCTCACCACTTTTGCTGCTTGCTGGTCTCAAGAGAAAGCAAGTCCTGCATTTAGAGAGTCTTCCGAAAGCTAATTTTCCATTTATACCAGCACTGAAAGGGCTCTCATTGCAACTGGGGATGCAAGGAATTCAGAAGGCTTATACTATATCAAGCATTACACCTTCTACAGTTCCATATTGACTAAATAAAGAAAAATTGCAATGAATCTATATATCCAAAAGCACCTTTTGAGAGAGCATTCATTTATATTTTTAATGGTACGACTGGAATAGATTTCATGTTATTCTTCTCTTTCCATAGAAGAAAGATTTTATAAGACCAACCTTCAGAAAAACAACAAGGCATAAATAAGGTTTAACTGAGCTCGGAAATTAAGTAATTTATTGATACATAAATACATTTAATTAAAACACTCATTTTGTTACCGGCTGAACTGTGTCAACCCCAAATATGTTAAAGTCCTAACTGCCAGTACCTCAGAATGTGACTGGATTTGGAGACAGGATCTTTAAAGAGGTAACTAAATTACAGTGAGGTCATATGGGTGGGCCCTAATCCAATATGCCTGGTGTCCTAATAAGGAGAGATCAGGACGCAGATACACACAGAGGGAAGACCATGTGAAGATAACAGGTAGAAGACTGCCATCTACAAGCCAAAGAAAGGGGCCTCAGAAGAAACCAACCCTGCTAATACCTGGATCTTGGACTCCTAGCCTCCAGAACTATGAGAAAATAAACCTGTAAATCCACATAATTCAGCAAATAATATTCAGCAATAAACTTGTAAATCCACATAATTCAGCAAATAATTCAGAATATTTTCAAATATCTAATTCATATTATGAAATGATGCATGGTGAAAAAAAAACCCATTTAAAGAGCAAGAAAGGCCACTGGATTTTTGTAAAACAGAGAACAAAATGTTCACTGATATGGTTTCAGATCCCACTTGCAACTAACCTTTAAGAAACCACCACTTGTTGAGCTTTGGTATAGTATCAAAGAAGAGTATTCACAATTATCTGAAAAAGGCTATGGAAATACTCCTCTCTTTTCAAATTACACAACCATCTGAGGCTGGATTGTCTTCATATTGTCAAACAAAGCAATATGTTACAAAAGGCTGAGTGTAGAAACAGACGTGAGAATTCAGGTATCTCCTTTTAAGCCAATCTTTAAAAAGTTTGCAAAATTATAAAACAATACCATTCTTATTGATGTTTTTGTTTTGGAAAATACATTTTTAATAAAATTATGTTATTGATGTAAGCATGCAATAGAATTACTTTCATTAGCAAATGAATTAAGAAGTTTTTAAACAACTTCTCAGTTTTAATTTCTAATACAGTAAATATCAGTAACTATAACCTACGTAAACAAAAACTCTTTGAAGTCCTTGTTAGGGGTTGAATTGTGTCCTCCCCACACTCATTTGTTGAAGGCCTAACCCTCAATGTGACTGTATTTGGAAGCTAGGGACTTTAAGGAGGTAACTCATAAGGATGGGGCCCACTCCTGTAGGACTGGGGTCCTTATAAGAAGAGGAAGAGACACCAGAGACCTCTCTCTGAGTGCACATAGAGGAAAGGTCATGTGAGGACACAGCGAGAAGGCACCATCTGCGAGTCAGGAAGAAAGGTCTTCAGACCAGAAACCAACCCCACCAGCGCCTTGACCTTGGACTTCTAGCCTCTAGAACTGTGAGGAAATAAATATCTATTATTTAAGCCACTCAGACTTTGGTATTTTGTTATGGCAGCCTGAGCAGTCCCTGATATTGTTAAAAGCTTAAAAGGGGTCCTGAGAACAAAAATCTGAAAATCACTGAATTAGACAGTAACTATTCGGCTGTGTAAATTAAATGTTTCTACACAATTTCTTACTTCATAATTACAACTTGGAAAAGTAATCATAATTTTCATTAGCTATCCAAAGTAGAAAAAGGGAGAAAATTAAGATCAACTCTAAACAAACCTTTTTTAACTTGATGTACACAACTGTATGCCATTTGAAAGCATATGAAAATGGGGAAACACACTGTAAAAGAATTAACGCAGGCTGCAAAAGTGCCTGCTTTTCATTTTCAGGAAACCAGGCTTGTCAATCTGTTTGGCCTAGCACAGACTAACTCTTAGAGTACTTGTTAAGTCTATTCACTTTCTGCATATAAAATGAGACATAAAACAAAACAGAAAAACATTCAGTTTTCCTTCATGAGAAAAAAATAACCAAAAAATTCCAAGAAGATATGAAGAAATCAATCAATAAATTGACAAACATACCAAGTGCAATTTTTTTAATCACACAAAACTTATCAAGAATATAGGGAAATAATAAAGTAATAGTAAGAAACACAATTTCCATATATGCAGAAAATCAAAGATTCTGCTCTCCTAGTAATTGTAGTTGATAACGCGAAAATGGTATCAAAGTTTGGAAGTCACCCAAGAATGAAAAAAAAATTTTTTTTTTATTGAAGTGTAGTTGATTTAAAATGTTGTGTTAGTTTCAGGTATACAGCAAAGTGATTCAATTATGTGTGTGTGTGTGTGTGTGTGTGTGTGTGTGTGTGTGTGTATACACGTATGTATATTCTTTTTCAGATTCTTTTCCATTACAGTTTATTACAACATACTGAATATATTTCCCCGTGCTATATAGTAGTTCCTTGTTTTTTATTTTACATATTTAAGAATGAACATTTTAATAGTTACGGGCCCTTAAGTAATTATTAAGTTATAAAAGCTTAGATGAGTGGAAAAAATGCATTTACCTCAACAAGTTTCTGAATTTCACGCACACAAATATGTTGTTGGGTTGCTTTTTAATAACATAAATTGTGCACTCAAGTACTACAGTTTTATGCATAGTAGTATTTTTAATCTAAAAAATCAAGCAAAATGCTTAATTTCTAAGGCTCTAATGCTAGGAATAGCGTTCAAAATTACATTTTAATAAATTTCATTTCATATAACTTTGTATGTAAAGAAAACACTAATTCAACTTGAGCTAACTTTTCTCTTGGTTTAGTGTTTGTATGGAAAAATAATTATGCAGTCCGTTTGGAAAAATATAATCAATCCATGGGCATGCAAGTATCAATTTTATCTTATGAGAATTTCTCCATGTTCCAGTTACTTCATTCCTTATTACATGCTGCAAAAAGCAGTAATAATTTTTATAGCCAAATATCACTTCATAAGATACCAGGTGGCTGTCAATATTTACCATAGAAGTCATGCATGAAATTTAAACATTACAAAAAATGACTTACCAGTTGACACTCCTGAAATATGCACATTTTCAGAATGTTCTGCAAGAGCACCATTTCCTAAAATTAAACATAATGAATAAACTAATTTCCAAGATAAAATTAAAAAAAAATTTTCAGATTCTCGCTCTAATAGAAAAACAGGTACACAGAGCTACTTGTAATATCCAGAAATGAAATTAAAGTCTCTTACAATAATCTTCAAAACAGTCCTATGCAGCCCAAAATTATAACAGCAGTAGGGAAATCAAAACGTTTTGGAAATCACAACAATGTAGTGTAATATAAAGGCCAAATATATAGATCTGATTAATACCAGAAAGAATTTTCTATCAAGTTAATAGTCAAAAGATAACTTAGTACTATTAGCAGAAAAGAGACAATCATATACTTTTTAAAAAACAGCATTCCTCTAAAAGCACGCTTAATTAGTCCAGAATGTGCCTACTGCTGGGGTCACACATGTGTGTCCCATGTCCTATGCTTTGCATTACCTTCTAAATCCTTCAACATCTTCTCATCAACAACTCTAACAGTCTTTAGAGTAGGGACATGATTATACCCTATTTTGGTAGCCCCTGATTTTCTACACCTCCTACCACAAAGTTGGGCAAATGGAAGCATTCAAGTAACTTACTGAAATGAGTTACTAAGTGTCACCTAGTAAAATAAAAGTGGTTTTAAAAAGACTCCCATTTAAAGTAGAGATTATTTACTCCTTTAAATTAGTAAACAGTGTCCCTCAGCTGTTCTTTTTAAAAATTTAATTTAGTTTTATTATAAATTATTTCCATCTACCTCTGTTCTTTCTTTTCTTTCTACAAGTTGCTCATCTTTACTTCTAAAGTTTTCTCTCTCCCTATGCATTAGGTCAATTTGGCAACACAACAGTTCAGGAATCCAGCTGACAGAAAGAATTCTCCCTGGAGTGGGGCAGGGGAGGAAGCTAGGTGGGAGAAACCTAGAGGGCAAAAGCAGAATTCTCTTGATGGTTGAAAGAGTAGAGACAATAGCAAATATTATAATTAACAACTTATCTTTTACAACCATCACACTTCTATGGTTGCTTGATTACTGTATAGCATCCCCCAATGCGCTAAGTTTTGGGACAGCAGAATCTGTAAACTTGCCGCATCACTGTATGCACGGTTCCTAGAATAGAGCAGGTGCTCAAAGAGCTAACAAATGAATAAATGAGGGAGTTCATGATGATTAAATGAAATCATGCCAATTAAGCACTTGATATAGTGCCTGACACACAGCACTGAAGAGGAATTCATTTTTGTAACTGTGTAAAATATATTTTTACTATTACTAAAGAATAAAATAATAGTGATAAAACAACCTTCGTAGTTCAACTACAGCTACAGCCTTCAAAATGAAAAGAAATATTATGTTTCCCTCCATTAAAAATGATACAGTGGAAATGGTGACAAAGGTGTGTAAGCTATATTTATTACACAAATAAATCTGATTATTTATTTAAGTACTGTGCATTAGTACCACAGAGGCCACAATTTATTTTTCCTAACAATGTTAAATGCTACAGACATAGAAATGAAACTAGTAGAAAGCTCCCACATTATTTCTTTAATGTGTACAACTTATGAAAATTGGTATCCTAAACAAAATGGTATAAGAAACTGATTCAATAAAACAACTGACAAGATTTGCCAAAGGTCAGTATAAGTTGCCTAAACCTCTGCTACTTACAAGTATATCAGCAGTACTGGCATTACCGGGAGCTTATTAGAAATGCAGAGTCTCAGGCCTCACCCCAGATTATTGAATCAGAATTTACATTTTAACAAGATCGTCCCCCACTCCCAGTGATTTGTATGCACATTAACATTTGAGAGCCAATGGCTTAAACCTTCTACTTCTACAGTAGATACAACTCCAAATTAAAGCTGTGTAATTTGTGACCCTAAGGTTTCCAATATCCTTAAGGCAGCATATTAAATTATCCTCAGGAGAGTTTTAATATTAGATATATTTTATACATTAAATTTTTATTCTAATTCAGTAAACAGAGTAAAGATGGGCAGAAGGAAAACAGTAACATAATGCAGTATCTAAGACTGTGGATTCTGGACTAGATCGCTAGGATTCTAACACCAGCTTCACTTCTTACTTGCTGTGCAATTTAGAGCAAGTTACATAACCTCTTTGTGTCTTACTTTCATCTCAAAAACAGAGCAGATAATACCTATCTTATAGGGCTTAGTAGAATTCTTTATAATAGAAAAAAATAGAACTTAATCTACATCTCCGTCAGCATGTAAATGAATAAACTAAAAACAGGCTTACAATAAAATATTCAAAAAACTGAATTAAGTAATTCTATATGTACTCACTTGGAAAGATACACACATTGAGTTAAATATGTTTCAGAGTAACATTAGCATATGCTCTAACTTTAACTTTTAAATGATGTCTGTATAGTTACTGTGCCTATGTTACATAGGCATGTGATATATGCATGTACATGCATTTGCACACATACACCCAGAAGAGTCTAACGGTGTATACAAACTGAAATTAGAGAGGAAGGCCTCCTTTGTATACTTCAGCACCGACCGAATTTGCTACAACAGGCACAGAGTTCTTTAAAAAATTTATTCATATTATCAAAAAAAAACAGGCTGAGAGACTATAGTTCATTCCCCGTCATTCTAAATAAACAGAGGTCTGATAAATATTGTGTGAAATAAAATATTATAATTTCAGAAGTATTATTAATGACTTTAAAAACTGAAATAACCATACTTTAAGACATAAAACATGATACTATTGCTAATTTCCCACACATTTACTCTAATTTAAAAACAATCCGATTTAGAAGTTAAAAAGTCAATGATAATTTCTAATAACATCAAATAACTATTCCTTTCTTTGAGATTACATTAGGTATTTCTTATTCTAAGTATCACATGAAGTAAGTGGGCTACTTAATTTAGGTGTTCTGCCATTTTTACAAAAATGTCACTTACAAAATACAATTATTTCTATGTTATAAGCAGAGAGCACCGCCCCAAACTGCTTTGTTGATATAAAGCTCATTATATTTTTGCTAATGTCCCGCCCCCAACTCCTGAGAGAAGAAAACCCCACACATATGAGGATGTACACACACCATCTCCTGACTTTACATTGTAGACATGTTAGACATTCTCATAGAAGTCACCCTTTAAAGGTGCCATATACTGGAAAAATATACAGTCTGATAAAACATTACTTCTGTAACTATGCATTAGCAGCTGACTAGTTAGTAGACCAGCTAATTAACTAGAACTCCTAGAAAACAAGAAAAATTTTCATTATCACCTAAACCAGGAAATAATTTTTTACGACTTAACTCTTCTTTAGTCCTACTAACCAAATACCAAAGGTAATCAATTGTCCCCATTTATTATTCTTCTTGCCAAGCTGAAACATGGTTTTGTAGTTTTTTACTGCAATACAAGAGAGAACCTTCTAAAAGAGATATGTACTGTTTTAGGAAAAGAGGCCATAGGGTAGTGAGTTTGACCTCTGGAACCAGACTCTGTGGAATCAAACCTCAGCTCTACTGTTTAGTCATGAGCCTTAACTAATGATTTCTCCTAAGATTTAGTTTGCTCACCTGCATAATCAGAATACCATCATTAACAGGATGTCTAAATCTATGGTCTCTGTGCCCCTGTTGCTTTGTATCTTTCTTTCTGTTTATTGTTGTTCTTTTTATTTAAGAACTAAAGTTCTTAAAGAACAGCTGATAAATACAGCTAAGATGTGATAGCTACGTGCCAGCCAAATCCTAAATGCCTCACAAGGCTTTCCTCAGCTCATCCTTAAAACAACAGTTCACTTTACAGGTGAGAAAACCAGCTTAGAGCAACTTAGTAAGTTTTTCAAAGAGCTAGTAATTGGATGGATTAAAAATTCAAATTCACAGTCATTAAGAAGTTTGTGTTCCTTACTTTTTTTAAAAAAAGAATTTAGACATGAATATACTTCTTGCTTGTAAAAGAAACAGTACTTAACTTTCAGAGTTAAAACCCACCTGCCACCAGCTATTCCAATTTGTTATGGGGGAAGACCACTGGTTTAAAAGTTAATGAGCAGCAGTTACAAGTAACTTATATGCTCAGCATCCTACGATCTCGTTTTCACTGTGCAATGAGAACAGATATCAAACATTAAAATATGTACACACATATATACACCCCCAACATCGTTCCTATTTTACTTTAAAGAAAAAGTCCAAAATCCTGATAAGGCTTACCAAACTCTCCACCCTTTGAGTCTTTCCAACTACTCCAAAAGCTTCATCTTTTGTGATTCACTTTCCCACTCTATTTTCCTCTCCAGAAATACTAGATTTCTTTCAGAAAAGGGTCACCTGTCTCTCCTGCCTTTGGACCTTTCTTTAATATATTCTTTCTTTAGGAAGGCATCTCCTGATTCCCCCATACTACGTTACGTCATTCTGTTATAGGTTCCTAGAGTATCTAATACTATCACTTTTTGAAAATTTATCACACTTCTGTTATCTGTGTAATGTCTATATTCACCACCAGATCTTAATCTTAGTGGGGGAAGGTGGGGTGGAGAAGTGTGATGTAGTGCTGGGACATAGCTGGGTTTGTTTTGTTTTGTAACCCAGTGACTAGCAGAGAAGATACTCCATATCTGCTCAAACACATGAATGAATGGTAGGTTGATACATAAGTAAGAGGCATAGTCCCTGCCACCAAAGAGTTGATAATCTATTGAGAAAATAATTTAAAACATCTGGAGCAGAAGCAAACAATATAAAACCAAACTAAAATTAGCAAGCTTCTTACTCAAGTGGGAGGCTTTTCTACTGAAAATGGGAATGGAAGATAGGAGTGCCCACCATGATATAAGCCAGGGCAATTAGATAAGAAAAGACAATTATAGGCATAAGGATTGAAAAAGAAGAGGTAAAACTACATCTATCTGTAGATGATATGATTGTGTATCTATTTTAAAAACCCAGGACAGTCAAAAGAAAAAGTTATAAACAATATGAAAATTAGTAGAGCAGCAGGATATAAAATAAGCATACAAAAAATCAAAAGCCTTTGTAAATACAAACAATGGCCAGTCAGAAGATACAGAAGACACAATTCTTAGTAGCAACAAAAAGATCTTTAAAAACTCAAACACAGAACTCCTGCTGATGGTCATGATGGAACAATGGGTAATGGACCAGCTTTCTCCAGGTAGAAAGCTAGTGCAATAACTCATTCTAATTTGTTTCCCTTTTCTCAGAGATCACAGTCTTACACTGCCTGTTGTCCCATGTCTGAAAAAGCTGGAAAAAACATGTTAAAAAAAAAATTCAGACACAGGACAACAGTCAGTCCTAACCAACAAGAATAGAAAGAAATCCACAGTGGACTTACTGTTGCCATTTTGTTCAGTGTTTCCTGGCTTTTTTGTAATTCCTTTGTTCCTTTTTTCTTCTCTTGCTCTCTTTGTTTGTGATTTGATGATCTTCTGTGGTGGTCTGATGAGATTTCTTTCTCTCTTTTGTGTATCTACTATAGATTTTTGCTTTGTGGTTCTCATGAGGCTTAAATATCTTATGTTTATAACAGTCTATTTTAAGCTGTTACCGTTGAATGCATACTAAAGCTCTACCTTTTTACACCCCCCCCCATTTTGTTTTCGATGTCACAATTTATATCTTTTCACCCTGAGTATTCGTAACAAATGTAGTCACAGTTACTTTTATCTTTTAACCTTCATACTAGACTTACAAGTGATTTACTCACCACCAACACATTAGAATATTCTGAATTTAACTATACATTTACCTTTTCCAGTGAGATTTATACTTTGTTTTCTTGTTATTAATTAGCACCCTTTCATTTCAACTCGAAGTCCTTTTAACATTTCTTGTGAGGCGGTATGGTGGTGAACTCCTTCAGCTTTTGCTTGTCTGGAAAACTCTTTATCCTTCCTTCAATTCTGAAGGACAGTTTTGCTGGGTAAACTATTCTTGGTTGGCAGTTTTTTTCTTTCAGCACTTTGAATGTATCATGCAACTCCCTTCTGGCCTACAAAGTTTCTGCTAAAATATCTGCTAATAGTCTTATGGGGATTCCCTTGCATGTAACCAGTTTTCTCTTGCCACTTTTAAGATTCTCTCTTTAACTTTTTATAATTTAATTATAATGCATACAGCTGTCTGCTTGATGTTGTCCCGTAAGTCCCTTAAACTATCTTCATTCCTTTTCATTCAAATTCCTTTTTTGCAAGGATGCAAAATGCTGACCATAGGAATTTTAAAAAGTAGTCATTTCCAGTTAGGATGGTTATTGTATTAGATGTTGTTCTAGTATGCAGACCAAATTTTTCTAAATTGTGCAAAGGGTATAAGAGAATTTGTTAGACCCTTGTAGAAGCTACTAAGCATTTGCCTCTGACATTTCTACTATCAATCTGTAAAGGAAATAAGGTTTTGCTAACATTGTTCTAACCAAATTCATATGGCTTGTACATTTATTTCCTTTCCTAGGTATTCATAAACCACTTCTTCTCTTTTGTATCATCTTCCCTAGAGCCATTATCACTAATTGTTGGTTTGTGGAATTCTCATCCCTCCTGCCCCAGTTTGGAAAATCAAAATTGCCTTTCCTGTTTCCAGTCATCTGATCTTTCTTTCCTTCTCTCATTCCTTGGAAGTATTAGCACCTAAGTCAGAACTCCTTAAGTTATTTAGAATACCTGAATGAACTCCTATAATCTTTGCACATATGTCCTTCAAGAAGGTTTTCAGATATAGTTACTCTTACCCTTTTGGTTTGAAGAGCATATTTGACAGGGGACATAAACATCACCAGTGTTACACCATCTGCCCAAGCAACAGCCCTATGAACCTTTCTGTTATTCTTTATTTTACAAAGAAATGTTTATAAGACCATTTTGTTGTCCTTGGTATTTTTGCTGAACTCAATCTTGCATTTTCTCTATATTAGTAATACTTATAATTTATTCTTGGTTAAATATCCTTTTTATCTTGGGAATATGTTCTTAATTAGTCTGAAGTCATTGAGGAACCACTAATTTCCTTAGTTTTTTTGCCATTCATTCCTTTTTGGGATTGTTTGTGATTTTAATAACCAGAAATCATTTTTGAGAACTTAATAACATCCTTGGACTTTCCAGATTTTCATGTTGTGGAGGCATATTTTTTTTTCTAAATTACTTTAGAATCTACAGGTTTTTTTTTTTTTTTACATCTTTATTGGAGTATAATTGCTTTACAATGTTGTGTTAGTTTCTGCTGTATAACAAAGTGAACCAGCTATACGTATACATCTATCCCCATATCCCCTCCCTCTTGCGTCTTCCTCCCACCCTCCCTATCCCACCCCTCTAGGTGGTCACAAAGCACCAAGCTGATCTCCCTGTGCTATGCGGCTGCTTCCCACTAGCTATCTATGTTATATTTGGTATTGTATACATGTCAATGCTACTCTCTCACTTTGTCCCAGCTTACCCTTCCCCCTCCCCATGTCCTCAAGTCCATTCTCTACGTCTGCACCTTTATTCCTGTCCTGCCCCTAGGTTCATCAGAACCATTAGATTCCATATATATGTGTTAGCATACAGTATTTGTTTTTCTCTTTCTGACTTACTTCACTCTGTATGACAGACTCTAGGTCCATCCACCTCACTACAAATAACTCAATTTCATTTCTTTTTATGGCTGAGTAATAGTCCATTGTATATATGTGCCACATCTTCTTTATCCATTCATCTGTCGATGGACACTTAGGCTGCTTCCATGTCCTGGCTATTGTAAATAATGCTGCAATGAACATTGTGGTATATGTCTCTTTTTGATTATGGTTTTCTCAGGGTACATGTCCAGTAGTGGGATTGCTGCGTCGTATGGTAATTCTTTTTTTTTTTTTTTGAAGAAATCTTCATCATTTATATCATAATCATCTTTAACTTTTTTTTTTTCACACATACACACTGTATTTTATTTTTACAAGAGATAAATAGACTGACACCAAGCATTGTACATGGATGACCACAACAAAAGCAACAATGATTGCAATTACCAAACATGAAACACACTCATACTACGTCATAATATTGACATTCAGTCCAGTAATCCTCCACTGTAACAGCTCCTCCATACTGTTCTCCATAGTGGCTGTATCAACTTACATAGAATCTATAGGTCTTAAGCTCTGATTGTGCCCAATCTCACTGTTTAAAAAGTGATTATAATATAGTTACTTCTACCTGGTCAAATAAGGTATAGAGTAGTACACTGTTAGGGACTGAATTGTGTCACCCAAAATTAATATGTTGAAGCCCAAATGCCCAATGTGACTATATTTGGAGATAGGGCCTTCAAGGGGATAATTAACATTAAAGGAAGTCATAAGGGTGAGGACCTAATCTGATAAGACTGGTTTCCTTAAGAAGAGATATCAGATATCTCTCTCTCCATCTGCACACAGAGAATAGGCCATGTGAGGACACAGTGAGAAGGACACTGCAAGCCAGGAAGAGGAACCTCATCAGAAACCAACCCTGACAGCACCTTGATCTCGGACTTCTAGCCTCCAGAACTGCGAGAAAATAAATTTATGTTGTTTAAGCCACCCAATCTGTGGTATTTTGTTATGGCAGCCCAAGCAGACTAATATACACACTTTCCCCGGGTCATAGCTGAACTAAGATGTCTGTGAATGCCTTGAGAGTGTACGAAAAATTCAGTACATTCTTCTGAAAACAGGCTTCATAGTGTCTAACAAATACCTATAAGGAGACGTTTTGTGCAAAAAAAGGTTAAGAAGTCCCTTGGAGACAGAGTTTATTTTCCTACTTTATTTAATTACTGGTATTCTAAAAGTATTACTTCTACAGCTTTCTAACTGCAGGTATTCATTTTGGATTTAATAGACTTTTATGAACTGGCCTGAACCCACCTGCCACTTAAAATAATAACGATCATTTACAACATTACTTTTTATGGAAATAAACATTCTAATTTTCAAACCACATTCTTAAAAGACATTTGGGAGTTCAACGTTTTTATGTTTAGACTTCCTATATTATGTTAGTAAGATTTTACACTGGAAATGTCTTCAAATAAGGGCATGATGACAACAAACTATTACTCAAAGTACAAATACTAAACAAACACAAGTTCCCAGTATTCAGAGAATGAATCATATCCCTGAAAGGACATGCAAGACAGTTATGAATCCCACTGGTGAGTATCTCAGTGACAGTGTTCATGCAGGTGGAAATAATTTTCTTTATTCTAAAACAGCGTGAATCACTGAAGAACCCACAAAACAAACTAGAAAGGGGCTCAGCTAAAGACTATATGAGTTCAAAGGTTCCTACCTGTGACTTCGGTGGTTCACAAGAGTAAATATGAAGGTTTGAAGGGATTCAGAAATCCAGAAAAAAACAGAATTACATTCCTATATTTCCAATGAGATTTACTGACATATACTTCACACAACATAAAACTCACCTTTTAAAGTGTGCAATTCAGTTTTTTAGTATGTTCAAAAAGTTGTGCAACCATTGCCACTATCTCGTGCCTGAACGCTTTCATCACCCGCCCCAAAAAAGTGTACCTATTAGCAGTTATTCCTCTTTTTGTTCTCCTCCAGCCCCTAGCAACAACTAATCTAGTTTCTGTCTCTATGGGGTTTTCCTATTCTGGACATTTCATATAAATGGAATCATACAATATCTGATCTTATGTGTCTGGCTTCTTTCACCTTGCATAATGTTTACATGGTTCATCCATGTTGTACCATGAATCAGTACTTCAGTCCTTTTCATGGCCAAATAGTATTCCATTGTATGGATAGACCATCTTTTGTTTATCCATTCATCAGCTGACAGACGTCTGGGTTGTTTCCACTTTTTGGTGAATACTGCTAAGAATATCTGTGTATACAAGTTTTTGTGTGGACATGTTTTCAATTCTCTTGAGGATACTCATAGAGTGGAATTGCTGGGTCTTTTGATAACGCTATGCTTATCTTTCTGAGCAAATGCCAAACTGTTTTCCAAATGGCTGTACAATTTTACATTCCCAACAGCCATGTGTAAGGGTTCCAATTTCCCCATATCCTCACCAACATGTTATTGTCCGCCTTTTTATTACAGCTAGTGGGTGTGAAGTAGTATCACACTGTGGTTTTATTTACATTCCCCTAACGAGTAACGATGTTGAGGTTCCTTTCCTGTGTTTATTGGGAACTTAGGTATATTCTTTGGAGAAATATCTATTCAAATCCTTTGCCCATTTCTTAATTGGTTGAATTGTCTTTTTGTTGTTGTTGAGTTGTGAGAGTTTTTACATATTTTAAAAACTTAACAGATATATGATTCACAAATATTTTCTCCCATTCTGTAGTTTAATTTTTCACTTTCTTGATGTAAAGGTGTTTTCTCATGTTGAAATAAATGTTTGAGATACAGATGTTGTTTGATTTTGAGACAATCCAATTAACCTATTTTTGTTGTTGTTGCTTGTGCTTTGGTGTCATATCTAAGAATCCATTTTCTAATCCAAAGTCACAAAGATTTACCTCTATGTTTTCTTCTAAGAGTGTTATAGTTTTAGCACTTACATTTGGTCTCTGGTCATTTTGAGTTAATTGCTGTGTACAGTGTGAGATAAGGGTCAAATTCACTCCTTCACATGTGGATAACCAGTTGTCTCATCACAACTTGATGAAAAGATTATTTTTCCCCACTGAATTATCCTCACACTTTCCTGAAAATCAATTGATCATAAATGTATTATTTCTGGACTTTCAACTCTATACCATTGATCTATAATGTGTATCCTTATGCTAGTACCACACACTCTTGATTAGTAGAGCTTAATATCATACTGATATTGATATCGTAGCTTCAGAAATTGGGAAGTATGAGTACTCCAATTTTGTTCTTCTTTTTTGGTATTATTTTGGCTATTCTGAATCACTTCAATTTCTAAACGAATTTTATTTTATTTTATTTATCTGTTTTTTGGCCATGCCACACGGCTTGCAGGATCTTAGTTTCCCGACCAGGGATTGAACCCAGGCCCTTGGCAGTGAAAGCACAGAGTCCTAACCACTGGACCACCAGGGAGTTCCCTCTAAATGAATTTTAAAATCAGCTTGTCAATTTCTGCAACGACAGCTGAAATTCTGATTTGGATTGTGCTGAATCTGTAGATCAACTTGGGGGGTATAAACAATACTAATTCTTAACAATATTAATTCTTCAGATACATAAATATGATGCAATGTCTTTCCAGTTATTAGGTATTCTTTAACTTTTTATCACAATATTTTGTAGTTTCTGAGAATTAGTTTCACATTTTGTTATATTTATTCATTTTATTCTTTTTGATGCTATTGTTAATGGAATTGTTTTCTTAACTTGATTTTCAGTTGTTCATTGCTAGTATATAAGAATACATTTTTTCTTGTATTCTGCAACCTTGCTGAATTTGTTTATTAGCTCTCATAGGTATTTATGAATTTCTGAGGATTTTTTATATACAAGTATGTCATGTTTATAAACAGAGAAAGTTTTACTTCTTCCCTTCTCCTTCTAATTAAGATGCCTTTTTTCCTTGTCTATTTGCCCTGCCTAGACCCTCCAATACAATGTTGAATAGAAGTAGTGAGAGCAGACGGACATCCTTGTCTTGCTCCTGGTCTCAGAGAGAAAGCTTTCAGTCTTTTACCATTAAGTATGATGTTAGCTGTGGGTTTTTCGCAGGTGCTCTTTATCAGGCTGACGAAGTTTTCTTTTATTTTTTGAGTGTTTTTATTATGAAATGGTATCGGCTATTGTCAAGTGTTTGTGTCTACCCTGTGATTTTTGTCCTTTATTCTATCAATATGGTGTATCAAATTGACTGTACTATGCTGAACCTCACATTCCTAGGAAGAATTCCATTTGGTCATAGTTTACAATACTATTTATATACTGCTGGATTTGGTTCACCAGTATTTTGTTAAGAGGATTTTTGCATCTCCATAAGTAAGGGAAGTTGGTCTGTAGTTTTCTTTTTCTGGTATCAGGGTAGTACTGGCCTCAAAGAATGCCTTGGGGTAAGTTTGTGAAGTATATATATATCCATCCATATATACACACAAATACACACACACACACACACACACACACACACTGTGCTGCTACTTATGTATTTTACTCTCATTTAAGGAAATACCAAGTATATTGTTTTTGCTTCTAATTTTCTTCTTGGTTGATTAAATTTCATAGTTTATTACTGAACTGTAGGTTATTAGTTTGCTGATTACATTACAACATTTCTGGAAAGTGACTAGTGACCTGTTTTACTCAAATGATGTATCAGGCACAGTACCTACATGGTCAGCTTAGTACAGGAACAAAGTGTAACAAATAAAGGTGGTTTTCATTTCTTTCTTCCTTGGTTTCCCAACAGGCAAAATCTTCTGCAGTGTGTGGGTAGTCTGTGACTGGGGTTGGGAAGAGACAGTAGGAGAAGCCAGGTGATAAAAAATGTTGGATTTTTTATATCAACTCTATTTTAATAGTTGATGAAGCTGAAGTACAGAGAGAAGGGAAAGGCAGTTACCTTTTTAAAAATCAGCTTTGTTGAGGTATAATTTACATGCAAAAAATTCATTAATTCCAAAATGTACAGTTTGATGGGTTCTAACAAGCACGTGTGGTACTGCAACCACTACTACAATTAAGACATACATTTCCAGCAGCCAAACAAGCTCTCTGGGTCCCTTTGCGGTCAATCCCCTTCCCATACTCCTAAAGCCAGACAACTAATGGTCATAGGCAGTCATCATTTATAAGCATTAGGCATTGCATTGAACCCACGATATACTATTTAATCTTCCTCCTAGTCTTAAGAATAGATAGTTATCCCCACGTTATGGATGAGGAAACTGACTCAGACCAAGTAAATCATGCAAGCTAGTAAACGGTTAGGGATAGGCTCAAATCCAGATCTACCTAATTCCAATGTTAAAAATTGAGTTTTAATTAAAAGATATGGAATTTCTTGACTTCCCTTGAAAAAATTTTTGTAACTGTCTACAAGTATTTGTCTATGCACATCTACTGAGTTTGCTTCCTTTAGGAGAAGTATGCATATTTTTAGGTGCCCAACAGCCCCATTACCTTCTATGGTCATTCTGGCACTGAGCCAATGCCCTCAGCTCATTTCTGTCACTTTCCTGGTCTTTGTCAATACTTGAAATTGTGATCTGTGGTGTACTTTTTGAGTCCAAGTTATATGTGTAGGAAAATATATGAAAGGATACAAAAAAACCCTGCTAAAAATGTTTACCCTACTCCCTTAACCCCATCCCCAAGGTAGGAAGAAGGGGGGACAGAAATGATTAGCTTTCATTCTTGATACATTTCTATAGTGTTTGACTTTATTAAAGTATGTATTACTTTTGTAAGTTAACTCACATGGATTGATATTATGAACTAAAATGTTACCTTCTGAAAAAAAAATTAACACAACATAAAATTCTATAGCTACAGTGTCAAGTTTTTCTTTATAATAATTATAAGTGATTACAGATATCTTTTTTCTTAATATTATTGACAAAATGGTACAAGAACTATCACTTAATATAAACACTAAAACATTCATTGCCCTCTTGTATAGCAGCAGGTCACTTTAAAAAATGTTCGTATACATGAGATCCAATGATGAGAAGACCAATTTGTGGCTGCAACTTTTGTATTCTTGCTGATGTCACTAATAACACCATGGCATTTACGCACAGACTAAAGCACACAAATAGAAACAGTGTTGCTTCTGCAATAATAACAAAGATAAATGATTCTTAATGTATTTGAATTAGACTGCTGGAAAAAAGCTTTTTAAAGGTAAAATTATAAAGAAAGCAGAATTTTAAAACCAGTAAACATCGAAATTTTTAAAGTATACTTTTAACAACATTTAAAAGAAATCACTAAACTGTTAAAATCATAGTCAATATCATTTGTAGACTTATGTTTTTCTTGACATTCACCCCGTGTTTTCTTTTTTTGCATTAAATGTCCACACTGTTGTGTTTTTCCTACCTTTATTATTTATGAAGGATGAGATAAGTGATTTGTTTCTACTTCTAGTAATGTCCAGAGAACATGACATTGTGAATGGTTAAGTATTTTGTTGGTAGGGAAGAGTGTTCTCAGGTTTATCAGAGGCTCTATCATGGGACCCAAAGAACAGTAAGTCTAAAAGCACTTTGGATCCTGCAGTCTCATTAGCCCCTCTCTTTCCTTCCCTTTAAGATCTTTCCTCTCTCTGGTTCCTTTGTTTTCTCTTGATATATTAAGGCCTTTCTTGTCCATAAAATAAAATCGTTTTTGCCAGTATACCTCCCTGTTTCTGCTTTCCTATCCTGGTCTTTACTTTCTCAGCCAAAAACTCTTTGAAAGAATCTACACTCACTAATGGAGCTTCCTTACCTATCATTTGCTCCTGAACTTTTACCCCCAGTGCATTTCTGAAACTCATGGGGCAAAGATTACCAAAGACCTACCTATCAAACACAGTCCCCCAAAACATCAACTCTGAATCCAGTTTCCTGATATAGAAGAAAATCATGTAACTATGTGGAACTGTGTCACGATAAATTCATGGTTTCATCTCATCTGGATATTTATTACTGGAGTATAACCTTTTAATACAGCCTTATTCAACTCTAACTCCAGCTCCCTCAAAAACTACATTAATCCTCTGAGCCTCCAAACCACTTCCTTGACCAATACTTAGTAAATTATCTCCCTTGCCAACCACTCAGAGATCTTCTGGCATATTATCCCCTCCCTTTCTAGAAACTCTTCAGCATATACGTTTAAAGGCTCGAGTCCTCCACGTTGATATCTCTCAAATTTTTACCCATAATAAGAATTTTTCTCCTGAGGTGCAAATTCTTACTTGACACCCACCTCCCCCAACATTCACTGGGCACTTATCTTGTGCCAGTCACTGTGGTTGATGCTTTTCATATACTACTACTGATCTTTACAGCATCACTGTAAAACAGATACTACCGCCACTTTACATGCAGAGAAATTTAGACTCAAAAGAGGTTAAAGTTAAAAGACTTGCTCAAAGCCACACAACTGGTAAGTGGCATTGCCAGGATTTAGGCAAATTTGTCTAGCTCAAAGCTCTTATTCTTAAAATAACAAGAGCAGCAACTAATGAGTTTGGAATATGTGCCAGATGATGGTCTAAGCAATTTCCACGCTTCAGCACATTTAATCTTCATAATCACCCTACGAAGGAGCTGCTATTATTATTTCCATCCTAAAAGTTGTCTTTTAACTTCCTACTGAACAGGAACTCAGTATTACCTTAACATTACCCAGCTATCTCAAACTCACTATGTGTGAGATGGAACTCCTTTTATCTACTCACAATCTGCTCCTCCTCTGGTATTCCTTACCTGGGTGAATGACACCAACATCTCCCACTTGTCCACAGAGAAACCTGGAAGTCATTCTTTACCATCTCCATCTTCCCCTTTGCACTATATAGTCAGTTCTCTTGATTCCTTCCAAACCTGCTATTTCCTTCCTTCATGTCACTGATATTTCTTTCCAGTTTTACTGCATTAAACATTAAGTTCCACGAGGACAGAAGTGTACAATAATGTTTGGTTCACAGCAGACATTTGATAAATATTTGCTGAATGTATGAATGAATAAATGAATTAGCTTGCAAGCTTTGTACTTTTGGTCTTGCAGCTCTCTGATCCACTCTTCATAGCGCTACTAGAGATCTTTGTAAAAGGCATATCTGATATGAATCTTCAGTTTATAAATCTGTAACTGGTTCAACTCCTTATATGTATTAAGAGCCTCTGAGACCTACTATAATCTGGCTCTTCTGTATCTCCTCGCCCTTAAATTTAATACTTCTTGTCTGCTTTTGCCTCATACACATATATTCTGGTTTCAACACAGCTAAAGTATATACAGTTTCTGAAATTGTGATGTTTTTGAACATGATGTTGTCTCTGCCTGGAACAGTCTAGCACACTGCCACCAGTTACCCGTTGAACTCCTTCAACTCAGCTCAGGAAACAGACCTCCATCCATCTCAGGACGAGTCAGGAGTCCTCCCTGATGGTCCCACAGGACATCACACTGGTACTGAGCTATAAGCGTATCATTACCACAGCCCCTATCATCCTGTTTCGGGTTATTAATTTAACTGACCATCTTCCACAGCAAATTCTGAGTGTCCTAAGAGCAAAGAAAGCCTTGCCCCTCCTTTCTTTTTTTCTCTTTTTCTTTCTTTTTCACTCTCTTTCTCCCTGCCTTCCTAGTCCCCAGCAACCATCTCCCAGTTTCTGACACAGAGTGAAACTTCAGGAACTGTTGAGTTAAAGAATCAAAACTACCAGATTTTAAGATTAAGCATGGACTCTTGTAAAAATAAAATACAGTGTGTGTGTGTGCGAAAAAAAAAAAGATTAAGCATGGAACATCCTCCGTACAATTAGCCATTTGGTTTTCATGTTATAGTTTGCTCAGAGGGTAAGAGGAAAGAAGGAAAAGGATGAAGAAATATAAAGAGGAAGACAGGCATTCTTTCATTAGTGAATGAAGTTAAAAAGCCACGAGGGGAAAGAGAGACTTTGGATCCAACTGTCCACTTGGACGACAGGCTTTAGAGAGCTATTTCTTATCACTGTCCTTCAAAATGTAAAATATTGGTAAATGACTATTCAAAGCTCTTGAGCAGCTTCAGCCTTTATACTGTAAGGGACTCTACTCTGCATTAGCTTTAGCAACTTGTTGGTGGACAAGAGAGGACACCAAGCCAAAGGCAAGATGCTTTTACCATTTTTGATCTTCAATGACTCCTGGGTTCTTAATAGCTTACAGCCCATCGATCTAATAAATATATTTAAAGAATTCCCTTTTTTTCTCTGAGCAAGTAGCTAGCTTTTCACCTACCTCTACTGAAGCTCATCTCATAACTTCCCTATTCTTTCACAGAATCTTAAAACTGTATCTTGCAGTTTATCCTGTCAACTAAGCATTTTCCTATAGAAGTATCATATATGAAGTTGAGGATTATCCTTTTCACATATTTTTAAACAATTATTCAATGTAAGTATACCTATCCTTGCTATATAGGTATGTTTCCTCAAGTGAAAAAAGAGAAAAATATTTATTTACCTAGCGTGTATTTGTTGCTATACTATGAACTTTCAAAAATTTTAATGTACTTCATCATCAGAACAAATATTTGAGGTAGGTATTGTTTCCAGTTTACAGATGAAAAAACTAAACTTTAGAAATAGTAAACCAGTTGCCCAAGGTGAAACGTCTAAGAAGCAGTATCCAAACTTAGGTCTGTATCATTACACAGATCATGCATTTAATTCCTTCACTGTACTTTCCGAAATATAAATGGGTCATATTTTGAATAATGATTTTATCATTTGCAAAACACCTTCCTAATATGTATCTTTTAATTTTAAAACAATTCCAAGAGTAATTGATATTCCCATATTAAGGCCCAGGAAGTTGAGACTCAGCAGTTAAATCGATAGGACTAAATCTCAGTTATGGAGAGTACAGTCAAGTATGGAATACCAGATCTTCTGCTACCAAGGGCAAAAGGTGCAGATCTTACCTTAATAGATGCTCCTCTGTTAATGATGTCTAGATACAGTGGAATAGAAGAAAACCAAGAGTTGTACTTAGATTGACAAGGATTCCAAGAGATGAGGGAAGTTTAAAAAGATAGGTCAGTAGTTGTTAAAAGCAACCCAGAAGACCATACTAAAATCTATTATAGATAGTGTATGACAGCATGATGACATGGTGGAAAGTATATGAGCCTTGACATCAGAGTTTTGAGTTTGACTCCTGCATTTGGTACTTACTTACTTTCTTTCTTTTTTTCTTTTTGTGAAGCATGTTAAAGTATATGCCACATATCATTTCACCTCTATAAACTTCAATATGCATCTCTAAAAATATAAACATTCTCTTACCAACTACAATGCTATTTTAACAAAATTAATAGTAATTCTTGATATCATTTAATATAGCCAGGTCATAATCAGGTTTCCCTGGTTGTCCCATAAATGACTTTTTACAATCGGCTTATTTGAAGCAGGATCCAATGTCTCCACATTTCCTTTGGTGAGTGTATTTAAGTCTCTCTTAACCCACAGTGATACTCCCTTATTTTCCATGCCACTGACTTGTTACAGAAACCAGATCAGTTGTCCTGTAAGAGGCCCATATTCTGTGGTGTCACTTCCTTTTGGTGTCACTTAACTTTGTTCATCTAGCTCAAGGGTCAGCAAACTTTTTCTGTAAAAAGCCAGATAATAAATATTTTAGGCTTTGTGGGCCATATGGTCTCTGTCACAACTACTCAGCTCTGTCACTGTAACGTGAAAGGAGCCATAGACAAGACTTAAATGCAGGGGCTTCCCTGGTGGCGCAGTGGTTAAGAATCCGCCTGCCAGTGCAGGGGACACGGGTTCGAGCCCTGGTCCAGGAAGATCCCACAGGCCGCGGAGCAACTAAGCCCGTGCGCCACAACTACTGAGCCTGCGCTCTAGAGCCTGCATGCCACAACTACTGAAGCCCACACGCCTAGAGCTCGTGCTCTGCAACAAGAGAAGCCACTGCAATGAGAAGCCCGGGCACCGCAAAGAAGAGTAGCCCCCGCTCACCGCAACTAGAGAAAGCCCGTGCACAGCAACGAAGACCCAACGCAGCCAAAAATAAATAAATTAAATAAATAAATTTTTAAAAAAAGACTTAAATGCATCAGAGTGGCTGTGTTTCAATGAAACATTATGAAAAAGACAAAACAAAAAACATGCAGTGGGCTGGGTTTGGCTCAAAGGCCATAGTTTGCCAGCTCCTGCTGCAGAAGCTTGATTTCATGCAGGTTCAACATTTTTGGCTGGAATTCTTCTTCAGAGCTGGTGCTGTTTGCTTTATATGTATCCCTGCAGGCTCACTATCTGCTTGCCCTACTTTTTATAAGTCTGAGATTAATCAATAGGTCCAGATAGGGCAGTCTGATCCCTCTACTGTAACTTCCCACACAACCATTTGTCTAATAGTTTCATTTATTGATGATCATAGCCTGAATAAATTATCTCATTAGGGGCGGAAAAATAATTTTCTAATCCTGCCATTCTTTATACACTCATTAGCTAAACTTCTGTAAAGAACTTTCCCTCAACAAATGTTATTTACTTACCCTGAAACACAGTTCATACAGAAAAAAGGGAGGATAAATGCTTAATTCTTTCCTTATACTTGTTTATTTTCAGAGTATGGAGTTAATGCCCTATTTGTTACCACTGCTACCTGGTAACTTGTTGAAGTGATGTGTGTGTGTGTGTGTTTCTTATTACAAGTCTGTTGTTATGAACCAAGGAGTTTTCTATATTCAACCAGCTGTCTTTATTACTCTTTCTGATACTTAAGTTCTCTCATCTTTGGCCAATGGGAGCCTCTTTATATTGGTCCCTGTGTCCTTTTGGCATGAACCACTAACTAGTCTTTAAGAGTTCCTTGCTTTTTGATACAACAGCATGTCCCAAGCTCATCTTTTGGTATTTTCTGCCCCAGACTGAAATCAGCCATTCATCCATGACCCTTGGATCCTTTCAATGAGGAATGGTATTTACGATGACAGAGTTCCAGTTGTGCTCAATGCTATTGTGCTGTTATTACAACATGTCACTGATGAAGGTATAAAAAAATATAATCTTGGGACTTCCCCGGTGGCGCAGTGGTTAAGAATCCGCCTGCCAATGCAAGGGACACAGGATTGAGCCCTGGTCCAGGAAGATCCCACGTGCCACAGAGCAGCTAAGCCCGTGCTCCACAACTACTGAGCCTGCGCTCTAGAGCCACAACTACTGAAGCCCATGCACCTAGAGCCCGTGCTCCACAACAAGAGAAGCCACTGCAATGAGAAGCCAGCGCACGGCAACAAAGAGTAGGCCCCGCTCGCCACAACTAGAGAACGCCCGCGTGCAGTGACGAGGATCCAAAGCAGCCAAAAATAAATAAATTAATTAATTAAAAAAAATATATATATATATAGTCTTGAATTCATGGGCAGAAGTTTAAAGTAGTATACTCTTTCTGGAAAACAAACCCTAACTCTAACTGTGTGACCTTAAGAAATTATTTAATTCCTCTATGGCTGAGTTTTCTGTAAACTGGAATTAAAACAGGGTCCATCTCACAGTTTTAATACAAAGGTTAAATGAATTTACATATATATGGCATTAAAAGCAATGATTAGCATACAGTAACCACTCGATAACAATCAGATACTATTTTTATTGAGAGCTTTGAAAATACTCCAATCTCTGACCCAGTAACTCCACTTTTATGACTTAACCATAAGGAAAATAATTTTAAAATTAAGATAAAAATTAACAAAAGCATGTCAATTACAGTATTTATAAATGTGAACAAAACTGTAAGCAATCTAATGGTCACCATTAGGGAAACAGTTTATGAAGAAAAAGTGATATGGAAAAATGCCCAAGATATATGTCAGTAATACTAATAAACCCATCAGCCAAAGATACCATTTCTACTAGTCAAGTATGAACGCTTATTTCATTGCGCCCTAACCACATTTTGATTTGTATGCCTTTATTATTGAACATTTTGAACACTTAACAGAACAGTTTGACTTTTACATATTTACTAAATTAGTATGTGGTATCTATTTGCATTTCTTTGTGAAGTTAATTTTTGTTTCTAATTTTATTAGCTATCCAATTACTATTTCTATAAATTATCTTTTGTCCATCTACTGAGGAAGAAAGAAAATTAACATTTTATATAGAAAGTATTTGCATAAGTTATTTAAAATGCTCACAACAAGCCTTGAGGGTACACAGCATAAAATCCAATAATCCAGCATCTTGCCATTTAGAAATCTCAATTAATAGCAAACCAAAATTAATTCAGAAAACACTAATGATCTGGCATCTGTGGCTCATCTATCAGCATCACAAGCAGATGAGTTCTAATAATGAATTTGAAAAAGCAAATATATCAGGAATTAATCAGTTTGCATATAAGCTGCATTGAGTTTAAGGAAGTCCCAGAGTAAAACTACAAAGCAGCATAGTGTAATGGTTAAGAGCACCAATTCTTTGTGGGTTCAAATACAAGCTCTTCCACTTACTAATTATGTGACCTTGGTTAAAATACTTAACTTCTCTGTGTCTCTGATTCCTTATACGTAAAGTGGAAATAATAATAGTATCTAAGCTGACAGGGTTGCTATGAGAAGTAAATGAGTGTGTGTGTGTGTATATACATACACAAACACACAGTGATTAGAACATTGCCTAGTACATAGTAACTACTGTATGTTTGCTACTGTTACAAAAATGAGTTTATAAATCGATCCCTCCTTGTCTCCTACTACTTTGTATAGCATAGTTTGCTATTCAAATACTGTATTGTTTTGTGACTATTTCAAAATATTCCTACTTTAATTAGCTATGCACACTTTGGGTGATCAAGGTACGATTCTTTTTAAAGTGCCTCTGATGACACTTCTTTTTAAAGTGCCTCTGATGACACGATTCTTTTTAAAGTGCCTCTGATGCCAGACATAATATCCTAAAAACCAACAAACAAACAAATGATAAAGCAATCTCAAGAAAGAACAACAAAGCTGGAGGCATCATGCGCCTTGATTTCAAACTATATTACAAAGCTATAGTAATTAAAACAGTGTGGTATTGGCATAAAAACAGACACATACATCAATGGAACAAAATAGCCAGAAATAAACCCACACATGTACGGTCAATTAACTTACAACAATGGAGCCAAGAATATACAATGAGAAAAGGATAGTCTCCTCAATAAATGGTGTTTGGAAAACTGAATAGCCACAAACAAAAAAATGAAAATGGACCTCTATCTTTACACCATACACAAAAATTAACTCAAAATGAATTAAAGACTTGAGCATAAGACCTGAAACCATAAAACTCCTAAAAGACAACACAGGCAGTAAGCTCCTTGACACAGGTCTTGGTGACAATTTTTGAATTTGGCACCAAAAGCAAAAGCAACAAAAGCAAAAATAAAGAAGCAGGGCTATATCAAACTAAAAAGTTTCTGCACAGCAAAGGAAACCATCAATAGAATGAAAAGGCAGCCGACTGAATGGGAGAAAATATTTGCAAATCATATATTTGATAAGGGGCCAATATACAAAATATACAAAAAACTCAAACAACTCAATAGCAAAAAAAACCAAACACTCAGATTACAAAATGGGCAGAGCATCTGAACAGACATTTTTCCAAAGACATACAGATGGCCAACAGGTACATGACAAGATGCTCAGCCTCATTAATCATCAGGGAAATGCAAATTAAAAACCACAATGAGATATCACCTCAAACCTGTCAGAATGGCTCTCATCAAAAAGATTAGAAATAAGTGTTGGTGAGAATGTGGAGAAAAGGAACCCTTGTGTGCTGTTGGTGGGAATGTAAATTGGTGCAGCCACTATGGAGAACAGTATGGAGGTTCCTCAAAAAATTAAAATTAGAACTACCATATGATCTATTCAATTCCACTTCTGGGCATTTATCTGAAGAAAATGAAAACACTAACACTAAAAGATATACTCACTCCCATGTTCACTGCAGCATTTACGATATTCAAGATATGGAAACAACTAAATGTCTATCAATGAATAAATGGATAAAGAAATTGTGGTATATATATTACATATATATGATAGAATATTATTCAGCCATAAAAAATGAAATCTTGCCTTTTGTGACAACATGGATGGACCTGGGGGCATTATGCTAAGTGAGAGAGGTCAGACAGAGAAAGACAAATACCATATGATATCTCTCATATGTGGAATCTAAATATATATATATGCGTGTGTGTATATATATTTCCAAGCTCACAGATACAGAAAATAAAGCAATCAATATAGATCATATACACCACAACTACAAAGGTTTCTAACCTCCCACAGCAGTCCTTCTCAAACTTGAATATGAAAGAAATCACCTGGGGATCTTGTTAAAATGGAGAGTCTAATTCAGTATCTGGGGCAGGGTCTGAGAGTCTGCATTTCTAACAAGCTTCTTAGGTAGTACCAATGCAGCTGGTTCAAGAACAGCACTATTAGGGATCATGAATG
This sequence comes from Balaenoptera borealis, assembly GCF_965194805.1. Classification (NCBI taxonomy): domain Eukaryota; kingdom Metazoa; phylum Chordata; class Mammalia; order Artiodactyla; family Balaenopteridae; genus Balaenoptera; species Balaenoptera borealis. Next base: position 32,266,928 of record NC_138876.1, on the reverse strand, counting down.
AGCTTTAAGGAGTTCTGGAATCACACATTATCACATACAACATTTTCTGTGACTGTGCATATGTGGATTAGTTTCTGAGGAAAGGACTTACATACAGTTCTTACCATATTCTCACGAGCTGGGGAGCAAGTAGGGGAAAGGGCAGGTAGAGAGTAAGAGAATTTGTGGGAGAGGTGACAAAGACACAAATCAGTTCCACTGCTAAATGAAAAAAAATTGTCATAAAAAGGAAAAATTATTTGTAAAGGCAACTAGTTTACATATGTACAACAATTATGACTTATAAGACTAAGCTGAAAAATGAGACAATTCTATATTATAGACAATTATATTGTAGAAAATTACAACTTAGAAGACCAAATTGAAGAATCTTTAAATTCTAGAATAAAAAGACAAGGATATAAAACTAAGAGAGAAAAAAGATACGGCCAGGATATCTACTATTCACTTAACGGGAGTTTTAAAAGTAGAGAACATAGGATAAAAGGCATTTAAAACACATATATGTAGGTATACATACATATACACACACACACACGATATATATATATATACCTATGTGTATATATTCACACACATATATGTACATGCACATGTATTTTAGAAAAATATCTTTAGAACATACAACTAGATATGTTCAGATAAAATGCCCATCAAATACCAAACAGTAACAATGACTGAAGATACATACTAAACACACACTGGTGAAAACGGTAAACTCCAAAGATAAAAAGAAATTTATGATAAGCTTCCAAAGGAACAAAGGAATTACAATCAAAATGGGAACTTAAAGTTACAAGATGATAAAGTAACATACACAGAATTCTGAACAGAAAATATTGGAACCTGGAATTCTATACCCAGCCAAAGCATTATTCAAGTGTGATGGCAAAATAAAGAAACAATTTCAACTGTGCACACCTAAGAATATATACAACCAATATGTATTTCTTAAGTGGGGGGATAATATACAAGAATGTACTTCAGCAAAATAGAAATATCAATCTAATTAAAGACTTCAAGAAAACTGACATAGGGCAAAGAAAATGGTAAGGGAGAGGGAGAATAAAACTTAAGGAATCAAAATAATTGCTGAGAATGAGGATGCAAATTTTAATGTAATTAATTTGGGGAAGTATTTTAACATCCTTGTTGTTTTCTATGTCTGTGTGTTTATTCTGTAAATAAGTTCACTTGTATCATTTTTTTAGATTCCACATATAAGTGATATCATATGATATTTGTCTTTCTCTGCCTGACTTGCTTCACTTAGTGTGATAATCTCTAGGTCCATCCACGTTGCTGTAAATGGCATTATTTCATTCTTTTTTATGGCTGAGTAATATTCCATTATAAATATATACATATACACACACACACACACACACACCCCACATCTTCTTTATCCATTCATCTGTTGATGGACATTTAGGCTGTTTCCATGTCGTGTCTATTGTAAATAGTGCTGCTATGAATACTGGGGTGCATGTATCTTTTCGAATTAGAGTTTTTGTCTTTTCTGGATATATGCCCAGGAGTAGGATTGCTGGATCATATGGTAACTCTGTTTTTAGTTTTTTAAGGAACCTCCAGACTGTCCTCCAGTGGTTGCACCAATTTACATTCCCACCAACAGTGTAGGAGGGTTCACTTTTCTCCACACCCTCTCCAGCATTTATTGTTTGTACACTTTTTGATGATGGCCATTCTGACTAGAGTAAGGTGACAGATACCTCATTGTAGTTTTGATTTGCATTTCTCTAATAATTAAGCAACACTGAGCATCTTTTCATGTGCCTGTTGGCCATCTGTATGTCTTCTTTGGAGAAATGTTTATTTAGGTGCTCTGCCCATACTTTGATTGGGTTGTGGGTTTTTTTTGATACCAAAAATATAATTTATAAAATAAAAAACTGATAAATTGAATTTTATCAATTAAAAAACTTCTGTTTTGCCAAGGCCACTGTCAAGAGAATAAAAAGACAAGCTATAGACCTGGGTATGTGTGTGTGTGTGTGTGTGTGTGTGTGTGTGTGTGTGTGTGTGTGTGTGTGTATTGATATCTATATAGATATAAAAACTCAAAATTCAGCAGTTAAAAAATAAACAACCAAGCCAAAAATGGGCAATGGACTTAAATACTTCATCCAAGGGGATACAAAGATGGCAAAAAAAAGTATATGAAAAGATGTTAAACATCATTAGTCATTTTAAAAAATGCAAATTCACATCAGATGAGACACTGCTATTTACCTAACAGAATGACAAACCCAGAAAATATTGACAACAGTAAGTGCTAGCAAGGATGCAGAGCCACTGGAACTTGCACATGTTGCCGGTGAGAATGCAAACTGGTACAGCCACTGTGGAAAATGGTTTGGCAGTTTCTTATAAAGTTAAGCATATATGTATAACTTATGACCCAGCAACCCTACTCCTAATTATTTATCCTAGACAAATAAAGCATATCTACACAAAAACCTGTATAGGAATGTTCACAGATAATAAATAAAATAGCCAAAAGGTGGAAACAACTCAAATGTCCTTCACCAGGTGAAGTGACCAACTGTGGTGCATCCATACAAAATGGCATATTGATCAGCAATAATAAACTGTTGTCCTGTGCAACAGTGTGGATGATCGCAAAGACTATGCTGAGTAAGGGAAGCCAGTCTCAAAAGGTTACACACTGTACACTTCTATTTATCTGAAAAAGACAAAACTATAGTAATGAAAAATAGATGGGTGGTTATCTGAGATTATGGGTGGGGAGAGGATGTGACTATAAAAGATAGCAGGAGGGAGTTTTTTCGGGTGATGTATCCTTATTTGCATGGTAGCTACACAAATCTGTAATGTGTTAACATGCATAGACCTGTACACCAAAAGGAAAAAGAATTAATTCTACTGTATATTTTTAAAAATAAAAATTAAAAAATTATCAAACTAAACAATCATCTTAAAAGCTAGAAAAACAACAAAATAAACCAAAAAAAAAAAAGAAGTGCAAAGAAGAAATTAATAAAATAGAAAACAAGAAAATCAGTAGACCATAAAACCAAGAGCTGATTCTTTAAGAAAACCTAAAATAGAGAAAACTGTGGTAAGTGTGTTCAAGAAAAGAATGACAGACAGGTATTAGGAATGACAAACGTGATATAATCACACGTAGAAAATATTTTTGAGAGCACATTACGTACAACTTTAAAGCAAATGTGGAAATGGAAATGAAATTACAATATTCTAGGAAAATATGACTTAGTATTTTTAACAAAATTGGCTCAAAGAGGTAGAAACTGAAAACATAAAGTTATTCCCCAAAAGTACCACACCCTTATAGTTGCAGGGTAGACTTCTAAAAAACCTATAAAAAACCGTAACTTCTATTATTTTAAATTTTGTTGTAGCGAGCCCCCTACTTAGGTCAGGGAACAAAAGAATAAATTTTTTAAAAATACACAAAATATATAAAAAGCGGGGATAAATCACGTATCCTAATTCGAATCCTCTGTAACACCCACATACTTCAATCACATCAAGCATCAGTTCCTTATTGTAATGCAGTGGAAAAAGTAACGCGGAGCTGAATCCTATTCAGACTGAATTTATGCAATTTTATCTGTGCTCACTCATATTTTTCATACGGCCCCTAAATACAACCATTTTATCTGGTGCTCAAAAAAACTTCTGTACCAACGCTAGAGAGAAAACTGGATGTTTTGTACTTAATGAAAGTATGCTGTTCAGCTCTGAATATTGTAAAACATGTATACTGTACTTGAAGATGATTTCAGAGAGTTTTAAAAGAACTATACTTTAGCCTTACTCACTGACATCAGAACCTAAACTGTGTGTAGTGATTCCGCTCCAGCTGCACAAATAGTAGGTTCCCCCTCCATCTCCTACCCTCTTACCAGCGTGAATAGTCTTACGTACAAGTAATCATGTCAGTGAAAACACAAGGTCATACCTTACACAGTACTGGGGCCATATTTTGGTTAACGCTGTGGCTGCTACCTTTTGAGCAAATAAGTGTGGTCTTAAAGTATTATCATCCCCAACAGACTAGAAGTGCCCATCTGGCAGAACACAGTGGTCCTTCCCCTGGACCTGAGCTCAGTCTTCATTTAGCATCTCCGTTTTACTCCACAGATGCCTCTTTCAGACATGAATTCTACTTCTCATACAACCAGTCCATTTCCACTAAGGTTATCTTATTTGCTTCTTTGGTCATAAGGCCCATTCATAAGAAGGGATTTACTTCTGACAGGCTCATCTGTATTACCTTGCTTAATGAAACAAAGTTCATCCTCACTAGGATTGAAAACATTTCTCCTGTCAGCAGGACAAGGCTGTTCATTTTTGCTTTCTTATTGTAACCGTAGCTATACAGGTCTCCTTCCCTAATCTGAAAAGGCAAAATAATCGCAACTGGAACAATAAATTTGTTTACATTGTTCTTGACCACTGAAATCAATTTTAAAAGGTGTATGTATTATAAGTGTATCTAAAAGAACAGATCAACAGATATGAAAATTGGGAAGAGGAGAGAGGAAGTCAGGTCACAGGAGAGAGAAAGAAAAGGGGTGGAGGGAGTTAGAAAGTAACTACAGACTGATTTCATAGATACAAACACTGGCAGTAACTACAGACTGATTTCATAGATACAAACACAAAGCCTTAAGAAAATTAGTCAATGTATTCCAGCAGATTAAAAGACAATATATCATTACCAACTTGTTGTGGTCTATCCCATAAATGCAAAAGTAGTTCAACATAAGGAATCACATGAATGTAATTTACTCCATTCGTGGATAAATGAATTCATTTATTCAACAAATACTGTCTGGCATGATGCTAGGTATGATTCACTCACATAATTCTGGCCCTCATAAATAACTTATGATCATCTTGGAAATGAAAACACTTATGTGTCAAAATTAAATATCTATTCTCAAAACCTTATTTTATATAGGAACTCATGTAATAGCTCCAATTTGATTAAGAATATCAGAAACCTACAGCAAGCATCACACTTAAAATTTTGAAAAAAAGGGGATGGGAACCATTAAAACTAAAGACTTAACAGATATCGACTGCAGAGTATGGACCTTATCTGGATCCTGATCCAAAAAGTTTCTAAAACTTCATGTTTATATAACAACCAGGGCAATGTGTATATGGCTAGATATGTAATGATAATTAGGAACTGTTAACTTTTTAAGTGTGATAGTGGTATTGGACTTAAGGTTTGTTTTTTGTTTTTGTTTTTTGAAGCCTTCACATCTTAGAGATACATACTGAAATAGTATTAGATTAGGTACTTGGGATTTGTTTCAAAATCATTTGCGTTTAGGGAGTGCGTGGAGGAGTGGATAAGACAAGGCTGGCCATATAATGATCACTTGTTGAAGCTGGATGTTGGGTATATCAGGTTAATTATACTAGTGTCTCTACTTTTGAATATGCTTGAAATTTCCAAAGTACAAAGTTTTAAAATTGTTTTTAATTATCAAACGCAATGGCAAAAAATCAAGCAAAAAAGAACAAAAACTAAATGCAAACACTAGAGAGAATCTACATTATCAGAAAATCTTCTATGGATACTATTATTCAACATTATTCTATTCTTTTTTTTCAAAAGTTATTACTTAATAACTTTTATTTGAAATATACATACAAAAATGCACTAATTGCAAGTTTATAGTTCCATGAGTTATCACCTCCAAAACCCGTATCTGTGTAAACCACCGCTTAGGTCAAGATATAGATTCGACCAGCAGCCCAGAAGCTTCCATGGTACCCATCTCAATCACTACCCACCCCCGCCCAACCCCAAGAGGCAACTGCTCTCCTACATTAGTCTAACTTCTAACACTGTACTCATACGGTAGCTATAATTGTGTGCCTAACATTTTTTGATCAACATGTGAAATTTACCCACCCTACCTGCAGCGGTACTTTGGGGTTTTTTCCTTATTTTTAAAAAATTTGTTCTTTTCCATTACCCTGTAATGAGAGCATCTTGTTCTCAAAACGTGGTCAGTGGACTCTTGGGAACTCCCAACACCCTTTCAGAGTTTAATAGAATACAGAAAGCTCACTGATTTGATTTCAGATTCCACATTGCAACTAAACTTTAAAAAACTACTTGTCAAGTTCTGGTGTAGCGTCAAAGAATATTCACATTTATCTGAAAAGGCTACTAAAATTCTTCTCCCTTTACAATTATCTATGTGAAGCCAGATTTCCTTCCTATACTTCAAGCAAAACATGTCACAACAGACTGACTGCAGAAGCAGACGTGAGAAATCAGCTGTCTTCTATTAAGCCAGACATTACAGTGATTTGCAAAAATGTATAGCAACGCCATCCTTCTTACTAAACTTTTTTTTTTTGGAAATTTTAGTGGTCATTTTACATATTTTTAAAACGTATGCTACTTAAGGTCACACGTAATGGGGTTGGTTTCTTGTCATTTTAAATGGGTTAATAAATATTTTAACAATCTCTCAACTTTAATTTACCATATTGAAAAACATATATATCTGCCATACAAAAAACATTCTTTGGATCCCTCAGTAACTGTGGAGCCCTGCGTCCCAAAAGTTTGAGAACTGCTGCTGTACAGTCTTCCCTTATATGAATATACGATATACCATAATTTATTCATCTATTATATTGCTGATGGACATATGGGTTCTGTCTAATCTGGAATTAAAACAAGCAAGGATGCTATGAATATCCTTGTACGTGTCTTCTGACGCACGTGACGTCCCCACTTCTGTTGAGTTTATACCAGGAGCAGAACTGCTGGATCACAGGGCATGTTTACACTCAGCCTTAATAGATACTGACTGTTTTCAAAGTGGCTGTTAAGCATTTGAAATGTGGTTAGTCCAATTGAGATGAGCTGTAAGAATAAAATTTACACTGGAGGGCTTCCCTCGTGGCGCAGTGGTTAGGAATCCACCTGCCAATGCAGGGGACACGGGTTCGAGCCCTGGTCCGGGAAGATCCCACATGCCGCAGAGCAACTAAGCCCGTGCGCCACAACTACTGAGCCTGCGCTCCAGAGCCCGCGAGCCACAACTCCTGAAGCCCGGGCGCCTAGAGCCCGTGCTCTGCAACAAGAGAAGCCACCGCAATGAGAAGCCTGCGCACCGCAACGAAGAGTAGCCCCGCTCACCGCAACTAGAGAAAGCCCGTGCACAGCAACAAAGACCCAACGCAGCCAAAAAAAAAAAAAAAAATTTACACTGGATTTTGAAGACTTAGTATGAAAAACATAATGCAGAATATTTCATTAATAATTTTGTATTGATTACATGTCAAAATGATAATATTTTAGATATATCAGGTTAAATACATTACTAACATTAATCTCACCTGCTTTTTTTAAATTTTTAATGCGGCTACTACAAAATTGAAAACTATGTATATGACTTACATTTGAGCCTCACAATATGTATCTGTTAGGCAGTGATGTACGCTCCAGGGGGAAATATGGAGAGGTAAAACAGGAAAATACCAAATGTGCATACTAAGAACAGTCTGAGGTGCTTAAGAGACAGGCACCTAGTTTTGAGGAACCAGAAGAGACTTCCCAAAGGAGGTAATATGTAAAGGAAAGCTGAAGGCTGACAGGAGTTAGCCTAGTGAAGAAAGTGGTGGAGGAAGATAAAACCAGGCAGGGAGAACAGTGTGTGCAAAGGCCAGGAGACAAGAGAACCGTGTTCAGTATGGCACAAACACGGTGGAGGGGAAGGGCATGGTGGAGGGAGTGACAAGAGACAAGAAAGGGAAAAACTAGCTACATCGTGAAGGGCCTAGTGACGCTTCTATTTTAAGAATAGGGAACTATTGGTTTTAAGCAAGAAAGTTACATAATCATATCCTCACTGTAGAAGAGTCACTCTGCTGCTCCTCTGTGTGATGTGAGTGAATCAGGACAAGACCAGAGTCAAGACTAGTTGGGGCTGTTACAATAACATAGATTAAAAACTAACGAGCCTTTACATGAAGAGAACAGCAGCAGAGAGACGCAAACCTTAGGCAAAATCACTACTCTCAAAGCTTCAGTTTCTTCTAATAATACCTACCTCAGAGTTATTTTGAGGATTTAAGAAAAGCATCTTTTTGTAAAGGAGTTCTGTATTCTAACTCTTGGTAAAAGGTTTTAGTATCACTAGAACAGGCAATAATAATTCCAAGAAACTGAATTCTATTTCAGAATATGCCAGATAAAAGATTCATGTCTTCTCCAACTTATTAAAACCTATAAGATACTTTAACAATCAATGAAATTAAGTCAGATAATTACATTTGAACGGTAAATTCCAACTATGACACATCCCACTGTGCTCCATTTAACCTCGATATGAAAAGATTAACACCATAACCCATCTCTAAAAACTGAAATTCAAGTGAATTAAAGGTAAGTATGAAGTTACTCTCATTCAATGGTAAAAACATGAATGTAAAACGATTTCACTTCTTCACCAAACTGATACTAGCAGGGCAGGGCAGTGAGTTATAAAGTATTCGAGAGAACTAGAAAACTGTTCAGTTGGCGTCATTTATTTTGAAGTTTTGGGACCTTCTAAAGTAATATATTCTGTAAATAAACTATTCAATCCAGGGAAGAAAGGTAAAAGGTCACTTTATTTTTCCAAAAATGTTTGAAGTTCTCTAATCCACCAATGCATTCTTGACTCTTCTAAGATATAGAGCAATCTTTAATTGATTACTTAGTAGAAAGCGTTTAACTTGGGCAAAAAGTCCTTGAAATCTAACTTTTATTCCACCCTTTCCTTTTTGCCTTAAGTACTTTTAAAACACTGTAGAAAGTTTTGTTCTGTACTTATTTCATAGACAAAAATGAATAGTCCTTAGAACTGAGTTCTCCACAGAACCCTTCTTAAGCCTCCCCCCTTGTAACTTAAATCCCCACTCCTTAGTGTCATATGCTATACAACTATTCACACACAATATCCCTTCTTGAACTGAGTGTTCTTAGCCTTCTCTTCTCTAGATGAAAATAAACAGAAACTTAACTTCCTAAGGGTCTAAACTGATTTACTGAATTATGAAAACAGAAATCACCCGCAACCTCTTGGCCCTTTTCTTCACTCTCACCTGATGATCTCATGTCCTAACACTTTGAGAATTCTCCGTCATCCTACTACAAAACCTACAGACCTAAGTACACTTGAACTAATATTTTCCTCCTTAACCTCTTGTGAGGAGAGAGGAAGCACCCTTTTCTTCCCTATCAAAGAAAGGGGCAATCCATACTCTTCTTTCCACCTCCACTGCTACCACCTCAGTGTCTCTCACCTGCATTACAGCCAAAACCTATCATCCCACCTCTGCTCTTGCCTACTTCTCAACAATCCACACAGTGGCAAAAGCGACTGTTTCAAAACAAAGATCACATTACGTCATTTAAACTGTGTCAACAGTTACACTTAAACCCAAACTCTTTACCATAGTTTCCAAAGCCCTGAGTTCCTGCCTAAGATTCTAGCCTCACCTTGTCACGCTTAGGACCACTGTGCTCCGGCTATGGATTTTATTTGTTTACCTGCAACACACCAGCTCTTCCACATCAGCTTTTTCCTAATTCTGGGTCCTTCACATGTTGCTCCCATGTGCAAGGCTCTCTTATCCCACTCATAACATGGTTAGCTATCCTTCAGGTCTTTCATTCTCCTCTACAAGGAAGGCTTCCTCTAACTACTCTGTGCCTGGTATTCACTATCGCTGTCTCTTGTTTGTTTTTTGTTAAAGCACTTACTACAAGTTATTCACTAGGCTGGAAGCTCCATGGGGGCAGAAACCACATCCACCAGGCTGTCGTGCCTTACATAGTGCCAGACGTAAGCAAGTGCTCGCCAAGTATTTGCTAAATGAATGAAAGAGTGAAGAGACAGACAGGATTAGGTTTCGGTCCTGGCTCTACTACTTCCTAGTGGTTTGATCTTAGATAAGTGACAACTTCTCTGAGCTTCAATTTTTCTCTTCCATAAAAAGAGGAATAAATACCTTGTAGGATTTCTAAATAAGACCTAATGAATATTAACAGGCAATGAATGAAGACCAACCACAGTATCTGAACTTAATTTAGTAAATGTTAGTTTCCTTCCCTTCCTTCTATAGTTTAGAGGGTGAGAATTCCCTAAGCTAATTTCATATTGAAACTAGAGATAGATAGATAGACAGACAGATAGACAGACCTATCTATCTATATACACATCTACTGTTGCATCTACTTAAAAGGACTAATGACATGCATCTGAACAGACAAATTGGTAACTTGTATTTGTAGGATCTAATCCAATCCTACACCTTAGAAAATGGGGAATAAGTAGTATACATCTTACTCACCCCTCCCTCAAAGGACGGGGTGGAGTGAGGAGAAAATGAAGAGAAACCAAGAAACGGGAGGGAAAGATAACCTGAGAAATTAGAAATCATTTATTCGACCTCAATTCCTAAGTTTAGAGCAACTTTCATTTACCTATAAAGACTTGTAGCAGGAACAGGATTAGTACTCATTCTGAAATTCTGAAATAAAACATTTTCTATTTGCTTAAACCTACATACATCTCACCTATATTAAAGGTATTTACCCCCTTTTTACCCTTCATTCTTTAAACTGTAATTTCATTGATAAGATGTTAAGAAAAAAACAAAAAACCCCCAAATACAAAAATGCCTCACATCAGAAAAACAAAAAGTTCTCATTGTTGCCTTAATTTCTTGATAAGCTTTAAATTTTCTAACCACAAAAATTAAGTCCTTTTTTCCCCAAACATTTTTTTAAACTACTACTCACTTTTCAGCCTGACATTTTTATGTTTTCTTCAGAGATTTTACTTTCTAGGAACCTTCTAAATCATTTACCATGCATCATTCAGATCTCCTCCATACTCTCCCTGGAACACAGGTACCCCTCTGAAAGTGGTCATTCAATACTTTCTGCCTGGTAACCACCTAGAATTTTGAGGAATGTGCTGCATACCTTTATATTCTCCCTAGGATATGGACATAATTTAGATTCTAAACCCAAGGAAGGGTTTATATTAAGCAATTAATTCAGTTTTATTCAACATATTTTATGTAATCAAGGTTGACTTTTTTAGAAGTAATTGGAATCTGGTTTAGATTATTTTTCTCATGTTCTAGTTATTTCTACAACCTTTCTAAAATTGGAACTTCTAGCCTATCCTTAAACTGGAAATTTATAAAATCCCGCTGAAAGTTCCATAAAATTCACAGAGAAAGACTCACTCATTAGACATAAGATGCAAGAGTAAAAAGAATATGCTATGCTCCCACAACATCTAGAACAGCAGTGTGTACAGAAAGAACTTTTGACTATAATCAGCTGAAAACCAGTTTAAAGATATTTTGTCATAAGTCAGTCAGTACATGTCAGGGAGAGTTCTTACTGCTCCCAAAAGCTCTAGCAGCAAGTAACCGAAGACTTTACCACCTACAACTCTTCAAGGCTACTGTAAAATGATATACAAATACAGCAAACATTTAAAATTACATTTTAAGGCTTCATCTAGGGCAGTGCTTTTACAAACTAATAACTGTATTCTATAATTCCAAAATTACTTTAATGAGTCCAAACCAGTAAATGAAGAAAGGAAGCAGGAGAGAAGGGAGGTGAAATAGACTAGAAAACATCAGAGTACATCACAGGTAGTACCAGCAAGTATTATTTCATGAACTTTGTTTTGTTCTGTATACTGGGAGTAATATAAAATGTATTTTAGGTATTTTAATCTTCTAAAAAGATTAGAAAACACTGATTTGGGAGACAGAGTGGAAAAGGATAAAGCAATGAAACTGCCATAATTATCAAATTATGGCTTGGGAGGTTAGCAAGACTGACAGCTTCTATTGACTAGGAGACAGTTTGGGAAACCTCCACACATTTTAACAGCCAGATATCCCCATGTGAGATATGAAGAAGCACCTTCTCCTCTTACAGCAGGCCTAACACATGCCCAGCAAGGTCACAGCTGCCCCCACTAACTGTTCTTATCCCTTCAAACTTCCAATGGCAGAGGTCAATCTTTACCTTCTCCTAACTCTCAGGAACATTCGGTGCAGTTAAGCTACAGCAGCTCCTGAAAGATAATTGTTGGTCTTTGAACAACTACTCCTAGAAAACATTAACTGTATTCCATATCATAATCTAGAGTTTCAAATAAGGCTTTGGCATTCAGAAAAGTAACTTGGAAGTAAAACAGTCATACTATTCCACTAAAACAGTCACATATATTAGTCATATAGTCCACTAAAATGGTCATGTGAAGAAACTAAGCACCAAAATAGAAAGATTACTTTTAAGGTATTTGAAATGTTTCAAAGATTCAAGGCACAACTTGGAGCCATTTAATATTACAGTTTAATAGATAAGAAAGAGTCACTCTGTGAAGAGTTAGTATTGGAACTGCCCAAATATCAGCCAATCAACCTGCATTTTTTTCACTGGGTCTAAGTTAAGGGTTACTCTGAATATTCAGTTGCATTAACAGAGGTTTCTCATTATTTTTGAAGCCACTTTGAAAAAAACACACATTTTGCTGTATAAGGGACAGTTTCATAAATTACAGTGTATATTTGTTCTAAAGGCTCAGAACAGGTGATGGGTACTTCTCAGGACGCATCCACTCCTCATCACAACTACTGCATATTCAAGTAAAACAACCCCACTATTGATATGAAAGCACACACCCCCCCCACCCCCGCCACACACACACTATTATTATAGCTGCTTCTTCTCTAATATAAATCCACACAGGACAGAAGAAGACAAAAAGTGCAGCAATAAAGAGAATTTCCCCAAATGCAGAGTGAAGGGTTCCTTTAATCTCTGCTCACAGTTTAGTGTCCCGCCTGGCTCACTACCTCCTTTTTCTTTACACTTTGAAACTTGCTGTGTGGCTTGCGATATCAACCCTTAGCATAATCACTTGCTAGTTTTATAATCTGACCCCACACTGTTGGAAAAAGTAGCTTCAGTCTTTGCCTACTAACAATTCCTCACTAAACACAAATCCCCAAAACATAAATATCTGATAAGCACCTACCAGAAAGTCATTTTGTGTACAAGTACAAAAGGATGCACCAAGACAAATTCGGGGGTTCACAGCCTCTTATCCCTAGAGGCAAAAAGACTTCTAATTCAAACACTAATGACATAGCTCTTAATGAAAGCAGTACGAAAAGAACCTGTTTATTTATCCAATCTTATCAGACATCGCTAAGACTCAATTCTGATTATAGTAGAGGACAAAGCTGGACACTCTTAATCACCCTAGATTAAAGATGCCTCTAGCTTTCTGCTCTCTCCTGGGCCATTACACCAAACCTAGAGTAGAGCTACACCCACCTTCAGGCTAGAAGAAACACATAATAGCTTATTGATCTCTGGTGCAGACCCAAACCCACAAGTCACCAAGCAAGTAGGGATCACAGCCACTTGATGCAACTAACAATCAGAAGTCATGCACTGGGTTTTCCGTTCAAATAAGCACGCCATTGGCAATTACCACATCAAATGTGGGCCAACTCCTCCCAAACAAAAATAAAAATATATTAATCAGGTCAGAGAGCAATACATTCTGAACCACACAGAAAAACCACTATTTCTTGGTTGGCAGTAAATGTCAATTTCAGTTCATTAAATTCTTCATTTCGTGTAATTTCTCAGGTTTTAAAAGTTACCGTGACATTCAATTCCATACATAAATGCTTTCAAAAGAGGTAATACTTACTCGTAAATTACATGTTGACTGAACTCCATCCCCACCACCATTAGGGGAATTAAGTGTTTGTGGCAAATGACTTAGACTTTTCAGAAGTAAAATTTACCAAAGAATGGTAACTTCTAATTATATTCTTCTGAAGAAATCAAAGCACCACTCCCAAAAGTAAAGGTTAACTGTGTTCTCTGAAACCAACTATACAATGTTTTTAACTGATGACCAAAAACAGTCAAGTCAGAAGTGGAACTCAAGTCTCTCAAGCAATGAATGTTCTTCCCAATTAACTCCTTTTAGCTCTTGTTCTGACCCCTGTGTACTACGTAAAGCTTGGTCCTTACTCATAGCCTCAGCCGTCTCTTAACCTCAAAGGAATATATGTAATACAATCCACAGACTGGAATAAAGCAACAGTGACAACATTAGCGGACAATGATGGACGAAATGCCAAACGAACCGGGAGTCAGGGCAGACATGTACGCCCTAAGAGGGAGAGACTGAGGTGGGGCTGGAAACTATTTTCTGGCCTTCTCCCGCGTGCTGCTCCAGAGAAAGGGGCAGGATCCTGCATGCTCGCCATCAGCAGAGCCCCCGAAGTGCAGGGATGGGAAAAAAAGAGTGGGCTGCTTTGCCAGGGAGTGGGGAAGGTGAGGGATCGGTGCGGTGTGAATTCCACTGGGGAGTGAACTTCCTGGCCCCGGGAGGCTCGGGGGTGGCAGGACGGTCCCGGCCAGCGGCGAGGGGCGACCTCCCTTTCTTTCTCCCACAGTCGTACATCTTTGTGTGTGTGGGTTATTCAAGGGGCTACGAGTCCTCGAGGAGCCAGCCGGCCACCGTGGCCCTCCAGCCCAGGTCGGGAAGTCCGTCCACCACCCTCTAGCTCCCCGGGGGCTCCCCGGGTCCGGGACGCCCAAACACCCTCCAACACCCCGAGGGTCTGGAGACAGACGAATGGACCAAAGCATCTTCGTGTGTGGACACCCCCTCCGCTACATCCATCCCTCGCCGGGTCTTTGTCCCGCAGGCGGCCGGGGTCTCTGCCGGTTCCTCGGGGAGCCCCCTGTCCTGGAGGCCTCGGGGCCCGGGGTCGCCCCAGCTTTGTTCAGTGAGCGGGGCGCGGGGACGAGGACACTTACCGTACACCCCGGCGAGGAAAAGCAAGACCAGCGCAGACCTCCACCGCAGAGACTCTTTTGTGCTCCAGCGACGGGCCATATCCACGGCAGATGGAGCGAGCGAGAAGGAGATGGAGGAGGCGGAGGCGGAGGAGGAGGAGGAGCTGGGGCCAGACGCCGCCGCCACCGAGCCCCCGGCTGCTCCCTGCGCTCTCCGCGGCGGCGGGAGGGGGAGGGGCCGCCGCCGTCGCCGCCACTGCCGCCGCCCGCGCGCGCTCCCTCCCTCTTGCTGCCTCCCTCCGGCCCCCCTTCAGCAGCTCGCCGGCTCCCACCCGGGGCGGCGCGAGAGTCCTCCACGGGACGGCTCTCCCGGGAGCCGGGGTAGCCAGCGCCGGTACGAGGTGAGGGGGCGGCGGACGCGCGGCTCCAGCCACGCGCCGCATAGGCTAGTCGGCGCCGCCACCCGCCAGACAGCGCGAGCCGGCACCCGCGCCCATCCGTGCGATCGGCAATCCCCTGGCCCGCCTGCCTTGGTTCCCACCCCGCGCTCCGCTGCACTTTCTAAGTCTCAGGGCCGCTTTCCCCGTGACTGGAGCCGGAGGAGCAAGGCAGTGCCAATAGATGAGCGAGCGAGAGAACGCGGGTCGATGGGTTCCCTCGGACTGGGAAGTGGGGCTGGCTTCGGCGCTTCGCCGCAGTCCGAGGTCTCGGGGCTGCCCCTGCGGGTTGTATGAGGACGTGTTGGGTGGCGGAGAGTGGCTGCGTGAGCGAGGAGAGTGGGTGTTCGGAGGCTGGGAACTTGGGAGTTACTCTCCCCTACCCCTCCCTTCCTCCACTTAACCCGCGCGGAGCTCGGAGTGGGTGGGCGCAGGTTAGTGCCGAGACCCCGGCCACTGGTCGCTGTGAATGCCTGCTGGGGCTGGACGCCCACGCTCGAGGTGCCCGCGATGAGCCGGGCAAGGTTGGAGTGCGGAGCACTTCCAGCCTGGCGTGGAGGTGGCTCTGACATCCCACGGGGGACTTGAGCTGGGCCGGGATGTTCGGCTGGAGCCACCTCAGGGGTCGGGAAGTGGGAGAGGGGTTCACTCAGCGACCCGTGATTTCTCTAAACATCTTTCTCCATCCCAAGAAGTGTGACTCCTCCTTCCCTTACTTCTCCGTAGCACTTTCTAAATACAATTGTAGTGACACTGGCACGTCAGACCTTCCGCCTTGTATTTGTAAAGTGTTTTGTCGACACGTCTCATCTCCCCTACTAGATTATCATTGGCCTTTACATGCACTCTCCGGGCTATTCAAGGAAGACCTACAATGCACTACGCTGTCCAATTGACATAGGTTATCTCTTTTTAGTCTCTAACAACCTTGTGATATAAATATTATTATCCATATTTTATAGATAAGAAAACGAGATAGGTTTAATTATCCAAAATAGTGTAACAAATGAATGGTTTGAAACAATTTTTCTTATTCCAAATTCAAGGCTGTTTCCTCTCTACTGCAGTGTACTCTAGCACAATGCTTAGTGCGTAGTAGGTAAATATTAAAATTTAAGATGAATTTCTTTGAAGGTACATTTAGTCTTTCCCTCTATCCGCTACCGATTTGTCCCCTTTTAGATTTTTTTTTTCCAGGAAATGGTATTACAAACGGTGAAAAAATTAACAAACAATGCAAAACCCAATAATAACAAATCTTGTATCATTTGGCAAAACAAACAAAATCTAGAGCTCCAAACATGTTTTGTACTCTCGTTGGAGAAAAAGGAGGAGCTTCAGTGTACTTCATTTAACAATCAGCAGTTGTCTGTCCTAGTTTTAGGATTTGAGATTCTACTTGCTTGATTCTTGAGATCTGTTTCCAGAAATTGCGCTGCCATGACCACTGTGTTTAGAACAGGTCACAAACAAAATGAAGAGAGACTGCACGGCATCTTTCTCCACTTTTACCAGTCAAGGGACCCCAATCCCAAGACAAGAGGCACACTGCTGTCCTCCATCCCTTGACTCTTGTATTCACACCCCTCTCACCCTTGCACTTGCTCATCCACCCAGACCTGTCTTCTGAGACTTATCGAGTTCTCAAACCTTTTGGTCTCAGGGGCCCTTTAAAAACACTTAAAATTTGGTGAGGACTCTGAAGAGCTTTTGTTTATGTGGATCATAGCTACTGATGTTTATCATTTAGAAAATAAAACAATTTTAAAATATGTGTAAATTTACTTAAAATAAAAAATGCATTACAGGTTATCTCTATTTTCCAAAACAAAAAAATGTAGTGAAATGTGTGGCATTGTTTCCATCTTTGTAAATCTTTAATGTCTGGCTTAATAGAAGACAGTTGGATTCTCATATCTGCTTCTGCATCCAATCTGTTGCAATATGTTGTGTTGGTTGAAGTATATGAAGAAAATCCAGATTCACAAAGATATGTGTTGATAATTGGCAAAGAGAGGACGTCATGTACCTCCCCAGTGTCCTCAGATAAAATTTTGAGAACTGTTCATCTAGGTGTCTATCTTAACACCTTCAAAAATCTAAGTATTTTGTTTCTTGTTGGGAAAAAAATCTGATAAATATTCATTCTAAGGTATTAGAAGCTGAGCGCTTCAGTGTTCACCAACCAAGGGTATTCATGTTTCACGAGGGAACATTTTATTTATACAAAATCTAATCCTAATAGAATATCAGACATTTGTAAGCAGCAGGGCACAGAGTAGGTATTCAGTATTACCCTTTTTATTACCTAATCTATTGAGCTGAGTACCTAGATGTCTACTATTAGGCTAATATATCAAATAAGTCATATATGAGAAAGCATTTAGAAGTTTATAAAACTATATAAAGTGGTCAGTATTTTCAACAGTTCTATTGCAGCTGGAGTGCTGATTTAACTTGGCCAACGTTCTGATCTACACCCTATAAAGCATAAAGCATTCTCCTGAGACTCCTGTGGTTCTTAATCTCGGAGTCCCTGGATCTATAGATGTGTTTCAAGGATCCTGAAATTGTATGAAATTTTGTGCTCACTTTTTTTTTTAGGTAGAAGATTTGTTATTTTCAGCAGATTCTTGAAGGGCTGTATCAATCATTTAGAAAGAATGTTTAAGAAAAATTGAACGAGGTAGCTACTTGAGTTGCTTCTTAATCCTTTTCCAAATGGTTCTCAAACTCCTCAGGTACATGCATTTGGGAGAGGAGAAGTACATGGACTATTTCTTTTCCCCTTGACATATTCTGAAAAGAGCCACCCGCGCTCCTCCACTTTATGGAGATGTACCCTTACATAATCCTTTTGTTTTGATTTTACACTTCTCTTTCCTCCCTACTTGGCTATCACCATATATGACGGTTTAATTTTCACTCTTGTTACTAATAAAAATTCCTTCCTTCCTGGTGTAGACCCTGCTCCATTTAGTAGCCTTTGAGAACCTCGTCCACACCCAGTGAGGTTAGACTGGGAATTTAAGTCTACCACTGAGCATTATCTTTTATTGGAAAGAAAATTGATGGTAGTGGTTTTTCTACTTGGCATGCTGCCAGGCAAAGCTGACTCTTTTAACTCCCCCTCAAAGGAATATTATTTTAAAAAAGAAAAAACAAACTTGATAAACACATATAAATAACTAGGAGGGAAAGAAAATTTTTTTTAAAGATTGAAGTTAAATAAATGAGAGATCTTTACAAGCAAATTGTAATTTCCATTGGAGGTGAATAATAGAGGGTAGCAAATGAGATCCATCAATCTAGGCAACTTCTATACCAGTTTCCTAGCACATTTATTGTGGTTATTATTTATTATGTTCTGTGCTCTGACAGCATACCCCAGCATTGTACCAGGTAGTCAAAGGCATAATCCTGGCTATAAATTAAATAACCCTAGTCCACACAGATTGACCTTCATGAACTCAACTTCTTAACTGCAAAACCTGATCGTAGAGCATGCATGAATTTACAGGGCTAACAACATCTGTCTCTTGTAGCCATATGAATCAGTTGCACCTACCAAGAAACAAGGAGGGAAAGGGGAATTAACTACAGACATTGGCTTTTATAAAGAGGTACACTGGGCTTCCCTGGTGGTGCAGTGGTTAAGAAACCGCCTGCCAGTGCAGGGGACATGGGTTCGATCCCTGGTCCGGGAAGATCCCACATGCCACGGAGCAACTAAGCCCGTGTGCCACAACTACTGAGCCTGCGCTCTAGAGCCTGCAAGCCACAACTACTGAGCCCACGTGCCACAACTACTGAAGTCCCGCGCCTAGAGCCTGTGCTCCGCAACAAGAGAAGCCACCGCAGTGAGAATCCCCTGCTCGCCGCAACTAGGGAAAGCCCGCGCGCAGCAACAAAGACCCAACACAGCTAAAAATAAATAAATAAACAAATAAATAAATAAAGAGATACACTGAGTGTTTTGTTGTTTAACTGCTAGGTTTCAAAATGTACATAACTGTTTTTTAAGTTCTTCCCATGATTGATTGAGATTATGAACTGGAAATGCTTGTGGGATGGAATCTTATTCCCTACGAGCCCATCAGAAGTGAATTTAGCAACTGTGATGGCAACTCAAGGACTCTTATATTGCTAATTTCAGGCACATACAACTTAACTGTTTGTACTCTGCCCGAGTGCAAAAAGGATTTGAGGTCCCCAGTGTTATTTGGCAATATAGTATATTGTAGTTATTAAACGTATAGGCCTTGAGAATTTAACAGAGCTGAGCCTGACCCAGGTGGTTAACCCTGGTCAAGTAACCTAACCTTATGTGCTTCATATTGCCACCAAAAAATGGGAAAATATGGGGGCCTCATTAAATTATCTGCATGCCTTAAATGAGATAATAATAATTGCTAACATATATTGAGTACTTACAGTATGCTACACCTTTAGTTCTCAAACAATCCTATGATGTCAATACAGTTATTATCTCCATGTTTCAACTGAACAGACAGACAGAGGTTCAGTAGGTTTCTCAAGAACACACAAGTAGTAAATGATCAGCATTTAAACTCAGGCAGTGTGATTCCAAACATGCACTTTTAATCATTCTACCACGTTTCATGTGAAGTACTTAATACAGTGCCAGGCACTTAGTAGGTGCTCAATAAATGGCAGCTACTGTTATTAAACATATAAATAACATAAGCAAAAGAGTCCTTATTCTCTAATCTCATACAATTTAAAATGCAGTGTAAGTAGTAATTTTCTGTCTTCCTTTTTCCTAGAAGTAGCTGATACTCCCCTGATTTTGGTTTAAGTTAGACATAAGCCTCTTTTAGATTTCTTTTTAAAAAGAAAAGTCAATCTTTAAAGTTTTATTTCCTTGAGTTTTG
The DNA here is from genome assembly GCF_965194805.1 of Balaenoptera borealis. Classification (NCBI taxonomy): domain Eukaryota; kingdom Metazoa; phylum Chordata; class Mammalia; order Artiodactyla; family Balaenopteridae; genus Balaenoptera; species Balaenoptera borealis. The sequence continues at coordinate 32,246,694 of NC_138876.1, read as the reverse complement.
GAAAACATGAAGCAAGCATCAGTTAGATGAAATATAAGTCTGGTTTTTTGCTGCTTGTACTAAAATTTTTTTTCAGTGACCTTGTAGTCATCATTTATACTTTCCTTTGAAGATCGGAGAATCTTAGATTGCTTATTGCCCTAATCTTCAGAGAAGATCTATGACAGATTTTTCTGATCCCGAAGAATACATCAAATCATATGAAACTGCTTAGTTATCAGGCCATGAAAACAGGTCATTTCTACTAAAGAATAGATTACTCCAGCGTCATCATGAAAAGAATATTCTCCTTGGAAATACCCAGGCAGGTTTGCATTTTGAATATGTACCAGCTGTGATGGAAAAGAACAGTCTAATCCTTTCGATTTCTGTAGTCTACTGCTTCACTTGCACAGCAGGGGATGTGAAAGAAATGGTATCAAAAAGCATTTCAATATAAAAATTTTATTCTCATACTCAATAAAATGAATTAAGTGACTGAAGAAAAAAGTTAAACACTTCAGAACATTATGTCAGTTGGTTCTGGTCACCAGGGCAGTTAACTCTAGTCACCACAACTTTTTTCCACATTATGACTAGCTCTGCTTAAGTATAGACACTCCTGAGATGGAAACCCCAATTTATAAATACTCACATATATAAAATTGTATAAAATACTTTAGCTCTTTAAATGTATGACTTAAGGGCAATTAATGGCAATTGGCAGGTAGAGAGCAAGTGATATGGCCGCTGCTTTAGCGGGCCCGTGAATGAGAAAAAGGACACAGTCCCAGAGCAGCTGTGCTGACGGTGCTTTCTCTGCATCAGATTCCCAGCAGTAATAACCTTCAGTACTCCAGGGACCGGGATATGTGGGAGGATGCTGTATTCCAAGAAGTCTGTTCTCAGTGTTATCCATCCTCATCAGAACCATTGACCTATTCCCTCAGGAGATTCCTAGTACAGGTTTCAGACCTGTTCTGGCAAACCACTTAATGGGTACCCCTCGTTAACTCAGAATTGAGACCTGGGACAGCCTCTGAAGATTGGAGAATTCACTAATCCCATCTATGGCCCCTGGACTGGCACATTTGCTAATCTGAAGAGTAGAACCAGCATATTCAGATTCTCCCATCTTCACTGAGGGAGGTGGATAAAGGAAACGAGAGAAAGCTCCAATGAGACAGGGTCATTTATCTGTTGTGTTCACTGTATCTTCAGCACCTCGAAGAGGGCCTGTCTCCCAGTAGACGCTCAGGAAACATTTGTTGAGTGAATGAATAGGGAGTTCAGAAATGAAATAGATCCCTGGGCGAAAAGGAGAAGGAAAGCTGTTGGTCAGTGTCATATTGAGGAGAAAGGACCCATGCTTGTCCTGTCATTAGTGCCCAGGTGGCCTGCAGAGAAGGTAGCTTGCTTTGGAGCTCAGGCAAAAATGGAGTGAACCATCAATTCTTGGTCTTTTAGGAAGAGCCAATAAACCTCACCTGCAGGATGAGACCCATATAACCTTGTGTGCTGAGACTCAAGATATTGCTTAATGAGGTTTAAAAAACCTTAATGAGGAGGTTAAAAAATATATTCTGGTGTTGAAGCCAGTTTTCTATAATTTTATTGCCAATGTTTAGTATTTCCAGTATACTATAGGTTAAATGGACTTTTATGGCCTCAGCTGGCCTTATATGATCTGTAAGTTGGGCACTACTTATTTTATTGACTATTAAAATAAACAGGGCCTTTGTTCTCTAACCTAGCAGAAACCCTTAGAAAAGAAGACTTTTTAAAACGTTCTTCTTCAGAGAGCTGTGAATTAATGCCTTGCTTCAGGTGTGCAGAGAAATTCCAATTCCATTGTCTATGAAGTTAAACTGTTCCTTAATATCAGTCTAAGAGGTGATGAAATCAATGTCTAGTATGAAGTCAGGATCAGAGGGCAGAGAAGGAAACCCAGGTGGCCAGTATGAATTCAAATTTGAATTCAAGATTTGTTTAATGTATTTTGAATTTCTGGATCATCAGTCAGTCCCATATTATAATGTAAGTACAAAGAGTACTTTCCAAATTCCAAAGTAAATTATCTTTATTTTTTTATCATTTGCTATTATCAATATTGTCTTCTCTCCATTTATATGTACTTGCTAAAGTTGGTTGTTCAGCAAAATAAAATAAATTCTCTCAAAATTAACTAGAATATTGTTGGGATTTTAGTAATAATTCACTTTATGTTTTTGATTACTTGAAATATGCCAAAGATTGTAAAGTGTAGAAATTCACATAACCTGACTCAATCACTTAAAGGTGGAGGTCTTACTCTGTCAGACCAGTTATTACAGATACAATCTAGTAGGGAAACAGATATACCAATAAGTATAAGCAATATTCATTCATTCAACAAATATTTATTGAGTGCCTACTATGTGCCAGTCATTTTTCCAGATGCTGGGGCTGCTCAGTGAACAAACACGGCAACTGCCATGGCAGAGGTACATGCACATAAGATACACCAGAACCACAGGGGAGAATCAGAGAGGGCCTCAAAGAGGAAAAATATCTGATTTGAGAAACAAAGCATAAGTAGGAGATTGACAATAAAAAAGGAGGCAGGCAAGGGGTGATGGAAAAGCATTCCAGGCAAAAGAAATCAAGTGGAAATAGGAAAGGAGAATAGGTTGTGTTCTGGGAATGTAAAGTAGTTTGTATTGCTGGTTTAAAAGTAGTGTGTGTCGTGTGTGTGTGTGTTGAGGTGGGGAGGAAACAAACATGTAATCATAAATTACATAATAAATGACATGCATAAATGTGTGTAGAATTTATTCTGTAAGATGCAGGAGATGGGAACCTTGAAAGAATTGTGAGGCGTGGAGTCCTGTTCCATCTATGATGGAGCCTGGAATGGGAGGGGAAGGGTTTTGAAGTCCTGTCAGGAAGATATTGCAGTAGCAAGGAATGGGATGCACTTAGGGGTGCCTTGTGGCAATAGGAATGGAGAGTAGGTAACACCATCAATAGTTGATCAGAAGGTAAGAATCCATGACCCCCAGATTTCAGTTGAGCAATTGGATGGTAATACCTTTCCTTATGATATGGAATATGGGAAAGGGAGTGAAGTGGGGAGAAAAGGTGTGTATAACTTTGAGGAGCACATTCAGGTAGAGAAGTCCAATACCATATATCCCAGAGGAGAAAAATGGGCTCAAGATAGAAAACTACTGGTATTGATAAGACTACTTTTGGAGAGGATGAATTTTCCCTTAGAGAATATGAAAGGCATCAGTAGTTCATAGAGTAGCGGTGGTAGAGGAACCAGCAATAGGAGAATGAAAAGAAATGGCCAATGGGTTGGAAGAAATGCAGAAAAGCCTGGTGTCACAGAAACCAAGCACAGAGAACTTTACAAAGAAAGGAGAGGTAAAAGGTCGAAAGGAGAGGTAAAAATTGTCAGTGCCGAGGAAAGCTCAAGTAACAAAGGGCCAAGATGTGAAGAGGAACTAATATAACTGGCTACAAGAAAGTCTAGTGTACTTGTCTAAAGATTTCTACAGGTATCTGTTGAGCCTTTAATTTAGATCAAAGCTGAATTGTTGGTGATCTATATATTCTGTTCCTGTATCTTCAAGAATTTTATCGTTATTTCCTCAGTCTGTTCTATCCAATCATTATCCATTTAGAATTTAAACTTAAGAATTTCTAAGTTCACATGGACCCTAGACACAAAACACTGAAGTTTATAAAGTTTGTCTTCACCACCCAATACTCCTTTTCTTAATTTCCCTTCTCCCCTCGCGAGCCTTGCTTATATTCTCTTTTCCCGACTTCAGACTCCTGACATGTTCGTGCTTTCTGACCCTCAGCTTTCCTCCATCAAAAGTGATTCTCAGGAAAGACCTTTTTAAGCAAATAAGTCTTGAAGCCAGATATGGTATCTCTCCCAGGAGGACAGGGAGAAAATATTAAACAGCCTTGGTGGATGTTTTGGGCTGGAATGTCAGTGGATGAGGGAGAGATCTGGGGCCAGGGAGGTTTTCCTGATTCCCCTCTAAGGTGACCTCTTACTGCGAAGCAACCCCTGCTTAAAGTAGAGGATACGGCAGTGCAAGCATGCCTAATTTTTCCTCCTAGAACCATACGAAACCTTTAGAAGATTGAAAGGTCACAAACATTTATTATATCAGTGATGTTCTTTTTGGAAATTATATTTTTGGCTGATAGTATTTCAAGGTACTTAGTTGCTAACATAATAGCCAAGGCACACATATCCTTCATCTTGTTTAATGCCAATTACTCTGCCACTATTTTGCTTGGAGCTATTGGAATAACTTCAAATGTGGTTTGGGACAGACAAGTTCAAGTCTACAGAGGACATATTTCCATGTCCACTGAATCAGCTGTTTCCTATTGAATTTTTTTACAACAATATTAATGACTGACTTCTGTACAGCCCAGTAGCTTGATCATGCTTTTAATTTAATTCAGTTGTTTAGGAAAGGGAAACAACCCCATTAATCATTTTTTAAGATTCAGTTTATGCATATGATATAGATACCATGTTTCCTGAAAGTGTCTTTGCTGAATTTTTTGATTAGAAAAAAACCAAGTAGCTCAGTGAGTGAAAAATTTAATTGTTATGAACTTCGTTTCTAAAAGTAAAGATAAGTGACAAGAGGATTTGCCTGTTCTGATATGTAATGGAAAACTGTATTAACTTTTGCTCAGTATATCATTAAAATGTGTTATGCTTTCATGGATATGTTTGTATATCATGTCAATTAATTGAAAGCTCTTAATCCTCTACTTATATTTAAGCCTCGGGTAACAAGGTTCCTAATAAATGCACTGTGTAAAAATATTCTCTTACAAAGAGAAAGGAGGAAGTGGACAAGTCCAAACATTTCCTCACCAGCAAAGGCCCAGTACCAGAGGCACGTATGGGTCCCAGCCAGAAAGCTTACCAACAAGTTCCTGAGGAACAGGAAGCAGTAGATTAGCAATGCTTTCCACTTAAGTTCAATTATGTTTTGTAAGAAACGCAGATGGAAGATCTTTAACACATCCCTTAATGGTCTGATAATAACTAGAGTATTTAAGGAAAAATACTCTCTAAGAAATAGAAACACTACTCCAAAGAAATGGTGAGAAATTGATCATGAGAAAAAGAAAGAACTAGACATAGATATGTAGGAATAGAAATAATCTACTTAGAGCCTGGTGTGATTTTATTTTCTCTGAGGTGCTGTCAAGGACCATCAAATCTAAGCAGCGGGGCTTCCCTCGTGGCGGAGTGGTTGGGAATCCGCCTGCCAATGCAGGGGACACGGGTTCAAGCCCTGGTCCGGGAAGATCCCACATACCACGGAGCAACTAAGCCCGTGCGCCACAACTACTGAAGCCCATGCGCCTAGAGCCTGTGCTCTGCAACAAGAGAAGCCATCGCAATGAGAAGCCTGTGCACCGCAACGAAGAGTAGCCCCGGCTCGCCGCAGCTAGAGAAAGGCCGCGTGCAGCAAAGAAGGCCCAACACAGCCAAAAATAAAAACAAATAAATAAATAAATTCTTAAAAAATCTAAGAGGCATTTATAGAATCATAAGACTGTCAGAGCTGAAAGGGTCATCGCTAGTATAATCTCCTAGTTTTACAGGTGAGAAAACCCAGGCTCATTTATACAAGGGTGATAATACTCTGTGAATTCTGCTAGAGGACAGGCAACCTGGGAATAATGAGGGTCTAGATCTAGACCGACAAACTTGGGTGGAGATGGGGGAGGAAAGAGGGATTGGCTTCTGGAAAGGAAGCCCAATCTCATGGGAAGGACGTGGTATATGAAGGGTACAGCAACAGAGACAATGTTGTATCTTGGAAAAGTAGCTTCAGCTGGAAGGGCTGAGGCAGAAAGAATATTTCTATAGATGGATAGCACATAGCTGGTACTGGAGGCCAGCCGTTGGGACTGAAAAATTTGAGGAGGTAGTTAATCTTGAGCAGGTAACTTGCACCTTAGCTACTTATCTTCAATCCAGAGGCGGGTGTCGCATCCCTGAAAAGAAGAGAAGCTTCACAAGAGCAAGACAGTGCTTCGATCCCAGAAAGATATCTAACTGGGATGCCAATTAGGCTAAAATATATAATCAGCATTGAATTAACACGATGTTTAAGATGTGTATTTGCAGCTTTAGAGCAAGAGAGATTTTCAGTACCAGGGCACAGGGTGAGACCTAATAGAAGCAAAATAGACAAGTGGTGTGCTCCAAGATGCTAGGCTACAACTCCCTAAATTCCTCTTAAGAAAGGATTTTTCTAAGAAACTCTAGTTTGTGGAAATCCAGTGGTTCCAGCTGTGAGGGGAAGAGGGCTTCAAGTCCCATGAAAATACACTTAGTCACTTCTAACATTGCAGACCCAATGTCATGTAGAACACTTTTCTGCATTATCAGGTAATGCATTTAGTAAATGCATTATCAGGTAATGCATTATCAGGTAATGCATTTAGTAAATGAAACTAATCTAGAGAATTCACTTGAGCAGTTCTCAAATATAACTTATATTGGCATTATAGGGATGGAGAACTAGAAGAAAATGTGTCCTTCCCTTCCTCATTAATACTACTGATTACTCTCACGCATGCGTCTAATAATAGAACTTTGAATTGTAGCTCTTGCTTTTGTTTCCAGCAAAAAGAGAAAAGTAAAGAACAATGTAATTGGAATATCTTGTAAAATTTCAGATGAGTGAGATAATCCGTGTTGTTGAAAATGAATATTATTCAGGTCAGCATTTACTGAGACCCTACCATGTGAAGAGTCTTTGGACTGAAGGTTAACATGGTATGACGGTTCATGTTACGTGTCAACTTGGCTAGGTGATGGTGCCAAATTTGGGGTTTGTTTGGTCAAACACCAGCCCAGATTTTGCTGTGAAGGTATTCTTGGTATGTAATTAACAATTATATCAGTAGACTTTGCATAAAGCAGATTATCCTCCCTAATATGAGTGGGCATTGTCCGATCAGTTAAAGGCCTTAAGAGCAAAGACTGAGGTTTCCTGAAGAAGGAATTCTCCTCAAGACTGCAACATAAAAATTCTGCCTGAGTTTTCATCCTGCTACCCTGTGGAATTTGGACTGTGACATCAACTCTTGCCTGAATTTCCAGCCTGCAGGCCTACTTTACAGATTTTGGATTTATCAGCCCCCCACCCCCCGACAATCATATGAGACAATTCTTTAAAATATTTATCTATCTACCTATCTATCCATCCTATTGGTTTTGTTTCTCTGGAGAACCCTGACTAATATACATAGCTTATTCTCACACTGAGAATCAAATTCAGAAAAATCTTCAGTATCTCAGGTAGCTTGATCTGGTTAGATAGGTAGCATTTGGAATTTTTTAAAGTGTTATCAGGAAAACAATACATCTGAAAACATTGTACTTCAGTTTTTCATGCCAAGACTTGTTTAGTTTCGTCCAAATATGAGTCACGGTAAATTTTGCGTCTGCTGAATCTCTGCCATTTTTTCCTTTCAGGAGCTCTTCAAGCCAAGTTTCAGTGGGCACACGTGAAAATATCTGTGAGTCCCTGGCAAATAGGAGAATCTGAGAATGTGAAGGGCACTTTGATGAGCAGCCTAGATCATCATGAATTAACTGTTGCCAAGTACTTATTTTAAAATAGTGTCAAGTTAAGCAATTGATTTATTGTTTGTTGTCCATCACAAAACATTTAATTCAACTAAGGATTTAAAAAAATCCTTTTCCACTCATATTTTTATGATTTCTTAAAAGTTGAGGGACTTCCCTGGTGGCTCAGTGGTTAAGAATCCACCTGCCAATGCAGGGGACATGGGTTTGAGCCCTGGTCCGGGAAGATCCCACATGCCACTGAGCAACTAAGCCCGTGCACCACAACTACTGAGCCTGCGCTCTAGAGCCCGCAAGCCACAACTACTGAGCCCACGTGCCACAACTACTGAAGCCCATGCGCCTAGAGCCCGTGCTCCACAACAAGAGAAGCCACCGCAATGAGAAGCCTGCGCACTGCAATGAAGAGTAACCCCCACTCGCCGCAAATAGAGAAAGCCCGCGTGCAACAACAAAACCCCAATGCAGCCAAAAAATAATTAATTAATTTTTAAAAAAAGTTGATGCAACCTAAAATGATCTCTGATCTAACTTACTGGTTTTGCACATGAGGTACAGAAAAATTAAATGACTTTGAACAGTGATTTATTTTCAACCAGCAGCCAGAGTGAATTTTTTAAAACATGTCAGATCATGTTACACCTACATCCAAAATGTCCAAGGACTTCCCAACTCACTCTAAGAAAAAGCTAAAGTTCTTTAAGCTATACAACCTGCTTCTTGATCTGCATCTTCCCTCTCTGCCCGTTGGTTACCACTTTGACCTCATCTCCATCCATTGTCTTCCTGGCTCAGTCTGCTCCAGCCAGCCCCACTGGCCACCTGGTTGTTCCCTGAACAAACCAGTAACTCTCCGACCGCAGGACAGAAATGAGTACCATTAACAAAATGTTCAGAAGAGCCCATTCACGCAGAAAAGGTATACATAACTGATGCAATCCAGATGGCAGGCCACTAAGTAGTGGAGGTGGCAGGAGCATGCTCAGGATCAGAGAAGTCTATCAACAGATTCTGAAAACCCTAATTTGTAGGAAGACTAAGCAAGGAATCTCAGTTCCTCCCTTTTGGGGAAAGTGGGAAACAAAACCAGGCGAGACCGTTCATTCAGCAAACATACTGAGCACTTATAATGGGTCAAATACTTTAGGGTCTGGACATAAAACAATAGACACAGGGGACTCGATTCCTGTTCTTATAGAATGTAGGTTTTAGTGGAAGAGGATACACAATAAAACAAGTAAATGTGGTATATGAGATCATGATAAATGTTACGAAGAATAATAAAGTAGGAAAGAAGGGTGGGATAAGGATTGTCAGAGTCCGGGAAGGGTGGAGAGGGGAAGGTTCAATTTTATATAGTAAAAGCCCTGCCGAGTAGGCAGCCAAAATGAAAAGAAGTGAGAGAATGAGCCATGTGGATATACGAGGCCAGAGTGTAGAAGGCTGGAGTTGTAAATTTGTGGGTCAGGGGACTGAATGACATCACCAAGGAAGTGAGGATAGGTAAGGCAAAGAGGGGTCCTTGTCCTTGGCGCCTTCCTTTTTGGAGAAGAAGAGGAATCAGCAAAAGAAAATTGAGACGGAGAAGCCAGTGGAAGAAGACCAGGAGAATGTCGGTATCCTGGAAACGAAGAGGAAGTGTTTCAAGTTAGAGAGAACAATTAACGGTGACAAAAGATGCTAGTAAGTCATTGAAAATGAGGACTGAGTCTTGACCATTAGATTTACAACATGGAGGCCTTCAGTGACCTTGAAAGGATTAGATTCAGTGGAGTGGTGGGGTGAAAACCAGAAAGGAGTGATCACAGAAGAATAGGAAGAAAGGAGTTGGAGACACCAAGTACAGACAACTCTTTTGAGGAGCTGTGTTGTAAAGGAGAACAAAGAACTGAAATGTTTAGCTGAAAGGGGATGTAGCGTTAAAGAGTTTTTTTTAAAAAACTTATTTTATTTCTTAAAGTGGGAGAAATGACAGCATATTTTATGCTATTGCTATTGAGCCAAAGGAGATGGGGGAACCTGATGAGGCAAGAGAGAGGGGGAAAATTTTTGGAGAGGGTGAGGAGGATGGGTTCAGTGGATAAGTGGAGGGGTTGATCTCAGGCAGGAGTACGCTGGGAGGAGGGCAGAATATATGGACAAAAGCATACACTATTGGGTGGATAGTTTCTGGTGGTAGGACCTTGAGAAAGTTCTTTTCTAGTTGCTTCTGTTTTCTCAGCAAAATGGGAAGCTGAGGGAGGATGGGAGAGAACACAATTTGTTGGAGTTTCTAACTTATCTTGTGACTGGGGAGTGAGAGAGAGACCATCTATTGAGGAAGGAAATGCATTATTGAGATAAATGCAAATAGGTATCTGAATTGGTTGGTTGGTTTTAAACAAAACTAAATGTGACTTAATCATGTGCTCCAAGCTGGGCACAAGTTCTCCAGAGAAGCAGATAATATTTATGAAATTTTACCAATAGGAAGAGAGAGAGAAGGTGGTAGGAAGAGATTATATTTTAAGGATTGGCTCATGCTCATGTGACTGTGGGGCTGGCTGAAAGTCTGAGATCCACAGGGCAGGCTGGACACCCAGGAAGAGTGGGAATGCAGCTTGAGTCCAAAGGGAGTCCAGAGGCAGAATTCCCTCTTCCTGGAGAAACCTCATCATTTCTCTTAAGGCCTTCAACTTATTGGTTGAGGCCCACCCACATTATGGAGGGTAATCTGCTTTACTTAACATCTACGGATTTAAATGTTAATCTTATCTGAAAAATACCTTCACAGCAACATCTAGACTGGTTGAGCAAATCTCTGGGTACCATAGCCTAGCCAAGTTGACACATCACAGTGGTATAGTCTGAATTAACCAAACTGACCATCATTGAGTAACCATATTTACCAAATGAACTATCACAGTGGTATAGTCTGAAGAAATGAGACTCAAAGTTAGAGGAAAATGAAATGGAAGAGAGAGGAAGAATGTTGTGGAAGCCGCAGTGGGGAGCGAGGAAGACACCCACCCCATGTTCAGTTTGACTTAATGCTGGGTCAATTAACTACTTAACTAGAGAGTTTTGTTGTCCTGATATATAGGAATGAAGACTGGGTTTAGAATCAGGAACAAAAGTAGCCTAGCAGATAGGTATAACATGGTCTTTAATTGTTAGAGCATGTGGTCATTGACCTTCTAGCCATATATGTTGAATATATTTGTCTAATAGTTATAGCAGTTTGCCTCATTTTTCCTTATACTACATATATACATTAAACAAGGTGTATATCACGTGTAATAGAACAAATGAATCCTCTATGCTTCTTTTCATTGAATATGTATATTTTTGTATTTTCCCTACTTCCTGTTTTTAAAATATATAAACAATTTTAGGAAAATGTCATGTGGTAATGAATACTGGGTGTTTGTGTTTAATTATAGCAACAATGGAAATGATTATGAACAATTTTCCTATGTCACCATAAATTCCGTCATGGACAGACAGATGTGTCATTGCTAAAGTAAGACCCTACTTCTACCAACTTTACTACAGCAAATAGGACTGGATATCTCACTATATAACTCCTTCCCTAGCCTAGCATGTCAGACCAGTCCAAAAGAAGTTACTACCCTGACTTTTTGGAATTACATTATGCTACATATATACTTCCCTTTTTAGCTTTGGATAGTAAATGTGTTTGTTATAATTATGGTGAGGGTCACTCATGGACTAAGCCTGATTTTCTTAGAAAGAAATATATGTATAACTTACCAGTTGCTATTTGGCAAACCTACCAAGCAGAAGATTGTGCTTGTGAGACCAATGAACTTTTCTCTTCATTTTGTAAATTTTGCTGCCATAGTTTTTATTTTGTTATGGTCACAGATTTGTTCCATTTAATTGTTGTTGTTTTTCCTGTTTCTTTAGAATAGGCTTTCTTCTTACTCTTGCTGCTAAGGCTTGAGATATGGTCTTCACGTATCTCTGAATACTACTCTCTTATAAGTACTATTTGAGTAACGATTTTTTTTGCAAGTTAGTTTTTCATAATACTCATAATAACCACTGTTTCTTAAATACTCATGCTGCCCTTTATTCCTACTACTGTTAATATTTATAATTTTGAATCTTGCAATTAAGGTAGCTAAGGCTTAGAGTGGTGGAGTAACTTATGTAAGATGTCACAGCCAATAAATGGGAGAGCATGATTTGAACCCAAGTTTGTTGAACTCTGAAGCCCTTCCTCTTTCAACTCTGTCATGCTGCATACACTAATTCATTTTATCTTTTCAACAATAACCAGAGCTGACATTTTTAAAAACAATTGCTGTGTACCAATTTCATATATCTGGCATGTAACATCTCATTTAATCCTTAAACAGCTTTACGAGATAGGTAATATTATTACCCTTAATTTTTTGTAAAAGATGAAATGGAAGCTCAGCGAGGTTAAGTAATGCACCCAAATCAAACAACCAGTTTCTGGTGGAGGCTGCATAAGTAAGGGAGATGTCATTATGATTCACATTTTACAGAGGAAGAAACTGAGATTCAGAGAGAGCCGTGATATGTTCATGTTTACAAAGCTGGTAAGTGGCAAAATTGGGTCTTGTAGGTTCAAGTTTCATGGTTTTAATGAGAGTAGTAAAAATTATTTTTTAAAAAGTAGAGTTCTTAATGGCTCTTGAAAGATATGAGGGCTGTGTAGTGAGAACTCTAAGCATTTACTGTATATAAAACTTAAAGGAAGTGAATGCAAGTGAGGGATGCAGAGGAAACCCATTAGGAACACTGAAGAACCATTTCATACCATGAAAGATAACTGTGGACCATTGAGAAACAGTAATAAAAGACAGTCCAACCAAGTGTGCAGAAATCAGAAACTGGGATGCTCTTTGAAAAGAAATGTCACTAGCAATTGCAAAGATATTTTTTAATCTGTGAAATAAGTATAACCTTTTAAGTCTACACCTTTCTTGTTCTCTTTTCTCCATGTTCAGCAGACTAAACATTTTGGTCAGCTTTTTCAACATTTGAAATGCAAGCAATCATGACTTCATTAATATAATGCTATGAAGTTTGTAATCCAAAGTTGCAAGTTTGTAAGAACTTGAAAGAGTCCATTTCTGAACTCCAAGTTCTTCCTAGTTCTTTTCTTTTTAGGAGTGAGTGTAACTATTTACTATCAACAGTATGTTTTAGCAATAAAAGAATTATTGTTTAGGCACTTGATTTGAGTCCTGGTTACCTGGGTAATGTGCTATTTCCAGTAGCCGTGGTCCAGGCTGGTAGAAACTCTACCCTCATTCATGCACGTGTCACACAGAACAAGAGCAAAATGTGAGACCAACAACAAAAAAATAACAAAGAAATGTATACTCTTACAGGAGTTCAGATTTCAATCTTCAGAATCTCCAAATATTATAAACAATTTTTAAAAAAGGACTATCAGTTTGGTAAAATATTAATACAGTTACTCATCTGAAGGATTCTGTGTTGCTAAATTTATAATTGAGTATTATTGAGTGACAATATATATGACACAGAGTGTGTTAACATTGCTGATCTTTTCGTTTCTATGTGTCAATAGAATCAATTTTGTGAAGTTCAAAACACAAATATAAGAAAACTGAACAAAGTTTCCCTTGTTGATCTCTTCTAAGCTTCTTTGAAATGTGTGTACGTGGCTTTGTGTCAGTATAACAAAATTTTAAAGGCTGATTTGGTTCCTTATGTCGTTCTTATGACAGGACAATTATTTTTAGTAGGATTATCCATCTTGTAAATGCATCTCTTTGTTTTATCAAATATGCTAATAAAATATATTTTGGGCTTCCCTGGTGGCCCAGTGGTTGAGAATCTGCCTGCCAATGCAGGGGACACGGGTTCGAGCTCTGGTCTGGGAAGATCCCACATGCCGCGGAGCAACTAGGCCCGTGAGCCACAATTACTGAGCCTGCGCGTCTGGAGCCTGTGCTCCGCAACAAGAGAGGCCGCAATAGTGAGAGGCCCGCGCACTGCGATGAAGAGTGGCCCCCGCTTGCCACAACTAGAGAAAGCCCTCGCACAGAAACGAAGACCCAACACAGCCATAAATAAATAAATAAAATTTAAAAATATATATATATATATATTTTATGTGTGATATTGGGTGTATGTTTATAGGAAAAAAAGCATGCTACAGTTCATTGGCATGTTAGTAGAAAAAGTGTTGGAATTGATCCATTCTGGATATTTAGCCATTTAAGAAATAATATTTAAAAACTTTACTAAGCCTCTAACAAGATGTATCTCAACTCTTCAGAGTGTGAGGAGGATCAGTGTTGGAATTCTAAGAGTTAAAGGTCAAAGTGGAGGAAGAGAGGTCCATTGAGGTTGAGAATGTGTATCCAGAGAGAGTCTGGGAACTTATCATCAAAACAAAGCAAAATGGAGTCACCAAAGAACGAGGACCATATTTTAAAATCACAGTGACATTATTTAAATATATTGGAGAAAGGCTGAGTATACCAGAAAATTCTCTACGCAGAGAAAGATTCACAGTGGAATTCCCTAGGAAAAAGTGACAGTAATCTATTAACGTCTTTAAAAAATTGTAAGAAAAGTGAACATGATGAAATTTCAGGGTTTAAAGAGTATGAAACGCTTCTTCAGGTGGCAAAACATTGAACCAATTGAAATAAATCTCAGGGAAGAAAGTGGCTGATGACCTTGTGCGGTCAAGTGTGAGACAATAATAGCGGTATGAACAGTAACCACATCGTATGCGCCGGGTGCTAAGCAAGGTGTTTGATGTACCTTGGCTTTGATTTTCACCAACACCCTTGCAGCTTCAGGTGTTCACCCCATAAGCAAAGGCTTGGGAGTCCAACAGTGGGGCTCCTGTAATGACTCCCCACCTGCCTGTTCTTGGGGGTTAGGCCAGTTCCTGTAATGTTCTGCCTGGTTCTGATAGATCTACTCTACACTTTTCTACTTCTGAAGCGCTTCCCAGCGAATTTCCCCCTTGGATCACGTAATCTTTAATTTCTCAAGGAACTGTAGCTGAGATTAGACTGCGTCTGCAAGTAGCTCCTTGGTTTTTTTCCCTTCCAGTTTTATTGAGATGTGACTGACATACAGCACTGTGTAAGTTTAAGGTGTACAGCACAATGATTTGACTTACATGCATCATGAAATGATTATCACAGTAAGTTTAGGGAACATCCTTCATCTCATATAGGTACAAAATAAAAGAAAAAGAAAAAAAACTTTTTCCTTATGATGAGAACTCAGGATTTACTCTCATAACTTTTATATTTAATGTACAGCAGTGTTAATTATATTAATCATTTGTACATTACATCCCTAGTGCTGATTCCTCATATAACTGGAAGTTTGTACCTTTTGACCACCTTCATCTAATTCCCCCTCTTCCCATCCCCTGCCTCTGGTAACCATGATCCTGATCTCTTTTTCTATGAGTTTGTTTGTTTGTTGAAGTATAATTGACCTATAACACTATGTTAGTTCCTGGTGCACAACCTTGTGATTTGGTATTTCTGTACATTGCAAAATGGTCACCACTGCAAGTAGTTCCTCGTAAATCTTGGTCTCTGATCTCTGCAACTGGGCACCCCCATTTCTGGCTTTTTTTTTTTTTTTTGTATTCTTGCCAAATTTCAATGAATTCTCTCTTACTTA
Source organism: Balaenoptera borealis (assembly GCF_965194805.1). Classification (NCBI taxonomy): domain Eukaryota; kingdom Metazoa; phylum Chordata; class Mammalia; order Artiodactyla; family Balaenopteridae; genus Balaenoptera; species Balaenoptera borealis. The sequence continues at coordinate 32,231,414 of NC_138876.1, read as the reverse complement.
GCTGTTTTCTCCCTTTGCTTATAGAATGTGGTACATGTCCTCCTGGAATTAACTCTGAGAATGAACTAAAAGTCAGAGCAAGAAATGGGTTGGATTCAGGTAGTCAAACTAGGTTGAGGAAGGAAGAGAAAGTTAAGTAAGGCAAGGTCATGAGTGCTGGATAACATTTTCAGTAGAATCCTGGTGTAAGCTTGACTCCAGACCAGGGATGCTTTGAAAAGCACAGAGTTGCCCATGTAAAATAATGTTGCCCCTGTTCTTTGCTGTCTGCACTTTATCCACCAGCAGCACTTTGGTGGCTCAGGGCCTGCAGGTGTGTAACTGTAGCCAGAGGAAGCACTCGGAGGTCGGCAAGGGCACACTGTTCCTACGTGGGGCAGCAGCAGAGGGGCTGCAGTTACTGGAAGGGCCTTACTGGATTGTATGGCAAATCTCCAGGCAATCATAAAAATCCACGCTTGCCATCTGCCTTGGAAAACATTATTCAATGAGAATTTAATATTTCATTATTGTTATAGTTAGGATTGTATTATAGTTTAGAGGCAGAACCAAATTTTGAGGTAGAGATGTGTGTTGATGTAGTGTATTTTTAATGTGTTACTTTATTGCCGTTTTTAGACCAGAAGGACTGTCTTTGGTGAGAGGTTTATTCTCCTGACACTGTAAGGGCTGTTCACTCATTCGGCGAGCTTATGTTGTTGTCAGTGTGTTTGTGATGGGAGTAGAAGGACGAATACGTTCTGGTTCTGACATCAAGGAACCTAAAGTGGGTTCTGACATCAAGGAACTTAGAATCCTGTAGAATTATTTTACGGTGCAATGAAGTATTCGGGGTGGCGTGGCAGATGTCGGCAAAGGATGCGATGGAGGCATAGGGATGAGCGATCAATTTTATGGGGTTGGGAAGGTTAAGAAACCTCCACGGAAAAAGTCATCCTTGAAATGTGCCTGAAAAGTGAGTAAATGCTTTGTGAGTAAACAAGGACTAAGACACTCTAGGCCAAGGCATACGGGTGAGCAGACACAGAAGTATAAAGAAGCAGGGCTTAGAGGAACTGCAGTTTGAGAAAAAACATTCTGACCATAACACAGTAGAGGGATAAAAGGGACGTTAGACTGGAGGCAGGGAGAACCTTAGAGAACTGTTTCTAAGGGACTGAATGAGGCAGTAGCCACAAGGATGGAAAGAAGGAGACAGATTGGAAAAATGATTGTGAAAAGGTAGAATCAACAGGACTTGGCTGTGGATTGGAATAAAGGGCAGGGAGGAATCAAAACTGATTCCTAGATTCCTGGCTTGAATGACCTGATAGAGGGTCGGCTATTCACTAATAATGGGGAAAGTTCAGAAGAAAAGCAAATATAGAATATAGCTTTGAGATGATTTTGAGATGTCAGTGAGTAATCTAGGCAGTAAAATTGGTATTTCTGGACCACAGGAGGGAGGTCTGATATAGAGGCATTGGATTTGAGTGTTACCGGCAGGTAGGTGTCAAGCTCTTGTAGCTCCAGGAATTGATAAGATCACATAGGAGGATGTTAATATTGGAAAGCCATAGAGAAGTCAACCCTGGCAATTACCACCATTAGAGGACTGGAGAGGAAAGAGATATGGCAAATAAATCAAGGGGAGTGGCAAGATTAGTAGCATGGGACTCAAGAGAACTATTTCCAGTTGACCAAAGGAAGAGTTGTTCCATGCAGGAAGAAGTCAAGTGATGCAGAGGTCAAGATTTCCAATAAAAAGAGATCAGTGTGTTAGGATGTCAAAGATGACCTCTGCCAGAGCAGAGTCAGCGGAGTAGGAAGGGCAGAATCTTGACTAGAGTTCACTGAAGAATCAATAAGGGAAGAAAAACTATTCTTTGGGGAAGCTTGCTGAGAAGGGACAAAGATTACTGGTGGAGTGAATAAGCCAAGGAGTGAATATTTTCAAATGGAAACTTGAGCTGGTTTAGCCTTCTGAAAGGAACCTATGGAGAGAACAAGATGTTGAAATACAGGAGAAAGAGGAAATACCTTCACAGCAAGTTCCTGGAGATGAGAGGAAATGGATTCAGGAGATGGGAAGAAATGGATTCAGGAACCCGGGCAGAGAGGTTAACCCAAACCAAGAAGGATGCTTCTTTCTTTGAGACTCTGGGGGAGACGGTGAGATTAGGCACAACCACAGTTCTTCCAAGAATCCTTTAAAGCATCCTGCAAAGCATTCTGGTCAACATTTTCCTGATTGTTTTATTTGGATATACTGAATCACTGGAGTGTTTTCTTCAGGTTTTTGTTTTTCTTCAGCTATTTAATCAAATATTTGTGTTTGTTTATTTGCTATGTTTTCATGTTTTTGATTTTTGATTTTTGTGAAGATGCAGTCTTTCTGGCACAAGCATTTGCAAATTAAGTGTTATTAAATCCACAAGAGCTGAAAAACCCTGATTGCCAGCCTTAATGATCAGCCTTAATTCTCTCAGTTGTGTGAGCGTTGGTGTCATAAGGCAAATCCCAAATGTCTGCTTACAGAAGTTCTTCTGTTATAGTCTTTAAGAATTACAAAATCAGAAGCTACTCTCCTTACGTAATTTTATGTGAAGTTTTCCTGAAAATCAAACCCAATAAAACCCTTCATTTCTGGTTACCTATAGTCTGTCTCTCCTTTCTTTCCTCCCTCTGGCTCCTTTTCTCTCTCTCCTTACCTCCTGCTTTCCTTCCTTCCTCCCTCCCTCCTTCCCTCCCTTCCTTCCTTCCTTTCCAAATCACAGATTTATCTCTTTTTGTAAATAATTTTATAATCAGTAAACCATTGCCAATTCCTTCTTTCAGACCTTTCGCATTTCTTGCTTTAATTGTGGGAACAGTCTCCCAAATGGTACTGCTGCCACAAGTCTTAATCCTCTCTAATCAACCTTCTATATGTCCATCAGCATTATATTTTTTAACACTTTTAAAAACACTTATCTGCCACATGGAAACTGCTTGTGGCCTTGATGGTGATAGTTTAGTGAAGTGGGAGCAGTGAAAGCTAGAAGGGCTTGGCTGATGACTTGTCTTACTCTCTTACTTTAGAGCTGAATATGACTCTCATTGACAAGAATATAGAGACCAAATGCATTTAAGGATTTTCATAATCAATCTCCAACTTATTTTTTAAGACTTGATCCTCTATGATATATCTTATCTTCTCCATATGTGTTTATAACTGACATTTTACACGTTTGCTGTCCTGGAGTAGTTTCTTTCCCCAGAACATTCCCTGTTCTCTCTCATCCTCATGTTCCATTTTCCCAAAATACCTCCCATTCTTTTCCACATTAAAAAAACAAAAAAACAAAACAAAACAAAAAACCTCCTACTTATTCGTTGAGGCCCAATTTAAATATCATCTCATCTGTAGTCTGTTGTCATACTTTGCGTCCTATTGTATTGTCATTATAGGAGGTGGCAGTAGTTATTTCAAAGAAAACTAAATACAGTTAAGAGAGGGATCCCTGTGGTTTCCACCCTGCCTTATTCTCAAGATAAAAAACTTCTGCTGACGCCACTGAAAGGAAGGGAGCTGTTATCTCAGAGTTCCATTGTAGTTGTTTACTTGTCTACTTCTCTTGCTAATTAATTTTTGTATTCCAGCACTTAGCTCATAGGAGACAAAAATAAATGTAGAAGAAATAACATTTAACTGCACAAATAGGTGATCCCTAAGGATTAGCTTTGCTCCTGGACGGCAAGAGATGATAAGGAAGAGTCTAGGAGATCAGCTATCTCTAATAAGCAATATTGCATAGAGTTTGAAAGTTATTGCAAGATGTTTCGTAGTATGTAGAAGTGAGTGGTTTCTCACACTAGACAAACTCCACCATTAACCTAATTTTTATTAAAGTGCACATGTGGTTTCAGAGCTTATGGGGCAAATACAGCTCAGCAGTTTTGGAAACTTGAGAAGAGTCCTGTAAAAGACTCTGGGTCAGTTCAGCCTACTGTGAGGAGAACCACTCTCTTAATCATATATTTTAAAGCCTTTTAAAACAGATACCACTTAGCAAGTATGTGTGTGTGTGTGTGCGTGCGTGTGTGTGTGTGAGGGATGCTAGCAATAATTTTGTTCACTAAAAGAAGACTGGCTATAATTCGTAGACTTGGTCGTTTTTTAACTGGCAAAATGAAAAACTACTCTACATAGCACGGAAACCAGATAGACAAAAAGTGGGTTTTTATGAAAGTTGTTGTTTAGCGGTATTAATAACAGCTAGTATGTTTAAGCACTTATTATGGATTTGTGACTATATTTTTTGTTGTGGAGAAAACTAGAGAGTAAATTTGTTTCAAAAGAATATAAAATTAGTTTAGAATGTTTTTTGAAAAGTTACTGAAAGATTAAAAATGCAGAGAAATACTTCAAAAACAGAAGTAATATGGTTAGGGATGAGACCTATCATGTTTGAAAACAAATTTCAAAATGCAGTGTTTAAGACTGTATGATACTGATGCAATGATAGACAGTCAGGTCAGAGAAACACAATATGCAGACCAGAAACAGATGCCATTATATATAAGAATTTAGTACATAACAAAAGAGGCATAACAAAGCAGTGGAGAACAAGCTGATTAGTCAATAAATGATGCAACAATTGGCATTGTTATACTGTGAAAAAACAGTCAATTTAGTTACTCACTCTGCACCATACAAAAAAGTAAATTTCAGGCAGAAGGGTTAAATATAAAGTCAATTCATGGATAATCTAAAAGAAAATAGGATTTACTTTCTATCGGGCTTCCAGAAAGGGGAGAACTTTGTAAGCTTAGAGGCAAAAGAAGAAAGCACCATGGAAAAGGTCAACAGGTTTGTCTTATTCGTGTAGCTAAAAGTGCATAGCCCCTTAAAAAACAAATACCTAAATAAACTGACAAGCCATAGAGTAAGATATTTTTAGCACCTTTAAGAAACAAAAGTTTAATATCTTTACTAAGGAAAGAATATATACAAATCTCTCTAAAAAACTAACTTCACATATGCAAAAAAAAATAAACAAATATGGCAAAATATTTGACTTCATTAGCAACCAAAGAAATATAAATTAAAACAAGATTGAAATGCTATTTCTGCATATCAACATAGCATACATCAGAATTTATGAAAATAGTGATGGAGAGGGTATGGTGAATAGACATTCTCCTACTATGTTGGTGTTTATATAAATTGTTTTTTAAAATCAATTTAGTAATCTTCATTGAGCGACAAAACGGTCATATATTTTGACCCATAATTCCATTTCTAGGAATCTGTCCAAAGGAATTAATTGCCAGAAGCAAAATCAAAACAATCCCTATGGGAAAAGGTGTATATCAGTGTTTGTATTAGTGTATGTGACCGCTTTAACAAATTACCACAAACTTGGTGGCTTAAACAACAGAAATTTATTCTCTCACAGTTTTGGAGACTGGAAGTCCAAAATCATTATCACTTGGCCGAGATCAAGGAGTCAGCGAGGCTGTGCTCCCTCCCAAGTCTCTAGGGGAAAATCCATTCCTTGCCTCTTCCAGCTTCTGGTGGCATCTGGTATTCCTTGGCTTGTGGCTGCATCACTCCAATCTCTACCTCTGTGGTCACATGGCTTTCTTCTCTTCTGTCTGTAGTCAAATCTCCCTCTGCATCTCTAAGGACACTTCTGATTGCAGTTAGGGCTCACCTGGATAATCCAGAAAAATCTCTTTACCTCCAGATTGTTACTTAGTCACATCTGCTAAAACCACTTTTCCCCATAAGGTAACATTTACAGTTTCCAGTGATTAGGACTAGGATATCTTTAGGGGCATTTTCCTGTCTATCACAATGTGCATGCATTAACTCCACAAATATTTGTGCAAGACACTGAACAAGGTACGGCAGTGGCTGCAGTAAGCTGGGACATGGTACCTGCCCTCAAGGAACTTACAGTTGGGTGAGAAAGCCAGATAATAAACCATCAATTGAAGTCTACAATGAAGAGAAACCCATGGCACTAAGGGGACCTGAGTTTGAGGGTGCCAGGGAAGGGAGGCAGTAGCATGTCATTTGCAACTTGAAAGATAAATGGGCGCTGGCTGAGGGGTGGCACAGGGAGAAAGGAAGCCAATCAGACTTCCATACTTCATATGTCCTTTAAAGTACAACATAATTTAGTTCTCCTTATGTGCAAGGCACTCTCTTATATGTGAATCTTCATTCATCTTTGGGCCTTTACGCACGTTGTTACCTCTTTGTGGAACACCTTGCCACTTCATTCTCAAACTCTGCTGGTCTTAGCCTGAGTGCATTGTGCTTTCATAGCACTCCCTACTTCCCCTGCCACGACCCTTAACCCAATTCTAACTGTCCGTTTACTTGTGTAAATCCTCCATGAATTTGTTACTTCTGAGAGATCCTGGTTTTTGTCTGTCTTGGTCGCTATGGCAGTGCTAGCTTCCTATCTCCTAGCAGAGGACCTAGTCGATGCCAATAAATATTTGTTGAGTGAATGAGTAAGTGAATGAATGAACACAACTGGTGGGGAACGTCCGTCCAATTGATTAGCATTCATTTACCAATCCTTGGTTTTGCATTGAACTTTTATGAAATATGCAGCTTATCGAGGTAGACTAAACATTAGAGTTAACATAGGTCAGACAGATGCAGGTTCAAGATTAGTTTTTCCGCCATTCTTAATTGCATAACTACATATCACCTAACATCCTGTGGCCTCGTTTTTGTTTTTTGGTCTATAAAATTCTCAGCTTGGATTAAAGTATTTCTAAGGTCTTTTTCTATCCTGCATTTCCATGATTCTTGCCATTTCCTAATCAGACCATTTCTTTGTTCGTGCACCTCTCTCTCTGTTTGGAAGGCTTTTTCTCCTCTTGTCTCCCTTGGAGACCTCCTAATAACCCCTTAAGGCAGAGCTCAGATATCTGCTACTCCCACTTCTCCCCTAAAGCTGGCAGGACTCCTCACTCTTCTTCCCAGAATGCACTGCAAGCATCACTCTTATAGGATGTACCACATTGTACATAATTGCTTATGTGTTTCCTATCGACATCCTTCCCCAACTCTTCACCCTCAAATAGGATGACAGCTCCCCAAAGCAGGCATGACATTTTCATGTTTTAAATCTCTTTGTATCCCTACTCCTGAGTGCAGTTCCAGCATCAATTGGCTTAATTCTTTTTCCTTTTCTCCCATGTTACATATGAGCTTTTTAGAATACAAGGTAAGAAGGGAAGAGTGATGTTTATATCATGGCAAGTCAGTAGCAACTGGGTAGCAGCAGTGCACCGCAATCAGGCAGCTTACACAACCGCTCTGGTCAGCTATGTAAGTTCAGCCCAAATGGTTAGTTTGTGTAAATATAATTCTTAATATCTTATCATCAGTAGATGGACTTGGCTGAGGTTGCTCAGAGCAGCGAAGGGATGCACAGCTTACTTCTTAGAAGGAAGTAACAGGTATTAACCTTTTTGAGCTGCCTGGATCCGTTTAGTAACTTACTTTTAGTAAATTGTTTAAATAGAAACTTAGTGGCCCAGAAAGTTAGCACATCTGCCTAAAAGTAAGCAATTTACTCTCTTCTCAGTTATAGGATTAGTCCTTAATGGCCTCTTTAAATCTTAATATCTTCCTCAGTGTGTGGAACAGCGTAGTCTTTTATGGTATTCTAACTTAAGCATTTCAAATCAAATCACATATATTTATTGAGCTCTGTGCAAAGCATGGTGCTTAGCTGTAGGGCATACAAAGATGAATAAGATACAGTTGCTATCATTAAGGAGGGTACTATCTTATTTGGTACACAAGACAGATGTGTGATAAATTAAATAATAATACATTATTTAAATAACAATTTGAGAGACTCATTGAAAAGATTTCACAAGGCAGTAAGTGCTTAATTGGCAGATTAATTATTCAGACTACATATAGTAGGCATTCCAGAGAGTGGGGAGAACCCTTTAGGTTATGTAAGGCTTTCCGAAGAAGGACGTATTTCAGTTAGGGCTTCAAAAATGCCTCGTAAGGGAGAAGGAATCTGTATTATCTGGGGGCGTGAGTAGGAATGGCCTGTTACCTGGTAGGACAGGTAACACTCTGAGGAAGTAGTAGGTAGTGGGTTGTCTTAGGTTGTGCTGTTAAAATAAAATGCCACATACTAGGTAGCTTATAAACAACAGAAATTTATTTCTTACAGTTTGAGAGGCTGAAAATTCTGAGATCGGGGTGCCAGCATGGTCGGGTGAGGGTCCTCTTCTGGTTGCAGACTTCTCATTGTATCCTCACATGTTGGAAAGGGTGAGGGAGCTCTCTCTTGGGCATCTTGTATAAGGGTATTCATCTCATTCATGAGGGCTACACCTTCATGACCTAATCACCTCCCAAAGACCCCGCCTCCAATACCATCACATTAGGCTTTAGGATTTTGACATATGAATTTTGAGGGACACAAACATTCAGACCATAGTATAGATCAAATGCCAGGATCAGACATGGAAATTGCTGGGAGAGAGTTCAGTCTGTAATATAGCATCTAGAGGGAAACAGCCAACAACATGTGACATAGTCTTGGCAAGAAGTCAGTATCAAGAGATCTAGCATAAAGAAGATGTCAAGATAACTGACTGTACATAGGTAATAGTTAATTATAACAACAATGACAATTAAACAACAATGGCAGCAGCAGTAATCAATAATTTTGAGGTGTTTGCTAAGTGCCAGGCACATATACATGATCTAATTTCCTGTATTAGTTCTTCTAATCCTCACTAATTTATAGATTAGGTACTAATATAATTCCCATTTTACAGAAGAAGATTTTGAGACACCAATCTACACGCAGATGTTACTTACCAGTCAAATGGCATAAAGAAATTCTGCCCACAAACAGTACCAGTACCAGAGCAAAGACTGTCTTGGCAAACATCTAGCCCTACAAGGATCTGAGACTTTTAAGTAGGTTGTTAGGAGATGATTTAATACACAAGGGTCATTACTCTGGCCTGAATCATCCATTCACCATGTATTCATCAGCCCATGAATTTAAGTCACAAGCACCCAGTGGTGCCTGTGACGTCTGACTAGACTTCTCGGTACTTAGACTCTATTTCTGCCTGTTCTATCCTTCTAGCTCTGAGACTCTGCCTTGGTTCCTGACTCCAGCTTCTGCGCTGGTTTTGGATTTACTCTCTCCAGTCTTCAAACTCAGTATTTACCAGTAGATATTGACTTGACTATTGTCTTGATTGTTGGCCTGTTGGCCTGTCTCTAGCAGGAAGTTCTAGTTTCCATTCCAACCCCCAAACTCAGTCTTGTGGGACCCAACACTCTCCTTACCCCGTATTCCGCACAGGCCAACCCTACAGCTCTTTCCTCACTATTCTCCTAAGTGGAGATAGGGTAGATGGGAATATGAGTGGGTTCAGACATAAAAAATATTGATCTGTGTTTGGGAATCAGTGAATTTGCCTGGAGCAGAGTTCTTCGAGGGAACAGAGGGAGACAAGTCTGATATTGTCCATGGAGATTGAGATGGCGAGGGACCTAACTTGAAATAGTTGAAATGTAACATTTCTAGCAATAAGATTTAATGTGAAAATAATCACAAAACTAACACAGCAATGTGTTTTAAATGCTCCAACTCTGGGTTATCTTTGCAAAATTAAAGTCACATGTGGGATCTATTTTAGGCAGATTTTTCTTTCCAGTTTCGAGGAACATATACAACTTCAGGATATCTTAGATTAATGTTTCTTAAGGGGCGATTCATTGAAATATCAGGCTCAGATACATAAAATGAAGATTCCTAGGCCATGCCCCCGGGCTGCTAGATCAGAAACTTTTGGGGGTTGGTGGTAGTAGATTTTGAATTCCCACCTCAGGTGGTTATTGAGTACAAGAAATTTTAATGAAGGGAAGACCAATAAACACTGCAGCCACATGATCAGGTGTTACAGAAATGGTAAGAACTTTTGTGAGTCATTGTGATTCTAGTGATAGTATTTGTCTCCTTAGCAGTATTGTTACTTAATATTTCACCACTATGACTCTGCTATTTTATTCTCAGTCACAACCTCTGTAGCCCTTACAGCTAGTATTCTCTTTTCTCCTACTTGTTACCTACTGATTTTTGCTTACTTATCGTTTCTACTACCTAATAGCTTGTACTGTCTCATACCTGTGCTTCCTGCCTTTTCTCTCAATTTCCGTCTGCTCTGCCCTTCCTCTCAACTGATATTTTTGTCATTGTCCGGGAGAAAGTTGCACAAAGCCTTAAATCAGAGATTAGGAGATCTCTGCATGAGATAATGCTCATAGTTTTTATTCATTTTTATTTTCCGTCCTCATGGATAATTTTAATATTTGCAGGATTATAGAGGAAATACAACTGTGATTTATAGTTCCCAAGTTATGTAATTAAAATCACATAGTCTGTCTTGTTTTCCCCATCTCCCTCGAACACTACACATGCCCTGCATTTAAACTCTACAATAGAGATAACCTGATTTATTTAGTTGGTGACTTTCCCAGGTATAGCAGCTCTGTTAGCAGAGGTCTCATGCCTTTCACATGTCCCTTGCCAGCCTTGCGTCTGGTACCCATCCTTGTTCCAATTCACTGTAGCCAGAGTAGTTAGGTCACAAGGTCAGCTTTCCTTAAAAAGAGAAACCATGGACCAATCAAGAACTTAGAACATAAACATCCCTCTCTGATCCATAGCCGCATTAGTTGAGTATTTGGTGATTTGGGGATAGCCCATTTAGTGTGTGTGTGTGTGTGTGTTGTATTTGTGAAAATATAGTCTAATACATCATTGCCTGCCTCAAGTATTTGGATTCACTTGAGGATGGCTCTGGACACAGAAGAAGTTCATGGTTGGCTACCTCCCTGGGTATTTGTCGCCATGGCTTTACAGTAGAAATGCAAAGATAGGGCTGAACATATTCCAAGAGTCACACACTACTACTTCTCTATTCCATAGAGGCTGGATGCACATTAAAGATTCATGAACCTTTATTTCAAGTGCTAGCTAAAAACAAGACAATAAAGTTGGTTGAATGATTCCATAGACATCAAAAAATCACAGGCCTCTAGCTTCTTAATCAGTTACATGCTAGGTTCCTTGAGAAACCATGCATTATTATTTATAGCAGGCTCGTCAATTGATTATTATGGACTGTACTTCAAAAAAATAGGAAGCCTTGATTTATAGGCATCTGTTTTCTCACAGTGGATATGAAATGCTGGTGTCCACTGTGTTCATGAGAAAAGAAAAATTATTCAACATATGTCATGATGGCCATATTATGGGAAAATCTAAATGGACAATTATTTTCCTGAACACTGGCTATTAAACATATTACATGGAGCGTGAAACTTTTATTCAAAAAGGATTGCAAAGCTTATATTCTGTAAAATCTTTTCTACTGGCATTACTGTGCGTATTTACTAAATACAGGAAGTTCCCAACTGTTCACTTAACAAATATGTATCAAGAGTCTATTATGTTCCAGACATTATGTGCCAGACACTAGCAAGGTAAAGTCCCTCTTTCATGGAGCTTACCTCCCAGTGGAGGAGAGCAGGAAAAAATAAGATGATTTCAGATAGTGGGAAGTGGCAGGAAGAAAATAAATTAGAGTAATGGACAAAAGAGTAAGGGGCATGGGGGTGTGTGGAGTACTTTAACTAGACAGCTACTTTAACTAGAAAGGCCAGGAATGGATGCTCAAAGGAGATAAAATCTGAGCTGAGACCTGGATGAAGAGCAACAGGAACATTTATTTAATGCTGGTGAAAGTACATATTAATACAACACTTTGGCATAAACGATGGGAAGTTGAAGACACACACGCCCTATGACTTAGAAATTCCTCGTCCAGGTATATACTCAACAGAAATGCTAGCAAGTTTGTGACAAGAATTATGTACAAGGACTGCCTGTCTACTTATATACTTAGCAATGATGCTCACATTTGTGCTAGTCTCATTAGAGCTCAACACTAAGGGTCTGCCGTAGGGAAGTGTTGTACAACATTTCTGACTGCTATTGATTTACTGAAAAATATATTGCTCCAAACACCTACAGTGTTTTGCAGTCTCAAACTGTGAACAACTCAAATGTCCATCCACACTAGAATGCATATATAAATTGTGTTACTTCATATGATGGAATACTTTACAGCAATGAAAATGAATGAATTATATCTACATACTCATCATAGATGCATCGCACAGTGATAAGTGAAGGAAGCCAGACACAAAAGAACACATGGTGTGTAATTCCATTTATATAAAGTTCAAAAAGGAGGCAAAGCTGTACCCTAGGGTTTAGGGGATGCAAGCTCAGGTGGTCATCTGAAAAGAGGCAGAGTGGTGATGGCTGTATAGGTCAGGATAGTAGTTTTCTCTAGAAGACAGGGGTTAGTGCTCAGAAGTGGATGGGTAGGAAGCTTTGGGGTGCTGGCAATGTATGTTGACTTGCAGAATAATCCCCCTATCTTGACAGTCTCCATTGACCTGGGTTATAGTTATATAGATCTTCCCTTTGTGATGCTTCATTGAACTCCACATTATTATTTTGTGCATATAGGTATTGTATTTCACAGAAGAAAAAGATTTGTAAAAGCACAACCTATGCATAATTGAGTACTAATTGTACAGTAGCATGAAAACAAAATCAAAGCTTCCTACTCAAAATATTTTTAAAAAATTGATGAGATTTTAATCTTGCATTTAAGATGTTTCAATTATTAAATACAAATATGATTTTTATCTACAATGGAAAAATCTTATATTTTATTAATTTTTAATTTTCTACCTCATTGCTGTTTACCTGTGAAAGGTGATGATGAGTGATTTATTCTTACCTTAAGCCATACCAGAAGGTATTCTATTAGATTAGTGACAGGAACAGAAAGTAACATTTTATACAATACCCTTTATGCTGAGAATGCCCTAAGGCACTTTACAGAGTAAACATTGGTAGTGAATAACCTTGAACAAATTTTGCCTTTGTAACGCATTTAAAACTCTATACATATCAAATAAGGAAATGTTGGCCAGAATGCAAGGCGTCTGTTATTATTAATATTTATTTCCAAGCCTACTAGGGGTGTATATATAATAAAACACCGTGCTGAAATAACAAAGGTCAACAATCATAAAAAAAGATTTACCTGTCTACTTATGTACTTGGTAACGATGCTCATATTTGTGATGACATCACGATGCTTATTACTAAGTGTCAGGGGTTGGGATGTGTTATACAACCGACAACTATTGATTCCTCTACAACTTAATGCCCAATCCACGATGACGCATGGGACTGCCAGTGTGTACAGCAATCTCATGACAAAGGAAAACCCTGCATGTTTTTTCTTTGTTCTGTAATTTCTTTTTTCCTGTGTGTGTGTTTGTGTGTATGTACACGCACACGTGTCTCCACGAAAAATGTACTGTATCAATTAGAGATTATCACCTAAGGAGATAAAATTTATTAGAAGCCCTTAGCCACCCTTGGTCTCTTTGCAGCATCTCAAACATGGAGCTCAAAGTTTGCTAAGACAGGGGTGAACTAAATTGCATTAGGAACCCAGGTTCCCTCTAGGACAGAAAAGATTGAGATGTCACAAAAAAGTGTTATAAAAACCTACTGAGGCAGAGTTGTTGGTCCTGAGTAAGGCCTAGTGCTAGAGTAGGTATAGAAACTTCACTGATGAAATTATGAGATAAAATTACTGTAGAAGGTAAAAAGACTTAAAACTAGAGGATTGGCTTGGGTAACGAGTTAGATGGTTAAAGCACAATGATTTTTCTGGGGCCAGTGAGGCAGTGGGCACCAGAACCTATGTATACCTGCATCCAGATGGCAGACTTGAGCGCTGGGGAAGTGTCTGAGTAGCAGATTCTAAAACTGCAAGGCAAGGAGCCCAGGCCAGAGAAGGCTCTTCCTCTCTCACTCTAAGAAGCACTAGTGCAGTCCTGTCAGGAGTCTCTGCCACAGTGGTAGCTCGCTCAGCTGCTTGCTTTGGGGTGAACCAGCCAGGATTTATGCCCTTGGAGAAGCAACACCAGAAACAAATGGAGAATTGCTTCAGACAGTCTTGGGAAGGGACTTGTCTGGGGCTGCTGTTCTGGGGAAGTGTGGTCCCTGGAACGGCAACATTAGAATTACCTAGGAGCTTGTTAGAAATGCATGTTCTAAGGTCCCCCTCCAGACCTACCAAAGCAGCATCTCTGAGGGTGGGGATGAGCATTTTGTATTTTAATAAGTCCTCCAGGTCCCTCTGATCAAAGGTAAAGGTTGAGAACCACTAACTTAGAGCAACCAGCTTACGGTAGAGGTGGTAGAATCCTCTAGTCCAAGGGTCTAACAACAGGGTCAAAACCACCAGGAGTGGCCCTTTAAGTCTCTATAGGTGGTGACTATGAGCTCTTGTAGTGGTGACAGCGTCAGCAGTTAGTGATAACATCAGGGGCCGATGTGCTGTCTAGGTGATGGTGGCAAAAACAGCACTGTGTTAACTTCTGAAGAAACCCAAACTTCATGCTGAGCTTCCATCAGCCTGAAGGGAGCTTGGCTTCGATGTGACTTAAGGTTAGATCAGATGGAACTTTGGATTCTAGAAAGCAGTCTGGGGGGCTTTTTGAACATTCAGGACAGGGGGATCCGGGAGGAGGAGAGACTGAACTCTTTCTAATCTGTGATGAAGGGGTCCCATTGTTGCATGGTGCAACACTGAGGGCTGTCCTTTGTACCTAAACCTGTAAGGGGAGATAGCCTAATTACGCAAGGAGGTATTTGCCTAATTACGCAAGGAGGTATTTGCCTAATTACGCAAGGAGGTATTTGCCTAATTACGCAAGGAGGTATTTGCGTTTCTCAATTTACATTTGTAGTCAGTTTTGTTTAAAATGTTACAACTTGAAACATTTGCATTGATTAATTCAAGGATCAGCCTCCCGATTTACGGTATTCCTGACTCCACATTGGCATCTCTAAGATGGCCTTCTGTCTAGTAGATGTTAGCAAGGAAGGAGTTGGTTCTCCTTTCTGGAAGGAGCCACCCAGGCAAAGCACTCAGTGGAAACATGCTGCCTTTAGTTTCTCAGGAAGATACAACTGAAGTCAACATCGCCTTCAGGAAGAAAACTTAATACTCGCTACAAGAAAGATGACAGGGCCTTTGTCATGCTTATCTATGGCGTATGTTATAAGAGTTAACATTTTTAAAAATGTGAAACAGCATGAGGACATTATTAAGATCTAGTATAAAACAGTGTAAAGCTGAGACTAGAGAAGTTTGAGGAAACTGAAGGTATTTACGGAAGGTCTCCTCTGCCTTGATTTTTAAATACTTCGTGCAATTTATTTCTCCTCTAAGGAAGACTGAAGGAAAAAATGAATTCTCATACCTTAACTGTAAAACTACCCCTCATGTTAAAAAATGTTGTTATAGCTAAGCCTGGCACCATTATTTTGTATTTTACATTCTCATTAATTTCTCTCATTTTTCTGCAACTGAAGAATACATTACATCATCTCCATATTAAAGGACTGCAGGAAGCTATAGAATTCTCTGCAAAGTTTTTGAAATGGTGGAAACAGCCATACTCATAAATTGATGGTGCTTAAAATGATCACGAGCTGTAAAATCTTACTTTAATGATTCTTAGCATATACATGAGAGCAGAATTTGTTCTAAGCAAGTTATTGCTATACTGGCACTTCCTCAGTGGGGCTGTTGGAGTCCCTGACTCTATATGATCGGCTATATCTTATGGTACAGAGTAAGTTAGCAGTATATTTCTTTACCTAGTCAAAATCTAGATAGTCTCACAACTAGTAATATTGACTTTTTTCAGAGTTGTCAACAAACAGCAGATCACAGTGAATAACTCTGATCTGAAATATGGTGGGACCCCAAATCTAGCTAACTGCAGAATACTGTGAGATGCTTTCATATATGTCTTCATATATATCCCCACCCCTAGAGATTTTGATTTAATACGTCTGGGAAGGAACCTGAGTATTTGAATTAAAAACATTCCCAGATGTTTCTGTTATTAAACAGACTTGACAACCACTGAAATTATCTATCATCTATCTATCTATCTATCTATCTATCTATATCTATCATCTATTGATCTATATCCATATAGATATACAGATTATATCTAAAACTTGTTCCTAACTTTATAGTTTACAAAATATATTCTGAGATAATTACACGAACCACATAATAAATGTTGAGGCAAGTAGGGAAATTTAAGGGCAAAGACCTGAAACTCAAAGAGGTTCTCTTGGTTTGAGGTTACAGCAATGGGCTTCAAACCCATGTCTTCTTGTTGCAGAATTTGAGCCCTTTTCTTGTAACATGCTGGGCTACAGTAAAGTCTTGCCAGCAGTTCAATGCCATCTTCCTCCTTCAGAAGGGTGTGGACAACCCAGGCTCTTGCGACTGGGAGAGGTGGGAGGAGATGATAGGGAGAAAAGCCACCACTTTATTTTCTCCAGAATACCTCAGTAGTCTATGCATTCAGCAAAGTGATAACCAAGAATATTCAATGGTTACGTCTAAACTAAGGGTTCTTGACCTGGTGGGTACTGGAATCCCAGAAGATACATGTATGGGTTTCAGAAGGTCTGTGAACCTTCCAAAATTATATGTAAAATTTTGTATTTATAAGTAGTTGAAACATTAGTTTTTTTGGTACTCTAGTCTACTGCATTCCACATTCTTTTAGTAATAACATCACCCCCGTTGATGAGTTATATTCTTTTGGTGTATAACTTCTTCCTCATTGGAAACACTCTGGTAAGGTATTAATGAAGGTGCCCTACACATATCCAGCCCAGGCCTAGGCATATGACCCATGTGAAACTAATTAAACTATCACATTTTCTAATGTGAATAATGAACCAGGTAATACAAGTCTGAAATCATTTGGTATTTATTCATTGTAGCAGAGGGGCCCGAGCAATTCCTATAACTGGGACCCTTTAGAACTTCTTGATTCCTAATTTTTAGTCAATTTGTCAGCCTCTCCTCTGTATCTGTGAATTCCCCATATGCTTCCATAAATTATTTTTGTCTGTGCAATCAAAAGCGGTTCTGTGACTTGCAACCAAAGAGCTCTAGTGACTGTATAACTTTTTTTCTGGGGAGAAGGTTCAAAACTTTCATTAGAACTTCATTTCAGTCAGTGACCTCCAGAAAGCTAAGTGTTGCTGGTCTGGAGCAACTGGGAAGGGATTTGGCACTGTTCTAGGAGGTGGTGGTGGGCAGAGGGCTAGAGGGGGCTCTCTATAGAATTTGAGTGGTGAGAGCAAAATCTCACGGTACCCCTTCCTCTTCTGAGCTGCACCTCCTTTTTAGGGCTGATGCTGTCAGCCCAGGTGGCACTGAAAGTGAAACTGCCCCACTTTGAAGAGTCACTTTTTCTCTTCACATCTCCTGCCCCACTCCTCATCTCCCATTGGCACATGAATCTATTTTCCTTCCTTGTATAAGATGTGCTTATCTAAATCAGTATTACTCAACATGTGGTTAGGGGCTCACCCACATCAGAATCACCTAGGGTCATGAAAAATCTACATTCCTGTGCCTTTCCTGCTGTTACAATAGATGAACTGTCCCTATTTCTCTGTAAGGCAATCCTTCCACTTGTGTTCTGGGTTTTATCACCTGTAACCCACCCAAGAACTGTTCATCACAGTTATCCCCCTGAATCTTCTGCATCATCAAATTCTGTCACTTGGATCTTTCCCTTCAGTATATAAACATGTTATATTAACTCCAGTCTTAAAACTATTCTCTAGACTGCTGTTCCCATGTAGCTACTGCCCCATACTTCTGCTCCCCTTTCAGCAAACCCCCTTGAAAATCTCTCTATATTTTCTCTTCTTATTCTTCCCCAGGTCAAATCCAATCAGGCTTTTGTTCCCACTATTCCAAGAAAAGTTTATTTACAAAGGTTACTAATAACCTCAGTTTTGTTGAACCCAATGGTCAGTTCTTACCTTCCAGCAGCCTTTGTACCTATTGATCTCTTTCTTATTCTTTTTTTTTTTTCTGGCTGCGAGGCTCGTGGGATTTCAGTTCCCCAACCAGGGACTGAACCCGGGCCACAGCTGTGAAAGCCTGGAATCCTAACCGCTAGGCCACGAGGGAACTCCTGATCACTTTCTTATTCTTGAAAAACTTTCTTCACTGTCTTCAGAGACAACATGCTGACTTGGTTTCTCTCCTCCTGAAGTGGCTTATTTTTCCTTGAGTTTTCCCTTTTTCCTTATCTATAAATTGCAGAGAACCAAACAGTTCATTCCTCTGCTTTCTTAATCTATTCTCACTTCCGAGGTGAGCTTTTCCACTTTTGAGTCCCCCTGACCTTTCCCCTGAATGCCAGTCTTTAATATTCAGTTGCCTCCTCAACATCTCCGCTTAAACATATAATACACATTTCAAACTTAACTCTTATGTGTATGTCTTCCTTTAAATCTGCTCCTCCCCTAGGGTACCCCAATTCGGTCAATGGTACCACTATGCATTTAATTGTTCAGGTTCAAAAACTCAGAGCCATCTTCTTTTTTCTTTTTTTACATACTCCATAGCCAATCCATGAGCAAATCCTATTGGCTCATCTCATGAAATACTTAGGGTCCAATCACTTTTCATCTTCAATACTCCCACTATAGCCACCACCATCTCCTGCCTGGACTATTGAAATAGCCTCCTGACTCGTCTTTCCCATCCTCCATTGTACCCTCTTTCAATTTCCCACATAATAAACTGAATGATCATTTTGAAAGGTAGTATATCAGATCATATAATATACTGCTCAAAAATCTTCCAGTGGTTTCCATCATACTCAACATAAACTCCAAAATCCTTACCATGGTCTGTGATGCCCTATGGTCTGCTCTGTGCCTCAGTCTGGCCTCATCTCCCCCCACACTTCTCATTCACTCTCCTTTACAGCCTGATGGGCCTTCTTGCTGTTCTTGGAACATGTCAGATTTTTTCCTGTTTCAGAGACTTTATCCTTACCGTTCCTTCTGCATGGAAGGCCATTCCCCCCAGATATTCAAGTTCAGTTCAAGTCTCTCTTTAAATGCTCTCTCTCAGAGACGTCCTCCCTGACTGTCCTATCTGAATTAGTCTCCCCAGGCTTCTAACATGCTGGTGGTGCTCTAGTTCTTGACCTGAGTAGTGGACAGAGAGGTCTTTACTTATGAATATATGTCATATTATAAACTTATGGTTTTTATTTGATATTATATTTCACAGTAAAAAGGATTTTAAAATGGAGGGAGGCAACTGTCAAAGAAATCATTTTAAAGATTTCCCCAGAGCTGAAGGCCATGAGTTTCCAGATTGGAAGAACTCAGCGAGAAATCAGCCTGATGGGTGAAAAAAGACACAAACTAAGACACGTGGTCCAGGCTGCAGGGTGGAGAAGGGAAAGGAGTGGCTGAGGGAGATGAGGTTGGAGGTTTTGAGGGATGTGGGGACATGAGATGGGAGTGGTTCAGAGAGAGATGGCAGGAGCTTGGACCAAGTTTTTCTGGCTGGAGGTGCTTTCCAGAGCTTTTCTGCTCTTTGGTGATCTCTTGATTCCTAACTTGCTGACTCTTAATCAGCTTTTCCATGACAGTCTTTTTAAAGCTGACCTTTCACCCCAGGTTCCTCAGGTCTCTTTCCAGTTTTTATCAGCTCTCTGGGACAAGACCTTCTCCTGCAGTGAGAAAGCCGGGGTCAGCAGACATGCGCACGCTCAGTTCTCTCCCTTCACTTTAAGATTTCTCTAGGGGCTTCCCTGGTGGCGCAGTGGTTGAGAATCTGCCTGCCAATGCAGGGGACACGGGTTCGAGCCCTGGTCTGGGAAGATCCCACATGCCGCGGAGCAACTAAGCCCGTGAGCCACAACTACTGAGCCTGCGCGTCTGGAGCCTGTGCTCCGCAACAAGAGAGGCCGCGATAGTGAGAGGCCCGCGCACCGCGATGAAGAGTGGCCCCCGCTTGCCGCAACTGGAGAAAGCCCTCGCACAGAAACGAAGACCCAACACAGCCATAAATAAATAAATAAATAAATAAAAATTAAAAAAAAAAAAGCAACAGTCTAAAAAAAAAAAAAAAAGATTTCTCTAGTCCTACTCTTTCTTTGTTGTTTCTGGTATAAAATTTCTTGCTTTTATTTGCGAAGAAACCTTTTCATTCTTGTTTCCATTTATCCCCCACCACTCCTTGAATACCATCCCTGCTTAATTTTTCCTTAGAGCACTTATCACAATCTCCCACTTGAAAGACTGTAAGCCTTAGAGTCTCTGCCTCCTCATTGCTTGTCCCAGCTCCTAGGACTGTGGCTGGCACATAATAGGTGTTCAATAAATAATTGCTAAATGGACAAATGAATCTTAGGATCTCTGCACAATTATGTTCAAATGTTTCACAAGAAGCAGGATAGAGAAGTGAGCATAACTTAATAATTATTATTTCTCAAGGAACTTTCACTTTCGATTTTATACATACAGTGTTTTACTTTTTTTCTTTCGGTGTGTTAATGTTTATAATGAAAAATAAAGACACTTCCATTTAAAATAAATAAGATATTATGATTCACTACTGTTTACCTGCTTAGAATGCTTATTTTTCTTTTATAGCACATCATTGTCTAAAATTATATCATATATTTATTTGTTTATTGTTCATCTCCCTGTCTTGAATGTCAGCTCCAGAAGAGCAGAGACTTTCTCTTGTTCATGGCTGTATCCCGTCTGCCTCGAACATTGATTGGCACATAAGAGGTACTTAAATAAATTTTAATTCTCATCTCAAACGTACCGTTGAATCAGAATGTTTGTGATGATGCCCAGGAATCTGCATTTTTAAATAAGTTCCATAGATAATTCTTATGAGGTTTAAAATTTGAGAGCCATTTATCAAAATAATCATTACTAGATCAATAAATATAGGGCTACCAAATATTGGTGAAGTTAGGAATGGTCTCTGATTCTATTCTTTTAAACCAAATTACCTTATTTGAAGAACAGATTGAGAAATTGGGCAATCTATTAAAGGGTAAGAATAGAAGTGTTGTCTTCTTATTGCCCAATTGCACTGTCAAAATCAGGTAGAAGGAACAGCTCCCTTCAGCCTTTACCTTAACACTTACAACTAGTGTGTTCACATTTTTCCCATTCTATTCAGAATTTAAAAACAAAACAAAACAAAACAGAACTGTTGGGTGTTTAGATACTGTAAATTACATGAGTTTAACCTACTTGTAAGCTTTGTGAATTTTAAATATTCTTCATTTTATAAGGTAGATGTGTAAAGTATATCACATCTGGACAGAAATAAATCTTGTTAACAGAAAATTCTGTTAGGAAAGCTTCTTACCTCGTTTTGTCCACTTTGGGATCCAGGTATCTATATACATAACAGCTAGAGGTGTTCTTTATCACCTTTGTGAAGGTGATAAGAGGAATTTTTGGAGGATTACTCAACCCATATTCTATAATGACAAGTATTTACAACCTGTTATACATATCTATCTATCTCCAAGTAAAAGGATTATGCTGTCGGTCTGTAGCTTCTTCTCACTTTGGAAATTGAATTAGCCCTTCTCCCATGCTGAGGGAGCAGTCCTGGATTCTCTTCTTACAGCCCCTTATGTGTTTGCTTCTTGAGAGGGACCCTTAGGACTTGGTCTCAGGTTTTGCTTACGTCTTTATCTTTCAGTCAAGTCTCTTAAGACTTGAACCTCTATCGGAGGGCATATATGGGAAGTTTTGCTCCCTTTCAAGGTATTCTAGAAATTGTTGGTTATGGTTATATTTTTTCACTTCCTGCCTGGTGCACCAAAATGAAAATGGATATCTCTTGCATTGGTCAAACACATGAAAATGATTGTGATGATTTTAAAACACATCTGTAAATTCTTTGACACTTTTCCTGTCAAGAAGTGAACACTTATTCCCTTGCCCTGTGGAGTGGCCATAGAGACCCACTTTTTTTTTTTTTTTTAAAGAAATTCACGTTCTTTTATTTATTTATTTATTTATTTATGGCTGTGTTGAGTCTTCCTTTCTGTGCGAGGGCTTTCTCTAGTTGTGGCAAGTGGGGACCACTCCTCATCGTGGTGCGCGGGCCTCTCACCATCGCGGCCTCTCTTGTTGCGGAGCACAGGCTCCAGACGCGCAGGCTCAGTAATTGTGGCTCACGGGCCCAGTTGCTCCGTGGCATGTGGGGTCTTCCCAGACCAGGGCTTGAACCCGTGTCCCCTGCATTGGCAGGCAGATTCTCAACCACTGCGCCACCAGGGAAGCCCGAGACCCACTTTTAAAGAATACCATGTGGTGGAAGTGACTCTCTGTGAAATCTAGTCTAGGTTGGAAAAGGCTTGACTTTCTCTCTTGGGACACTCACTTTGGAATCCAGCACCATGTTCTGAGGAAGCCTGGGCCACATAGAGAAGCCTAGTTGACAGCTCCTATCAAGATCCCAACCTCGCTGCCTTCCTTCTGAGAACAGAGCTGTGGTCAGCTGGCTGGGGTGGGACTGGGGGTGACATACCCTTTGAGCACACTGCAAAACGCATGGGGGGCTTCATGAGTGCTCTCAAGTGCACATGATCACGTTCTAGTATGGGTCTGATTCTCTAAGGCCTGTTCTTGCTTGCCGATTTATAACTCAAGATTTATGTCTAGGCCAGTATTCAACTTGGATGGAGATGCAATAAGAAGGGAGAGGACATGGCAGTCAGAGGGTGTTGCGTGTTCTGTGGACAAAGTACCACAAACTCAAGTTGGGCATTCATAGCAGGAAAGGGACAATGGCATGGGTGCCAGGCACCCCAGTAACAGCATGTGTCTATTCCAGAAAAAAAAAAAGATCCCAACCAACAAGTCAGTAGCAACCACCAGACATGTGGGTAAGGAGGCCTTGGAGGTGCCTCCACTCCAGCCACCATTTGACTGCAACGGCATGAAGACTGGAACTACAATGACTAGCTGAATCCAGTCAACCCTCAGAACTGTGAGAGATAATAATGATTGCTGTAGTCCGACACCACGAAATTTGGCTTGTTTCATGAGCTAGCAATAGATAACTGAAACCGCCATGATACTCCCTTGGTGAAACTTAAGTTCATGCTGGGCATCTTTTTTTTTTTTTATAAATTTATTTATTTATTTATTTATTTTTGGCTGTGTTGGGTCTTCGTTTCTGTGCGAGGGCTTTCTCTAGTTGCAGCGAGCAGGGGCCACTCTTCATCGCGGTGCGCGGGCCTCTCACTGTTGCGGCCTCTCCCGTTGCGGAGCACATGCTCCAGACGCGCAGGCTCAGTAGTTGTGGCTCACGGGCTTAGTTGCTCCGCGGCATGTGGGATCTTCCCAGACCAGGGCTCGAACCCGTGTGCCCTACATTGGCAGGCAGATTCTTAACCACTGCGCCACCAGGGAAGCCCTGGGTATCTTTTACTTTGTGAAGCCTGTGCCTTTTTCCTCTCTGAAGTTTATTATGCAAAATGCTGACTCATGTTGAGTAATGTTTTTTAGAGAAAGTGGGCCTGAAAGAGAATTAGGGACCAAAGGAGACAATAGAGTGGCACCAATTTTCTTCAACATAAAAAGAAGCAACTTGGGAGCTGCAGAGAATTCAGAAGAACGGAGAACTCAGAGGAAAACATTGATGCAAGGAAAGCCAATTACTGGGCTGAGGGCATGGCCCTAACAGGTGGTCTCCACCTCCTTCTCACCTCACTCCAATCCAGTGTCCTCATTGTGGCCCAAATAATCTTTCTAAAGCATCAAGCCCATCACTCACCTATTTAAAAGTCTTAAATTCTCCCTGTTGCGTTATTTTCAGGTTAAAAGCCAAGTTCCTTTGCATGGCACACCAGGATCCTAGAAGCCCGGCCTGTACTGGCGCCTGTCTCTGTAGCCTCAGGATTCCTCCCTCCCTCCTCCCACACTCTGTGCTTCAGTTTTGTTCATCATGACTGCACCTTCCCCAAACATAATTTTGTCCTTGCTCTTCCTTCTTCTTGGAATGCCTTTCCCCTGCTTTTTTTCATAGTCAATTCCTATTCATCCTTAAAGTCCAGCTTCAGTGTTGGCTTCTTCAATGTTGGTGGTGTTACATGCTCATTCTGTGTATTCTCTAGACCCCTGTGGTTACCTCTGCCCTAGGATTTCCTGCCTGGAATTGTCCTTGCCCATCTCCTTACCCGGCCGTGAGCTCCCTGAACCTCGTGGCTTTGTTCCCAGAGTCCATCAGTCCAGCAAGTGGCTCATGGTAAACACTCAGGTGTCCTCCATGATGAATGACCTAGAGTGAACAGTGAGTGGAGGGAGAATAGAGAAGGGTCAGCCGTTGTTCCCAGTAACTAGGAAAAGAGTGTTACTGTGATGGTTAACACTTGCAATTGGACTACTTTAAAGTGCAGAATAAAGTGAAACACACGGGGTCTCAGCTGTGAAATTGCTTTGGGGCAGACGCTAGATGGAAATAGGATGGAGAAATCAAATGATTACAAATAAACTTTATCACAGTAAACTGACAGAATAAGCTACAAGTTATTTTTCTTTTTTCATCTTCTATGTTATATCACAAGAACATTATCTTTCGCAAGTGAATTAAATTTATTTTGTATCCTATGCAGTTGTGTGTGTGTGTGTGTGTGTGTGTGGGTGTGTGGGTGTGCGTGAAAGAAGGGTAATTTTACAGAGTGACAGCCAGTGGTGTGCTAGAGATGCTCCTATGGGCTTGTAAGAGCCAATTGTTACATTTTCAGGAGTCTTGCAAGTGGGTTATTAAACACAGCTTGAAATTAGCCAGGGTGGGAGCATTTACATCCCAGAAACTAGCAAGTGCTACAAGTCACAGCTCTCCTCCCCCTGTACCCAGCTGGCTGTTTAACATTTAGTAGTTTATCACTGGATGCAGTCCTGTTTAACTCAGTATTTCTATGCTCAAAGACTGCACAAACTATTACATCTTTTGTAACCTCATGAGAGTTGAAAAATGACCTATCACGTGTGTGGGCAGATGACAGGGAAAATGAAACTGTCCCTTTAGTGTATGACCAAAACTTGAAACTTTCACGGTTTTGTGTCACAAATGTATTCTCTATATAGTGTCAATTTGGGGGGTGCATTCTACTGAGAGGACTGAAAAGGAGAAAGAGCTATGTTTTTCTGAAGTGAAACTTTTGACACTACGACAGTGCAAGCAATGTATTCTTTACCTTTAAAACAACTACAATAAAATGCTAAATGATTCAGATGTAAACTTATTCTTGAAAAACGTATCCGTTCCATAAATATTCATCGAGTGCCTACGAGGTGTAGAAGAGGCTGTAGTCGTAAACAGGATGAACACAGGTCTGCCCTTATGGAGTTCACAGTAAAACTGGGGAGACAGTCAGCAAATAATTACCTGAATTGTGTCACATGTTATGACAAAATTCAGCGGAAAAAGGAAGAAATACATGTAAAATAAAGCTTAAGCTTTAGGATGCAGTTGGCATTCCCCATGTACATGTAAAGACCCTCAGGGCAAGTAGATTTTGGCATGTTTTAAAAACTAATGGGAGGCCAAGGTGCCTAGACTATTAGATGAGAAGGAAACTGGTAGAATGTGAGGCTGGAGACGTGGGTAGGAACAAGGTCATGGTGGGCCCTTGAGAAGGGTTTAAAAATTTTGGACTTTTTCCTGGGTATAATGGGAGGCCCATAAAGGGTTTTAAACTGAGGAGTGACATGCTTTAAAAGATTGCTGGGAACTGCTGTGTGGAGAATGGATGGTGCGGGGGGCAAGGCACAAAAAACATAATGAAAGATGGTGCTGTTGTGAATTGGGAGAGCAGGAAGTTGTCTAGGGGAAAGTTAGTGGGATAATTATTATGAGGCCACTTACACTGGCTGTCCTTTTTAATGACCTGGAAATAGTGATAAAAGTAATTTGATTACTCTTGCAGGCAGTAATAGGGAATTACCCATAAAAGTGGAAAAAGACATAATTTTTAAAGCTCTAGAAAAATTATAACTAGTTAAGAAATAAAACCATATTAATAGTGAAAGTCTGTGTGCACGTACATAAAGCATCTAATAATTCGTTGGCTCTCATGGAAAAATGCCTTGTGAACAACAGCACATCTTGTCCAGTGTTGTATTGATTCTGAGAGCTCTCTATTTGGTTCCAGCTAGTTCCTAGTGCTTTTACGTTCTACCTCTGCCAGAATGACTACTGACATTAGAGAGCTCGCAGGAGGATGGCCGTTCATGTTAAAAATTGGGAACAGCCTCACTTCTGCATGAAAGAATCAAAAGAATCCCCTAAGGTATCCAGTCAACAAGAAGCTCTATAAACAAGATGCCATCAAGAGTCTGCACAGAACAGAAAGTAAAAATAATTATTGAATAACCCAATTGGCCTAGAAAGCTTTATATAATGTTTGCTGCTTCTTATAACAGATGAAGCAAGGAAGAGTGATGAAATGCAACAATCCAATGTTCAAATCCCCAAAGTGTGAATATTCAGCCTTCATTATGTCCATTGGAGACAAATGAAAAATACGACTTGCATTGCTATGGAAAAAGCATTAATTTAAGTTAATTAATTTAAGAGAGTATTCTGTTCTGTCCCTCCAAATGAAAGATCATTTACCTTCTGTTACATAAGTTTAAGTCATACCGACTGTAAACTGGCTGCTTCTTGTCTTAATTCCACTTAAACAGAGCAGCTGGTCGCCTTAATGCAACCCATTTCATTCAGAGTCACCAACAAATAAACAATACGGTTAGTTTGGCATATCAGGAAATTAATGTGCTGCTGACTACTCATTAGGTTTGCAACTACAGTTTGTTAATTTTGATTTTTATGATGATTACCTTTGTTACCAGGAGAGTAGGGTAATTGCCAGAGTGAGCCGTGTCCATTTCACCCTCACCCAAACTAAAAATATTATTAGTGCTACTACACTTTCTTTTCCCCAAGTTGAGAGATACATTTAAAAAATTAGGTTATGTCTGAAGGTAAATAATATAAACAATTTGTGATGCTGATGGCGTATATGGGATATGATGAGATTAGATGCTTGATTACAAACGTGGCTAATCCTGCACAGTCACATGGTTTACAAACAAACTGAGTTGGGTGAAAGATTTTTCAAATGCTGTAGTGAATTAGCCTCTTTGGAAAATAGCTTCGGTCAGGCTTTGTAGATGGGAGGCCATGAAATTACTGAATTGTGTCCTTTGTTGAGTTTGTTGGTCAGGAACCTATTGGGGATCTGGTACCTTATAGTGTAACCCAGCGAGCAAGGTGGGGTCCTGGGTTTGCTACCTTGAGGGGTACTTTCCAGGTAGCGCTCAGTCTAAATTCTTTATAGTCCTTGAATAAGCTGTGGGAAGGAACAAGGGAGGGAGAAATGGAGGGAGATGGAGGAAAGAGGAGGCCGGGGAGAGAATTCCTAGCTAAAAGACAGCAGCAGACAGCTTTGGAGAGTGAGTATCGGAAGAGCGTGAAAGCATTTTAAATCCCATAATGTCTAGGTCTGAGTAGTAGCAGATGGAAAGATATATAGATAAAGCTCTGAAAATAATATTGGAGATAGTAAACTGAAATGCATACAGGAGCCAAGCAAATAACATAAATGTAAACAGGGACCAGGAGGGTCCTATAAAAGTGTGAAGCAGGCTGCAAGATATTGGTGTCTTTATTGCCACCAAGCACAACACCCATCAAGTTATGATGCCTTTTAAGATACAGTTTGAGCTAAGAGAAGAAATGACCCTATAAAACACACTGAGGTCGATTTGTGACCTCTAAGATTATGTGCTTAGAGTTTGAACTTGAGCAATTGCATGCAGTAAGAATTTTCTATGATGACTGAAAAAGCCCTGAAACCAGAAATTGTTCTTTCTCATGGAAGCAAGCAAGATAAAAAAAGACTATTTCAGAATCATATTTTAAAGGCATGTGTGGCTAAGAGTTTTTTGTTGTTGTTTTTCAGTAAGTTCCCAAACGTGGGGGGATTAGAGTTAACACCAAAAGTTCATTTTATGTTATTTATTCTCTGTGTGTATGTAGTATATATTTGCTTAAGTTAGTGCTTCAGTACACTTTCACAATTCATTTCTCAGCAAGGAATTAGTCATTATCAACTCAGCCCTTTGCTGTGTAGTGTTACATTTCCAAGTTTAGTTTATTCCCCCATTGTCTCTGATTTGAATTCTTGTAATTTTGCTCTCACTAGTTTTTTGTTTGTTTTGCCTCCAGTTTCTATTTCCCCTACCTCATCATTTATAGCCACTTCCTTCGAGAGGACCTGGGACTGACCCAGTTGGGATTTCCATCAAGGGGACAGTGGTTGGGAATTGAGTATGAGAAGGCAAGACCAGCACAAACTCTCCAGCAAAAGGTGGTCTAGAAATGAAGGGAGTAAATAGGCACATTGAAATACGAGTCCACTGGGGAATGTGGAGAGTTAGATGTTGGAGAGTCCAAATACCAAGACCAAAGTGCCAAAGATAGGGTTCAAAGTTGGGGGATGAGTGAAGAATTTAGAGTTGGGTAGAACTAGGTCAGGGGGTGATCATGTGAGGAACATACAAGGACAATCTGTGGTTGATGTCTATTGGTCAATGGCTGTGTGCATGGTAGTTGGACTGTCAGGCTGGGACTGAGATAGGATATACATTATCCTCTTCACTATTGTTAAAGGGGACTTTCTAAAACATGAATTGCATCATGTAATTCCCTTTCTAACAAACACACTTTGAATTCTGCTTGGAACTGTACTACTTGCCGTCAGGCCGTCTGACGTGGAGTCAACATCCTGTTGTGTTGCAATCAACTATGTGTGTGTAGTCACATTTAGGTGTGTCTCGTGTAATTTATTGCTCATAATAAAGTGCAGGAGTTTGTGAAGCATTTTTCTTTTCAACATGAATCAGAGCAGATTGACTCTCCATAGTCTGTCAGTCTCTCTTGCATCTGAGGTGGTTTCTTGAGCAGAAATGAAAGGTGCAGTGTTACAAGTAAGTCTTGGGGAATTGCACATAACCTGAGGCCTGTCTTAGGTAGGCTGCAACCTTTTGCAAGCAACTACCTTTCCTAATGTGCTGATAGTTAGATATTAGAAAAAGTGATTTGTGAATTATTATAGTATTGGGCTTCTTCGAACTGTGCTATGCCCATAGGAGTGTGTCGTGAACGAGAATGTTATCTGTCACGTCTCTTTTGGAGAAAAACACATTGAGATCTGCTAGCAAAATCTAAGCGTGGTAATTTGAGCTGTCTGGTACAGCTTCATTTTTCTCTTCTCTCTACAGGTGTTTCAGACTCATCACTCTGCTTAGAGTCAACTCTCCATGCTTTCACTTGCCTTTCCTTTTGCCTGGAGTGGTTAACCCTGGGCTGCTGTATTGTCTAACTCCAGAGAGCACCATTTCCATTGTATTCTTGAGTTATCCATTGGGAAGTGGGAGGGGGGATCGCATTCACACAGATGAACGTTGTTCCGGAAGTTGTATTCAGGGGTGTTTTTCATTACGCTTCCTTTCTCTCATAGATCTGTTTATATACATATACATATATATATATATATATATATATATATATATATATATATATATATATATATACTTCCTTTAAAGATGTGTTATTAAAGTCCTCTTCCAAAATTATCATGTTAATTATATGTGATCACCTAGCTTTTGAAATAAATCAAAGGTTTCTACATTTTAGAAAAAGAATCGACATGATTGAAAATTTCAGTGATGTTACTATCACTTTTGAGCACTGAAGATAAATGCCATAATTTTATCTGATATCAAATGCTTAATCAGATTATTTCTAGAGAACGTTCCAATTCTTTAGTTCTAGGGAAATTATATAGACAATAGGGTATGATTCGGTTTGTGCCATAGTGTCATTGCATTGGGAAGATTGAAAGGGAGCCATGATAATATGAGTAGCATGATATTGTCCAATATACATAGATTTTGCAGCCGGGCAGACATAGGTTTGAATTCCGGATGAATGACCTGGGAAATTTACTTAAGCACTCAGCTTGTCAGTTTTGTCAATTTGTAAAGTGGGAATAACAGTACCTACACTGCTGTTAAAGACCAAGTGAAATACCATATGGTTAAATCTACTGTTGTGCTTGATGCATAGAATTTTTATTTCTGTTTTAAAGTTCTATGAAAGTGACTTAGTTATAAATAAACCTCTTATGCTTTTGTGTATATGACTCCCTCATTCAAACCTGAATGAAACTTTCTGTTACATGTTTTGCACATAAGATTCTACCCCTTCCCCCCAAAAGGTTTATTTTTAAGTAGTTACCTGAGTTTAGATTTATTTGAGCAAAACAAGTGGCAGTGATGGGAAATTGAAGTTTACCAAAGACTAATTTGGAAAAAGATGCATAACTCTGGCTCAGGTTGAAAACACAACCGTTTAAAATGCAAACGCTAAAACCATCGGAAAGAAAGCCGAGGTATTTGTATTGCATAATGTTGAAATGGTATATGCTATATTGATTTCACTACTGAGTGGATGTTTTGCTTTTTGCTTTGCTCTATGTTTTTAAAGGTTTTGTAATGTGAATTATAGATGATACCAAAGTATTTGCTAAGCCCCAATAGCATTTCTTTCTTTCCATTTGATTTTTATTTTTGTTGGAAATGCATGTTTGATGATGCTAAAACCATACATCTTTTTCGATAGTGCTCTGTTAGTTTTACTTAGTAGTAGCCAGGGCTGGCTTCCTTTTACAGTCGTTGAATGTTAAACAGCATTGAAAAATATTAAGTTGTTAGATAACAGACTAGTTTTGTCGAAGCCCCTTTGGGAGGCTGAGAATTAGCCAGGCTTCTCACTCTCCTTTTCACACTCCATAGGGAATATGCTAATTCACTATTTACAGCAATGGCTTAGTATTCCATTTCTTTTAATTCACGATTCACTTGGGAACTTGTGCACAAGCCCTGTGTAAGCCGATTTTATCCCATCAGGAATACACACCCAGAGGCACTGGCCTTGATGTGGTGAGAGTGAATGAAGGGAAGATTCCAACCCTCCCAACTTCAGAGCCCTTCATGATACCGGACACATAATAATAATAATAATAGTAATAATGATAATGATAATAATAATTATAATAATAGCTGGCTCAACAAATGTTTGTGGAATCAATGAAAACTAACCCCCATAATGGAATCAATGAAAACTAACTCCCATGATGCTTTGCTACGATGCTTCTGCTCACAAAACATACAAACTAATTTAATTCAAAGGAGATGGAGAGCAATGTTGTGTATGGGAAATCATGAATCCAGGCCCGTTAGTTTTTCTAGTAAGGCTCCTTGATGTTTCTTTCAGGAACAAGTCCTGTGAGATTCTATGACTCAGGAACATGGCGCTTTCCCTGGGTGGCAAGGCAGCATCAAGATCCTTCTGGGACTTGCACTCTTTTTTTTCTGGAGCCTTGATGTCACTATTTTTTATTCTCCTCATTCTTTCCTGACCCACTCTGTTTTTCTTTTTCTTATTTGGCTTTCCTGTTCTTATGTTTCTCTTATTATAAAGATCTCAGATTTTTAAACTTTTATGAAAAAAGTCCCACATGGGTACATTAAGAAAACATCACATAGCTCTGAGTTTCTCCCAGGTTATTCAAAGCCACACAGATTTGTCGGTTTTTTTTCAGGTGGATGGGAAGCATATACTCTGTAGATGGCTACCGTTGTTGATCAACTTACTCTGGCCTAGGTATTTTGCACACAATTTCTCTTTTTGTCGTCACCACAAGTCCATGGAACAACTCTGAGGCATTATTATTTCCATTTACGGATGAGAATACAGAGGCTTATAGATGTAAAAGTCCATTTCACTTAAGGACAATACTTTGGTTTTTAACAGAGATGGAAGGAAACAGAAGCAGACAGACAGAATGCTATGTCCAGACAAAATACTTCAGGAGTGGACACATCATTATAGTTAACTTTCCATCTGTGATATAAGATGTTTCATTATGAATGTATTTAAATGCATTAATTTTGCAATCCTATAAATATCTCTGAGCCATTCCAGGGGCTTTTGTAGTGGTTTTTATGTAATTCGCTTTTTTAATGTTCACTTCCCTTTCTTCCTGGATCACCACGTACTTTCTAAAGTACTGAGGTCTCATCTCAGATGTTATTCCTCAGATCTGCTTTCTAAGATGGCTCTAGACCCCCCCTCCATCATCCTCTATTCCAACGTCCTATTTCATTTCCTTCGTAACTTTGGTATTCAAAATCATATTTTTTAGTCATTTGTATCTCTAACTGAAATGGGAGCTGCTTAGGAGAATGGTCTTTATTTGTCTTATTCATCTTTGCATCCCCAGTCCCTAGAACAGTGCCTGGATGTATTATTGCGTATTCTTCAAGATGCAAACTAAGGTAAATAGCGTGACTCTGATCCTTAAATAGTGAAAGATCGGCAAGGCCAAGGCCCCAGTGGCCCCAGTTGCAGATAGTGGAAGGTTCATAGCAGCATTCCCTTTTTGCCAGCTGCTGTGTTGTCCTTCCAGCTCAGCCTGCTAAGGTGGGTGTAATTAGCTTTTAGCATCTGTCTAAACAAGTGCCCAAGCCCCAACATGAAGTGATCATTATCTAAGTCCCTACAGGCTTCGTTGGTTTGTAAGACGCCAGAGCAGCCTCCGTAGTTACTCATAACTCCTGGGACATTAAATCAACCTGAACTAATTCTGGGGATTTCTGTTTCAATGTAGGATATTTGTAGATTGCTTTAAAAAATGATCTAACTCCTGTATCCCTGTAGATGACTACATATACTGGTCCAGATAAAACCCTACTATTCAGCAGACACTAGGCTAATTGTTTTAATACCATTTAATTTCATCTTCAAACACATCTAAAAAGAGATACTATTATTATCCTCATTTTTCAGATGAGAAAACTGAAGCTCGGAGAGAATAAGTGACTTGCTTAGGTCTCACAGCTATTAGAGAAGGGATGCAAACCCAGGTTGAATGTTCCCAACGTTGACACTTACTAATTGGCAAAGATGTGGTGCTCCATTCTGATTTGGCCTCTAACCTTTAGGAAAATTGTGTTTATGTGCTAGGAATGAGTGCTCAGTCTGTGGATGGACCTAAGGGATATTTGCTTAAAAGTTAAGAAAGAAGTCAAGTTTTAAATCATCATATTTAAGTCCTAAAAAATGAAAGTCTTATGCAAATCAATTTTTGAAAAGAGTTCATCTTTACTGATTTGAATTATATATGTACTTTGGAGACAGATGGACTTGGGTTCAAAGCCTACCAGCCATTTAATAGCTTTGTAACCTTCAGTAGTTTTTCCTTTTATCCTCTTAAGACTTAATGTGGATTCCAATACCAATCTTGCAAATTTTTTGCAAGGAGAGCAGCTAATTCAGTGCCTGGCACACAGGATGAGGCACAAAAGATGAATTCCTTTTTTAAAAAATTGCTTTTACTGAGGTAAAATTGGTGTATAACATTATATTAGTTTCAGGTGTACAATACAGTAATTGAATATTTGTATACACTACAAAGTGATCATCACAATAAGTCTACTTACCATCGGTCACCGTACAATTGATTCCCTTCATCCATTTCAACCACCGCCCTACCCCTTCCCCTCTGAGGACCATCAATCTGTTCTCTGTATCTATGAGTTTTGTTTTGTTTGTTCATTTGTTTTGTTGATTATATTCCACATATGAGTGAAATCATATGGTATTTATCTTTGAGTTCCTTTTCTTTAAGTATTGTAGTTGGGAATTTTTTGATTGTGAAATTTTGTTTTTCCCAAAATTTAATGTTCTCCCAGTATTTATGTTACAATTTTATTCCTATTCTTTTTATTTCTTGTCTCAGGTACTGTTTAAGATCTTAATTAATTTCCTAAGATTTATGTATCACTTCTCTGGAAAGTCTCTCGGCCCTCATAGTAGCTGATAAAGTTCACTTTTTCTCTTCATTAAATCTTCTCAGACCTCTCCCTGACTATAGTCTTGGTTTAATGGCTTCCATTTCACACTGCTAACCATGCATGAATTGATGCCACAACTTCTGACACTGTCCTAAAAGAGTCCCTCTCAAACCATACTTCTGAAAAGATGGGGCCTAAGACCTTGAGAGAATGTTCTTATTACTTTAGGAAGTTTGGATTGCTTTTGAATAATTTTTATAGTCTTCATATAGAAACATTTGTGGTAAGAAGTGAAAATACAAACATGCAGTGGCTTAGTCATGGCCTATATCAGTAATGGAAACAAGGGCCCTTAACTTGGTTGGAACATATGAATCTGAGAGTGAATTCAGATAAAAACAGCTGACTCTATGAGCCCAAGCAAGGCAAGAAGCTACCTCCAATATGAGAGAGGCAATGTAAAGGCAATAAAATGTGAATTGTCTGTAATATCTCTCTTGGAGTAAGAGCACATTCTTTATACTTGACAGGCTACATTTAATGAAATTATCCACAATTTTTGTTCTGTTTTTAAGGAAAAACAAACTATATAGCTTGCATATTTGTCACAGATATTTCAGGACCCAGGTAAAAAATTATAATAAACTTTATCTTCTTTTTCAAACTTCTGTTTTTCCCTTGTTTGGGAAACCTCGGGTTCCAGGTCATTTTTGTACTGCCCAAATCAATCTTAAATTATCAGGGGTGCAAAAGGCTGCCATGGGTGCTAGAACCCAAGTACTACAATCCTTCTAACCCCACACCACCTAAAGACTGTTAATCAGCATTCTGCATTTTTATCTCTGGTGCTATTACGATTAGAATTGGTTCTGAGGCAGGCCCTTGCACCTGTGCAGGAACAGAACTACTAAAAAATACTTAGGATCTCCTTTTATTGGTGGTGGGTAAGCGCTATCATTCCCATACTACAGATGAGGAAATTGAAGCCCAGAGAGGTTGAGTAAATTACTCAGAGATGCTGAGTAAATAGGTCACACTGTTCGTTAATTGCAAACTAACTGCACCCAAACTCAGAATGACCAACTGCCCCAGTTTTCTTGGGCCTGAGGGGTTTCCTGGGATGCAGGACTTTCAGTGCTAAAGCTGAGACAGTCCTAGCAAACCTGGGTAGTTCGTCACTCTAGATGTCTGCTTTGAGAGACTCTATACTCTTCATCTGTTTGCTTTCAATTCTAGAATATTTAGCTCCCCCTAAAATATTTAGCTCGCCATATACTTCTGTATCCTCACCCACCCACTACCCTACCTTCTTCTACTTGTTGAAACAGTGGACTGCACTCACCATTGCATTCACTGCGAGATTCCTACTGCAAATTGCATCCCATATACCCTCCTTTCTGGGCCACCGGAAATCGAAAGGCTGACAACTTATGTCCCTGTGGTTTTCTGGGCCTCTAACCCTATTGGATTTCCAGGCAGAAAATTGTTATTCTTCCTCCTTGGTGACAACTGTGTTGAGAAACTCAACAGTTGCCCTCATTTCAAAAATACAAAGTCTGTGAAGAGAAAGGAAGCTAAAGATCTCTGGGAATTAAAATCCCTCCATCCAGATACTCTGTGTCATGTTTTAAGGATGGTTCCTGTTAACCTCAAATCGTCTGTTAGGGTTGCCTCAGCTGCTCTTGGCAAAGGAGGATCCGGATGGTGAAAGCTCCCGGCACCAACTCTTATTGATCAAGCTCTTCTTAGCAAGAACTCCTCCCTTAAGGCTCCTCTCTTTAGTAGATCCTATTATTTGTAACAGCTTTGAGAGATAACATTTGCTTATGGTGGCTTCTTTGGTTGATGGTAACAAGTCTCCTAAAAGTAGCTTTTCTAAGATTTTGCTGGAGTCTTTTTCTTTTTCAGAAAACTTCATGCTTCCTCTATAGCTGATAAGTGAGTTTGATGCTTAGTAGGTGCTAGAGCTCATATTAGATCCTCTAGTGAAAACCATGGTGCTCCATTATGCTCTAAGGTAGGGTTTTTCACTGTGGGTCCTTACTCATTAGTGGGTAATAAATCAATGTAGTGGATCAAGACCAGTCATTTGGAAAAAGAAATTTAAAAACAATAGACTATAACAGAATAGAAAAATAAGAATACGTTGTATGTAGTAAGGATTGGTATTATTTTAAAAGATTTTTATTCATTATTTTACATATATATATTTGTGTATGCCTGTCAGTTCTCTCTCACACAAACTTATGAAAGTATATATTTGTGATAAAAACTATATTTCTTACTGACTTACATAATAATTGTTAAAAAGCTTCTGGAAATATTTTTGTAGAAAGATGTTCTTCAAATAGTAAAACATTGCAAACAATCCAAATGTTCACCAAGAAGAGATTATAAGCTCCATGTATACCATATCTACAACGTTCACTGCTGTATCCCTCCAGAGTTTAGCATCAGTGCCCTGTACATAGTATGTGGTTAATAAATATTGTTGACTATTATTGTTGCTGAGAGATTAAATGCATTCTGAAATGTTCACATGGTAGAATTTAATGCAGTTATTAAAATTATATTTCCAGTAATTTTGTAAATGTATGGGAAATATTCATAATATAATGTTAAGAGACCATATGTTATATAAACATATATACAGTTGTATGTATGCATATATGTAAAAGACTGCAAGGAAAAACACCAAAATATTAAGTATGCTATTTCTGGTTTAGTAAGATTATGGGTAGTTAAAAATTCTTCATTATTCTTATTTATTTATTTATTTTTTACACTGAATAGGTTCAGAGGTAGTTCAGCTTCAGGCACACCTTGATCAGATAGACCAAATGATGCTGCCAGGAAGCCGTCCCTCCATCTCTTTCTGTTCTTTTCCTCCGTGTTAACATCATCTCAAGGCAAGCTCTCCCCAAGGGGTGGAGAAGATAAAACTGAATAACAGCTTCAGCCTCATTGTCTTCCAGCTTAGTAGCTGGAAGTGGATGATCTTTCCTGATAACAGAAGTCTTCGGACTGACTTTTATTGGCACAGATTGGAGTCTGCAGGTGTGCTCACCCAGAAAAGGGAGGTATTATGCCACCTGATCCACAGATGAGATTGGATGCTGACCAGGCAAGAACAAAAACAAACAACCCTCCCTCCAAAAACAAAACCAAAGAAGAATGCTCACTACATTAGTAACTCAATTAGTTTACTTGAAATAAACATAAAATTTAGAATAATGACACTCACGAAGGCACTTTTTTCTTCCATTTGTGATTTTATTCAATGACAAATCTTCAGTGTTGATGGTATATCACCACACTGAACCTCCCTCCTTGACTGCAGACCCAACATTCCCCCACTTGCTTGACGTCTTTAGCTGGATTTCACACCTTCAACTCACTCAGAAATAAATCTCTTTCTTAAACACATGCATAAACAGACACACAGAACTTGTAAGTGTGTGTGTGTATGTGTGTGTGTGTGAAGTAGAGAGAGAGAGG
The DNA here is from genome assembly GCF_965194805.1 of Balaenoptera borealis. NCBI lineage: Eukaryota > Metazoa > Chordata > Mammalia > Artiodactyla > Balaenopteridae > Balaenoptera > Balaenoptera borealis. The sequence continues at coordinate 32,193,945 of NC_138876.1, read as the reverse complement.
TGATTTGTGTGAATACTTGGTATTTTTAAGTACCTTGCTGACATACAGCTACTTAAATGAAGCAAGAATTCCACATCAACTGATTCACTGGTAAAAAAAAAAAACTAACAAGCCAATGTGTGGGCCCATCAATGTGACCCTTTCCCCCCAGAATAATTAAAGGCATCATTATGTTCTGATGCTAACAAGCAATGGGAAACAATATGATTTTCTGCTGGGTCTTCATAAGAAAATCTGTTAACCTATTTCTGGACGTCTGTTCAAACTGACGGTGCTGACGATTCCATGGAGAGAAAGGTTACGTGGTGTCACCTTGGCCCAAGCGCTGGCATGCGAACCTACTGGCAAACCACAGCGTGTCAGGTCCCAGAAATGAGTCAGTTGAGATGGAAATGCCAATTAGAACAGATGTATACTCCTATTTTTATTCATCAACTTACGGAGTTATTCTGATTGTCACAGTGTATGTATTTAGGTTGGTGAGTTTTAAGTTTTAAATATGAAAATGTCCTGTTTCCTGTGACTCTTCAAGAGTGTGGTTCTGATGAGGGAAATACCAAGCTGTAGATCTTAAGAACAAGTGATAAAATGGAAATTTTGTCACAAGAGTCCTCTACAAAAAATCGCAATTTTGAACGGAATTATTTTGTAGTACTCTTGTTTATTTAATTTTTTAAAGTGCAAACTAAAAACGTAAAAGCATTTTAATTTTTATTCTGCATTTTGTTAAATTCTTATCTAAAACGAAATAGAGGATGAGGAAAGACAATTTATCAAGATATGAGTATTTTCCTTCCTTCAAAACCAGCATTGCCTGAGGCCAGACTCATCATCTCCCACCAAGACCAGCTCTTTTCCCTTGGTCTCTTCTTTCCGTTCCAAGTTTGATGATTTTTCAAATGTCATTTGCCTCTGTCTCAGCATACCAGTCTAATATTGATCGTGCTTTTCTTTATGAGTATGTGATGTGAGAATTAATCATGTTTGTGCTTAAAATGGAAAGACATTCACTTCTTAGCATTTGATTTCTTCTACTCATAATTTTCACTTGTCACTGGCAAGTTACCCAGTAATGATATGACTTCGAGGCCCTTTGAGCTTCTAAAGATGATGGAGGATACAGGCAATGAGGAAAATAGTTGCTTATATTCCTGGTTTGAGTTTGGGGAGGAAAAGTTTTTAATCAAGAACAAGTTGAGTCCATAGGAAGAACTTTAGAGAGTGAAAATGGCATAGCTTTAAAAAAATGTTTCTACTGCTTTTGTTTCAAAAGGTGCTTCCAAGAATCAGGTGAAGAACAATTTCTATTCATCTGTATAAATAGATAGTCCTAATAGTATTGTGGTAAGAGGGTAGTTTCCCTTCTGTAATGGTTTTTAATATTGGTCTATTACATTCTCTAAGCACTTGCTTTGCAATAGTTTTGTTTATCCCTTAGCTCTTCGGGCCATCAAAGGTTCCTGCTCCGGCTATAAAGCATGGTACTTAAACGTGCACCAAGCCCTCACTATAGTTTCTCATCTACATTCTCCATGTGTTGTCAAGTCTCAGCCTCTCTCTTATTTATAAGCCTTTTGGCTTAGTATTACTGTTGCCACCGATGCTGCAGAATCTTGCTGATGTTGGAAGTCACTATTGTTAGACCAAGAAAAGACATAGTTTGAATTTTTGACAGCTCAGATAAACGTCATATCAAAGCAATGTGATTATACCTAAAGTGTTTCCTGAAAATGTGGGTTACATCAAGGGACACAGTTTTAAGTTCAAGGAAGTTCACTTACTTATGAAGGGTCTGACAGCCTTGGCCCCAAACAAGATTATGGGACATTAAGGAGGTGGTGGAAGAACAGGTAAGTGCCCTCCCCTCAATAAGCTGGGTAACTGGAACGATATTATTCCCAGCCTGAAGGATGTCCTCACACCTGTTCATAGGATTTCTCAGGGTCATTTGGTAGTGTTTGGTGGCCCATTTCACTACAGTGCTTTGGTGGCTTGGCATGTTTTTTATTATTGTCGTGGTTTTGCTCAGTCTCTCATTATGTCACAGCTGCACAAACACAAGTTTTCTAAATGGTCTCCTTGCCTTCTAACTAACCCTAATCAAACTATGTTTTGCATGGCTGACCAAGTTATCTTTTAAAAAAGCCCCATCAATTTATTAATCCAACCACTCAGGATTCACTTAACTTTTATGGAGCACCTATGATGGGAAGGCCCTTGTGACAAGTCTAGTGAGGGAGACAGACTTGTACCCTGAAAATTACAAGATAATGTGCTATGTATTTTATCTGATTAAAATTTTTTCATATTGCTTTACTGTTATTAAGAAAAAGAGTTTAAATTATTCTCCTAAGATAAAAGATCCTTCACAATATAAATCGACTCTACCCCACAGCCTTGTCTCCAGCCCTTCCCCCGTATGCATCCCATGCGTCAACTACATAAAATGTGCTGATGTTCCTGGGACCTGCACTAGGAACAACTGGCAAATTCCTACACGTTCTTCAACATTTAGCTCAAGTGTCATTATCTCCTTTTTGACTCTGAGTTCATAACTCTGAAGCAGAGTTAGTGATTCACTCCTTTGGGCTCTTGTGGAAAATTTTATATATCCTTTTTTTCTCATGGGTCATAAAATACTTTATTTCATTATAATGTCCACTAAATTGCGAGAGGCTTGAAGGCAGAGAGGGGAGTGCATATTATGCCTTCTATTTTCCCGATGTTTAGTTCAATGGCTGGTACGCACAGAATGCACAATGCATTTTTCTGAGTGAGTGAATGAATAAATAAATGAATGAATTATGAAGCCAGCTTTTGGAATTACCATTGGATTTGTTTTACACTCAGCACTGTTGAAATACTCTGTACTGTTAAGTGATTACCTTCTGGTGGAACACCTGGTAGAAATCTATAACTATGTTGGCCAACAGCTCAAAGTGATTAGTGCAACCGATTTACTGCAATTAGAAGGAGGACCACATTCCATAGAATTTAAAAGGCGCATTGATTACACACCTGTACAACATAAAAGAGACTAGGACTACTGCAATAATCATGAAAGTATGTCACTCTTTCACCAATTAGTTAAATAGACCACGAGCATAGGTATTTCATAGAAATAAAGCCAGATAAAAGCAAAAGGTGAAAAGCAGGCTACAAGAAGAATTTAGAAGAATCACCAAACAAAGAATTTTTAAAAGAAGATGATATAATTCCACACACATGTCCATTCACACCAGTATAATCAGTTTCAGGTCGTGTAGGGCATTTTTAGAGTTACCAGAGGCAGCTGGATTAGAGAATATGAAATTCCATGGAAAGCAACGTGCATACAACTTCATTTTGGAGTAGAATCATCATCAGTGTATGCAGGGGTTTAGAGCCTGGCCCCTGGAAGCAGACTGCCTGGGTAAGAGTCCCAGCTTCACCCGCTTCTAGCTATATAATATTAAGAATGTTACACAAACTCTCTATTTTTCAGTTGCCTTGTCTATAAAATGAAGATAATAAGACCTATCTCATAGGATTGTTGAGAAGATAGAAAGTGGTAAGCTCTCAAAAAATATGAGTTTTATTACTATTCATCGATTTCCTCTTCGGGTTTTTATCATATCCTATCTTTACCATTTCTTTTAGCATGTATTCTCACTGGGACTTGGCTCTTCCATAAGTTTTCCATATTGTATGTCTTTCATATATTCCTGTAAATTTGCTACATCCAAGACATTAGCATTTTCTTTTATCCAGGAAATGGTAATGATTGTTGGTGAATGCAAGAGAAACACGAAATCCATTAGTAAACAAGGTCACAAGATGATTGCATTCTTTTACTTTTATTGTTTGCTGTATATTGGCTCAGAAATCCTTTATGTTGCCTACAAAGGCTGTGAATCAGTTATTATCACTGAGTTTAGGGCTAGATTAAGCACATTTAATTGTAACCGCGTTAACAAAAAGCTAAGTGCTGAGAAAAATTATTAAAAGTTTCTATGTAGTGATGATTGTATTCCTGGGCCTCATAATTAGGATGGGATACAATAATTATTGTATTGGTTAGAGCTATATCCCGCTTTGATTTGACAATCAGAGCCAAACACATAGCAATCTTCCCTGAAATATATGAAAGGCCTGTTCTGCTGAATGACTCACTGCAATATTTCAAATAATTTCTTTTATGATCAAACTTGAAAAGTAAATAACTATTCAGATGATGAAGAGTTGATAAAAATAAAATCCAGGCAAACAAATGCCAACAAAGCCAGGCATTGTACATAGTAGGAAACATAAATTAAGATTTTGGATCTTAATACTTACAATTTTGAATGGAAACATTGAACTGTGAACTATATACTGCTAGTATATTAGAAAGCTTTACTCTATTTTTTGATAGACTAGTTTATATCAAATTTTAAATGGTTGTTAGTGCAAAATTAGCAAAGAAGTTCATCAGTAGAACTGATTTTAATGTAACTAGCCACATTTCAAACTTATTTTCTATACTAACCTATGATCAAAGATGCTAAAATCTTCCTATTTAAGAATATCATAGAGGATATGACCGGAGGGTAAAATAAGGAAAGACACATAGTGTATTCTGTTTGCAGGAATCAAGGATAAAAATTTGCTTCACATGGAATATTAAGTATCATCATGGTGACCACTTCTTTGACTAATAAGGATGATCTTAAACCAAAAGCTGTGTCAGCTGTGCCTTGGACAAAGTTATTGCTTTATAAAAATCAAGCAAATGAATGAAAAAAAAATGGATAAATTTTAAGAACTACGTTTTGTTTTTTTTAATTTATTTTTGGGGGGCTTCCCTGGTGGCACAGCGGTTAAGAATCGCTTGCCAATGCAGGGGACACGGGTTCGAGCCCTGGTCCGGGAAGATCCCACATGCTGTGGAGCAACTAAGCCCGTGCGCCACAACTACTGAGCCCGCGCTCTAGAGCCCGCGAACCACAACTACTGGCCCGCGAGCCACGCGCCTAGAGGCTGTGCTCTGCAAGAAGAGAAGCCACCGCAATGAGAAGCCCGTGCACCACAACGAAGAGCAGCCCCCACTCGCCACAACTAGAGAAAGCCCGTGCGCAGCAACGAACACCCAACACAGCCAAAAATAAATTTATTAAAAAAATTTTTTTTTCTTTATTGAAGTATAGTTGATTTACAATGTTTCAGGTGTACAGCAAAGTGATTCAGTATATACATCTTATATATTCTTTTTCAGATTCTTTTTCATTTTAGGTTATTGCAAGATATTGAATATAGTTCCCTGTGCTATACAGTAGGTCCTTGTTTTTTATTTATTTTATATATAGTAGTGTGTATCTGTTAATTCCAAATTCCAAATTTATTCCTCCCCACCTTTCCCCTTTGGTAACTACAGGTTTGTTTTCTATGTCTATGAGTCTCTAAGAACTAAGTTTTGATGTGTTATCTATGCATAGCTCTATGGTTCCCTATAGAACAGGTCTAATGCTGAGAAAACAATCAACAGTTCCAGGTAAAGATAAGGGGTTGAACCTATACATTTACATTCAGTCCCTAAATTCCTACTCAATAACAGTAAATTGATTTTTTTTAAAGGTTGTATGAGTTAGCTTTTGCTACATAACAATGTACCTCCAAATGTGGCAGCTTAAAACAACAACTATTTATTGGGCTGGCCAAAAAGTTCATCCGGGTTTTTTCCGTAACAGGAAAACCTCGAACGAACTTTTTGGCCAACCTAATATTTAGCTCATGATTCTGTGGCTCAGCAGTGTGAGCAGGGCTCAAATGGGTGATTTATCTGGTCACAGCAGGGTTCCTTCAGCATCTTCAGTCAACTGCAGGTCAAGTGCAGCTTTGCTGACCTTGGCTGGGCTCTCATATCTCTGGGGCCTCTACTGGGACCACTGGGCTGACTCATGCTCCCATCTTCCATCAGGCTAGATGGACCTTGTTCACACAGAAAAGGAAGAGAATCCCAAGAATGTGAGTGAAAGTGTGTAAGGTCTCCTGAGCTCTTACCGTCAGATCTGACATATTGTCACTTCTGTCTCATTCTACTGGCCCATGTAAGCCACAAGCCCTGTCTAGATTTAAGGGATGGCAAAATCGGCCCCATCTCTTAATTGGAGGAGCTGCATATTTACATTACAAGGCACATGAATATGAGGAAGGGAATAACTAGAAATACTTCTGTAATCAATCTACCACAAGGACAAAGAGAACAGAAGAGAAGAGAACGGTAGCTGGAAAGAAAACACAAGTGGCAATTGACTTAAAGACACCTGAGAAAGTTAAATCCTAAGCTGGTAGTGGAGAAAGTCAAGAAGTAACTCACTGTACTGGTGTAATCTACGGAATCTTCTAAAGCCTCAGGAATTGGCATATCTGGCATATATACCAGGTATTGTATTTATAGAAGTATGAGGGTGAAGGTAGAAATAAAAGCAGGAAGATTTGTTGAAATTCTTTTTTCAGAAGGACTGTAGTTAGACCCTTAAAACCTATTCCTCAGTCTTCCTAGTTGTTAACTGCCACCTTTACATCCCATCGTAGAGAAAACAGGAGATTTAGTTTATGAGGATGTTAAAACCAAGGGTCTCTGGACTTGACACCCTAGGCACAGTTGAAGACTCAGGTGCTGTGGTAGGCAAAATACTGGCCATCATCCTAATTTCCAGAACCAAGAATACATTAGGTTACATGGCAAAAGGGAATTAAGATTGCACGTGGAATGGAGGTTGCTAATTAGCTGACCTTCAGTTGGAACATTGTCTTGGATGATCTGGGCGGGCCCAACGTAATCACAAGAGTCCTTATAAGCTCAAGAGGGAGACAGAAAAGGGACGATCAGAGAGACGGCAGCACTAGAAGGACTTGACTGCTATTCCTGGCTCTGAAGATGGAGAAAGAGATCACGAGCCAAGGAGTGTGGGTTCCTCCAGGAGCTGGAAAGGGCGGGGGAATAGAAAGGAACACAGCCCTGCTCACATGTTGACTTTATTCCAGTAAAACCCTTTCAGATTCTGAACTATGTGACTGTAAGATGATACACTTGTATTCTTTCAAGCCACTAAGTATGTGGTAATTTGTTGGACTAGCAATAGGAAACTATACAGGTACTTACTGAAAACAGGAGGAGCGAATGCATATTTACCTACTAAGTGCTGCAATACCCATTAGTCTTGGTCTAATGGTTTCCAGAATACTGGCAGCCAGGCCTTTGCCCTTTAGGCAGGAGCCTGGAAGAGTCTTCTCTGGGGAAGCTGATCAGTCCAGACAGATGATGGAAAGATGCTGACATCTGGGATTGACCAATAAAATGGATCAGTCAGGTCACTTTATGGGAAAGCCCACAGTTGAGAAGCACCGCTGCGTACTCAAGTTTACTAAAGCTTTTGAGTTGTCTCATGCCTAAGGCTCAACAGACATTTCAGGAAAGCATGTAAAAAGAAATTCACAGACCGAGACAGAGTCTGAGGGACTCCAGAGGAAGATTCTTGAGGAAATGGTATGAAGCAATGAACCAGAGTAGTAAATAGGCAAAGGTCGGTGACAGGGGGTGGGAAGAAGCACATCCCAGTCAGAAAGAAGCGTGTAGTTAACCCCTGAGGAGAGCTGCATCTTGGTCTGGCGTAGGAGCTGACAGTCAGCCATTATGACTAAAGCTTAGAGAGCTAGAGAACAGGGAGGAAAGTGAAGGAAAAAAGCCAAGGAATCGTGTGAAGGAATAAAGTATCTGAGGCCTGAATTAGGGGCTTCTAGCAGTCCACAATCCAACCGGAGAAAGAAAACATTTATACACATACATACCCATACACATATGTTATATATACATAGTACATATATACACACAAATATACGTAATACTTACAGATGTATATATAATATATTTTTATACATAAATCTCAACTGCTATCTGGTATTTGACATTATTTTTTTTCTGATGGAAGGATAGGAGAAGATAATGCAGGAATTATTTTTTCCTTTGTATCAATATATAATTGAGGCAAAGAGAGGCCAGGCCTTCATGAGACGTAGCGGCAGAATTGAGAAATGAGATATGGTCAGAGTAACATTTCTGGTGACTGTTCCCTGGGTCCCACATCTGTCAGGGTGATGAAAGACCTGTGATAGGTCTATTGAATATTGTATCTTTCCTCCTAATGTCATAGCTGTGTCATACTCATTTATTCCCAGGATGGCTAAGAAGCAAAAATTCAGTCTCATGGCGTTTCTGGAGCTGGATGGTCTGGGATGTTTAGGTTTCTGGTTTGAATTGACTTTGCTACTTTTTCCCTGAATTTTTTTGCAACATTGGGAGCCTCCTATCTGGAGAGAAGGGAAAGCACTCCCTCTTTGGCAACGCATATGACACTGAATTAAAAAACAAAACAAAATTGGCTTTGGCCCAATGGAAAAAGAATGTTTTAACTCCCAAAAATGGAATGACGTAAGGAAAACAAAACAAAACTAGACCATGCTCTTCACCGTCCAACTGTGCAGTTAAGTGCATCAGAGTTTGAAGCGGTCTGCAAAGCAGTTCCTGAATAATCTAGTTAATATAAGGCAGTGGCTCCACATTAATTGTGACTCTTCAAATGGAGTAACTCTCTGTGCCCTTCTCTGGAGAACACACTGGAGAAAAAAAACGTGGCCCTTCTGACTCACCAGCTTGTTCTTAAAACAGCAACAAGAGCAGCGGCAAAATACTGGGTTTAGCTGTTGGGTTTCTTGATGCAAGAGCTGCTGAAGTAGGCTGGGATCTGCAGCCAGCTTGAAGCTGTCAGCTTCATCCCCCACATCCTGACGGCAAATAGTGGTCACATTTTAGTCTGCGTACTCCTTATTTCTGTAGCAGTCTGACTTTTCTTTATGAGCATCCATCTTTTTGGAGATGTAGCGGTAATTTCACTGAACCTATATTGTGGGTGTCTAGTACAATGATTTGTATAGAGTAAGCCCCTCAATAAACATTGCTTGAAGTGAATTGAATAAGATTTAAAAACTGAAAGGGTGAGCTAGAAAAATCTTCTATAGAGAATATGCTGTAAGCCTCCTTTAATTGTAGGCATTGTTATTACGTCAAAGCATTATATGGTTGTATATTGATTCAATTGAACAAATATTTACTGAGCCTTCCTGGCCACACTTCACCAAGAGCCTGGAAAGGTAGAAGAGAGAGTAGTACAAATGATACTGAACAGATCCCTGGCTCTCATGGAGTTTCTAATCCAGCAGGACAGATGGACTAGAATGATGGTCTGTTTTTAAAAAATTGGGTAATAGAGACAGTTGGAATGTCCTTGAAGCAAAATCTTACTTTACTTACTCATAAAGTACCAGGTAAATGAAGGGGAAACAAGAGCCTAGTCTGAGATTGAGAAAAAAAGAAACAAAAAGACAAAAAAACCCAAACCCAGAGTGCATAGTGTTTTCTGAGGGTAAATGAAATGCTCCTGGAGCTATGTCACCAAAAGCAAGGGCTTCTTGTTTCAGAGTGAAATCTGACTCACAGGCTGGTTCCCTTCCTTTCCAACGTCTCCCTGACTCCCTGCCCATTCCCCCATCTCTTCATGAGTAACTCCCTGGGGCTTTGGCATAAACTCTACACAAGGGAGTTACCCGGCAACCATGGTGCCCCTCCCCCAATCCTCCACGCCTCACAGACGCCCTCTACTGGTCTGGCTCGCTCATGAACTGTAGTATTCAGGGATCCGTTTCAAAAGTTTGAGAGTTGTGAAAGGCTCTTGAACGAGAGAACACTTACATTGGCCTTGGAGGAACTTGTCTTCCTGGGTGCTCAGTATTTCTTGAAACTGTGCCAGCTTTGTGAAGGCATCTGCCAGACATTAAATGGAGCCCCCAAACCAGACACTGGTGGGGTGACCCATGGAGGAGCCTACTTGTTTTACACTTTCTAGGGAGACAGGAAGCTACCATAATCTGCTCTTATCTCTTAAGCTGTTTCCAGGGACTTCCCTGGTGGTGCAGTGGGTAAGACTCCGTGCTCCCAATGCAGGGGGCCCGGGTTCAACCCCTGGTCAGGGAACTAGATCCCACATGCATGCTGCAACTAAGAGTTTGCATGCCACAGCTAAGGAGTCCTGGAGCCACAAATAAGAAGCCCGCCTGACACAACAAAGGAGCCCATGTGCTGCAACTAAGGAGCCCGCCTGACACAACTAAGACACAGTGTAACCAAATAAATATTAAAAAAAACATTTTAAACTGCTTCTAAATGCTTTGGAATCATGCTGCTTTGAGAACAGTAGTGAGCAACGCTAGTTTGTCTGTCCAGAGCCTTCTGGAAACAATCCCGCTCTCTCTTGGGAACTGCTTTTCCTTCCACTCTAGCTATGCGGTTCTAGAGGGAACTGCCATGTTCTTACCTGGCATCACCTATCTCACCACAGCTGATGGTTCAGGTGTGCACCAATTATCCAAAATGGGCAACCCAAAATAATTCCTGGGATTTTCCTAACTGGAATTGAGGAAAGAGAGTGAGTTTCTCTCAGGCTGTGGGAGGCTTGGGGTAGGAAGCTTGCCGACTCTTGGCAGTTATGTTTTCTATTATATGGGATCAGATGGTCTGCAGTGGGATAAGATACATGTGATACACGGAGAAAAGCAAAGATAAGAGATACACTACAAGAATCCTAGTGGGTTTGAGTCCCCAGTTCCTATTGTTCGGGAGGCACGGCTTAACTCTGCATGGACTGGTTATTTAATCTTTTCTCTGGTTACTAGAAATACACCAGTATGCTTCCAAATAATCTTTCACTCTTTGTGTATCCTACTTCACATCGAGTTTTTATCACTTGCAACCTTTAAAAGAACTCTGATTCATAAAAGGATTTGCTCTGATGCTGGCTCCTGTCTCCACTTCTTCTATATTCTTTCCTCTGCTTTTATAAGCCACCAGCAATTTTCATCCTTTTGTGTATAACTTTTTCAGTTTATTTCCTCTCCACTTCTCTCTGGCCTTATATTCTTTCCTTTCCCTCTCCCTTTTCCCTCCCTTCCTTCCTTCCTTCCCTCCTTCTCTCTCTCTCTCTCTCTCTGCCCAGATGCCCACTGTTCTTCCTTCCTGCTGGGTAATTATCATTCATTTTATGTAAACAACCAATTGAAAGACATTTTCAATTGCATCCTGAAGGCCTTTGAAAGTGATTCTTTGGCAGCTATTATTTGGGATTCTGTTAAAGATAAAGACTCAGAAAATAGAAAGAAATGTGTTGCTCCTGTTGATTATCTTTGGATTATATGATTACAGATGATTCCTTTTTTTTTTTTTTTTTTTTGGTTTCTCATATTTGTTTTGCTTTTATTAAAAATCATTAAAATATTTTGTCATTGATCACATGAATTTGTTGCATAAATACCTGTTTCTCATTTGTCCTTGTTGGTAAACTATGTAATATTAAAAGATCTATCTGAAGATGACTTTGTCAAAAAGTATCCCCTAAGAGAGTTCAGAGACTTACAGCTTAATTCTCCTTGGGAAGTATGAATGGATAAATGAATAAGTAAGTGAATGGGTAGGTGAATGAATGTATTTCCCCTAAACAAAAAGCAGATACCATCTTGGCAAAGCCTGATTCAGTATAAGACCCTCAGATAATTTACCAGGCTGTCAATTTCTTTCAGCAGGTATGCCTGTGCTATTTGACCAAATATAAATATTCTGTAAATTCTCTGAGCTAAACCTGGCAATGGTATATTTGACAGCTTTAAATAGAGAAGGAAAGCTATACTTCTGGATTCATCTCAGCCAGTAAAGGAAAGGCAGATGCTCAATACAAATATTTTAGCAAGTTACAAAAACAGTGAGAAAGAGAAAGTTCAGACTAAAAATAATCCTTTCTCAAATGAAACATCTGGCCATGGAGAGTCACAGATGCGGTATCCTTGTTCTAAAGGGACCTATAACTCATATGACTTTAGACGGAGTTGCCACATGGATGGCAAATTAGGGGAAAAATAAGCCAGTTAAGGAGAAACTGAGGTAAAAACATAGTACTCAGGATATGGAGAAACTGGTACATCATATAGATAGAGCACCCATGGAAATATATATCAGAGCCACATTTGTGCAAAATACTCAGGTCACATGTTGTATGTCTTCTAACCAAACAAATCCACTTGAAAGAATTTATACTAAGGAAAGTTTCAGGAGACTGTACAGACATCTGGATATAAGTATGTTGACTGGAGTGTTATTGTTAATAACAAGGAAAAAATTGAAACAACTTAAATATCAACAAGAAGCTCCCATTTTCATTATGGCATATCCATAAAGTGAATATTATGCAGCAGTTAACAATGATATTTATTGATTTATATTCATGAGCACGGATATATATTCAATATACTCACATATAATTTTAAGTGAAAAAGCAGATTTTAAAGTAGTGTGTAGAAAGTGGTCTTGCTTTTGCTTATAAAAATATTAACATGTATATGAATTCATACACAGAAATATAGAATTTTTAGAATTCTGAAAAGTAGTGCCAGAACGTTTACAGTAGTTCTATCTGGGATTAGATGGATTTAAAAATATGTCTGCTTATCTTAGTTTTCTGTTTTTATATAAGGAATGCAAGTTATTAGCATAATAATATCAGGTTTTAAAGGGGAGATGGGGACGCTGATAAGTCAATCACCTCCTGCCTTCTCACATTCCATTCGCAGGGACCCTACTCTCCCCACCACCTTCTCCTTACCCTCAGTCCCTGGATGAGGTAAGTGGACCCCCCGCTATCCTGGACATTCCCCCGGGGCCCTGGAACTGAGACACTGAAAGGCAGAGCCACGTGGTGAGTGCCTAAGTCGAAAAGCCGTGCAGAGAAGAATCCAGAGTTAGCGCTGGACCAGCCAAAGTCACACGCAGGCTGAGCTGCGGCAGAGCGGACAGGCCCAGAATAAGGCCTGAGAGGCAGCCTGCAGAGAGGGAAGGGGTGGAAGGCCGATGCCAGAGGGGAACGGAGCTGAGAGACCGCGGGACCCACTGGGGAATGGAAGGCATAGCTTTGCTATCACCCCCTCTCCCCCCATCTCCTGTTCCTTCGTGGCCTGCCTCTATTTCATTTCTGGCTTTTGGAACATCTGTGAAATTGTCTGTTTTATTTTTTTAAATAAGAATCCCTCTTACCCTAGGATTGGAGAGAGCTTATATTAATTGGGATAACCTTAATAAAGACAGAAAAGTATACTCGGAAACCAGCAGCAGGGCAGGGCAGGGCAGCAGAATGGACTCTGCGTGGGCTGCCATCAGCACATCGCTGTCACCTTCAGCCTCTGTGCGAGGCTCACCAGCGTGTCCAACACCGAGCTGGGCTTTTACTTTCTCATCCTTGGCCACAACAACTGGGAAACTGGGGCGGCAGTTCTCTTTCAGGAACCAGCTGGAAGAAAACGAGAAGTAAAATCTTGATCAACGTTTCTCCTGAGGCAGCTGCAATTCCTGAGTCATATCTACCCAAAAATGTGGTTTTGTGGGTTTCCTTAAAGACTTTTGAAGGTGAGGAATTTTACAGGACAGCTCTCCTTTTCAACATTCTGAATTCTGTTGTGCAGAACTTAGCCTGATATGCTTGACAGCGTTGGTGAAAAAAAGCACTGTGTAACTGCATCATCAATATAATAATATAAATTGAATTAGAATGTTCATTCTGTTCTGCCGAGTTTCTTTCCTGAGCTGATTATGTCTGAAACGGCTTTTGTTAGAAGCTTTCTCATTATGAGGAACTCACTGTCGTGTTCCAGCCCTCCATCAAGTACCACCTGTTTGGCACGTTCTACTCTTATTTTTTTAAGTAACCCATCATGAGGATTTGAAGCACAGAGTCATGGCATTAGAATTATAGCCTGCTGTTTCTCCTGATTAAGTTTTTCTGTTAGTAAGTTAAGGTTGCATTTTGAAGAGTAAAGGATGACAGTTTGGATACTTGATTGTTGACGAGGTCAAGTCGTGGCCCAACAAATGATGATCTTAACGTTTTCTCTCACAATCCTCTTCTCGTTGCATAATTCATCTTTTTTCCTTATATAGAAGTATTTGCAGTGTCCTGACTCACTCGCCACTCAAGTGAACTGGATAAGTGTCTGAATTATGTATTGCTAGGGATGGGTCTTTTTTAAAAAAATATATAGACTTTATTTTTTAGGACAGTTTTGGAATTACAGAAAAATTGAGCAGCTAGTTCAAGCAGGGAGTTCTCATATGCCTCTCCCCACCACCTCCAAACCAAGTTTCCCCTATTATTAACACTTACATAAATATTGTACATTTGTTACAATAATGGACCGATATTGATACATTATTAACTAAAGTCCATAGCTTATTTGGATTTACTTCGTTTTTACCAAATGCCTTTTTTCTGTTCCAGGATCCCATCCAGGATACCATAGTATATTTAGTTGTCATGTCTCCGTAGGCCACACTTGGCTGTGTAAAACGAAACCCAAAACAAATAAGAGCCCCAAAGAACAAATTCTAGGATGAGGGACACAGGTCCTGAGATTTGCCTTCTCCCTGTGACTCTCACACTGGGCATGTATCTCTCTTCCCTTACATTTGTCTGTCCCTCACCATTGGTAAGATAGGCTGTAATTTTCACACATGAAGATTAAAAAGTGAGGAATAAGAAAATTTTAAAATATATGGAAAAAACGAACAACTCAATAATAATAAATTCTCTGAATTATAGCTTTGTTATCTCCTATCCCAACAGAAGTAATCAACATGCTTACTAAACTCCCAGAGATCTTCATTCTAATGTAAAGTTGGTACCAAGGTATGGCTTTCCTCCCTCCTAGTGTCCTAGGTGGCTTGGTTTGGTATTGTCTGGTTTTGTCTGTGTTCCTGGCCCTCAGAAGGTCCTTTTATGTTCAGACAAATGCCAAAGTCCTTTCTGCACTAAAACTCAACCCTTTTCTGAGTTTGAAGGTCTTAGATGATTTCTTCCTACTTAGTTCTTGTTTCTAGTTCGAGAAACTTGCTGCGGAGGATAGCCTAAGCTTCAGGGTGCCTGCAAAGTCTAGGGTCCTCTTTCAGAGGCCACCTCCCTTCCTTGTTGAAGAAAGGTGCTAGGCAATTCATCAGGCAAAGATGTTCCCGTTGGCACCATGTGACCTTGGTTTGTCTTCTTGGCCATGGCTGACTAGACCAGATGTGGCCATTGTGCCAAAGACAATCTATAAGCTATGAGGTTGTGGAGCAAGAACTTTGTTCAACCAGAACAATGGAGACTAAATTGAACAAGTCAGAATTTCTGAAAAGAAACCTAGAGAATGAAGGCAAATTCAGAAGGGCATGAAAGATTGTCAATAACAGAAATGGTGGGTAAGCAGAAGTCCTGAGTAAACCAAAGTGATAAGTAAGTGGAAACCAGATGCCACAGGTAGTTGTTTGTCGCAGTGGGAGAGGTTCAAGGAGAGACAGTAAAAAGCTGACTCATTATACTAGTAGAATTCTATGAACTTCAGGAGCTGAGGGGGTACAAGGTAATCGGGATCTAGAATTGCCTGAGATCCCAAGCCAATCTCCCAGCTCATGAGCTTTGTTCCTTTTCTGGGAGTCCTAATCTTTCAGGTACCTTCAGGTTCCACAGATATTCTTGTTGCCCTCATTTCCATGTGCATCCTTACATTATACAGGTCTTGTTCCTCAAGGAAGCATAAGGGAGGTTAAAAGGTACACATGCCTTGTCTCCATTCAGGTTGGCAGGAGTTGTGTCAGCACTGCAACTGATCCAACCCTCTCCAGCTCAGCTTCTTTGCCCTGCACATCTCAGAGACATTCCAAATTGTTCCATAAAGGTTTGACCTTCATCCCCAACATAGGGAAGTAGCCTTATAAAAGCCCAGTTAATGCAACAACACTAATGTATGTCACAGGCAAAAAAGGTTGTACCCCCAAGATTTTCCACCCCCTCGCATTAGGTCCTTTGGTTAACTGACTTACCACAATCAAGTCAGTTATTCATTGTTTGATTTCAGACTGGTTATAGATCTTCTCTTCACCTGCCCTCTAATAATGAGTCACTAATATTTACATATGTAAAGTAGTATTCTAAGAAACATACATGTGTTAATTCATTTAATCATCTCATCAACTCTCTAAGGAAGGTATATTCATTATTCTCTTTTTGTAGGTAAGGACATTAAGCCTTAGAGAGGTTAAGTAATTGGCCAGAATTCACACATATAATAAATGGGAATTGACACGTAATCTGATACTGGAGCCTTAGTTCTTAACCAGGGGCCATGTGCTCTCATGCCCATAGCCCAGTGACTTAGTCCTTCTTACATTGTGGTAGTTGGTACTGAGGCTATCATTCAGTCGACTGCTTGCCTGGATCTCCCTGAGGTCTAGACTCCCCATTAGTGTGCTCAGCCTGACTGTAGACAAATCCCTGATAAACACACCTTAAGGGTGAATATTGTGGAAATAAACTAGAGTAGCACTTCACTCTAGAGTCATAGGAATTCAACCCCAATGTCTGCTTCCTCAAAATAATCAGTCTGAACCAGGTTGCCTCAATGTCCAGTCATTTCTGCCGTGGGATGATTCCACAAAGCAATGTTTTCTCCTAGGGATTGGTATATTTCTTCCATTTCATCTGTTCTTTTTCTCTGGACACCAGGGCTTACAAGGCAATGGGGTAGTGAAGGGTGTGGTCAGAAGGGCTCCCACAGATCATTCCCTGTCCTCTGGTGGTGGTGAATTCCTGCTGAGTCCCTCTCCTCTGGAGTCCTTCTGCCCTGCATGGCTGTCTGTGTGACGGGCTCTGGTGGGTGCTGTGATGGAAGTGGTCTGCTCTGTCTGCAGGAGCCTCCATTACAAAAGTTGCCATTTCCTAATGGGTTCTGCTCCTCCTACTATGATGATCTCTTTCCTAACATAGACAGAAGGGAAAAGATTGACTCCAAATTATAAAGCTCCTCATGCCCACCTCAAGTTGTTCAAAAGCATTTTTTTTCTCTCTTAGGAATTCCCTACCTCCGAAGAAAGGCCCAGTGTTACAGGACTGTCAGCTTCCCCTACCCTTTCTGAGCAGTTTGGAGGGGAGAACTAGCATAATATAATGGGTGGTTGACATTATTATTCGCCTTTCCAGGTGCTTCCCTCTCCCTTTCCTTATTGGACAAGCCCTTCTCCTACTACAGGAAATGCCAGTTACTCTTTTCCCAGTCTCCCTTACAACTAGTGCATAGGCAAGTAACTCAATATTGACCCATGGGACCTGAAGAAATGTTTGCTAAGAGTTTGGAAAAAGGTTTCTCTTCCTAGAAATGAAGAAGCATCCCTTTTCTCTTTTCTGTATATGATTTGTCAGCATGTGACCTCTGGAACCACTGCAGCCTTTTTGGGGTCATGAGGCTCCCCATGACATCAATGTCACATTGTGAGTGCCAGAGCACAATGAAGAATAGTATCTGGGTCCCTGAGCCATTGCACCCAACTTGGAATTTCCCTGCCTTGACTTACCTTATAAGTAAGGTAAGTTATAATGATGGTAATAATAGTAATCATTATTGCTATTACCAGCAGTAATGACAGCTAATACTTCTACAAAGCCTATTACGTACCAGACACATTTAATTATTATGTGACATTATAAATATCTGTATTGTTTGAACCACACCTTTTAGTTAAGCGTTCTGCTATTTGCAGCTGAAAACACCCTAACTGATATGCTTGTCATTCTCTGGTCCTTGTTCTTTCTGAGCGTTAGAGGTCTTCGAGAGACTTCCTCATGAAGCAGGCTTGAGCCTGCACCCTCTAAAATATATGATCCTCCCACTGTGGGATGAATCCTCTTTTCCTAGGGTCCTTCAATGAAACCCTTTCTCCTGTAAAGCATCCGGAAGTCCACACATAAAGGGTCCTGGGAAACCAGTTGTGAACTTGCCATGCCTTTATTTTCAGCCTGGTGACTGCTGAGTTACACAGACAGCAGGAATTAGTACACATATAGCTCCTAGAGGACCACTCTCTCACAAAAACATCTGAAAATGAGGGCTTGGAGTGAGAATGGGGGAAATATTTCTGAGATTCCTCTAATATTCTCATTCCCTTACTACAATATTTCAAAAAGTCAGTCAGGTTACTCTAAGGGCTCAGGATGCCCCGAGGAGCTGTAATTAGTCCACTGCAGTGAATGTTTATCTGCACTTGTCTGCCCACAGCAATCATTTTCCTGGCTCACACATTCCACTTGACAATACTCTGCCTATATTACATAACTTTATATAATAAAGTAAACGCCATCACCAAAGAGCTCTATAAACTATAAAGTATTATACAGATATAACTTATGATGATCACGAAGATTTATTCATTACCTGCTTTCAATATTACTGACTCGGGGTCCTAGGAATATATTTATAACCTAGTCTGTTCTATTACCTTATTTAACTGTCAACATAACCTGGTTTTCCACCAAATATATTGACTGTGTTAGAACCAGTCGTGTTTTCTTTCATTGCTTTTGAATATGTCTCACATTTTATTAATAATTATGATCAATGTTGGTCAACATTTCACAATTTACAGTTTGCTTTTCACGTATGTTAACTCATGGGAGATTCATAACAACCCTCCTTAAAAATAAGAATATGGAGGCTCAGACTTGTCCAAGATGACTCAGGAAAAAACCAGGAAAAGAGCAGTTTCTTCTGAAGGCAAGGAAAGTTCTTTCTTCTGGGATGTGTTGACTTCCCTTTGGATCATACGTGGCTTTGAGATCAAAGAGGGAGCACAGGGGCAAGAGATTAGAGTTCAGCAAGGAAGGATGGCATGCTGACAACAAGCTAGGTAGTGTCTTTCAGGGCTGGAGGCGCCTTGGGGGAGATCTGATGAATTAGCGATACCCTGAATGACCACATGGTGGACTTCAGTGGCTCCCGGGCAAGTTATTTGTGCAAGTTTCTTGCCTCAGTTTCCTCATCGGTAAAACAGAGTTCCCAATAGCACCCACCTCATAATATCATTGGTTTACATGAGTTAGAACAGTGCTAACATAATAAACACTTCATAAACATTTGCTAGTTTGGGTTCTATCCTGTTCTAAGGAACACTTAGTGCGGTTGAGGAGAGAGTGGGGCAACTCAGCTGTTTTCCTCTCCTTACTGACCCTTCCCGTTTCTCTATCCTTGGAAAAGTTCGGGATAACATATAGATTACAGAGCCTGTGTGTAAATGTCCTCAGGGATCATCTAACCTTGATTGTAAGCACCCTGACAGTAAAGTGAAGCTTGAGCTTAAATGAAAACTGTAATATTCAGCTCTGCTCACTGTTTAAAGTATTTCTTTAAAGAGCTTAATAAAGAGGGTCAGCAGGATTCTTGGGCATTAAACATGTCTTCCAATGTAATATTTTAACAAGGTAAAGCAAGCCCTTGGATTAATCGTCCCTTAAACTACCCATGAGCTCAAGATGCAGAGAAAAATATCCTCAGAAAATTGTGGGGACTTTTTTTTGAACCCACGTGTCAAATGCAGGAAAATTAAAGGCTCTTGACTCCTAACCCCCATCGGGGCTGGCTTGGTCTCTCCTTAAAATCCCGAGACAAAAACGACGATCACAGAGGGAACTGATAATATTGCTTCTTTGTCATCCCTTTTAAGGTTCTGAAGCAGCAAACTCTGGCTGGGTTTTTCTCAGGGGCTGGTTGGGGGGGCGGGGTTGGGCCAGTTGTGTCCACTGAGATTGTTCCCCGTGCCGAGCCCCATGGTGTGTCTTCATGCAAAGACTGTCTTCCCTCTGAGAGCTCCCAGTTTATTTTTAACAACTGGTGCCAGGACCTAGTGTTGTTTGCCTGTATCAGAGTGTGGGCAGCGAGGACGCACGCACGCAATCTCAGAGCATGGGGGCCACTTGTCTGGGGTTAGTCATGAGGAAGTGACTGCCACCTCCTCTGGCAGCCCTTTATAACCAAGCCATTTTAGGTTCCCTGTCCTTATGTATACAGTTTAATTTTGAGCTCTTTAGTTTAATTTTGTCCTTTGAATTCCTTTATAAATTACAGCATCTTGTGATGATTGTTTTTCTTTTTCAGGAAGGAAAGGACTAGTACATAAATCTCTGAAATGAGAGAGAGGAAGGGAGAAAGGATGAGGATAAAGAGGAAGAGGGAGCTGCAGGGGAGGGAAGAGAGGCAGCTATTCTCTTCTGCTTCTCCTTTATCTTGGACATTGAGACAGACACAAAGGACCTCAGTGGACCTCAAAAGGCAGATGGAGTAGAGGACTTCTGTGAGGTTTGATTTGATAAGTTGGACATGGATTGTCCAATTACCCCAAATATCCTCGCCACTGTTTACTCTGATTTATTCCCTTGAGTTAAGCACTGCCTTTCTCTAAGATGCTCCTTAAAAGGCAAATCCTTCAAGAAGGCTAATCATGAAGTGTTCGATGCTTGATAAGAATGAAATTCACATATTAGTGGTTCCCAAATCTAGCTGATCATCCCAAGCCCCTGGGGTACTTGTTACGCATACAGATTCCAGGGCCTCACCCCAGACCTGGGGAGGAGTTGGAATATCTAATGATGTGAATCTACATCTGTATTTATAAAAAAGCTTTTTAGGTATTTGAATGATTTGGGAATTTCTTACAGACTCCCAGACATGCTTCTATGTCTGATTTGTCTTCCTAGGAAGAAAAGAAGGGCAAAGTAGCAGATCTGTACTGGGTCCTTTGGAAGAATGAAGAGTCTAGAAAGAAGGTAAAGGGGGTAATTTTTTTAAAGGCTGTGGAGGCTTCCAAAAACAGTTTGCCTACCTTACAGATTTGCTCTAAATTAGCTGTGTCAGTGTAAATGCGCCTCCATTCAAAGCCATCTTTATCAACACAGTTTCATAAAACCATTGCAGAAGACTTTGTTTTCCTTCTGGCACTTCAAATATTGAAGCCAGTCAACAGGTTGATACTGATCCTCTGGCCTTGATATTTTGCTGGTTTAAATTAAGAACCAGTTTATGTCAGAGGAGAGAGAGCTTAATTAATTAATTAAAAAGAACACGAGCACATTCATTTACATCAGCAGGTTACTTCAGTTTACCTGTAGGTGTGATAATCACGGATGGAGGTCCTGGTGATGAAGCATCATCATTTTGGCTTCTGTTCCTTCCTTTCTCAGTTTCCTTATTTCTTAGACTAAAAGGAAGAGATTAGAGTAGATTCTATTCTTGGGGCACATGAAGGTAATGGGACTCCATGTGCTATTTTCAATAACTGAATAAGAAACCAGGATTAAACATTGTATACTTATTTTGCAGTAAAAGTGCATGACCTAACAAAAGAAAAATCATGTTTCTTTGTTTTTTTGGTAATAAGTATTTCAGCTCATTTTTTTTAACACTGGTTCACTCACGTTGAATTGAAGTTATGATCTGGAGTTATACTGTTGATAAATAGATAAATAGAAAAGAAACAAAACGTTTGAAAACATAGGGTCCATTTGTTCATTCATTTGGTTGTTTCAGCTAAAAGGAGGTTCAGATGTCACTCCCGGGAAGCATTTAGATAACAGAATTAAAAATATTCCAAAGCCTTCCAAACACAAAGCAATGGGAGAAATATTTTAAATAGGGCACTTTCCATGAGCTCACAAATGGGAAATTCTACCACATTCTAAGCCCTCTGTTTTATGGTGGGGCTCTTATAGGAAGCAGATTCTGAGATGGAGACTTTCAAGCAGGAAGTTTATTGGGAAGTGCTCGTAGGAGACACCCCAGTGAGGGAGTGAAGGCAGTGCTTTGGGGCAATGCAGAAATCCTCAGCCAATCTTACAGAGAGCTAAGGAACTGGGATGACCTTCAGAATGATGGCAATTTCCAGAGAGGTACTCAGCAGCTGAGCCATCAGTCGCGCAGACTCCAGGAGGTATATGGAAGCACACCAGAGCATCCACCCAAGATGGGTTCTGCTTTCGTGCAGTCACTGATGCTCTACGTCCTGTGATATATGTGGGCACCCGTTCCCCCCACACCCCTAGGACCTGTGTTGTCACATATAACGTATAATGCCTTTTCTTTAGACTTCCTGGTTGCTGAAGAGCATTAACAGAACACATTGAGCTACTTTAAGATGCCAATTCTTTATGTTTTTTCACAGGAGGTAGGTCTCAGAGTTGAACGCTCATGAATTCCCTTACTGGTAATAAGACTTTGGCCATGAAGGGAAGGATGGGGCAGGGAAGAGAAACTAATAGTTACGTGTACCTACCATATGCCAGGTTCTGTACTAGACTCTAGAGACAAAACAATGAATTGGACACAGTAGGAATGCACAGATTTGCAAATTAGTAGTTGCAACAAAGTGTTATGGGTGCTCAGAATGGAGTATGATTATATTCACTGGAGACACAAGAATGAGTATGGTGAGTTTCCCATGAGGAGTATTCAGGGAAAGTTTTCTATGAAATGTGAAATTTGAAATGAATCTTGAAAGATGACTAAATAGTGGCCAGGGAGTGGCACACGGAAAGATGTTCCAGATAGAAGAAGCAGGGTATGCAAAGACATGGGGGCCTGGACTTGCTTGGGAAACTCCAATCACTGTAACGTTGTTGAAGCTTAGGTTTGCGGATATGTAATGCTAAGTGGCAAAGCTTGAGAAGTGGGCAGATCAAAGAGGCTTTGATTTCTTGTCAAGCTCTTTGTATCTTGAAGGCAAATGGGAAGTTCTGAAAGATCTATGTGTATTTCCTCCTTAAAGAGAGGAGTGACATGATCAGATGTACATTTCTGAGAACTCACCTTGACAGTACACATCAGCACTAAGCTCAGGCAAATTGTAAACTCTTTGAGGGACAGGCCTTTTTGGTCTTCATTTTATATAAAGGTCATGGGTAATCAGGAAATAAAAGCTAAGACTATGGTGCTTAAAATATGCTGACTTTGCTTCATTTTTTTTACTAAATAAAAGCAAATGTGAGGACTCACATTTATCAGCCCCATCCAACATTACAGTCTTCATTAAAATCAAACAACTCTATTCACCTTTGCCAGGCCACTTTAGAAATTCATGCTATTGCTTTCTGTTTATCCAGAAGCAGTCTAATAAAATTTAGACAGAGAATTTCTTTAGAACAAGTTTGACAAAGAAAGAAGCCTTCTTAGATATACTGAAAATGTAGATCAAAGAAGCAGTCATATATCCATCAATCCATCGATCCATCGATCCACTGATCCATCCGTTCATCTATCCATCCATCCATTCATCCGTATCTATCCTGGCCCACTCCGGGTGCTGCACAAAACACCAAGGCTGAAAGGATGAATAAACTCAGCCTTTGTTCAAAGAGCTTAGAATCCAAGTTCAGAGACACATATATAAACAGATGATGGCAATACTACATGGTGATGTAAATGCTATTATAAAAAAATATATTTTCAAATAAAATAGAAAATTTATTTTGAAAACATTAAGCACTTGAAATTGGAATACCAGGGTTTAAATTCCAGACATGGGATTTACTATCTAGGTAACTTTGACCATGTTATTTGACCACACTGTCATATAAGTTAAAAAAAAAAGTATACAAAGGAAATAATGATTGTACCTTATCAAAAAGAATCAATTGAAAAGCCATTCAAAGTATGAGCTCAGTAAATTTGCTACATATAAGACAGTACTTAAAACCCAAGAACATTCATATACACCTTTTGTGAGAGACAATCCACCATCAGTCCTAAGTGTCCATGCATATTCTTGCTGGATATGCCAAGAATTCAAGGCCCTGGCCTGGCCATGCTTTACTCTGGCCAGCTCTCAGGCTTGGGTTTGCAGTAAGCTACTTTGAGGGATGAGATAACATCTCTACCCAGGGGAAAAACAGGCTTCCTTCAGCTCACTATTCAAGTGGAGAATACCCCAATCTCAGCATTCCTCTCCTGTCAATGCTGCCCACTGTGTGTGCCATCATCCAGGCTGAGCCCTTTGCTTTGTCCCTTGGGGAGATGGAGAAGTCACATGAGCATAATGCTGACATGCTGGCTACTGCTTCTACCATGAAGAGGAAAGTTCTTTTTCTGACCCAGGATTCTTGTGTCTTCTGCCAGCATTCATGAAAGAGTAACAGGCTGGCATATTGGCTTGTAATTAGTGTACAATCTCAAACCTTGCCTGCTTCTTGACAATAACTATAATAGCTATTTAATACCATAAACAAAAGAGATCTGTCAGCACCAACAAAAATATGGTATGTAGGGATGATTTATGGAAAAAGTACTTTTGACTTATAAGAAGTCACCTTATTATATGTATGTGTATGTGTGTATGTATAAGCATACTATATATAAACATACCATATATAAACCCATATGTTTCCTTTCTCTAGTCACCTGTGACAGTTTCTTTATTACAAATGTTTGTGTATCTATATAGTATATATACGTATTTGTACATATACATACGTACACATGATATATATGCTATGTGTATATAATGCATATACATACAAATACACACGTGTATATATGTACATATACACAAATACATACATATAACACATATATACACATACATACAAATACATATATACATACATAAATATACATAAATACATATGTATCTATATACACAAACATTTATGTATATATAAATACATAGTGAATAGAGAAGGGACACACATATGTATGTTTATATATAGTATGTTTTTACATACACACATGCACATACATATAATAAGATGTGAGCTTCAGAAGGTTGGGAGTCAGTACTGCATTCTATGAAAAGATAGCCCCCAACAGACTAATAATTCAAAAGAAAATCCCTTAGCACACACTAAGCCTTATTTGATATGTAATCCTACCTACTAGGAAATACTTTATGCAAAATTCCCATCAAATAAGCTCTTCTTTCCTGTTTTTTGGGCTGCCAAAATCAAATACAGGCTCTGGGGCAAAGGTTAATCACATCCCTTTAAGGGGAAAACCCTCTAAAATCTGATTGCCAAGTGTTAGGAGAAAGTTGTAAATATGTAGTAAGTTCTGAATTAAATTTAAGGCTATTTTAATTATAAAAGCATTAATGACAGCAGGAAATTTAATGAAATAGTGGACCATGAAATCAGTGTTATCATTTTAATACATAGCAGAATATGACAAACTCTGTAAGATTCCTGTTCTCTTTCATGTCTATTACAATTTCCTTCTATTAGTTTCTACAAATAGAAAATTACATATAAAATTGAGTTTAACCAAATCTCTGTTAAAATCAGACAATCTGATTTGGTATTATATCACCACACTGAAATTTCATTTAATTTAGAAAGGGCTTCTCCTGGTGTCTTGAATACTAACTACTTTTCTAACAACACGTATGCAGCTCTGGGTTTGACAGGGGAATAATCCTTGTGCTGAACAATAGATCAAGATTTTAACAGACAGAAAGAATGAAGATGGATAGAAATGCAGAGCTTGACCCAACCTCCTATAGGAGAGATTTCAAAAGCATTTCTTGAAATGTTCTGAAAATATTTACTCTTCTTTATCATCTTACAAAAGAATTCTTTCTGTGAAAAAGTTGAAGATTCAGATGTCAGGCCTGACTGTCTCCAAATACAGCATGTCAGAGTCTCTCCCCTGAGATCTCTATGAAGAATAAAAAGCCTTAGAAAATAGGTCTTCTGTGTTTTTACTATACTGACTAGTTGTTAGCATAGCGGTCTGCTGTAAATTGGTAATGATTTGAGGTTTTCTAATCTTTCACACAGATGAGAAGTGTTTCAAAATGAAATATTTTAACAGTAGCTTACTTTGTTTATTTCAGAGGGAAGGACTAAATCTGGCAGTTAGGAGAGAGGTGACCCTTGCAGGAAGAGTGCTGATTTAAAGGAAAGATGAGGGGGAAATCTGAGTGTTGATAATGTTCTTGATTTGGGTGCTGGTGACAGAGTGTGCAGTTGTGAAAATTGACTTCTATAATTATGATAGGATTCTGTCATATCCTATCATATGATATGCAATTTTCTGTATGTATGTTATACTTTACAAAGTTTTTTTTTCATTAGAAAGTAATTGCCTTAACCTTTTCTGTTAAAAATACAGTTGCCTGAGATAATGTAAAAGTCTCAGGCAGTAAAAATTTCTAGGTTAGAATTAGTGGAAATTCCTAGGTTCGGTTTTATGTTGTACACCATAAAGATAAGATTAGAAGCAAATAATAGGATCCCTATCCCCTTTGAATCTGGCCAGTCCACTGTGACTTGTCCAATCTATCTCCCAAGAGCCATCCAATGAAAGTACCCTTAACCACGAAATCCTACAGAATCCTAAAATGTATGCCTTAAAATGAAAGCCTAAGCGATTAATTTTATTTTGATTAGTCTCCAAGTTTGCAACCCTCTGTCAGCACCTAATCTGTATTGAATCCCATAATCTAACAGACAGTGAATCACTCACTCGTTTAGGCAAATTGTCCTTCTGAGCATCTAGAAATATAACTCGCTCCAGCCCTTCAGGGTTTTTACACATCTGGCCAACTCTCTTCTCCCTTTTGGTTAACCCTATCCTCAGTGGTAGGGCAAACAGTTCTATCCCCTGACTCTGGGTTTTTAAGGAGATTACTGCAAAGTCAGGCTAGGAAGCAACGCATAGTAACAAAAGTAGCACAAAACCAAGAATCAGAATGAGAATCCATTGTTCCAACCCTCACTTTACTTTAATAGTTGTATGAACTTGTACAACCACTTTGTAAAATAAGGGTCAAATACCTGCCCTCGTGGGTTTATCATGAGGACTGAATACGATAATGTATGAGAATATACCTTGTTCTCATAACAGCATAAACAGCAATGCAGGAGTTATGACAGTAAGGTAGCTTATATATCGCAGGCAATGTGTCTGTGCTCAGGGGCAAGGAGTTACTATCACTTTGAAAATACTTTTAGCTCTTCTCCTGTAGAGAGGTATTCACAACCACAGTCAAGGCATAGGAGGGCAGAACTGTTTTTGTTTCACTTCTGGCCACTTCATTAGGCATCTTTCAAGGCAGCGTGACTTAGCTAGGATGGCAGGGCAGATGCCAAATTACAGTGCCAACCCTGTGAGACAGGACGGTCCTCCTCTCTCCTTCCAGATGACTGTCTGAAAGAATTCTGTGTTTGTCCTCAATTTGCTGTGTTGGGAGCTTCCCAGATAACTGACAACAGTGGATTGTGACCACAGCATTTAGGTCATCAGAGGCATCTTGGAGCAAGTCTGTACAGAAAACATTAAATGAACTTAAATTTTAAGCTCCGATGATAACGAGCAATGGGTGCTCTATTAAGAAACTGGGTTGGGGAAAAACTGACTTCTTGGGATTCTTCAATAGATTGAGACCATTCATTCATTTAGAGGTGGAATGTTTCTTGAATCCAGAAGACATTTGCTTGTGGGAAAACGATAGTATAAACTTGGACTATCTCCTGTGAAATCCTGGGGACCCCATCCCCACATAATTCAAGCAATGTTTTAAAAAATATTCCAGTCAACCCTGCTGGAATTCCGAAACTTGCCTCAAAGGGTTTGCAAGGTTACATAGCCCAGAGGGAGTTGACAACTGAATTGAATTCTTTAGCTTTACAATTTCTTTACCCAGCTAGAGCTTTTTACATATGACATTATTTACTTCGGGGTAGTAGCCTCTTTCTTGTTCTTAAGTCCCAGATAAGCCATAACTAATACTTAAAGAATTACGAATGCAGAGAATAGACAGCTTAAAATAAACATAAAGATGTTTGCAATTCTCATGGAAAGTAACAATTCTCTATTCCAAGGAATACAGGCCATAAATATGCCCATAGACCAGAGTTCTAAATTTTTTTCAGGGGAAGCCAGGTGGCCAAGCAAGTTAATTATATTGTTGTCCTAGGGGCTGGATGGAAGGTCATGCAATGTGTTCAAATGCTTCCTGCAGTTCTGTGTATTGGAAGAATGGCACGCTCATCAAAGTAGCAACCCAGACATCCCGTTTTTCGTCTTATTTCATTGCATGCTTTCAGAGGCTGCAGCTTTCTAGCCGTAACCTGGCATGACTGGGAGAGACAGAAAAGGGGGGACAGATGGGAGGCTGTGGAAGAGGGCCTTACACTCCCACACCCCACCCCCAAGAAGGCCTACGGCATTCTTTTAGGAAGGAGGCCCGGGGGGTGGGGGGTTGGTGGGTACCCGAAGATACAGAAAGAGTTGTCAGCCAAAGAACTGGTGTCAGGTACAGGTGTCACAGGCGCTGGGTAGGGAAGGCAGAATTCTCTGGGCTGGGATTTTCAGCAGCCAGTTACCACCCTTGCTGGCTTAATGCTGGCATCTAAGTCTTCATGTTGCATCCCTTGTGTTGAATGTTTGCTTAGCCAAGCTGGAGCTGCCTCTTTAAAAGTACAAATTTTCTCAAGAGAAGCAACTCATTAAGCCACTTAACACCTCATCATGAATGAATCTGGACAGGTGAGGCTGTGGGGGAGGGATTAGAAAGGGAAGGTGAGGGAGGCCAAGCATCAAACTATAAATTCATGCAGGGCCTTGCCCAGGGAGGGGAGGCCGGGGTGGGGCATCTGGCAGAGGAGACGGCTTGCTTGTTTGCCTGCGCAGTCCTGGGGTAGTGTCCCGTCAGGGGAGTTGGTCATCAAGAGAGGATGGCCAGCGGTGGGGGGGGGGGTTCCCTGCTGCAGGAGGGGTGCCTTCCCCCCCGCCCCCCGCCTCCATTCTCCATCCTTCTCAAGCCTCTTACTCTTTCTGTCCTCACCCTCCTTATGGGTTCCTCCCCAAACCCTCCTGTGTTTGGCTCTCAGGCCCTTCTGAAGTTCACTCTGTGGCATTTCTGTGTGGACACAGCCTTGTAACCCCTCTCTGGTCGGCTTGCTCACTCAAGGAAGGAGTAGGTGGGCGGGCAGGAGCTGCAGTGTAAGGGCTACAATGAAACACCTCGATGGGAGGAGAAAGGAAGTGGGCGATGTTGCTGAGAGGAGATAGAGCTGAAGGGCAACCAGATGAACATTCTGGAACACCGAAGGGCCCTTCGCATGGGGTGGGGACCCCTGTACTCCACCCTCTCCGAAGGTCACACAGTAGAAAGGGAGATCGATGGCAGGTGATGGATCGTGGCTGGAGTTAAGGAAGGACTATCATCCTCCTTTCAAAAACCAGGGCAGATCAAGGGATCAATCCAAGAAGAAGATATAACAATTGTAAATATTTATGCACCCAACATAGGAGCACATCAATATATAAGGCAAATGCTAACAGCCATAAAAGGGGAAATCAACAGTAACACAATCATAGTAGGGGACTTTAACACCCCACTTTCACCAATGGACAGATCATCCAAAATGAAAATAAATAAGGAAACACAAGCTTTAAATCATACATTAAACAAGATGGACTTAATTGATATCTATAGGACATTCCATCCAAAAACAACAGAATACACTTTCTTCTCAAGTGCTCATGGAACATTCTCCAGGATAGATCATATCTTGGGTCACAAATCAAGCCTTGGTAAATTTAAGAAAATTGAAATCATATCAAGTATCTTTTCTGACCACAATGCTATGAGACTAGATATCAATTACAGGAAAAAATCTGTAAAAAATACAAATACATGGAGGTTAAACAATACACTATTTAATAACCAAGAGATCACTGAAGAAATCAAAGAGGAAATCAAAAAATACCGAGCAACAAATCAAACTACCAATGGCATTTTTTACAGAACTAGAACAAAAAATTTCACAATTTGTATGAAAACACAAAAGACCCTGAATAGCCAAAGCAATCTTGAGAAAGAAAAATGGAGCTGGAGGAGTCAGGCTCCCTGACTTCAGACTATACTACAAAGCTACAGTAATCAAGACAGTATGGTACTGGCACAAAAACAGAAATATAGATCAATGGAACAGGATAGAAAGCCCAGAGATAAACCCACACACATATGGTCAACTTATCTTTGATAAAGGAGGCAAGAGTATACAATGGAGAAAAGACAGCCTCTTCAATAAGTGGTGCTGGGAAAACTGGACAGCTACATGTAAAAGAATGAAATTAGAACACTTCCTAACACCATACACAAAAATAAACTCAAAATGGATTAAAGACCTAAATGTAAGGCCAGACACTATAAAACTCTTAGAGGAAAACATAGGCAGAACACTCTATGACATAAATCACAGCAAGATCCTTTTTGACCCACCTCCTAGAGAAATGGAAATAAAAACAAAAATAAACAAATGGGACCTAATGAAACTTAGTAGCTTTTGCACAGCAAAGGAAACCATAAACAAGACGAAAAGACAACCCTCAGAATGGGAGAAAATATTTGCAAATGAAGCAACTGACAAAGGATTAATCTTCAAAATTTACAAGCAGCTCATGCAGCTCAATATCAAAACAACAAACAACCCAATCCAAAAATGGGCAGAAGACCTAAACAGACATTTCTCCAAAGAAGATATACAGATTGCCAACAAACACATGAAAGAATGCTCAGCATCACTAATCATTAGAGAAATGCAAATCAAAACTACAATGAGGTATCACCTCACACCGGTCAGGATGGCCATCATCAAAAACTCTACAAACAATAAATGCTGGAGAGGGTGTGGAGAAAAGGGAACCCTCTTGCACTGTTGGTGGGAATGTAAATTGATGCAGCCACTATGGAGAACAGTATGGAGGTTCCTTAAAAAACTAAAAATAGAAGTACCATACGACCCAGCAATCCCACTACTGGGCATATAACCCGAGAAAACCATAGTTCAAAAACAGACATGTACCACGATGTTCACTGCAGCTCTATTTACAATAGCCAGGACAAGGAAGCAACCTAAGTGTCCATCGACCGATGAATGGATAAAGAAGATGTGGCACATATATATAATGGAATATTACTCAGCCATGAAAAGAAACGAAATTGAGTTATTTGTAGTGAGGTGGATGGACCTAGAGTCTGTCATACAGAGTGAAGTAAGTCAGAAAGAGAAAAATACCGTATGCTAACACATATATATGGAATCTAAAAAAAAAAAAAGGTTCTGAAGAACCTAGGGGCAGGACAGGAATAGAGATGCAGGTGTAGAGAATGGATTTGAGGATGTGGGGAGGGGGAAGGGTAAACTGGGATGAAGTGAGAGAGTGGCATGGACTTATATATACAACCAAATGTAAAATAGATAGCGAGTAGGAAGCAGCTGCATAGCACAGGGTGTCTACCTAGAGGGGTGGGATAGGGAGGGTGGGAGGGAGATGCAAGAGGGAGGAGATATGGGGATATATGTATAGGTATAGCCGATTCGCTTTGTTATAAAGCAGAAACTAACACAACATTGTAAAGCAATTATACTCCAATAAAGATGTTAAAAAAAAAAACAAAAAAAAAAAACCCAACCAGAGCAGGAGTGAGGGAAGGCTTTGTCTTAACCAGGGATAGACTGCTGGAAAAAGTAGGAGAAAAGAAATAATTTGTGGAGTAGAACAAGTTTCCAGTTTTTAAGGTTACTGAATGCTTTTTTGTGAATTAAATTGTATGCAAAACTCTAACAGAAGCTAACCTTCTCTGGTTGAACTGGGGATGGGCTGCTAGGAAGGCAGACTGGTGATTTCTCCTCATCCGCTGAGGCTCTCCGGAGGAATCCCGGGCTTTCCTGAAACACAAATGAAAAATCCCTGGTTGAGCATTTATAGTTTACACAGCACTTCCTCATACTCTAACCCATCTGATCCTAAAAAGAGCCTTGGCATCATTATCTCCTCTCTTACAGGAGAGGAGATCAGGCCAAGAGAGATGAAGGAAGTGGCCACAACTTAAGTCTTGTACCAGCGGGCATTCCGGCTGCAGAGAAACTACCCGCTCCCAGCATAGCCTCCTGGGAGTCATCCACAGACCTGTAAGAACCCCAGAGTCTCAACCTTCTGGAACCTCGGTGAGAAAGTCATACAGGCATAACTGCATCTGCTAGTTGTTCTATGTCCAAAACACAAAGCTGACATCTCGAGCTACTGGCGATGATGGAAAGACAGAGAGCAAACAAGGACCGTGATCTTGATGTGTCTGCCTGCTCTTCCTGCCACACAAATGGTCTGGAAATGGACTGCACCTGGGACACAGGAGTCGGCCTGAAGGCTGAGAGAAGGGCTCGGGGAAACCGGAGGAGAGGACGAGGTGGCAGAAGAGCAAGCTGATGCTTTTAAACTAGTGGGGAAAAGGGAGGCAGATGTGCAGTGGAAATGCTGGCTTGAAATTGCTAAAATCAGGCAATAAATAAGGCAACATCTGTCTTGCCTAATTCCAGGCACAATTCGTTCAAAATGCGATGCAGGTTCTACCTCTGTCACTCGCTCTGGGTAGACTCTCGAGGTCAGCCTCATGTGGAACGGAAACGTATAATTGCAGTTTGGTTTTGAGCTCGGTCCACACCCCTAGTTCCCATCTTGTTATGTTATGTTATATGTTATGTTATTTCTTCCTCCTTTCCTTCCTTCCCTCCCTCCCTTCCTCCCTTCCTAATTTTCATGCAGAATTTGCTCTGAGGCATTTTAATTGGCCTCAGCACTGCCTCTCTCCTCTCTCCCCTCCCTCTTCCTGACTCTTTCCCCATTTGCCTTCCCACCGTCCTTTTAATCTGCCCACATCTTTCTCTCCCTGAAATGCTTCTTCCTCTCTTTGTCTCCTCCACCTCTCTCTCCAAAGACAAGAAAGAGCAAAGAAGGGCAGTAAGGGAATTCCACAGCCTGAATGCCTTCTTCCCTGTGTTCTCTAGGGCCCATTATCAGGGGAAGTTGCTGCTCTGTAATTAAAAAGCAGTATTGTATTTTCCTCATGTGCTGATATATTTTAAAATATTCAAAAAGGAAAAGACTGGTTTCACTGCATGACACAATATGATTTATGTGGAAGAGCAAGTCTGGTAGAAAGTATCTTTCTTAGGAGCAGGGATAGCCCGCAGGCAAGGTTAGGAACCATCCCAGGCTCCGACCTCCTTTCTGCTGCCACAAACACCCACTGACCAGGGCTCTCCATCCTCCGTGGGCAGCATGGAACAAAACAGGGGACACAGGGCCATTGTCCTGAGATCCCAGAGCAACATTTCCACGTGCTCAGCTGGGTCTTACAGACTCTGGACTCCCGCCTTGCTTGCCTAGGACATTTCTAGAAGTGCTTGAGATCGTAACCGATTTCTGGGGATGTGCCTCTGACCTGCCTACACCTTCCCAGTTTTGCCTTTTCTTTCTGCTTGCCTACTCATCTGGTTTCTTACATTCAAGGTCTGGTAGCATGATATGTTTGTGGTACAGAAACATTGCACAGTAATAAGCATTTTTTAAGAGAAGAAAATAGTATTAATATGCAGAAAACCATGATCATCAACTTTGACCTCCCTCCCTAGTGTTTATTAGCTTGTTAGTGGTATCACTGCAACTTTGTTGCATATTTTTATCTCTTTTCTCTGTCATTTACATGATGATCATACTTCAGCTTTTTTATATTCTACCTGCAAAATGGCCCTTGACTCTGTCCCCTCCTTTCCCCGTCTTGGGTCACCGCCCCAGCATGGTCTCCTGTTATCGCTTATCTTAAATGATGCCATTCTGGGATTCTTTCCCCTTTCCTATTCACTTGCCAGATCATTTCCTAAAATCTGAGATATGATTCTAACACTCCCCGGCCTAAATATTGCTGCCGGCTCCCCACTGCTGGCATCGTGTCCATGCCCCTAGCGACCTTCACCCAGCACATTTCCCAGTCCCACCCCCCATCCTGTGCCCCCTTACCCTTCATCACATCTCAGCCCTTGTTTTGATAACAAGGCAGCCCCATGAGACCCCTCCCCTTGAACGTGCTCTCCAATGGCTAGCCTTCACGCTTCAGGTCAAACTGTTTCCTTTTCTTGGAATATGTTTCCGCACATCCACTTGTCTAAACCCAGTGGAACGTCCAAGGCAGAGCTTAAATGCTGTCTCTTCTGAGGAGTCCTCTTCTGTCAGCCAGGCAGAGTGAAACACCCCACCTTCTGTTCCCGTAGTGCTTGGTTCATCCACCGCTTGACATACCCACCATTTCCCCTGCTATTGTAGTTATTACTTACAGGTCTGTTTTTTTCTACTAGACCATGGTCTCTTAAAGATCAGAGTTGGGTTTTTTTGTTTTTTTGGTGAGGGAGGTGTTTAAATATCCGTAGCACAGGTCCTGGTATCCAATAGGCAACAAGTGAGATGTAATTAGGGCCTTGGTGATTATGGCCTGTGTAGAGTGAGATTTGCTGACTCTGAAATCACCTGGTTACCCCTGCAGCTGGCACACATTAGGGGCAATGCCCCTTGGGATAGCCAGGCCCCAGAGGAGAAGCCCTTTCCAGCAACATAAGGTGAGTGGACCAGGGGGTTAAAATGGGACTTTTCCTGTCTTGGGTTTTGTCTGAAGTTTCAAAGCTGAGAACAGTGGATTCCAAGTATCTCCACATTCTAAGGCAGATGTTAGACCATTTTTGAAAAATTTGTAAAAGGGAGTAATAAAAACTTGTTGTATCAGCAATATCTAGACTACAAAAGAAAAGATTAAGAATTCATTAAGTGTTCTCCAAACCAGTCTCCCCAGTTTCATTCTTTCTCCCCTTTCTCCCTGGTATTCTTAACACAGCCACTAGAGTGATAGGGGCAATTGCACCTCTTGTCTCCTCAGAAACATGTAGGCGTGGCTCTCACTGAGTGAGAGCCCAAATCCTTGCAATGGCTTCTGAGGCCCGGCAAAGGCAGGTTTCATTTCCTCTTGAACCTCACCTGCTGTTCCACCTCCCCCTGCTCTTTCTGTTCCAGCCACACTGGCCTCCTTGCTCTTCTTCAAACCTGCCTCAGGGCCTTTGCACTGGCTTTTCCTGGCTAACTATCACACCTTCAAGTCTTCGCTTAAGTATCACTCTCTTACTGAGGCCTACCCCATCACGCTATTTAAAATTGCAAGCCGTAAATACTAGCACTCCTGATTCCTCATGTCTTGCTCTGCTTTTTCTTTTTCCACAGCAGTAACACACTATCAAATTGAATTATTCATTACTTTCTGGTTCATTGTCTGTCTCTGAGGGTGGGGATGTTTCTCTTTTCTGTTTGTGAAGCACCCATTCTACTGATGGAGCATAGAATATGCTTGTTTTCTATACTAGCCATTAGATAAGTCAGGATTTCCAGGAAGGAAAGGATGGCTTATCCAGCTTACTTCCCATAACAACCATATTTTTCCTTGGATTTGAGTCTGCTTTGCATGTCTGCTCTTGAATTCTTCAAAATGGCCCTTTCACTAAAATAATCTCTCACTGTTGTTCACTAGGATTTTAAAGAAGCTATTCAGAGTAGCTTTATCATAAAAGCAGTCTCCTTTGAGTTGTAGGTAATAAAAAAAGATTTTCTGTCTTGTTTTCCTCTTGCTCTATCTCATTTGTGTCATTTCAACGTCTCACCTTACTGCTTTCCCAGGTGGAGGAGATCATTCATCTGTGTGTTCTAACAGAAGACAGTGGGAATCAATTGAGCCAACTGAGGCAAAAACCAATAGCTCTAGGAAGAAAAATTGTGGAGACACATGAAATTAGTTGAAAAGACTGGTCGACAAACC
Source organism: Balaenoptera borealis (assembly GCF_965194805.1). Lineage (NCBI taxonomy): Eukaryota > Metazoa > Chordata > Mammalia > Artiodactyla > Balaenopteridae > Balaenoptera > Balaenoptera borealis. The sequence goes on along the minus strand of NC_138876.1, from coordinate 32,158,352 downwards.
AATCTCTAAAACCAAGCTCGTACAAACAGAAAATGAAGTAACTGTTGTCACAGATTTCAGTATGTGCTCAAATCTCAGAATCACAGCTAGAAGCACAAATATTGAGTCCTTATGTTACCCTACAAATCAGAGAGATTTGGCGGAAGGACTGCAGGCTTGAAGCCAGAAGACTGAGCCGTACCCTGACTGATCCACTAACTCTTACGTAGGTGTGGGTCTGTCAGTTAATCTCTACGTGGGGATGGTGACACACAGGTCATTCTATTTCACGGAGTTATGGAAAGATAAATGAGAAAATATTTGAAAAGGCACTTTGTTAAGTGCTCTATAAATATTGGAATCATTTATTCCAGGATTAAGGGGATTCGTTTATTAGCTTACAAAACAAAGACACTTAGATTCATTCGAATCTCAGCGAAAAAATTCAACATTGCTCCATTTCCTTACACCGGGAAGCAAATCCTTATACTCTTATGGGTCTACATTCATCAACTAGGGAATCCAACCCTCAGCTGCCCTCTTTCCCACCAAGATTAAGAAACACAACAGTGGCAGCTGGAAAAACACAGAAGTATGAGTAGGAGATGAGGATTTCAGACTTCTTAAAAGTCTTCACCTCCATTACTTTCTAGATCAGCAGAGGTTTTCTTGTGACTGGTGTTGCCCATAAGGTATCATCAGCGTGAACCCTGAAGGCCCCTCTACTCTCCAAAAGTTCTGCCATTGTTGCCTCCAAAACCACCATAAGGGATTCTATTTCTTTATATTGAGGCATTAACTTCTGCTCAAATCTCTTTGAATTGTCACACAAAAGAAAGGGGAAAATGAGGTCCAGAGTACCAGGTGACCCTTGAGAATTAGAGGCACTGGCTGCATAAAGAAAAGAATCACTTAAAAAGAGGAAGTGAGAAGATACTGGAGATCAACCTTATCCCCTCTGATCATTACCTTGAGCTGTCCTGCAGACAACAATCCCTCCTGCCCCGACCCTGACTCTTTCTAAGCATGATGAAAAATGCTGAACAGCAGGCACTGAAGCACAACTGTGGGTTGTTACATTTCTTTAGATGTCTTACTTGCAATTTGAAGGCTAAACAGAATTTTCAAGATGGAGATCAGTTTTGTCCTTAGAGTGCCTTGGCTTTTATGAAACTCTGCCCGCAGACAACTGCCAGCGCTAATTCCTGCCAACATTTAGCACCATTTTTTTTTTCTCTGATATGTGCTATCAAGGAAACATTGGGGGTTTTAGACTGCTTAGCAGCTGGCCCAGTTGTGAAGCACAAACTTAGTTACAAGGGCCTGGATCTTTACCAGCTGTAACCAGAAGAGCTACCTTGGGATTTAGTACAATCCCTGGAGAGCCCTGATCATCTTAGGCTAGCATTGCTTATTGTAAGAGAAGCCTGGGATACCCCAGAATTGATCTGGGGATTCTAATGCAAGCCTCTTTGGTCACTGGTTTGTATTTTAGGCTACAGATGTATATGTTGACTTGGTTTACATGAGGCTTGTCACTTTAAAGTGCTGCCTTCTTTTTCCAGATGAGGTTATGGAGGGTAGGGAGGGATGGGAAAGAAGGAAGATGAATCGGCAATGGTTGAGGCCAAAAAATGAGATGATTGTTTTAATATGAGACTAAGCAGTTTTGTAAAGACCCAATTTTCGTGCTTCGTTTGAGGGCAAGTCCATCAAATAAACACAAAGGTGATTCTTAGCTTTCTTCTGTCTGTGCCTGTGAAATGCTATTTAAAGCTGTTGAAGAAATGTTGGAAGAAAATGGTTTTAAATGTCAAAGGGAACTCACGAAAACTAAAATTACAAACAACCAAAGTAATCATTGCCACAATAAGAAAATCAGTCATGTGAATTGCAAAGATCTTCCATGATCCCAAGACAAAGTCTTAACTGCTCCTTTTACAGGAAAAACATTGGAGGGCAACTCATAACTGTCCAAGAGGGCTAAACCCAAGGTGATGATAAATGCTTACAATTAAAGGTACTTGGTAAAGTATTAATTACTTTTATCAATCTCCCTTGGCTTCAAAGATGAGGCGAGAATCTGTCTGGAAATCTAAAGAAAACAGGATTGAGAACAAAACAAAATTGTGACTTTGGAAAAATAATCAGCACTTTAAAATTGTATATAATCTTTCTGTCTTGCTTATTTGGCCAGTTTTGAGTACCCAAGGGGCTTCTCCTTTCCACCATGTAAATAATGCACTTGATTATCTGCCTGTTTGAGTTTATTTAGAAGTAATACAGTATAGAAATTAAGAGCAAGGGCCTTGGAATCAAACTGCCTGTGTTCAACTCTGCCATTGACTAGCTGTGTGACCCTGGTACCTCACCACGTACCTTTAATGGTAAGGATTTATTATCACCTTTGGCCTCTCCAAACTCCAGTTACCTCATTTGTTAAAAGGGGAGAGTGTGGGACTTCCCTGGTGGCACAGTGGTTAAGAATCCGCCTGCCAATGCAGGGTACATGGGTTCAATCCCTGGTGCAGGAAGATCCCACATGCCGCAGAGAAACTAAGCCCGCAAACCACAACTACTGAGCCTGCATGCCCAAACTACTGCAACCCGCCCGCCTAGAAACCGTGCTCTGCAACAAGAGAAGCCACTGCAATGAGAAGCCTGCACAACTGCAACGAAGAGTAGCCCCTGCTCGCCGCAACTAGATTCTCTCGACTAGAGAAAGCCTGCATGCAGCAACAAAGACGCAATGCAGCCATAAATAAACAAATAAATAAATAAATTTATTTTAAAAAAAGGTGAGGGGGAGAGTGCCTGTTATGTACGTAGTAAGTGCCCAGTTAATTTTAGGTATTATGACTGTAGTGAACACTACTGGTGCCCAGCCTACATTCCTTTTACCATGTACCCATCCTCCAGCTGTTTTCAGTGTTAATGCTGAAAGATCACAATTAATCCCTTTTTTTAAAAAAATTATTATTATTTATTTATTATTTATTTTTGGCTGTGTTGGGTCTTCGTTTCTGTGCGAGGGCTTCCTCTAGCTGCGGCGAGCGGGGGCCACTCTTCATCGCGGTGCGCGGGCCTCTCACTGTCGCGGCCTCTCTTGTTGCGGAGCACAGGCTCCAGACGCGCAGGCTCAGTAGTTGTGGCTCACGGGCCCAGTTGCTCCGCGGCATGTGGGATCTTCCCAGACCAGGGCTCGAACCCGTGTCCCCTGCATTGGCAAGCGGATTCTCAACCCCTGCTCCACCAGGGAAGCCCAATTAATCCCTTTTTAAAAGACTTGCTCTTGTCAAGAGAGAGGAAACTCGAAGGGGAGATTGCAACACACCCTGCTCTCTGCTGCTGGCAGCCAATGATTGACTGACATGGGTTACAAAAGGCTACAGGCCCTCCCTGCCCTCTTTGCCCTCCTTCACTTCCCAGCATGGAGCAAGCCAGAGACAAACTTCTCTCGAGATCACATTCTTGCTTAGCTCATTCCCTTTCCCATCCTGCTTCTCTCCCTTCCTTATGGGATATTTTTTCTCCCTAAAAACACTTCCTCCATAAAGTACTTCCTCTCATGCACTTGAACGTCTGTTTCAGGTTTCTGGTAGCCTGACCCAAGACAAAAACCATATTTCTTTGATTTTAAGCCACCCATATTTTCACATTTTAACAATTCTGAAATCAGGATGTATCTTAAAATCACCGTGGCTTTGGCTAACATGGTTTAATGTCATTTTCTGCACATTGAAATAAAAGAGTGCAGAAAATCCTGGGACAACAATGGAGCATTCTTTTGCTGCTTTGCCAGCATTCTTGATGGCACAGAGGACCACATTTTGTGGAAAAACAGTCATCAATGGCTGAGTTGAAAAGTTGAAAAGTTAAGTAGTCATAGTCTGAATGAGTGAAAGTTTTAGGAATATTTTAATCTATTTTGCTTTTGTTTTCCTTTTGCATTTTGTTTAAATGCAAAACAGTGGTATGTAATAGGTTTTATCAAACATCATTCTAGAAGAGCTCTTTCAATAACAAAACAATTTTTAAATGATGATTATGACAAGGTGACATTGCAGTACAGTGGGAAAGTGATGGTCTTTTAAAAAATGCTCTGAATCAATTGGATGTGAACATTGGTCACTGGGATGTCCACATTCTTCTATCACCCAAATCAACCTCAGATGCCTTGTGGCATCTGTGTGAGAGATAAAACAATGCAACTACTGAAAGATATCACAGGAGACCATCTTCATGAGCTTGGGTTGGGGAAATATTTATTAAGCAGGACCTCAAAGGCTCTAGTTCTAAAGAAAAATATAAATACATTGGACTACATTAACATTAAGAACTTCTCTTCAGCAAGACAAACCATTAAAAGAATGACAAAGCAATGTACAAGATGGGAGAAAATATTTACCCTATGAGTATCTGGCAAAGGGTTGTATTTCATATAATAAAAGAACTACAAATCAATAATAAGACAGATATTCTAATGGAAAAATGGGCAAAAGCATGGCCATATCTCAGATTAGGATATCATATGGTCAAGAAACATACGAAAAAGACTTAACTTTATTAGTCATCAGGAAAATGTAATTAAAACCATGATCAATAACAATAAATACCCACCAGAATGGTTAAAAAAAAAAAAAAAGACAATATCATATTGTGAGGTTGTGGAGCAGCTGGAATCCTTCCACACTGCTGGTGGGGCTGTAAGTTGGGCAACCGTTTTGGAACCTGTTTTGGCAATATCTGCTACATATCTACTCTGACTTCATGGTTCGTCTTCTAGGTACTCTATGTACCCAACAGAAATGCATCTAAATGTCCATCAAATAAAACATATGAGAGTGTTTACAGCAGCACTATCTGTAGTATCCCCAAACTGTAAATAGCCTAAACACCCATTCATAATGCAATGGATAATTATAATGTAGTATATTCATGCATGGAATACTGTACAGCAATGAGAATGACCATATTACAACTACGTTCAATAACATGGGTGAATGTCGTCAACATAATGTAGAGCAAACAAAGTCAGACTCAAAAGAGCACATAATGTACAATTCCATGTGCATAAAATTCAAAATTAACTAAAAATTATCCATGTTGGTAGAAGCCAGGATAATGGTTACCTTTGGAGGGAGGTAGTCACTGAGAACTGGCCTAAGGGTCTTCCAGGGATCTGGCAATATTCTAGCTCTTGGTCAGAGTATTGTTTACATGGGTGTGTTCACATGATGAAAATTCACTGAGCTATGTTTATGGGTTTCATGCTTTTCGATAAATAGGTAAAGTGAAAGCATTATGTCATTATTTAATTGGCAACATTTCTCCCTTTTCTTAGCAGTACTAAAATCATAACGTGTCATAATTAATGGCATCTTGGTTGACGTAAAATATGGTATTATTTTTATTATCATTGGTCAAGTAGTAGTATTTCCCTGACTTTGATCTGTCTCTTACTTCCACTTTTCCAGCTCATCTCAAGTGGTCCATGTGACACCTCAAAGTCTCTTTCCAACTTTTTAAGAGTAGCATTCCTGTTTCTTAGCTTGGTGTATATTCACCTGGAGTAAATATTACCCTTCCCAGACTCCCCCGCACTAAGTGTGGCCAATGTGATTACGTTTCGGTCTTTATCAGAGGAAGCCGTACAGGACGGTGTGCCGGAAAGTGTTAACTGAGCAGGGCCAAATTGCTCAAAACTTGCGCATTCCCGAGAAGGATCTGCTCCATGCCCGGCCCTTGGCTGGTTCCTGGGAACTGAGCTCTTGGAATGCTCTGCCTGATAAGAGTGTTTTGCATGCTCTGGGCTTTCAATCACAAAGTACCAGCTCATCTAGATATTTTGTACAAACAATTTCCTTCTGGGGTCTGGAGCTTCAGTGACTGCAGTTAATCCCACAGGCACTATAGGCCTACCTGACTGACACTAGACCCCTCGACTCAGTCAAGCTTCCCTGACCAACGACTCTTTGCATGGGTTGTCACAACTGGTTGCTGGAAGAATTAAGTGTGTCCCAGGGGACTCCACTGGGAGAGACTCTGGGAAGTTAGCACCAGAGTCCTCTGGATTTCACCCCCTGCTGAATTTGCTTTGTATCCTTTTACCATAATAAACCATAACCGAGTATAATGACATCTGAGTCCTTCTAGTGAATCACCAAATCAGTGGGTGATCTTGGGGACTCCTGGCACAGATAGTATAATATAATATTATTATTGAGAAAATATTTACTGCTCTCCTTCAACTTTCATGGGAAGAGTATACATTCCCATAGGATTGATTTTGAACTGGGCCATATGACTAGCCAGTGACATATGGAGAGAAGCGACTTTGTACCAGCTCAAAGTTGAGACCCTAAGAGGCATTGCATGTTTCTATCTGACCTTCTGGGAGCATTTGACCGTGGGAAAAACATGTCCTGTGAAGCTGCCGACTCTGTCAATCCTGGGCCACGGAATGAACACACACGGCGTAGACCTGGGTCCGAACTGCAGTGTGGTGCCAAGCCTTGGTCAGACCTGCCGTCTGAAGCAGAATCACCCTGCTGCCCAGCCGAGGTCGGAGAGCCAGGAGTACGAGAGGAATGAAACAGCGTCATTGTGGAGCAGAGAACTGACACAGGCAGCCCCGGCAACCTCCTGAAAGAACAGCTGGTGTGTGTCCTCTCTTCCTTTGTCTATTTTGCTGTCTGGAGAACCAGATTTGGTCCTCGAGCTCTAGTCACTTTTGTGGGGAGTGAGGATGCAGGCCAGACCCTAAGGAAGGTTAGGTAGAGGCTGGAAGGCACACGGATCCCTAATGACGTTGGGGAGCCGTCGTATTTCTATGCTGTTTAGACCACTGTTAGTAGATTATATGTCACATGCAGCCTCATTTGATCCTAATACAATCAGGAAATCCTTATTCATCCGTGGACTCTGAGGCTAGAAGACCTGAGGGACCAACGCAAATACAGAAAGCCCGGGGGAACTGCTTTTATGTCTCCTGGAAGGTCCTGAGCTATTATCAGAACACGAGCCTGTCACTGGTTTTAGTTTTGATATTTTCCCCTTTCCTATGTCTGTCTTTGATGGATTTTCCATCAGACAATTTCTCTGTAAAAAATGTTTTTCCTTTTTTACCTCCAAGCTCTTTCAAATGAAACCTGAGTGAAAGCCAATAAGTAAAATAAACATGAGGCAAGATGCTTTGAAAGAAGGATGGTGACCAAGTCCAGCATTGTAAATCTGCCCTCTCCCAGCCCTGGGGGGCTCCGCTGAGGCACTCTGGCCTCCTGAAATCCAGGACTGCACCCAAAAGTGGTGCTGTATTCCCTTCTCCTCTGGATTCCACCCCACTCTTCAGCCCGACCCAGGGCTTTGCCGAGAACACTTTATTGAATGTCACATTATTATTCTCTTCAACGCGCTCTCTCTCTTCCATCTGGGGTGGAAGGGAGACAGTGAGGCAGACAATTACATTGCTGATGTGGGATTTTTAGAGGAAAATCGAGGAAATTACAGGGACTACCCAGCTGTGATAAAAACTCCTCACTCTCTTCCCACAGGACCCATTATTTTACAAACTGCAACTATTAAAAATGATTTATCCTCACTTGCCAACTTTACCATGCTGTTACATTCACTTGAATCTTACCCAGCTCTTAAAAAGAGTACAACGGTCAAAGCAAGTCCTCTCTCAAAATGGCGTGGATGGGATTTGATGACTACTGTTTAGAAGGTTGAAATCTACGGCCCCATCAAGGTCCAATCTTATCTCTCCAAGACCTCCTATTCTATTTGATCTTATTTCCTAGATCCTGTCTCCTATATCAGCTTATTTTTACCTCAGAATTTTCTCTCACCAAAGATGTCTCTGGACTTTCGCCTATCAGTCCTTTCTTTCCAAATATGGAGGAAAACTCTTGAAGTTTTTATCCTTACCTTTTATTTAAAGGCATTCACTATGTAATTATACTCACTTTCTTCCTTTCTTCCTTTCCTGTTTCATCAAGAACGACAGTTACCTGGGATGAGTGATAATCCTGTAAGATTGACCCAAATCCTACTGGCTTGGTGAGCTGACAGGTCCTAGTTTAGCTTAATCTCCCGGTTGCCTTATTATCTTAGAATTTTGAAGAGCTGTGGTACAGATGAGGGTAAACAGTGAGGTGTCTATACGGTAGCAGCCCTGAGCAGATCTGAAGCTAATTACTGAAGGGCAGCAACTCCAAAGCTTCGTGTAAGCTTTGGGGACCTGACTTTAGAAGGGAGCTACTATCTGGTTCACTTCGTTTTTTCACTTCAGTGGCTGCGGCATTATACAATTAACACTTAGGAAACGGAAAGTTTCTTTTCTGGAGAAAATGCTCAGGAGACCTCCCAATAGTTTAGATGGTAGCAAAGGAGATGTCTTGAGTGTGACAAAAGTACAAATGAAGCAGGGATAAAATGAGTCACTTCCAAGATGCGTGTTTAAGAACTGGAGAGTAATGAGCTACTTTGAGGAGACGCAAAATGGATAATCTTACCATCTGGCTATCGCATTAGGTGACTATTTTTTTTAAAGGGAAAGGAACTGAGATGCTAGCTGGGTAGCTTTTTTTTTTTTTTTTTTTAAACATGGTATAGAAGAAGGTTTTAATGTTTGGTTTTTATATTATAAAAGTAACTCATGCTAAAAAAAATGTCATGCAGTGGAGGAGAATATTGCATTGTTCAGGGCAGACTGGGCTATGCTGCGTGTGGTCGTCAGCCTCTGAGATGGCCCCAGTGAGCCACCTCCTGTAGTCACAGTCTGGAAATTCTCATCCTCCCGAGCGTGGGCTAGATTTAGTGACTCACTTCAAACAAACAGAACAAGCATAAGTAATGTGATATAACTTTGGAGATTAGGTTATAAAAAGACTGTGACTTCCATCTTGGGATCGTGTGCTCTCTCTCTCTCTCTCTTAAATCTCTCACTCTAGGGAAGCAAGTTGCCTTGCCTTGAGCAACCCTATAGAGAGGCCACTTATGTCTCTGGCCAACTTCCATCAAAGAGCTAAGACTTGCCAACAGCCACATGAGTGGGCTTGGAAGAAGATTCTCCTGCCCCAGTAGAGCCTTGAGATGTCTACACCTTGGCCAACACTTTGATTGCAGCCTCATGAGAGATCCTCAGTGAGAACTACTCCTGAGTTCCTGACCAGTGAGATTATAAATATTTGTTGCTTCTAGCTGCTAAGCTTGAAGGGGTGGGGGAAATTGGTTATGTCCAATGGATAACTAATACGTTATATTAATTAACTCCTAAATCTCAGTGGCTTTACACGATCAGCTCCTTCCCCCAGTACACACACTCACACTCTCACACTGCATCTTTAATTCAAGTTCCTAAAGGACCGGCAATCGGTCCTCCGTGGGAACTTAGCGACCCAGGCTGCTTCCATTTTGTGGCAGGAAAATTGCTTGGAGGACTCACAACTTAAGTATCCCAGACAGAAAGTGATGTATGTCTCTTTTGCTCACGTTTCATGGGCAGCAACCAGTCACACAATTCCACCAAAATGCATGGGAAAATGGAAAATTGGAGAAGCATATGGATAGCTAATGAGAGTCAATGAGAATTAAATGTTTCTGCCACATGCACAGCGTAAAAAGTGAATATCCACTTTTCTCCTTTCATCAAATATTTTATATTTAACTGCTTGAATTGTGGCCTTTCAGGTAAACACACTTATCCCACAAGCATATAGGCATACACATACCGTGTGTGTATATTATGTATATGTGTAACCACATATGTATATCATACATATCATACATATGTCATACATATATGTGTTAAATAGGATCAAATTTCTACATCAAGCTCTATCTCATTCTCGGTAACATCTGCTTGGTATTCTAAAGTAGGGACGTATCATAATTCATTTAATTGCTCCTCTATCAGTAAAGAATAATCATTTCTATAGTTACAAAAATGTCTCAATAGCTCTATTTCCACTAGTTACATTTCTAACTTGTCCATGTGACACCATGTGCATGCATTGGAACCAGTCCACAGAGAAAACAAATCCTGTTTCCACAGCCCTTGCCTCACCCCACTCTTGCTTGCTTTTTAAATAAAGGGCATCATCATGTTTTTCCCCATTTTTTGAATTTTTTATTAATTAATTAATTTATTTTTGGCTGTGTTGGGTCTCCATTTCTGTGCGAGGGCTTTCTCTAGTTGCGGCAAGTGGGGGCCACTCTTCATCGCGGTGCGCGGGCCTCTCACTATCGCGGCCTCTCTTGTTGCGGAGCACAGGCTCCAGACGCGCAGGCTCAGTAGTCGTGGCTCACGGGCCTAGTTGCTCCGCGGCATGTGGGATCTTCCCGGACCAGGGCTCGAACCCGTGTCCCCTGCATTGGCAGGCAGATTCTCAACCACTGCGCCACCAGGGAAGCCCCTTTCCCCATTTTTTAGGGACAGTGAGAGATGTTAGGGAGCTGGTGAAGTATTCACCTTCACTAGACATCATTCTGATATGAATATAAGGAAAGGGGCAGAAGGGCACTAGCACCTATTAAGCACAAAGTGCTTCTGCACTGTGCTATGAATTCATACACTGTTATCACTAAACCCTTATAGTGCTCCTGTGAAACACGTGATTATTATTTAGCTCCTGTGGTAAAAACCTCTTCATGAGCTTTAAGCATCCCCACCACACATACTCACCATGTAATTTCTTTTTCTTTTCTACTTTTTGTTTTTTTTCTAGAATGCAGAGTTAACAGGCTGTGGCGATTGTTGCTTTTCTTATAAAGATCCTTGTGTCCTTTCCCAGAAGATAGACCATATGTAGTAAAAAAGAAAACATGCAGTGTTTGCAAATTTCCTGGGAAAAGTCTCTGTGTTTAAAAGTATGCTAGTTTGATTGCCATGTCTCTATTAAAGAACAAAACAACAAAAAATAAATATATCCCAAACGATGGGAGAGAGATATGACCGACTCTCTCCATTGGTCCACCATTCCTCTTGGGAATCTATTAAAGGGCCAGAACATCCTCTGCCTTCAAAGCAGTTGCCAGATCGTGTCAAAGTTGTATGAGGGTTGCAGATAAATTCCTCTAGGTCTTTCTCTCTGACCAAGGAAGCTGTTCCAGTTTTGAGGCTTGGGACTGCCGGACGGCAAAGTAGTTCAACTTTGGCAGAGAGATGGGAGCAGGGAGGGTAATATCTGAATTTCCATAGCGTTTTCTCGGATGGGAAATAAAGGGAAAGAAGACTTCCTTGACTCTGGCTTCTGGAGTCCTGCAATTTCCTACTCTCTGCACTAAAAGAAGTAAAATGAGGCTCAGACTAGACAAAGAACCATCTCCAATCCTGGCAGGTACTGAGATAGTATTACCATTTCAACTTTGTAGCCGAGCAAACAGAGGCTTCGAGAGATTAAGGAACTTGACACCAAACTTGGAATAATTACACCAAACCACACAGGCCTCAGGACATGTAATTTACCTGTTCGGATTGCAGCAGGTGAGCTCTCGAGGCCTCTTAACATTTCAAATACATGACATAAACAGAGCTATGGCCAAATTACACACATCTAGAAGAACCCTCCTTCATCCTAACACCTGGAATGCTTTCTCTGGACAACTTAAAAATAAATTCTTACACTACAGCCCTTTAGCTGACGAAGAGTTTGGGGAGCATTGGAGAGAACATTCTGCTAAAGAATTTGATGTGTCCAAAGTAAATGAGAAGTTTAACTATAGACTTGCGCCAGGTTTTTCTGCATATGAAGGTGATAGAGAATAAAGTTGTGGCTGGATGGATATTATAATGGGCCTTGTTTTCTATGTATCTGCAGGTTCCAGGACATTGAATGGAACCAGTTAAGGGGAACTGAAGCTTCTCTCTAAACCAGGGTTAAATGGCATATCTGTGCTCAGATGGGAAGGTTATACAGATTAGGTAACATCAGTGAACGATTTTCCTTTTCTTAAATAAAATTGGACTGTCCCTTCAAGAGTTATTGTTTATCATCGCGGTGAGTGTGTGTGTTCTAATAGTCCATGCATTCATTATTTACTTAATAAATATTGAGTGCCTACTATGCAAGAAACACTGATGTAGTTTCTGGGAATAAAGTAATGAACAAAAAAGACAAAACTTCTTACCATCTTGGAGCTTTTTTCATTCTGGTGGGGGAAGAGAATCAAAGCAATAATTAAGTAACATAAGTAGCTTGTCATATGCAAAGAATTACTATGGAGAAAAACAAAACAGAGAAGAGCAAAAGTGAGTGCAGGGTCGGGGGTGGGGATGTTTGCAATTTTAAGTAGAATAGTGAGGAGGTGACCTATGAGCCCTGATGTGAGTGAGGGTAGAATGTTCCAGATAGAGGAGCAGCAAATGCAAAGGCCACCAGGAAAGGCTGGGGAGGCTGGGGAAGAGTGGAGTTGGGAGAAAAGTGAGAGATATGGCCAAATAGGTAAGGGAGGGGCCGGACAGGCAGGACTCAGAAGATGCTATAGGACTGGAGCTTTCATTCAGAGCGGGATGGGACACATGGCAGGGATTCCAGCAGAAGGCTGATAAGATCTGACTTATTCTGTAATAGGATCACTTTGACTAATCTGTTGAAATTCAGCTGTAGGGAGGTCATTTGGAGTCTATTGCAATAATCCGGAAGAAAAGTGATGGTAGCTTTAATCAAGATCAGTGTGGTGGACGAGGCAACAAGTCCTTTGATTCTGAATATGTTTACTGACCTATTGAATGTGGGATGTGAGAAATGGGGGCGCAGATGACTCCTACATTTTTGGTCTGAGCAATTAGATGGATGGAGTTACTATTTAAGGGCAATCAGGAGTTCAGTTTTAAACATGCTAAGTTTGAGATGTCAACTGGATATTTAATGATAACCTATGAGTCTGTATTTCAGAGGAAAGTTTTGGACTGGAGAAAATAGTTGTAGGCTGGTACTTATGTCTTGATATTGATGAGCTCACCTAGGAAATGGATGTAGACAGAGAAAAGAAGTCCTAGGCCTGAGCCCTATTTTTTAAATTACAACTGAAAAAGCCTTTACTCTCTTATATGGGCAGTAGAGTGGGGAATATATTTTTAAAGTAACTTAGTTATCCAACTGTAATGAATAGAAAACCGTCAGTAAGGAATGGGCACGCTATTTTTTCCCCCTCTTAAAATATTTGCATTTAGTTATATATGAAGCACACACAGGCAGCTTTCTAATCCTTTATCCCTTTATTTGCATAGTGTTTTAAAGCTTCATAATAAATTCACATGCATTATTTCATCTTGTCTTTGAAAAATTCTGGGAGATAAATAATATTGGTGGAAGTCCATAATGAAGCTCAGAAAATAATACCTGAATTATTTACAACAGCCCCGTTAGGTGGGGTTATCGTCCTAATTGTTTTCATCTCCAATGTGCAAGCAAGGAAGTCGAGACAGAGTGAGATAAAGGGATTGGATCAAATTCAAGCTTTTCCAATATGTTAGCAACAGAGCTGGGTTTAGAATGAGTGTATTACAGTCATTGTAACTAACTGAGTGCTGATGACAAAGAAGTGAGTCCCATGCAGCTCTTGCCTCTTTCCCAACCTCCGCTCTCCTCTCTCCTTGTTTAGGGCAGGGCTTCTCAACCTGAGCGCCACTGACACGAGGGGCTGGATAATTCTTTGTCGGGATGGGGGGTGGTCCTGCGCCTTGTAGGATGTTTACAACATCCCTAACTTCTACCCACTGGATACCAGCAGTGCACCCCACCCCCACTGCGGTGACCAAAAATGTCTCCAGGCATTGCCAAATATGCCCTGCCGGGGGACGAAATGTCCCTGATTGAGAACCACTGGTTTCCGGGCTCCACTCTGCTTACACTGGGCTGGGAGCAGCCCCTCTGTCACCAGTTTCCCAGGGCAGCTGAGTGAGGGCATCAGAGGCTCTGGGCTGCAAGCCCTCTGCCTGGAGGTGCCTGGGGTCCCAAGGCTGGCCCGCCGTGGCATCCCCTGCCTGGTGGGATCGCTGTATCGCCTCTTCCACAAGGCCCTCTCCTTTGCTAATTCCTGCCTCTAAGGAGGTTGCCCCTTATACCCTCATCTTACTGCCTCCATTTGCTCTGTTCCCTCCAGTGTCCAGTAAAGAAAGCCAAGGACAGGCCCCTGGTGGTTCTCCTCTGATTCCATGTCTATTAGCTAAACGAACAGCAAGTGTATGTAGCTGTTAGACTGCAGGGGAAAATGTTAGATACCTGGACTTGATTGGATTATCTCTGATCAGGCTGAGTAAGTCGAGAAGCGGATGGATATTTGTTGGTAGAAAAAAATCCTATCACGTCAATCAAAAAGCATTTACTGAATACCTAACGTAAATTTGCTTACCACAGATGTGCCGTGTCCCACAATGCTAGCTGTGACATTTCCACATACCAATAAAGAAGCATGAATTTGGAATTTTACTCTAAGTATCTTATAGTTTTTTTATCTTTCTGATCTTCCCACCCCCTGGATATGCTTAGATTGCTTCAGAAAGCCTGGCTCGGTGCTCAGATTTTGTGTGTTTCAGTATATTCTATTGGAATGTTTTCTTTCAGACACTTGTGTCTGCCAAGTTGGTGACATTTCCCTCATGCATGCCTCGATGAGTCACCAAATGCTTATTGTTAAGCTGGAGCTTAATTTCTGCCTTGACTAACTCAGCTTTAGGCATCCGAACCTGCAAGGACTGTGCTCAGGAAGTGGGTCCAGGAGTGGCTAAGGAGAGGGCAGGGAGCTTTCTGCAAAGGCAGAAAAGGGGGACCTTTACCAGTTTGTTTTCCGATTTAAATTCATCAGGACAATCTATTCCTAATGCAGAGCATGTTGTGATTTTGTGAAAGAATTACTGCTCACTCCTCCACTTTTGAATTATTAGTAAGTGATCACCTGGATGATGAAAGGCCTAGGATACCATTTGGTTGGCAACGTGAAGCACTTGTGAATCTTCTCCCGTATTCCATTTTCTGGTTTTCTTTTTGAATTATTTCCTTATAGGAGGGTTTTCCTTATAGTCACCATGTGAATTATGCGGGTTACTGCTTGATTTGCTATATGCTTCTGTATTATTACAGAGTCATGAAGCTCCAGGAAAGGTTTAAATAGAGCAGCTCTAGAGCATTTTCCCAGGAGGGGTCTCATTTGGTACTGTGAGGTTTTCAGGACCAGTAACTGTCCCAGTTTTGTCGAAAAACCTTCTCCCCTGTCTATCTGCCACTATAAAGTTTGATAAAATTTCCCACTTTCCCAACCTCCCTTTAAGCTAGACCTGGTTCAGGCAAATGAGATGGGTGAGGGGATTTCTGGGAAGGATTTTTCCTCATTGATAAAAAGAGAGTAGTAAACAAGGATAGTACTTTCTTACCACCTGGCTACCCACCTGCTTCCTGCCTTTGACTTTAGCCAAGTAAGATGGCTGCAGCTGCGACAGCCACCTTGTGACCACGAGGGCTAAGTCTCTCTTCAAGGGAGTTGCAGAGATGCCAGACTCAGTGCCATAACAGAAGAGGAAACCCAACTAAAAGGGGTTTAAACAGTAAGGACATTTATTGTTTCCTTCGTGGTAGGTGTTTCCATAATCTACAGCTAAAAACAGCCTAACAACAGCTAAAGCTCAATCTCCAAAGTTCAGAGAGCTAATGCTAAAGCCAAGGAATCTTCTCTACAGGAATTCTCTTCCTTTATGCTTCTCTGACTCTGTATATGTAGTGTATAAAGTTAAAGAAACACAAACTCCTTCTACAACTGAACAATAAGAGGTATGGATAATAGTATAGAAAAAGATGTAATGTCAAATTATGTTTAATTTCAAGAATCTTTAAAATTGACCAAATCCAGCCAATAAGATAGCAAATGCAAGACTGAGAGTAGGTCCTAAAGATGCAAATCTCTATATAACACTGAAGTCTGAATTAAGGCAAAACAATGTGAGAGCTTTGCAATCTCATACTCTATGATTTAAATGACTTAATAATAATTTAATTTGCCCCTGGTCTCCTTTAGATCCTCCTCCACCCTGAAGTCAAGCTGTGAGTGAGCACATTCTCTTATTATCTGCAAAATAACCAGCATAAACTGGGAGCAGTTCCCCGGTGCTCTGAGCTGGATCCAGACACTTCCCTTTGGCTTTCTGTATCAAGTCTCGCAGTGTAGAAAGTGAAACTCCTCTCTAACGTTCTGAGCTTTCCTGAAAGGACTTGGCCTTTTGTTCATGTTTTGCCTACATTAGAGGCAAACGTAAAGTTGGTAAAAGGCTTGGGCGTGCAGATGGCATTTTGAATATAACCCTTTAAGGTACAGAACCTATGGGATTTGAAAATCAAAATTACGTTTGCACTGGCAGCTTGTATGCAATAAGGTTCATCTCCAAGTAACTTGAAAGAGCCGAGATCCTAAGCTGCCTGAATCAGCCTTTTGAAAGGAAAAGACGAGCTCAGCAGGCCATGACTGTGTTACTTCAGCGACTACAAGATGCTCAAATGTGCCAGATCTAAGCGGAGTAACGCACTGTGATGTGTTCGGAGGAAGAATTGGATTCCACAAGACAAGAAAGCCACTGATAGAGACTTTTATGCAAGTTGATTAATAAACTTCTGAAAGGATTACACCAAAATCAATGGCTTCCTCTAGAATAACGTACAACAGGACGTGAAAACTCCACTGACATCTGGCAGCAGAATTCACTGCAGGAAGGGAGCTGGTGCAGGTAGGATGACTCACGGGGAAGAAGGTGAGATCTGGAGGGCTTGGGTATTGACTGGCCCTGCAGAAGCCTGGAAGGAAATGGCTAACTGTTCAACTCAAGGGGCATTTTTTGTGCTATTGAACGAGGGTATGAGAGGAGAGGTGGATGGGAGGGGAGAGGCGTGAAGACATGGTGTGAGGCTGAGCAACTATAGAGCATTAAGTAGTCCAAGCACAAGGATGCTTGAAGTTCAACCTGAAGTTCTTTGAGAGGTAAACTCTTGTTTGGTCTCCCTCCAAATCTCCAATACAGTTATCTGATAAACACAAACACTGCCTTTGCGTGTGAATGTTTTTTGTGGGATTTGAGGAAGGGGCTGCAACTTACATCTGAATCTGTGCAATGCAGACCAGAGATAACGTCCATGGGGTGGCAAGGCAATGAGTAGATTGAAGAGGTGGGAGCCAGAGGGGAGCATAAGAATTTAAAGGCACCCTTCCCCCACCCACATTTGCTGGAACTGTTTGGAAATCATGGAGAGGGTTTGAGGGCTTGAGTCATACCATCCCATTACTTGCATTAAGACTTGTGAGGCCCCTATTGGATGGGGAGTTGGGTGCCTTCCTCAGGCTCTTCTGTGCGCCTGTGGGGTGAGCTGAGTCCTCCGTGGCTCTGGGCGCATCCTCTACTCTCCTGCCTCCTGCCCTCTGCCCTGAACGCTGGCCAATGTGACCCGGCTTCCCGTTGGCCTTGGCTCATGGGGAGCCCAACGCAGAGCCTCTGCAGGAGGTTAGAAGGAGGGAGGAGAGTGAAGTCAGCATTTCTATTCCCCTGACCTCCTCCCTCTGAGGTCACTCTGAGTTAAATGTGGCCTTGTCTGAAGATCACTTGCTTCCTTGTATAAGGGGACTGTCTCTTTCCAGGTTTCAGTGACCATTCCTTTCTTTTCTACCTCAGCACTAGATGGGGTGATCAACCATCTTCGTTTGCTGGAACTGAGGGTGTTCCCAGGACATGGGATTTTGAGTTTTAAAACTGGGACAGTCCTGGGCAAACAGGGACAAGTTTGTTCCCTCACCCTAGGAACGGTTAATAGCTCCTCTGCTGTTTCTAACTTCAGGTTACTAAATTATCCCTTGTGGTCCCCCTACACCCCATCCCTTTCTTTGTAAATTGTCCTTTTGTCAAACAAACAAACACACTCTCCCAGAATTATTTTACTCAAGGGCGTTGTCTCTTTTCTGTTGGGACTTGACACTGGGTATCCATGAATACTCATGTCCTCTCTACTTAGGTTTCTTCTACTGCCCAATAAAAGGTTTACACTAGAACATTCCCTTACATCTTTCCGGCTCCAACATCATGAAGTTGTTGAAAAGAACATCATGATCTTTATCTCTCTTTTTTTAAAATTTATTTACTTTTTATTTTTGGCTGCGTTGAGTCTTCGTTGCTATGCACTGGCTTTCTCTAGTTGCAGCGAGTGGGGGCTACTCTTCGTTGCCGTGCTCAGGCTTATTGTGGTGGCTTCTCCTGTTGCGGAGCACAGGCTCTAGGCGCGCAGGCTTCAGTAGTTGTGGCGCACGGGATCAGTTGCTCCGCGGCATGTGGGATCTTCCCGGACCAGGGCTCGAACCCATGTCCCCTGCGTTGGCAAGTAGGTTCTTAACCACTGCACCACCAGGGAAGCCCCGATCTTTATCTCTTAAAATTTTGTAACTCTACTTAATTCATACTGTCATCTTCTGGTAATTCTGCCTAAAGAATTCTTGAGGGCATCCGATTACCAGGCCTCAGCTCTGCCCTGGGGAAACTGAGATGCAGGGTACATAGTCCCGGCCCTGGAGAGGGTCATGTGTGGTCTAGGGGGAGGGAAAGAGGGAGATGCCAGACTGTCAGCAGATTATTTCAGCACAATGTGCTACATATATGCTAAACGAGATTTATACAAGGTGTCCTAGAAGCCCAAAGAGGGGTAGCCAACTAAGCCTAGGAGGTCACGGAAGGCTTCCTGGAGGAAGGGACACCTGAACTGAGTTTTAAATAAGGTGTAGGGCCCAGGTGTTGGGGCAGAGGACATGAAAAGGGCAGACAGAGTATTCCTTGCAGAGGCCTGGAGGAGGCCAAGGACATAAGTCCTAAGAGGAATATGGGAGGATTTGGGGGTGGAGTAAATTAGCTGTTCAGTTTGGGTGGACCCTAAGATGTGAGGCAGGAGATGAGTCTGGAGAAGTAGGCAAGGCCAGATTATAGAGGGTCTGGCAGGCTGCTGAAGAAGGTGACCCTTTACCTTGTGGATGACGGAAAGCCACTACATGATGAGCTTTGTCATTGAGCAGGGTGATCTAATATTTAAATATCCAGTTTCTTTCTGAAAATTAAACACAAAGAGCCCCTCTGAACCACCACCAACAAAAAATAATGTGTGTTCAGCAAACTTCCTGAGGTCTTGCTCATACAATGGAACTTGAAATCCACATTTTTAGTTATATGAAATGATCAAGTGATGCTGCTATTAGGAAAAGTCATCAAACTCTGCCCCAAAGCCTTCTCTGCAGGAAAAATAGCAGATACTAGGCTTGATAGATTCACCTTGATTGTCTTCATTCATTTATTTCAATATTCATTTTGGTTCACCCAAATTTTGAGGTTTTGAGGACAAAAACTATATCTTATTTATATTTGCCTCACCAGCAATTAAGACATTGTTTGGCACATGGAGGGGTCAATAAATATTTGTTCCATGAAAAATGTCTGTTCCACTGAGTGCCTGCTGAACAGTAAGTACCAGCTGCACTAAGGCCAAGAAGTAGAGTAACAAGACCCAAAGTTTCTGTCCTCAGTACATTAAAGGCTGCGGGTGGACCTTGAATTGAACAAACCCACTATAAAAGGACATTTTTGTTCTTTTAGTGAAATTTGAATGTGGAGTGGGTACGAGATGAAATCATTATTATTTTGTTAGGTGTAATAACAGCATTGTGGTTGTATGACAAAACATCTTTTTAAAATGGTAAAATTCAAAGTATTTAGAGTGAAATAACACAATGTCAGGAATTTACATTAAAATATTGTCACTTATGCCTCAAAAAGTTTGTTTAAAAACAAAAAAAATATATAAATTACTGCCAAAACAAGAAAGAAAGAAAGAGAGAAAGAAAGAAAAGAAAGAAAGAAAGAAGGAAGGAGAGAAGAGAGGAAGGAGGGAGAGAAGGAAGAAGTTAGCTGGTTCCAGTCTAGGAGAAGCTTCTAGATTTGAAAACGCAACATTTGCAGTGTTATATACACTGGTGAGTAAATTCGTTTTGCGATGGGGCGTGAAGAAAAGCATAATTACAGTGTGGGTAGAGACCAAGAAGCATGAATCCTAGAAGAGGTATATTTTGAGTCAGGTCTCTTAGGTTCATAACAAGAGCTCATGTCAAATTGAAGCCACCCTTTCCTGTTCTCTATTTTAGTAGAACAATGTTTCTCACTTCCTCTCCAAGTATAGCATCCTTTAGAAGAAACATAATGGGGTAAGACACTCTCTTGTGACAACTTGGTTACAATAAATAAAAATGATCTGAGTAGTTATCTAGAGATGATGTTCCTTGGTGGCTAACCGTGTGACCCTGGTTACTGACAATAATAACATGATTGTTTATTTCCCAAATTCATGAAAATCTTACAGAGTATCTACTCTGTCTTGAGTGATGCATTAGGCATGGCAGCAGAAAACAGGACAAAGTTCCTGCCTTCATGATGCTTACATGCTTGGGCACTATGGTCATAGTTTACAAACAGCTTTTGTGTATAGGATTGTTTTCTTGGCTTCGATCTTGAAAACAATCTGGTGAGGTTAGCTGCGGTTTATATGACCTTCCTTTCAAACGTAAGGGTGGGTTGGTTCATGCCTTGCTCATGGTCACGCTAATAAATGGCAGCAAGTATGATTCAAACTTGGATCTTCTCACTTGGAGTCCAGCCCTGTCCCCAGCGCACCACAGGCTGCTCTTTCTTATGTTGCATCTGTGAACCAAAATGCAATGCAGGTGCCATGTGCACATGGCTGGATGTCTAGAAGGGGGGAGCAGTGCCAGTTCTTCTGGCCACAAGCACACTTTCTACTTGGAGCTGCTCTGTGGTGCAGCTCTGAGGGCGGCTCTGTTAACTACCAGCACGTTGTGACACTCCAGGGGAGATTTTCTGTTACCAGTTAATTATCACTTAAATTTGTCAAGAAGGGAAAAAGCGCCTCTCACATCTTATTTTAAAATATAAAAAACCTTGGAAAAGTTTGAGGGTGATTTGCTGCTCTTCCAGCTCCACAGGCGGCCTCAGCCAGACCTGAAACAAGTATTGGCAGAAGGGCTGTCAGTGTGGTGCCCCTGAGGCACTCCACGGGGGTGGCAATCCCAGGCCGGAGACTGTACACCGAATAAGATGCAAACGACACTGGTGAGTGCCTGGGAAGGGAAGAGAGAGGATGGAAATGGAAGATGGATCTCAAAGCAATGAACTGGAAATGATTTGTACCCAGAAGGGTTGCTGATGCCAAGAGAATAAAGCCAGACACAAAAGACCACATATCGTAGGATTCCATTTATGTAAAATATCCAGAGCAGACAAATCCATAGAGGTAGATAGAAAACAGATTAGTGGTTGCCAGGGGCTGGGAAGCGGGGAGGAAGGATGGGGATGCAGTCGTGGGTCCTTAATGGGTATAGATTTCCTTTTCGGGTGATAAAGATGCTCTGGAACAAGGTGGTGGTGAAGGTTGCACAATATTGTGAACGTACTAAATGTCACTGATAGTAATTTTTATGTTAGGTGTATTTTACCAAGTTAAAAAAAAATATATATATATATATACACACACACACACACATAAACTTAAAAGAATCATCTTACTGGTTGGTTAATCTCAAAACTATTATAATTTTGCAACACACCTGATGAGTGGTCATCCAGATTTTATCAGAATATCTTCTCTGAGAAGAGCATTGTCATCTCAAAATTAAGCTTATTTCATTTTAGGAAGCCTTGATTGTTAGAAAGTTCACTATTAAAGTGACTTAAAAATCTACGAGAGCGAGAGTGACAGAGAGAGAGAGAGAGAGAGAGAGATTGCCCAGTGATTAGGATGAAAGGGTATCAGGTACCTCAGACATTTCCCTCATTTATATTTATATCTGTGCCTTGAGAGACTGCAGTTGCATTTCTGGGCAAAGGGCAACAGTCTTGCAAAGACAGCTGAGTGAGAGTGTGCTCCAATCTAGAGCGGAGTTGCTACATTTTGGGATGCAGAAGTTCTGTCTGGGATTATTCCAGACCTTGGACTGTAGATTATTCAAAATCTAACTTTATGGAGCACTGCACCTGATAGACAGGAATCTAGGAAAAATTTCAGAATTTTCTGTGGGAAGAAATATACACCCATGCTCGTTTTAAGATGAGAAAATAGGTTCCCACCTGAAAAAAAATGCATGAGAAAAACCACATTACCAGAAATCTTATGGGTTTTATAAGCAGATCTACAATACAAAGTCTTTAAATGATGAAACCCCCAAGGACTTTGATTTGACTTATAAAATATAATTTGTCCACTTTTCCAAAAAACGTCTGCTGTGTAAATTCAAGCACCCATGCGCCTTTCCCTTTATTTATATGCTATAACCTAAATAGCACAGACACATACATAGTTTAATATTAGGAGAGATTAATAGTCTAGAAATTATTTTATAATCTGGTTTAATTAATAGTGAAAAAAATCAGTAGAAAAAAGTAAGTGGTTCCCTCTGAGCAGGGCTCAGGGAGTACTGGTGGGAAAGGACGCTAGCAGTTTATTTTGATTCTGATTCACCCAGGGCAGGGCTCCCAGTCCCAGCTCCCTTTCGCGCTTCTCACAGCTCCTCGGAAGTGCCCTGAGTAATGAGGGCTCCCTTCTATGGGGGTGCCAAAGAGCTTTGTGGCAGAACAAAGGAAGATGTGAATTTTGTCCCTGGGAACTAGCGCTGTTTTTTATTTTGAAAGCCCTGCTTTTAGATGGTTCCCAGCATAGGAACATTTGAACAATGTCTTATCTTTTATCATCACTGCAGCGGAAAAATACTAGCCTGAGGCTGTGGGCTGCTTAAAGCTGTCAGAGCCTGCCCACCTTTCGTATTTCGTGATGACTTGATGACGTTAGAAGCTTTCTGCCACCCATACTCAGATCTGACTCAACATGGGAAGAATCCAGAAATACCAGAGCAATTCAGGAAAAACGGAAGAGCAGCAAGGGAGAAGCCAAGAGGAGAGGAAGCTTTGTTTTCGACCCGGATTGAAGGAGACAGAACCAGGTTAAGACACAAAGGATGTGAAAAACATTTATCTTTCCCAGAAAGTGGTGAAAGCTGGGGAACACAGGACCCACGCAAAGCTCCTATTCACTGAAGCTTCGAGGCCTATGATTTTCTCTAACTGTGGGAGGGGCAGGTGGTTTGAGATTAAGGAGAGGCCCAGAACGCAGTGTGATGGTGACAACTTTGCTTCTCCCTCCCTTCCTGTGGATTGATTAGGCAGGCGGGCAAATCGGTGTGCAAAGAATAGTTCTGCTGGATAACAGCTGCGTCAGTGGCACGTTATGCAGTTTTGCAGGCACATACTGATCTGCAGTCGCAGAGAAATGAAATTATATGAGGCCAAGGGCTCTGCGGTGCCAGCTTCAGGGCTAAGCGTTGGCCTGGCCACTCTCTGCTCCCGGAAGGGTTTTATTTGCAGTCTGTCTCACAGCCTGCAGTTCCCTGCTGTGCCCTCCCTAGCCCGGAGGTGGTGTTTACTCACTCAGGTGAAGAGGACATTTTAACTCTCCATCTTCTCCTCCAGCGTGCAGTATTGATTTTCTGCTGGAAGGAAGGAAGAAAGACCTTTCTTCAAAGTACCTTTGGAGGCAGAGTTGGCCGTGGATCGGGTTTAGTGAGAAAGGATCCATATTCAGGGAACGTGGAATCTCTTTCTCAGTTGCAAATTGTGTTTGTGCAATTTACTAGTCATAACAAGTTCATGTTTCACTGTTAGTTGTTCAAGAAAAATCCAACAGATTGAAGCTGCTTCATCACTTGATTAGTCTAAACAAGTTCGGATAATTAGCTTGGCTAATTAATACCTATGTCTAGTGTGCAGTTTGAGTTGACATATTTTGAAGGTGGTGACAGTTCAAAAATGTAGAAATAATTACTCCATAAAACTGGGCATGAGGCATAGTTCCATGGGATTTCACCTTGAATATGCAAATGCTCTCCCTTTTGAAATGTGATTTGCAACAATGAGGAGTATTTGAAAATTCTCCAATCTGGAAATGCTTTTTTTTTTTTTTCAGGAGTTTATGGAAACGCTGATCCTGCCTTAAAGGCATAAAATGCTTTCCAGTAACATCTAATAAAGGAAAAAAATGAACAGAGCTATCTCTTGCTCTAAAAACTCAGGTATATAGTATGCTGAATTTGTAGTCTTGATAAAGCAGAGAATTTGTTTTTTATTACTTTGAAATTAAGTGCTCAAGTTCAATGCCTCCCCATCACTTCCCAAATTAAGTACAGATTCCCCAGCCTGGGTTTCAAAAGGCCTGAACCACATACCCAACCTCTACAGGCCAAATGTGAGATTGCAACGTACTTTTATTAAATATAAATACCACAAGATACTGTACTTAGGTGTAGGGGAAATTCCGGAGGCCATGAGTGAGAGGAAAAGACAGGAGACCAAAGGAAAACAGATTTATCGATTCATTGATTCCTTCGAGGTCTATTTCCTGAGAAGTAACCGAAGGAGATGCATGGTGAATGGTACTCAAAAGAATCATAAAATGAGAAAAATGTCATTAATAAGTTATTGGCAGCTGGAGGTGGAAATACTAATTTACTCTGCAGCATGCCTTCTTTGTTTCGGAAAGGACCAACTTTGGTGGTGCCACGTAGTTATTAAGATGTTGGGCAGAGAATTCCCTGGCGGTCCAGTGGTAAAGACTCCGTGCTTTCACTGCCCAGGGCCCGGGTTCGATCCCTGCTGAGGGAACTAAGATCCCACGAGCCGCGCAGCGGGGGCCAAAAAAAAAAAAAGATGTAGGGCAAATGTGGATTGGGACCAAGGAGGGTTCTTGGAGGAAGGGAACAAATCCCTTTGCGTTGAAGTTTAACGTTCTGTGTCTGATGGGTTGAAGTGACCATGACTGAGGACAGCTGTTTATAAATAAAGATCTCAAGAGGAAACTCATCTTAAGGAAGAAGGCAGTCTAGAGTGGTGGCCAAGGCAGCGCATCATTAGAAAAAGACACAGGGCATCAGGGCATGGCTGATGCTAGAACACCTCTTGGCCAAGGAGCGTGTGTGTGTGTGTGTGTGTGTGTGTGTGTGTGTGTAAACGTAAAGAGCTGAGTCAACAACAGATTATGGCTTTGGAAGGCCAGGCCAATCACAGAGTTCTGTGAGCACTGCTGTGTGTGAGCCTGGAGCAGAGATGCTCCTCCAGACCTTCCCTCACCTGAGGAAATACCGTCACGGCAGCAAGTTCCTGTGGCCTGAGCATGACCAGGAGTGGACGGGGCTGCTCGGGGCTGCCAGTGCCTGGTAGAGGGCACTTTTTTTGACAGAGACTCCATGTTGCACAGCATGGGGCTTTTCAAAATATAGGCACGATTTTCCAGCTTATTGGAGTTCCTGACTTATCTTGTAGCTGGGGGGTTGGGAGGAGACTTTCTATTGAGGAAGGCATGCATTATTGAGATAAATGGAAATAGGGATCTGAGATGGTTGGTTTTAAAATAAAATTAAATGTGACCTAATCTTTCTTGTGCCCCAAAATGGGCAAATCAGTCAGGGCTCTTCACACAAACTCTATCTATCTATCTATCTATCTACCTATCTATCTATCTATCTATCTATCTATCTATCTTCTATCTATCTATCTTCTATCTATCTATCTATCTCCTATCTATCTATCTATCTTATCTATCTGGCCTATCTGTCAGAAATTATACCAATAGGAAGGGAGAGAGACAGAGAAAGAGGGAGAGATTTATTTTATGGAATTGGTTCATGTGATTATGGGGGCTGCCAAGCCCCAAATCTGTAGGGCTGGCAGGAAGTCTGGAAATTTAGGTGAAAGTTGATGTTGTAATTTTGAGTCCAAGATCTGTAGGGCAGGACAGCAAGCTAGAAACTCAGGCAGGACTTCTATGTTACAATCTTTTAGGCAGAATTCCTTCTTCCTTAGGAATCCTCAGTTTTTGCTCTTAAGGCCTTTAAATGGTTGGATGAGGCCTACTCACATTATGGAGGATAATCTACTTTACATAAAATCAGCTAATTGTAAACGTTAGTACATCTACAAAACATCTTCACAGTAATATCTAGACTAGTATTTGACCAAACAACAGGGCATCTATAGTCTAACCAAGTTGAACTGTAAAATTAACCATCACACTGGGGAAACAGGCCAGGCTGGCCATTTACCAAAGAAACTTCCAACTTGATAATGGAATAGTGAATTTATGACAAAACGAAGTATGCAAAGTAGTATGTGGTATGTGTCATAAAAGGGATGCAAACTAAGTGATATAGGGGTTCTGAGGAGTGGGAGCTGGCAAAAACCTGGGGGTGACCCAGACAAGGACATTTCGGATAGAAGCAAAGGCCAGAACAGTTTCAGAGGAAAATCTCAGAGGAAAACATTGAATTGACATAGCAGAGCATAGCATGAGACATGTAGGAAAGCACTAGAAGACTGCAACAGACAGGACACTGAGACTTAAATGGAAAGAGAGGGGGGCTGGTGGGAGTTTCTGAACACGGGAGTGCTTTTGTATACAGTTACAGGGGGTTAAGGGTGTCATGGAAGGCTTGATTTTTTTAATATGGTAGAAATGTGATTAGAATTGTGCTCCAGGAAGACTACTATAATAAAGGTTTTCTGGATAAATGTGACAGAAAGTGATTCAGGATAAACAGTTGGAAGGCTCATAGCTATTATGCAGTGAAGGATGGAAATCAAGGTTGAAGCTGTAGCAATTAAATTAAGGGGTCATGTTTTAAAGATATGACAGAAGTCAATCTATAGGACATGTCAATTAATTGAGGGTAAAGCAAACAGGAATGGGAAGAGTAAAGGCAGATATTAATATTTCCAGACAATATGAATGAAAAAGTAAGGGTAATACTAACAGGACTAGAGAATTCAGGAAGAGAAACTGGTATGGAAGACAAGGTAATGATTTCATCTTCTGACATCTTGAGTTTGACATGCTGGAGGGACAATCTGGTGAAATTCTTTAGAATCCAGTTATAAACATGGTCTGGAACTCAGGAAGGAGGTCAGGATTAGAAATCTATGTTTGTTTCTAACGATTGTCTAGGTTAAGGTATGTCTGTGATACTCCCATGGTGGAGTCTTTGCCCTTCCAGGCAAATATCTCTTCATATTTACAAGGACAATACCATAGAGTGGTTAAAATTTTTCTTTTGGCTTCAGCGAGGTCCTACCCAGTTATTTACAGACTCTGTAAACATTGGGGGTGTTACTGAGCCTCCTTCTGCCTTGGTTTCTTTATCTGTAAGTTGGGAACAATAACATCAGGATGGTTGTATTTGCTAAGTTAATACGCATGAAATACCTGGCTGGGCTACTGTTATGCTCCTGGGACTCTTAACAGAGGTGCCTTTCCTCCTGCGGCTCAGATCCTCACCTGTGGATACCAGACATTCCTCCCTCTCCTGCCCACCCCAAATCTCACGTGAAACTCCTTTTCCTCTGCCAGTACGAGGTGAATTCACCTGGAGTGGTGAGAAAGTGCAATCCTTACCTGTCTGTCTATGGATATTCTTCTTTATTCTCCTCTGTATCTTGAGAGATTAGTTGATGATGTGAAGGTTGGGTTGTACCCTTAGCCTGAGGATGTGTATCTCTGGTTTAGGTCCACTTATATAGACAGAAAAGAAGTTTTCTTTACCTGTTCCCTGGAAGAAGAAAAATCAATCCTTAATCAGACAAACGTACTTGTGTAGAGATGATGGCTGAAGCTGCAGGAGTGGATGGCATTGCCAGTGGAGTGGGTGTAGAAAAAGAAGAGCATCTAGAACAGAACCTTGGTGGATACTATCATTTTTGAGTCTTGGAGAAGAAAAACTTGCTATAGTTATCACTAATAAGACAACCATAATTAATAGCAAGAGTCTTATTTCTTTTGTTCACCGCTGTATCCCCAGCATTTATTCATTCAACAAATACTTATTGATATCTATGAAATATAAACCACTAAATAGGCATTGTGCACATAGCAGTGAACAAATTAGGCAAACAATTTTGGCTTTCATGGAGCTTAGACTGTAGTAGGCACTTTAAAAAATACTTGTTAAATGAATGAATAAATATTTGAACAAGAAGCATGTCTGCAGAAAGGGGGCCTCTAGTATGTGCAAGCACTGCATTTGGTAGGCACTGGGAAGTCTGTAAAGGAATAAAGATAGGAGGTAATTCTTGGAGGATGGACAGGATTTAGAGGAATGGAAAGAAGGGCGAATGTTCGGAAGACGGATGCAGGGAGAGCACAGAGATGGGTATTTGCATGATGTCTTTAAGGAGTAAGAAGACAGTGGCTGGCAAGTTTGGGGGAGCATTCAGCTGCCCACAGGAGTGGAGAGGCAGAGAGTAGAGATAATGAGGTCAAAGAACTTGACTCATGTTGCAAAATAAAGAACATGAGGTTCCTATTTTGCGCAGGAGCCTTCATCCATCATCTCCAAATCAACAAATTTGACCATTACAGCATTTGCTGGTCAGTAAGGAGAGGAAACTAGCATCTGTTAAGCTTCTACCAAGTGCCAAACATTAGATCAGCAGCTATGCGTATATGGGACTTAAATGAATTTATCTCCACAACATTCATGTGCACAGCCATCCTATTTCTTTTCTTATTAAATCAGGTTTTATCTGGATTGGCTCAGACCAGCCAGGGTTGGTGAGAAATTGAATTTCCGTTTTTGCTGGAGAGGAATAGGCTTCGGCTCCCTTGCGGGGCGGGGCGGGGGAAGTGCCGTAGCCTCAGGATCTGCACAAGCCAGGAAGCTTAAAAAGGACTTCTGGTGTTTGGTCCACTGTTACTAAGACGTTTATATTGTGTCTCCTCTCTTCGTCAGCTTAGTGCCTGGACCATTGCTCCTGCCTCCCAGCCTTGAGGTGCTTGATGTCAAGTCCCCACTCATCCACTGGGGACCTCCAGTAGGGCTTCTGCCATCTTTAGGAGCAGGTTTCTGGCTCTCCTCCCGGCCCCAGTCTTCTCAGTACCTGGGGTGGGACACTCGTTTCCTCATCAAAGCACCTGCTCCCCCCCATCTCTCGTCCATAACTGCCCTCCCATACTCTCCTGTGCGGAGGTTGTCTTCAGGGCAGCTCATGCAACCAAAGAAAAAGTTCTTTCCCTCTGTGGTCAAGAAGTCTAAGACACGGGCCTATTCTGCCAGGACATGGGAGGGGGAGGGAAGAGGGGAAAAAAGAAAAAAAAATCAGTTCATTTTCTGGCATTTCCTAGAGAAGCAAGAATAATACAAAAATTAATATGCCAGTGTGTTATCTCGCCATATGCATTATCTCCTCTAATCCTCCAAATCACAGCATGAGATAGGTACTGTTACTAAGATTTTATGGAAGAATTAATTCATTCAATAAGTATTTATTCTCTCTGCCTTACAGTGTCCCAGGCTCTGGAGAACAACAACAACAACAAAAAACCCAGCAACAACAAAAAACAGTGGGGCTTCCCTGGTGGCGCATTGGGTGAGAGTCTGCCTGCCAGTGCAGGGGACACGGGTTCGAGCCCTGGTCTGGGAAGATCCCACACGCCACGGAGCACCTGGGCCCGTGAGCCACAACTACTGAGCCTGCGCATCTGGAGCCTGTGCCCCGCAACAAGAGAGGCCGCGATAGTGAGAGGCCCGCGCACCGCAATGAAGTGTGGCCCCCGCTCGCCGCAACTAGAGAAAGCCCTCGCACAGAAACGAAGACCCAACACAGCCAAAAATAAATATAAATAAATAAATAAATTTATAAAAAAAAAAAAAACAGTAAATAAGACAGAAAAAAATCCAAATGAAGACACTAAGTCTCTGAAAGTAAATACTGTGCTTGGGATCACATAATCCATAAGTGGAAAAGCTACGATGAGCCCAGGACTATTTCTCCAAAGTCCACACCATTTTATGCTGCTTTTGCAATATGAGTTATTCTGCAGAAAACTGCTTGGGCTTTTGACAGACTTCTTGGGAGAATAAAGTGTGATAATAATAGTACTTATCATGTAGTGATTGCCTATCGTGTAGCAGGCAATGGAAGAGATTGCCGGCAGTATCTCATTTAATCCTCACAAGAAACCCACATTGTCATTTTTCATGGTTCAAGGAAACTGAAAATTAACAGCACGTTTCTTGCCAAGATCACTGGACCAGCATGTGAGTGAGCAGAACTTCAATCTAAATATCATTATTCCAATCTGGGGTGCTAAAGAGTACTGTTCCTCATCCTGATTGCCTTGGGGTCTTGTTAAGTAGAAGCTCCTCCTTTCTCCCATCTTGGTTCTGCCTCCGGCTGGGAAACCTGTGGTGGGTCGGGTATGGATTAGCCAGCTTCTCATTCTTGTTCCTCAGTTACCAGCATCTACTGTTTTGGGTTTCTGCAGGTCTGGTTATAGAGGTCAGAGAGGACAGGCAAGGCACAGGGAAAGTCTTATGACTTGATCCCTTTCGTGGACAGTGAACGTCCAGCATTAATTCTTTATCCCAAGGGTCCCTACAGACGTTTCTTGTGGGCCCCCCACTCTGGACTAGGCTTCCAGAGGCCCCTTTGGGTAGCCCAGACTCTATTTAGACTTCTCAGACATAATTGAGGGGCTGGTCCCTACAGCCTTTAAACTCCGAAGAATACATGTTTCACTCTCTAAATGGTTCTTTTGAAGCCCCCTTACCTGGTTTAATGTGGCAAAGGGCAGGATCACCTCCTTGTCTTCTGCCCTGGATGGGTGACCCAGAGGGAAGGGAAAAACCTGACCCAAAGTCATCCTCATTGCCTGCCTCTGCAAAGGCTCAGTGAATTTCTTAGTGTCTTTTACACACCCTGGAGCTGGAGGGTGGGCTAAGGTGGCAGGAGTATCCCAGTGGGACCTGCACAGATTGTGAGACTATTTGGAACCTCTGCTGAAAACACACAAAAAGTGTCATTTAATATCCAGTTTGCATTGGTCCCAGAAGCTGCTTAAGGATGCACAAGATCATAGGCTTTGGAATCAAATTGCCCAGGTTTGCATCTTTTTTCTTTTCCTTACTAGCTATATGAAGTGAGGCAATTATTAACTTTTATGTATATCCATTTTCTCTGCATATCCATCTATAAGACAGGGATTCTACCTACCAACCTCATAAGGTTGTTGGAAGAATATAGGAGGCAAATACGTGTTAACTGAAGCACAACGCCGGTCATGTGGCTAATGTCCCCAAACTGAGCTGTTATTATTCTCACCACGTTGTCCTGTACATCAATTTCTGAGACAGATTGAAGATAAACACTTCTGAGTTTAGAGCACAGGCTTTTGTAAAACCGAAACTCAAGAGGCAGATATAAGAGGTAAAATATATATGAGTTCTTTTAGAACTATGGCTTAATTGGATTTAGGGCTGCCATGATTTCATTTCCCTTTCGAGAAAGGGAGTTTGCTGTCTAGTTTGGGCTGCTGTATTTCTTTCAGTGTGGTGTTACTATTTTCAGGTTGATCAGAAGCAATGTGCCGTGGTAATTAAGCCAGAAGACACCGGGGCAGTCAGACTTAGCCTCTGATCTCGGCTCTGACACTTGATAGCTACTATGACTTTTTGCAAGTTACTTAATTTCCTCATCTGAAACACAAAAACAATACTTGTGCTTACTTCATAAAGTTGTTGTGAGGATTAAATAAGATAATGTAGGTAAAGAGCCTGGCACAAAGGTGGGCTCAAAAAATGGTAGCAATGGTATGGTAGATGGTGCTAGAGTTTGGTTATTGATCATGGATTAGAAGCAAAATGTCTTTTGACTTTTGTTGTCAACAGATCTAAATTGTTAGAACTAATCTCCCCAAAGTAGGTTGGATCTGCTACAGAAAAATTTGAATGTATTAGACTATGAACACACAATCTCAAAAGCTGACATAATGATTGGTGCTGGTGGAGAGGGGTCTGGTTGACTTATTGAGAAAGGCTCAGGTTTCATCTAAATCCCTAAAAATAGTGCTAGAAACAGGGACGGACCATGGGGGTTCAAGGCCCCTCACTGGGAGGTGGAGAGCTCTCTGCTTTCCTCTCAGACTTTGCCAAATGTTTCTTCCACCTTCTCTTCAAAGTATGAGCCTGTTGGTCTCAAAGTCATCCCAGAAGGCCCTTCCCTCAGTCCAAATCCTTGGCATTTATCTGACCATTGGCTTAATCCAGTTCAGGTTAGGATATGCATTTTGTGTCTATTCTTAGTTGTGCTCAGTTCTTTTTACCATATCTTCCTCTTCAGAATATAGTGGAACTGCTCTGGGGACAGATGTAATGAGCCAGGCTCTGACTCTCTCGGCTCCACTCTGTTCTGAAGAGACTCTGCCTAAGCTGCTTTCCTCAGAGGATGCCATCTAGGCTGGGTGTCATCAATGCTTGTTAAATCCCAATATGCACTGATCTTATCTACTTTCTAGCAATATTTTCTTCCGTCCTCACCTTGTAGTTTCGAGTCTGGGCTGGTCATGGCTGAGTGGTTTACCCAGAGGACACAACGATCAAATTGTTACCTAACGCAAGTCCATGTGCCTAGCGCACAACGAGGCCAAAGAAACCAAAATGTCGAAGTTTGGAGCAGAGAAAAGTTTATTGCAGGCCCGAGCAAGGAGATCGGGTGGTTCTTGCCCCCCCAGACCCTGAACTCCCTGAAGGGTTTCAGCAAAGCCTTTTTAAAGGCAAAGTGAGGGAGGGGTGTCTCAGGGTACATGATCAGCTTGTGCACAATTCTCTGATTGGTTGATGTTGAGGTAACAGGGCAGTTAACCATTATCAATTCTTAGGCATCTGTAGGTCTGGGGGCTACATGCTCACGATCATCAAGTAGTTAATTTCTTCCATCTGGCAGTGGTTTCTATTTATTTATTTTTTTAAACTATTTATTTATTTATTTAGTTAGTTGAGGCATGCGGGATCTTTCGTTGTGGCACGTGGGCTCTTTGTTGCAGTGCGCAGGCTTCTTTCTACTTGTGGCACACAAGCTCTAGAGCGCACGGGCTCATTAGTTGCAGCGAGAGGGCTCTCTAGTTGTGGTGTGCGGGCTCAGTAGTTGCAGCACGCGGGCTTTAGTTGCCCTGCGGCATGTAGGATCTTAAGTCCCTGACCAGGGATCGAACTGGCGTCCCCTGCATTGCAGGATGGATTCTTAACCACTGGACCACTGGGGAAGTCCTCTGGTGGTGTGAAAAACTCAGGAAATATGTATGAGATACTATTATCTGAGTACTTCAGAGAGGAGCTAGAGCAGAGTGTATGGGAGAGGGCTCTAACCCGAGAAGGCCCCATAGGGTCCTACTTGGTTACAATATGGCCCCGTTGATTGGGTCGATTGGGATCCTGTAGATCTTCCTTCTGGTAGTGCACTTTGAGCTGGTATTCCTTCTTGCTGGTGCTCCGTCCCACAGGCTCCAGGGTGCTGGTTGTCCAAGGACGCCCCCCCCCACCCCCCCAGGGCTTTTGGATGCTGCTTGGGGGACTGTCATTCTCTTTTTCACAAGTTGTCTTCCTCATGTGCTTATCTTCAGATAAAGATTAATAACACAATTAGGAGCTCAGATTTTTATAATTTTTTTAGAGAGAGAAGTAGAGAAAAAGAAAGAGGGAGAGACAGACAGACAGGGAGAGAGCAACTTCTGTACGACAAGAGGTCTTCTTGTCACATCAGAATCATCCGTAGAGCTTTTAAACATACATGCCTGGCCCCATCTCAGATTTTTTTCTGGGCACCCATCTAAGTTTGTTGACTATGAATATTTGTTGATACCAGTCTTTCCACTTGTGTAGTTTCCCTGTCTGGATCCTCTGAGAGGCATGAAAGAGGCAGTGAGGTGGACTCAGCCACAGATGGAAGTTAGACAGGAGAGTGGATGAAGAAAGGACAAATGAGCAAGGATATTGAGTATGTGGACAAGGGGGTGATTGAAAGATATAGAATCAATAAAGATGGGAGAGCTGTTGAAGATCCTGGTGAGGTCTCAGAACAGGTATAGTGAAGCTGGTTGTGCAGGTCACTGGAAGGAGAGGAGGATGTTATCAGAGCGTGACATTTTTCCGAATTAGGATTCGGAGGGAAAAAACTGCAAAGACAGGACAATAATTCAGGTATGCAATAATCAATATAAATGAGCCTCTGGTAATCTGAAAATGGAATGATTTCTCAATCACCCCAGGCTTTAATTCAGTCCTTACCTTTCCTCCTGGTTGCATTACAGTCTCTATTTAACCTCTGATCCCCTTATTTTGGTGTCTCCAGTTTATAGCTTTTCCCATGTCCCTTCAACTATTGACAAAACTTGGACTCTCTGGCTTTGAACCTCGGTGATAGATTTCTATCCTTCTATTGGTATTTCCTACTGCTGGCTGCTCCAGGGAACCATCTGAATGAAACCCTGGCCCTTACACCACATATCAACACTGATTCCTTACCTGGGTCTACCTTGGCCTTTGCAAAAAGTATTGGGTACCAGGTTTCTTGCCTTAGTCCAGTGCTTTTCTTCACACACACACACTGTCATGTTCTCCTACATGCTTCAGAGCCTGGCTTTCTGTTTGTGACTAAGGACCCAGTTTCACCCTCTGGTCATGCACCCTTTAGAGCTCTCTCTTTGGGTTCCACTGACTCTCCAGATCTTCACTCAGTTGCCTTGAGTAGTGATATGACAGCACTATGGGGGTGACCTGTCTGTTGCTGCTCTCAGCTTTTCTCTAGCTAAGTAGCCCTATTTGAGCTCAGCTCTTGAAATATTTCTGAGAATTTTCTCTTGCTTAACTTGTTTGAGATCAGTCAACTCAACTGATTTTCCTAATTCTGAAAGTGATCAATAAATGACTCAGGAAGCCACAGAAAAGACAGTTAGTGTGGAGGCAGAAGATCCATCCTCATGTGATACTGGTGCTGATTTGGGTAATTTTGCATTGACTTGAGTCAGAATGGGAGTGTGCTGTGCTTTAGAACATGAACAAGGTGACAAGAAATAAGGTTAGCTGCTTTCAGGAGTCACTGGCACTCAGTCTATATTTGGAATCCAGGAACTTTTAGTGAAAAATGGTATTTCTTACCAGGCTCCATGCAACCTTACACTTACCCAAACCTGTCGTTAGACGTTAGTAAAAAGGCAAAGATTTCTACCACAAACACATCTTCCCGGAGATCTAGGGTAATGGTAACAAGATGGCAACAACAAGGGATACACTTTGTTAAATTTCTGTTGTTTTATTGTTTAATTTACTTTAAACCTATGTGAGATGCTACTAACTAAGGCACTTGTAAATAACTAGAGTGGTAGAAAGAACACAATCTTGAATGAGGCAGATTTGATTTTGAATTAGAGCCCACCCCTATGCACTATGTCATCCGGGACAAGTTCTTACTCTCTCTGAGCCTCTGTCTCCTCATTGGTAAAGTGGAGGTATAGTACCTGCCTTACCCAGTTGGCAAAGTGCCTACCACATAGGAGATACTCGTGGATACTATGGATTGGCTATTCAACATCCACTCCTAACGCCCTATGCGGTACCCCCTCATTGCAGAGGCTGGAAAGCTGAAAAGGAAATTTCTCAGACTCTCTTGCAGCTAAAGTTCTGGATTTGATTTCAGTTCCATCAACTACATGCACCCAAATAAGATTTGAATATGGAACAGAGTTAAGGGGAGAGAGAGAGAGAGATTGCAGGAGGTAAAGTGCCCGCTTTGCTGACACAGACTGTGACGGAGACAAGGTGACAGCTGTGAACAGCTCCCCGAAGGAGTGGCTTTCTGCAGCAGCAGGGTCCACTTTCCTTATTATGGGGATTCTGGGGGCTGGGAGTTGTTCCTGGAAGTTTAGTCTAGAGTTCGCTCCCCTAGCCCTTCCAGTAATTGCGGAAGCCCCTGAATACCTGATATAAATCTCTTTATGCTGAAATTGGTAATAACAGTTTCTGCTACTTAAAACTGTAACTGAAACAAAACTGAGTGAATGGTAGCCAAACAGCAGCTAGTCTCCTCCTCCTCCTTATGATGACATATACACTGGGCTATATGTAGGTTCTATATAGGTTGTAGGAAATGCAACAAGGGATGGGGCACAGTTCCCCTTCCTAGGGAGCTTATTGTTTTGTGGAAGAGACACACTTGCAAGTGAACACACTTTAAGATAATCTAAGCACCATGTTATCACCAAACTGCTTTGAGAACCAAAGGATGGGGTAAAATAGCAATGGCTTGATGGGCTGGATCAGAGGGATGGCATTTTATAGTATTGGGAATAAATGCTATAAAAAGATCAATAGGTGGAAAGAAGGGAAGGGGTGAAAGGGGAGAAGAGAGCATTTCCAAATGAGGGGCCCAGTATTTGCAAAGGGGTCAAGATGTGTATGTGCTGTTTAGAGAAGCATGAGAGGCTTGGTGGCTCTTGGCTGCAGCTGGGATGGAGAGGGGTGGGTATAGGATGGGGAGCATTAATGAGTTTGAAGAGTTAGGTTCTGACCAGATTGTGTAGAAATATATGTGCCTAATTAGGAAATTTGAACTTTATCATCCAGTGCTAGTGAGCCAGCAGGGATTTTGAAGCAAAGGAGTGAAAATAAACAATTTTTCTCTTTATGAGGAAAATTCTGGCATCAGTGTGGAGAATACATTGCAGGATGAAGATCCTCAAAGGCAAACAGGAGGCTGTTTAAAAAAAAAAAAGGTGAGAGAATGAGAGTGGCAGTAGTGATGGGAGGAGGGGCAGAATTTAGAATAGGTTTCTGAAATAAATATGTACAGAATGATGAGCAATTAGATTGGAAGGAGAGAAAGTAGAAGGGAATGAAGTACGTAGTCAGAATACAGGGTTCATTGGAGTAAGAACTTTGTTCATGGAAATATCCACAGTACCTAGAATAATGTCTAGCACTGAGTAGATGGTCAATAAATATTTATTAGGTGAATGGGGTGAGCTACAGTGTCATGAACTGGATGATGAGATTATTTTTGGCTGCCTGTGGAACATCCAGGTAGAAATGTTCACTGTGCCAATCTGATGCTTAGAGGAAAGATCAAGCCTGAGGTTATACACAGAAGTCTTAGAGAAGTTGAGCTTAGATGAGATGTTCCAGGGAGAATATGTCAAGTGCGGAGAGAGCTAATGGTGGACTTCCGGGATGCACCAGACCTTAAAAAGTTGGCAGAGTGGGACTTCCTGTGAAGAAGCTTGAGATGCAGTGACCAACTAGCAGTCAGATCCAGACATGTTGGAAAGGTAGGTTAGGAGAAACTTGTTGGTACATAGTGTTAACTCCGTGCTGAGATCAAATTGGATAAAATCCTAAAACAGGCCATTGGGTTTCTAAATTAGGAGGTCTTTCATCTTTTTTGCTAGTCCCACTTGAATAGAGTTGTAGAGACAGGAGTCATATTGTCAATCGGTTTGGTACTGAATGGAAGGTGAAAGATTAACGAGAATAAGTGTTGATTTCCATGTCAAGAAGTACAAGGACAAGGAGAAGGAGGGGGAGAGAGTAGTAACCAGGAGAGAAGCAAGGCTCTCCTCTTTAGAAGTGGCAGAAACCCACCCAAACTTGCTTAAGATGCGGATAAAGAATGCCGCTTGCCACATCTAGTAAACAAAGGATGTTGTAGACATCAGCCACCAGCCACTGCAGCCCCCCGAACTGTGCACCCTGCGGGGATTCAGGATGGAGAAGAGCAGGATGTTAGCCCTAGATAGTTAAGGTGCCTATCAAAGGAATAATTTCAATCAGCCCAGACTCTTGCATCTTCCCACACATAGAAAAGTGCTAAACTTATTAACTTGAGATGTCTGGTTTTCTTTAATTAGCAGTAATTTTTTGATGTTCCGACTACCTAATCTTTGTTGCAAAAACTCCTATATATCCTGGCTTCTACCCTACCTCTTCGGAATAGTCCCTCCGAGCTATCTGAGAGGCTGTGTCTCAGGCTTAAGTCCTCAGCAAGTCCGTGGAATAAAACATAATTCTCAACTTTTAGGTTGTGCATTTTTTTTTCAGTGGACAATGGATGTAAAAAGTTTGGGGAGAGTTACTGGCTTATGTAACCAAAACATGGGTAGGGCAGGGATGCAGCTGGTCTAAGACTGGTCGCACGGGAACTCTGACGGAGCCGTCTTTTGGTCTCTCAGCTCAGCTTTCCTCTGTGTGCCAGTTTTATTCTCTTAGCAAACTTCTCTTTGAGGACCAAGCTACTGGCAAATTCAGCTTCCCACTCATATAGTTTTACCACGAAAGAGGAAAAAAACTTTTCCCTTGCAGTTTTAGTTTGAAAAATTTAGGGAAGGCTTTTGGTTGGTCTTATTTGGGTCATGTGACTGGCTGCCCATTGGACCAGTCACTGCGGTCAGGGACTTGTTCATTGGCCATAGGATCACCGTATAATAATCACTGGGACTAAGTTGATGTGCTCCTGTAAGAAGATGGCAGCTCCTATGTTGCAGTGAGGAAGGATCAGGATGGAGAGAAATTTCTCCCAAAAAAGCAGGGCAGGACAAACAGGGTCACTGAGGGGATAACTGTGACCCAGACATTTACCCCAAATGTTCTCTACTGTAAGAAATGGCAAACAGAATGCAGTAGATTGAGCGGTGCCTAGGAGAGGGGGGCAACTAGGACAGTAAATGCACATTTCTCTTTCGAGAAGACTGGGGTTTGTTTATATAGAGAGTGGCCTCGGAGTGGGGGGGTGATTTATCTCTCCCTCAGAGTCTGAATATCCTCACAAAACACCCCCCCCAAAACATACAATACAGGTAAAAAATTACGATTGCTAGGCAAATTTGGTCTGAAGGCCAATCTCCTAGCTCCTGCACTTGCTGATGAAGGGGAGAAACCTAGTGGAGAGGATGAGATTAAAGATACAGGAAATGGAGGAAGGGGCTCGCTAATGGAAGTTCTAGAAGCTGGAAGAGAGTATGTTTGGTTTTGAAGAGGAGAGTCATTTTGCCTCTAAGAAAGAATCAAAGGAGGAACGTGGAAATATATAGATATTGATATCTATTGCTAAGGGGTTGCAAACAAATATGTTTAGAGTGGAAGGGATGGAGGAGAAAATACTTCACGTGGCCATCATCTGCGTTGGGAAGCGAATGGCACAGCCTGGCTTAAATGAAAGGGACAGTATGCACGGAGTCAGGGATTTGAAGAGAGTGGTTGGAAATATTGAACTTCCATGGCGGAGAGTGTGAATAGGAGCAGCCCATGGATAGAGTAAAGGATTTTTGAGCAGCTTTATGGAGCATTGATGATAAACCTGACTCAGTAGAAAGGGAGTATTAACTAAATTTAATCATAAGAGCTAGCATGTTTTGAACTCTTCCTATACACCAGGCATCTTGTGAGGTTCTTTAT
This sequence comes from Balaenoptera borealis, assembly GCF_965194805.1. NCBI lineage: Eukaryota > Metazoa > Chordata > Mammalia > Artiodactyla > Balaenopteridae > Balaenoptera > Balaenoptera borealis. The sequence goes on along the minus strand of NC_138876.1, from coordinate 32,119,037 downwards.
TTGAACTGCCTCATGTAATCAACTCAACCACAGGTGAGGGAACTAAGACAAAGAGAGGGAGACAACTTGCTCAGTTCATGCATTTGGAAAACAGCAGAGATGGGATTTAGTTCCAGTCCTGTCTGACCTCAGAGTCGGAGCTCTCACCTCTACAGAACACTCTTCTTTTTGGCTGCTTTTCTCGTTACATGCCCAGGTGGGCTGTCCACAGGCAAGGGAGGTAGAAAGCTCAGAGCCCAAGTTTTATAGCTTCTCTTGCGTTGGGTCATGCAAAGAGCATTTGCATCCCAGCACTGACATTCTTAGCATCGTGGCTTTGGGCAAGGCGCTCAGCTTTTAGGAACAATGAGGTGATAAGCAGCAGAAATGAACCAACTGGCTAGAGTCAGATGGAATATTTGAAGGTACATGGGATTTAGAGGTAGAGAACCCGAATTTGAAATGGATCTGCCACTTTTCAGCTAGTTTAGGGCAAGTTATCTAAACTCTGTACACATTTTTTTTTTTTTTTGCTTCTCACTTTTGAATATAGGTCTGGAAATATGCTCTTGGCAGGAATGTGGTAAAAATGAGAGAAAGCAAAGCATTAGAAGAGTGCCTGGCGTACAGTAGATGCTCAAATCTTAGTCCTTACGTTGTTGCCTTATCATGACAAGGTGGATGGGGGAGAGCCACTCGGCCCTTTGTCTTTACTAAGATAAGCCAGTATATTTGTGCTTTCCTATCTTCTCTCCTAGTTGTATAATACATAGACCAGTGTTCCCAACTGGGAGAGATTTTGCCCTCCAGTGGACATTCGGTTCCATCTAAAGCATTTTTGAATATCACAGCTGGAAGGGAACTACTGGAGTCTAGTAGATAGAGGTCAAGGTTGCTATGAGACATCCTCCAGTGCACAGAACAGTCCCCAAGAACAAAGAATGATCTGGCCATTGGACTGATGTTGAGAAACCCTGCTAAAGAGGACAACACTGATGAAATGAGGCCAGTAGGAAGACATGGTGAGGCAGAGAGGAAGAAGAGGATATTTTCTTCCTTTAGATATGTGACCCAGGTTCATCAAGTAGAGCTTTAAAAAGCTCTGTCAGTGGAATATAAACAGACTAAATCAACCAGCTGAGCAAATGGCCTCCGGAATATTGCTGCCTTTTCCTTTTCCTCTTCCAGTTCTGACAAGAGTGGCTTGATTTGGAAAGCTTGCTGCCACTTCTCCTTGTTGTGAGGGAACACTGCCTGAGGACTCTGTCGTCAGCGTTACCGGATGTGCAATCAAGACTTCGACCACTTTTTCTGAACTGAAAATTGGGTTACCTGATGAGTCAAGTATGAGCGTATCTATGGGAACAAGGTGACAGGACTTGTAAAATTGGGACAACCTGGAGCTTCCAGCTTGTGTCCTTGGAAAAGAGAAGACAGAAAGAACTCTGGACATGGAGCTGGGAGATCCAGGTACAAATCTCCACTCCCCTGATTACTGGCTGCCTGATCCTAAGACAACCCTAATCTTCTCTGAGCCTCAGTTTCTTCATTTGTAAAATTAGAGTAATGATACTTGCCTCGGTGGTTGAAGTACACATGAATGCCAGGATGCATTTGAAAGTGCTTTGGAAATCGATGAGTCCAGTCAATTAACATTATTATTTAGGGTGTTTTAATAAATAGTACTAGTGACATATATGAGGTGTGAATATATAATAATAACATTATATTTTCTATATAAAAATGTACATAAATGTAACCAGAATTTGGATACTCAACCAAATATAGACTTCTTAGGGGCAGAATCCTTGGCTGCTTTGTTCACTTCCTGGCACGTACGTCAGAGGAAAACCACATGAACAATGTTGGAGTCTTTCTATATTTTTCTTTGCAAATGTAAAGCATATGCAAAGTAGCCGAGCTTTCCAATTAGCTGGCTCTCAGAATAAAGTGAGAAAGTGATACATGTAGGTAAAATTGTTATATGATTGTCAACAATTCTGATTAAATACATTTTGCGTCAGTTTTTGAAAACAGAAAGTTTTGTCTTTGATTAAAATAAAATTTGAAAAACAACACCTCCTCCCTAACAGAATGTTCCTAGCTTTTTTTCCCCCTTCTTTTGTGGCTTATCTCAGGATAGAAAACCTCTGAGAAGGCCCTGTAGTTCATTCATGGCTTAGCTCTTACGAGTGAAAGTCTTCAGAAATGTAAATGTTCTGGGTCACGACTGACCATGTTCGCTGGCACTTAGGCTAAGTTTTACTATTTTTGCATAGTAGGCATTTAATAAATAATTGCTGAAGGAAGAAAAGAGGAAGACATGAGATCAGGCATGTGAAGTGGTTATCAGGATGCCTGGCTCATAGTAGTTGCTCAATAAAAGACAGATGCTTGGATTTGTAAACGATGAGATGCCCTGAGTAAGAGTATTAAAAGGAATGTGCTGTGGATTCTGAAGAAGACAAGAAGTATTCTAGGGGCTCCTATAAAAGACTTTGGCCTCTTGGTAAAAGAGATGAGAAACTGCCTTGATTCTCCTTATTTTTATATTGAACCCAGACATGATGCCATTTGTGGCATAAAATGACAGGGGTGAGGACAGAGGTCATATGTCAATGGTGGTTGAGTAAAAGTCCGCCTTCATAACAGCTTAATGGAGCTGACATACCAGCCCTACACTGCTGACCTCCTGACTTGTTGTTGTGTGATTTAGATAAGCCACTAGATGTTGGATTTGTCATTTTGTGCAGCCAGAAGGAATCCTAATGATCCAGCCACACTAGACTCAGCAGGCACATCTGCACATGTGGATCCCACCACCAATGAGGTGCAGTCTTGAGATGGAAAAGCAAAGACCTTCCCCTGTGTCTCCTTTATACTGGCCTTCAGTTTTATTTCTTGGTAAGTTGCCAGTTACGTTTTTATTGATGTTACACACAGGATTATCATTTCTCGAGCTTCCTTCTAGCTCTCATCTCATATTCCCCATGCCTCTTCTTCAGGATGACAATGATGAAGAGGAGGATAGTGTCTATATCCAAGTCCAACTCGTCTCAGACGTTTGGTGGCTCATCTCAGAGCCACATAAATTCACTCCTGGAACTGCCCTCTGGACACCGAGGAAGTAGGCAGGAATGTCAGCTCTGCCTACAAGTGCAGAGATGATCTAGACCAGGGGTCCCTTGGAGGTGCATCAAAGACTTACTGAGGTGGGTGGTCTTGTAGGGGTGCCCAGAAGGCCAGGATCCATCCTCTTCTTTCTCTCCTGTCCACTAGGATTTCTCCATTTTGATCGGTATTGCATAATGTACATTAGAAAAAGGGCTCCATGACTACACTCCTGATACACAGATCAGTAATAAGAGGAAGAGAGAGGTTAATCTAGCACACACTTAAACTTATGGTTACCAAAGTGGATAGCAGCGGGGAGAAATAAATTAGGAGGTTGGGATTAACATATACACACTACTATATATAAAATAGATAAATAACACAGACCTACTGTATAGCACAGGAAACTCTATTCATATCTTATAATAACTTAGAACGGAAAAGAATCTGAAGAAGAATATCTCTATATATATCCATATATATCTGAATCACTTTGATGTAACCTGAAACTAACACAACACTGTTAAGTAACTATACTTCAATAAAAAAAGAAAAAAATCTAACATATACTTGTTGAGAGTCCACTATATACGCAACATCACTGTGGGCAGGTCTGTGTGCTGTACAAATCTAAAGGCTGCAGTTCCCATACACTACAATGTGAATGCCGCCCTGGAGTTGTGCAGTGAGGCAGCCCTATCTACAGGTGCCATGTACATGATGAGTACGATGGTGTGCTTACCTTAAGGCACTAAGAATTGTCTGTAAGGAAGGAATGGGGAAGATATGAAGGACACACTGCAGTTCTTACGTAGGGCAGAGTGAGATAAATATAAGACATCTCAACTCAGGATGATGAAAGTTTAAAGAGATAAAAGGTACAAAGGGGGTGGTATCAAACAACTTTGAACAGGAAGCAATATTTAATATGGACCTTGAAAGAAAGCTAGAAGCATGTGTGGATTAGTATAGACTGGGACCACTGAAAGAGGTCTTCACAGAGGATAGGTGATAGGTAATAGGTGAGTACACAGCTCCTAGTGCCTTCATGGGAAGCAAGGTTATTATCCCCATTTTACAGATGAGAACACTGAAGGAACGAGGTTGAAGAGTTTGCCCAAGGCCTTACAGCTAACAACTGGGGGACACAGGATTCAAAATCAGACTCATTTGCTGTCTAAGCCTGAGCTCTTTCTAGGCTCATCCTAAAATAATTTCAGGCAGAGGAGAAGGAAACTACTCTATAACTTGGATTGAAGACTTAATCATCTAACCCTCATGGCAACCCCAGAAGGTCCTGCTGTTATCTTCACTTTAAAGCGACCCCCGAGCCAGATTACACAAATTGGGGTCCTCGTGCAGCCTTGATGATGATCTAAGTATCCTTTATTTCAAGGCAATACACCTTCCTCTCAAGCACATGGCTTCCTCACGTGAATCAAAAAATAAGGTTGGGAGTGGGGTGAGGGAGGATTTGCCTACTCTAGATCTTTCACATAGACGGAATCATACAATATGGGATCTTTGTGTCTGTCTTCTTTCACTTAGCATAGTGTTTTCAAGGTTGAAAAACATATTTTGAAAGGAGTATTTTTGTTGCATCCACCAGCAATTTCGTCCTGCTTGGAGGTGGAAGGCAAGTCCTCCCTGCTGTCACTGCTTGCAGAACAGCGGCCCCTGGTGGACTCCGGGAGAAGTTCGCTTGTCCACCTGCAGACAAGCAGTGAGGAAATGAAGGTTGAGAGGGTTCATTTAAAAAGACGGGGATTTTTAAAAAAATCAAATTTAGCTTGTCCTCACTACCAAAGCCTTACTAAAGCAAGACCGCAGGGGGAAACATCTGTCAAACTGGTGTTAGCAATTGATGGTCATCAAGCTCTGTATTACAGGGAATCTGCAGGGTCGAGATAAGTGTATGGGGTCATTTGCATTTCTTGTGATTACTCCAGCAGGATAGGATGTCCTTGTAAGTTAGCTCCAATAAAATAGCAGCTGCCTTTAGAGAAATCCATACTTAAAGTTATGTTAAATACCCATAAATTAAACCTAAACACTGTTGTGCTATTACTTTGGTTATTAGTAGCAATCAAGTGTTTAAGTGCTGAAAATTGCCCCATCAAAATTCAAGTCCATGGCAACCAAGATAATAAAGAAGAAACATATTCTTATGTTGATAAGGTTATATTTGAAACTTGTCCTCCCCCAGTGAGACAAGCTAAGTAGTTAAATAGATCTTCGGCCAAATATTTGTTCCCATTAATTGGCTCCTCTTCAGCTCTAGCACATTCCTAGGTACATTTTCTTCTCCTGACATAAAATGGACCCAGGGCAATAGAAGAGAGGCACCTAAAGGGAGATTTTGTAGAGAGCAGGTGGGAAGCCAATATTCACTAATCCTAATAAAAGCCTCCTTGTGTGTTTCTTCCATGGCTCCCTGAACTTCTTTCAGCAATTAGTAAATTGTTGATTACTTAATTATTTTATATGTCTGTTCTTCCTCCATGGGGAGATGTGCTGAATATTTATATCTCTGTATCCCTATCTACCTATCTATCTAACCCTCTATGTAACCATCTATCTATCTATCATGTTTCCTAAAGTCCAGATGAGGGCCTAGCTTATAGTAGGTCCTCAGTAAATATTTTTGGATTGATTGTCTAATTGAAAAGCATTCTGGAAATATGGTTTCTAGTTTTGACTTGGTATCTTGTGTTTTGACTTATCTAAGTTCTTGTGAGAATCAGATGAGATAGTGTGCTTTAAAATAGTACTTTTAAATAGTAAGTTTCCATTTTTTTTACCATTTTTAAATTGAAGTATAGTTAATTTACAATGTTGTGTTAGTTTCAGGTGTACAGCAAAGTGATTCAGTTATACATATACAGATTCTCTTTCCATTATAGGTTATTACAAGATATTGAATATAGTTCCCTGTGCCATGCAGTAGGTCCTTGTTGTTTATCTATTTTATATATAGTCGTGTGTATCCATTAATCCCAAACTCCTAATTTATCTCCCTCCCCTGCTATCCCCCACCCACTAATAAATAGTAAGTTTCATAATGTTACTTATTAAAATGAATGATAATAATTAGCCTTCTGCAGTCTTTGGTTTGGTTCAATGTAATTGATTGAGTGCCTATTGCATGCAAGATATAGGTGTGGACATTGCCCAGGCGCCCCAGAAAAGTTAGGCACAGCCCCTGTTCTAAAAGAGATTTACAAGATTTGATAAAAGAAGAGAACAAGACAAAAACGAAAACAAGCATGTCAGGTAAGCTCTTCAAGTTACTTAACTATTGGTGTGACATAGGCAACTAACAATGAGAACAGAAGTCAGCTGGTAAAGCTGAACATCAATCCTAAGTAGAGGTAAAGTGGGCTTTACAATTATGTCTTCAGTGAAAAAGAGAATAAGGAACAAAGTAATAGTGCTATTCAAACTTTCCCACTGAAGTACACATAAGAGCAAATAAGAGTTTAAAAAAATGTCCATCGATCTGGGCCTGTGTGGCCCCAAATGGCCTGCTATGATTTTGAAATTACTTTGAAGTCATGGGCTATGTCTCAAACATCATGTACATTTTGCATTCTATACCATAGTGTATCTCATTTACCTTGTGTTATAATATAAAAATACCCTGTATCCCTGCTCAAAACCTGAACATAACTGATGTTCCAGGCAGCCTCAGTGAATTTGTCTAGGACCCTTGGGCATGCTTCCTTGCACTGTGGAGGGTGTACCCCACTTGAGAAGCTGGGGACCCCAGTGGGGAAAACATGGAGTAAATCATTCAGTCAGAGGTAGACTTTTGTCCCAAAGGATCTAATTCTCTTTTGGGTCTGCACACTGTGTGTGTGAAGGGCAGCGCATCTTCATTTTATTTACCTTTTCTTCCAGTCTTATTGAGATATAATTGACATACAGCGCTGTGCAAGTGTAAGGTATACAGCATAATGATTTGACTTACATGCATCATGAAATTATTATCACAGTAAGTTTAGTGAATATCCAACATCTCATATAGATACAAATGAAAGAAATAGAAAAAAAACCTTTTTCCTTGTGACGAGAACTCAGGATTTACTCTCTAACAGCTTTAATAAATAACATACAGCAGTATTTATTGTGTTGTACATTACATCCCTAGTACTTATGTATCTTATAACTGGAAGTTTATACCTTTTGACTGCCTTCATCCAAATCCCCCTTTCCCTCATCCCCCAACTGTGATAACCACTAATCGGATTTCTTTTTCTATGAGTTTGTTGAAGTACAATTAACCTACAACACTGTTAGTTCCTGGTGCACAATATAGTGATCCAATATTTCTGTACATTTCAAAATGATCACCACGAGGAGTCTAGTTACCATCTGTTATTATACAAAGATATTCCTTTATTATTGACTGTACTCCCCATGCTGTACCTTTCATCCCTGTGACTCACTGATTTTTGTAACTGGAAGTTTGTACCTCTTAATGAAAGACATTTAATTTAATTTATTCCAAGCTTAGAAGACTTGGAATTTTGTCATTCACTGCAGAATTTTAAAATAAAATCTTCAGTTTTCCTGTTTCTAGACTAGTTTGACTCAATTTTTTGTGACAACTATATATTAAATACCTTATATATTGTGCTATAGTAAAAACCAAACCAAACCAAAACAACCTTATTGAGTACTGATTCTTCAATAACCCCATTCTTCCCATGGATGAAGAAATAAAGGACCAAAGAGACTGCCTTGGCCCAGTTCTCACTGTTGGTAGATGGCAGAACCAGAACATCAATTGACCCAAGGACTTGGAATTCAAATCCAGTGCTTTTCCCATCATTACACTTACTTCTCTTCAAATTCAAATTGTGAATATAAATCTTTATTTAGAAAGTTGCCCTTAGGTAAAAAGGAAGGTTGTTTAACGGTGACTCCTGTAAATAATGATGCCCTCAGAAGCTTCCTAAACTACCTGGATGACTTCCCAGGCTCGTAAGGGTGAGCAGGGCCAGAGGTTTGATTAACACTCTACGTCCCCCATGCCAGCCATTCTCTGAGGTCCCTGGTGATTTTCTGAAGACCAAATTCAATTGCTTTTCCTCAGACTCACCTATCTTGACCTCTCTGCAGCATTTGGACATTGGGGACTGTCTCCTCCAACTTGACAAAAAAATTTTTTATTGGACTTCTGTGAAAATACACCTTCTTTCATTTTCTTGTAGTTTCTGCTGTCACTGTTGCTGAGTTTTCTTCTTAAATCTTGCCTCTTATATGTGGGTGATTTTTGATTTTTAACAGTTATGTCTCCCTCTTTACTAATTATCTCTGGGCGACTGCTACTGATGCGTGATGCTAAACAAGAGCCTTCATAGACAATACCTGTGGTCCTAACCACTGCCTGAGCTCTAACTCTGTATCCCACAGGGCAGAAGACTTTCCACTTACATGTCTTCCTATTGCCTCAAGCTAACAAGGCCTGGTTTTCATCTTTTCTAGACCCACCTCACCTCCCGACGTGCCCATTTCTGCCAGTGTCACCACCTTCCATCCTCACAGTCGCTATGGCTCAAAACTTTGGAATCATCTTTCCCTCATCCTTCTCATTTGTATGTACATTATATCCTCCCGGTTACCAATACTTATCAGGTAAATGATTAATGGTCACTGAGCTCTGAAAGAATTAGTATCACGGTTTCACTTAGTATTAATCTTTGTGATTTTCTCATTTTCCTGCCCACACTTTCTGATCCTTTCCCTAGGCTATCTAAGGCAGACTAGGGGGAATTGGGATTTTAAGGGGGAAATTGGGATTTCAATGGACGAATGTAAAGATAGAAAGGTTAGCTTTCAGTTCTTTTGACATCCAAACTGTATTCTTGAGAATCAAAAGGGAAAGCCCCAGGGCAGGTAGGATTTACTGTTTATGCAAGGATGAAGACTAGAAAGAGACTTGAAGGAGAGCATTAGAGGGTAAAGACCACAGGGATTAGGTGGGAGTGAATTGGGAGGATCTTTTAGGGACGTGTGTAACACACATGGAAGATGGCAAATGCCAATGAGCCTCTGGGAGCCGACCCCTCCCCTGACATCCACCCAGCCCGCTGCATGCCTCACACCTCTTGGAGGAGGTTGGTCCATTCTGGCATTTCATCTCATCCATGGATTATCCCCTAGGGCTCCTGTCTTAACTGCCCTACCTGTTAACGCCTACCCCCAACCCAGCAGGGTAGCAGCAGTGGTGTTGAAGTGTCAAACAATAATCAGTATTGAGGCTGCAGAGAAAAAGAGCTTTATTTGGCGGTCTTAGGAATTGTAATTCAGGAGACACGTTTGACTAAAACCGGGAGTTCTGGGGAAGAGAAAGAATCGAGGGATTATAAAGGCAGAAGTCACAAGGTTGCTAAAGTTGTCTGGCAGGAATTATGACTGACCCTGAGACTAGAAGGGATAGATTGCCCTGAAGGGATAGATTGCCATGAGTTATTTAAGGGTAAAGGTCCGATAAGTATCTTGAGTTTCTGAAACATTGGGCAGACGTTCTGGATGACCATGTTAAGACAAAAAGTGGTCAAAATTCAGGTTCCATCCAGGCTGAGACATGCATAAGTCGCACTTCCTCAATGGCTTCCTGGTTCCATTTGGGAGAGTTCTTAACAATACTGACTCCATTTTGATTTTCCTTTCACAGAAGAGAGAGCCCAAAGTTTGGACTTGGGTGGGTCTCTCATTACAAACACCTCAGTGACTAGTATCTGCCAGAGCAGCCTTTTGCATGACATCGTGAAAGGCTGATGGAGAAGCGGAATCCAGCTCCTTTCTTTCTCTCAGCGGAGGTCTCCATAGCCTGGAGGAGGTTTGGAGATATTCGTCTTCCTCTGAGCAGCCCTGAGGTCTGGCCACCTAAAATTAGTGAAACAACAGGGAGACAGATAGGAGGGTATGAAAGACTACCTGGGAGATGATTTTATTTAGGCTATCACAGTAGGGGAAATGTTCGCTAGTGAGAACTATCTCAAAGAAAAGAAAGAAAACCTGGAGTTTTACAGAAAAGCAAGTAAACAAGGAGTGCTGAGAAAAGGTAGGAGCAAGTGAGCCTTATCTGAGTCCTGAAGAATCTCTGCTAGGGCAGGGCGATCCTTTGTGCTCTGCCCTTTCTTGGAACATGATAGCATTGGAGGGGATTTCTTAACTGTAGCCGCTTTCTGGGAACACAGGGCTCAGATAAAGTTCAACGTTGTCAAGGGAAAACTCTAAAGCAAATATGTATATGCTATTTCCCACCTCTGCAGTTAAAGCCTTCTTTTTTAAAAAAATTGAAGTATAGTTGACTTATAATAACATATTAATTTCAGGTATACAACATAGTAATATGATATTTTTAAAGAATATACTCCATAGAAACTTATTATAGAATATTGACTATATTCCCTGTGTTGTACATTACATCCTTGTAACTTATTTATTTTATACCTAGTAGTTTGTATCTTTTAACCCCCTTCACCTATTTCCCCCTCCCCTACCTTCCCCCCCCTCCAATAAACCCTAGTTTGATCTCTGTATCTGTGAGTCTGTTTCTGTTTGTTTATATTTGTTCGTTTGTTTTATTTTTTAGATTCCACATCTAAGTGAAAACCTACAGTATTTGTCTTTCTCTGTCTGACTTATTTCACTAAGCATAACACCTTCCTGCAGTTAAAGGCTTCTTTTCACACAGCTGGCATCCTATCTTGTTCCTGGCTAGTTGTCAACTAATTCTTAATAAAGTGTGAAACACCTAAGGTTCTGATTTGCATAAAAATGGTATTTGTGAGCTTATGTTTGGACTACGTTTTGACTTTTAAAGGAAGAAGAGGCCCATTTTAATAGTAATCTTTAAAAGCGAAGTTTCTGACACATGACAATTCACTTGGACTATTACGTGGAAATCCCTGCCACAAAGGGAAGAAACTTGCATTTTCTCAGCACACCCAGGTTTGACAGGACTCCTGTGATCTTAGGTCCTCCTGCAGCTCTGCAAAGTCAGAGTTTCTCAACTTCTGATAATGGGGGCTGGTTAACTCTTTGTGGTAGGGTCTGCCCTGTGCATTTTTGGATATTTTGTGGCATTCCTGGCCTCTCCCCTTTATATGCCATCAGCACTCCCATCCCTCCCTCCCCTCTGCAGTTGGGACCATCAGAAATGTCTGCAGACATTGCCAAATGTCCTCTGGGAGGCAAAACTGTCCCCAGCTGAGAACCAGTGATTAAAGAGTTTATGTTTTAGATTCAGAAAATGTCAGGATTTGAATAGGAATGGAAAATGTAAGCCCTACTTTGAAACAGAGTTTAATAAAAGAATTAGGTTGATAGCGTAGTAACCTGAAACAACATTGCAGTCTATGGAAGTAGGCAGAAAAGCACAGAATAACTAGGACCAAGTGTTAAAAATCCAAAGGAAGGGATGAGGGAAAGACTGGTGCTTAATTAAGAAAGACCTGGGAGTTTCCAAATGAACAACATTAAAGAAAAAATGTGATCAGGAGATTAAAAGTCCACTTAAAGGTCATATGGTATAGTTGTTGATTTCCCATTCTGTTATTTTAATACTTAATTATTTCATATAAAGATGTATATATTTTTATTTTGTTCAATTTATATTAATAAGTGATATTTAAAAGGACACATGTTCAGCCATGGTCTTTTTCGTTTCAAGAGAACTTAATTACTCAGTCCGAGACTCAGTTGTGCCATCTGGTGTTACAAACCTCAAACTGCAGGCAAAAAGAATCCTGAGAAAATTCTCTGGGGGCCTAACAGGCAGGTTTGCTTTTTCTCAGAGACAAAACAAAAGCAAAAACAACAACAAGAACAAAAAAAAACCCACAACAAGGTGGTACTGAAGGCAGTTTAACATGCAACGGTTTTCAGTAATATTTCGTTTTAACAGTATTTTCACTAGTTTTAAATGTCTTGTGGGCAGGGACCCGGTCTCATTTGCCTTTGTATCCCTAGCATGATCCTTAGAATACAGTAGATACCCCTGAGAAAACCATAGGTCAAAAAGACTCTTGTACCAAAATGTTCATTGCAGCTCTATTTACAATAGCCAGGACATGGAAGCAACCTAAATGTCCATCGACAGATGAATGGATAAAGAAGATGTGGCACATATATACAATGGAATATTACTCAGCCATAAAAAGAAATGAAATGGAGGTATTTGTAATGAGGTGGATGGAGTTAGAGTCTGTCATACAGAGTGAAGTAAGTCAGAAAGAGAAAAACAAATACAGTATGCTAACACATATATACGGAATCTAAGGGGAAAAAAAGCCATGAAGAACCTCGTGGCAAGACGGGAATAAAGACACAGACCTACTAGAGAATGGACTTGAGGATATGGGGAGGGGGTGGGGTGAGATATGACAGGGTGAGAGAGTGTCATGGACATATATACACTACCAAATGTAAAATAGGTAGCTAGTGGGAAGCAGCCGCATAGCACAGGGAGATCAGCTCGGTGCTTTGTGACCACCTAGAGGGGTGGGATGGGGAGGGTGGGAGGGAGGGAGATGCAAGAGGGAAGAGATATGGGAACATATTGTATATGTATAACTGATTCACTTTGTTATAAAGCAGAAGCTAACACACCATTGTAAGGCAATTATACTTCAATAAAGATGTTTAAAAAAAAAAAAAAAAAAGAATACAGTAGATACTTAATACATATTTGCTGAATAAATGGATGAATACCTGTGGTTTGAGACTCAAAGAAATGGGTCTCCTAGGTAAAATTTCAGGCAGAGACAGGTATGTTGTTCTGGGCAGTGGTAGGACAAGGAAAAAGCATCGTGGCATTTGAGTAGTTTCTATGCCATCATTGGGAAGCGATCCTTAGAGAATAGACCCGTCTAGTAATGTGGGCCCAACATTTCAGCATGGTCTGCAACACTTGTCATGATCTCTGCAAAGAACCTTAACCGGGACCGGGGATGTATTTAGAGCCCTCTCACCTCTGAGCCACAGCCATCATCCTCTGAACTCCAGCTCTATTAAAGAGGACTTAATTCTGCAACCAAAATCCACATAACCAAATTAACTGGTAGGAACTAGAGAGTTTTCTAAGATCCTGTTCACTTGTGAATTTGCATGCCGAAATGAAGATGTAGAAATATCCATGATAGACATTCTCGTGTATTTCGCAATGTGGTTGAGTGTTATGAGATTTATAGCTTGAGAACATAATGCACAGATTTGTAAAATTTCATGGAGTTTTGCCAGAATGGATGGAGTCAGTGATATTCCTCTGATTTTAAGTATTTATTTTATCGACTGGTGAAATGATAATCATTTTTATTCTTTTTTTTTTCTCACTCATTCCTTCTATAAACATGTGCTAACTGAGTGCTTGTTCTGATTAGAGAACTGTGCTAGGAGTCTTTAAAGGTTTGAGGAAGGCAGAGGCTCTTTCCTCTAAGAGTTTAATCCAGTTGGGGTGACTTAGAAGAGGCAAGGCACACTTCCTTTCTACGTATTAAAAAAAAAAAAAAAAAACGAGAAAGAAGAAAGTTTAATAGTGAAAATGAAAGTTTAAGAGTTTAAGTGAAAATGCAACTGGTGCAACTTTGCAAGCCCCTGACTACATTCTGTGATTACGGTTTGAATTTGAATATGCTTATTTGGTGTAATGAAGGGAGCACTGAGCAGAATAAATTCTCCTTGTTCATCCTGTCGTTCATCGTTTGGTTAATTCATTGAATGCCACTTGAATGGCTGAATATTTGATGATGGACAAAAATGGACAAAATGTGAGTACTGCAAAAAACGCAGTGAGGAGGGGAAAATAGGAACACAGCCTCTGATAGAGGAAAATTCCCACTTTTAGCTAGTTTGCTTTTTGGGCAAGGAGAGAAAGAAAAATTTATTCCTAAATCCTACAGTCAATCAATCTTAGGCCTTACTGCGATTCATATCATCAGTTGAAGGATCTGAGAGGAAATCTTTGTAAACCAACTATAATGCTTTCAATGGAGAAGAAATGTGAAGTTCCTATCTTACCCACCAGCCTTAAGAAGTTTACAACATGCAACCTACCTAAAATCTGAAGAAGGCATGCCACCTGATCTTTTTCTTTTCCATCCTTTAGTTTCCTTTAATTAGCTCTAGGGAGTAGACCTTAACATATCTGGCAGATGGAACATTCACACATTGGATCATTTGCTTTCACAGCCCTTACCTTCCTCAAGCATCACAGTGTATTTAAACAATCATGCATTTTAGTGGTTGTTCTGTTTAGATTTCAGTTTGAACATATGTCCGTTATAGTTTCTGAACTTGAGTTAATGTCTTGAAGTGACAACAGTGAGAAAATCCCTTAATTGGGGTTCTGTTTGAGTTAGATTATTAACGATAATGAGCGTAACTATTTATTAGTCTACTTAAGTCCCTCTGCCATGTAAACATCTGTCATGTGAAAGTACTAAGGCTATGTACTACACAGGCAAGTATGGTGTACAATTCCGCTTCAGTGATGAAATGTAATCTTACCACCAATAAAAGGGCCTGCAATTACATAAAAAAACATCCAGCTGAAAAGAGGTGTAAACTTGACTTTATAGAAACGCTGTTGGCCATTGTTCTTTATCCACAAACATTAATCCTAATTTGAACTGGTCTATCAAGTTGTTCTGATCCTGTTCTTTTGGTATGCTCTTCTACCCCACCCTCCAATTTTAATCACTCCTCAAATATTAATTTAAAGCCCCCTTTCATGCTGTAGGTGCAATTGTTGAGAAACTCCTGGAATTAGACCCAGTGGGTGGTATCATGAGTGATTGAGAACAAAGAGTGGGCAGGCTGCGATAATTGCTGGGCATAGAGACGGTTGCTTGTGGCTGTGCAGGTCTCCTCATGGACCAGGGCACGAGATAATGCTGAGTTTCTCAAAGTGCAGATAATGACTCTCTTCACAGTTTTCACCCTATCAATGTATTGCCTGTGCAATTTCTAATTTAAATTTTTCCTTTAAATTAACTCATATTTTAAAAATTTACATACTACTTTAGCCTCATCTTAATAATATCCATGTATCAGAGATGTGATGTGCCTTTTGTATACCTTATTTCATTAGATCTATGGCCCCCATTTTTTCACATTGTTAACATATCTGAAGTCGTGATGTCTCTGTCAATGGATGCCAGGGACCATCCTTGCGTTTTCTGTTGACCAGTCAGCAGTCAGGATGTAATTGTCATTGCCTGACACCTTCTGGTGAGAAGAAGAAGGTACTGGATAAAACCTGAAGAATGGATGTCAGTGGCGAGGATGAAAATCCCAAAGGCAATGCGGGAGCATCCTTGAAGAAATGCAGCCTCCAGTGCCATGCTCTCCATGGCATGGACGATGATATATCATGGGGCAAACCATGGACATTGTTGACCTTGAGTTTCAAGTGATTCAGAAGAATTGGACACTTGACAGTAAAGAAATTTAAGAAATATTTTAGCCAATTAAATTTGTTTGTATGTTCTGTTGTATGTATGCCCACGTGTAATTTATTTTAAAATGCTATACACAAAAGAAGCCTAAAAGAGTTCTTTCAGCAAGAATAAAATAGAAATATTAACTGATAAGAAAACATTGGGTCGTGCTGTGTTTTTTTTCTTAGCAATACATAGTAAAATACTGGTGTATGTTATAATTGAAAGTGTCTTAAATTTAATGAAATATTGTATTACTTTTCTAATACACATTGAATTAAAAATGAAACAATCCATCACGCACCACCTTAAAGCTTCTCAAGTACCCTCAGTGGTACATTTGCTGTGTTTGGGGTAATGTGTGTATAGTGATTAAGTGGAGTCAGTTGTGGGTAGCAATCTGTCCCTATTCACTTACTAGTGGTGTCATGTGGGCAAGTGGCTTACTTGTTAGGCCCCAGTTGCTCTATCTTTTAAATGGGTTTCCCAAGTGGATACCCTCAGAAACAGACCCTGAGACAAAAGTGTGAGTGAAAATAGTGTTTGGGATCCTAGGAAGACGAGGTGGAGGGAAAGTGAGACAAGGAGAAAAAGGAAGCCAGCACAGTTGTGTCCATGGGCAGGTCACCACTGTGGGCAATTAAGCCTGGATCCCAGTGGGATCCTCTGACCCTGGCATGTACGGAACATGCCTCAGAGTTAACCCACCCAAGGGGCGAGGAAGATATTGATTTATCAATTACTTATTTATTAAGTTTTTGATACTTGGTAAGTATTTATTTATTGAGTACTGTTCTGTATTATTGAGGGCTACTTCTGGGGATGTCAACTCCGCAGCAGCTCTGGCTGTCCCGTGCACCTGCAACCTTCTCCCGAGGCAGAGAAGTGCTGGCGCTTGCGGGAGGAAGCTGTTGACACGTGATAATGGTGAGCACTAAGGGAATACAGGCAGGACATCAACAACATTGCCTCCGATGGGAATGATAACACCTCAAAGCACTGTTGTGAGTGTTAAGTGCAATCAGACATAAACACACCTGCATTGTAGTCAAGTTCAACGAACGAATGTCGGCCAACTTATTATTACGTGTCATTCTCACCTTGGACTGTTATTCGTCTCACTAATCTGTTAGGCTGCAGGTCAGTATTTCTCTGGCGGTCTCATACCACACGAGGTTTGGTTTTTGTGTGTCCTTAAGCGTTTCCTTCTTTGCCTCTTGGTTAATGTGTTTTCACTCCAACCGGCCAATCGGCAAAACTGTAAGAAATACGTTCTCCTCTCTTTATTTGAATGTGATACTGCTGCCTCTGTATTTGAATGTGATACGCTTGGCATTTTGGAGGATTGTCCTCTTTTTGGTATTTTTTCACTTGGTTCCACTCTTGACAAATTGTTTTAAAAGTAGATATTTTTTCCCACCAATTCCATAAGAATTACATGCTTATATAAAGCTCAAACAATTACTTCTAATCCTACCACCGTGATAACTCCTGCCAACTTTCAGTGTATATCTTGTCAGGTCTTTCTATATTTTAGTGGGCATTCATCCATCTTCTACCCAATACTGACACCTTCCCTCTAAACTGCACCCAGATTTTGGAGGGTATAGGCACTCTCCACCATCATTACTATGTATAGTAGTCATATGGTTTGGTAGAACAGACCCAGACCACTTCCAAGGATGAGTCTTAACTGGCCTAAGTCTTTCAGAAAATCCCACCTCCTTGATAGAACTTTTGGTTCCGGGATGGGCATTAACCCAGGCCTAAGCCAATCAGTGCATGATATTCCTCTGGTTCAGAAGTAGCCATAACACCTAAAATGGCCCAGTTGGATTTAACGGAAGGGCCTACATTTAATGACTGAGGTGAGAGACTGTCTCCCTTCTTCTGGACCAGAATGAGAAAGTCTATAGCCTTGATTGTTGCTGACAACTTTCCATGCTCTAAATTTGAGAGGCCTGAGCCTTAGCGGTCATTGTGGAGGAGAGAGTAGAAAGAAGTAAAGAAGGAATGGGTTGGGTCTATTTTAAAACACAGCCAACTCTAGAGACTCCTGGAGGGGTGGGGTGGGGATAAATCACATCTCTCCTGATGTTTCCTTGACCTTCCTCATGAAAGATCAGGGTTCATAGAGCTGCATAAGACAAATCATCATTTTTTCATAGACTGGGAGATAGTCTATGGTGAGTGTCATCCTTTTGGGAAGCCATGTGGCCCTAACCAATGTCCTTGCAAGATACCTTCCATCTTGTCTCTGCTATGGTGAAGATGCATCAGGATGTTTGCGTTTCTCAGGGGATGAAGAAGTAGAAGAAGAGTTCTGACATTCTTTTCTTACGAGAGCCTCTCAAAATTCCTCCAAGGTAGCGTTGTGCTCAGAGCCAAGTCACGCAGTTGTGGGAGGCATGATGTTCAACGGTCATGTGTTCAAAGGTGGAAGAGGATGAGAAAGGATGAGAGGTTGCTGGGATCAAGGATTCCCAGTTCTCCAACAGCTCTTTAACACACCTGTAAGTTCTTGAGGGAGCTCTGAGGAGAGGAGATTTGAGGGACTTTTGACACTGGGTCCCTGGTTCAGTTGAGTAGGGTTGGGCTACATGAAGGTACTAGAGCTAAGACTGCCTACATTTGAATCCAAGCTCCGTAATTTCCTACCTTTGTAATCTCAGGCAAGTTACATAAATCCACTGAACTTTAGTTTTCCCATCTGTCAGGAACATACAATAGCAGCACTTACCTCATAAGGCTGTGGTGGGGATTAAATAAGAAAATTATTGTAAAGCACTTAGCACAATACCTGGCACGGAGTTATTGCTTGACACAGTAACTACAGCTGCTGCTGCTGTGGTTGTTATTATTATTATTAATTATTATTATGATTATTATTTGCCTAATCAGACTTAAGTGGATTGTTCTAGAAACAGAACTCCCTAGATCTAGATCCGAAACTTGTGTTTGCACTCTTATCTCTCCCATGGTGAGGAGAGAGCCTTAAGGAGAAGTAAACCGTATGAGTCTCCACCTTTAGAGCTTTTGCTCTGGAGCAAAAGACCTGTGGTCTTCCCAGGTAGGGGCATCTCCTGAGAGAGAAGCTTCTTTGTCTTTGGTCTTTGCTACCTCACCAGCCCCATGGAAGATGTCTTCTCCAAACAGCCAAGCCAGGGAGGCCTTTTCACACAGAAGCCAGGACTTCAGTCTCCCTGCTGGGCCCAACTAAAGCCCTGCTCCCTAGCACAGATGGCTGACTGACGGTGCCCCCTTGGCTGTGGTCCTCCTTAGGTTTCTTCCTGGGTGGTGGGCAGGAAGGAGGGAGAGAGAGTTGTGAAGAGAGGAGGCTTGAGATCTTCCGAGAACAGAGGATCCGGTGGAAACTTTGAAAGTCCAGCTAGTCTATAAGATGTTTTCATCAATATTTCTTTAAAATCCTACTGAATATTAAAAAACATAACAGAGTTCCTTGTGGAAGATATAAAACACATGTGATCCACCTGCATACAAACCTACGTGTACACGTCATACATATTCATGAATGCATTTCTAGTAACCCAAGGAATATTAGCAGTGATTCATTTGGGTAGGAATAGGGCTTGTTATTAATTAGTTTGAGGATTGGGGCTACAAATAGGGAAGAGGAGAGGGGAACTAAGGGGAGAAGGGAACATTTTCTAAGTCCATTTGTTTCATATCTCTTCCCTCATACGCATATGAGCAGTAATTGATAAAAGAGGTCTTATTATTCCCATTGAGCTGATGCCTAACATGGGAGACAGCAAGCAGCAGCGTCCAGCTTCAGCCCCAGGACTGTCTGATTTCGAGGCCCACGTCTTATCCATGAGTGCCACTCTTTCATTTTCATTAAATAGTAAAAAACTGCCTTGCGATCAAGTTAAATGGAGCTTTGATGTCGGTAAGTTCCACTGAGATAATCTGGAATGCCCACCATCCCTTTGTTTACTTACCAGAGTTCTACAAACTCCAGTTCCACCTCATGTATCCAAACTTTTATTCCCTGGATCGCAGCAGAGGCTTCTGCTCTACCAGAGCCGGACCCAGACTCCAGCACATTCCCATCTCTTGTCTGTAATGTTTCTCACATCTGGATGCCCTCTTCCCACCAGGGAAACAGCAAACACTCCCTTCCCCGTTTCTCATTACATCTTTCCACCCCTGCCCCCTGGCAGTTACAAGTCTGGCAGTTAGCCCTGCAATTTTCATCCCTAGGTCAGGTGGCAGAAGTCACTGTTTGGGATTTGTTTCAAAAGCTTGGTCCTGGGAAGAAACAAGATATTTAGACAACTGCATGCTAAGTAGGTTGTGAAACCAAAAGTAGATCAAGTTTCCCAGGGCTGGGTGAGGAGGAAAGCAGGAGAATCAGAGGGGTAGGGTTTTAGGTAGGTGGATTCCTAAGAAGCTGACTTTCAAGAACCTGTGTCCTGGGGGTGAGGTGTGCTCATGGAATCTGGATTCATCTGGGGAGTTTGAGAGTAGGGATGGTCTGGGCCCCCAGACAGGAGTTCCTTGTGCTTCCACTTGCTGTGGGGCAGGGTAACAATGCCCTGAGCTGAGAAGGGCCTCAAAGCAGCCCCTGCAGCTCAGAATGTGTGGGGTAAGTAAGTGTTTCTTGCAGAGCAGCTTGGACAGGACATCCAGAGGGCTATCAGACACAAGGGGTCTTGCAGCTGGGAACACGGAGGACACAGCTTTGCGCTGTGTGGACCGATAACCAGATCCCGACGTGAAGGGACACATCTAGCTAGTGAAAGTGGAGGAGGACGACCGGAGGCCCTGTCTCCAGACCAGAATACCACTGCATACCCTCCTCACCCAACTCAATTTAGATCTGACGAGATGGGGGCAGATTATGTTCCTGCCTCTCAAATGGGGCTCAACACCGAAGTTCAGTTCAGTTTAAACAAAAACCATCTGAGTTGGCACAGTAATATTTGGCGACAATTGAAATAGGCCGGTGGAATTGAAGAATGGCCATTCAGACCCCACAATAGGCCAGCTCCTCTTCTATTCCTTTCCAGGTATCACTTCTCCAATATGGGAAACCTTCTGGTCTTCAATCTCACAAAGCTTGAGGCGACTTCATGTACAGAAGGGACACAGACTGGTACTTCTGGCATTGTCCTGGGTAGCACATGGGGTCAGGGGTACTTTAAAGACAACTTCACTAGCTTTGGAGTCATGTGGAAATTTGCCTGGAGACATTCTATCCAGCACCAGGGGAGAAAGTCACAGGGGAAACAATTAGACATGCAGTTTACTGGCACAAATCAGGTAGAAAGGTTGGCGGGAGTGTCTACAAATGAAAAATATTCCCAAGCAATCAAGCAAATATAAATTAAAACAACAGTTACCATTTTATGATGATCAGATTGGCAAAGATAAGAAAGGAAAGATAACACCTAGTGATGGTGAGGAAAGCTGGTGGGAACACAAATTGTTCAGTTCCTTCTGGAGAGCAGTTTAGTCCCATGGATCAAAATGGAAACTGTTTCACTTTGAGTCAGCAATTCTTCTAGGAATTCATCCAAATGGAAGAATCAGAAGAATATGAATATGTATGTATGAGGAAGTTGATCTCAGCTTGGTTTATAGGTGAAACATGGGAAACCACAAACATATTATTAAAAAGTGAAGTGAATAAATTACGGAATATCCATATACCAGTCAGCAATCTATATGCAAACAAGCCCAGAGATGTGATGTAGACATTGCAATGATGATGTAGATTTATATTTATTAGCATAGTATGGTCTTTAAGGTATTTGTTAAGTCATAAAAGCAGCTTAGAATTGGCATATTTGGTGAATGAATTAAAAATATGCAGAGAAAAAAACTCATAGAAAAAAATGTGAATGACCACAATTAATTAAAGCCTTGTATATGTTCTCTTTAGAAAGTGCATTTTTTAACCTTACAAATTGTTATGGTCGTAGCACAGTTGTTTTTTCCCTCTTCAAAAAATATGCAGAGAGGTAAGAAGCTGAGAGTGTAATGCATAGCATGACGACTATAGGTAATAATACAGTATTATACATTTGAAAGTTGTTGGTAGATCTTAAGCATTCTTACCACACACGGACACACACATGCATACACACACCAAGAATTACCTATGTAAACTATGTGAGGTGATGGTTGTATTAATTATCTTGATCTGGTAATCATTCTAATATATATATATATATAATCTTGTTTTAGACTTTAAATATATACAATTATATTTGCCAATTACTCTTGATCTGAATAAAGTTAAAATTACGCATACAGAAAAGTCTGGAGGTCATTACACCAAAATATTAAAGGTAAGTGTTTTGGGGGCAGTGGTAATATTAAAACAACTAAAGTGATTTTTACTTTCTCCTTTTCAACTTAAAGAATTATGTGATAAACTTTTTTAGAATGAGCATGAATTATATATTTATATTTATTTAAGTACCATGGGGTGCTGGACCAGGTCCTTCCCTCCCTGCCGTGATGAGCTCTTCCCTCCCCCGACCCCTCCCTGCAGTATTTTCTCCCTTCTCTGAACTCCTGGGACAGTTAAGCCCCAAGTTCTGTCCAAGGTAGAAGTCAATAAAGTTTTTCTGTTAAAGATATCATGGGTTATTAATCTGTCTTATGCTGTTTTTCCAGAAGCTTTGTGAATTCAACTAGATTCTGAATTATTTTAGGGCAGAAACCAAGCATCACTAAGACATTTTTTGATGGGTCTCTATTCTTAGACACTTCTGAGAACCCAGAGGGCATAAATAACCCTTCGTGGATTGATTTGGGTGTAGACAAGTGGTGGAGGAAGAAGACCATCTTGGAGTCAGACGGCATTTCTCACATGGGGATTGAAGACCTGGAGCCGTTATAGGGTCAAGGCCAAGTACCTTGTGATGATTAGAACTGCAGAGCTCTGTGATATGATAAAGCCCAGCAACCACTCTGTCCTGGGATCCTTCTCTTCTCTCCTTCCTAACAGTAAACACAAAAGCTGCTTTTGCCCTGGCCCAAGAAGCTGGCCTTATGGAATGTTGAACATCTGCCTGGTCTGCTTGTGGTACAAACTTCTTATTCTTGGGTAGGAGAGAAAGCAGGGGCTGCATCACCCTTGAGCTTGATTCAGGGGTAAAATCTGAAAATCAATGGTCTGAATTTCATACTTGCTCCCTGACTCTTGATAAGCAAATTGAGATGAAAACTTTGGATGCAAGTAAGTGCAGTCATCCCTTGGTATCCCTGTGGGATTCATTTCAGGACCCCACAGATACTAAAATCTGAGGATGCTCAAGTCTCTTATATAAAATCACATAGTATTTGCATATAACCTATGCATATCCTCCTATATACTTTGTCATCTTTAGATTATTTGTAATACCTAATACAGTATAAATTCTATGTAAATCATTGTAAATACAATGCAAACGTATGTTGATAGTTGCCAGAATGCAGCAAAATCAAGTTTTGTGTTTTGGAACTTTCTGGAATTTTTTTTTTCTGAGTATTTTTGATCTGTGGTCAATTGAATCTGGGGATGAAGAACCCGTGAATATGGAGGACTGATTGGATACCATGGAAAAAGAGAGGGAAAAAAAGGCAGAAAATGAAAATATAAGCAGAAATAAAGGATAAAATGAAGGAAGGAAGGAAGGGTCAGAGGAACAAAGGAATGAAGGAAGACAGGAAGAAAAAAATTTTGAAGAAAAGTGATGGAGGAATTTTGCAGGTACTATCTCTGAAAGCAGTTGTAAAGATTTTTGAAGGCCTTGCACTGTGTTCTCCTTACAGGGCTTTAGGGAGCGTTTGGGGCCCTGGGAACGTGCGAGACTAGCGGTCAGAGAGACTGGGTAGAGGAGGTCTAGCTCTGTCATGAACCAATGCCGTGGCTTTGCCTGAATGCAAGCTCTCTGGATTTCCTCTTGAAACATGGGAATGAGCAAGGAGATGGCAGAGTTTCCTTCCAGCTCTAACATTCCCTATCTTACAAATGAGAAAAGCACACGTTCTGAAGTGGGCCAGTGGGGTTTGTTCGTGGTGGCCGTTTTACAAACTAGCCACCTGTTCAGTTTTCCACTTGCCTTTGTTCCTGCCCTTTGCCCCAACCAGTGACTATCAGAAGACATACACATAGCTCCCCACAGAAAACGGGCCCTGCACCCATGAAAGCAATGCTTTGTTTTCACATGTGCTTACAATCTGTGTGTTTACAATCTTGTTTTCCTGTGCTTACAATCTGGCCTAAGGGGTGGCCCTAACATTTTCAGTGAAATTAAAGAGATGACAAGACCCCAAGTCCTTTACTCAATGATGTCTAGGTTTGTTAGACATTCAACTTCTTATCTAATTTCCTGAGTATCCATAAGAAATCTGTGTGGGACTTGGCTTTTACTAGGCTACAAAAATGTTATCCCGAGGCTGTTATCTCTCAGGAATGGGGGTAAGACAACAATTATGGCGCTTTATTTAAAAAACTTATTACTGAGATACACCATGCATACAGGAAAGGGGTAACATGAATTAAGTACATTTATCATAAATATTCAGTTTGGTGTTGTACTTGTGTTCAAACCTATGTAATCCCCATCCAGATTGAGATATAGAACATTCTGGCACCACAGAACACCTTCTCATGCCCCTTTCTAATCAATTTTCCCGCCATTCCCACCCGCAGAGGACAGCTATTTTAACTTCTATCACCATCAGTTGGTCTTGTCTGTTCTTAAACCTCATATAATGGACTCATGTAGTATGCACATTTTGGGTCTGGTGGGAGAAATCATTTGGTTCACTTCACTGTAATCACTTATTTCACCGTCTGGTCTATGCCTCTCTACTTAATCACAGCAGACAGTGCCATCAAAACAATTCCTGACATGAAGTACATGTTGTCTGACTGCCATATGTACCATCTCGTGCAACTGTACAATTTTACTCACATGACTTAAACTCATGTCAAGGGTCTTCAACCTCTTTGATCAAGTGCCATAAGAGTTAGGCAATAAATGGTGAACCCAGTGAAACAGACCTTGCTGAAAACAGATGAACCAGGCCCAGAGGTGAATCACTATAATTGTGTAAAAGGGGTAAATTGTTCCCGAGGAGGGGATACATTTTACAAAGGTGTAATAAGGGGAGGCATCTCACCTCCCAACAGGGTACCAAGTAAATGCCTAATTCGTTTGACTTAACTGGCCTACCCAGAAATGCAGACAAACAACCTGCTATTCTGCATAACGTCACTAGATGGAGATCTTGAGTCGATCATGGCTTGCTGGCTTTATCTCAGGTTTTCTTTATTTGAATCTGCTTTACCAAGGGTCTGAACACCCACAGAATGCAACTTTACAATTTTGGCATTTCACGTTTTTTTGCTGAACTTTTTGGGGATGGTAATTTCAAGTAAAATGGATTTCGTTTTAAATGTATTAGCTTAATTAATTTCTCATCTGGGGTCCCAGTGAGGTGGAAGCGCCCCTGATGTGTAGGCTGCGTGCTGTTAATCTGGTGTGTATTTCTGGCAGAAGCTACCAGTGTTTATTCACATGGCCCCCAGAGGGTGTGGCTGGTTGTAGAGACTGTCATTATACCTTAGAACTGATTAAAAGAGGAAATCCTCACTAGAAATGGCTCCGTGGCCGCCAACAAGTGAACCCAGCTGCTTTATTTCCATAGAATAAGCCGTTTCAACCTCTTTATTTACAACTCTAGCAGTGCAAGCTAAGCTTTTTGTCCTTTTTTATTCTGAATGAAATTCCAAAGTGATTTTTATGTTTAATCACAAATTGACATTATAGAGAAATCTAGAAGCCTTTGCTTTCTCTTTTAGTTGTCAAGGCAGTCATGCCATTCAGGAATAAAATCCTCAGTTTGCCGAAGAAGAAAATGACTGAAGCAGCTTGTCTTTGTGAATAAGTTTTTGAGAAAACTCAGGGGCTGGACAGTTTTGCCTGTGACATGTTGACATTCTACCCAGGGACAATGTGGCCATTTAGCTTTGGCTGCTATCTGAAATGAGTTTGAGTGTCTCAGCTCATTTCATAAGAAACACAAATAAAGCCCACATAATAAAACATGCAGTTTGGGATTATAGCCAGTCTCTGTTCAGAAGGTGCCCAGAACTACATTTCTGAAAACTAAATTCCTGTTCCACGTAGATAGGGACTCTTGTACTTCCAGAGGGGGGCAGTTAGAGGGGAAGGAAGGAAGGAAAAGAAGAAAAGAAAATTGTAAACCATGAGGCATCATGCTGGTGGTGACCCAGGCTGAAGGCCCTGCAGTGCCATCAACCCCGCCTTCAAACTGTCTGAACCCGCATGATTTAAAGGCTCAGGCAGAGGCCGGTCTCTGCTTTCCTATTTCATGTTCTCTTCAGCTTCTTCAAAGCTGCATCATAAGGAATGGTATGGACTTCACTTCTTACTGCCCTTACCTGTCCCTGCCACAGTTCCAACCCATAGAGCAGCCAGGGAAGCAAGAGCCCATAGGCCCAAGGCAGTGAGCTCACTTGTCTTCTATCTCCCTATCAGGCCTGAGAGATAGGTTCCAGGGCCTGGTGGTGGCTAATAAGGAGCTTTGTCCTGTGGGTGTAACTCTGAACCAGTTTTCGTAAGTATGGGGCCTTATCCAAGAAATGTCTCTATTTCAGACTCTGAATGATCATCTCATCAAGAGAGGATATTTTGGTTTGCTTGTGTGTTTTTCCTTACAGCCCTTTATCTTAAACAAAAGCAAACCCATGTTCATTAGAGAGAAGAAGTCTAGTAAATGCAGGTAGTTCAAGAGAAAAAAATTTAAAATTATTTGTAATCTTGCCACCTTGACATAAACTCTGTTAATGCCTTTCTGTATATCTTTCAATCAAAGGTCTGTGGGTATATACATATGTAAAATTTTTACAGAAATAAGAGTTCTTTTGTATATACTCTTTTATGGCTTTTATTTTCACAGAATGCCATATCATATCTTTTTATAGTAGTAAACATTTATATATAACCTCACATTTAACAGCTGCTTTGCATTCTATTATAAACAATTCCTTGATGTTGAACAGCAGCCTCCCCCATCACCAATTTTATTGATGACACAAACAAAACTATAATTAACACTCGAAAGTGATTTTTATTGTATATTCTAATTTTCAAATATATCCAGTTTGAAGAACTTGACTACTGAGAGATTCCTTTCAATATGAGAAAACTATGCCCTTTACAGGAATCAGGAACATAAATCATCATTTATGAAGAATACAAAAGATCCTCCCCCATATTAAAACACTCCCTGCATATATTTACCTGAATTGTACATATATACCTGAATACTCCCAAGTGATACACCATGTTAATGTAATGGAAAGTAGTTACTTTAATCCTTAGAGTTGATTCTTATGTGGGTAAATGGGAAAAAAAAAATATGCTGGGATACAAGATGCATGAAAAATGTTTTAAAGTCTTTATTGGGCTTGAAATGATGAGAGTTTACATAATTAATCATAAGAGGATGTTTTTAGTCACAGAAATGATCATTAGTACTGCACTAGAGCTAAGTAATCTTTATAGCAATATAAAAATGCCATTTCACCCTTAGATCTTACCGAGATTTTGTCTCTCTTTTATGCTCTTTGGCATTACAACACTCAGTAATTGAATGCTACTTAATAATCAGGGTGGGTAATGAAACCATCTAAGCTAATGTGTCCACGGAAATTTCTGAAGCCCAAACTCCAAATATCACCACAATACATTGTGTTAGCCCAAAGCTCGGAAAAAGATAAATTAAGTGCTATCATTGTGGTGTTTAAAAATTACCCCCACTTTAAAAATTAATATCCTTTGTTCTTTTTCATCTTTTTTTTAATGATGTTTTAAGATGCAAATTCTGCATTTCAGCCTTGGCTTTCATCAATTGCTTTGGTGGGAACAGTCATAAATTTTAACTCTCCTTCCTAAATTATAAGAATGTCTGTGGTAAGTTTTTTGATAAACAGATGGCTCCTACTTGATCTATTTTGACAAAGAGGCAATAATAAAGACAATTAGTGATTTTCATTGGCTCACATGAGAATATAGTTCATGTCAATGGTTAACAGTGCAGCTCCTGGAATCAGGGACTTGGTTTGTATCTGGGCCCTGCCGTGTCCTGGTGATGTGAACTTGGGGTGATCCTCTAACTCCCAGAGGGTGTTTCCCCTGAAAAATGAGTATAAAAATGTTGTGAGATTAAATGAGGAAATTCTAGGTGTGTATCACAGTGCCTGACATAGAAAAGTAGTTCAATAAATTGTTAACTATTGTTAAAAATACTGGCTAACCGCAGTTGAATGTTCAGTGGAGTAAGATTTCACTTTATTTTGCTTCCAAAACAAAATGCCTGTGAGTGAGGGTAGTTGTGGATATTTCAGCCTATTTGGTCAGAATTGTGTCATCATCTAACTAAAATCCCCCAAGAATTTAGTTCAGAGATATTAACATTTTTAGAAACAAAAGCACAAAACTGTGGTCTAGATGTTTTGACTTTTCTCTGATCTGTTCAATGAAATGACCCTTGAATTGAGAGACATGTCTTCTTATCACAAAATGTCTTCTCATAACGGCTTTTAGCAAATGTAACATTGAAAATAGGAAAAGCTGCCTAACGTAACATTTAATGAAGCACCTTTAAATTTAAAAAAAAGCAAGAATATCTCTTGTGCCTTCGAAATGGAACTTAATTGGTTCCAAACATGAACAGTTGGATTTTGATCTCCTTTAAAAAAAAAAAATCTTTGATTTTGACTATAAGACCTGGTTTAAAATTTAACTGAAGTAATTGATTTGTAAAATTTCAAAAGCAACTCTTTAATCTTTTACTAAACTATTAATAAGTTAATAACCTCATTTCACTGAATTTGCTCTTTTATTATATTAAGTCCAGCTCCTTGAGTAGGTCCCTGTTCATTCAAAAATATGCTCTTATTTTTTGAAATATCAATCGTGCTATGTAAGAAAAATGAATTTGTGGCATCTTTTCTTGTTGCAGTTTTCCACTAAAACTTACCTTTAAGTGAAAGTGAGGTGGGGGAGGGCAAGAGAGGGTAACCATGGAAAACTTTCTGAACCTCATACTCCAAATTTTAGCAAACCTGGTTTTTAAGTAAGTGGATTCCAATTGTCTTTAATCCTTCCTGAAAATAGATATGGTTGGATAGAAGATCATCAGATTCCTTTGTCTATGTATTTCAAAAACAGTGTTCTTTTTATGACTATTACATAGGAAAGAATATAAATCATGTCTGTTCTGTAATAAATAGACTTCTCAATTTTGTATGAGGAAGAGTTTATACAAACTTTTTCTGTGTCTACACTTTACTTATCAAAATATCCTCACAGCTGGTCACATATCACTTAGCACAATATTGACACCATCTGTTTTAAGCTTGGGATGATTGTCTCTTAACTTTAAGAAGTGAATTTTTTGGAAGTTGAGTTATGTCTGTTCAGTATCTCTCAATTGCTAGAAGACTGGTATATTTAAATGCTCTAATAATGGGGAAAAATGTAGATCAACTGTCTTCCATTTGAGATCAATACACTAACTGACTTAAAAAACAAAACCAGATGAAGCCTTAATAATTTATTTGATTCTCTCAAAGATGGTGACTATATTAGTCTGTGTGCATGAATGGGAATAGCCAGGTTTAGTAATTCATGAGAAGTGGCTCTTCTGTTGGCTTTTAAAAACAAATAGATCCGTGTAGTAGCTAAAGTTAGTTCTAGGCTCCCAGCCCTGCTATAGCATGGTCAAGAAAGATTCCTGAGCATGTATTTTATAATTTGATAATAAAGAATTGTATATCCTTTATGAAAGCTCAAGCCTTTTGATATCTGACCTTACAAGAATTCATGACTTTTTTTTTTTTTTTCTTTTTTGGCCGCACTGCACAGCTTGCAGGATCTTAGTTCCCCGATCAGGGATTGAACCCGGGCCCTGGCAGTGAAAGCACTGAGTCCTAACCACTGGACTGCCAGGGAATTCCCTCATGACATTTTTAGATAGTGACTCTTGTGACCCAGGGGCAGATGAGAGATTGAGATATACATTTTTTTGTTCGTTTGTGTATGATCTAATGCCACGACAATGTAAGGTGTATGACAGCAAGTCAATGTTTATTTTATTCACTGTGGTATCCTTAGTGCCTAGAAGAGAATTTGGGTCTTAATAAATAGGGTCTTAATAAATATTTGTGGAATGATGACATCAAGTGAAAAACATAAAAGAAGGGAAAGAATGTGCTCTGAGAGCTAGGAGGTACAGCAGTGGAGAAGTACTGCTGATCTTCAAGCAGAGCGGGCAAGGAAGTCCCAGTTTTTCCAGCCCTGAAAGCTTGCAGGAGGGCATGTGTGCTGCCAAGTAGGGACCATGCAGAGAGTGTCATTTTGTTGTCTAGTTTCCTTCTTAAGTAACCCCGGCTCAGAGTGTCTGGCTATTCCTAGCTTCTCAGTTCCTTGGGGGCTTCCTCCTCTCCCAGTTGCCCTCTGCTTGTGCTGACATGAAGCCTGGGTTTTCTGGGTAATGAGCAGAATTGAGAATTCGGGTGTGGGCTTCAGACACATCTGGGCACTGGCCCAGATTCTGCCATCTCCATGTATCTGATCCTGAGCAAGCTCCATCTCCTTTCTTCACCTATGTATGAGGATTGATAATAATTTTGCCTACCTAGTTGGGTTTCTGAAAGATTAGTGAGAAGATGCCTGATATGAGTAACAAATGGCAACGACCTTGTGTGGATGGCTCATTACTTTCCAGAAGTGGAACTTCCTATAGAGGGAAGGTGCGTGTGAAGCACTCAGCATAGGTCTGGATCGTGAGGAGACTTTGACAACACGTGAGCTTCTGTTTCTGTGTGTGTCTTTTCGTTGATCCCAGTGTTGAGAAACAGGACATGAGTAGGGGCCAAAAGTAGAAAGACTCCTCTGACCCTAACAAGGCATTTGAAGTAAGGGGTATCCTGTATCTAGGCGTTATTCTCCAGAGACTGAGGTGAGTCAGGCAGGTGTAACTACCAACACTGAAGTGATCTACATGCAATAAACCTTTTCCAATCTGAGTATTAAAATTCTTTTGTTATATTATCATAGTCATTTTATTTGTTTTTAACTTTTTATTTTATATTGGAGTATAGTTGATTAACAATGTTGTGTTAGTTTCAGGTATACAGCAAAGTGATTCAGTTATACATATACATGTATCTATTCTTTTTCAAATTCTTTTCCCATTTAGGTTGTTACATAATATTGGAGAGTTTGGGATTGACATGTACGCACTGCTGTATTTAAAATGGATAACCAACAAAGATCTACTGTACAGCACAGGGAATTCTGTTCAATATTATCGTAGTCATTTTAGCTTTGCTACTGTGGAAGACATTTCTTCCCAGACTGTGTTTCTCCTTTCAAGTTGATTTTAAAAACTCCGATAGCATTTGCCATGATGTAACAGGCTTGGGTTTTTTTGGAGCGATGTTTAGTAGGCTGTTTATGTTTCCATGTTATGAAAATACGCTGCTGTTAAAAGGAGTGTGAGATCTCACTTGTGATCTTGTGGTTCAAGTGGCCGACTTCATCATGGGTGTGGTTAAATTGTTAACCTCCCAAGAGAAAGAAAGAAAAATTTGACAGGCTTCTCCTACTTAACTATTACTAAGTCATTTGAATAAAAATAGAATTCCTTGTTAAAATAACTAAGCATAAACATAGGCCAAGGCTACTAATTTTCCTGTATAGACTATGCAATTAGAACAAGATAATAAAGAAAATAAGCACCTAATTACAATTTGATACCTTTATTGTTAACCTTCAACTGTTATGAATGTTAATTCTTTCCCTTGCTTCCCTTTATAACTTTAAACAAAGATGGAAACATTCAGGCAATTCCTTTTCACATAGCTTCCCTGAAACCCCCTGCCTCTTCCCAGATACTAACTCCCCGACTTTTAGAGCTAAAATATTCACATCTTTCTTGAAACCTGATGTTCCCTCCTGCCTCTTTGCCTTCCTGCCTTTTCATATACTGTTCCTTAATTAAGGAAAGCTCTTCCTTAGTCATCCCTGATATTGAGATTTGGTTCAAACAGTATCTCTCCTGTAAGGAATACTCTCAGGCAGAGAACTCTCTAATAAAGAGTTTTGTATTTTGTGGATTCCTTTTCATCACATTGCCATTTTATTATGTGTTTACACATCTGCCTGCCCACCAGCAGACAATGTTTTCAGGGATCAGGCCATGGAGTTGGGTTCACCTTTTCATTTGTTTGTTTGTTTTTGTAACATAAAAGTTGTACTGAGATATAAATTCTTACCAAGTGATTCATTCATTTGTGTGTATAATTCAATGGTTTGGAACATATTCATAGAGTTGTACAACCATCACCACAATCAATTTTAGAATGTCTTCATCACTTCAAGAAGAAACCCTCTACTCATTAGCAGCAACCCTCTTTCTTTCCTCAATAGTCCCACGTTAGCCCCAGGGAACCACTAATCTACTGTCTGTCTCTAGAGATTTGCCTATTCTGGATATTTTACATAAACATCGTTTGCTTTTAAACTATACTGCACATAATTAGAAGCAAAGAAACTTCATTAAATGCCAGACTCAAAGATACATCCCTAAATATTTTTCCTTAACACAAGAGAGAAATCTACTGGAATGAGTTGTGTTATTTTAATTATGGAATAATGCAAATACCAGAACGTCACAGATTAAGCTTAACAAAGACACTTTACCTGCTGTTTTAGTGAAGAATCAGCCTCAGTAGCAACATACCAGGAAGCAAAGTTATTTCCTCCCCTCACATATTTTAGGGACATAGTTCTGTTCAATTTGGATAAAATTCTGGAAGGAAAAAAGCTGCCTCTTAGCGTTATGTACAAGTCACTTGCCTTCTCTTGTCATAACTGAATGCTGACATAAATCTTTTTTAATAAAATGAACTATTACAATTATTTCTTTCCTGAATGATGGCTGAAACAGATGTATTTTAATCTACAGGACAAAGAAAATGAAATTTACATGTCACTGAGGTCTCTCTGGTTAATAAATGTTTTAAATAGAAAGAAAGCACTAAGCTAAATAAATATGAGACTATGCTGCTTTACATAGGATTAAAAAAGTAAAATTAGAGGGTTTTTTCTCTACCAAAAAACTGATTTATAAGGTGAAGGTATTTTACACTATCAAATATGTCTTTTAGAATATCATGAAAATGCTGCTTCGCTGTTCTTCTTTAAAAAACAAAAGCAAACAAACAAAAAAACCCTGCAACATGCAGTTCAAAGTATTGCCTCTGCATTTCTAACTTGATTGGTGTGCCTGGTACGTAAGTACCAGCCTGACTGTCTTCACTACTATTGTAACATTTTCTCTATTTTCGAGTGCTAGTGAGCTAAAAGAAATGAGTTCCACTCATAGCATTGCTCTAAAATTTTACAAAGGTTTTTTTTTCATTATAGAACATATAAGATACACCTAAATTTTGTTTATTGCTGTCAGAAAATGTCCATGATAAAAAATGAGGAAATTAGAACTGCCCTTGAAAAGGCTTGACAATTTTTTTCCTTTTTTTTTTAAAGAAACTTTTCCTGTGTGCTTTGAACTGTTGCCAAACTAGATAAAGGTAAAAATGGCTGACTTTTCCTAAATTGCTTGCATGAAAAACCTTCAAATAACTTTCATAGACAAGCAGTCTAAACACCCAGGGCCATGAATCCATCTGGCCCACCTGGTCACCCTCCCACCCCTGAGGAGATGTAACCCTGGTGGAATCAACCTTGGAAAAATAAAATGGCAGCTCAGATGGTCCGAATCGTACCCCAAACACCACAATGCCTTGAAAGTTACTCTTTTCATTGTAGTCAATTGGCTGAAAATACAGGGATTCTATTCCAAATTCACCTCTCTATCGTTAAAAATTGTGGTAAAAGGCATTTTTCAAAACATGATTATAGAAAGGGCTCAGGTGTTATCCTAGTCTGATTAAAACGGGTTGTGAGTCTCCCCCTGTCCTTTAAATTGCAACAAGACAGACTCTGATATGATGCACAGATGTATTTTTTAACAACAAACTGAGTTCGAGAATTATAATTTAGAGTGTATTGGATGTGCCACCAAAATACAGGGTGGTTGGGCAATTGTGAGGGAGCATTGTATTGCTGCTAGTCTGAGTAAATCTGAATCTTTTCAAGTTTTGGTTGAGTGGGTTAATTCCAGGACCTGAATTACAAGTACAATTTGAATTACATTGCAAATGCTGAATTTCCTTCACTTTTGCAAGGTGCTTTCTTTTCCCCTTCTCAGACTTATGAATTCTAGCTATTTTGATGTTTTTCAAATGTTGCAATATTTCAGTTAGCTGTGAAAAATAGCAGTTCTAACCAGAAATGAAGGAAAAGATTTTTCCCCTTTGCCTCTTTGTTTATTAATTCCTTTTTTTTTTGGTTTGCCTCTATTTTGTGAAATCTCCACTCTTAACATCGATTAAAATTGTAGCAGCTCCTGAAGCATTCCAGGCAGTATACCATTAACCCTTCAATCCTAGGATAAATAATTTGTAGAAAAGACTGCCATGGACAGTCAAAACAGCCCAGGCTTCAAATGGAAGGGGGAACAAAAGAACAGGTAAGAAATTAATATATGATACAAATTGGGATGTCCCATGCATGAACAAGCATTGATAAACATAGTCTCTTAGAAACCCTGTGAGGTAAATCTACACTATGACACTGATTTTATGGACAAAGAACAAGGAAGTTAAGTGGATTGTTTAGAGCTTGAATTCCTATCTCCCAGCTCGATTCTAACCATTCTGTGCTGAGGATACAAAAGTCCTGCAAAGAGCAAACCGGCATGGGGTGGGACCAGGAGCCTCTGCTGTCACTCTAGAGAAAACGTTAGGCATTTCAGCAGTCGGGAGAGGTGGTAGACAAACTGCCCGGTAATTATTTAAGAACATACCAATTTATTTGTAGCATAAAGTCTAAGATCGAGCTGCTCAGGCATGACACTATAGTTTTCTGACTGTGCAGGTATTTATCTCCCACTCGTCACAAAAGAAGTCTGATTGAATAATTGGTGGTAGAAGACAAGAAAATACAGGTTAATATGGGGAGTTCAAAAGCTTGACACATTTTTAAAGAGAACCTGCCAAATGGGGTACTAACACTGTAGAAAATTGCAGTAATCAAGGGCTTTCGGCAAAGAACTAACTGGAAATGAGTAGTCAATCTAGAACATTGTATGCTGTGGTTATAGTGTGTTTGGGGGGCTTTGTTCACCCGTGCTTGTACTTCCTTTCCAGTTTTAAAGTCCCCATTTATTAGAACATCTCCTTGCATGGCACCTGGGTCATGTGGTGCCTCACACATTGAAAACAACACTGGGAGAACTTGCAGGAAACCCGGGACCCCTGTCAGTCCTCACTCAAGAGATTATCACTCCAAACAACACTACCGCAGATTTTTCTGGCTTGCACATTTATTGTCCTTCTTTCATTTCTCTTATTTTTGCAACACCACAATTTAACTAAGACAGACTTATCCAATCGAGCCTTATGCAACTAATGCGGTATTCTATTGCACCACTGAATATTCATAGGAGATGCTAACTCAATTTGAAAATAGTGAAATACAGTCATCTCTCAGTATCTGTGGGGGAATGGTATCCCTAACCCCAATTTCTCCAAGGCTCAAATTCCTTATAATAAAATAGCACACTATTGGCATATAACCTACACACATCCTCCTGTATACTTTGCCATCTCTAGATTACTTATAATACCTAATACAATGTAAATGTTATGTAAATAATTGTCAGTGTGTGGCTAATTTAAGTTTTGCTTTATGGAACTTTATGGAACTTTTTTTCTGCATATTTT
This sequence comes from Balaenoptera borealis, assembly GCF_965194805.1. Classification (NCBI taxonomy): domain Eukaryota; kingdom Metazoa; phylum Chordata; class Mammalia; order Artiodactyla; family Balaenopteridae; genus Balaenoptera; species Balaenoptera borealis. The sequence continues at coordinate 32,083,586 of NC_138876.1, read as the reverse complement.
TGATCTTTGGTTGGTTGAATCCTTGGATGCAGAAGCTGTGGATACAGAGGGCCAACAGTATATTATTTTCAGCTCTCAGAAATATTTAAACAAAACGTTATGCTTTCCTCCAAAATTAGAAAGCCCCGAGGAAAACTATACTAAAAATGACCATGGTTCCAGATGAGGCGGGAAAAAAATCATTGAATTTTATTAAAAAATTATTTGATGTTTTCTCTCCCAAATCTATACTTTATAAAAGTTCTCTTCATGGCTAAAATTTTTGTTCTTTGAATAATTTACATATTACACATAAAAAATACCAAAGACAACTTCACACATATTTATTATACTTTTCTACAAATCTGTAACCTAAAATATCTCAATGTGTTATTTAGTTAATCCAAGCAAAGTGGAAATTTTTCAATTGAAAAAACTTTAGAAAGTTCCAAACATGCATTTGTCTCACCTATTAACTAAGTGTTACCTTAATTTAGAATCCTATATTGATAGAAAATACAATGACACTTGTTCCTCTTCTGTTTTCTTTCCATTTTAAGAAAATAGCATTATGAGGATAGGAATGATGCAATATTCAGGCAGTAACTTTCGAAACAAAGTCAGGGGTAGCAAAATTTAACGTTCTCATAACGGCATTAACTTACCCAGGTTGTACATACAGTACATTAAGGAATCGCATTTTGCTGTTTTCTGTGTAATTGGAAATATTCTATATGTACAATTTGAGTGAGTTAATGTTTCTAGGAGAACCTTCACTTTAGCATTTCTTGACTTTTTTATGTCTGAATTTGTAGCTTTAACATTTGCATTAACATAGTTATTTGCATTTCATTACAGCAGAAGTTAGCCTATTCAAGGTCTAAAGTCATAAGCAAGTGTTTACTTAAAGATTTGTTTAAATGAAAATACTTAACCTTTTTTGGGTTACATATTTATGGTTAGAAGATACACTCATTTAAGACTATGAATTTTTTTTTTTTTTTTGAATTTCCGTGCATGGTAAGTGCCCAGGAATTGGGCAACAATTGAAATAAATGAGTAAATGAACAATTGCTAAAGTTTATCAGCAATATGGAAACAGGAAAAACTTGCAATAGGATCAGTGGATTGTTTGGATTAAAAAGCAACTCCAGAGAAACTTGTTTCAGAAAGGGAAGACTGTCTTAGCCTTTTATAATATCTTGCTGTCATTTTTCTGTTCTATGTGTTATTGTGTTATCATTTTAAGTATTCCTGAATTGAAAGGAAGGCTAACAATTCTCCAATTTTGCATATAAAGAAACCAAGTTCCTAAGAGATTATGTGATTGTCTTGAAGAGAAAAAAAGAGGGGAGGGCAAGCTACGTTGAAAAAATTTCTAAATCCAGTTGTGTCTTGATTTGCAGAAATTTGTGTGAAGATATGGATATAAACAAATGCAAATGGCAGAGAGAAAGAAGAAAAACTGCTATTTTATTTATGAGAAAAATTTAGCATAGAAATCCCTTCCTCAGACTGTAGACAAGGGCAGGAATTGCCTTGTTTTTGTATCCTAATGTCTAATACATACTAGGGATACATTAGCTCTTTTTCCAAATTACATAAGTAATAGAAAAAATAGCCAATTACATTACTCTATGTACTTCACATTATGTTAAGAGAAAAAGTTATATTTTCAGGGACACAAGTACTACTTACAGTGGAGTGAAGCCAAGTATTCTGTTCTGTCTCAGATTGGATTTCTTTATATACAAAAGGTTTTCAGGCATTTGTGGAAATTGTACATGAAAAAATATTTTAAACATGTATTTAAACATCTATTATAAGGATTATTTTTTCTTAATAAAAAGTTGGTTTGTTAAAAGAAGACCTCAGAAGGTGCAAAACCTTCAACAAAAGATTGAGTTTAGGGCTTCCCTGGTGGCGCAGTGGTTGAGAATCTGCCTGCCAATGCAGGGGACACGGGTTCGAGCCCTGGTCTGGGAAGACCCCACATGCCACGGAGCAACTGGGCCCGTGAGCCACAATTACTGAGCCTGCGTGTCTGGAGCCTGTGCTCCGCAACAAGAGAGGCTGCGATGGTGAGAGGACCACGCACTGCAATGAAGAGTGGTCCCCACTTGCCACAACTAGAGAAAGCCCTCGTACAGAAAAGAAGACCCAACACAGTCATAAATAAATAAATAAATAAATAAATAAATAACGTGAATTTCTTAAAAAAAAAAAAAGATTGAGTTTAATAAACCCATATTAGAGATAAATGTGGACACTATGAAGATTTAAGTTTTGTGGGGAAAGGGGGAAAGAAAAGAAGAAATAAAGGAAGTGTGGAAAGAGTCCAAGGGAATAAAAAGCAACAAAGCACATTTATTTATTCATTCAACAAATATTTATTGAGCACCTACTAACTGCCAGATGACTGGATGCTGGGTATACAGCAGTGAAGGAGACAAATAAAGACCCTGCTTTTGTGAAATTTACTGTCTAGTAGGCAAGACAATAAGAAAAGAAAAGAAATACATAATTAAGATTATTTCACAGAATTCAATGCTGTAAATGAAATAAAACAGGGTGGAAGGGAGCTATTTTAAATTGGGTAGTCAGGGAGAGGGGTGGGTATTTCAGATTTGATGATCAGGGAAGACTTCTCCCAGGAGGGAACACTTGAGGCTCAACATCTATGTCAAATGATGAAACTAAAACAATTTAGTAGTGAATTTGACGTCCTTCATTCAAAGGAAACCAATCCATGGATTGGGAGAGTATAGTGCGTCACAAGTAGTGGAGCACTTTCTAGAGGGATTTTAGGCAAGAGTGAGTTTTATACAGCATTAGAAGAGGCAATGTGGAAACAGGGCATGATTGGGTAAGAGGTGGAGGATTTCTTTATAAGTAGAGCGGGTGCTATTTTCTAGGGTGAGGTAAGCTAGCTGAAGCTAACTTGGAGGATTGTGACTGATGTTTAGTTTCCTTGACAGTGAGGCATTTCCCAGAATTGCAGCCTGGCTTAGGTTGAGATTTATGATGCGGGCTGGGCCACTGGGTCTGCCTCCATTTCGTAGGTCGAGATCTACAAATTAATTTTATTATCTGAAAGGTGGAAGAAGGCAGCCATATGACATCTAGAGGAAGACTTTTCTTAGAGCAAGTAAAGCCAGACTTGGTGTGTTGAAAACCAGCAATGAGGTGAGGGTCACAGGAGTTTAGTGAGGAGGAAGAAAATGCTGGCAGTAGCCTGATCACATGAAGCTCCCTTAATGGTGAAGAAAAGTTTGGATTTTACCTTAAGTGCCATGGGAACACTGGAATGAGAGACCTGGCTCAGATACATTCATTCATTCACTCATTCATTCATTCATCCATTCATGCACTCATTTGGTCATTTGCCTTTTTAATAGACTTATTTTTTAGAACCATTTAGGTTGGGAGCAAAATAGAGTAGAAAGTACAGATTTCCCACATCCCTTGTCCCCATATACACACTGAGCCTCCTCCATTATCAACACCGCCCACCCCCGCCCCCGAGGGGTCCATTTATTACAACTGATGCACCTACATTGACACGTCATTATCATCCAAAGTCCATAGTTTACACTGCATTGTACATTCTATGGGTTTTGACAAAAGTATAATGACATATATCTAACATTATAGTATCATACAAACTAGTTTCACAGCCTGAAAATTCTCTGTGTTAAAGCTATTCATCCCTCCCTCCCCTGGAGCCCATTGATCTTGTTACTGTCTCCATAGTTTTGCGTTTTCCAGAATGTCATATAGTTGGAATCATACAGTACGTCGCCTTTTCAGGTCAGCCTCTCATACTTAGTAATGTGCATTTAAGTTTCTTCCATGTCTTTTCACAGCTTGATAACTCATTTCTTTTTAGTGCTGAATAATATTCCACTGTCTGGATGTACCATAGTTTACTCTACGATAATTTGTTTTTTCATTCAACTGAATATGTGCCAGCTGATGTGTTTGCCACTGAAGATATAGTGATTAACTAAATGAATTTAGTCTGTGGAACTCATGGTCTAGTGGGGGAGATAGATGTTAAGTAAATAATAAAAGGAATGAATGTAAAATTATAAGCAGATATGTGCTCTGAAGGACTGGGACATCTTTTGATAGGTATGTGCAAAGAAGGAGCCTTGGAGACCAAGAAGGGATTTCCTGATGAAATGATGCTGGAGTGAAGTGACTTCACCTGGAGTGAAGTCTGAGGGATAAAGTGAAAAGGCAGGCAGTTTGGGAAAGAAGAGCGTTGCAGATAAAGGAAGCCTGGCCCATCCGAGGAACAGAAAGAAGGCCAGTGTGGCAGAAGCATAGCTCTCAGTGGGAGGCTGCGGAGTGGGCAGGGCTCTGCCTGAGTGGGAGCCTGTGGGCCAGAGGAAGGTCACACTTTCATCCCAGAAGCAGCAGGAAGGCCCTGACAGTTTCCACACAGAAGAGTGACATGGGCAGATGGGCATTCTGGAAGAACAGAGGACAGAGGAGGAGACCAGTGAAGAGAATTTTCAGTAGATCTCATAGCAGTCACCATGACTCGGACGAGAAGCGAGGAGGCAAACAGGCTGGAGGGATATTTCGGAGGTGAAATTGATTGGGATGAGAGGCGAGGGTGCAGGAGGAATCAGAGTCTCCTAGGCTTCTGGCTGGAACAAGATGGACGGAGTCAGTGAGCCCTAGAGGAGGACCAGGGTTCAATGTAAAATGATTGTCACTTTTTCCCATATTAGAAAAAAACATATAATTGAGCTGCTACCAGGTTTCTGCAGATTCTAGAATCAAAGAGGAGAAATCCCTGTTCAAATTGTACGGAGAAAAACTGTCTACCGGGGATAGCGCTTAACAGAGGAACTGTAAATACAGGATTAGATGTGGAATTCCTTTTCTTGTTTGGGAACTCAGTAACTGAGCAAAAGTTAGACTCATGTAAACTTTAGTAGAACCTTAGACTTGTTTTTAGGATCAGCAAGATGTATGAGGATAGTATCACATTTTCCTACAACTTTAAAAGTAGACTATAGCCTATAGTAAAATAAGAAAAACACTTAGGGAAAGCATAATATGGATGCAGAGTGGTGTTCTGTTTATTTATTATTTGCATGGGTTACTTCCTATAAAACTAAAAAAAAAAAATTATTGAATAGATACTCATTATATCCAGCTCTATGCTGGTAAACGTCCAAGAACTGGCCCTCCAGGAGAGCAGGGGCCTCTGTCTGTGGCTCTTGCCAACTGCCTTTTCTGAGGTGTTAATTTTCCCATCGTGGCCGATTCCAGCCACCAGGGTGATGCCACTGAAGACAAGGTTGTGAAGGACTGTGCACAATCCTCTCCCGAGTCTGTGTGCACCAGCTCCAACATGCCACTGACTCTCCCTTTTATTCATGAGGAACTTAGGGCTTGGAAAGTAAGTAGCTCATCCAAGTTCATAGAGAGTAAGAGGCAGAGTGAGAATTTACACTCTGGCAGAGACCCTGAAGCCCTGGGGTTTAACTGCCATGCAGTGGATACCAAGAGCTGAATCATAATGTTGAAATAATAATAAGATTTAATTAATCATAATGTGAACTCAGAACCCATTTAAGTCCAACCTCTTTTAACAGGGGAGGAAACTAAGCTCCAAAACATTTTATTGATTTACTCAAGGTTAAAAGGCTGTTTATTGACAAAGCTGAGGCTGTAACCCAATTCTTTGGTCACTGCCCTACACGATGCTGTTAACTACTTGTGTTTTGCAAACCTCCTTCACAAAATGTTTAAGTCATATATCTTTCACAGAAAGAAGAAATGGTGGGGACTCTTTTCCCTTCCACATATTTGAGTGAAAATCTTATCATCTGGCAATGTAATTCAACAGCATCACCATGCTTGGAAGCAGTTCATTAATTGTGCACAGAATTCCTAAAGAATAGTCATGATAATAACAGTCATAGCTGCCAACATTTCTTTAGTACATGTTAGTATATTTTACACAAAGACAACAAACTATGGAGATCTAAACGTGCTACGAGTCATATGTACCCAGTGGTGTGTGTGTGTTTGTGTGTGTGTGTGTAACTGTAAAGCAACAAACCATTAGTTGTACAACTTGTTGCAATAATTAGCTGCATAACTAGGAAGTGAGCCATGTTTGGCAACTCCAAAAGCTCACACTTGAAGAAGCTGGTCCTATGAAATTCCAGCTCATTTTAGGGCCAAACAAATGACACAATTTGCCTTTATCTCAAGTTTAGCATTAGCAGTTTAAAAGAGAACGAGAGGATGAAAATGAATTATGAATTGAACATAAGAATAACAATAAAAATTACAGAGCTTCTAGTGAAACCTCAAAACACAATTTGGCCAAGTTACCAACCTTCCCTAAATCAGGAAAAGTAGTTACTCATCTCACGGAAGTGGTGTTAGGGAAAATTAATTGGTGATGGTAATGCTATCTACAAGTGTCATTTCTAGAGAGATTCTGAATTTCAAGGAGACTCCAGTTAAAGCAACTGAAGATTGAAATATTATTACTTATAAGATGTAGTATGAAAGACATTATTTACATTATATGTTGACCAATAGTTTAAAAAACTATGCTACTTATGGAGAAACATTTTATTTGCTTGATAGTTAATGAGAAAAGACTTGCAATTTATTGCTTGCTAAAAGATTTTATTTCTTCATTTTGCTCTTTACATCAAATCGTAAACTATTGAGGATGGAAATAAAAAATCATTCCAAGAGTTACATGTGAAAATTACTGGGAAAAGAGTGCCTTTCATTAAGGTAAATTCCATTTCTTGGGCTTAAATTTGGCGTATCAGTGTTTCCGTAGCACAGCAAGTAGCCGTGTGGTTTTAGAAAGGAAATAAGAACTGTGTTTTCAAAATATGCTCAGCCCAGATTGAGCCTTTGGAAATACGATATCCAAATGAACATGAGATTGAAGGAAAGTGCCGGATAAAATGAAGATCTTAAGTACTGTATATGCTTGAATGTTGTAGATATTCCTAGGGAGAATTCTTGACCTTTCTTAGAGCTGGCACTTTAAGCCTGGGGACAAATAGTTGCATTTTTGACAGTCGTGTGAAGATTACATTGGGGACTGCAGATGTGAGACTCTTTCTCTCTGTCAGAACTGAGAATTAAACCCACATCAAAAGCATTGCAAGAAGTGGAAGATCAGTGGGACATACTCAGTGAAAAGCTCTTAATGAGCAGATAGACTGCTGTATAGCCTCTGTGATGTGTGTCAACCTAGTCTTGACATAGCCAATTCCCAATTCTCTGTGCAAGATAGAATGAGGGTAACAAGGATAATTGAAACCCACAGATAATCCATGGGTTCCACTTTAACCCTCAGTTGTAACTGACTGCCTTGCAAGCCTTTTAGGAGACCCAGGAAAGAGTTGCATCTCCTTTTCGTGCTGTTGATTCTTCAGCATATCCTGTGTTCCCTGTGTTGGGGAACCATGAAATAAATACACAGAAGAAGCAGTATGGTTCAGGGGCCTGCCAGGAAACAGATGGTATGCTCAGAATGTGATTAACAAGAGTCTAACGAAGGGACCATTTTCAAAGGTGTGGGCAAGGTCAAGAGAAGCCAAACAGGAAACACCCTGGGGTTAGCAATGACCAGGAGTGTTCCCACTCCTTAGGGATGAAGGAGCAAGAGGCCAGAGCTGTGAGGAGAACCAAGAAGAACTGACTGTAGAAGAATTGCTTGTCAGGAGCTGTGGTCTTCCTGGCAGGAAGGCAGCCACTGGCAACCAGAGCTCCACACTGCAGGAGCCAGGGCAGTAAACCCCACACCTCCCTCTCCTCTCGCCCTCTGATCTCCTGCCAATGCTTCCCAGTGGCCAAACCCATCTGGAAGCCAGAAAGAAAGTAAGGCCGTTGATGTGGTCCACAGGTGTCAGAGTCCTGGGGCACAGAGCAGGGTGGAGAAGAGTGAAGAGTGGATCTGGAGGGAAAATAGAGAATACCTAGCCCAGAGGGGATGAGGAAAATGACCATGGGCAGATCAACTAGTCATAGTTACCAGGCCCTGTATTTGAATGCAAGACTGCATCTTTTTTTGTTTTGGTTTGGTTTTTGCATTTTATTTTATTATTAGTAGTATTTTAAACATCTTTATTGGGCTATAATTGCTTTACAATGCTGTGTTAGTTTCTGCTTTATAATCAAGTGAATCAGATATACATATACGTATATCCCCGTATCTCCTCCCTCTTGCATCTGCCTCCCACCCTCCCTATCCCACCCCTCTAGGTGGTCACAAAGCACCGAGCTGATCTCCCTGTGCTATGTGGCTTCTTCCCACTATCTATGTATGTTACATTTGGTAGTGTATATATGTCCATGCCACTCTCAGTTCATCCCAGCTTACCCTTTGCCTCCCTGTGTCCTCAAGTCCATTCTCTACGTCTGCGTCTTTACTTCTGTCCTGCACCTAGGTTCTTCAGAACCTTTTTTTTTTTACATTCCATATATATGTGTTAGCATACGGTATTTATTTTTCTCTTTCTGACTTCACTCTGTATGACAGATTCTAGGTCCATCCACCTCACTACAAATAACTCAATTTTGTTCCCTTTTATGGCTGAGTAATATTCCATTGTATATATGTGCCACATCTTCTTTATCCATTCATCTGTCAGTGGACACTTAGTTTGCTTCCATGTCCTGGCTATTGTAAATAGAGCTGCGATGAACATTTTGGTACATGACTCTTTTTGAACTATGGTTTTCTCAGGGTATATGCCCAGTAGTGGGATTGCTGGGTCGTATGGTAGTTCTATTTTTAGTTTTTTAAGGAACCTCCATACTATTCTCCATAGTGGCTCTATCAATTTACAGTCCCAGCAGCAGTACAAGAGGGGTTCCCTTTTCTCCGCACCCTCTCCAGCATTTATTGTTTGTAGATTTTTTGATGATGGCCATTCTGACTGGTGTGAAGTGTTACCTCATTGTAGTTTTGATTTGCATTTCTCTAATGATTAGTGATGTTAAGCATCCTTTCATATGTTTGTTGGCAATCTGTATATCTTCTTTGGAGAATGTCTATTTAGGTCTTCTGCCTATTTTTGGATTGGGTTGTTTGTTTTTTTGATATTGAGCTTCATGAGCTGCTTGTAAATTTTGGAGATTAATCCTTTGTCAGTTGCTTCAGTTGCAAATATTTTCTCCCATTCTGAGGGTTGTCTTTTTGTCTTGTTTATGTTTTCCTTTGCTGTAAAGCTTTGAAGTTTCATTAGGTCCCATTTTTAAATTTTGTTTTTATTTCCATTTCTCTAGGAGGTGGGTCAAAAAGGATCTGGCTGTGATTTATGTCATAGAGTGTTCTGCCTATGTTTTCCTCTAAGAGTTTGATAGTGTCTGGCCTGACATTTAAGTCTTTAATCCATTTTGAGTTTATTTTTGTGTATGGTGTTAGGGAGTGTTCTAATTTCATTCTTTTACATGTAGCTGTCCGGTTTTCCCAGCACCACTTATTGAAGAGGCTGTCTTTTCATCATTGTATATTCTTGCCTCCATTATCAAAAATAAGGTGACCATATGTGTGTGGGTTTATCTCTGGGCTTTCTATCCTGTTCCATTGATCTATATTTCTGTTTTTGTGCCAGTCCTATACTGTCTTGATTACTGTAGCTTTGTAGTATAGTCTGAAGTCCAGGAGCCTGATTCCTCCAGCTGCGTTTTTCTTTCTCAAGTGTGCTTTGGCTATTCGGGGTCTTTTGTGTTTCCATAAAAACTGTGAAATTTTTTGTTCTAGTTCTGTGGAAAATGCCATTGGTAGTTTGATAGGGATTGCATTGAAACTGTAGATTGCTTTGGGTAGTATAGTTATTTTCACAATGTTGGTTCTTCCAATCCAAGAACATGGTATATCTCTCCATCTGTTTGTATCATCTTTCATTTCTTTCATCAGTGTCTTATAGTTTTCTGCATACAAGTCTTTTGTCTCCTTAGGTAGGTTTATTCCTAGGTATTTTATCCTTTTTGTTGCAGTGGTAAATGGGAGCGTTTCCTTAATTTCTCTTTCAGATATTTCATCATTAGTGTATAGGAATGCAAGAGATTTCTGTGCATTAATTTTGCATTCTGCTACTTTACCAAATTCATTGATAAGCTCTAGTAGTTTTCTGGTAGCATCTTTAGGATTCTTTACGTATAGTATCATGTCATCTGCAAACATTGACAGCTTTACTTCTTTTCGGATTTGGATTCCTTTTATTTCTTTTTCTTCTCTGATTGCTGTGGCTAAAACTTACAAAACTATGTTGAATAATAGTGGTGAGAGTGGGCAACCTTGTCTTATTCCTGATCTTAGAGGAAATGGTTTCAGTTTTTTGCCATGAGAATGATGTTGGCTGTGGGTTTGCCATATATGGCCTTTTATATGTTGAGGTAAGTTCCCTCTTTGCCTACTTTCTGGAGGGTTTTTATCATAAATGGGTGTTGAGTTTTGTCAAAAGCTTTTTCTGCATCTATTGAGATGATCATATGGTTTTTCTCCTTCAATTTGTTAATGTGGTTTATCACATTGATTGATTTGCATATACTGAAGAATCCTTGCATTCCTGAGATAAACCCCACTTGATCATGGTGCATGATCCTTTTAATGTGCTCTTGGATTCTGTTTGCTAGTATTTTGTTGAGGATTTTTGCATCTATGTTCATCAGTAATACTGGCCTGTAGTTTTCTTTCTTTGTGACATCTTCCTCTGGTTTTGGTATCAGGGTGATGGTGGCCTCGTAGAATGAGTTAGGGAGTGTTCCTCCCTCTGCTATATTTTGGAAGAGTTTGAGAAGGATAGGTGTTAGGTCTTCTCTAAATGTTTCATAGAATTCGCCTGTGAAGCCTTCTGGTCCTGGGCTATTGTTTGTTGGAAGATTTTTAACCACAGTCTCAATTTTAGTGCTTGTGATTGGTCTGTTTAAATTTTCTATTTCTTCCTGGTTCAGTCTTGGCAGGTTGTGCTTTTCTAAGGATTTGTCCATTTCTTCCAGGTTGGCCATTTTATTGACATAGAGTTGCTTGTAGTAATCTCTCATGATCCTTTGTATTTCGGCAGTGTCAGTTGTTACTTCTCCCTTTTCATTTCTAATTCTATTGATTTGTCTTATTCCTTTTTTTCTTGATGAGTCTGGCTAATGGTTTTTCAATTTTGTTTACCTTCTCAAAGAACCAGCTTTTAGTTTTATTGATCTTTGCTATGTTTCCTTCATTTCTTTTTCATTTATTTCTGATCTGATCTCTCTGAATTCTTTCCTTCTGCTAACTCTGGGTGTTTTTTTGTTCTTCTTTCTCTAATTGCTTTAGGTGTAAGGTTACGTTGTTTATTTGAGATATTTCTTGTTTCTTGAGGTAGGATTGTATTGCTATAAACTTCCCTCTTAGAACTGCTTTTGCTGCATCCCACAGGTTTTGGGTCATTGTGTTTTCATTGTCATTTGTTTCTAGGTATTTTTTGATTTCCTCAGTGATCTCTTGGTTATTTAGTAGTGTATTGTTTAGCCTCCATGTGTTTGTATTTTTTACAGATTTTTTCCTGTAATTGATATCTAGTCTCATAGTGCTGTGGTCAGAAAACATACTTGATATGATTTCAATTTTCTGAAATTTACCAAGGCTTGATTTGTGACTCAAGATATGATCTACCCTGGAAAATATTCCATGAGCACTTGAGAAAAAAGTGTATTTTGTTGTTTTTGGATGGAATGTCCTATAAATATCAATTAAGTCCATCTTTAATGTATCATTTAAAGCTTGTGTTTCCTTATTTATTTTCATTTTGGATGATCTGTCCATTGGTGAAAGTGAGGTGTTAAAGTCCCCTACTATGATTTCCTCTTTTATGGCTGTTAGCATTTGCCTTATGGATTGAGGTGCTCCTATGTTGGGTGCATATATATTTACAACTGTTATATCTTCTTCTTGGATTGATCCCTTGATCATTATGTAGTGTCCTTCTTTGTCTCTTGTCATAGTCTTTGTTTTAAAGTCTATTTTGTCTGATATGAGGATTGCTACTCCAGCTTTCTTTTGATTTCCATTTGCATGGAATATCTTTTTCCATCCCCTCACTTTCAGTCTGTATGTGTCCCTAGGTTTGAAGTGGGTCTCTTGTAGACAACATATATATGGGTCTTGTTCTTATATCCATTCAGCCAGTCTATGTCTTTTGGTTGAAGCATTTAATCCATTTACATTTAAGGTAGTTATCGATATGTGTGTTCCTATTACAATTTTCTTAATTGTTTTGTGTTTGTTATTGTAGATCTTTTCCTTCTCTTGTGTCTCCTGCCTAGAGAAGTTCCTTTAGCATTTGTTGTAAAGCTGGTTTGGTGGTGCTGAAATCTCTTAGCTTTTGCTTGTCTGTAAAGTTTTTGATTTCTCCGTCAAAGCTGAATGAGATCCTGCTGGGCAGAGTAATCTTGGTTGTAGATTTTTCCCTTTCATCACTTTAAATATGTCCTGCCACTCCCTTCGGGCTTGCCGAGTTTCTGCTGAAAGATCAGCTGTTAACATTATGGGGTTTTCCTTGTATATTATTTGTTGTTTTTCCCTTGCTGCTTTTAATATTTTTTCTGTGTATTTAATTTTTGATAGTTTGATTAATATGTATCTTGACGTGTTTCTCCTTGTATTTGTCCTGTATGCGACTCTCTGTGCTTCCTGGACTTGATTGACTATTTCCTTTCCCATATTAGGGAAGTTGTCAACTATAATCTCTTTAAATATTTTCTCAGTCCCTTTATTTTTCTCTTCTTCTTCTGGGACCCCTATAATTCGAATGTTGGTGCGTTTAATGTCATCCCATATGTCTCTGAGGCTGTCTTCAGTTCTTTTCATTCTTTTTTCTTTATTCTGCTCTGCAGTAGTTATTTCCACTATTTTATCTTCCAGGTCACTTATCCGTTCTTCTGCCTCAGTTATTCTGCTATTGATCCCTTCTAGAGAATTTTTAATTTCATTTATTCTGTTGTTCATCATTGTTTGTTTGCTCTTTAGTTCTTCAAGGTCTTTGTTAAATGTTTCTTGTATTTTTTCCATTCTATTTTCAAGATTTTGGATCATCTTTACTATCATTACTCTGAATTCTCTTTCATGTAGACTGCCTATTTTCTCCTCATTTGTTTGGTCTGGTGGGTTTTTACCTTGCTCCTTCATCCACTGTGTGTTTCTCTGTCTTCTCATTTTGCTTAACTTACTGTGTTTGGGGGTCTCCTTTTTGTAGGCTGGAGGTTCGTAGTTCCTGATGTTTTTGGTGTCTGCCCTCAATGGGTAAGGTTGGTTCAGTGGGTTGTGTAGGCTTCCTGGTGGAGGGGACTGGTGCCTGTGTTCTGGTGGATGAGGCTGTATCTTGTCTTTCTGGTGGGCAGGACCGCTTCCAGTAGTGTGTTTTGTAGTGTCTGTGACCTTATTATGATTTTAGGCAGCCTCTCTGCTAATGGGTGGGGTTGTGTTCCTGTCTCGCTAGTTGTTTGGCATAGGGTGTCCAGCACTGTAGCTTGCTGATCGTTGAGTGGAGCTGGGTCTTAGTGTTGAGGTGGAGATCTCTGGGAGAGCTTTTGCCATTTGATATTACGTGGAGCCGGGAGGTCTCTGGTGGACCAATGTCCTGAACTCGGCTCTCCCACCTCAGAGGCACAGGGCTGACACCCAACCAGGGCACCAAGACCCTGTCAGCCACACGGAGGTTTATTCCTTAACCAAATTGGCGTTTTCTGTAGTCTACTCCACCCCAAGGGCCAATAATATTCAGAGCTGGTGAGATTTCTAAAAGTCTTCATGTTCTCTTTTATTCCTGTGGACTTCTTTTTTTTCCATTGTGTGTAGTGTAGCTTCACTTGCTCACAGGGTGCCGCATTCACAGGCTTCACAACAGCCCTTCAGACCAGAGTTCAGGAATCCTCACGGCCGAGCGTCCGGTCTCCGGTGCTGATCGCAGTGTGTGCCCCTCATCTTCCCGTGCCCCTCTGGCCCACTGCCCCCCACACCCAGGCCAGATGCTGGGAGCGGCGGCAGTGGCAGCAACTTGGGCTCCAAGACCACATCTTTCAGAAGAGATACTTTTAGGAAACCAATCAAGACAGAAGGTAAAAAAAAACAACATTCTCTAGGAGATGACCATCTACATGACATGTAAGTATTGGGTATCCAGTCTTTCATTCTTGATAGAGAGAGAGGTAATTACATGAAAGTTAAGATTTAATTGGCTGTTTAAATTTGGTCAGTGGCGGTGGGTAGAAAACCTTGGTTGTGATTATACTATCTTTTATCAACAGGGAGTCCTGAGGGGTTCCTTGATGAAATCTGGATGCATGAGCATTCCAAAGGCCAATTAGAAGAGCAAAAGTTTCCATTGTGCTTTCTGAAATTCAGACCCAGAATAAGTGACCACACTCCTGAGAGAGACAGTTTTACCTGTATCATTAGTTACCATCACTTGGAAGAAAGACATTAAAATGAGCTTTTCTTGGAGATCCAGTTACTGCAAGAAACGGAATACCTCAAAGTATTACAAAAGTATTACAAAGTATTATGGCTTAACTATTTTAATATGGTTAAGCATTCAACAATGTGGAAGACCCTGTGTTAATTCAGCTTTCTCTATCTCACTATTATCTTAGTGGCAAAGATGTTCTTCTAGGGCAGGGGTCCCCAACCCCCTGGCCGTGGACCAGTACCGGTCTGTGGCCTGTTAGGAACCGGGCCGCACAGCAAGAGGTGAGAGGTGAGCGAGCGACCATAGTTTCATTTGCTGCTCCCAATTGCTCCCCATCGCCCGCATTACCACCTGAACCATCCACCCACCCCACCCTCCCATGGAAAAATCATCTTCCGCAAAACTGGTCCCTGGTGCCAAAAATGTTGGGGACTGCTGTTCTAGGGGATTTCTGGGGTTCACATAAAAAATATAAGAGAACATGAGTGCCTGTCTTCTCCCATTCCTGTCCACTTTCCATGGCAGGATTTGCCCTCTGTCCCGTTCCAACCAGCACTGGGAACATTTTAACATTCTGGCCCAGTATTCGTTGGAGGCTAGAATAAGTTTCACTGACACTGTCTCTAAATCTAAAGTGTTGGGGTGACTTTTGAGTTACCCCTGACCCCAGCAATGGCTTTCAACTCAAGTGACAAATAAGGTTTAGAATTGGTAAATTTTTGTGGCCCTACCCTAAACTTCAATTTGCTTGACCAAGAAATTGTCACTTTTCTTAAACCTTGCCAGATCTTCTCTCTCTCTTGAACAAGATCTGGACCATGACCCCATCATCTTTCATGCTGATCTTCTGGGCTTCTGCTGCTATGTTCTGCCCACCATACTGAGCTTTACATAAGCAACTTCCCCTTTTTTCTCTACCTCTCTACTCCTGCCCCCAATCCTGCCATGTTGTTCTAGCTTGCAGGGGACTGGGCTTCTGTCTCCAAGGCGAGAACTTGGGTCCCCACTGGGATAGATGCTCATGGACAGATTGAGCAGAGACATGCTCACCTTTTGGTTGTGAGGCTTTCTGCCACCTGGCCTCTTACATTTGTTCATCACTTAGTGGCTAGATGTTTTACACTGGCACCCTTCCACAAACTCTGAGTTTGCTGAAGTCCTACTACCCCTGCAGAGGTCAGTCCCACATCAGTTTTGGGATAATACTGGGTTGATATTGGGTTGGTCAAAAAGTGCCTTTGGTTTTTAAGTAAAAATAAAAGACACAGTTTTCATTTTCACAAAGAACTTTATTGAACAGCATATTCACTGTTTTGTTCCACTACCTTCAGCCATTTTTCAGGCAACTTCATAATTCCATCTTCCCAAAACTTTTTATTTTTTTGAGCAAAGAACTGTTCCAGGTGCCTTTTACAGTCTTCCAGGGAATTGACATTTTTTCCCTTAAGAGAAATTTGTAAAGACCAAAATAAATGGAAATCTGAAGTTGTAATGTCTGGTGAATACGGCAGATGAATCAGAACTCCCCAGCCAAGCTGTAATAGTTTTTGCCTGGTGATCAAAGAAACATGTGGTCTTGCGTTATCCTGATGGAAGACTATGTGTTTTCTGTTGACTAATTCTGGACAATTTTCGTTTAGTGCTGCTTTCAGTTGGTCTAATTGGGAGCAGTACTTGTTGGAATTCATCCTTTGGTTTTCCAGAAGGAGCTCATAAGAGAGGACTCCCTTCCAATCCCACCACATATACAACATCACCTTCTTTGGATGAAGACAGTCCTTTGGTGTGGTTGGTGGTGGTTCATTTCACTTGCCCCACGATCTCGATCTCTTCCATTCCACATTATTGTACAGTATCCACTTTTCATCGCCCGTCACAATTTGTTTTAAAAACGGAACATTTTCATTACTTTTAAGTGGAGGATTGCATGCGGAAATACGGTCAAGAAGGTTTTTTTTGCTTAACTTAGGTGGAACCCAAACATCAAAGTGATGAACATAGCCAAGCTGGTGCAAATGATTTTCAATGCTTCATTTGGATATTTTGAGTGTGTCGGCTATCTTCCACATGGTATAAAGTTGATTGCTCTCAATTACTGTCTCGATATGATCGTTATCAACTTCAACTGGTCTACCCGACCGTCGAGCATCGTCCAGCGAGAAATCTCCAGCACGAAACTTCGCAAACCACTTTTGACACGTTCAATCAGTCATAGCACCTTCTCCATACGCTGCACAAATCTTCTTTTGCGTTTCAGTTGCGTTTTTACCTTTCTTGATATAGTAAAGCATAATAGGCCAAAAATGTGGCTTTTTTTCCTTCCATCTTCATTATTAAAATGGCTTCACAAAAATTCACCAATTTTGTTGTCTTTTTTTAAATGCATGCTGATATGACAGCTGTCACATACAATCTAACAAAATTGTTTTGAATGACGTTAAAGACAGCTAAGTGCTACTAGAGCCATCTTACTGAAAAAAATGAAACTTTTGGCCAACCCAATAGCTTCCCATCCTATCTGGTATCTGGTCCCATGTCCTCCTTCTAGTGTCCCATGTTGCTGAAGTCCCCACTCAGCTGGAGGCAGACCCACCTAATAGATGACAGATCACCTCAGATAAATGAATTCCCTATTTTCCAATAATTGATTATGTTCCAGTAAGACATGATATTGAAATGTTAATCTATCAAATTAGAGACACACTGGAGGGCTAGGGCTTTATTATTTGCTCTGAAAATACCATGTAAGTTTAGCAAACTTTAAACTCCTCTTTGGTTATTTCATTAGGAAAAAGTAATCTCATTTACCTGGCACTTTTACATCTACATTTATGCTTTTAAAACAGTGAAGTGAGTGTTCTACAGCTATATAAAAGAAACACATTATCAAAGCATTAGGAAATGATTAAACTGACATTTTCTTAAGAAAACGAAAGGAGCAGGAAAAAGCCATTCTAAAAAGACTGAGTGCTACATACTCTAGATAGTATCTTCAGTGCTTACTCAGGGATCTTTAAAGAAGCTTATTACCAAGTACCCTAAGAAGACAAGTGTGGATGTGTACAGATCAGAGGAATGCAAGTTAATGCACCTGCCAGATTTTACTATCGTACAAGTATGTCAATCAGCACTCAGACCTTGTATTTAAAACTGTGTTCTTTCACGTTTCCCCTGTGCTGTGTCATTCATAACTCAATCCTCCAAGTCAGTAACCGTTCCGCGTTGCCAGTTGTCATAAATGGTATAAATGTGTCCCGCGCGTGCTCACACACACGGCTCTTGAGGTTATTCATAACCTTTTTTGGACACACAAAAATATTTTGACACAAGAAAAAGTTAGACTCTTGGCTATCCAAACTGTTAAAAGACTCTTATTCAGCTAACATTTATTAAGCATTTGCTGTATGCTGGGCACCACGTTTCATGATTTCACCCATGCTATCTCATGTGATCAGCATGCAACGCTCCAGGATTTAGATCCAAATTGGTGGGGAATCTTAGTCTTCTATGAAAGAAGAAAAGATGTATGCTGGTTTTATTAGGATGACATTTCTAGCAGTGAGGCTAGCCCCAAAAGGAAGGAACAAGATTAGGAGCTCAGGGTTGTCAGACAGTGGTTGTGAATATTTTTCCTCTTTTCTAAGGCTCTTGCCAAGGATTCTGGAAAACAATGCCAGATACTTGCTTTTGCAACATACATGGGTGGCAGGGGGGTGGAGTGAACAAGATTGGTAGGTGTTCATTATATGTTGATATGAACAGTTTTCAAAATTTGTCTACTGACTTCTTAACAGCAATTGATGTAGCTGACCATACACTCCTTCCCCAAATGCTGGGTTTCCTTGCTTTCTCAACACCATACTTGACAGATTTCCCCCAAAGGGATTGCCTTTTGGGGCAGGAGAAGAGGGAAGATTGTGCTAGGGCGCTGAGTAATGTTTCCAAGGTCACACAGTGAGGTTCGTCTGACTCTTGCCCTGAGTAGAGAGACTTGGGACAGTGTGTGTGGCCCCAGTCATAAGAGTCTTGTCCAATAGTCTGTTCTGTGGGAATAAGAATATGAAATAGAAAAAGCAATGAGCTAAGAGTCTGGAGACTTGAGTCTGCTCTGGTTCTTCTATTAGCTGTGTGATCGTGGCTTGGATGCACCCTCAAATTCTTCCTCTTTAAAGTGGGGATAATAATACCTACTTGCCTAACCTCACAGGGCTGATGTTAGGAAAAATTAGATTATATATATCAAAGCCCATTGAAATTAAGCGTTAATTAAATTTAATGTGAAAAAGAGTAGCACGATTCTTTTCCTGGCCCCAACACTTACTACCTGTGCCATCCTGGCCAAATTAATTAACCCCTCTCTGCTTTGGTTTCCTCAACTGTATAAAGAACATATAAAAAGTAGGTACCTTACAAGGTTGTTTTAAGGTTAAATTTAGATGTGTGACATTTTAGACAAGATTGTCTCATGCCAAAGATTGTTTTGTTTCTTTACTCCCAATACTCATTTCATGATGTCCATTTAGTAAGGAATAGTCCAATTAAACTAGGTCAAGGATTAGAAGACACAGGTACTGTCCCTAGTGCTCCCATTGCCTCCCTGTGTATCTTTGGGGGAATTATTTGACCTTAGAACCCTGAGTTTCCTCCTCTGTAATAGGCACTTTACAGGACCGTTGTGAGGATAAAAAGAGAGTACGTATATCAAGAACTTGGCATGTAGCTGCCACATAGTAGATTCACATAGTAGTAGTAGAGCAGCAGAGTAGGTCCACAAAAATTGTAGTTTCGTTCCTTTTTCTCTTCTTTCATACTTCTTTGACCCCATCTTCCTAATGTGTGAGATGTAGATTTTTATTCTTGTCTTGCATCTCTTTGGGATTCTTTTGAGGCAACATTGAGATACAGCTTATGAAGGCACTCAGGTCATCGTGTAGGTGTAAAATATTACTCACAGCAACAGTGGCTAGTGATTTACTAATTTACTCAGAAACATTCCTGAGTGTCTGTTATATTACAGGCACCATGCTGAGTGTTGGGGATATAGTGTTGACAATCACAGACATAGTCTTTACTTTCAAGGAACTTTTAGAAGGAAAACACATGTGTATATAATCTTTCCTGGTACCTGTTTTAAGAAAACAGAGTATTAAATCTCTGTTGATAATTAAACCTGTTACTTTTGCTTAATCCAGCATTTCTCATCGTTATTTGATCATAGAATGACCTCCCTTGTCATCGTTTTTTGCATTTCATGCAAACCCACTAAGATGTTGTGTAACACACCCTGGAAAACAGTACTGAGGGGGCAGGATTTCCTCTCCCATGTGGCCTGGTATCTATTCCCTCAATGTGCTGTATTTGTGTAAATCATATTATGTAGGTGGCTGCCTGCTTTGCCCATGGTCAGGGCCAGCCCTAGATAGGGCACAAGCCTGGAGTGAACAAAACAGGAGTCACTCCTGGGCAGAGAACACAAACTTGGTCAGAAAATAAATTACTGGAAACATTTTTATTAAAGAAGAGGAGTCGTTTTGAGGGTGTGATAGCTTCCGTTAAAGCTTATGCAGTTAATCATTCCTTGTTTGAGGTTTGGACTTTCTTCCCTTTGATGTAATTAGCCATTAGGCTTTCTGAAGTACATTTTTCATGTCAAGGAGACAATGGTTTCAAAGGAGAGATAGGGTGGGGCTGAAAGGAAGGCCAAGTTAATGCACAGAGCAGCAAAAGACACAGGAAAATATCAACAGTCTTTACACCAGCCATTTGCTAACAGTGCCTTGGAACACGATGCTATTTCACTGTAAATACAGCGATGTTTTACACGGTGTTTTGTTGCATCATAAGGGTTTTCTGGAACTTTTCCCAGGACTGTGGGATGCATGTGTTTGGGAATGGTATGGAAGTGCTTTCCTGGTTCAACCAGAGAAGCTCTCCTATTATGTCTTATTTGTTTATGCTTCAAAGTAAGATGCTATTTGAAAAAATAACGACTGCTAAAAGCATCTGAAAACCTCTGAATAGATGATTCGACTGAGTGAGTCAGGATTGGTTAACCACCTGTTGCTCCATTTCTACCAAAACTGACTTTGCTGTAGCAGAACAAATTTCCAAGTCAAGTTATCCAAAGAAAGAGTAGTTTATCCAAACTCTTTATTCACTCCGTAAATGTTTATTGAAAGTACAGTACTTTCAGTAAACTGGGAGGGACTGTTTGGTTTTGTGTAAATGTAGGAGTAAGGGGCATGTGTGGGAATGGGTGTGTGTATGTGTGTGCATGTACATGCATGTGTATATGTACAGATGTGTATATGTACAGACGTGTGTATATGTGTGTACATGTGTGTATGTGCGTGTGCATGTGTGTGAATTACAGGAACTTCAAAGCTGACACTAATCTAAATTCTACCTTTAAAGAGCTTGGTCAATACAAGAAGTAAGGCACGCATACAAACAGTTATAATCAAAAGCAGAAAGTAATACGTGCCAGGTAGTAGATGATTACTTCACATTTCAAATTTAAATAAAAATATCACCACCCAAGAGGAAGTCCTTGTCTTCATTCTTTGTCTTCCAACGATATAAAACATACAAAGTATACAGGTTAATATTAAAATCACCAGATTTCTGTCACTCCAGACTGATTATTTAAAAATTTCTTTTTGATTGGTGTGAGCCTTTCTCTGGAAAAACTAAGACAAAGTTGACGTTTCCTTTGATCTTTCAATTATGTTCACCTGGGCCTGTATCCAGTCTCAATGATTTTCATGAATTTAGTATATGTCCTTCCAGTTCTTGTTTAATATTTTTCCAAAAATATATTTGTATCCATGTATACTGTTTTTTCCGCTTTTCCAAATGTGCATGTGCAGTATTAAACTTTTTGCATTTTTTCCATTGTAGTCTTGTATTGTATTGTAGTCTTGAAATATATAGATGTTGAGAGCGCCGAATCCTAACCCTTAGACCACCAGGGAGCATCTAGATGTTGAAATAAATGGATATAGCACAAGTTCATTACTTTATTACTGTGTTAGTATCCCATGTTGGGACAATATCTCCTTTTATTTATTCCTTTCTCTAGTGCTGGGTATTAAAGTTCTTTACAATTTTTCATAATTACAAACGATGCTGCAGTGAATATCTTTGCATATGTGTTCTTTCAAGAGATTCTCTCAGGTGAGATTTCCTCTCAAGGTTAATGGAAATGAGGAGTTAACAGGGTGTACACTTACTAGATCCTGCCAAATTGCTCTCCAAAGCATACTACCCATTTCTACTTTGAACATCAGTGAATGAATGTCCCTATTTCTCCACATCCAGGTCAATGCATAGTGGGGTTGAGCTTTTAGATTTTTGCCAATTCTTTTTTTTTATTTGCCATTTCCTGATAACTAGTTAGTTTGAACATCACTTTAAAGATTTAGTGACCTTTGAATTTCTTCTGTGAATTCTTTGTACCATTTCCTCACTTTCCTATTATGTAATTATTATTTCACTGTAACATATTTTGCAAATTTCTTCTTTTGGCAGGTTGTTATTTTTCTTTGAAATCTATTTATATATTTTGACATTCATAATGTTTGAAGTTTTCTAATGAATGAAATTTAATTTTTATAAGGGTGCAAATAGGGAGTTAATTTAATTTTTTTTCTACAAGGATCATTGATATTCTTTAGGTCTCATTCCATTTGGCACTTTGATTGAAGAGGGCAATAGAGTATGGTGATTAAGAATGCAGGTTCTAGGGTTTCCCTGGTGGTGCAGTGGTTAAGAATCTGCCTGCCAATGCAGGGGACACAGGTTCGAGCCCTAGTTTGGGAAGATCCCACATGCCGCAGAGCGACTAAGCCCGTGAGCCACAACTACTGAGCCTGCGTGTCTGGAGCCTGTGCTCCACAACAAGAGAGGCCACGATAGTGAGAGGCCCGCGCACCGCGATGAAGAGTGGCCCCCACTCGCCGCAAATGGAGAAAACCCTCGCACAGAAACGAAGACCCAACACAGCCAAAAATAAACATAAATGAATAAATAAATAAATTAAAAAAAAAGAAGAATGCAGGTTCTAGAGCCAGGCTGCCTAGATTCAAATCCCAGATCTGTCACTTATAAACTTTATTGACTTAGATGTCATTTTCTGAGCCTCAGTTTGTTCATCAGTAAAATGGGGGTGATAGAAATATTACCTTTTGTAGGTATTTTTGTCAAGCTAAATTAGTTAGTATATGTAAAGCACTTAGAACAGTCCTAGAATGTAGTAGTATTATATGTGTCTGCTATTATTAATTCCTCATGAGAATAAGTACTATAACCTGAGTTTTAAAATATCTATATCTAGGCTAACTTTTGTTTCAGATAGGATAAATGTATTTGTATAGAGAAAGATGAATCTGGAGCACAATAACATATGTATTCAGAGGACCAAAATGACATATGGCTAACTCTTATTTATATTTATTTATGTCCCTCCTATAAATACCTCATTTCTCTTTTTATTCTTAGAAACTAACACAGTGCCTGGCATAACTAAACACTCATTCAGATCTGATAAATGAATAAATAGGGCTTCCCTGGTGGCGCAGTGGTTGAGAATCTGCCTGCCAATGCAGGGGACACGGGTTCGAGCCCTGGTCTGGGAAGATCCCACATGCCGTGGAGCAACTGGGCCCGTGAGCCACAACTACTGAGCCTGCGCGTCTGGAGCTTGTGCTCCGCAACAAGAGAGGCCGCGACACTGAGAGGCCCGCGCACCACGATGAAGAGTGGCCCCCGCTCGCCACAACTAGAGAAAGCCCTCGCACAGAAACGAAGACCCAACGCAGCCAAAAATAAATAAATAAAATAACATAAATGAATAAATAAATGAATGATTTTCTTATGCTTATGTTTAGCCATATACCCCACTATTTCCTGTCAGTATTTTCTCAGAATGAAAACTGCCTTAATATCAGCACAAACAAACCCAAGAGGATCAATCAGCTGCAAAATTATTATGCAAAGCATTCCTGAGCCAAATGTAAATGACTTTTGGATTATCTGATGTTACGTATTTTCTGCATCGCTACCCCCTCCATCAGTGTGAATATTCAGCAGATAGGTGTGCTAAGCAATCAAGTGCCTGCTTCACCATCAGGGAGTCCAAGAAAGTGAAAACATTCCAAATTGTTTTAGAATGGCTTCCTCCTTGTTAATGCTACTCACTCCATTTGTGCTCCTGAGTTGATCACAGTATAAGGCACTCAGAGGTTTTTAAATTGAATTTATTGTGATGAAATGTATTGGTATCTGAATTAGGGAGGGTGAATGTCATGCCATCGTTCATATATCAAGTTACTGCCCATCCACTCACCCACCCATGTGTCCATCTATTCTACAGATATTTAGGGAGACCCTACTGTATGCATGTGTGCATGGGCGGTGCTGTGGAGGACGCAGAGGATAATGTGCTGTATCTGTCAGTTCCAAGGACCTGTAGAAAATCACAATGCCCAACCCTTGAAAAATACACACATTCTAGTATGAGATTCTCTACCTTCCAGTTAAAGCTCTCATATTTACTGTGATGCTTGTAGCAAATATTTAAACTTTCCTAAATACCGATAAGGAAATGCATATACAACTGTGTGGGAAATAGTAAATGCTCTCTAAAGTTTAGTTTTTATTCCTACAACTGTGGATATCAAATGGGTAAAGAGGGATGTTCACCTTAAACGCAAGCCCGTAATTCTGAAAACATGAAAATCTGACAAAGGTATTTGTCAATATTGGAAACTGCGGATGGGGCAACCCTGGCTATGATTCAGCTTCAGCCTCTGCAAAGCCATGTCCATGCCATCATTTATGGTGCATATTTACTGAATGCTTACTATTGGATAGGGTCTCTTGTAAATGCTTTTACATCTATTAATTCATTATTTTAGTACTTCCAGAAATAATGTGCAGAGGGTTCTATTATCCCAAATTTACAGATGGAGAGATTGAACCAGAGTGAAGTTAACCATATTGCCTCAGGTCACATGATAGAAATTGATAAAGTCAGATTCAAATCCTGAAGTCTGGCTCCAGAGCCCATGCTCCAGCTACCTGTCCTTGCTTAAGATGATGGTTGAAGACTACTGGACTCCGCTCATTAGACCAGGCTTCGTTTGTTTCTAGGAAGCATAGGGGCCCATGACATGTTGCAGACATGGAAGCCAGATTTATGCATCCCTCAAGCCAAAGAAGTAGCTCCTGGTTTCCCAGAAAAAATTTTCTTGACCTCTAGTGATGAGAGTACGCCCCTCTGATTTTGAGTCTAAAGTAGAGTTTTCTTGTATTTATACAAGAAGTATTTCTTGAACGCATACATTTATCAGATGAGGTATTGTCAGGATATAGTGGATAACAACATGGGCATGGTTTTGGCCCTGAATGAGTATATTGCATTGTACATTGTCACTATACTTCAATTTATTCTAATTTTGGAGAATCAAAGGATTAGTTGAAAGTATTCAAAATCTGATATCTATCATCAGAATTATTACTGTTATTTGTTACTAATTTGCATGTATTATAGATAGTTCAAGTTCTCCTGAAACACACAAAGAATCTGTTTCAAATTAATTGGGTGTAAGGACTGTGTAGTGGGTTCGAAAAGCTCTCTAAGCACATCCCGGACGACGCTTTGCAGCCTGTTTTGCACTTTAGGTGTGGCTGTGACCCAGTGCTGGCCAATGGGGTGTGGACTGCAGTCTGAAGCAGTTTTTAGCAGAAACAAATACCCCTAGACGTCTATGTTCCTTTAGCAAACACCCAGTCTCCTACAGAATTAGAGCCATCGAATCTAGAACCTGTTCCCCCAAAATGAAGAAGATATCTTCCCATCAAAGCAAATGGCTAGGAGACAGGTGTTCCTCCTTCCCAAGGGTGTAGTACTTCCATTATCATTGAAATGCCACCTTTTTTCACTTTGTTGGGGTCCTGTGGGCCACCCATTTTCATTGTATTCCTTTTCTTGTGTCAGTTTCTGTTCTACAATGATAAAATATTTGAAATCCTGGTATTGAACTTCATCTCCTCCTGAGACTTTCTCATTTAGAGACATGGCTCTTTAGCAGTGCCAAAGTTTTAGCTCCTAAACTTCAGAGGCAGAGATTTAAAACCAGTGGCAATCTGGGCAGATGTCAGCAGGTGAGAGGTTTCCACAGCCAGTCCTCATAAAGCACATGTCCATACCGCACTGTGGCTTCTAATCCACCAATAAAGCACAGATCCTGCTGCGATCATCGGCAGTCTTATGTCCAAAGGCAGATATTTTATTCAAATAATCTCACACTGCTCTGTGGGAAATACTATTTTCATTATGTTTGCAAACATGTTAGCATTCATTAAAATGTGCACTGCCTGCAAGAAAGATTCATGGCGAGCTTTTCCTGTTAGAGGACATATTTGTGAACAGCTCTCATGAGGCAGAAGTTTATAACACTGGCGATTTGAAATGTGTGATACTTTACATTGCTACTCTCATCAGAAAGCTTCAGAGTGCAGGCATCTGGGGTACGTTCCATCCCTCCAGCCATCTGACAGGGCCAGGCCTTCAAAGTCCTGGAAGGTCCTTAAGCTCTGTTTTTCCTTGTGGAAGACTTCATTCTGGACTAACTTTTGGTTTTATACTGTTGTTTTTTTTTTTTTTTCCTATTCCATCATGGTATCCTTATCTGATTAATACTTTTGAAGGCCTTCCTTTTGTTTCTTTATTATTTCTCTTATGCCTTTTTTTGTCTTCTGTTTAGGTTATTTTCTTGTCTTAACAGCTTCATAGCCTACTTTCTCTGTTGAGAACATGCTTTGTCCTTTTCATCCATTGTATATTTTTTATTACCTGTCTAGGTATTATTCTGTTTTACAATGGATGGGATACTAAAAACTCAAAAGCAAAAAGTGTTTATAAGTTGAATGTAACTTTTATGTAAACATACATTATGTTTTTAAAGATGCTTCGTGTTAGTCAAATGAAATACTCTCTAGTACCAGAGGTGCAGTTAGAGTAGATTCTTTCCTTTCTAAATGAATGGACATTTGTACAGAGGCAGAGATTCATAGAGTATGGATAAAAATTTCAGTAAACTTTAATTTCTAAATGAATGTGATCCCATAGTCATGCTTGTATTTCATGTACACGCACACACATGTATGTACACACACATGCAAATACCTATACTTCATGGTAGTGGCCAAGCAGCAAGGGCCTGAAGTCTAATCATGTCAAAAATTACTGGTGTCTAAGGGTGGGTTGGATCACTGAAGCCCTCAAAAATTCAAGTCCAGATAGACAAGGGTTAGCCATCACCCCATACGCAGGAAAAATAATCTATTTATCACTAAAAATTATGTGAAGTGACAATCACATCTTTCATTTTAAATAAAGTCTTTAAAGCTAAAACCAAATTGCTATGTTGTTAAATACCTTAGGAGACAATCTAGTGACCAACAGAAGAAAATCTCATCCTTGGGAGCCTCTTGCTAGCAGTGAGCTGGGAGAAAGAGGTGTCTAGGGATTTTCTCTCAAGACTTGTTATTTTTATCTTCATTCCAATGAATTTTAAATCAATTGAAAAAGTATTTGCTTCT
Organism: Balaenoptera borealis; assembly: GCF_965194805.1. Lineage (NCBI taxonomy): Eukaryota > Metazoa > Chordata > Mammalia > Artiodactyla > Balaenopteridae > Balaenoptera > Balaenoptera borealis. The sequence continues at coordinate 32,056,551 of NC_138876.1, read as the reverse complement.
TTGTCAGTGATTGGTAAAAATGGTTGTCCCGGTACTGAGCAAGTTATTTAACTTTTATTTCCTCCTTTATAAAAGGAATCACAATTCCAACTTAATTGAGATGTTGGGAAGATTATGGGATGTGAACCCTGTAAAGGTCAGAATAAAACCTGATACCTAATAGGGACTCCACGTTGGTGGCTCTTCCTGGCACTATCTTTTGGTGACGACTTTCTGTCTAGTATCTCGTTGTCTCCAAACTTTTCATCACCTATTTGCATATACTTCCAGAAAATCTAGGGCCAGAGGTCTTGCTGGAGGACTTCACAAGGATCTGCTTTCCTCTTTATGGCTTTAAGATGCTTCCTGGTCTCATAGGGTCTGCTTGTTGCAACTGGTCCCTAGACCTTCATAGTTCTTACATGTATTGTGAAACCCTGTCTATTCAAACTTGGGATGGGATACATTGGGATCTATGTAGATTCAGTTCAGTCATTCTACTTTAACCCATAATTTGAAGCTTACTATATCTCCTTACTTCCAAATTGACAGGTAGAGAATCATATTCTAATCAAAGCATTCATTCTAACCCAAGTAAGGATCAGTGACTTCTGGTGGTCAGGGCCTGAGTGTTTTGGTCTAATTTGAAGGAGAGTTCTAACAGCAAAAAATTTCAGAATAGGAAAGTAAAAAAAAAAAAAAGACCTTAGTATATATAATAGAATTAAAATTGGAAAAGATCTGAGAGATCCTGTGCCTCAAGTTCTCATTATCCAGATCGAACTGAAGACTAGAGGGGCTAAGTAAAATTTTCAAGGTCACTCAGTGAATTAAACAGGGAGCTGAGCCTAGAAAGAGTATTCTGATTCCTAGTGTTTTGGGTTTTTTCACTTGTACTCCATTGTCTTTTAAAAACAGATGCTTTCTTGCTGGTTGGATCCATGGGCTCCTCAACTCATAGAGCATGGAGCGTGGGCAGCTGGTTGCTTCTGTCCTCACACTTCTATACCCTGGCTTTTATTACCCATCTTTTCTGTCTTTTCTGATAGTCAGAGACCGAAAAGCCCTATGTCAGCAGTGTTTCATTCATTGAGAAATACTGTAATAATGTTACACTTCATTAACAATAAAATTGTAGAAATGCAGGGTTCATCAGATATATACTGAACACACGTCAGACATTGTGCTAATACAACAATGGACCATTTATAGTTTCTGTCACAGAGAAACTCACAATCTTGTGGGGAAGGCGATTCATAAACAAATAACTGTAATTCAGATAAGTACTACAACTTATAATGTAAACAGGATCCATTTCTAATAGTTGGAGTATAATTGGGAAGGATGTATAGAAATAGTTCTTGAGTATTATTTCCTTGTATTGAGATGAATATATCAGGTTATTTATAAATTAATTATTTTCTTCCCTTCTCTCATCCCCCTAACATTTAACATAAATTGTGTTAATAATCTCAGTATTTAAGTTACAGGATATTCAAGTGGGACATTCAGCTAGAAGAAGAAAGGACATCACCCCAAAATGGATGAGGAGACATTTTTGTATCATTTTTTGTTGAGAGAGTTTGCATGTTTCAGTTGTATGAGGGATAGTTGCATCATGTCAGGTGTAAGCACAATTTTGCTATTTATTTAGAGGTTAAATAAGGTTAAAAGAGGTTTATTTAACCTCTAAATAAAAAAGACCTTCTAAATAAAAAAGAGTTAGACTGTGATGAGTTTGTGCCATTCAAATGAGCTAAGCTGGAACTATAGCTTTCAGAATTCCCTTAACTACGTGGCTCCTTTAGGGAAATTGTGTGATACGTGGAAGGAACAGTGAAGCAGCAGCCTTTATGCTTTGAGGTTCCTGGGGGTGTTGGATGCCACTGCAGCTCATGCACCTTGGGGTGGATTTGTGAACTCACTTTGTGACGCCCTCTGGCGCCATCTACTCCTCCACCCCCCACTGAGCAATCTCCTCCTTCAGTTTCACATAGTTCTGGCCCAGGTGAACTTGCAGCTTCACAGAGAAGGGCACCCACTTCTTTCGGCAGATCGTCCATGTCACTGAGTTGCAGGTGGTAAGAAACATATGCAAGTTCCGGTTTGTCCTCACTCTCCTCTCTTCACTTATAGTTTTTCTTTCTGATTAGCTTCTCTGCTGACCTACAGTGAGTTCAGGATCAGATTTCTTCCCTAATGTTCATGACTGTATAAAGTCTAATCCCTATTTTAAATTCATTATTTGTGGTCACGCATAGCGATTCTGCTTCTTTGAAGGAAACATTTCATGTTCAAAATGAAAACCTTGATATTTATAGTGTTTAAATATTATGTGTGTGTTCCTGCTGTTGTTGTTTTTCAGTTTCAGTCCTTCACTTCAACCTATGTGATTCTCTTTAGATGTTGATTATGGCACCAATACAATTCGTGTTCTTCTGAGTTTCATGTCCTCTCCAGTTTTGGTGAACAGGTCATCTATATTTTCATCCACATCACATATAAAAAGATTGGTTTGTTTTAGACTTATTAGCACATTTTTTTGTAAGTTACATAACCATAATTATCACTTCATTCAGCGAACACTTCTTCATCTTTTCCATAAAGATTAATAAGAGAATTTGTCAAAAACTTTGGTCATACTCAGATATGCTACATTTACTATACTTTTATGATTCCACAAGTTACTAATTCTATCTGTGAGATTAAAAAGAAAGTTACTTTTAACTCAATTAGAAAATGGGCAAGGACTTGAATAGATATTTCTCCAAAGAAGACATACAAATGGCCAACAGATAAATAAAAATGTGCTCAAGATCACTGATCATCAGGGAAATGCAAATCAAAAACACAATGATATATCACCTCATACCTGTCAGAATGGTTAGTATCCCAAAAACAAAACAAAACATAAGTGTTAGTGAGGGTGTGGAGGAAATTGGAAGACTTATGCACTGTTGGTGGAAACATAAAATGGTGCAGCCACTATGGAAAATAGTATAGAGGTCTCTCAAAAAATTAAAATAGAATTACCATATGATCTAGCAATCCCACTTCTGGGTATTTATCCAAAAGAATTGAAATCAATATCTCAAAAGAGATATCTTTATTCCCAAGTATATTGTAACATTATTCACGCTAACCAAGATAAGGAAACAACTTGAATGCCTATAAATGACTTAATGGATAAAGAAAATGGGGTATATAATACAACGGAATATAATTCAACCTTAAAAAAGAAGAAAACCTTGCATTATGCAATAACGTGGATGAACCTGGAGGACATTATGCTAAATAAAAAGCTGGTCACAGAAGGACAAATACTGCATAATTTCACTTATATAAGATATCTGAAATAGTCAAACACATCAAAGCAGAAAGTCGAATGGTAATTGTCAGGGACTTGAGGGAGAGGGAAATGGGGAGTTGTTCAACAGGTATAAAGTTTCAATTATGCAAGTTGAATAAATTCTAGAGACCTGTGGATCAAAATATTGCCTATCATTAACAATACTGTATTGTTTACTTAAAAATTTAAGAGGGTAGATTTCATGTTATGTTTTTACTACAATGAAAAAAAAGTTACTTTTACTTAAATAGTTCTTAAGAAAATCAATTTTGGACCCTAATGACCCATTTAATGATCTTTAAAAAAAAATCTATCCCTTTATGATTTATAATTGACTCTTGCTCAGGTTTTAACATCCAACTCACTGCTGTATGTTTTGTATAGTCCATCCTCCCATTTTTCACTCCCTTATTTGAAAATTAAAATGATATTTATATGTCTTAAATATTCTGGGATCTTTCTAAGCAACAAATATCACCACCAGTACATGCTTCCCCTTCTCTCTCTGGAATGTAAAACAAGTGACTTTAACTTATTTAGAATATCAGGAAATCTTTTTGTGAATTTCTTTTCACCTCTTTTGGGCTTACCGATATTAATTTTATCCATTTTAGTCTGAACATAATTCCCTTTTACAGAGAAGAAAGAAGTACATTTAGAATTGAGGAATTTATTTTTCCTCTGTAGACCAAGAACTTCTTTGATCAGTCCAGTCTTCCAACATTGAGGAATTATAATTTTGGTACAATATTTGCTCAGTGCTGTTGAAAAATTCCATTGGCTTCATGAAAGATGTGATGACTTCCACTGATTTTTTTCTTTCCTTAATAGCAACTATATTCTTTTAAAATTTAAATTCATCTATAGAATTTATGGTCTGTGCTGTTTTGGTAACATAACATTTATATTTTCTGAGCAACAGATAAAAAATAAAAATGAATAGTTTAAAGAAAGTTGGAAAAGTTAATTATTTTGTATACAGAAATGCCTAGCATTACACAAAAGCTGTTGGAAGGGAAAAACTATAATACTTCTCATTAATTACCTTTTAAAAATTAATACTCCAAGGATGAGATAAAATTTAGAAGTTTCTGCATCTTCTCTCCTCCATGTCTGTACTCATTTGACCTAGGCATTCTAGAGAAGAAGGACGGCAGTGTTTCCTAAACCCGTCTATGCCAAGAGTCACCTGGGTGCTTGTTAACTTCACAGATTTCTTCGATCCTTCCTTGGAAATTTTGGTTCTTTAGGTTTAGGGTGGGCTTAGAATTCTGTATGTTTAACAAGCACTGCAGATGATGGTATCATCAGGTAAACTTGGGAAACAATGGAAAGAGCCCATAACTTGAACATCAGCCTGACCTATGTATGAATTCAAGGTCTAAAGCTTAACAGCTATATAAACTCAGGCACATTGTTTAACCTTCTTGAAAGTTAATTTCTTCATCATTAAAGAGGGAATGTTAACATCTTCCCCAAAGAAATTTTGTGTAAATTCAATGATATAAAATGCAAAATGTGTACCTAATTCTAGTGCTATCATTATTGAAAACTATGTCGTAAACTTTTTTCTAATCTTTTAGTCTTTACTCTTGCTGCAGGAGAAAATATAAAATTCTGAAGCAAAACAAATGCAAATATTCAAGTCTTCTTTCTCAGTGTAAGCAATAGTAGAGTCATTTACTCATTTGTAATGTGTCTGAGGCACAAAGGCCCACATTTAGAAGACTGGTAAACTAATGAGTGGTGTTACCTTTCCGATATTCAAAGGCAACACCACAATTGCTATATTTCCATCTTATTAAAAGCAAGATAAAATAATTTTTGGTAGATTATTTTTCTCCATACACCTTTAAAAAAAAAAGTCTATAGGAAGTTTTTATGCTTATCAATTCTTTAAAACACTGGTTCTCAAAATGTGGCTCTTGGGATGCAGCAGCATAACCTGGGAACTTTTTTTGAAAAGAAAATTCTCAGTCCCTACTCCAGACTACTAAATCCTAAAGATGCCACCAGAAAACTACTAGAGCTCATCAGTGAATCTGGTAAAGTTGCAGATACAAAATTAATATACAGAAAACTGTTGCACTTCTATACACGAACAACAAAGTATCAGAAAGAGGAATTAAGGAAATAATCCCATTTACCATCGCAGCTATATTAGAAACTTTTGAAATGAGGCACTGCCATCTGTGTTTTAACAAGACCTCTGGGTGATTCTCACGCAGGCTCAAATTTAGAAACCACTGTTCTATTTCCAGTGTCCGATTGCCTCTCCCCTTCCAACCCGTTCATCTGTTGCATCCCTGATCTCAGTTCATGGAAACACTAACTTTCCAGATCTTCAGGTCAAAAATGTGGTCATCCTTAATTTCTAATTTTCTGTCTAGCTCATATCCAATATATCAGAAAATCCTGTTGTTTTACCTTCAATTACCAGGATATCACCATTCATCCCTCCACTGTTAATAGCCTGGTCCTAGTCTCTATTTTCTCTTGCATGGATTATTACAACAATCTTCTAACTGATCTCCCAGCTTCCACTCTTTTATTCTTCCAGACTGTTCTCAACACCAAAGCCAGAGAGATGCTTTTAAAATAAAAGTCTGATTGACCCACAGACATGGAGAACAGACTTGTGGAGTGGGAAGTTGGGGTTAGCAGATGTAAGCTATTATACATGGAGTGGATAAATGGTCCTACTGTATAGCACAGGGAACTGTATTCATAAACCATAATGGAAAAGAATAAAAATCTATGTATATATATATATTTAACTGAATCTCTTTGCTGTACAGCAGAAATTAACATTACATTGTAAATCAACTATACTCCAATAAAAAAAGTCTGATTATGTTATTTGCACTGAATTATCTATTGGTTCATTAGAACCATTCTTACTTTTCATAGTCTCTCCTGTATCCTGGAAGCTGGGAGCCTAGAAACTTTATTTCCCAGAATTCCTGCCACTGGAATTCTAGATCAAATGTCAACAATGGGAGAAAATTACTCTAGAGATTTGGAAGGTGGGATGGAAGCAGAAACCATAGCACTTTTCCTCTAGCACAGTAGAGAAAGACATGAGATTTTGTAGGAGCCTCAGGGATTCTTCTTTGAATCACCTGTTTCCATGCTGGCATTTTTCCAGCTGTTCCTTCAATTCCCATAACTTCTGAACGACTCTGAAAGTTAGTCATGAACCTAAGAACTGGTTGGCAGCAACCTTCTCTGATCTTCATTACTCCAGTCCTGCCAATGATTTTGTAAACACAAATTTCCCTGCATACATCCCTTCCTGCTAAAATACGGAGTTGTTTCTAGTTTTCTGAAAGAATACTAATTGTTCTTCTTATCAAAATGCTTGACTCCCTTCCCATCTCATTCAGAGTAAAATTCCTTCAATGCCTACAAGACCCTGCACAGTCTGGTCCCCTATACATCTCTGACGTCACTCCCTCAATGCTTTCGTGCACAAACTCTGCTCCTGCCTGACTGGTCTTCCTGCTGTTCCTCAAAGTGCCTTTGCACTTTCTGTTCCTTCTGCCCAGAATGCCTCTCCTCCAGAGAGCTGCCCAGCTTACCCTCTCACCTCCTTCAGTTCTCGGTACAAATGTCATCTTTTCAAAGAGGGCTTTCCCCTGACGACCCAATGCAAAAGAACCTCTACCCCCCAGCACAGGTTGTGGAAGTAGTCGGTAGAATCCTCTCCATTTAAAACACAGGAAAATATACAACTAGGAAAAGAAACTCATCAAAGTCTCATAGCTTTTAAATGTTAAACCTAACATTTATCTTATCCAAAGGGCCTAGAAAAGAACCTTTAAAAGGGTGGGTGGTTAGTAAACATTCGTGTTGATGTTGCAATGGTGGCAGGGGTGGGATAGAGCAGGGGGTGATTACAACTCTTTTAAGGAAGAGCAGTTAGGCCTGACCAATAATAGGGAAGACCACTGGAGAGTGAGTGACTGCTAGTCATAGATTTCACAGTTTATGATATTCTTTGGGAGGTTAGACTGGATCCCTTTTTTTTTTCTGCAAAGGCAGGTCAGAATAAAAGAAATTCCAATTTTTTTAAAAAAAATGGATCTTCTAGTCTAAATACTGTCCTAAATTCTGGTTAGGACATTCAGGACCACTGGCAAATTTCCTAATATCAGCATGTTATAATGATAGGCTTATTTATGTAAAATTACTCAATTCCTTTACTCTTTGTTCATAGTATAAGTATTAAGGAATTTATTTACTATTATAAAGTTATGGGTAAAACGGAATTGGAGTTCATGAAAAAGTAATGGAATGCAATCAATATGGCAGGAATAATTAATAGTTCTTCATAACCCTTTTTTAGGATGTATGCATTGATTATTTTCCTGAAAGCCTGGCTGGAAGGGAGTGGCAAGAAGAGCATTTTTATGTAGAAAAACTTTCAGGTTTTTAGTATCGACAGTAAAAATAAATCAACTGGAGCCAGAGTAATATTGAAAAGAGTTGGCAGAGCTGACTAGAAAAATAAAATGCATCTAGTCATCTCTGTGACCTGGGCTATTTAGCCACAGACAGTGCTCTGCCTTTAAAGAAAGCAGTGAACTCTTCAAGAACAAAAATAAGATAACTCTCTTAAAGAACAATGGATAGAACAATTCAGGAAAAAATGTAGTTGAAAATGGCAAAAGAACACACAAAGGACAAAATTGCCCTTTATCCAATTTAAGGAGTGAAAAACAACTAGAATTGTGCTGGAATTCTTTGCTGGAAGAAATTCGAAGAGACAAAATTGAAGGTTAAATTTATGGTCACATTTCTCCTGGAAATGGGCTTTATGTAATATCTGGGCACAGACAGAGAAAAAGCATCCATAGCTGGCTTTTTTGTTGTTCCCTGTAAGCCCCAAATGACAGGGTTTTTTCCCCCCTCTTTAAGGTTCCCCAGTGACAGTAAAGGACATCCACAGACTTTATCTCCATAGTTAGGTTTCTGCTTTGGGTTATGAAAACAACTGCTAACTTGATTTTTCTTTCTCTAGCTTTGCCCTTACTATCTTATTCTCACAAAATTCAGTGTAATCTTTATAAATGCAAATCTGATGATGTCTGTTGCCTGATAAAAGCCATTCAGTGACTTCCCATTGAAGACAACAGCAATTCCCAAAGTTTACTCCAATAACTGCCATAAACTGTTAGTATATATTTTTTAAAAAATGTGGAAAATTCCAAGTTGAGAGTAAGCATTTTTCTTTACAATAGTTTTTTTTGTTTGTTTTTTGTTTTTGATTGAAGTGTAGTTGATTTACAATATTGTGCTAGCTTCTGGTGGACAGCAAAGTGATTCAGTTATATATAGAAATATATATTTTTCCAATTCTTTTCCATTGTAGGTTATTACAAGATATTGAATATAGTTCCCTGTGCTATACAGTAAATCCTTGTTGTCTGTCTATTTTATATATAGTTTTGTGTATCTGTTAATCCCATACAATAGGTTTTAATGCTGATGTTTGCTGTGAACTGCTAAAAAAGGGAAGGATATAATATGCAAGATGTCCCAAACTTTTTGAATATGGAAGCTGTTTCTTTTTCATGGGGTGTCTCACAGGACTAGTTTGGTGTGGAACACATCTTCAGAAATACTGGCTTATACTGCAGTTCCAGTTTGTGAGCAAAGCAAGGAATGGTCAGAATGATCTGGAACCTGCTTACCTTAGTTGGCATTTCCCTGACACATTATGCTTTCTTTCTCCTCTGTGCTGCACAAGAAGTCCCCTAGAAGATAGAAGAAACTCAAATGAGTAACAATAATTAAAGAGAAGATTATAGCTATGGAGCACAGAGAATAGAAATTTAGGCTAAAGTTAACTTATGTTTCTAAAGATGAATCCAGAATAAATGCAACAGAAGCAAAACCCATAAATGGAATAAAAGAAGCTAAAGAAATACCTCAGAGTGTATGTGGAATGAAACCTCCTTCTGTGTACAAAGTTAGGAAAAGGAGATTACTATCTAACCATATCCAAAAAAATTTAAGACCACAAAGTAAAAGAATCTGGCAAGATTCCCAGGAAAAAAAGTTACCTACAGAAGTAGAAAATTCAGGCCTGCCATGGTCTTCTCCTTAACATTAAATGCTGGGACATAATGACGCAAAGTTCACATAATTTTGAGGGGAAAGTTTGTGGCTCAAGAAATTTATATCTAGCCATATTGTTGTTAAGATGTGAAGGTAATAGAAAGACAATCAGATTTACTTCACATGTCCTTTTCTGAAAGAATTACTCAAAATATGTCTTACTAAATGAGAAAGGAATCAAAATAAGAAACTCAAGAATAGAAAATTATGTATGAACCGACTTATGGTAAGCATTCAAACCACATCAATATAGACTTATGCATCGTATTTATAAAAATGGTTGATATATAACTCAAACAGAAAAGCTGTCAAAATATAAGGAATAACAATCAGAAACATAGTACTAGAAGACTTAAAAGCGTCCTTATTTCATAGGTCAAATTGGGAAAATAATTATTAAAGGATTTAATTAGTATGTATAAAATTGATTTAATAAATACACATTTCATTTTGTGTACTAAATAATTTTGACAAATAATTTTGATTCTATATCGTCATATATACCTGGATTGGCAATTAGTAATAATAATAACATATAATAATTTCTACTTAGCCATGTTTAAGTAATGAATAATGATTAATATTTCTGGTGTCAATTATAGTAATAAACACGGTAATTAGAAAATAGGAATAGTTGTGCCAGATTATGATAGGACTTTTAAGAAAAGTTCTTTATTTTCTCTCTTTTGTTTTTTTGTTGTTCTTTGCCTGTCTCCCACTAAAATAAATGTAATATTTTCTGTCTACAGATGATAGTATCTTTACTGTGAAATCTCTAGTGTGGCCCTTAAATATACCTGGAAACAGATGTAATGCTCTGGGGTAAAAATAAGGCTGCAATCTGGAGATGAAAGAAGAGAAGGACACAAATTCAGAAAAATCTTCTAAAAGACTGAAATGAAAAAAGAGACAGTTATTTCACAAAAGGAGCTTAGGACCTAATTTTCCTTGTGAAAGATTCCATGGGATCCCAACAAGCCCCTAATGCTTTATTTAATAGAGTTTTAAAAAATTCTACTTCTGGCTTTACTATTTATCTATCCTTTTCTTTCATAAAACATTTTTTTGGTTTTACACTGTGCCAAACGTTGTTCTAGGATCACAGAAAGGAATGATGACCCCAAAATAGACACAATTACATTTCAGAGCAAAGGTACAAGTTGGAGTTTATCAAATCAGGTTCCAGGACACTGAGAGAAACCAGAGTAGCCTCATGAAGCAGAAGGTGAAGTTAAATTATATTTGACTCTGGTAAAATTTCTATTTCTGAACAGCCAACATATGTAAAGGCATCTATTGTTGGTGATTTGCCTATTTTCTTTCTCTTTTAGTTTTGAGTCAGTTTTTTTTTTTTTTAAGTATGTAAAAATTTTATTTGTCAATTATATCTCACTAAAAGAAAAAATAAAATAATGTTATATGTTCAGTGAAAATATGGTAACATCTTAATTTACTGTGTACATAAAAATGTTATTTTTTTCCAAATTATATTTAGAATGCTACCTTGTAGGTCAGTTTTTTTATGATGATATACCTTTAATTCACAGCCACAATAAGGATCAGATACTCTAACTACATGACACTTTTGACTAAAAACAGTGCAAAATAAATTGCTAAAACTGAAAATATATTAAATTGAAATGCGTAAGAGAAAGGCATTTCTAAAACATTTTAACATAGACATACTTATCCCAACCAAGAGTTCCTATCTCTTCAATAAGGCTTGAGTGGAACTGGGGAGGAGGAGGTAGTACATACAGCTCTTTTTTATTCTTTAAAGCAACTTCCAAAACCATCTTCAACTCCACTATAAAGCTCATTAGATCAGGAGAGTGCTGCATTCTCTGTTGCACTACGTGATGATATCCATTAAGTATTGCTTTCAGCTGCCAACTACATAGTAATCTTGCATTCCTCAGTTGTAAATCTTTGGGCAGCAATATTCTAAGATGGAAATCTCTTCCCTGACCTGAAAGGAATCCTTCATACACGGTTTTCGCCCGGTTCTGGGGTAGAAGCAGCGGGAACTGGCGCAGCAAGCTCGCTTCCGTCTCCGCCATGGCTCTCGGTCCGTGGAACCGCCGGGGGACCAGCGGCCGCCGGGCCCCGCACATGCGCAGTCCTGCCTGTGCCTAGGGCGCAGAGAGGCGGAAACCCGTGCCTTTGGCGGGAAGTTGAGTCCGTTTTTAATATTAAAATATTAAAAACTGTTTTAATGTTTAAATGTTTACTGTTTTAATGTTTAAAAACTAAAATTTTAGCCCATCATTTATTATTCACAGAGGATCTAGTTTGTGTGGGTTTAGAGTGTAAGATGATTTTTCTGGGGGGAATTGCCTTGGACTGGTAAAGATTGTCGCAATTCATAGCACTACAACCTATGTCTTTCCCCCCCATTTTAAGATTTAGCTTTGCTGTTATTTCTCTGACCTGCCTCCACTCTGCTTCCGATTTGTATACTCATGTTTCATGTATCAGTGATGATTCCAATTACACGCTAGGGAACAAGAGTTTAATAAAATGTGGCAATAAATTGTGGAAAGACATCATGCATGTGAAAAAAGTGTATTAAGAAATGTGTTCCAGGTAGAGAGCTTCCAGTATTAAATGACTAATCACTTCCACACACATATACAAAGTGAAGGTTTTATTTAGTGGAACTTGGCCTTTCAAAACTAGAAGGCCAAGCAGTGCCTTCTAACTGGTTTTCTAGCCTGTCTGAAGCAAGTTGCTGTTGTTTCTTTTTACTGAGAACTTTTTAGATGGTCTTCAATAGTCCTTCAGCTGAAAGGAGGTAGGATATCTTGTTCAAAGCTCGTATTATTTTGATTTAAATAGCAAATGGTAATAAAAAGAATGTGCAATAATTTATACTCAGTACAGCCTAGTGGTCAGATGACTGGAATTGAATCCAGGCTCTTCCTCATAGTAGATATGTGATGTTAGGCCAGTATCTTACATGCTGCAGTTTTTTACTGGCAAAAACTGCAATAGTAACATCTCCTTTACTGAGATATGGTGGAAGATGAATAATTTTTTTTTTAATGTAAAATATTAAGTCCTACATGGGCCACTCAATAAATATATTATTATGCAGAGAGAGTCTAATGCAAAGGTTTGAATAGGTATAACAGCTCTAGAACAAAACAAAACAGGTTATGTAGGGGCAGAGATGCTGTCTTGGTTTTTGATTTCGCTGTCACTCCCAGGTTATGCTTTACGAGACCTTCTCCATCAGGTGTAGCATCATTTGGGTTTAATTCCGCTCACCTCACATTCACTAAGAACTGCTATAAGGAGGCCTGAGTTTCAGCAACTGCTTGCTGAGATAGGAATCATAAGTGTAACTCATTCCTGTCCATTTCATTTTGCAAGCAAACATTCAGAAAACATAGATATTAAGGAAACCGTTTGCTGATGACCAGGTTGATCTTACTACACATACATCAGGAACATTCTGAGAACCCATAAAGGAGGTAGCGGTACCTGTGTTCTATCTGTGCAGGAGTGTGTTAGAGGGAAGGGCATCTGGGTTGTGGGCTCAGAGAGCCCATCACTTTCTCACTGTGTGATATTGAGAAAATTATTTAATTCTTCTGTACCTCTCTGTTCTCCTGTGTAAAATGGCAGTAATGATACATGACAGGGCAGCAGTAAGAATTAGAGAACAAATGTTTCAAGATGCCCAGGACGGAGCTTGGCAAATGATAGTCATTCAATAAAGGCTAGTTTGTTGGTATATTATTGATGATTTGTGGGAATAAAAGGTCAAGTTAGATGGGAAGACTAGAATTGAAGCATTATATGTTTATAAATAAGTTAACCTTGCAATACATAAAAAAGGTTACCCATGTTTTGAATATAGAAAAATTATGGTGAAGAACAAAGACATCAGAGCCTACATTTTCTTCATAAACAAATGAGTAAGAATAGAAGAGGTAGTCCAACAATAATTGAAATTGTAGTATCAGTTGGTATGCCCAATATTAGATCCTGTTCCATGGGTAATTTGACTCTGAAAACAATGTTATATTAAAAAAAGAGTTTTATTCAGGGATTTGGGGCTCCCTTTCTATATCTGTTCATGTGTAATAGTTATAAAAATAGTAAGTACTTGTCTAGTGCTTACTATTCACTTAGTGTGTTTCTGAGCGTGCTCCAAGTGCATCACTTACTTCTCACATCAACCCTAGAAGAGGATACTAGTGTTCTTACAGTACTACATGGAAAATGAACACTTTCACTGTTTCTTCCCAAAGAAGGGTGATCTCCTTTTTCCCATTGTCCAAGAGATTTGGGGAACCATAGCTTGCCTTGTGTGGAAGGAAAAAGAGAGTACCCAAGATCCTTAGGAGGGAAGGAAGCCATACCTTGGAGAACCTCTTATGATGCCAGTACAACTTATGATGATGGTGATAATAATAATAACCATGTCACTATTATTATTGTGAGTAAGACTCATTGAGTGCTATGTTTCATGCATTTCTGCCTTATATAATGACATTTCTGGGAATGAGCGGTATCAGAATATATTCTTTTAAATTAATACAGGTATTATAGTGTACTGAAGTATTCACTGATGAAGGCAACACATATCTTTTTTTTTTTAATTAATTAATTAATTTATTTATAGCTGTGTTGGGTCTTCGTTTCTGTGCCAGGGCTTTCTCTAGTTGCGGCAAGCAGGGGCCACTCTTCATTGCGGTGCGTAGGCCTCTCACTATCAGGGCCTCTCTTGCTGCGGAGCACAGGCTCCAGACGCGCAGGCTCAGTAGTTGTGGCTCACGGGCCCAGTTGCTCCGCGGCATGTGGGATCTTCCCAGACCAAGACTCGAACCCGTGTCCCCTGCATTGGCAGGCAGATTCTCAACCACTGCGCCACCAGGGAAGCCCGGCAACACATATCTTGTCTAACAACTTGTATACATAATTTTTTGTTTTGTAAGATCTATTAAGTTATAACAAATGTAAAAACCTCATATGGGGGAAAGAATAATCAAGGAGAATGATTTCTGATTGCTTTGGCTCAGAGAGTCAGCTAAACTTTGGGAGTACTAGCACACTCTTGTCTGGGGTTGTCCTGATTTAGTGACATTAATATTGAAGGTTTCAGGTTCTTATTTTTGGGAAAGGATGTCAGCTGAGTATTTTTGAGTTAATGTCAATGGGATTTGGACTTAAGCTAGAATATGTATATAAATAAAATACTCTATAAGAAATAAATTTTTAATAAAAATATTTTTAAAATCACACCTTTGTCAATGATCTATAATAATTGTACTTTAGTGATTTTTATAATAAAATATTATATTGTAAGTAATTCAATTCAGGTTTACCTTGCTTTACCTAAGTTAGATGTTTTGAAAATCTTTAAAAAATGAATTATGGGCATTTGCTTTGCCAAAAAAAATCTTTACGTATAAAAAGACTTATGATAGGAGTCTTTTGAACAGGAAATCCTTTAGAATATCTGAAATATGTGTCAATTTAATGAAATTTGACTTATACATGTGTTGGTTATCATAAAAGACCAATGTTTTTACTTAAAATCATGTAGACTTGCCCCTGAGTTTTCACATGACTTCTATATTATTAGTTCCTTGTGTGACTTGGGTGTTGGACTAGATTTTTTTCTCTTAGTTTTGTTTTTGCTCTAACATTCTAAGGTTCTGTAAATGTTTTTAAAATGCCCTCTTGTCTAACAAGTCCCCACCTTATTTGAAAGACAGTACAGTTGACAGACTGTAGAATGAGAACAACTGGGTTCCAATCCTTGTTCCAGACTCTACTGGATGTGTGCCCTTGGCCAGTCACTTAACCTCTGAGTCTCAGTTCTTCACTCGAGACATGGATTATGTAGCTATCTGATAGGAGTTTCATGAAAATTTGCAGAACACTTAGAAGAGTGGCTGGTACATTAAACATTATACATGTTGTTGTTATTTCATTAATTAATTGTTTATTTAATTAAAAATCCCAAGCTTGCCTTGTCCAGACATGAAAATTACTGAAACATCTGTGATTAGAGGATCTTCAGTTAAGGAATTTAAGAGCTGGTGAAGAAAACAGGACTGGGGAAACTATGAAAACTCTTATAAAAAAAAGAAGACATTTATAGTCAATGAAACAAGACAGTAATAATGGGAGACTAAAAAGATGAAATGGAATGCGAAATTGACTTCCAACCATATTTTCTACATTTCAAAATTAGCAATAATGGTTTCTCCACCCACAATCTTTTAACTAGAAATATTTCAAGTTCTCCTTCTCTGACATTTACAACAAAAACTTTGTGATTTTGGTTTTTTGTTTTGTTGCTAAGAAGCACTTTTTACCCCCATGGCTAGTCCTCCACCAAGATGTTGACAACCTTCTTAAAATTTAAGTATGTTGGATCTGTAGGTTTCTGTTCATGATGTGGAGTTTCAATTCAATGTCTGTATGTTCAAAGTAACTCTTATTCCTACTCCACCAGGCAGGGTTAATACCACTACTGCCCAAGGCCAGAAATGCTCCTTCTCTCAATTTCCAGACAGAAGATTCCTTCCTAGGAACATCATGAAAGATATGGAACTAGTGCCTCTGGCCACTTGTTGGAAAATGCAAGGATATTTGTTTAAATGGGAGTGGATGGAATTATTATTATGTTCCTTTACAGATGAGGCAACTGAGATTGCTTAAATAACTCTTTTAAGATTATAAAATTAGTAAACCATTGGCAGGCTGCCACCAAAGCCCATGTTCTTTCCATACAATATGGGATGGGAAACTATCAGGACTTATATGATATTGTGCTTGAGAGCACATACTTGGTACCTTCAGAGGGAAAGGGAGAGTTGGGAGCGGATGAGTTTTTACCTAGTAAAGTCTATGTGCTAAGCTTTGTCTATAAGTTTAAATAACTATTTCTTTGATTATAGAAATATTACACAATCATCAAGAAAAACTTGGGAAATACCAAAAAAACAAAGAAAAAGATGATGCAAAAATTCACAACTCAGAGATAACCACAGTTGACATTTTTGTGTATTTCTCCTCAGTGTTTTTTTTTTAATAAGAGATTGATATCTGAAATGACATAACAGGGTTCATACAATACAAGCAGTTTCCAATACTGCTTTTTCCATTTAACATTATGTCTTATGCATTGTTCAAGTTAACATGAGAATAACTCCTTGAAATTTTGGGAAATTATAATTTGGCCTGTGTTATTCTTTTATTGAGCAGAAAGGCTTGATTTAACTAAAAGGATGTGAAAACACTAAGTTACAGGTTTTCATAGAAAAAAATACGGAAAGGGAGCAGGTACAAGATAGCTTGGAATTTATCAAAAATACGATTCATGTTTAGCAGGCCCACCATACGTGGGTGTTCTCTTGTGGAAAGCTCCTTGGAGACATGGCAAGGAGCCTGATATAGGGGAGATGTTCAAACTGAGTAGACTCCTGACTTTTGACCTGTTTTCTAGAAGGGATCTCAAGTGGGCCCTAGCAGACTCCAAATCAGAGGTCGATCTTGGATTTGGATTTGTCCTGGAATGACCTGGAGCTTCTCCCCTCTCCTCTATTGTAACTCGTTCAACACAGCGCTTTACTGAGCTCCCTCCATGGGCCGGGCACTCTGCTAGGCACAGCTAATGAGACTAACATGACCTCTGCTTGCAGAGAGCTTATAATCTGGTAGAGGAGAGAGGCTCTAAACCACAATTTGCTTCTTGACAGCTTGGCTAAGTACGATGGTGGGAAATGATATGGAAGAAAAGCAGGTGGTATGAGTCTTGGGGCAGGAGCTGGTGGAGAGTGGGCAGTTAGGGAGAGATTTCCTGAAGAAGACAGATTTCACCTGAGGCTTGAAGGATGAGTAAAATCTGTCCAAGATAAATGCAGGTAAGGAGCTAGAGGGAGGAGAACATACAGTTTCCCTAAGGATAAGCAAGAGGATAGCAGCTTGGGTTTGGGGGGAAACAGAGAGGCCAGGGTAGTTAGAGCATAGTGATAAAGTGATTTGAGGTGAGTCTGGACAAACACTATAGTCTATTCTATTCTGTATTCTTTGAATAAACCTCAGTAGCATCTAATAAATGCCGACCAAGCGTTAAAACGCCCAAGTCATCCTGGCAATTGAAATTTAAATGGGCCTAGAAAAGGAACAATTTTAATTGTTAGGGAAGGAAATATAAATAAAAGAAATTGGGAAGACAAATGCAGAGGGAGATTGAGACAGAAATGACTAAACTTAAGACAAATTCAAAGGGCAGTTTTCCCTTATTTTAATTTTCAGTGTTTATTCATAGGATCATATGGACATATTCATAAGTTTAATGCTCTCTCCTTGAAAAAAAATTTTTTTAAACACCAATTTTTATTTCAAGAACAGAGGAAGCTAATGCTCACATTTTTATTCTGAATGAATTGCCAACATTTTATTCACCAGTTTCACAAGAGAGCTGGAACCTCACTGAGGTTTCTGAATTAAATTAGCTTTCAGAACCATTTAAAGTTCTTCCATTCTATTAATTCAGCAGACAATCAAGTTGTTCACTTGTTGACTTTTATCCACATGCACTCAATCAAATCAACTATTGAAGAGAGATACCTATTAGCTGTTAATTTCATATGTTAGATAGGAATCCTAGAACTCTTGTTTATATCTGTTTGATAACCTTCTAATCTTTGCCACAGTCTCACTAACAACAGCATTAACTAGTCTGCCATCTATCTTGATTAACAACACAGGGACTCAAAAGATGCTCAACATCTGATAAGCCTAACAATCCAAACTTCTAACAATGCCCATAGCCCTATGGAAAACGGGCTTCTACCGCCATTCTTACAAACCCTTTAAGTTGTCTTTAAATCACAATTTTGCAAATTATTACTTTAAGAAAATGAGAAGAGCTTGTCTTAGTGTAGGAGCTCTTATGAATAATTGGTAAGACTGTTTTGTGACATTTTTACCCTCTATTTTGCATCCTCTGGGTTTGGGTTTTAGAAATTATTTTTGCCTTATATTGAATTATAAGTGTACTGTTATCTCTGGATCAGATGAATTCAACCCATATTTGCTAATCTCTATGTGCTAGCACTTATCAGGTACATAAAAGGTATAGAAAATAGAGCTCTACATATCATAAAGTTCCATTTTTTGAAATCACAGCAACTAGATTTGTCTCACAAGTGGAATTATGTTGGCTTTTATGACAGAGAAAAGGAGGAAGGGAGAGAGGAAATATAATCTTTGCTCCACATGGTAACTTCCAGGTTATTCCTCATGTAGTTCTTTCAAAATCTATTCAGTCATTTCATTCTTTATCCACTTTCATTGCTGAAATATTAAGGACACTTTACACACCATCTATGTTGATTTTAGCAGCTGGCAACTTTTGTCTTTAAACTATTTTCAGGAAGTCCTTGGTGACTTCCATATCCACCTTAATGATGGTTCTACCACCACGATTTCATGGTTTCATGTTTTTAAAACTTCCACTGACCCTACCCTTTATTTCACTTCAGACATTCTTAGGCAACGCTACACTGTCGAATTTGGCTGGGATCATGCCATCTCCAATACTGAACTCTGAAAAATTCCTTTTGAACTTCTCTGAATTTTGGTCTATCTTCTCCCTCAGGCAGCTTGTAGAAAGTAAATATCAACAAGAGGTTAGAGCAGAAGAATACAGAATAAATGTTTCTTAATGTGAAACAGCCCTACATACACCTAAAATAAAGGGCATAGAGTTGACCGAGAAGTGCTGAATTCTTATATAATCTCATGAGGGCTTTGAACTAGCACATTTTAGATATTAATGTGATAAAATGTAATTTAGATAAAATTCATACCCTCATGATGATGGACCGTAAAGACATCCACATTGCTTTCTCAATTCCCATTTCTGTGCAGATGACTCCCTAATTTATTTCTGAAGCCAAGGTCACTCGCTTTGTGTTCTAGTAATGAATTTCCAATGACTTGTTAGCTATCTCCAAATGCATCTCCCAAAACACCTTCAAGCCCAATGTATCCCAATTTGTATTCATCATTAACCATCTTACACTAGTATTATCTGGGAATTTCATTGTCCATTAATAATACCACCACTCTTTAACTCATCCAGTTTTCTTATTTTGTTCCTCCACTTCCAATCCATTGCCAACCTCTGGCAATTCTTTTCCTTGAGATTTCTCTTAAGTCTATTCTTTTTTTTTTTCCATTCCAAATCTACTTCCCCAATTCAACTCATCATTATATCTCATTCTGAGTATTGCAATACACTTCTTTCTGTTTTCCCCAGACTCTCACTCCTCTAATACATCCTACCCATAACCATAAATTGCTTTCATAAAGCTACTTTAATATAGTCATCCCTGCTCAAAAATTTTCAGTGATCCACCTTCTCAATGAAATTCAGACTCTTGAATCTGGTATCCTGGTCCTTTACAACCTGCCCAAACTTTTCCTTCAATTTTATTTTCCTGTCATGTATATTCTTCCATATAGCTTTCTCCACCCATTACCTTGAGTTTTACATCTCATGCCTTTGCTCATGAGGTTTCTTCTGACTCTATTTCCCCTTTTCTACATATCTATTGGTCACCAAAATAATTTTCAAAACTCTAAAAAAGAAAATCCTTCTTCCTTCCTTTCTCTTTTCCCCTTCCTTCCTTCCTTCCTTTTTTCCCTCCCTCCCTCCTTCCTTCCTTCCTTCCATGAGTAGATACATTAATAGGCACTTATTATGTTCCAAAAGGGCATGCACATCTACTGCCATAAAGGCTCTCACAGTCCAGGGGAGAGATGACCAAAACGTCAATAGGTAAAGCAAATATGAGAGCAGAGAGGAGGAGACTACAATACAGTCTTGGTGGGGAGGATGGGAGGTGAATCAACAGGAAACTTTTTGAAAGAAGTTGCAGCTATGTTGAATCTTGAAGTATGACAAATAAATATCCATATGAAGAAGGCTAGCAGAGAAGGAAGGCCTTTCCAAATTTTAGAGCTATCATGAGCAAAAAAAAAAGGAGGTGTGTGATGAAACCAGCAGGAAGTAGAAGTTGCTTGAGCTCAAAGGATGGGGGAAGGAGCAATAGAATATGAGAACAGAGAGGTAAGCAGGGTTTGGGTAGAAACTGATGTACAATGTTTAAAACTGGAATTTGTCCTATAGGTGATGGGAACCGTGAATGGCATTAAGCAGGGGAGTGACATGGCCAGATTTGCATTTTAGATAGACCAAGCAGGAAGCTATGTTAAGAATGGATTTGAGGAAGAAAGACAACAGCCAATGACAGTAGATGGAAGATATTAACGTCATCTATGGGGAAGAGAGAATTAAAAGGAGGGAAAAATACTTAGTAGCTAATATAGGTAGCACTCTTTTAATTGATGTTGGAGATTGGAAGAGAGAGGCAATGATGGCATCCACATTTTAGTTTGCATAATTGGGTGGATAGTGGTGCTACTAAGCGAGATTTTAAAAAAATGCATAGGGAGCAGGAGAAGTGAGAAGGAAAGTTTAAAAGATAAATTTAAATGGCCTCATTATCTCATGAGGTGAAGATGAATAGAGTTAAGTATTATACAAGATGCATAGTATACTACCTGAAGCTCAGGAGGCAGGTCTGAACTGAGCCTTAGAGTTGAGATTAATCTGAACACAGGTGGTATATTATACCTGGGTTGTGTCTGTAGCAATGAAGTGCACCCTGGAAGAAAACCTAAAGGGATAGATGGAGGAATAGGAGGCGAGGAAGTAAATAGGGGAAAAAATAATCAGAAACATATTTTCCCTTTATTGCAATGTCCCTCTTTTCTTTGAGTTCCCAAAGCATTTGACACTTTTTGGGAGGTAGGAGTTTCCTTCTATCATCTCCCTTATTCTTTACAATACCCCAATTCTGGTCAGATTAAAGGAAATTTATAGGACCATGTTTACTAGTGGATGGATTTACTCTTGCAAATTGATGTACTCTTGGGCCAAGACCTCTTTTTTCTTCTTCCCATTGTCTTCAAGAGATGTAATTGGTAAGCTGTACCAAGGCTTTCTTGAAAGTCTCTCTTGCTCCTCTTTTCTTACAAACTTCTAAATTCACATCACTTCTGGTGAGTAGTTGGGGAATTAAGACTGGGACATGGTAGCCCTGTATGGGCTTTGGACATCAAACACATTGTCCAAACCAGCTTTATCAGAGAACCCTGCACTAGGGTATTGGGCCCTGGCTTACCTAATTCTAAAGTGGTAATGTAACCATTCTTCTTTGTCTCTTGTATGTATGGCTTCCTCAGTGCTTCCAAGACAGAAGAAATTGTTGGGCAAAGATAGAATTCAGGCATTCCTATCTTTCTCCTTCTACTTCAGTATTCCTTTGTGGCACATATTAGTTTTTACCTTATATTTATATATATTTATATTTTATATATTTTATATTTTGATTATTTCTGCCTGTCTCATTGTAAGAATGAAATTTCAAGTCACTGAAATTTCATTCTTACAATGATTAAAAACATTCTTATTTTTAACTAAATACTAGATCCTTAGTTTGAAAGATTATACCAACCTGCATCATTCTAAGTTGACAAAAACTAGGTATTGAAACATGAAATGACAGCATTTTGTATGATGACTACAATTTTGACTTGAAGCAAGGATCATAAACAAAACCAAGACTTGTGATAATATGATATACACTTTATAGTAGTAATTCAGGGTCTCACTCAATGCTTTATAATCATATTAGTGTGATATCTTTTCCTCTCCAAGGAAAGCCCTGATGTATATGGGCTTTCCTACAGTCATTCCAGCAGATGTTAGGAGTATTATGGTATTATGGTATTTGGGGATTTCAATGTAAAGTGGGAGAGATGTCATAATTTTGATATTGATTTGGTGGACAATAATGAGAAAGCTCAAGTGCACATGGGGAATATGCAATGTACTTTTCACTTTTAAGACACACAGAGGACCTGCAGTGAGGAAATGCCTCTGTACACTGGCTCCTTATCGATGTCATTTTTTATACTTAAGCTTCCAATTAGTTTACTCTGAGTATCCTACTTGCTTGGCTGATTGGTGCATAAGTGACACGTTGTTGTCTTTATTATTTTCTCAGAAGACCCTTCCCAATGGTAAGGGAGTTACTTAGATGTATATGTGTGTGCGTGTGATGCAATTAGCTAACATTTTGGAACATGTACTTTGAGCAAAGTACAAATCATTTAACTTCCTTAAAAAATAAATTTGAATCACTGGTGCTATGAAGCTAGAAGTGAGTATTAGGTCTCTTCACTCTGGAGTGAATACAGCTGACTACTCAACACTATTGGCTCAAACCAACCAGGCTGTTAGACTCTGTTTACACACAGTAATCCTCCTTAAGGATGAAGGGTTTACTTAAAAGTTTTCATTTGTAACTTAATGAATTTTTAGAAAGAAAATCGTGTATTAAGGAGATAGTAAAATTTGGAGATTCTCAAAGATATTATGTCACTTCATCACCACTTTGTCAATACTTTTTAAACTGTTAAGTGTAAGGCAGAACTCCTATCTTCAAGGAGTTTATGATTTAGTTGAAGAGAATGTGAAAAGTTAAATTAAAAGGGGTTCACAATACAAAACTAGAGCACATGAAATGTCAAAAGGCAGTTACCCAATGAACATGGGAAGGCTAATATCATTTTGAGATCCTGATTTCAATTCTTTTGGATATACACCTGGAAGTAGGATTGCTGAATCATATGGTAATTAATTTTTTGAGGAACCTCCTTACTATTTTCCATGAAAGCTGCCCATTTTACATTTCCACCCACAGTGTAATAGGGTTTCAATTTCTCCATAGTCTCATGAACACTTGCCTTTTCTTTTTTGATAATAGCTATCCTGCAGCACTCTTCACAATAGCCAAGATGTGGAAACAACCTAAATGTCCATTGAGAGATGAATGGATAAAGGAAAGTGGTCTATACATACAACAGAATACTATTCAGCCTTAAAAAAGAAGGAAACAGTGCAACATGTGACAACATGAATGAATCTTGAAGCTATTATGTTAAATGAGATAAATCAGTCTCAGAAAGACAAATATTGCATGATTCCACTTATATGAGACATCTAAAAGAGTCAAATTCATACAATCAAAGAGTGAATAGAATTAAGATGAATAAGCTCCAGAGATCTGCTTTACAACATTGTATCTGTAGTCACCACTCATGTACTGTACACTTAAAACTTGTAAAGACAGATCTCCTGTTAAGTGTTTCTACCACACAAGGAAAGGGCAGTGATTCAAACTTTAGAATGAAGTTTAAATTTATCTTAATAAAATATTCCCTTGACCTCTTATAATTCTGCAAACATCCCTGGTTCCTGTTAAATGCCTGGGAAATGGAGCCATTGCAAGTGCTGAGTCCATTTTGTAAGGTGTGGATAATAACTTTTGAAAATTTAAGAGAGAAGGAGTGCTTTATCAATGAAGTTGAATGAAACGCATTATATCATATCATGACCATCAGAGTTCTATTTTTCCGGAGTCACTCAGGTATGGCCACAGAGCCAAGGCTGGGATATTGCTGTCTTGTTTTCAGCCCAAATGCTGGCAATCACGGAAGGCAAAAAAATTATTATATTTTTGATGTTGATGATTCTGGTCTGGGTTCCCAATGTGAAAACTAAATCTAGAAATGACCTGGAGGTTTGCATCCTTTTGATGACTGCCTTCAATCAAATCCCATTTTTCCAGATTTCTTGGCAAAAGCATATTCTCCCTCATTGAAACCTAACATTTCAGTCTCTCCATATCCTCTGTTCTGAGCTATTGTTTACTTCCCTTCTCTCTCACTGCAAATGATAATAACGGCAAACTTCAGCTTTGGGGAGGGCAGATGGGCTGCCTTTCTTTTCGACCAGGTCCCCCCCCGGAAAACAATATTAAGTGGACCTTTCTTTTTTTTCCTTTGCTTTAGTATTTTCATTTGTCAAGTACTTTCAAATCTGTTCTCTTCCTGTGTTCTGAAGACAGGAAATCTGTAAGCAATTGCAGAAATTTTGTTTTATACCTTTAGTAATTTTTACCTCATCCATATAAATCTAATTTATAGTGAATATTCAACTGGGTCACATAAGCCTGGACATTCAATTTCCATGAGAAAGGCTGGCTGTATGGGATGTTTCTCCATAACTAGATTAAGATTATCTATATATGTGATATCTCCCCTAGGACCCTTGCCACTCTTTTTGTTTTAAAATTTATTTGCTCTTTGTTTTGTTGCATTTTGCAGTGCTCAAAAAACAAAATAAAATCAGACCTCTTCCTGCCTCTCCATGTGGCATTTAGATAAATTAAAATTGTGGCTAACTTGCTATTAAGTCTCATTTTTTCACATTCATCCCTTCCAATAGTAATGAGCACATCTTAGTTACAATAATTGTATTAAATTTTTAACATTAAAAGCACTGAGGGAGCATTTCAAAGCTGCCTCTCTTGATCTGACAGCCACAGAGGGATCCTCTTGAGCACAGTTTACTGTAAAGAGAGAATATTTTCATTGCTTAAAGGAGATGTGAGAGAAAGAAAATTAACATTTGTTGATCACATAATATGTAGTAGGCACGAGGCTAGATATCTCTTCTCAGTCTTTTTTATAATAACCTCATGAGGTAGGAAATAGTATGCTCATCTTATAAACATAGCTTAGAGATGACGTACTTTGGCGAAAGACACAGGACTAGAAGATGAATAAAGCTGGGGTTGAACCCAAGTCTACCTGGCTATGGAGCCCATGTACTTGCCTCAGTGTATTCTGTTGCCTTCTAACATCATGGTAGTATGAAAAGCACTGCACTAAGGAGGAAAAAAACTGGGTCTAAACTCATTTATAGATGTGAAGCCATGAGAAACTTGACTTCTGGGCCACTGTCTCTCAATTTGTCAAGTGAGAATAAAATACCCCCCAAGTTGGTTGTGAGACTCAAATAAGATTGTTTATGTGTAAATCCTTTGTAGAAAATAGTTATGCCCAACTTGTGTTCACCTGTATGGTGGCCATTCTACTACAGACTTTTAAAGTAGCTATTAATTTAATTATTATAAAAACCTTATGTAGTTATTTATATCCCCACTTTACATAAGGAAACTGAGGCACAGAGAGGCTAAGTAACTTGCCCAAGGTCACACAGTGAGCTAAGATGCAGAACCGGGATTTGAACTCAGGAAACCAGGATCTAGAATGCAAGTTAGTAAGCACTGCTGTATATTGTGCTATAAAATGCAGGGATTAGTATGATAATTTCAAACATCAAAATAAGTATCAAAAGAATACAAGAATTTAGGCAAGATCAGTGTCATCTAACAGCTTTGGAGAAGTGGAGATGTAACTGTTCAACATCCTGGCTTCAAAAATGTGCCATAAGACTTATTTTAAATAAGGTCAATCTAGTCCACTATCACATGAGGATGGAATCAGGCAGTCCTTGTGGTTCTACTTGGGCCCAGTAGCAATACTTAGACTAGCTAAAACATTCCACTCTTCCCAGGGAGACTCAAGTGTCTTGGTGACATGCTCACTAAAGAAGAATTCAAAGGATCCTAGCAGGACAGCACGCCCTTAGAGACATAAGCAGAATACTTATGCTCATAATACAAACATAAAAAGAGGGAACTCTTCTTGGAGATTTATGTTAACAAGGCCCAGAATTCAAAATATACTTTTTTGGCTTCAGTCCACTCCCAGCCCTGACCTCATAACTATGACCTCATAACTCTACAAGCATTCTTTTCCTCTGGGCCTGAATGTGGCCTTAGAACACTTGTCAACACAAATCTTGGACTTTACTACTAATTTCCACTCTGGTCTTTATTATTTCCTTTCTTCTGCTTGCTCTAGGGTTTGTTTGCTCTTCTTTTTTTTCCCTGTGTCTTAAGGTGAAAGTTTAGGTTATTGATTTGAGATGTTTCTTCCTTTTTAATATAGGCATTTACATGTATAAATTTCCCTCTAAGCGCTGTTTTAACTGCAACCCATGAGTTTTGGTATGTTGTGTCTTTATTTTCATTCATCACAAATTTTCTACTTTCTAATATCCATTTTGATTTCTTCTTTAATCCATTGTGTTTTTTTAGGGGTGCGATTGTTTAATTTCTACATATCTGTGTGTTTTGCAAATTTCTTTCTGTTATTGATTTCTAACTTTATTCCACTGTGGTTAGAGAACATATTTTGTGTAATTTTATCTTTTAAAATTGATTGAGGTTTGTTTTATGATCTAGCATATGGTCTATGCCGCAGAATGTTCTATGTGCATTTGAGAAGAATGTATGTTCTGCTGTTGTTGGGTGAAGTGTTCTATGTATGTCTCTTAGGTCTACAGATATAAATCTTTGTAGATTTATAGTGTTGGTCAAGTCAGACAGGAGTCAGGGGAAGGAGGGTTGGGTGAGGAGCTAGGGAGTGGGGATTCAAAGCTAAGGGAACTGAGTATGCGAAGGTCATGAGGCAGAAAAGAACTTGTCACACTCAAGTAGGAAAGCCAGCTGTGAACAAGGGGAGAATGACAGATAAAGTTGGTAGGGCCCAGACATGAAAGGCTAATAAACTGGGATAAGTGTATACATCAGACCTCATTTAACCCTAATTATCTCCCAAAGGCCCCATCTCCAAATACTATCACATTAGTATTAGGCTTAGGGCTAATATTAGAGTTAGGGCTTCAGCATGTGAATTTTGAAGGGACACAGTTCAGTCCTTTCAGTCCATGGCACTCCTCCTGGTCTCCCCAAACTCCAAACATCTCAGAGAGACTTGTCTGACCACTAGTCTGTTTTAGAGACCTTCCTTTGTTCCCATAGTACACTGTGCATGCTTCCATCACAGAACTGGTCATGCTGAACTACAACTGCCCAACAGACCCAGCTTCCTGAGTGGTACCTGGCCTTATTCATCTCTATATCCCAAGGGCCTAGCACAGTGCCTAGCGTAGAACAGTTGTTCAATAAATTTTGTTAAGTGGATAAACCATTCTTGAGCAACACACTATTACTAGAAATGCCTCCTTTATTTTAAAATAGTGACCAGATATTTGGAAGAGAACTAACTAAAATGTTAAAAATATACATCGGTGGTGCATAAACATACTCAGAGGGAAGAATATATTTTAACTTGATTTAAGCTTCCTGATGACAGGATAGATTTTGGGAAAATGTGGTTCTACAATGCAGATTCCACCTTACATGAGGAGTGCAGAGCTGCTTGTGGCTACGGAGATGCCTTCCTGTATGCAAATGCTGACATGTCTGACTAATGTAGTCTCCCTCTCTTTTGAGTTAAAAAGAAGATTCTTACCTGAATTTTTTTCAATGCAAATAGAAGCATAAATAAAGATTTATGTAGAAATTGCAGATGGCTGAGACAGAATGAATGCGTAAAAGAGGTCAGATGAGAACAAAAACATTCATGCTAAAGTTGTCTCCATAAAAACCTTCCTATTTCTGTGGCTGTGGTTTGTTTTGTGTTTTTATATAATATTTATTGTTTACTATACTCCAGGCACTTAAGCATCTAACATACCTTATCTCGTTTATCCACATGACAGCCCTGGGAGGTAAACTAGTTAATTTTAGTTTATGCTCTGAGTTTGTTACTAGCGTTCATGGACTAATCAGGATTTTGGGGTAGATCCTTAGATATATTTGCTAACATGCCCAACCATAGTAGGCCTGGCTTCTCAATTATAAATATGACTGTTATCTCACTT
Source organism: Balaenoptera borealis (assembly GCF_965194805.1). Lineage (NCBI taxonomy): Eukaryota > Metazoa > Chordata > Mammalia > Artiodactyla > Balaenopteridae > Balaenoptera > Balaenoptera borealis. The sequence continues at coordinate 32,028,358 of NC_138876.1, read as the reverse complement.
TTACTTTTCCGACAAATAAATGAACATTTGTGCATTTACTATTCTGGACTGATAGAATCTTTCTTTAAGGTTAAACATTGTTCATTGAAAAACCTTTCCATGGACTCATTATCGTTTGAATGTAGCCATTCTTTTTACTTCCTCTTGTGTTTGTGGTTAATTGAGGAATTGTAACGAATCCAAAGAGTAAGTCATTATGACTGACTAAGGCTTCAAACTCTTGAGGAAATGCCGAGTGCCATGAACCACAACCAAGACAATTTATCTAAGCCCAGTCCCAGCTTCAAAGATCCATAGAAGGATTGCTTTGTGTTGTGACTATACGAGGATTAGGGAACTCCTTGGCCTTAGTGTATGAAGATGCAGAGGAAGCCAATGGTACAGTTACTGGAGTAAACAATGCTCCCAGGAGTCCCTTCTTTATTCCCCCAGGCCTCGAAATGATAAGAAAGAGCTGAAAGTCTCCTGTACCTTTCACCTGAGTCTTTCTCTGGATTTTTTTCAAGAACTGTTCTTGTTCCTTGGTGAAAACCTCTCTCTCAAAAATCCTTCCAGAAATACTCCCTAAATATTATTGTATTAGAATATTCTAAAACACAAACTTTTAACTCCTGGAGTCACTCAGCTTTGTAAAAGATCATTAAATTTAGAGAAATAAAAGTAGTCAGTCTGGTGGGTTTGCAATCAGTGGTTTCTACCACGTGACTGTGAGTAATCATCAGATTACACAGTGTAGGTTATGCAGGTTCAAATTTAGATACATGTGCTTAACATGGTAAAGGATGAATTTACACCTGGGCATTTTTTTTACACCATGTAACTATTTATGAAGCACTTAATTTGAAGATTATACTTGGAGATATTATAATAAATTGTGATAGTGCATTTTACTCAGTTTACATTTAGTTTCAGGATGCTAGCATTCTATAAAATGTATTTCAAGGCTACCTAAAAAAGACAAAATAGACACTCTTTAAGCAGTTTACAAGATACAGATCTTTATCTCCTACAAAGGAAGGGGAACAAGAAAGCTGTAAATAATAAGTTCTGAATAGGAATGACATAAACTGCCTAATCAATGTCTTCCAGAACTGGCGAGTGACACCTCTTTGTTTTTTGCAAATAAAAACCTTCTTACCATCACAATATAAACCATTATCTCTGCAGGCAAGGTATATTTAGAAATGTACAAAATGTACATTTCCTGCCAGCCTCTAGATCAGTAGGTGGAGATCTAAAGTCATGCAAATATTACAGTAAATGCAGGCAACCAATTTCTAATTATTCCATATCAGCAGATTTGTGAGGAATATAATTTATTAAAAAAGAACAGTTTATGATCAGCAGACCTTGGTTATGACTGTTTAGGAATTCAGTGCATTTTGATCTAATCACAAAATCAAAATATTCATGAAACACAATGATATCTCCCCAAAGCAGCCGGGCAGCCATTAATTTTGAAATTCAGGTAATTTATTAACACTTATCTGAAGCTGTAAAAGCTTACCTCTGTGTTTGTAATACGGGGAAAACTGAAAGCAGTTTTAAAACTGATTCCTAATGACTTATAATGGTTTGCTGTAATTTGAGCCAGAAATTCAATTAAAATGTATGTTTAGTTTTGTTTCAAGATCTTTAGTTAAAAATTCTATTAAAATTCTATTTCCTTCTTGCATTAAATGTATCTGTTATCTGCATATACAAGAAATATAAGAGAATTCTATCATTTATTCCCCAGTCTCCATAAATGCTTCAAAAAAGCATTCATTTTAATTTCATAATTCTGCTAAGGTAGCATTTGGAATTTATATATAGTAGAGGAAGAATAACTGTATATTCCTATTTCTCAGTAAGGAAAGAAATCTAACACTGAATACTTTAGGAACAAGTCAAGTGATCTTTGCCACTTTATCAAACTAGAGGAAAACAAATAAAATGAAACAGACATTTTTGGCTCCAAATTATTCACCTAATAGGTTGTCTCTGAGGTATTTTAAAAAATATAACTTTCCAGAGAAAGGGGTAGGAGTTGGGGTGAGGTGGGGACGGGGAGACTGCTCAGCCCCCCTGAAACAAATGCAAACAGATTAAAAAAAACTTTGAAAAAGTTGTCCTCAGATATGAGATTCTTTAGGTTCTTATTTTCTCTAGACATGAGTTTGGTAAGTCGCTTAAAGGAGAACCCCATTGGCTCTTGCTTTTTGTTTTCTGCTATTTTCTTGAACTGCATGAAATCTTGCAATGATTACTCGACGCAAACATTTTATGGCTTGTGTCTTAATGGTTTTTGGTAGCAAGAGCCTATAAGCAGAAATAGTAATGATGCTATAATTTATTGAGCATTTGCTATGTGTGGATGAATGAATTACATGGATTTTTAAATAGTTCAATCACCTCAATAGTATTTGTATTATATACAGATATTATTATTCATATTTTACTAAAGTGGCGACAGAGGCACAAAGTTTCATAGAGCTGATAAGTGGAAGAGCTAGGATTCGAATCTAGAAGGGTTATGACTGATCTCCTTTTCAGTTTGATCATATGGTGATGGGGGGTGGATGACGGGCCTTCACTTCATAAAGCCAAGAGTTGGGATGAAAGGAGCTAACTCCGAGTTTGTGGACTGTTTCTGAGAAAGGGGAAGATTTGGTTAACAAAAACTGATAGGCACCGGGAAGAAGCAGAATGGCACTTTGCTTGGTGTATCTCTCGTACTCTAATAATTCCAAGGTTGTGGCCCTACTTGTCTTCTTTCTCGTGGGGAATTGGGGACCCGAGCAGGGTGCAGAGCTTGAGGGATGTAGAGCTGAGTGTCAAATGCCAGAACACAAACAAGGTAAATAATAGAAAACTTGGTCACCAAGCCAAATGAGTTGAGAGAAAAAGAGAAAGAAAGAAAGAACAAAAAGCAAGAACAAGCAAGTAAGCCAAGTTATAATGTCATACGAGCCTGTGACAGAGGGAAGCTTAGGAATGAGACTGTAGAAAAGCCAAAGGAAGGGAGATAGGCCTGGAGCAATTCCCAAGTGGAGGAGGCTTTAATGCTGTCCTGACGGTCCTCCATGAGGATGAACTGAAATCATAAAAAGGGATAGACACCAGTAGACCACCCACTTTTATTTGACTACTCCCTTAGACAGAATCACACTGAGATTTCCCTTTGCTTACTTGTTGAAAGTTACTAATGGCCAGTGAGTTTCTATTTTGTACTCCCAGGTGGGCCAGGGTCTGACAGCTCTTCCCTACCCATACTAGGGTTCCTGATATGGGGTCATCAGAATCAGGGCAGGGTTTTATTGGACTAGGCTTGTTGATAAATAATGGAAGTCAGGGTGGATGCCAGAACTGCTGTGAAAGTGGGTGTTGATAAAAGCAGATTCAGGGATGAGGTAGGTGGCACAATTGTATTGTTATTACAGATGGGTACCATATTGATGGAGGAATTTTTCTAGGCATTAATATGCTCCATGTATCCATCAGACAACAATGGCTAGGTAGACATGAATCTGAAAGGCCTTAAACAATGTTACTAAAGCAGTGTTGCAAACTGGGATTCATGGTTAGAGGGAGCAGGTAGATTAGAGGTAAGGAAAATGGGAGATCAGGAGTCAAAATGTACCACAGCTACCAGAGTGGTCTCATGGTTGAGGAAAAGGTAGTCAGAGATGCAGCGTAATGTGGTAGTATTTGAGGATATCCTGGGAGCAACGTTCCCTTGGGTTGGCTTGGCCCATACTTGACACCTGCACCATTTCCTGTTGTGGGTGTGCCCTCCAGCAGTCTCTACACTTTGTTAAAAAGTTTGCATGGGCCAGGCTGGCCAGCCAGATGGCCCTATGGCATAACCACAGTGTCTAGATTCAAGTCTTCCTGGCATGTTTATATAGTTGACTACTTTTCTAGAATAGGTCCTTTGGCATTCTGAACTTCCCAAGGCCAGGCTTGGGAAGCCCTGAATTTTAGGGAATATGAGGCTAAGTGCTAGGTGAATTGTCCAATTATATTCTTGATGAGGGGGAAGTTTTGGACTCTGTTAGAAAATACCTTCTGTCAGGCAACATACTTGCCCTATGCTGGGCACGAGAACGATTGATAGGGACGTTCTGCAAGATGCAGTCATTTCTCTTTACAGAATTCTGATGTCACGCAGATGGCATGTGTTTCTTGGGAGGTGGCCAACTCACAAGCCTCTAGCCATGTTCAAAATGGATGCAGGGGCTTCCCTGGTGGCGCCGTGGTTGAGAATCCGCCTGCCAATGCAGGGGACGCGGGTTCGAGCCCTGGTCTGGCAAGATCCCACGTGCCGCGGAGCAACTAGGCCCGTGAGCCACAACTACTGAGCCCGCGCGTCTGGAGCCTGTGCTCCGCAACAAGAGAGGCCACGATAGTGAGAGGTCCGCGCACCGCGATGAAGAGTGGCCCCCGCTCGCCACAACTAGAGAAAGCCCTCGCATAGAAACGAAGACCCAACACAGCCAAAAAAATAAAATAAATAAATAAATAAAATCCAGGCATTCATTTAAAAAAAAAAAAAAAAATGGATGCAGTTACCTCTGAGTTGACTTGTGGCTACGGCTCCCTCTACAGGCTCCCCGATGTGGCCGAGCCAAGAATGCATAATAAGCAAAAATGGAGTAAGTGATGATTAGGGAGCAAGATGACAGCTGTGGAAGAATTATAAACAAAAGAAGGTTTAGGACCACATGTGAGCGACTTAGAGACTGTGAGATGACCCTGGTTCCCCATGCCCTTCTCCCCTCCACTGCATGGGAATTGAACGAAAATCCTTACACAAGAATCATTGGGCTTTTCTGAGCACTTAGCCTTTTTGTTTGCAATGAATTGTCTCTGTTAACTAAATTTCTTCCTATAACCTTATAGTAAGGGTGCTTTTTATGCAAGGCAGATGGCATATGAAAGGAATATCTCTAAAGGCTATTTGTAGAAGACTGTGACTGACAAAAGAGTTACATGGCAAGGGTTACATTCCCAAGGTTTACCCGGGCAAGACAAAATCAAAAGGCCTTGAAATAAAGTTACTGATGCTGAGTGACTGTTAAATAATGCTGCCTTTAAGAACTGGGATGGGACGTGCCATCATTTGATTCCATTTACAAAAATCTAATAGACATAGCGTCCTGGGGTTATTAAAAATAACATTAAAACACTAAAAAACATGTTGGGAAATACCTGTTTTTATGATTCTAAAATATTCAATATAACATAAAATTGGAAATAACTTGTTAAAAATCAGGACAACTCATTCAGAATTAATTGTCATAGCAAGTAAATGAATACATATTGTTTTGGCAGATATTCATTTATTGGTTCATGTTTTAAATTCATCAGTTAACTTCAAAGCAATACCATTATTCCTTTACCATCAAACTTCTTGAAAAAATGTTTTACGTTTGATGATTTTACTTTCTCCACATTGTCTCTTCACCCTGCTATATAGTCTAGTTTATGTTCCTCCTATTCTAATGAAACTTCTTTCATTAAGTTCTCTAATAATCTCATAATTATCAATCTTTATGGCTTGTTTCTAACCATCAAATTTCTCGATTTCTGTAAGGTATGTCTTCCTGTCAGTCACTCACTGCTTACCAGTCTCCCTTCTTTTCAGTTTTTATCAAGTTCTCCTGCTTTCTTTGAGTCTTCTTCTTCCTTCCTTCCCAGTCCATTTTGTGGTTTCCTAGGATTCTGTCCTTGATTCATTTCCAGGATCAAACCCATGTTCCAGTCCCTTGGGTCAGGCTTTTTTCTAGGCTGTCCTATCCCAGACAAAGGTAAGGGCAGGTGGTACCCATTTTATATCATACTAAAGTTCGTTATGTTCTTAGCTCTATTTCTGGGTTACCTATTCTCTTCCATTACTTTGTCTATGTAGTCTTATCACATCTTCAATCACTGCAGCTTTATAATATATTGAGCTCTGGGAAGGTTAGCATCTCCCTTCCTTTGTTAAACTTTTTTTTTTCAAAATGTCTTTAGCCATATATTGCTGTTTATTATTACTTTGACAAATATTGGTGTAGTTTGTAGCGTTCTGTGTGTTTCTCATGTTTCATGTTGCCCTAAAGAGAAACTTTCATTGCAGCTATAAGGAAGGCTTTTGGCAATGTATTTTGATAAACGTATAGGGTTTTGTGAAAAAAGCCCTAGATGAAACAGAAGATACAGATTCTAGCTATGACTTTGAACAGGTTACAATTTCTTTTTTTTTTTTTAATTAATTTTTATTGGAGTATAGTTGATTTACAATGTTGTGTTAGTTTCTGCTGTACAGCAAAGTGAATCAGTTATACATATACATATATCCACTCTTTTTTTTTGGCTGCGTTGGGTCTTTGTTGCTGGGCGCGGGCTTTTTCTAATTGCAGCGAGTGGGGCTACTCTTCGTTGCAGTGCATGAGCTTCTCATTGCAGTGGCTTCTCTTGTAGCAGAGCACAGGCTCTAGGTGAGAGGGCTTCAGTAGTTGTGGCTCACAGGCTCTATAGCACAGGCTCAGTAGTTGTGGTGCATGGGCTTAGTTGCTCCGCAGCATGTGGGATCTTCCCGGACCAGGGATCGAACCCATGTCCCCTGCATTGACAGGCAGATTCTTAACCACTGCGCCACCAGGAAAGTCTCTATATCCACTCTCTTTTAGATTCTTTTCCCGTATAGGTCATTACAGAGTACTGAGTGGAGTTCCCTGTGCTATACAGTAGGTTCTTATTAGTTATCTATTTTATATATAGTAGTGTGTATGTGTCGGTCCCAATCTCCCAGTTTATCCCTCCCTCCCCTCTTTTTCTCCCTTGGTAATCATAAGTTTGTTTTCTACATCTGTGACTCTATTTCTGTTTTGTAAATCAGTGCATCTGTACCATTTTTTTTAAGATTCAATTTCTTTTACTATCACCTTCTCACTTAAAAAGTGAGAGGCTTGTTCTACACAATTTTAAGCTTTCTTTCAACTCAACCTTTTTACATACAGAGTTCTGATGTTAGAAGTTTAAATAATTTATTTATATATACATTTATTGTTTCATTAAGTTTCTGAACACTTGGGAACAATGGTGGGAATGGTGGTAGGGATGGGATGGAAGGAGGCAAGGGGATAAGCCTATGTATAAAATACAGTTCTAATCTTCAAGTAATTTACTAGATATATTTGCTTATCTCTGACACTAGACTGTAAACTCAGGAAGGGCAGAGCTTACACTTTTTTTCTTGTGCCTTCTTACAAATAATAAATGCATATACAGGTGATTTGTTGAATGGATAAGCACTGACTTCTACAAATCAGAAGAACATTTTGGGGGGCTCTCCAAAGAGACTAAGGCAACAACCCCATAGCCTTCTTTCCCCAACTGTCCTTGTCTATGAAAATCAACCTCTTCCTGTTTTAATCAGCCAACTCAGTTTTGTCTTCCATCCTACATTCTTGGGCCTAAGCTCCAGCGACTCAAGATGAGAAGCTGAGTACACAGTAGGATAAATACCAGACTCCTGCCAGCCCCTTAGTCAATTCGAATACATGAGGCAACAGAAATGGGACGAGGGACTTAACCCAATCGCCACTCAGGATTTTCAGATATTTCCCAAGATCCCTCTCTTTCTTATTTCCAATCTTCCTTCACTTTCATCCTGTCTCTTGTTACTCCTGAACTTATCTCTTCTTGTGATTCTTTGGAGTTGGTTTTCATACTTGATATGTCTTGTTTAAATCACAGCTTTTCCTGACTCTGAAGGTCTGCCAATCTGGCTGTGGGTATCCCAAGACTGTTTTGTGTAGAAACCTCTGTCCAGCAAAATGCCACCCTGAATTTTAATCTTGTCGCCTCCACTTATACTTACCTAGACCACCTCCCTCACCCTGTGAAGAACTGACTATCCAGAATCATTGGGTAGCCCCAGAATAAACTTCCAAACTGAAGAGAAAGTGCTGCTACTGAGAGAGTGTTGGGAATCTATGGTTTTTCCTTTTTTTTAATTTTAAAATTGTGGTTAAATACACATAATATAAAATTGACCATGTTGGGCTTCCCTGGTGGCGCAGTGGTTGGGAGTCTGCCTGTTAATGCAGGGGACACGGGTTCGAGCTCTGGTCTGGGAAGATCCCACATGCCGCGGAGCAACTAGGCCCGTGAGCCACAACTACTGAGCCTGCGCGTCTGGAGCCTGTGCTCCGCAACAAGAGAGGCCACGATAGTGAGAGACTCGCGCACCGTGATGAAGAGTGGCCCCCGCTTGCCGCAACTAGAGAAAGCCCTAGCACAGAAGCGAAGACCTAACATAGCAACCAATCAATCAATCAATCAATAAATCTTAAAAAAAAAAACAAAACTGACCATGTTAACCATTTTAAGTGTAGAGTTCAGTAGTATTAAGTACATTCATATTTTTGTGCAAACATCATCACTCTCCATCTCCAGAATGCTTTCCATCTTGCAAAACTGGGACTCTACACCCATTAAATGACAACTTCCTATTCCCCTCTCTTCCCAGCCCCCGGTAACCAGCTTTCTACTTTCTGTCTCTATGAATTTGACTATTCTAAGTACCTCATATAAATGGTATCATACAGTAATTGTTTTTCTGTGTGTGTGACTGGCTTATTTTACTTAGAATAATGTCCTCAAGTTTCATCCATGCTATAGTACCTATCAGAATTTCCTTCCTGTTTAAGGCTGAATATTATTCCATTTTCCGTGTATATCACATTTTGCTTATTTATTCATCCATCAATGGACACTTGTGTTGCTTCCATGTTTTACCTATTGTAAATAATGCTGCTATGAAATTTGGTGTGCAAATATCTCCTCGAGACCTTACTTGCAATTCTTTTGGGCATATGCCAAATTGCTAGATCATATGATAATTCTATTTTTAATTTTTTGAGGAACTGTCATACTGTTTTCCACAGCAGCTGTGCCATTTTATATTCCTAGCAACAGTGCACAAGTGTTCCAATTGCTCCATATCCTTGCCAACACGTTATTTTCTGAGTTTTTAAATTTTATTCATTCAATTATTTATTTATTTATTTGTTTGTTTGTTTATTGATTTATTTATTTATGGCTGTGTTGGGTCTTCATTGCTGCACGTGGGCTTTCTCCAGTTGCACTGTGCAGGGGCTATTCTTTGTTGCAGTGCACGGGCTTCTCATTGCTGTGGCTTCTCTTGTTGCGGAGCACGGGCTCTAGATGTGTGGGCTTCAGTAGTTGTGGCAAGTGGGCTCAGTAGCTGTGGCTCGCGGCCTCTAGAGTGCAGGCTCAGTAGTTTTGGTGCACGGGCTTAGTTGCTCCGCGGCATGTGGGATCTTCCCGGACCAGGGATCAAACCTGTGTCCCCTGCATTGGCAGGGAGATTCTTAACAACTGCGCCACCAGGGAAGCCCTGAGGTTTTTTTTTAATAGTAACCATTCTAATGGGTGTGAAGTGGTAGCTCCTTGTGCGTTAAAAATGACTGCATTTTTCTAGTGATTCATGACGTTAAGGATTCTTTTTTATGTGCTTATCAGTCATTTGTGTATCTTCTTTGGAGAAATGTCTATTCAAGTCCTTTGCTCACAGGAGCCTATGTTTAAAAAACTTGAATCAAATCTTTTTTTACTTTTTTCAAGTTTTCCAGGATTTAACTTTACTTCAGTAAACAGCCAATTTTTGCCTCTTCTATGAAGCTATCTCTGATTTCCCTAGGTAAAATTAGCTGCTTTTCTTTCTTGTTTTCATCTGTATCTTCTATACCCTCTTTTTTTTTCTGTATTATTTTTCTTTTAACGTTTTTATTGGAGTATAATTGCTTTACAATGGTATGTTAGTTTCTGCTTTATAACAAAGTGAATCAGTTATACATATACATATATCCCCATATCTCTTCCCTCTTGCGTCTCCCTCCCTCCCACCCTCCCTATCCCACCCCTCTAGGTGGTCACAAAGCACGGAGCTGATCTCCCTGTGCTATGCAGCTGCTTCCCACTAGCTATCAGTTTTACATTTGGTGTGTTTAATGTTGTCCCAGAGGTCTCTGAGACTGTCCTCAATTCTTTTCATTCTTTTTTCTTTATTCTGCTCTGCAGTAGTTATTTCCACTATTTTATCTTCCAGGTCACTTATCCGTTCTTCTGCCTCAGTTATTCTGCTATTGATTCCTTCTAGAGAATTTTAAATTTCATTTATTGTGTTGTTCATCATTGTTTGTTTGCTCTTTAGTTCTTCTAGGTCCTTGTTAAACGTTTCTTGTAGTTTCTCCATTCTATTTCCAAGATTTTGGATCATCTTTACTATCATTACTCTGAATTCTTTTTCAGGTAGACTGCCTACTTCCTCTTCATTTGTTTGGTCTGGTGGGTTTTTACCTTGCTCCTTCATCTGCTGTGTGTTTCTCTGTCTTCTCATTTTGCTTAACTTACTGTGTTTGGGGTCTCCTTTTTGCAAGCTGCATGTTCGTAGTTTCTGGGTTTTTTTGGTGTCTGCTCCCAGTGGCTAAGTTTGGTTCAGTGGGTTGTGTAGTCTTCCTGGTGGAGGGGACTAGCGCCTGCGGTCTGGTGGATGAGGCTGGATCTTGTCTTTCTGGTGGGTAGGTCCATGTCTGGTGGTGTGTTTTGTGGTGTCTGTAACCTTATTATGATTTTAGGCAGACTCTCTGCTAATGGGTGGGGTTGTGTTCCTGTCTTGCTAGTTGTTTGGCATTGGGTGTCCAGCACTGTAGCTTGCTGGTCGTTGAGTGGAGCTGGGTCTTGGCGTTGAGATGGAGATCTCTGGGAGATTTTCGCCGTTTGATATTACGTGGAGCTCGTAGGTCTCTGGACCAATGTCCTGAACTTGGCTCTCCCACCTCAGAGGCACAGCCCTGATGCCTGGCTGGAGCAACAAGACCCTCTCAGCCACATGGCTCAGAATAAAAGGGAGAAAAAAAGAAAGAAATGATAAAATAAAATAAAATATAAAAGTTATTAAAATAAAAAACAAAAAATAATTATTAAAAATTATTTTTAAGTAATTAAAATAAAAGAACGAAAGAACAACCAAACCAAAAAACAAATCTGCCAATGATAACAGGTGCTGAAACTATACTAAAATAAAAAAACAGACAGACAGAACCCTAGCATTTTACAAATGGTAAAAGCAAAGCTATACAGACAAAATCACACACAGATGCGTAGGCATACACACTCTCAAAAAGAGGAAAAGGGAAAAAAAATATATATATATATCTTTGCTCCCAAAGTCCACCTCCTCAATTGGGGATGATTCGTTGTCTGTTCAGGTATTCCACAGTTGCAGGTACATCAAGTTGACTGTGGAGATTTAATTCGCTTCTCCTGAGGCTGCTGGAAGAGATTTCCCTTTCTCTTCTTTGTTCGCACAGCTCCTGGGCATGATTTGGCCCTGCCTCTGCGTGTAGGTCGCCTGAGGACATCTTTTCTTGGCTCAGACAGGACGGGGTTAAAGGAGCAGCTGCTTCGGGGGCTCTGGCTCACCCAGGCCGCGGGGAGGGAGGGGTACAGAGGAGGCGGGGCGAGCCTGCGGCGTCAGAGGCCGGCGTGACGTTGCAGCAGCCTGAGGCGCGCCGTGCGTTCTCCCGGGGAAGTTGTCCGTGGTTCACGGGACCCTGGCAGTGGCAGGCTGCACCGGCTCCCGGGAGGGGCAGTGTGGAGAGTGACCTGTGCTCACACACAGGCTTCTTGGTGGCGGCAGCAGCAGCCTTAGCGTCTCATGCCCGTCTCTGGGGTCCGCGCTGATAACCGCGGCTCGCGCCTGTCTCTGGAGTTCGTTTAGGCGGCGCTCTGAATCCCCTCTCCTCGCGCACCAGGAAACAAAGAGGCAAGAAAAAGTCTCTTGCCTCTTCGGCAGCTGCAGACTTTTCCCGGACTCCCTCCCAGCTAGCTGTGGCGCATTAACCCCTTCAGGCTGTGTTCACGCCGCCAACCCCAGGCCTCTCCCTGCGATCCGACCGAAGCCCGAGCCTCAGCTCCCAGCCCCGCCCGCCCCGGCGGCTGAGCAGACAAGCCTCTCGGGCTGGTGAGTGCTGCTCGGCACCGATCCTCTGTGCGGGAACCTCTCCGCTTTGCCCTCCGCACCCCTGTGGCTGCGCTCTCCTCCGTGGCTCCGAAGCTCCCCCCCTCCACCACCCGCAGTCTCCGCCCGCGAAGGGGCTTCCTAGTGTGTGGAAACCTTTCCTCCTTCACAGCTCCCTCCCACTGGTGCAGGTCCCGTCCCTATTCTTTGTCTCTGTTTTTTCTTTTTTCTTTTGCCCTACCCAGGTATGTGGGGAGTTTCTTACCTTTTGGGAGGTCTGAGGTCTTCTGCCAGCGTTCAGTAGGTGTTCTGTAGGAGTTGTTCCACATGTAGATGTATTTCTGATGTGTTTGTGGGGAGGAAGGTGATCTCTGTGTCTTACTCTTCCGCCATCTTGAAGCTCCTCTCTATAGCCTCTTAAAACATTTATTCCAGTACCTTGTAATCATCCTGTCAACAACTGTGTTTCCTCCTCTTTATACAGGAGGTCAGCAAACATGTTTTATTAATTTTTGCATACATATTATTTATTATGGCACACAGTAAGTGCTTAGTGAATTTCTATTGAATAAATCAATATATTAATCACCTACTTTTAATATAAAATGCTTATTTTTATAGACAACTGAATATTTCAATCATGGCTTCTTAGGAAATTAATAAATGGTGTCTTTTAAGGCCCCCTGCATTATTGCTCTTTACTACCAAAAATGGTCGGTAATTCTCTACTCTGGTTTGACATGCAAATTGTCTCAATTCCTGGGTTTAATCTCAGAGATGCCAGGTGAGGCTTGGGTATTGTATTTTTTAATAGTTCCTCAGTTAATTCCAATGTGTGGCCAGGGCTGAGAACCATGAAGAATCACCAAAAACTGTGACTGCAAAGTCTATTGCTCCCTCCAGCTTTCTGGGGCTGAGTCCACTAGTATCACATTATAGGGAACAGGTAACACATTTATGAAAATTAGTTTGTAGATCTGCTCACTTCCTAAGTTTTCTTGTCTGTATTGAAATAATCCAACACCGCCCCTCTATACTTCACATTTTTTATATTCAATCATATGATAATCTAGTTGGTAGTCCAGCAGTCACAAGGATGTTCCTATTTTATTTTAGTTTGAGAGACCTAGTTCGGGTTCATTAATCCAGGCATTTAGAATCCATGGAATCAGGTAAGAAGCATGACATATCTCTAAGTCTGAGCTATTTCCACGTGAAATGTTATCAAAGTTGGCGGGGCAATGTTGGTAACCTCTTTGCACAGGGAGATGTGGATTTTATAATTACTTATGACTTTGCTTCTTTTATTGTCTCTGGCTCTAGTCTTGGCATTCTTTTAATGTGCATTTCTGTACAAATTAGAAAAGCAAGAGTTAAGATGTAGGACTTATGTGTCTGGCCACAGATGTTCAGAGCAATTCAGTGTGTCAAGCTGAGGTCAAATGAATAGGGAATGTCATTACTAAATGGTAACATTTTTCTGAGAGCTTTAAAGAAATTCAAGTCCTTTTTGAATCTACATTTATTTTATCTTTTTTTCAGGGTGATAGGTTGCACTTCTAGTTCTTGTCAGAGATTTGTACATTAAAATGACTTTAAATTTAACTATTCTAGAAACCAACTTTCCAAATAGTATTTCAGGCAGCACCAGTAGAAGACATACAATTTTATTTGAGATATAGACTTCCTTTTTAAATTCAATGAGATATGCTAGTTTATTTGTAAAGCTGATGTGACATATGCCTATATATCTTTTTGATGTATTAACAAAGACACTGGGGATTAAGACATGTTTCCAAATTCCATGATCTGAAGTCTATGTATCTTCTTATAGCCCATTAAATTTAAAATGCTATAATGTTCAGAAGTTTAGGACATACTTATACCAGTTTGAAAGCTAACAAAGTGAACTACACACCTGTGCATTCATGTTGTGCATTATGATAATACACTTTGATAAACAGGGGGGTTTGGGTATAAAATACTTTATGCATATTTCAAGCCAATGGTGTAGCAATTATGGTACAGAATTTGCAAAAATGGTTGAAGGGCAAACTAAGTTATTGAGTAGCATTTTCATGCATGCCATCTCTATCATGCCATTAAGGAACCACGTTACATACTGAAAAATAGAAAACTGGGGATCTACACCTCTTAAGTATCTCTGGAATAGAGGTGAGCAGAAATACAGCTAAATATATGGTGGATTGGTATAGCATACACTGTTGGTACCTCATACATATCTTTTGGACCTTTGCATTTCCTGCTCTCGTGCTGATTTTCAGTCATCAGCATCTCCAGTTTTTTGTCTAAGGACTTCTTCTGAAGCAATAGAAGTCTGCTCAGCCCACTCACAGGGCAGGATGGAAGGGCCAGGGAATTATCTTTTTAGACACACGTCTCATCCAGTGATGGATGGGAGTTGATGGAAAAGTACTCTGGTTTCCTTTTCCGCAAGTGGGAGAACTCTGAGGCACTTGTTCTATTCCATCTTCCAGACTTCCCCAGGTGGATTATCTCTAAGTGCCCAGTGGGGCAATTCGCTGGATTTAACACACCAATAAACACAGCCTTTATTGTCTTATTGCTTTATTGGCACTCTTTCCAACTATCTTACATCCCCACTCCCACACCAGCATTTCCTGCACCTCCCAAACTTGCAAACAAGCCCTTGTCTTAAGGTCCACTTTTAGGACAACTCAAACTCTGAATATTGACAGTGGTATGTGATTTTTTACTTTTGTTTGAAAATGGAAATCTATGGGAATTCACCTAAAGTGTATTTGCAAAAAGATACTCTTAGGAACTCTGTGGCTTTGAGCAACTCACATCTTCCTGAGCTTCAGTTTCCTTATTTAGAAAATAACAGATGAAATAAATGATCTCACTTTAAGATTCTATTATTTTAAGACATGAATTAGGGTTTCTTTCTCCCTCATCCTAGCATTATTTCTGCAATTCACTGCTGAGTGTTACTTCTCTGTGTTGGTAAAGACCATTCTCTTTCAAGGTCCTCTTAGCCAATGTGAGCAGAGCTTCCGAAAGGTCTTTCTGCTGGATGCATTCTTTGAGTTCTTTGTTCTCACTTGTCATAAGCACAGAGTCTGGGTACCATTACTCCTACTGCCCCCCCCCCCCCACTTTGAGGTTGATAGTTGCATCCTCCACTATAGAGAGTCAAGATCCCAGGCCCCATTCTCTGGGAAGCCCTTTGCTTTCTTCTCCTTCCCTCCCAGCTTTGTTCTGTCTTGACGTGATCAGAATCTGCCTCTCCGTGGGGCTCCCATGGTCACTCCTTACAGAGGTATGAGCACTTGCTCCTCAATCTGATTTTATTTGTACACTTTAATGAAAAGCGATTGCCTACCATACTCAATAGATGTGTCCAGCATGACAGGCTGATTCCACAGATGAAGTTGGTGCCTTTTCAGGGGTCGAAATAATTGTGAGAACCACCAGCATGGCTTGCCTTCAGGGGGATGGAAGTAAAGACAAAAAGAAAGATGAAGTAAGGCGGTGGCGGGGGCGGGGGGGGGAAGCATACACGTTAAATATTTATTTTTAAAAAAATGCAAACATGATTGTTATTTTCCAAGCCTTGGCTGGTCTACAGAGGGCCGTCTTGGGTTTCCTGAGCACCTGCAGCTCTGCAGTCTGTCCTCTTGGCAGACAGAAAGGCTTTTAGATTCTGGGTATTCGTTTTCTTTTGCTTGCAGCTATTCTTGGATTTGGAATAGACCTGGGAATAGATAGAGTACTATGGAGTGGGCAACATGGCATCACTGTTGCTCAGAAGGGGCTTCCTGCAAAAGGGCTGTCACTCATCATGTTTTTCAGGTGGCTTATCTCGGTTTATCAGGGCTTTGACATCCACAGCCTCAGGATCACAATAATTCCAACAGACATCTCACAATCCAAACGAATGAGAACAAATGTACGAATGTATGTGGGTTCTAGGTATTTTCTCCTTAAGTTTGGTTTCAACTGGTTGACATTTTGGTTTCATTTCTCCATTGATGCAATACTCCCATTTTTATGTATACATTTTAGGCCTCAAAATGGTCTATACAGTGATGAGTAAATGTGGTGGTATTAAAATAGTGGATGGTAACAACTATGTATACGGACCTGATAGAAAATACGGTGATAAGCAAACTTACTGGAAGTGTGAAAAAAGAGGGTGTAAAGCCAGATTGCGTACTATTCTAGGAAATGATAACATAGCAGTTTGCAAATCCTTCGGTGAACACAGGCGTCCCTCCCACCCATTAAGACCAAAAGTTTACTAAGCTATGGCAAATATAAAAGAAGTGGCTAGTAATTCACAACAGTTTTTGAGAGCATTAACGACCTATTCTTTAGCTAATTTAGATGCAATGCCTTGTCCTTTAATGCCGTCTTTACCACAGTTATGACACTATATTAGAAGTTGGAGGCAAAGGAAGAATCAAGTTCCTCCTATCCCCCAAAAAAGAAATGGTTACCTGATTCCTGATGAGTATGAGTTTCTTGAAAAAGTTTTGCTGTTTGATAGTGGAGAACATGATGCAGACAGGATTTTGGTATTTGGCACAGAATCTGGCTTAGATGACTTGGGGAAATATAAACACTGGGCATGTGATGGAACACTTAAATGTAGTCCAGATATGCACTACCAGTTTTATACATTACATATATTGACAAGAAATAGCACTATCCCTCCTCTGTTTCTTTTACCTCCTGGGAAATATGAAAAGACTTTCAAGCAGACTTTTTAATATTGTAAAGAACTTAATGTCCAACATTAGATCCTGAATCCTTAATGATCCACTTTGAGAAAGGAAGAATCATTGCTTCCTGTAAGATGAACCTGAATACAAATATAACCATGAATAACACATTTTAAACAAATTCAAATATTTTTTGTATTTTCTTTTTCATAATAAAATCTTAAAAATGTTTATTATTAGTTTTTCATGATTCATTATGTCTTTTTTAATGTCCCTATTTTATTTTATTTTTGTTATTTTTATCTTTTACAGCACAATTATCTTATGACCTATTAGTTGTGTGGCAAAATCATTTGCAGTGAAATTGCTTGAAGCAAAGATGTTTACAATGAAACTATCGGACTCAATTTATGTGGACTTGATTAGACTCATGGCTAGGCACTAAAGCACTGAAACGGGATTCTGGAACACAGAACCTCATGGAGGAACCAGATTTCCAGCAGGTGAATAAAGACAGGCCCCCAACCTCTGCCCCAGGAATGAATTGATACGACAGTGATGTCCAAATCCAACAAAACTTCCAGTGTGGGGTGGTGGACTTACTCATATCTGCTAGAGTCTGTGATAATTTTAGGGTTTTCCAAGTTGCTTTATTCACATTTGTTCTGAGTAGGCTCAGTTGTATTACTATCTTGAACTGCAGAAGTTTCCCAGGTTAGCAGGTCATTTTTAAACTCTCCAATCTTTCAAGTTCAAATCTGATCAAGAGAACATTCGAGTGGGTAAACCAGGAGTGATTCAGAATACTCACAAATGACCTAGACTCTTTTTTTTTTTTTTTTGTCTAGATTGGAGCAAAGGGCGGGGAGTGGCAAGGAGTGTCTAGACCCAGCCAATCTGCTGATAGTCCTCTGCAAATAATCGTGGTTGGATTTTGAGGCAGCTCCAGAAGGAAGTGACTTCAGAATGGTATTTATCTTGTGTCTTGTGTTTTGATAGTGTTTTTTCTTCGCCAGATTTGAAGCCCCTGGTTGGCAGTCGCTTCATTTTTCTTATTGGTGATATCTTTACACAACGTTAGTGTGTCAGGGACAATCATTTTCATCAAATATGCTTCCTACATTCCTGGGCCCCAGGAAGTTAGGTGGACCATCTGGATAGTTCTTGCCAATGAGAATGATGCTTGTCAGTGCTAAGTTGAGGCAGCAAAAATCCTGTGAAAGATCCTGCTGCGTCTCTGTCTTCTGTTTTGGAGGATAACAATGTTCCAGATGGTGGTGCCTCTGTCAGTCTGTGTTCATGAGTAACTATGTGAAGGACAGCCCTATTTTGGCTCACAATGAGCATGTCACGTGTGTGAGAAATATACTATTGTTGTATTCAGTCACTGAGATTTCAGGGTTATGTTACCACAGTATAATCAGTCCATCTTGATTAGTATAGAAATTGGTACCTGAAACAGGGTGGTGCAGAACAAAAGCATGTCACTTTGGCTTAGTGATCAGGTCACAGGTAGTGACTAAACTGATATTGGAAACTGGAAAGGTGGTAATTGTTGAATGCTAGCTGCCCAAAATAACCTCCTGATAAGACAAACCTGGGTTATTGTTTACCAGGGTAAGAAAGAACACCATGTCGATGGAGCCCCTCGGGAAGGGTCATGATATAACAGTGTGGGGTTGGTGGACACAGTGAGATGTAAGTGAAAGTGACAGTAGATGCTTTCTTTGCTAGGGCAAGTGTTTGAATAAACAGACTTCACTAATTTGGTTTCTAACTAAAATTTGTTTTTGACACAGTAGAATTTGAATTCGAAGGTGTTATTTAAAAGACCTACTCATTGAAAAACAATTTTAAGTTTTCAAGTTTTTAGAATCTAGTGGCTCCAGGACACTTTAACAGCCATGAGCTACCTACATAAAGTATCATCTTTCTCAAGCTGATGCCCAGTGAGATCAATTAGCAGCTAGAAAATGATCTCTTGGTTTTATCAGTCGCCAAAACACAGAGGACTACAGTGGGCTCTTATTTAATTATTTATTTAGCCCTGTAACCCAACAGAAGTGCAAGGTGAGCCTTTATTTGTATTGTTTCCTTTCCCTTGTTTCTCATCCACACCCAGAGAGGTTCTTCTAGGCAAAGATTTAATGATGTATTCTTCTTGAGTCTTCCACAGATTCTCTTAATCACAGCTAATCCAATACTACTCTGTGCTCTCAGGGCACTTTATTTATCTTTCTATTATAGCATTCACCATGGGCTGACTTTGTATTCACCGTTATCCGTGTCTATGTCTCCCTTACGTCTTCTTTAGTCTCCGTGCCTGGGCTAAAGCTTCCTAAATTTCAGATGAAGTGGGCCATCAGTGGGAAAAATTAACTGTGTTAAATCAATTCTTTCCCACAATGTTAAGAGAATAAATTTCTCTTGTGCAATTGCTCGATGTGTATTAGTCAGGATGGGATAGGTCATAGTGCTGTAACAAAAACCTCCCCAAATTTCCATGATTTGACACACACAATTTTATATCTCACTCACACTACATGTGAAAAATGAATCAGTATGAATTTCTACACGATCAGTGACTTAGGGACACAAGATGACAGAGGACGTGACGTCTGAAATATTCTTGGTAGCTGTAACAGAGGAAGAAAGATTCTGGAGAATCATACATGAGTTTTGCACTGCCTCAGCCCAAACAGCTCATGGATGGATATCTGTTAAGGTATCAAAGAGCCACTGCATTCTAAAATCTATGTTTTAAAATTGTTATTCAATGAGCAGGTTTTTCTTTTTTTAGCTAACACTTCATATGCAAATTCTACTGTCCCAAAACCAAAACTAAGCAAGAAACCAAAATTAGCAAAGACCATTTATTCATATGCTTGCAAGAGAAACATCTCCCATCACTTTTGCTTCTGCAGGAGTTCAAAGAGAGTTTGAAAGGAAGGTGAACTTTATGAAGTAAAAAGGAGACAATGTATTAGGGTGAGGTTTTTGGAAGGGGTGTGGGGAAGTTTTGTGATTGGTCTTTAGGTATTGTATTTGTTTGTCCTTGTTTGGTTGCAACTGAACAGAAGAACAGTTTTGGGAGATTTCCAGAGAGGAAGAGGTTATTCAGTCTGTGGCTGCCCATTTCTTAGAACTAGTGGGGGTCGGTAGAGTGTTCTTTATGGTTAAACTGATAAAATATTTGAGTCATGGTCCTCAGGTTGGGTGGTGGTGACAGTTTCTCAACTGAATTATTAATCTTACTGAGTTTTGGAAGCAGCACTGAATTGTTGCATTCTTATCTGGTGTGATGAATTATGAGGGCTTGGACCAGTCAACAATTCTCTCTTGACTGTGTTTTCTTCATACAATGAAGACAGTGAATTAGGTGATGTCTAAATTTTCTTCAGCTGCTTTCAAATCTAGGCTTCCATGATGACGTCGGCCACAAACTATTGATAATTTAATTACCTCATGTTTATCAATTGCTAATTGAGATGAATAGCAATTTGTCTCAGGGTGTGTACAGGGAGAAATCATGTTACATCAAGAGCTTTACAAATGAATACACCCACTGAGTTATGGAACTCTCTGTAATAATCAACCGTTCTCTCTTATTTAAAGGTGACAGCATTTGTGTGTGTGTGGGTCTTCCTTCCAAGCATATGTATTTATGACTCAAGAGACTGGTGGCGGTGTGCCCTCCTCCTTGTACATCCTTGAAGTAAGGGCTCTTCTTCGATTGTGGATAAAGCCTTGTCTCCCAGAACCTAAGGCCATTCACGACCTTGCCACTTAGCTGTGCAGTCAGCTGGAAACCTTTATTCAAAGGAGCTGTTTTAGGCTTAGCGGCTGCCAAGCTGATGCAACTTGCCCAGCTGCCCACATCTATGCCACGAAGTTGGAATCTATGCCCTGAAACAACCTGTATTCTTTTCTGCATATGGTTTCTCCACTTCAGCTCACCGAAGTCTGCAGCAGAGTTCACCTTGGGGCAGAAAGTATTGTCATGATTTTAGAAATTGTACAGCGGTCCTTCTTCATGTAAAAGATAAGTAAAGGATGCTCGATAATAATTTGAGAATGTATTTGTCAGTGGCCAGTATTTTGCTAATGCCTGTCTCTAATTCACAAAGCTGGGTTCTCTTTACACTTCCCTTGGGAAGGGGAGTCACTTACCAGTTCAAGTAAGACATTTGAACTTGGCACAGTGAGAGAATTCCTCACATTTACTCAGCTCTTACTCTGTGTTAGGCATTGTGCCAAGTTCTCTACATGACACTGAATAATCAAAATCACTTTAGAGTTTGGTACAATGTATAGCCCCATTTTACAGATGAAAAAAATGAGGAAGTTTAAAGTAACTTGCCTGAAGTCATATATGGAATAATGACATACTCTGGGAATGTCATTGGAGACTATTGCTATAGAGGAGGCTTTCTAGTTTTAATTTTTTTTTTTTTTTTTGCTATGACTATAAATTTCCATTTTGAAAAAAATAAATAGGTTCTATGCATCTTGATTTTATTTCACTTTTAAAATATCACAAAGATGCCACAATACAATAGGGCCTTAGTTCTTCTGAGGGGCTTACCCAGATTTTTTGTTGGTAGGTACAGTGGCCTATGAGTACCTACCATTGGAAGTTTCAAGTTGTGTTTCAAGTTGTCTTACCCTAGAAAGGAGAAGGAAATATGTTCTTCATTTTATACTTCGTGGCAGCCATGGTAGATGCCATGTTTCCTGGTGAAAAATGATCACACTCTGAAATCTGCCCCTATGATCTGGCAAAAGTTGTTGCTATTTTTTTTTTTTTAAACGATTTCAGTGAATAAAAGGAGCTTGCTGATTTCCGTGGATCCTGAGAGAAGCAGTGGAGAAAGGCAGCACATCACCTCTCTTCCTCACTCCCATTGTCCATCTGTAAAATGAGGATTATGAGTGACCTTAAAGAGAATGCTTGCTGAACGTTCTGGAATGCACTGGGCAGATGGCAAATGTGACTCACTTTCTCATATGGCCCTTCTCCGGAGAGTGGGGCTGGGCAGCAATTTCCCTGAATCTTCGCAGGCATGGGCTTAGATGAACATTTATGAAATGTTTATAATTGTGCAGTATATCACTTGGTAGGCACATACATTTGGTTTGAATCTTGATGAAGAAGTTGGGTTTTTTTCCCCTTGTTTTCCTGGCAGAATATTCTGAACAGCAGCAATGCAATCTGTTGTTTGTTTAGAAAAGATGGCAGAAGGGTATATGTTGTGTGTGTGTGAGTGTGCGCATGTGCATGTGGTGTGGAGGGGATTACTCGTAAGGCATCTTCACGGTCCCAGAAAAAAGGAATTTTGCAACATAAAGTTACCTGAGTTAGTTATCACCATTTGGGGAGAGGGTAAGTTTTAAATGAGTTAGTTAAAGCTAAGCTCCTAGGGCGGACACATAGCAGAGAAAATCCATTCTTCATCCCTCCCCCCCAACGTGGGTACACGCATACATGCACACAGATGTACACGCATATGTGCCCACACACAGCAGAAGGGCATTTTCATCTCATGGTCTTCCTGCAGTAGAATTCTTCTGTCCTTGGCTCCAGCAGCCCTATCTCTTTCTCCCCACCACTCTCACCCCCTCCCACCTTGGAGGCTGGGCTCTGCTAGAGAGCAGAGGAAGCCTCTGAGCTGGTGGAAGAATCACCATAGCAACATGGCACTGAGTCCTACCCCCAAAGGTCTAGCCATGCTTGGCTTTTGGTTTTAGCCCAAGTGAAGCAACATGAGGATTTTCCTCACAGCCCAATCCGTTGTGACTTCGAGCTACCTTTCCTTCCCAAGTAGGCCCATACTGCTGGCCTCTGCACACTTTTGAGCTGGATTTTCCCTTTTCTCTCAACCAGGTCAGAGATGCTCAATGCCAATTTATTTACGTGTTTCAGATAAGAAGTCAGCCCTATCCAAAGGTACCCAAAGGTGGTGGTTAACAGCCGCCTACTGCTGTGATTCAAGGCTTCTGCCAAGAGCTCCCTCCAAATAAATATGCCACTCAGAAGGGGAAGGCGTGCTTGGAGGGAAAGAGTGAGCGTTCTATAGTAGTGCTTTAGGTGCTGGTCTTTCACTTAGGACACTGGGGTTCAAATCTATTTCCTATAAACAGCATAGAGCTGGATCTTGTCAGGTTTTTTTTTAGCCAGTGACTGAACTATAGGTATGCTTAGCAATGTGGATGAATCCTAGTAATGTGATGCTGAGCATGAAACATAAGCTCCATTTTATAATAAAATTCAAAAACTACTAAAACTAAACAACGTTCTTTAAGCACGCCTATATTGTGATAAAGAAGTGTGTGTGTGTTTGTGTGTGTGTGTGTAAAAGAACAATAAACATTCTGGCTACCTCATGTTGTAAAAAAAATAAGGATAGCATAGGGGTGGTGGATGTTAGTTACTGTCAATGTCGAGTCCTTGGGTTGGGTGGTGAGTTTATGAATATTCATTATTTTATTTAAATTACTTCATTAATTAAAGTAAGGAGGACCACTCATAGACCAGTAATGGTGGTATGTCTTGAAGCAATAATTATGGTTAGTGCAATTCCATATATTTGAGAGCTACAAAACAAAACCAAACACTCCTTAACTATAGTTGCTGATGTAAGTTATTCCTGCTCTCTGAACCTTCGTTATCTTATTTGCTTAATCGTTGATTTGAGCTAAATTGTCTCACAGCTCTGTTTTAGGCTGAATAGTAACGTGGTTGATAGAGCAGAATCTAGGGTCAGACTGCCTGAGGTTTGAATCTCAGCTGTGTCACCTTAGTTAAGGCAACATATTATTGTAGAATCAGGAGTACCTGTGACTTTGTTACCAGCATCACAGATGTTTTCATATCACATGACAACTTCACAGGTACCTCAAAATATCATTCCCAGTTGTAATTATTTCAAAATTATGGTAGTTAGTAGGCCTGCCTCTAGATCTTTGTCTTAGGCCATTCAGGCTGCTATTAAAAAGTACCAGAGAATGAGTGGCTTATAAATAACAGAAATTTACATCTCACAGTTGTGGTGGCTAGGAGTCTGAGATCAGAACGGCAGCATGGTCAGCTTCGGTGAGGGCGTCTTCTGGCTTGCAGACATCTGACTTCTCATTATATCCTCACATGGTAGAGAGCAGAGAGAGGAAATAAACTTCCTTGTGATTCTTTTAAAGGCACTAATCCCATTCATGAGGGCCCTTCCCTCATGAGCCCATCTAATCTTAATCATCTCCCAAAGACCCCACCTAATCTTAATCATCTCCCAAAGACCACACCTCCTAATTCCATCACATTGGGGGGATAGGCTTTCAACATATGAATTTGGGGGGGGACATAAACATTAAGCCCATAACAATCTTATTATTGAACACATTAATAAAGAAGCACGTATATTACTATTTCACATATTTATTTTGACAACTGTGTTTTAATATACTTCATTTCTTTACTTGTCTTATTTTTCTGAGGAGGGTTTTATAGGTTTCACCAGAGAGCCAAAGGAGTCCATAGCTCAAAAAGGTTATGCAACCTTTAGGAAAACTCAAAATTACCTAAACACACAAACACATATACACATAGAGAGACATAAAATTCTGTTCAGTGGATAGCCTGGGTGGCCTGAGAGAGTTTGGGAAAAAATATATGTTTTCCCCCTCAGTTCCCAATAAGCTTTTTTTGGTGTTTGTCTTTCCTTTTGATCTGTATTTATTCCTTTCAAGATGAACAGCAAAACGGTACTTTTGACACATTAAATACATGGAAAAAAAGTGTGCTCATTACCTTTTCAGTTAAACTCCACAAAGGAGAACAATTTTTATGAAAAGGATTTAAACGTGTTAAAATATTTCATTCAAGTTCTAAATCATTTTTGAAAACTCTTGAGAAAATTTCAGGACCTGAAGGTCTTTGGGTTATTTCCTTCAATCTAAAAAATGAGGGTCACACAAAGTGCAATATGACATTACAGCATTTCCTACCTCATACCCTTAAAATATGGACACATATGGTGCTGTGTGCTGAAATCCATCCAGGGACAAATCCATATGATTTCTGTTTACACTTTCTCACTCATTCATCGACTTATATCCAGAGACTTTGAATCTCAATTTGTTCTTATAAAATTATTTGTTTCCATGTAAGATTTTAGTATAAATGTACAGCTGAGTTCCTAGACACCAATTTAAACCATATTCCCCACAGTCCGGGAGGGATTAATCAAGGGCCTATTTATATAAGGGACTATAAAAATTAATAAACAGAAACCTCGATTAAAATAGAATGGGGAGGCCAGAAGGGGGAGCTCTCATGCTCTATGATAGCAGAGCCCAACAGGAAGAAGAAAGACGTCCTTCTCTTGCCTGGCCGGAGCTCAGCCAGTGAGAGGCTGACAAAACTCAGCCAATGAAAAGCCACAGACTCTTTGCTTACTCTAGTCCTTCCACCTTCCTTTTCCCTTCTATCAAAGAGTTTTCCTCTCCCTGATGTACAGTACTTGCACATGGCTCACTGTGTTTGCAGACCTCAGATTGCAATTCTTTGCTGATCCCAAGTAAACCAATTTTTGCTGGAGAAAAACCTGGCAGTCTATTTGTTTCAGGTCAAAAAGACCAAGGTGTTTTATGAAAAGAATTCATCTCAAGTGAAAAGGAAATAGAAACAATACACATGCTTGGTTCCCAGAACAAGGTTGTCAGAGGAGTGCTGATTTTTAGCAGAGAAAGAAATATATTTTTCAGATTGTTCTTTGGACATCTGGGACTTGAGTAGATCTCAGGGGTGGTAAATACAGCAGAGCTGGATCACAAAAGAATCTCGGTAAGTCCCTTGAAGCTACTTTCTGGTCCCTGTGATAGAATCTGACAAGTGGTACAACTTCTGGTTGGCTCAGCATCCATCACTTCCTCACCGTGTCGTGGCCTTGCTGTGGGTAGCAGTAATTCTGCCCTCCACCTGCTGAGTCACTCAGTATAGTTTCCTCTCTCTGCCAGGAGGATTGGTTTGCAGGATGGCACAGAACAAGAGGTGGCTCCATCAAAGGGAAGCTCAGGACTTGTATTTGATGAAGAGGGGAAGAAAAATCCTGTTTCCTGGGAAAAGTCATATGTGGATGTAACACCTGGATTTAGTGAGGCCCTTTTGCCCCATGTGGGAAGCCAGCCTGAAGGCAAGGCTGACTATGAATGAGGGCAGAGAGACAATTCATTTGTGCAAAAACACAGGTAGAGCCCTGATCAAAACAGGCCTGAAGCTGCTCTACTTCTGGATTTCTCTGGTACATAATCAACATAATGCCTTTGCCATTCAAACCACTGTGATTTTTCTCTTTAAATCGGCAGACAAAGGTATTGCTTATTTTGGCCAAACTCAATTGTGAAGACTATTGGAGCATACTGATTATAGAAAAGAAGTAAAGGAGAAACGGCAAGGGAAGAGAACTGTGGTTGTCTGAACTCCTAGCTTCACAGCCCTCTGTGGAAATTTTTTAACAAAATAATATATGATTAATACTCCTATTTGACAGATTGAAACACATCTGTGCCAAGAAGTCTGCTGGTGAGTCTCATGGTCCCACATGAGTTACTCTATAAATTAGGAATTAAAATCCTGTCTTTGATTCAGCTCAAACAGGCAGCACAGATTATTGTGGACTTTTAAGTACTCTTTTGAACTTTTAAAACCTGGAGGCATTTTATGAAATTCTTTCAGATTTAGGACATTTGTATGGCTTACCCCCCTCTGAAACTCACACACAAAGAATAATTAGCTGATCTGGAGTTGATTCTCTTTTATTGTCGTTAGATGAAGATGACAGAGTATAAATTATTGAGAGCACCTCAACCCCCAATCTATAAATTGTCCTTCTGTTTCAGCTAATGGATTTTTCTGGCTGGCAGGAAGGTTAAACTACAATGATGGCAATTGTTTATTGAGCCTTCCCTTTACGTTAGGTATGGTGTTAAGTGCCTTACATGCATTATCTCATTTAATGTTTGCAAAAACTTGAGAGGTTATTTCCCTTATGCTATTTTCATACAATACAACATTAGAAATGCAGCAGGAATGTGACCTGCGGGTGCTGTTAAGAGGCTGATGAGAGTTAATGATCTCAGACCACCTTGGGGCATTACTACATTACCATTCAACATGCTATAAACCATCATGATCCCACTCAAGATGCAAAGGAGTCCCTCTCAAATGGTTTTGTGTCATTCATCAACTTGAAAATTGTTATTTTAGATGCTGCCACTAATTTTTTTCTAGCATCTTCACTATTGGTCCTTCTGAGTTTGAATAATACATCACAATTTTTGAAAATTTGCTTTCAGTAGAGGAAATAAAATTAATTTTTCCAAATACATTGTTATTTTATATTTGAAAGTAATTTTATTCAATGCTTCATGCTTCATTGGTTGACAACTATATATTAAATAAGGAGTTATAAAGAAGAGAGAGGCATTGCATTTCTGAATAACAGTGATGAAGAATCAGTTTTTGTAACAGTATATCATCACATTTTTATTTTAAAATTGAAATAATGGTTTTACAGTTAGATGTTTTAGAGAAGCTCGATTATTCAAGACTTTTTCCTAAGAATAAACATGTATCTCCTATAACATGTCTATAAAATGTTGATAAAATACAATTGTATATCTTATAATGAAGTTTTTTATAAAACATATTCCTTGAAGGCGAATGCTATTTCTGATTGGAGTTTGTTATAAAATTAAAAATAAATGCCTTCAGAGGAAAATTCACAAATGGAGAGAGTTGAAGTGTTTTGGGGTAAAAGTGGTTAAGATGTTACCAATTCTAGAGCTACGGGGCCTCCTAGTACATCTCTGGATTATAAGATGTTTATTGGCTGAAGAAAGTTTTAAACTAAAAATTTACTTTTTCCTTAAGGCATTTTCTTAACTTGAGGATATCCTTTCTTCTGAAAGTAAAGTGTCACTCTCCCTCTTATTTTCTTCTTGGGTCAGGTGGACACATACATATTTTTTTTCTTTCTGGCCAGTTCCTTGACTTCACACACAAACTCAGCAAAACTCTGTTGCATCCTTTCCTGGTTTAAAAGTTAAAACCAAGCCTAGGTCATTATTCTCCGTATGTATACTAGGCTGCCACATTGCACTTTGCCAGGAGGTCTCACCATCTCATTCATGATTCACAAATCCCCAAGTTCAAGGTTTCAGAAAGACATTAGCTTCCTATGAATTTGATAAGGTTTTATAAAGTTGAAAGCCTACCATCAAATTTACTTAGAACGAGGCACACTTGTATTGTCAGCGTTTCTCATTTACAATAGCTACATTGCCGAATGGTAAAAAGTTGGCATTTTTTTCTAACAAATGGTATCAAATACAAACACATAATTAACTTATCTTAGCATTCCTCTCGAAGTGAGGCAGCTCCTGCCAACCCACAGAGCTTCCAAGATAGATAAAGGAGATGGCGAGGAGCGTTCACTTCACTACCTGCAGTATCTCTTTCTCTGTCCATATAGAGATAGGGTTTCTTCTCATCACCTTCAAATCCCCTTTAAGCTCCACTCTTACCCATTTCTAAACCTGATCTTCTGATTACTGATCCAGACACAGCTTCGGAAGTGGGGGGGACCTGTCTTCACTGAACGCTGAACTTCACTTGTCCTAGTTCTTGTCTAGCTTGCAGCTCCGGCTACAACTCATGTGCAGTAAAAAAAAGAAAATGTTTACACTATAATTCCTAAATCTGTGCTGGTACAGTGACTTTTTCATGCAAAGACATGAAAATCATGTGGATTGAAAATAATTCTTGAAATAAGCATGCATGCACCCTTCACCTCATCAATGAGGGAGGCATTGAATAAAGACAGTAATCAGTCAGAATTAGGGACTGGGTTAGTCAAATTGACCTGAAGGTCCTTGTGATCCTGACTGTCTCTGAATCTAAAGATTGTGGGAGAACTGAACCAACGATGAAACCCGTGTGCATTTCTACTGCTTCCTCTCTCCACTTCACCGCCCATGTTCAATTCATAACAAAGTTCTATCTTAATCTTTTTACTTCTCTCAATCTCTACTCTAGTCCAAATATCATTTCTTGCTTTACAAGTCTTCTAACCTGTATTTCTGCTTCTCCCTGGCTACCTTCTAGTCTGTATATAGCACAGCCAGAGTACAGTGGAAGAAGTGAACTTCTAATTACGCTTTTCCCTGCAATGGCTTCCCATTGATTTTAGGATTGGATCTCAAATTCTAAGCTGGATAACAAGCCCTAAATGATCTGTGCCTGCTTTGCTGTTCCCATCACCACTCCTTTGCCTAAGACTGGGAGCCAAAATTTCTAGAATCCTTTTCCCTTCATGGTCCTGAGTTAGAAATCCTGACGACACGACCTGATGTGAGATTTGAAAGGCAAGGGGAAGGAGAAGCCATTATTCTCAGGCAGCCGCGGGATTCAGACGTGTGGTTTTGTCACACATCCAGCAGCTTCACAGACTTCTCTGGAAATGCTCATCTATGATGAGATGGGCTTTATAAGCTTCCCTGAGAGTCTGTTTCCCCATTTGCACTCCAGTCCCCCAAACTGAAGCTATTGGTGACCTTTTCTCAGATTTTCCAGCTGCATCCTTCTAGATTTCCACTTGTCCGCCTCGTCTCAATTTCCTATTAGCTCTAGTTCCGGTATTGACCCACACCTGCCTACATCTTCTGCTAATTCTCTGCATTCACTTTAAACCTTTAAAAATTCGACAGTTTCTTTTAATCCCATACTCCTAATTTGTCTCTTCCTCCCTCTCCCCATTGATGTAACCTGAAACTAACATAGTATTGTAAATCAACTATACTTCAAGTTAAAAAATGAAAAAAATTGCCAGTGTCCACTGTCATAGGCTTGTTCTTTGCACCTTTTCTCAAATGCTTCCCTTATTCCCATGCAGACACCCTTTCACCAAGTTAGCTGTAATCTATCTGAATATACATCTCAATTTCTAAGAAAATTCTCCCCTGAGCCCTAGCTTTGTTCAGGTCCCCCAGTTAGGTATCCTTCTACATTTATTTACATGATGATTCTCTTAAAGGCTGTCTTCTGCACAGGACTGTAAGCTCCATGAGAGCAGGAACTGGAACTGTTTTTCTCAAGATCTAGTTCAGTGTTTGACCCAAAGTAGGCACTCAATAAAGATTTGTTGAGTGAATGAATGAATGAGTGGGATGGGTTTATGAGTCCATTCATTGGATCCAGGTGATTAGACATAAAGGTGGTGAGATCGAACCAACATGGACGTTGTCCTCTTTGACCTAACTTATTTTTCCAGGGTTTCCCATTCTCAAAGTTAATCTTCCCTTTACCTCACTTCAGTTTAGGAGATTTATGTGATAACTTCAGCACCCCATTTTTAAATATATTCATGGTAATGAACAGCTTTTAATGCATGATGATTTAAAGTTTAATTTTTAAAAATTGTGCCCTTTACTTTAAAAACCTGGAGGCATAAGCTCAGTAAAATATGCTAATAATGAAAAGATCTGAAGTTCTCAGCAGTGGAAATTAATAAAATATAACGTGCCACCCAGACTGTGGCCTCATCTTGCCCTACATGGGATGCATTCTTGCCCTCTGCTCAGAAACTCCCTCTCCCTAAGCAATGCTTTGGTGTCTTACTTTCCCCATTCCAACGATTGTGATGGATAACACTTCACACTTGAATACTATGTTATATTCAATACTATGTTATATTCAATACTATGTTATATTCATTGAATGCATGTTATAACACCTGAATTTTTCATACCCAACATTTTTTTCTCCATTGTCTTCAAATACAATTTGAATGGTTAATGTATTCCACAAGATGGTTCTCAGGATAATTTAAGCCAGATATTTTTGCCTAATTACCTGAGTTATTGTTGTCGATTTCCATGTCCCCTTGGCCTGAAAGCCAGGCCCTCAGAGAGCACAGAGTTATGACATGAACATGACTATTGCTCCTGGGGTACGATGCCCATGAGTAAAAGAATGAAGCCAATTGCAGAGCACAGAGAGAAACCAGAGAATGTCATCTCCTCTTCAAAGTAGGGGTCCCTAAGTAGATGGAATAGATCAAGGTTAATGACAGCCTTGAGCTGCTGTAAAGCTTCTTTTTCCTTTTCCTATAGACTCTCTCTTCTTCTCCAATTTTCTAGTCTCCTTTAATCTAAGGTGGATAAAACACAACGCTAAATATGCATAGTTTCTCTCTCTTGCTCTCTCTCTCTGTAAAGTCCCTTGGAACGTATAGGCTGTTGCTCCAATAAGCACACATTTCAAACTAATCACCCTTTCTGCCCATCTTCTGGTATTACACCCATCTGAAGAGCAGGAACTTTACTATCAATCCACTTTGATCAATCAGTTTTGATATTTTGTTCATTATGGATTTTTCTGCATAATTTTGGTCTTATAAGTATTGCATTAAAATATTTATCTTGACTACTGATTTTCTGGCACCCCCTGAAATTTTGTGCCTGAGGAGACCACCACACTCTAGTTCCAGCCCTGTGAGCACAGCAGGCAAGAATGTCCTTAGATGTGGACGGCCTTGAAGCTCATTAATGACTCTGTCATCACAATTAATTGTAATGACTTTCTTTCCAATTTAGAAACCTATTTTATGATAAACCACATTATTGGAAATCGTGATGTTGTTTGTTTGTTTTTTCCAGCTCGACGTGATCTTTTAAACACTAATCTTTAGAAATAGAGAACTGTTCTTATTTTTCAAGTGGATTTCAGTCTTTTAGAAAAACATGGTGGCAAAGGGAATTGAGTTCATCTTTATGTTCATTTGTACTCGGGTAATCTATGAATCTCACCACATATGCTTGGCAGTTAGTGCAAAGCAGGTAAGTATGGGCTGCTTAGATTGCATCAAGGGAAGCCCTTTATTTTCTGGGGGTTATTTCGGTCTTTTCAGAAAGTGGCCTCTTGGTGGCCTTGAGACCACTGTGTCCAGCCTGCAGTGTGGCCACACCAAAGTCAACAGCTCTGCATGTCAAAGAAAATTAGCTGCAGGCATGCACCAACATGAAATGCACCAAAGATTTTAACAGACACCAACTACGCTGTGAGTGGGGATAATGTTAGGGCATATTTAAAGGCCAGACACTTTCACCGGAGAGACAAATGACCAGAGAAAATATGTGAAATCACAGTTAAAATAATTTTATTCTCCCAGGAAACATTCAAATCAGTTGATGGAGAATAGCTCATGATATTCGGGGGGATTGGAACAAGGCGGTCAAAGGGTACAAACTGCCAGTTATAAGGTAAATAAGTGCTAGGGATGTAATGTACAACATGATAAATGTAATTACCACTGCTGTGTGTTACATAGGAAAGTTGTTAAGAGAGCAAATCCTAAGAGTTCTCATCACAAGGAAAAATATTTTTTTCTATTTCTTTAATATTGTATCCTTATGAGATGATGGAGGTTCACTAAACAAACTGTAGTAATCATTTCATGGTGTGTGTAAATCAAATCATTATGCTGTGCACCTTAAGCTTATACGGTGCTGAATGTCAATTACATCTCAGTAAAACTGGAGGAAAAAAAGTTTTTTAATGGCTGATGCTAAAATGACTTTTTATCTTAGTGTGGAGGGAAGAAAGTCCTGCTAAATTCCACATTGCAGTGACACCAAAAGCCAAGGACTGTTTTGAGACAACTTTTATTGAAATGGAAAACTGTAAATTTAATGAAAGAATAAGGGAAATGCCAACAGAAATAAAAGACCCAGGATTCAGAGGACAACACACAGGACTCTATATACTAAGCCACACAAATTGGAACAACCAAAATAAATGCCAAATGCACAAGAAAAATAAATGTAACTTATCAGAGGTTAATGCTTTTTATGTTTTCTTCATATGGCAACTTGTTCTGTGGTTAGATAAAAAGGACTGGGGAGCAGACAGGGCATGAGGCTTTGCTAAACCGTATTGAGCCACTGAATCCGTGTGACCTCAAGCAACTCTCTGGAGTTTGTTGGCCCTCACTCAATCACCACACACACACACACACACACACACACACACACACACACACACACAAACACCCCACATACATACAACTTT
Source organism: Balaenoptera borealis (assembly GCF_965194805.1). Lineage (NCBI taxonomy): Eukaryota > Metazoa > Chordata > Mammalia > Artiodactyla > Balaenopteridae > Balaenoptera > Balaenoptera borealis. The sequence goes on along the minus strand of NC_138876.1, from coordinate 31,995,513 downwards.
TACTTGGCCATTAAAAAGGGGAGGAATTAGTAAGGCTTCTGTGAAATCTGGCATCCTTTTGGGAGATCAGTTACCACCTCTGGTGATTACAGAGAAAGGGGACTAAGAGAAGTGCTCAGATCTGCAGGAGAGTCAGCTCTCTTGGTTTTTGACAGGACAGCTCTCACAGAGCAGGGTGTTTACTGTGTGCGTATCCCTGGCATGGGTTTGGAGGATTCTCTAGCCTGCTGACAGGAGAACAAACACTTTAATCCCCCCAGAGTACCTGTCATGGGGTGGGCTGGGCTCAGCACAGCACGGGACCAGACTCCCCGTCCTCTCCTCTGTTCTTGGGCAGCACACCATGGACGCTGGTGGCTTTCTAGATGTGGGGTAGGGGACATTTCTCAGGACCCACCAAATCACAACAGAGGAGCCGGGCTACTTTGCTCAGGCGTAAACCCTGATGAAATACGTAGTATCGCACCACAAAGACACTGTGCCTTCGGTCAGTGAGCACCAGCTTTGTTAAAGGGATTGTAGTCCTACAGTTTTGGCACACCCCCATCTCTCTGCCTGGTAGGTCTCCCCAGCAACCCCCTAAGACTGGGTTAGGGGCCCAGCTGCTCCTTAACTGCTCCCAGAATGCCCTGTGCTTGTTGGCATTTAGCACTTCCGTACCTTCCGGGATTTACAATAAGCCCTTCATGAAGCCCATGCTCACCTTTCTTCATCCCAGTTTCTCTCTCTCTTTTTCTTCCCTCCACTGTCCTCTAAAGTGCAACTAAACTGGCTTCTGGTCTATCATCTCATATAGTCTTTGTTCACAAAGATTCTCTCCTGAGATTCATGCAGAAGCCCCCTGGGGTAGATGGAATTATTGAGCCCATTCTTCACTGCCTCTCATCCTAGCCCCTGTAACTGTGCCCTCTGCTATATAACTTTTTGCAATACCGCACACGAAAGGCAGGGTGCAGCTCCCTCCTCCTTGGGCACTTGACTTTAGTCTTGGTCATATGACTTGCTTTGACCGATGGCACGTGGACAGAAATGATAGTGTGCCGATTCCAAGACTTGCATGTTTCCATTGGTCCTTTTGTGCTTCTGCTATTGTCATGAGGAGAGCTTCTCCCAGGTAGGGCTGCCCCTTCAGGCCAGGCTCTAGAAAGAGCACAAGTGGAGGAAAGTGGTTGAAGGGCAGAGCTTCAGCAAGAACACTGTAGCCACCAGATAGCCTGAAGCACAGCTGCCCCTGCTGACTGCAGATGCATGAGAAATAAGTGCTTCTGATGCTTCCTACTGTTTACTTGGTGGACTCCTCCTCATCTGTCAGGACTCAGCTAAGGGAACTTCTTTCAGGAAGTATCTACTGACATGCTAAGACTTTGGCCTTTCTTCCCATATGCTCCTGTAACTGGGGGTGAGATTTAGAATCTCTGGCTTAGTGTTTCCTTTCTCCTTAAATCTGGGATGTCAGTGTTTCCTTAACCCTTTCCTCAGACTATCCTCACACCCCACACCCAGCCAACAGTCGAGTCCTTCTCTGACTCTTCAAGGCCATGGACTCATGGCAATTTTCTGCTCTCTGGCTTCTCTGCTTCCACCCCCCTCTACCGAGTTCTTCATGTAGTAGCCAGAGTCACTGTTCTAAAACTGAACCCCATTAGTCATGCCTCCACCTCCCTCTCACCACACCTCCAATCCATCTCATCTTGCACCCTATGCTCAGATATGCTCTCCCTTTCAATCATTCAACAAAAATTTGCTGGGTCCTGACTTTGTAGGAAGGCACAAGTTATAATCTCTATCATGAAGACCCTCCATCTTCTTACCTCCATACCCACTTCACCCCCAAAACAACTCCCATTCTAATTCTTTCCTACTTATCCTCAGATTAGTCTCAGATTCATTGTTGTTTGCTCTGAGAACTCTTCAGATATTTGGGTATCCCTGCTATGTGCTCCTTGGGTATCCTATTCATTCTCTATTTTTGTATGGATGTGCCTTGGATATTTACTAATGCTCTTTAAAGGGCTGATTTGTTGTATTACTGTTGACTGCCTTCTTGTTCTTTTTCTTCTCCTCTCCCTACTCCCCCTCCCCTCCCCCTTCTGCTCCTTCCTCTTCCTCTTCCTCTTCCTCCTCCTCTTCTCATCCTCCTCCTCCTCCTCCCCCTCCCCTCCCCCTCCCCCTCCTCCTCCTCCTCCTCCTCTTCCTTCTCCTTCTCCTTCTTCTTCCTCCATACTCTCTAGTTGTACTGTGTTATATTTTTCACACAACACTATTCCAAATACCACTTACATTACATCCTTAGATCTTCACCAAGACCCTGTGAGTAGGCAAGGCAAGTGGTATCATATCTCCATTTAACAGAAAAGGAAACTGGGGTTCATGCGAGTAAATTGGCTTTTCTAAAGCTACCCTCTTAGTGAGTGTCAGAGCTAGATTTCCAACGCCCAGCCCAAGTTCATTCTATTTCACCGTATCTCTTGACTTGAAAAAGGTCCTGCTCATAAGAGACCAGACATACTGGGAGCCCTCAACATCTATATAGACATTCAGAAAGTTAAGCAAAATGATGTCTTCCCTATTCTGTCCTCTATTCCTATAGGTGAAATCCATAGATCTGGTAGTAAGAGACAGATTGTTCATGACAGAGGCTGATGCTGCCTTCGAAAGGTTTAACCAAAGGGTTAAAAAAGTGAAAAGACTTTTAGAGCCTAGGGAAGGAACCTTTTCCCAGTAAATCTGATGATATGCCTGTAATTAAGTCAAATAGGTTAAAGGCTTGTTAGGCTAGCATTAACACGTAATTCATCCATTGAATTACAATGAGATTCATGTAAGGATTACACGTAAAATTCCATGTAATGAGATGTATTCATCATCAAAAGCTTTTTGCCCTTTAAGAAAATGTTACAATAATTATCCCATGAACGTGAAAAGTCAATAGAGGTGAAAATGCATGTCTTTTTATACCATCATTGTGATTGTATTTATATTGGCAAGGCCTAACCCTGCTGACATTTAACTTTCCAGGGAGAGAACCCGGACTGCTGCCCTCTCCTCTCATCTCACCCTTTCCTCTTGGGCCGTCCAAGAGATGCTCTGTGCCCTCATTCTCATCTCCTCTACCAGAGATACCGAAACGAGAATCTTGTTTCTCAACTTGCAAAACACAGAAGTTAGAATGTGATTACTCACTTTGCCAAAGGATTCACTGGAGACTTCCTTTAAAAAACTGTCTTCTTGTCTATAAATTGCAGTTTTCCTTAGAGCGAGAATTCAGCAGTATTTAGAATAAGGGCTTTAAAGATTATTATGCATTTAATGTAAATTAATCCAAAATATGTGTGAACATGTATATTCTAGATGTATCAGTGAAAAATATTATAAGCCTTAAGGATGCTAACATAGACTTCAGTGATCCAGAGTTTGGAGAAAGCTACAACATAGATAACCATCTAAAGAGCTGGCTAAATGCATAAACTATTATAATCCAGCCATGGAAGAAAGTTTTTGCCCATGTGCCAGGGCTACAAAAAATAGTTTATCTAAATGATACCAGGCAATGAGTTTTGAATAAAGAGTTTGGCTCTCCATAGAATCTATGTCCAATGAAATGCCATACACAGTTGAATTAAAAAAAATTTTCTACTGTTGTTTTTTATTCGAGGGAAAACGAAAGTAGTAAGAGGTGAGTATGGATATGTTAAATCCAACATTTTAAAGGCCAAATCACATGTAGGTAAGTTATTTGTATTTCATCATTGGGATCTTCTATAACTTTAGCCAACAATGAATAAGGTTCATTTATACAGAGCCATTGATGTGTCCTGTGAACAAAGTAGCAGAAGTAACTGAGTGTTTCTTTATTTTTACTGTGTTATGAATGATTTTAGGCAACATCCGCCCATTTAAGTGAAAATTTTTCAAGTAATTTTGTGTAAATATGCAAAACATTTCATAGCAGGAAAAAAAGCACTGAGAAAGGCTTGTTTTTTTTTTAAAGAAAAAATTGCAGGCCTGCTTTGTTTAGAACTTTCAATGTGATGGTTAAAAGATGTTTCAGCCAGAAAATATCCTTTATCTATGGTTGCATAGGAAAATACCTATCACTCATAGGCTCTTGCTTTCTGTCATGCTTAATAAAGAAGAGTGTCATTTGGAGTATTAGAATTTAATTTGATGTGTATCTTTAATGTATGTGTCATGTGATGTCTTAATTTTATATGGGTCAGCAGGTGCTTTTTACTGAGACTGCTATTATCTGAGGTAAATGCTCTAGTGTTCTTTCTTTCTGGCCTAGTTTCTTTTATGCAAAAGAGATAAGTCAAATGTCTTTATAATACTTTTTTTTTTCAGTACACGGAAACTGATGGAAGATCTTCTATTCCTAAGAATCAAGATAGCTATTGCCAGAGTTCACAAAGTCAGCTCTAGGGCCTGAAGGAGACTGTCTTCTTTTGTTGTCATGGAAGCTCCTAGAAAAAGTCATAGAGTCACCAATGTGCCTGTGGCCAAAATAGTAGGTTCAGTAGCCAGCAGACATTGTGAATAACCATTGTGTGTTCTTTGCCATTAATCTAGTTTTCTTCCTCAATAGACGTCATCATAGGAGAAAAGGAACAACTTACATTTTCTAGTCCAAACTTTACTTCCTCCTCCTTCACAATTCAGTCAACATTCACTTATTAATTCATTGATATTTTATTTACTTATTTATTCTGTGTCTATCATTTTACGGTCAGATATCAGCACTTTTTCTGGTTCAGTAGGGAATAGGAAAAATAAAGATGAAGCACAGCCCATTTTCATATTAAAAGAGGCAATAAATAAGACGGTTAAATAATCATAATGCAAGGTAAAAATGTGACAAAATCCATAAGAGAAGTTTATGCAAAATGGCATGGAGTTTTGGAGGGCATGGGAGTTTGCATCCACTTTTTAGGAAATCAGGTAAAGCTTTATGAAGAATATGAAATGTGAACTAAGATGACTGGATTTCTCTGAACATACAGGAAAAGCACTTTCTGGTGGAAGGAATAGCAGTAACAATGGCATGAAAGCTGTGAACATCGATATTGTCCTTGGGAAATAATGAACAGTTCAGCTTGCCTGTGTTGGTAAGTACTGGAAGCCACTAAATGCCTTAAAGAGGATGTAATTTATTTAGTAGACAATGATTAATCATGGAAAGTTTTCAAGCATATTACGCCATGGTCAGAGTAAGTAAGGGAGATCTATCTGGCAGCCATTTTACCAAAGGGGGCCATTCGAAGTCATGTTGTAATCACACGTATGAGAATTTATGGGAGGTTTAACTATTGTGATGAAGAGTAGCAAATAAAAAGCAGGGATAAAAACGGCATGGTTGGTGACTTACTTGATGTATGTAGGGCAGGGAGAAATGTTGAGATGAAAACTTAAGAGTTTAAAAAGATGACAAGGGGCTTCCCTGGTGGCGCAGTGGTTAAGAATCCGCCTGCCAATGCAAGGGACACGGGTTCGAGCCCTGGTCCAGGAAGATCCCACATGCTGAGGAGTAACTAAGCCCGTGTGCCACACTACTTAAGCCTGTGCACCTAGAGCCTGTGCTCTGCAACAAGAGAAACCACCGCAATGAGAAGCCCGTGCACCGCAACGAAGAGTAGCCCCCACTCACTGCAACTAGAGAAAGCCCGCGGGCAGCAACGAAGACCCAACACAACCATAAATAAATAAATAAATAAATGAAAAGATGTCAAGGTTTTGAGTCTGGGGCACTGAGACAATAAATAGTTAATCATCATTAACTAAAATTGTGAAATTAGAAGAAGGTGCTGGGGCTAAGGGGAAGATGATGAGTTGAATTTGAATATTGTTAACTCATTTATTCATTCAGAAATCTTTCTTAAGCACCTCTAAATGGATACCCTTTAAATGATTATTTAAAATGTGCCTGGAAAGAAAATGGAAAAATGATGCTTTGGGAGCCCTACTCGACTGCCAAAACCGTTTTTGTTTTGTTTTTTTTTTAGCAGAATCTGAATCAGTTGGTTTGGGACTGGGCCTGACATTCTGCATTTTTAAAAAAACATTATTTATTTATTTATGGCTGTGTTGGGTCTTCGTTTCTGTGTGAGGGCTTTCTCTAGTTGCGGCAAGCGGGGGCCACTCTTCATCGCGGTGCGCGGGCCTCTCATTATCACGGCCTCTCTTGTTTCGGAGCACAGGCTCCAGACGCGCAGGCTCAGTAATTGTGGCTCACGGGCCTAGTTGCTCCGCGGCATGTGGGATCTTCCCAGACCAGGGCTCGAACCCGTGTCCCCTGCATTGGCAGGCAGACTCTCAACCACTGCACCAGCAGGGAAGCCCCCGTTTTTGTTTTAAACATTACATTTAGTAAATTTTAGGAACTTTGCTTTGTTATGAGATTGTATATTTCTTTCTTTTTTGGTGTTGAGGTGGCGTTGTATTAGGTGAAAGTGATGTAACTAGGTAGTTTGGTTTTCCTTATCTTCTAATTTTTATATAACTTTAAATTTGCAAGATAGTACAGAGAGTTCCCAAATAGTCTTCACTCAGCTTCACCTAACGTTAACATTTTACATGGTATGGTTTTCATCTGAATCCCATCTTGGGGTCCCCTGACAATGTGGTTGATTTTTTAAAAAATTGCCTGTGGTAAAATTCATTCTTTGTGGTGTTTATTTCTATGGGCTTTGACTAATATGTGAAGTTGTATATTTACCATCATAGCACCATATAGGATGGTTCCATGGCATCCAAAATTTCCTTATGCTGCCACTTCATATCAACCCTTCCTCCATTCTCAATCCCTGACTGCCACTTCTCTGATTACTATTCCTTTATATTGCCTTTTCAAGAATGTCTTATGAAGGGAATCATACAATATATAGTCTTTAGATTTTGGCTTCTTTCACTTAGGGTGTGTTTAAGATTCATCCTTGTTTATTACATGGATCAATAGTTCATTTCTTTTTATTTCTGAGTAGTATTCCTTGTATGGATATACCACAGTTTGTTTATCCATTTTTCTGTTGAATTACATTTGGGTTGTTTCCAGTTTTGGGAGATTATGAATAAAGCTGCTATAAATATTTACACACAGGTTTTTGTGTGAATATATACTTTCAATTCACTTGAGTAAATACCTAGATTGCTGGTTGTATAGTATTATACATTCTAATACTAGCTATACTATCATTCTAATAGATGAGTAGTGATAAATCATTGCGGTTTTATTTTGCATTTATCTAATGAGTAATGAAACTAAGTATCTTTTTAAATGCTTATTTGCCCTCTGCATCTCTTTTTTGGTGAAGTATTTGTTCATATCTGTTACCCGTTTGAAAAAATTGGGTTGTTTTCTTATTGAATTTTGAGCACTTTTTGTATATTCTAGATACAACTCTTGTATCAGATATGTGTTTTTCAAATATTTTGTCTCACTCTGTGGCTTTCAAAAAAATTTCCTAGTGTATCTTTTGAGGAGAAAAAGTTTTACAATTTTATAAACTTTTATTTATTGATTTTTTAATTTTATGACTGGTAGTTTTGGTTTTGTGTCTCAAAATTCTTTGCCAACTTCAAGAAGTTTGAGAAAACAATCATTCTCCAAGAGGATAAATGTGTATTCACATAACAAAGATCTTCAGTATATGTGAAAGAAAAACTGATATATCCGAAAGGTGAAATAAACAAATCCACAATTATACTTGGAGACATTAACATCTTTCTTAGCAATTGAAAAATGAGTAGGCAGAAAATAAGGAAGGATGTAGATGATCTGAACAGCACTATCAACCAGTTTGACCTGATATTTATTTCTAGAACACTCTATCCAATAGCAGCAGAATACACTTTCTTCTCAAATGCACATGGAAAATTCAGCAAGATAGACCATATTATGGCCTATAAAACAAACCTTGTAGAACTTAAAAGAAATTATACAAAGTATGTTCCTGGACCTATTGGAATTAAACTAGAAGCCAATAACAGAAAGTTATTTGAATATATCAGAATATTTGAAAATTAAACCATTCATTTTGAATAATGCATGGGTTAGAGAAAATCTTTAAGAAAATTTTAAAATATTTTTAATGGAAACAAAGAACAGATGGAACAAATAGAAAATTGCTCTCAGATACTCCCTCATGGTTTTTTTCCCCACTGTTTTTTTTTTTTTTCTTTGTATTTCAGTGTGGGTAATTTCTATAGCTCTAACTAAATTTAATTATTCCTTTCTTGGCTGTGTTGAGTTTATCTATCAGCTTATGGAAGGCATTCCTCAACTCTGTTACTGTGTTATGCATGCCTGGCACTTATGCTTGATTTTTTTGATATACTTTTAATTGCTCTACTGACATTACCCATCAGATCTTGCATGTCATTCACCTTTGCCATTAGATCCTTTAACATATTAATTATAGTTATTTTAAAATTTCCTGTCAGATAGTTCTAACATCTGTGTCATATCTGAGTCTGGTTTAGAAGATTGCTTTGTGTCTTCAAGGCTTTTTTTCTTTTTAACCTTTCATATACTTTGTCATTTTCTGTTGACAGTCATACATCTTATGTAGTAGTAGAGACTGAAGTAAATAGTTTTTATACTTGGAGAATTTTATGCTTTGATGAATACTTTACCATCTTCTAGGCCATTAGTGTGGAGGTTAGTGTTAATCTAATTAGGCGTTGGTTTCTTTCTAACTCTCTGTGCCCCTGAGCTGAGACTGGTGCCTCCAAACCAGAGATTTTAACCTGAGTTCCACTGGTTTTCAAGAAATCTTTAAACTTTAAAATGTAATGTAAAATTTTATGTTACTGTAAGCAAATGTGCCTTTGTAGTTTTATAAATTCCTCACAGTGGTCCATGATTTAAAAAATGATTAGCAATAACCCTTGGTTTATAACATTAAAAAATATTCATACTACCCTCCTTCTTTATCACTACCTAATGCTATTAAAAGCCCCAATTTTAAACTTAAATTGCTACCACAAGTTCTTTGACAAATTCTAGTCAAAGTGAGAAATGAGAATGAATTAGCAAATAATTATGTCTGTGGGGTCCCAATCACAAATTTCAGGAAGGGATACTGTACTATGTGTTAATTGCAAAACTAAACAAACCTGTAATTCCTATGCAGTGTAGGAGCCACATGGGTCACTGTTACTTATCACTTGTTTATTTGATGGGTTGAGATAGATGGAACTGATGCAAAAGCAACAGGTAAGTGATGACTGGTCCTGAGACTCTCTCAGAAAATAAAGGTAATGGAGTCCCTGGTGCCCATGAGACACATCTCACTTTTACATTAAAATTCAATAGGAGACTTGTGGAAACAAGCTTATGCTTATGTAATTTATTAATATTTTAATTACTTAATTTGAAAAACAATATAGGAAAATAATGTCTTCTCTATTATAATTTCTACAAATATTTTACCTTAATACAGTTTTCCTTTTATAGTTTTAGTCATGTCATTCACATTAAAATAATATTGTATTTGCATATAAAAAAATTCAGTAGGAGAAACTGTGATTTGTTTTACCAAAACTCATCTTGAACGATTTGTCAAAATTATTTACTAAATAGTGTGAGATGGATTCTAGAGTAATTAACTGAAATTCAGGAGAAAATTTTTGCCTGTTGTGAATTGTTAACCACTTTCTGATTTGTTTTCTTTTGAGGGGTAGAAATTGTTACTTTTTGTGAGCACTTGCACGTTTTTATTTCCTGAAATAATTTATTGACAATTGTAGTTAGGAAATCACACCAAGAAAAGGGAAGGATTGTTAGGCACCAATCCAATGGCATGTTTTTATTATTTGCTGGACAGACATTAGGTTATGCCTCTGCTGTGGGCTGAATTATGTACCCCTCAAATTCATATGTCAAAATCCTAACCCTCAGTACCTCAGAATGTAACTGTATTTAGAGATGAGGCCTTTAAAGATGTAATTAAGGAGAGACCTTCAAGATGGCGGAGGAGTAAGACATGGAGATCACCTTCCTCCCCACAAATATATCAGAAATACAACTACATGTGGAACAACTCCTACAGAACAACTACTGAACGCTGGCAGAAGACCTCAGACTTCCCAAAAGGCAAGAAACTCCCCACGTACCTGGGTAAGGCAAAAGAAAAAAGAAAAAATAGAGACAAAAGAATAGGGACGGGACCTGCCCCTCTGGGAGGGAGCTGTGAAGGAGGAAAAGTTTCCACATACTAGGAAGGCCCTTCACTGGTGGAGATGGGGGTGGGTGGGTGGGGAAGCTCCGGAGCCATGGAGGAGAGCACAGCAACAGGGGTGCAGAGGGCAAAGCAGAGAGATTCCTTCACAGAGTATCAGTGCCAACCAGCACTCACCAGCCCAAGAGGCTTGTCTGCTCACCTGTCAGGGCGGGTCAGGGCTGGGAGCTGAGGTTCAGGCTTCGGAGTTCAGATCCCAGGGAGAGGACTGGGGTTGGCTGCATGAATACAGCCTCAAGGGGGCTAGTGCACCACAGCTAGCCGGGAAGGAGTCCAGGAAAAAGTCTTCACCTGCCTAAGTGGCAAGAGACCATTGTTTTGGGGTGCGTGAGGAGAGGGGATTCAGAGCACTGCCTAAACGAGCTCCAGAGCTGGGCGTGAGCCATGGCTATCAGCGTGGACACCAGAGACGGGCATGATACGCTAAGGCTGCTGTTGCAGCCACCAAGAAGCCTGTGTGCGAGCACAGGTCACTATCCACACCTCCCCTCCCGGAAGCCTGTGCAGCCCACTACTGCCAGGGTCCTGTGATCCAGGGACAACTTCCAAGGCAGAACACACGGTGTGCCTCAGGCTGTTGCAACGTCACATCAGCCTCTGTCGCCGAAGGCTCGCCCCACATTCCGTACCCCTCCCTCCCCCAGACTGAGCGAGCCAGAGCCCCCTAATCAGCTGCTACTTTAACCCTGTCCTGTCTGGGTGGGAACAGATGCCCTCAGGCGACCTACACACAGAGGCAGGGCCAAATCCAAAGCTGAAACCCAGGAGCTGTGTGAACAAAGAAGAGAAAGGGAAATTTCTCCCAGCAGCCTCAGGAGCAGCGGATTAAATCTCCACAACCAACTTGATGTACCCTGCATCTGTAGAATACCTGAATAGATAATGAATCATCCCAAAATTGAGGCAGGGACTTTGGGAGCAACTGGAGACTTGAGGTATGCTATCTGCATCTAATTTGTTTCTGGTTTTATGTTTATCTTAGTTTAGTATTTAGAATTTATTATCATTGATAGATTTGTTTATTGATTTGGTTGCGCTCTTCCTTTTCTTAATATATAGATCTATATATGTTTTTCTTTTTTCTGTTTTTGTGAGTTTGTATGCTTCTTTGGTGATTTTGTCTGTATAGCTTTGCTTTTACCATTTGTCCTAGGGTTCTGTCTATCCTTTTTTTTTTTTTAGTATAGTTTTTAGCACTTGTTATCATTGGTGGATTTGTTTTTTGGTTTGGTTGCTCTCTTCTATCTTTCTTTTTTATATTACTTTTTAATTTTTTTATTTTTAATAATTTTTTTAATTTTAATAACTTTTATTTTTTCTTTGTCTTTTATTTTTCTCCCTTTTTTTCTGAGCCATGTGGCTGACAGGGTCTTGGTGCTCCTGCTGGGTGTCAGGCCTGTGCCTCTGATGTGGGAGAGCCGAGTTCAGGACATTGGTTCACCAGAGACCTCCTGGCTCCATGTAATATCAAAGGGCCAAAGCTCTCCCACAGATCGCCATCTCAGCACTAAGACCCAGCTCCACTTAACAACCAGCAAGCTACAGTGCTGGACACCCTATGCCAAACAACTAGCAAGACAGGAACACAACCCCACCCATTAGCAGAGAGTCTGCCTAATATCATAATAAGGTCACAGAAACCCCAAAACACACCACTGGATGCGATCCTGCCCACCAGAAAGACAAGATCAATACTCATCCACCAGAACACAGGCACCAGTCCCCTATACCAGGAAGCCTTCACAACCCACAGAACCAACCTTAGCCACTGGGGGCAGACACCAAAAACAATGGGAACTACAAACCTGCAGCCTGTGAAAAGGAGACCCCAAACACAGTAAGTTAAGCAAAATAAGAAGAAAGAGAAACACACAGCAGATGAAGGAGCAAGGTAAAAACCCACCAGAGCAAACAAATGAAGAGGAAATAAGCAGTTTACCTCAAAAAGAATTCAGCGTAATGAGAGTAAAGATGATCCAAATCTTGGAAATAGAATGGAGAGAATACAAGAAACATTTAACAAGAACCTAAAAGAACTAAAGAGCAAACAAACAATGATGAACAAGAGAATAAATGAAATTAAAAATTGTCTAGAAGGAATCAATAGCAGAATAACTGAGGCAGAAGAACAGATAAGTGACCTGGAAGATAAAAGAGTGGAAATAACTACCACACAGCAGAATGAAGAAAAAAGAATGAATATAATTGAGGACAGTGTCAGAGACCTCTGGGACAACATTAAACACACCAACATTCGAATTACAGGGGTCCCAGAAGAAGAAGAGAAAAAGAAAGGACTGAAAAAATATTTGAAGAGATTATAGTTGACAACTTCCCTAATATGGGATAGGAAATAGTCAAGTCCAGGAAGCGCAGAGAGTCCCATACAGGATAAATCCAAAGAGAAACACACCAAGACACATATTAATCAAAGTATCAAAAATTAAATACAAAGAAAAACTATTAAAAGCAGCAAGGGAAAAACAACAAAGAACATACAAGAGAATCCCCGTAAGGTTAACAGCTACTCTTTCAGCAGAAACTCTGCAAGCCCGAAGGGAGTGGCAGGACATATTTAAAGTGATGAAAGGGAAAAACCTACAACCAAGATTACTCTACCCAGCAAGGATCGCATTCAGATTTGACAGAGAAATTAAAAACTTTACAGACAAGCAAAAGCTAAGAGAATGCAGCACCACCAAACCAGCTTTAAAACAAATGCTAAAGGAACTTCTCTAGGCAGGAAACACAAGAGAAGGAAAAGACCTACAATAACAAACCCAAAACAATTAAGAAAATGGTAATAGGAACATACATACTGATAACTACCTTAAATGTAAATGGATTAAATGCTCCAACCAAAAGATGTAGACTGGCTGAATGGATACAAAAACAAGACCCATATATATGCTGTCTACAAGAGACCCACTTCAGTCCTAGGGACACATACAGACTGAAAGTGAGGGGATGGAAAAAGATATTCCATGCAAATGGAAATCAAAAGAAAGCTGGAGTAACAATTCTCATATCAGACACAATAGACTTTAAAATACAGACTATTAAAAGAGACAAAGAAGGACACTACATAATGATCAAGGGATCAATCCAAGAAGAAGATATAACAATTGTAAATATATATGCATCCAACATAGGAGCACCTCAATACATAAGGCAAATGCTAACAGCCATAAAAGGGGAAATCGACAGTAACACAATCATAGTAGGAGACTTTAACACCCCACTTTCACCAATGGACAAATCATCAAAAATGAAAATAAATAAGGAAACACAAGCTTTAAATGATACATTAAACAGGATGGACTTAATTGATATTTATAGGACATTCCATCCAAAAACAAGAGAATACACTTTCTTCTCAAGTGCTCATGGAACATTCTCCAGGACAGATCATATATTGGGTCACAAATCAAGCCTTGGTAAATTTAAGAAAATTGGAATCATATCAAGTATGTTTTCCGACCACAATGCTATGAGACTAGATATCAGTTATAGGAAAAAAACTGTAAAAAATACAATCACAAGGAGGCTAAACAGTACACTACTAAATAACCAAGAGATCACTGAAGAAATCAAAGAGGAAATCAGAAAATACCTAGAAACAAATGACAATGAAAACAAGATGACCCAAAACCTATGGGATACAGCAAAAGCAGTTCTAAGAGGGAAGTTTATAGCAATACAATCCTACCTCAAGAAACAAGAAACATCTCAAACAAACAAACTAACCTTACACCTAAAGCAATTAGAGAAAGAAGAACAAAAAAACCCCAAAGTTAGCAGAAGGAAAGAAATCATAAAGATCAGATCAGAAATAAATGAAAAAAAATGAAGGAAACAATATTAAACATCAATAAAATTAAAAGCTGGTTCTTTGAGAAAATAAACAAAATTGATAAACCATTAGCCAGACTCATCAAGAAAAAAAGGGAGAACACTCAAATCAATAGAATTAGAAATGAAAAAGGATAAGTAACAAAGGACACTGCAGAAATACAAAGGATCATGAGAGATTACTACAACCAAGTATATGCCAATAAAATGGGCAACCTAGAAGAAATGGACACATTCTTAGGAAAGCACAACCTTCCGAGACTGAAACAGGAAGAAATAGAAAACATAAACAGACCAATCACAAGCACTGAAATTGACACTGTGATTAAAAATCTTCCAACAAACAAAAGCCCAGGACCAGATGGCTTCACAGGCGAATTCTATCAAACATTTAGAGAAGAGGTAACATCTGTCTTTTCAAACTCTTCCAAAATATAGCAGAGGGAGGAACACTCCCAAACTCATTCTACGAGGCCACCATCACCCTGATACCAAAACCAGACAAAGATGTCACAAAGAAAGAATACTACAGGCCAATATCACTGATGAACATAGATGCAAAAATCCTCAACAAAGTACTAAGAAACAGAATCCAAGAGCACATTAAAAGGCTCATACACCATGATCAAGTGGGGTTTATCCCAGGAATGCAAGGATTCTTCAATATACGCAAATCAATCAATGTGATACACCATATTAACAATTTGAAGGGTAAAAACCATATGATCATCTCAATAGATGCAGGCCATATATAAAAAACCCACAACCAACATCCTTCTCAATGGTGAAAACCTGAAACCATTTCCTCTAAGATCGGGAACAAGACATGGTTGCCCACTCTCACCACTATTATTCAACATAGTTTTGGAAGTTTTAGCCACAGCAATCATCGAAGAAAAAGAAATAAAAGGAATCCAATTTGGAAAAGAAGTAGTAATGCTGTCACTGTTTTCAGATGACATGATACTATACATAGAGAATACTAAAGATATTACCAGAAAACTACTAGAGCTAAGCAATGAATTGGTAAAGTAACAGGATACAAAATTAATGCACAGAAATCTCTTGCATTCCTGTACACTAATGATGAAAAATCAGAAAGAGAAATTAAGGAAACACGCCCACTCACCATTGCAAGAAAAAGAATAAAATACAAAGGAATAACCCTACCTAAGGAGACAAAATACCTGTATGCAGAAAACTACAAGACACTGATGAAAGAAATTAAAGATGATACAAATAGATGGAGAGATAGACCATGTTCTTGGATTGGAAGAATCAACATTGTGGAAATAATTATACTACCCATAGCAATCTACAGATTCAATGCAATCCCTTTCAAACTACCAGTGGCATTTTTCACAGAACTAGAACAAAACATTGCACTATTTGTATAGAAACACAAAAGACCCTGAATAGCCAAAGCAATATTGAGAAAGAAAAACGGAGCTGGAGGAATCAGGCTCCCTGACTTCAGACTATACTACAAAGCTACAGTAATCAAGACAGTATGGGACTGGCACAAAAACAGAAATATAGATCAATGGAACAGGATAGAAAGCACAGAGATAAACCCCCACACACATGGTCACCTTATCTTTGATAAAGGAGGCAAGAATATACAAGGGAGAAAAGACAGCCTCTTCAGTAAGTGGTGTGGGGAAAATTGGACAGCTACATGTAAAAGAATGACATTAGAACACTCCCTAACACCATACACAAAAATAAACTCAAAATGGATTAAAGACCTAAATGTAAGGCCACACACCATAAAACTCTTAGGGGAAAACATAAGGAGAACACTCTATGACATATATCACAGCAAGATCCTTTTTGACCCACCTCCTAGAGAAATGGAAATAAAAACAAAAATAAACAAATGGGACCTAATGGAACTTAAAAGCTTTTGCACAGCAAAGGAAAACATACACAAGACAGAAAGACAACTCTCAGAATGGGAAAAAATATGTTTAAATGAAGCAACTGACAAAGGATTAACCTCCAAAATTTACAAGCAGCTCAATATCAAAAAAACAAACCCAATCCAAAAATGGGCAGAAGACCTAAATAGACATTACTCCAAAGAAGATATACAGATTGCCAGCAAATACATGAAAGGATGCTCAACATCACTAATCCTTAGAGAAATACAAATCAAAACTACAATGAGGTATCATCTCACACCAGTCAGAATGGCCATCATCAAAAAATCTACAAACAATAAATGCTGGAGAGGGTGTGGAGAAAAGGGAATCCTCTTGTACTGCTGGTGGGAATGTAAATTGATACAGCCACTATGGAGAACAGTATGGAGGTTCCTTAAAAAACTAAAAATAGAAGTACCATACGACCCAGCAATCCCACTACTGGGCATATAACCCGAGAAAACCATAGTTCAAAAACAGACATGTACCACGATGTTCACTGCAGCTCTATTTACAATAGCCAGGACAAGGAAGCAACCTAAGTGTCCATCGACCGATGAATGGATAAAGAAGATGTGGCACATATATATAATGGAATATTACTCATCTATAAATAGAAATGAAATTGAGTTATTTGTAGTGAGGTGGATGGACCTAGAGTCTGCCCTACAGAGTGAAGTAAGTCAGAAAGAGAAAAACAAATACTGTATGCTAACACATATATATGGAATAAAAAAAAAAAAAAGGTTCTGAAGAACCTAGGGGCAGGACAGGAAGAAAGACGCAGATGTAGAGAATGGACTTGAGAACACAGGGAGGGGGAAGGGTAATCTGGGACGAAGTGAGAGAGTGGCATGGACATATATACACTACCAAACGTAAAATAGATAGCTAGTGGGCAGCAGCCACATAGCACAGGGAGATCAGCTCGGTGCTTTGTGACCACCTAGAGAGGTCGGGTAGTGAGTGTGGGAGGGAGACGCAAGAGGAAGGAGATATGGGGATATATGTATATATATAGCTGATTCACTTTGTTATAAAGCAGAAACTAACACACCGTTGTAAAGCAGTTATACCCCAATAAAGATGTTAAAATAAATAAAGATGTAATTAAGATAAAACTAGGTCATATGGGTTGGCCCTGATCCAATTTGACTGGTATCATTATAAGAAGAGGATATTGGGACACAGACACATACAGAGGGAAGGCCATGTGAGGAAGAAGGCCCCCATTTGAAAGCCAAGGAGAAGAAACTGAAGCTGCCTACACTTTGATCTTTGACTTCTAGCCTCCAGAATTTTGGAAAAATAAATTTCTATTGGTTAAGCCACCCAGTCTGTGATATTTTGTTATGACAGCACTAGAAAATTAACACAGCCTTTAATATAATCTTGCATCCCTGTTTCATTGACCCATTAAAGAAGATTATAATCTTAAAAAGATAAGAATATTGTTGATACTGTGACAGTCAATATTCATTCTTTAGGTTATATTGCAAAATATGTCTCATTGTATATATATTCTTTACTGGTAACATACATGTCATTATATCTAGCCATTATGTTTTCTAGGGAGACCTCTACAAAATGGCCATGGTATATATTAACACCTTTAAAGAAGTGGGAGATATGTACATTCTGCTAACTATAAGAAAAAGATCATATCTTACACAGATATTGTGAAGCTAAAATTACTTTAATCTGGTACATTGTCAAATATGGTGCCATATTTGTGGTATTTTTATCAAATTTATGGAAAATAGGTATTGTAGTAACTGTACACAGAGTGTTAAAATGTTTCCAGCTTACGTGTGTTGAAGATTCATATATTTTTCTATGAATAACATGTCACTGATTCATAAAATTCAACCACTAAAAATACATGGTGATGGATTGGGGAAAGGGGCCAATATACTTTGATGATAAAATGAACTGGGTGTGGATCTGCCACCAGTATGAGTTTTGAGCATGCTGTTAATTTCTAAACCTCAGTTTTCTCACCTGTAAAATGGGTATCATTATAGGCACTTGTGAAATAATTCATGTTAAGTACTTGGCTTAAGTGCTTGGCAAGTTGTAGGTGCTCAATAAATATTACCTATTCCTATCACCATCATCATCTTCTTCATCATCATTATTACCAGTAAATTAATAAATGATGAAAAATGTTAACCCAAAGGAAAACAGAGAAAAGTGTCAGAGATGGCTTTAGCTGTATAATTATCTAGAATTATCAGATTAGGTTTTTATAACCACAGCATTAAACTAGGTGTGTTTATATTTTCATGGCCATAGAGGAAAATTAAGTTATAAGAATATATTACTTAACTGAGGTTCTTAAAACAAAATTTCATGGACAACTTTTATTTTCTTCCAGAAGGAAGCAAATTGTTCAAAATCTGTGTAGATCTCTGTTATGAAAAGGGTCAGAGGTGAGTACACTTAAAACATGATAAAGAAATAAAGGTTATAATATTAATTTGTTTTATATATTACAGGGCAAAGTATTTGGTTAGGACAATACATGCCACATCTATAATTATGTCTCTGGCTAGTCAGATAGAAAAAGATATAACTGAAAAATGTTTTCCTAATAGTCAACCTAAGGCTGTGTAATCAGAATACCATACTTTCTGTGTAACAGGATGCTATAAACCAGATACTATGAATAGTTTCTTAGGAAGGATATCTAATTACACAGGAAAATTTTCCAAAAAAAAAAAAAAAAAGCACATCCCAGTATCTTCCCATCCCTACAAAAAAGGAAAAAGGGCATGATCTAGGGGAAAGCACATAAAGCATTTAAATTTAACTCTTCATTTACCTCTTTGCCCAGGAATTCATTGAATAGCAGAATTTAAGTATCTCCACTAGCAGAAATGTTTCAATACTCTTCAAGCTATGCCAACAGGATTTCTTAAGCTCTGTGTGAGTCCAGTGTGGTTCTTGATGCTATAAAAGACAGTCCTCCTAAGGCTTATTTTCCTTTCTGTAGGGAATTGATCCAAGAATAGGGTAACAAACTTTGTAATTTTGAACTGGTAATTCTGGCTGGGTCAGTATATTAGGGATTCTAGTGTATTTTGCCTGTACTTATTGTCATAGTACAATAAATACATAGTACAAGAACTTGTACATAGTACAAGTTCTTAATTTGGTAGACACCATTAGTTAGATGAGGGCTTCCAGATGACTCCTCAGAACAGAGCAGCCAGAGGTCAAGGAGGCCTGAAAGAAATAATTTAATTGAAAATTGGCAGTAAAAATATTGTCAGCCAAAAGAAGGAAGTAGATCCATTAAATATAAGAGGGCATTCATCATTCTCAGCCAAAGTAAACCAGTCGAATTAATAGTATATATTCCTTTTTATACAATGCACTAGTTTTACCTTTGAAATCACAATGTGAAAGTTGCTTTGCTTACTACAGTATCCTTAATTTTCAAAGTATATTCACAGTTGTTTTGTTTTTTTTAAAATTTTGGACAGAAGTCCACTGTGGCAGATATACCAGAAGGTGACTCTTCTCAAGTTGTACCCTTGTATAATCCCTTTCCCGTGAGTACAGGTAGAAACTTCACTTACTTCTAATAGACTGTGACAAAGATGATGGGATGTTACTCCTCTGATTGAGTTAATTTTAGTAGACTGAAGTGAGAGAGATTCCCCAGATAGCATTAAAGAAGTAAATGGCCATGTTGTAAGTCACTGACTTGATAGGGCCACCTGGCAGGGAACGGCAGACAGCATGTAGGGCCCGAGAGCATCCTCCAGAAGTCAGCCAGGAAGAAGATAGGGCCCTCGGTCAACAAGCCACAGGGAATAAGTTCTGTTTTGTTTTTTTTTTAACATCTTTATTGGAGTATAATTGCTTTACAGTGGTGTGTTAGTTTCTGCTTTATAACAAAGTGAATCAGTTATACATATACATGTTGCCATATCTCCTCCCTCTTGCATCTCCCTCCCTCCCACCCTCCCTACCCCACCCCTCTAAGTGGTCACAAACCACCGAGCTGATCTCCTTGTGCTATGCGGCTGCTTCCCACTAGCTATCTTTGTCAACAACCTGAATTGAGCTTCTCCAGTCAATTCTTCAGATAAGAACACCTAGTCAACACCTTCATTTCAGCTTTGTGAGATCCTGAGCAGAGGAACCGACTCAGCCCTGCCCAGACTCCTGACCCCCAGTAACTGTGAGATAATGAATGTGTATTGTTTTAAGCCACTAAATCCATGGTAATTTGTTATGTAGGGATTTGTACACAAAATAGTGGCAAATAGTGAATCAGATACACTAACTTTAATTCAAAGCCATTCTTATACAAAAATTGCTGTTCAAATAATGCAAGGTTGCAATTTCATCATTTTCTCCTCCCTGCAAAGTTCCACTCCTTTCCCCTTATTCATAATATATGTCAAGAAATGAGCAGTGTTCCTATTTTAATGTCTTCTATTATATACAATGATACACAGAGCAATTATGAAACTGGGTATACAGATTGTCACACACACACAAAAATAAAATGTTCAAATGTCTATATCAAGAATTATTTGCTTAAAAAAAACTTCTCAAAGTGATTGGCATCTGGTTAGAAAGAAAAACAGCATAGAATTTTAAATATTCTTAAGAAAATCAAGTTTGTGAGCTTTCTCCTTGGAAAGGCAATTTAGGACCAGATTGTGGAGGGCCTTGAATGACTTGATGAGGAATTTGAAGTTTATCTGAGAGTGAATTGAGAATCTCAGAGTTGTAACTGGCTTTACTTGTGAGCATCATGTTGGAATGGATGACAGAAAGAGCACATGTAGAAAGGTCCTTGCCATTCTGTTACCTACACACTATATATGCAGGGCCCTGGGCCAAATGCTGGGACTCAAAAAGGTATAATACATGGTCCCTGTCTTCAAGGAACCTAGAATCTAATAGGAGGAGGCGCCATACATTAAAGAATAAGTAATAATGTAAGATATAATCCAAGAACTGAAAGAGTTAGATTCAAGTTCAATAAAAGGCTAGACAGCAGGAAAAGAATTCAAATAAGGCAATTGTTTATAGAAGAAGGGACTTAGCAAGACCAACAAAATAGAGTAAGCTTCAGTAAGAAGGCTGGGGAGATTATTCTAGGCTGAGGTCATCCAATCTAAAGGTGGGACATGAGGGGTGAATAAGCTTGGCTGAAATTGAGAGCTGTCAGAGGGAAGAGTAAGAATCTAATTTCCACGAAGACAAGGATTTGGTCTATTTTGCTAATTCTTCTTTTCTTGGTACCATAAACAGAGGTTGGCACTCAATAAATAGTTGGGGAAGGAAGGAAGGAAGGAAGGGAGGGAGGGAGGGAAGGAGGAAGGGAGGGAAGGAGGAAGGGAGGGAGTGAGGAAGGGAGGGAGGAAGGAAGGGAGAAAAGAAAGAAGGAAAGGGGCTTCTCTAACTATAGGAAGTGTATACAAATAGGTGGGGCAGTTATGAGTATGACAAACGTCTGCTGGGCAGTAGACTGGAAATCAAAGCACAAGTTAAATGTCTAACATAGTAATTCAGGAAGGATAATCTGACAGTATGATGCTGGATATGCTTGTGTGATCAGATAGAGGAGCCCAGTTGAGGATCCCAGTTAGATAATTATTTAGTTATCTCAGGCGTTACAAATCAGGCTTGCATTAAAGTGTTGGCCATGGGAATTTTAAGGGTGTGATGAGAAAAGGGGACATTGATGGCATGACAATGTAGAGAAGAATAAGAAGGGGGAGAAGTGGTGACACCATGGTTTTTAGACTCAGAATGATCATGCTATAAACTGAAATAAGAATGTCAAACAAAGGAGAGTTTGGGATGGGAAAGACCTCATTTGGGCTCCATTGTAAACATGAGGGCAGAGATTTTGCTTTTCTTTTTGAATCTCATGAATCTCGCACAGAGGCGGCAGAGGGTAGGTTCTTGATAAACCCCTAATCACCTACCTAAATGGCAGGATACGAGGAAGCTGGAGAGCAGGGGAGGGAACAGCATTGAAAATAACAATCATTCATATGGGTCCATAAAACCTGGAAATTCTGGGGGTATCTGTTTGGGGAGGAAAGCAAATGGCCAAGGAATGAATCTTAGGAGAGATAGATAGTCAGGAATAGGAACAGCAAGAGAAGCCAACAAAATAGACACATAAGGATGAGATGAAAGAAGCAGAGGGAGAACTTGGAGTGAGCCATTTTATACAGTCTTTATACCTAAGAAAAGAAAACATTTCAAGGGTAAGAGTAAGGTAACAGTTGCTCATGCTGCTGTCAATCAGAGAATAGACGAGAAATATACATCAGTGACTAAGTTACTTTTAAAGTCTTCTTTAATTTAAACAAAACCTACTAATGTCATTGGAAATATGTAAAATCAGAAAAAAAAATCTCAAGGTAAAACACACACACCTACACACACATACACAGAGCACGGTAGAACAAGACTTCCATTTAATAAGCCTTAAAATGTTTTTCCCATGTAACCTCCCCATCCATTAGCCACAGAAACACTTCAAGACCTGGTTTAAATATACCATCTCCCCCATCCCCACAATCACTTCAACAGGATGACTCTGAACCTTGGTATGGAGAAAGTGCTGCTTTTTAACTCCCATAGTATTTGTGACAAAATATGAGTTTTTGAAATCTTGCTTACTAAGTGAGCATCCCTGGTTCAGGTGGCTAGATTAAAGAAGAGATTGTCAATAGAAGAACCAGAGAATAAAGATGCCAAATTCTTTATTTGATTCAGATGTGAGACAAGAGAAATTTGAAACCACAGAGTCAGAATTGGTTTTCTGTCCCCGTCCCCCTTAAATACTCCAGATCAGCTAAAGACTCCACTAGCTAGGGAGTAGAAGGAGAAAGGAAAGGAAGGAAGAACTGATGGGTTGCCTATTTCTGTGATCCCAGATGTATTTGAGAAAAATCAGTGAGGAGAGGGAGGAGAGATCTCACTGCTCCTCCCTCTGGAGCTCTGGCGGCTCAACAGAAATATATTGAGATGTGACACAAGAACAACAGAGCAGAGATGTCTGTGGAGTCTGGTAGAGCAGATGAGCACCCACTGACAGTGCCAGCGCTCCTGTGGCCTCAGAAAGATGGGGAAGAGAGCATCAGCCTTCTCTGTGCTTGTGAGAAAGGGTTCAGAAATTAGCTGAGATGAAGAAATAGAGAGAGTGTGCTGGAGCAAATGTGAGTGCCCCAGTGGGTGTGTGGAGGGTCTCAGTGCCCAGCCAGGGCAGCTCAGAGCAGAGGAAGCCAATTTGGGGGTTGCTCTAGAACGTGGCTATTTGTCAAAGGATTGCTCCTGTGGAAGAGGACGCACCTAAGTACTGGACCAGAGATGGAGGTCTGCATAGGACTGAGGTAGACCAAGTTTTGAGAAATAGACAGCGAAGTCTCCCAAGGTCTGTGTTCACAGAAATCACCAGAGCAGAGCACCACTTTCAGGGGAAAGGTGGTGAGTTTGGGGAAAACTGAATGCAGGTGAATTTTAAAGCCCAAATGACTGAAAAGGCACTGAATTTGATGAACCTATTTGGAAATGACTAGATTAAGTTTTCTGTATCAGACAAAAGAGGGGCTCAAGTTCTGGAAAAACAAAGTTTAAGATATTTTTTGCAGATATGGGTTTGTTGATTGTGTGACTAGGAAATTCATACTCATCAAGCACCGATTAATCCCATCTACATAAAATCCCCTAAACCACCTTTTGTGTCTGGTACTGACCTGCGATAATGTCACCAGTTCCTGCCTTAATGTTTGTATGTTCACCAGAGGGCATATCACTCATGTCCATGGAGTGCAGGTTAATAAGCTTTAGAATGGCCCAGACAACCTAACAGCCTAATGGCCCAGAGGCTGTAACCTCTCTTAAGGTTAGAGCCCATAGAAGGGACAAAGCCACCAAGGTTAGGTGAGGAATTTGGGAAGATCACCAAGTAACTTAGGGTCTTGGGAACAAGTTTCAGCAAAAATAAACAGTGCCAGTTACCTAGCAAGGACTGTGGATTAGACAGGTGGAAGTTTAGCAGGAACATTAAAAGAAGTTTCTAAGAGGCAATTGTTAGAGGTCCATTAGACAGGTGGCTTTTTCCACATCAGGCATCTCTCACAGAGATCTTGTGTTGAGCTCTAATTTCATGCGAGGAACTTTGGACTTTGGGTAAACTTCCAGAGAAAGTCAGTTTTAAGGGTAGAGGGGAGTACAATAGACAAAAGTACTGGGGAATGTGTCGGGGTGTGTCAGATAACTGCCATCCAAAGACTAAGTAGCAAATCTAACTAACTAATGTTGAGTTATAGCTCCCTGCTTCCTTTATTTTCCCTGGATAAGAATAAGGTTGGTCTTAATAGTTTGGTATATAGGCAAGAGTGTATCTGGTAAATAAGGGACCACAGTTCTGCGATGGTTGGTGGCCAAGTTCTAGCTCTCATCTGCAACAATTATCCTGGCCCAGCCCTTTGAATGCCATGCAACTTCGGCGGTGCTCTTCCAACATCGAGCCACCCTCGATGTTTTCTCCTGACTCTCCCTCTACCACTCCCTATCGCAGCTCAAATTCTGCCACTTCACCCTCTTGTGGTCTAAGTTCTGCTCCCTTTCATGGCAGCTTCCCAGAGAGATTCAAGGAGCTCTAGGGTCTCTGGTAGTGTAGTATTTGGTGATCATGTTGCTAAAGAAAACTTTTGGACTGATCAATATGCTGACATATATTTGAGAAAATGATGAAAACTGTAATATTTGGCCTAATTTAGCTTCAGAAGGAACCCCAAGACAAAATGGACACTCTTAGAGATTCATCAAATTTCGAGTCATGCCTTCCGTTCTATCAAGTTTGCACCTATTATCAACGAGCCCCCAGAAACTAACACCTGCTCCTTCTCAGCCCCTAAAGTCCCTAAAGGAATGTGGAGGAAGGCCCTGAATTTCCATTTATGTAATAAGTTAAAAAAAAAAAAAAAGGTCTTCCTACTCTAGGTTCATTTTCCTAGCATCGTTGAGTGGCAGTAGCTTAAAAATTGTGTCTTGACTGTCAATTACAAATGAAGCTTAGCAAGAGCTTTTGTTTAAAAATTGTGCATTCCAATGTTAATATGGTCCTTCGTGGAAAAGCAGTTGCCTTTTATGGATATTAAAAAGCAACTGAGTTTTATCAAAGATTCCTCTTTCATGTTCTTCGTTTGCTAAGCTATATAAGTTAACCAAAAGATAACTAAGCATTAACCCAAGTTACCTTTTGTTTTTTATCTTCTTTTGAAATCCCATGAGTTTAGCTAAGTACATTAAATGAAACATAAATCTTTAGGTTGTTTTTATTAAGTCACATATTTGGAATATATATCCAAGGCTATTTGATCAATTGTAAAATATTAGCTGCTGCACTGAAGATTTGTGACATGGGTTTTAACAAGTGAACAAACATTTCAGGAACACAGTGAAAATCATTGGCTGGGGCAGCATGGAAAAGTTATGACACTTGAGTTTAAGAACATTCAGAGAGTTTTTACTCCATAGTATTTTCAGATAGACATTGCAATTTACAATACTAAACATGAGCAAATTTGGAAAAGTTTAAAGATTTAAAAATAGTTTCCTTTTTCATTTTTTCCATTTTAATATTCTTGTGATGATTGCCTCTCAAATTAAGTAAATGTCTTTGGATGATTATTATTAAAAGCCCTAGGTTATACTGCCACAAAAAACATCCATGTGTAGATATACACATTCTACTCCTTTTATAGATCATAAATATAATCTCAGCTATTCCGTGTCCCAGTTTTACTTTGTCATTTCCTGCTTCTGAGCTCTTTCTAACACTATTTTTTCTGCCTAGAAACGTCCGTCCTTATCTCTCTATCAAAATCTCATTCATTTACAATTATTAACCTCCTACTATGTGCTAGACACTATGCTGAGTATCTTTCAAGGTATAGTTGTTTTTTTTGGGGGGGGCTGTGTTGGGTCTTCATTGCTGTGCACAGGCTTTCTCTAGTTGCAGCAAGCGGGGGCTACTCTTTGTTGTGGTGCGTGGGATTCTCATTGTGGTGGCTTCTCTTGTTGGGGAGCACGGGCTCTAGGCGTATGGGCTTCAGTAGTTGTGGCCTGCGGGATCTAGAGCACAGGCTCAGTAGTTGTGGCGCACAGGCTTAGTTGCTCCGCGGCATGTGGGATCTTCCCGGACCAGGGCTTGAACCCATGTCCCCTGCATTGGCAGGCGGGTTCTTAACCACTTCGCCACAAGGGAAGTCCCCAAGGTATAGTTTAGAAGTCATTTAGTCTATAAATATTTTCACAATTTTATCTCTTTTTTTTTTTAAAAACTCTGCATCTCTTTCTTCATTTTAATGGTAGTAACACTTCATTTATATCTCTATTCAGTACATTAGGTATGACCTTATATGGTTGCTTGTTCTTCCCTTCTCCCAACTCTAGAACGTTGAATTACTGAGGGCAGAGTCTGTTTTTTTTATTGATCATTATAACTGATGTAGCATCTAGCTCTATGCCTGCATATAATAGCTGCTCAATAAACATTTGTTCAATTGACATGAAATCCTCTAGCTATCAAGTCAGACTTTGAGAGTACCAATCTAATCTATTTAAAACATTCAGTACTTAAATTAGTTTCAACATTGCACAGTGCTACTAAAAGATCTAACAACTCACTTTGTGCTCAGCTTTCAAAATTAAATTTCTTAACAAAGTGATCAGGGCATTTTATTTATGTAATGATTCTATGGAAAAGAGAAATATTATTAATGGATATTTTCATTTTCTTTTTGGAAAAAGAAGTTAGGGCCTTTGGTAAGTTGTCTAGTGTATATGAGTCACACAACTACTAAGGTTAAAATTCTTTAACGCAACTAAGAAATTCTGTTATAACATTTTTAGATTCAGATTTATTTCAAGGAAGCCACTTTACAAGAAGCTTACCCTCTGAAGACAACGTTAACACCTTTCATGATTAGGGTTCCAGGTATTTGGTGTTTAACTCTTGCCTCCCTTCTTATACAGATGACAAAGCACACCAAAAGCAACTCATCTAACAAGATGTTAGTTTGATTATTTTATAGAAACGGTGTCTTTAACCATAGCGGCTCAGCCTCTGACTGCCTGGAACTTCAATAACTTGAAATAAGCCCCTTGACCCTAAAATGATAAGAATTAAAGAAGAGAGAGTTAAAATTCCAATGAAGGACAATCAACAGCATGTCAGAAAATGTTACGGAATCACACTTGGGTCCGCTTGCCCGTGCACAGCAAAGCCAATCTACTGACACTGCGCTGTGGTGAAGGACAGTGCAGCATTTACTGTAAGGCACCAAACAAGTAGTCAGGGACAGCTAGTGCTGAAAAAGCCTGAACTCCCCCATGGGGCTCAGGAAATCATTGCTAAAGGCCGGGTGAGGGAGGGGAGTTGCAGGATAGTAACCAGCTCATGCCCAATTCTCTGACTTGTTGATGGTTAGGTAACAGGGCGGCATCACAGGGGTTAACGTTATCAATCCTCAGGCTCTAGGAGGTCTGGGGGCTACATGCTCATGGTCATCAGGTAGTTAACACCTCCCATTTGGTGGGAGTTTTCACATCTGTAAAACAACTCAGGAAATGGGCATCAGATGCTACTATCTAGGTACTTCAGAGAGGAACTAAAGCAAAGGATATGGGGGAGGGGTCTGTCCCAAGAAGGCCCCATAGGGTACTGCTCAGTTACCAAAAAATGTGAGGGATTTTAGAGAAATCTGACAAATAATTCCTGAGCGCCTACCCCATATACTCAGGAATATAGGTAAAAAAATGAATGTTCAAAATTTCTAAAAGATACAACCTGTTTAGTAGAAAGTTTACATTTAGAAAGATTTTAAGTAAGGAGGCTTTATAGGTCATGAATGGAAATGTTTGAAAATTGCTAGTGTATGAGAAAGTACAAGTTATCAGCGTTTTGTGTGTGGATTTAACCTTGCCAACAAGATATTTTGAGTAATTCTCCTCCAACATTGCCTCAACATGCCTGTATAGTAGAAAGTGGCCTGAGACTTTCTCAGCGTAAGTAGTAGTCAGTCCCTCCAGTTTTCCTCTGAGAACAGTCAAGCATCCTCTGTCACTGGTGACAGACATGGTCTCTCCAGGCGTGAAGGCAGTTCATTGGTTGCCTATGATCCACACATCTGTCTCTGTTATGGCCGTTGGATTGTGCTACTTAATCCTGTCTGAGTGGCTTCCCAGGAAGAGAAAACAATCTCTTTGTTCTAATAGCCCTGAAAAGACAATATCCCCTTATTGATAGGAGAAAAGGCTAGAACCTTTCCAAAGTGAGGGGTGTCAGGCAGAGACTTATGGGCAAAATCTGTCCTAGGTGGAGTCCATTTTCTCCCACATGAAGATGCAATTTCAAGAAATTACTTATAAAGATTACTTACAAAATACCTCTTCGGGTATTTCAGAACCATTTACTATGCAAGCATTTGAGTCTAAAGACTGAGCATGATGTTTCCTAGGGGGGCAATTATCATGTGTTTCCAGTGTTCACTACAGCAAAGAAAATGAGGGACCCAGATTACAATCTGAATTTACTTCCCCAGGTAAGTAACTGTAGTTCCACATAGTTTATAGATTTTTCATCCTGTCTTATATTTTAGGGCAGAATTTTGGTTTGTTAATAACATTCTATAGCCGGAGGCCTGTTTTGGAATGAAGTTAAATAAATACTGGAGTGTAAAGGCCTCTCAATATCTAGAACTTGAATTAATTCATACCATGAATCTATGAAGTGAGATAGAAAACTTTGAATAAAATATATATATATATATATCTTTGGCATACTTCCAGATTTGAGATCAATACAATTTAAGAAGAAAAAAACACATTTCATATTTGCTAATGTGACAGAGTAATCATTTGAAACATAGTGTCTAGAATAGTGCTTGGTATGTGATAGGTAACTGATGAATATTTGTTCAATGAATATTAACCAGACTGTTTTTTTCTCCCTTACCTCTCCAACTATGGCCATCATTTCTCTCTTTTCTAAGACATAGGTCTATCATTAGCCTCAGGGGATAGCTATCAGAATTGAAACTTGAAACAATAGCAAAAGGCCATTTTCTCCTAATAGGTTCAAATGTGTGATGGTTCATTATATGTGTCAATTTATCTGGGCCATAGGGCTCAGACATTTGGTAAAACATTATTTTGGATGTTTTTGTGGGGGTGTTTTTGGATGAGATATACATTAAATCAGTGGATTTAAGCAAAGCAGATTGTCCTCCATAGTGTGGGTGGGCCTCGTTCAATCAGCTGAAGGCCTGAATAGAGCCAAAGGTTGACCTCTCCCAAGCAAAAGAAAACTATTCATCAGATGGCTTTCAGACTTCATCTGCAGCATCAGCATTTCCTGATTCCACAGTAGACTGCCTTTGGACTTGAACTGCAATTCTCCTGAGTGGCCAGCCTGCTGGCCTCCACCATTAAATTATGAACTAGCTAAGCTTTCACAGTCACATGTGCCAATTCCTTAAAATAAATCCCAGTGTATATGCACATCCTATTTCTTCTTTTTCTCTGGAGAATCTTAACTAATACAAAAGGTAACAGATTCAAAGGTGAGATAAAAAGGTTTAGGAAGCAGTAAGAATGATCAAAATCAGAGGTAGTCTGTGTCCACACACCTTCCATCCAAACTCATTATAGGCCCTCTGAGTTTGGGAGGAGAGGAGAGAGAAAAGATAGACTGAATGCAATAGAGTTAGTATGGGAGGATCTGCATCCTGCTGCTGTCTCTTGATGTAGACTTTTCCCCCTGTACCATGTTGGAAGAATTATAGACACCTCAACCCTCAGTCTGAGAGGACGGAGGACCTACTTCACATGCTTTATGATGCCCAGAAAGAAGGCAAGCACAGTATAATTGCAAATATCATATAATAGAACTGATAGAATTAAGAGTCTGGGAGGAAGAAGGCAAGACACAGCCTTGAATTTCCCAGAGGTACGGAAGGCATTCCAAAATTTCTTGGGCATCCAAGCATGAAAGTTGAATGAAATATAAAACAAATGTCTACAGGAGGTTCTAATGCCAGTTCTGGCCTCTTCAGAAAAGCACGGTGAGAATAATTATCAAACAGAGTCAGTTAAAGATTTGGCCATACCTCTCCAAATGGCAGAGCCCCCAAAGTGGGTGTCAGTTGAATTGGTATTCAAAAGCTGCATGGATCCGATTAGCAAGACTGTCCACCACCTGGGCCAAAGAGCCAGCAAAAGAGTGAGGACAGCCCATCAATAGCATCTTGCCAGCATCCTTGACTGTCTTTCAAGAATGGTGCTTGCTCGTGTCCCACTGTTGTGCTCAGTTCCTTACATGACCTACTCTGAATGGACAACATCTTTCATTGGTCTCAGACCAGTGTTCAAGGTTCTGGACAATAAGGGAGGTGATGGGAATAAGAGGGGGATATCCCCTCACACCTGGGCAAACTAGGGAGAGAAGGAACCAGATGAAACTATTCCAATGAGCAAAGAAAGTATCAGAACACATCCCTTGCTCAAGAAGGAATTCTGATAAAACTAAAACCTCATGTGACCAAAATGTGGACACTCCTGGATGCAAATAGCTAAAGCAGTTGAAGGAACAGTCTGCTTTTCCTCAGAGAAGTGTCCCCTTCAGCATAGCTTCGATACTGTTCGATGGCACATAACTCAATTTCTAATTATATTATTATATTATTATTATGAGCTGGGAAAATCATTCGACTATTTTATACTTGAGCACCACCTATCTCACAATCAAATAATTCCTCTTCGAGAGCTTCAAACTTTTAAAATATATCTTTTCTCTCCCATTAATTTTTTTTTAGCAGGGGAGAAGGGACTTGAAGCTTTTAAGCTACTTCCTCATTTTTTGATTATTTACTGGTCCAGAATCTTTTTGAACATAGATAGGGGTATACAACACAAAATACTGTATTAAAATTTTTTCACAGTATTTTTCACATGCAGAAAGATGGTTCTCATTTCCAAGTCATTTTAAAAGTCATGTATTTAAATAGACTAAAGTCACAAAAGTAAAGTGCTACAACCTTGGGGAGGACTGAAATTTTAGACATGTGTCGGTGCATAAATGGTGCAGTAGCTGTGTGGGCAAAAGTTAATGGGGTTTCCTTTCCTGGTCACATCTTTAGAAGCCCCAGGTAAACTTAGGCATATATTGGGTCTGATATATTGGGTCAATCAACTATTTTGTTTAGAGCAGCAGTTTTCAAACTTACTTGACAGAGAAGTCATTTTTGGAAAACAAACTGCAAATTCTTAGAAAATCTCCACTTTTATTGTATATATGTATATATATAATAATAATATATAATAAAAGTGGAAATTTTTTGCTTGAAGAGCAGTGAGAAGCCTAGCATCTGCCCTGATCTGCTTTCTCTGATGGTCCTTGAGGCATCTCAGGGACCTCAGGGTTCTAACAGGACCAATGACAGTGGAGGTTCCTGGAGATTAGGACTCAATGGGAAACTCCATAGGGAAAAAATGGCTCTGCTGAATTTTCTGTCTGGTGCTGGGACAGAGATTTATAGTTACATAATTGGTATCCTGAATATAATAACCCAAGTCTCCAGAAAACAATGGTCAAGTTTTACAGAATCATTTTTATTTGAAGGTGATTTACCCCTTCCTTGCCTTAAAAGATCTCGCTAATGCAGTATACACCAGTGGGCTTGTGTACTTATAGAGTAAATAAGACAAGATATTTTTCACTAGACACTGTGCCTTACCCTGCCCTCTGATGTATTCTCCAGAAAGCAAACTTGAGTGTTACATTGTGGCACTTAAGTTTTCCCTGAACATCAAAGTTCCATATGGAGAATCTTTACCCAGTGTGATATTTGCTTTGCATCAGTCTGGGGAATTTTCAGTGTTTACATTTGTACTGTTTAACTATAATAGAAGAAAAAAGAAAGAATTCCTCTTCTGTTAATGTGCATTGCTTTAAGCACGGCAACAGAATGATCACAGTCAAATTGTTTTATAATCTGTAACACACCATTTGGGAATCAGAGACCTACTGTTAATAAATTGTGTACAACCATCCTTCTCTGGAGATGCAGTAACCCTTTGGAGTTAATGTACACTACAGTCCTTCCTGTTTTCACTAAGTTGTACATTAAGAAGATAGGCTAGGTTAGTATTTAGTGATGAATTATGTGTGTTGATTAGTAATCTGAAATCTGTATGAGTCTTCTATGTATTTTTCGTTAATGCTGTGGCTGAAACGTATTCCACAGATAAAAGTCGTAAGACTTGAAAGAAAAGTGAAGACCGATAACCTTCGTAGCGAGGACTAGGCCATTAGTAAGTATGTTGCTTAGCAGCCTAGTAAACGCTTGATTTGCTTTTTGATTATTATTAGCTTATAGGGTGATATTTGAAAAACTGACATGTAGGATGGGATGTCTATTAGTAATAACACTATATAAGTACTGTGTAGTTACATTTTTACAAAGATTTAGACACATCCAACGTTATTAGAAGTTGAGAATCTTCAAGAACTTCTTCAGTAAACCTTGACACAATTAGATCTTCAGACTTTTCATTAACCAATCACAGAACAGAGTTATAAAACTGAACTACAACCTTCACCATCCCTGTGCTAAATATAGACTATCGCCTGACATAAGCAAAAACCCATGCTTCTTTTCATTAATTCAATAAGGGAGTGCTGTGTAGACAGAATGACATGCTACAAAATTTATGAAAGTGATGACGCGAAGTCCCATGTATATTAAAGCAAATAATAAAAGGAGCAGAAAACAAATACTAGGGAAATTTTGGGTTGTGAGTGACCAGACTGCTCTCAAAGAATCTTGTCACTCAGTACTGGGGTGACTTTGGATCTGAAGGTAGGACAGGACCTGGAAAACAAGAGAGGGTTATCTGCTTGATTATTGATGAGGAGAACTTAGCCAGCTTACGTGAAACTAAATGAAGCTGATCCTGGCAACTTTCTTCTGTGCTTCACCTTGATGATCTTTGTGTCCCTGACCCCTGAGGAGTCCCTCATATTTACAGTAAAGAAGCTTTATGATCTGGAGTCAACTGGGAAATAAGGTAGTAATATGGCAGATTTTGGAGGTAAAAGTCAAACTGGGAACACTCTCGTCCTAGAGATTACGAACATGACAGAAAGGGAGAAAGCCAAAATTATATTATAATGAATGTAAAATAACATTCATTTGATACTTACAGTTTGCAAAGTTCTTTCATATATATAATTTCACTGGGACCTTTCCTGAGTATGATATTACCGTTGTCATTATTTGTCTCCTTATTAAATAGAAGAGGAAACCGAGGCTGTGGTTTAGAGATCTGTCCCAGGATGATTATGAGTTCATCTTTGTGTGCCCAGCATAGCACGTGACACGTAGAAGACCCTAAAAGAGTGTTTATTAAAGAATGAGTATGGTTGAAGCTTGTAAGTTCTGAAACTATACCCAATTATTTTTGTATTATGTGAGGCTCTTTTGGTTGCAATTAAGAGAAATAAACAAAATGTAGAGGTATTATTATAAGTATATAGAACCTAAGGTTGTGAAAGTTGTTCAGGTCTTAAAAAATGAAAATGAAAACTGGAAGGCACTGGTAAACTAAGTCAGTACTTCTCTCTTTTTTTTCTTTGTGTTTGCTTCATTTTTTATAATCTCTTTCTTCAGACCAGCTTTTTCTGCTCTTCAGGCCTATGGTGGAAAACACAGCTTCCCACTTTTGGGAAAACACACATTCCCACTTTTGGAGTAATCAACCAAGAGAAGAGGAAATGCCCTACAAACACGGTTACTAGAATTTCACCCCTTTGGTCATGTAGTTGGGAGTAATTCAAGAGAACAGAAGAAGGCATTCATTTATATGCCAGGCAAACATGCCAAAGCTGTCCATTACAATTTCTTTTACCAAATCCTGTGTCCACTCAGCTTTTCTGTTTTGCATTAGTGCCAGTACGAGGAATTTTTTTTAAATACAGTATTCTTTGTAATTTTCTCTCCTACATGATTTCAAGTAGAGAGAAAAGCCCTTAATAATTCACTGCCTTGGTATTTTTGCAGAGCAGAAAATAGAAGCGACCAGGAATGTCTTTGTAGAAATCTGACTTCTTTCTTGGGATTATGCTGCCCATCCTGGAGGTGGAGGGGACTGAACAGCTTTAAAAGAAGCCAAAGTAGAAATAGCGATTGTACTATAATATTGCTCTGCAAACTACATTTCCTAGTGTTCTTTGCCAGTTGGCACTTAAGCTGAGTCAGACATAAAGGATAAAACTGAACTATGCAGGTAAAAGAAGAGGATGATGTGTACTCTATTCGAAGGAACAAACATTTAAGGCAAGATACTTTGTGGAACATTTATACTCTAGAATAGCTGCAGTGTAGATCATAAGGTGGAGAAGTAGCAGATATAACTGGAAAGATACACTGGAAAGGGGCCATTGAGTGATGTCCTGAGAAGGTGAACTTTATTTTGTGGGCAGTAGAAGCCATTGAAGAAGTTTTAGTTTCATATTCGCAGTTTAAAACCTTACTCTGGTGAGAAAGACACTGGAGAAGAACCGGAAATAAGGAAGAACATGAGGAGACTGCTGCAGTTATGGATATTAGACAGATGTGGAAAATAAGGGCCTGAGTCAAAGTTGTAGCAGTGAGAATAAAGAGAATGGGATTCAACAAGACATAATAAGGATGTCAGGTCTCTGTTGTTGAGAATGTGGGAAATAGAGAACATTTTTGGCTTTGGGATAGAGTGGTACTGTTCAGAGAAATAGGACAGGAAGATGGTTGGGTTCAGACACAGAGACAACATGATTATTATCCTTGACTTCAACGAGTTTTGGATGTTTATGGAACATCTAAGAAATGTTCAATAGTTAGCTGGAGATACAAGTCTGGAGCTTAGGGAAGAAGTTGTAACTAGGGATGATTAATTTAGCAGAGGGGGTTGAAAGTCACACAGAATTTGGGGAATTTAACATTTAGCTTTTCACATATTCAATCTCCAATTGTAATGTAAATAGGATAAAAATTCAGTTGAAGTATGAATCTATAGAGCCATCACCAGATTCTTTTGCTTTCCGTAGTCTGTTTTTGTCATAACAAATTTGTTTCTTTTATCAGTGCTATTGAAACTGAGCTTTATAAAACCTTCATCTCTAAAAAAACATTGTCCAAGGGGCAGCTCCAAAGATAGAAAAGTGTACTGGATGAATCCTATTCTGACCTAATATGGCATTTAAAACATGTGTTTGCATTGCTACATGTAATTTTTCAGCGGTTGTAGTTTTATAAGTTCTTTGAATGGGATAAAATACTAGTTAGTTAGTGCTCACAAGTCAACTTCCTCTGAATTGGTTTTCTGGCTTTTATCATATAGGAACAATATTCAATCGCAGAGATGATCCTTCGTGTTGATTCTTGTGTGTGTGAACATTTTGAAGGTCTATAGAATTTAAAGCTTCCTTCTTCCGGTCTATCAGGATGCCGCTAATACTTTATGCCAGCTCCACCTCCCTGTAGTCAACCAACTACTTGGTTAATTGGTAGTTTAAAACCTCACTCTAGATCTTACCTGTTTCTAAGCTATCTGGACACGGTTGTGTCTTCCAGTCTAGACTTCCTCCCAAGGTTTGTCTATAGTGCCTGCTGCCTCCTGGTGGGCTAGTATTGTTGCAGGGTGAACCCTTCATGCTTGACCCAGCCTGAAACATGTAACTGGGTATCATCCATGTATGTCTTAACCAGCAAGTGAATCAGAAGGGTGGCAGGTCTGGAAAGCAGTTGATATGTAGAAAGGCAGAAGAAAATTGTCATCTTTAACCAGATAACACTCTAGGAAAGACCTGAAGGGTAGTTTCAAATAATTAAAACTCTGTGATACGGAAGAAGGAGGCTTTAAATGCTATAGACCTTCTGGAGATAGAACAAAGACCAGTGGTTTAAAGCTAGAGACAGATTCAGGTTTAGCATAAAAAGAACTTTCTAACATTTAGTGAAATTAAATGAAAGGTTACAAACTGCGAAACTTATCCCTCGTTGTATATGTTATACAGAGGATATATGTTTATCTGTGCAGTGACTGAAAACAAGATTTGGGTGTCAGACAGAACTGAATTGAAGCCTTACTCCACTGCTTCCCTAGTGTGTGGCCTCCTAAATTTCATTGTCCACATCTTTTGAAGAGGGATAATGACAGGACCAACTTGACACTTGGGCCAGTCCTGCTGCCTTCACTCCTGAGAGCGCTCCCCAATAAACTTCCTGCACACTAATCTATATCCCAGTGTCTGTTTCCTGGGGAACCCTATTTAAATTATTAGTATTTTCATCTTCATCATCTGATTCTGGCAAATTGTCAGCACCTTCAGGGCACAGAATCAGCCTTATTCATCTTTATATTTCAAGAGCTGTGGTTATTCAATAAATCTTTCCATATCTTACCTTTGTGAGGGCTTCAGAATGAATCTTACCAAACAGCTTTCTTCCCTCCAACTGAGTGGTGGGTAACACATGTCCATAAAATGCCTTTTACCTCTTTTTTTCACCAAATGCTCTTCAGCATAACCTCCATGCTTAAGAACATGGATTCCCAAATACAAAGGTACCTATAGAAACAAAATGCCACTCCCTCTTATATTGTATATTTTTCAATTAATTACTAGTTTAAGTAAAATTAAGCAATTATTATAGTTCACATTAACCTTGTGTTGGCAGAATAGCTTAGTGATTAAAACAAGATTTGGGTGTCAGACAGACCTGAGTCGAAGCCTTACCCCACCACTTCCTTAGTGTGTGGCCTCCCTTAGTTTCATTGTCCATGTCTTTTCAGGAAGGATAATGATAATACCTACCTCTCTGGGCTGTGGGGAGAATCAAAGAAGAAAATGTGTGCAAAACACCAGACATATAGCAAATACTCAAAGCATGTCAGCTATTGTCTGTGATGTTATTTTATTAATATTTCAAGTTCATTTTATTATTCATTCTCTGTAAAGTTGTTTTCATACAGATCAAAATGCTTACTAATTTCCCTTGTAATTTCTTCTTTGACCTATGGGTTATTTAAAAATCTGTTGTTTAATTTGCAAATATTTGTGGATATCCACATTTCCTTCTGTTGTTGATTTCTGATTCCACCCCACTGTAGTCAGAGAACATACTTTGTATGATTTCAATCCTTTTAAATTTATTGACTTATTGTATGGCCTACTTCATTCTTTGTAAATTGATATAAGATATGTGAAATCTAAATATTGCTCCAGGTGCTTCCCTGGTGGCCTAGTGGTTAAGAATCCACCTGCCAATGCAGGGGACATGGGTTCGAGCCCTGGTCCGGGAAGATCCCACATGTCGCCGAGCAACGAAGCCTGTGAGCCACAACTACTGAGCCTGCGCGTCTGGAGCCTGCAACCCACAACTACTGAGCCCGTGTGCCACAACTACTGAAGCCTGCACACCTAGAGCCCATGCTTTGCAACAAGAGAAGACACCACAATGAGAAGCCCGCACACCGCAACAAAGAGTAGCCCCTGCTCGCTGCACCTAGAGAAAGCCTGTGCGCAGCAACGAAGACCCAATGCAGCCAAAAAATTAATTAATTAATTAAATCAAAAATAAGTAAATAAATAAATAACTATTGCTCCAAATCTCCTTTTCTGCATTATTCTCTTAAAAATGGACTTCTAGCCTAATATTACTGCATTTCCTTTAACAAAATTTTGATCTGCATGGTAGTAGTTTTAGAGTGTAATCAGTGAGTTTTTCTCCTTTCCCCCTCTGATCAGAATCATCTGGGTCAGCTCAGCTAGACTGCTGCCAGAGCCATCCTTCCCTGTCTTCACAAGACAGGGCACTGAATCCATTGCCTGGAGCTCATTGTTCTCACACTATAAGCCATGGTCTGAGAACAAATTCTGAAATTCAGTACCATCCGCATGTCCAGCTGGTCCACTTTCTTCCTTTCCAAAGCCATGACCTTATACGGGGATTGGAGACAAACACAGCACCTGTGCCCCAAGTCACTCAGCTCTTCTATTCAGGGCTGCAAATGTCCACAAGAAAGAAAGCAGAGGCTTTTCCTGGCAGTGTGTGTACTACTGCATGATGCAGCAGAAGCTAATCATGGTTCTTGGAAAGTTATGTTAAGAAATAAGAGCTAGTTTGGCATGGATGTATTTGCCTGTTTTGTTTTATTTTATATATTGTAAGATCCAAATTTCCACATGTATTCAATAAAAATGTCACTGCCTCAACAAATTTAAACCAGATGAAAATAAGTATTGAGCATATGGTTATTTAATGTTAGTAAATATCTGTTTCTATATATTTACAGGGGAAGATGGTCTGTTATGTGTACATTTTATATCTGTAACTTTTGTATTGACATATTTGCTTTTCAATGTGGAGTCGATAAAAATAAGTCTAGTGACAAAGAATCAAACACAGTAAATAAGTAAATAAAGGAGACATCATAGAAAATTGGTTCAAATCATTGCCTCTGAATATGGAAAGATCTGCATGCCAATTTACTTCTCTGAGCTTTAATTTTCCTCATCTGTAAAATATAGGTAATAATTGTACCTGCTCACCAGTCAGGGTTTTTGTTGCAAATTTAGGCAAAAAAGCAATATATTTGTAGGAGAGTTCATAAAATGCATGAGAAATATGTAGAATTGAGCTCAGAAATTGGGCTGGAGCCACGTTATGCTGGAGAAGGAACATGACTAAGTCCTCTGGGGGAGTAGTCTGGTCAGGGTG
Organism: Balaenoptera borealis; assembly: GCF_965194805.1. Classification (NCBI taxonomy): domain Eukaryota; kingdom Metazoa; phylum Chordata; class Mammalia; order Artiodactyla; family Balaenopteridae; genus Balaenoptera; species Balaenoptera borealis. Next base: position 31,956,690 of record NC_138876.1, on the reverse strand, counting down.
GCCCTTCAACCCTTTGCATGAGTTCTAGGATGAGTGGCTTTTTTGATCACGCACTCCAAACCTGGAGTTCCAGGCAGGAGAATCCAGATGGCTGAGGCTTGGTTGCATGGTCATGCCGAGATGTGTCAGGGAAAGTAAGTACCTGGTCTATTCAATTCATACAATATCCTCATGCATAGATAATGGGCAGCCAAACAAATGAACAAACAGGCAACCAAATAATGGGCAAATAGACCACACAGAATTTTTGTGGGTATTAATTACTATAATATATTGCAAAGTGCTTAACACAGTACCTGGTACATATTGGGTATTAGTTCTAATTGTTCTTTCTCTCTCTTGTTTTCTCTGAGAAGCAAAACCACCAGGAGTCATATATAATAAGGTTCCATACATTCAATAGAGAGGAAAGAAAACTACAAAGCCCCAAAACAACTGCACCTGTATTTTGTTAAAAAAACCCCCAACTATCTGAGTACACTTACACTGGGTATAATTGCTGCACTGAGAATATGTTTCCTTAAATAAGCGTTTAGTAATATAAAAGTTAAATTATCCAAGGATAATAAAGGTGTTTGACATTCTTAAGCAGGTAAAGAAAACACGTTTTCTCCCTCACTGACTTTTTTGGTTTATTTAAACTAGAACCTGAGTGCTTAAGAACAGGAATAATAGAAACATCTGAGAGATTTGTGTTAAGACAGTGGATCCCACCTTCCCTTTTTTTTGCTATAAGGTGACTGGTTTGGGATACATTGTCTAGAAATTGCAGTGTTTCTTGGGGCAAGGTACATTCTTCAAGATTTGAAATGATGGGACTTCCCTGGTGGACCAGTGGTTAAGGCTCCACATTTCCAATGCAGAGGGCACGGGTTCGATCCCTGGTCGGGGAACTAAGATCCCACGTGCCACATGGTGCAGCCAAATAAAAAATAAATAAATAAATAAAAAATTTTAATGTCCAAATCAATGGCTTAAAACAAACGAACAAACAAAAACAAAACAACAACAAAAAGATTTGAATGTTATCCTAATAAAATATCTGTACAAAATATGCATCACAACATGGTTGACAATAGTAAAAATGGAAAGAATGTAAATGACCATCAACTGAACTTGTTTTCCACTAGAACAATGGAATACCATGCAACCAAAGTATCAGTTTTGCTCTATTTCCAAAAAATATTGCTCCTTCTAAGATTACCAATGTCCTCCATATTTATTATGTCCAAAGGCTAATTTTTTTTTTAGTACTTATCCTACTGTGGAAAGTCAGTGCCCTGGGTAACAGATTCTAAAATAAAGATTGCATGGAAGGAGGTCAATAAGGAGGATCAACAGCGGTGGAGGAGTGAAGGAAGCCAGACTGGGCAGAGGTAGAAGTTAGACTGTGATGCATTTGTGTTAACAAAGGCATCAGCCAGTCCTAAAGGGGAGCTCTGGAACTGACATGGCACTTCAGCATTGTCCTGGATTGGGTGAGAGGGGGCCTTTTTCCCCCCTGTTGTCCAGTCATCAAATGCTGGCCACCCTGGGAATAGAGTTCTTAGGTAAAGTGGTTCTCTCACAGTTGAAGGCAATTCTCAGGGAGGGGTCAGCTGAGAGCTGTTTGCTGCCCAAACTCTTAGAAGCTGGAGGAATGAGGGGTTCAGTCCTGGAAGGGGGATCTGGTGACTACTACCAGATCCTACCAAGTCATCTACTACCCCTAATTTGCTTGTTATGATCATGATTGGTCACTCCTTATTTGAAATACTCTTTCCTGGTTTCTGGGTTGCCACACCGTCTTTTTTTTTTTTTAACTTCTTTTTTTTTTTTATTTTATAAATTTACCTGTTTTTTGTTCTAATTTTTAATGAGCAGACATTACTCTTTTTTAAAAAAATTTATTGCATTTTAAAAATTTATTTATTTTATATATTTATTTTTTTGGCTGTGTTCGGTCTTCGTTTCTGTGCGAGGGCTTTCTCTAGTTGCGGCAAGTGGGGGCCACTCTTCATCTCAGTGTGTGGGCCTCTCACTATCGCGGCCTCTCTTGTTGTGGAGCACAGGCTCCAGACGTGCAGGCTCACTAGTTGTGGCACACGGGCTTAGTTGCTCCGCGGCATGTGGGATCTTCCCAGACCAGGGCTCGAACCCGTGTCCCCTGCATTGGCAGGCAGATTCTCAACCACTGCACCACCAGCGAAGCCCTTAACTTCTTTATTGGAGTATAACTGCTTTACAACGTTGTCTTAGTTTCTGCTGTATAACAAAGTGAATCAGCTATATGTATACATATATCCCCATATCCCCTCCCTCTTGTGTCTCCCTCCCACCCTCCCTATCCCACCCCTCTAGGTGGTCACAAAGCACCGAGCTGATCTCCCTGTGCTATGTGGCTGCTTCCCACTAGCTATCTATTTTACATTTGGTAGTGTATATATGTCCATGCCACTCTCTCACTTCGTCTCAGCTTACCCTTCCCTCTCTCCGTGTCCTCAAGTACATTCTCTACATCTGTGTCTTTATTCCTATCCTGCCCCTAGGTTCTTCAGAACTATTTTTTTTTTTTTTTAGATTCCATATATATATGTTAGCATACGGTATTATTTGTTTTTCCCTTTCTGACTTACTTCACTCTGTATGACAGATTCTAGGTCCATCCACCTCACCACAAATAATTCAATTGCCTTTCTTCTTATGGCTGAGTAATATCCCATTGTATACATGTGCCACATCTTCTTTATCCATTCATCTGTTGAGGAACACTTAGGTTGTTCCCATGTCCTGGCTATTGAAAATAATGCTGCAATGAACATTGTGGTACATGACTCTTTTTGAATTATGGTTTTCTCAGGGTATATGCCAAGTAGTGGGATTGCTGGGTCCTATGGTAGTTCTATTTTGAGTTTTTTAAGGAACCCCCATACGGTTTTCCATAGTGGCTGTATCAATTTACATTCCCACCAACAGTGCAAGAGGGTTCCCTCTATTCTACACCCTCTCCAGCATTGTTTGTCGATTTTTTGATGATGGCCATTCTGACTGGTGTGAAGTGATACCTCATTGTAGTTTTGATTTGCATTTCTCTAATGATTAATGATGTTGAGCATCCTTTCACGTGTTTGTTGGCAATCTGTATATCTTCTCTGGAGAAATGTCTATTTAGGTCTTCTGCCCATTTTTGGATTGGGTTGTTTGTTTTCTTGATATTGAGTTGCATGAGCTGTCTGTATATTTTGGAGATTAATCCTTTGTCAGTTGCTTCATTTGCAAATATTTTCTCCCATTCTGAGAGTTGTCTTTTCATCTTGTTTATGTTTTCCTTTGCTGTGCAAAAGCTTTTAAGTTTCATTAGGTCCCATTTGTTTATTTTTGCTTTTATTTCCATTTCTCTAGGAGGTGGGTCAAAAAGGATCTGGCTGTGATTTACGTCATAAGTTGTTCTGCCTATGTTTTCCTCTAAGGGTTTTAGAGTGTCTGGCCTTACATTTAGGTCTTTAATCCATTTTGAGTTTATTTTTGTGTACGGTGTTAGGGAGTGTTCTAACTTCATTGTTTTACATGTAGCTGTCCAGTTTTCCCAGCACCACTTATTGAAGAGGCTGTCTTTTCTCCATTGTATATTCTTGCCTCCTTTATCAAAGATAAAGTGACCACATGTGCATGGGTTTATCTCCGGGCTCTCTATCCTGTTCCATTGATCTATACTTCTGTTTTTGTGCCAGTACCGTACTGTCTTGATTACTGCAGCTTTGTATAGTCTGAAGTCCAGGAGCCTGATTCCTCCAGCTCCATTTTTCTTTCTCAAGATTGCTTTGGCTCTTTGGGGTCTTTTGTGTTTCCATAGAAACTGTGCAATGTTTTGTTCTAGTTCTGTGAAAAATGCCATTGGTAGTTTGATAGGGATTGCATTGAATCTGAAGGTTGCTTTGGGTAGTAGAGTCATTTTCACAACGTTGATTCTTCCAATCTAAGAACATGGTAAATCTCTCCATCTGTGTGTATAATCTTTAATTTCTTTCATCAGTGTCTTATAGTTTTCTGCATACCAGTCTTCTGTCTCCTTAGGTAGGTTTATTCCTAGATATTTTATTCTTTTTGTTGCAATGGTAAATGGGAGGGTTTCCTTAATTTCTCTTTCAGATTTTTCATCATTAGTGTATAGGAATGCAAGAGATTTCTGTGCATTAATTTTGTTTCCTGCTACTTTACAAAATTCATTGATTAGCTCTAGTAGTTTTCTGGTAGCATCTCTAGGATTCTCTATGTATAGCATTATGTCATCAGCAGTGACAGTTTTACTTCTTCTTTTCTGATTTGGATAACTTTTATTTCTTTTTCTTCTCTGAATTTTGTGGCTAAAACTTCCAAAACTATGTTGAATAATAGTGGTGAGAGTGGGCAACCTTATCTTTTTCCTGATCTTAGTGGAAATGGTTTCAATTTATCACCATTGAGAAGGATGTTGGCTGTGGGTTTGTCATATATGGCCTTTATTATGTTGAGGAAAGTTCCCTCTATGCCTACTTTCTGGAGGGTTTTTAACATAAATGGGTGTTGAATTTTGTCAAAAGCTTTCTTTGTATCTATTGAGATGATCATATGGTTTTTCTCCTTCAATTTGTTAATATTGTTTATCACATTGATTGATTTGCATATATCAAAGAATCCTTGCATTCCTGGAATAAACCCCACTTAATCACGGTGTATGATAGTTTTAATGTGCAGTTGGATTCTGTTTGCGAGTATTTTGTTGCAGATTTTTGCATCTATGTTCATCAGTAATATTGGCCTGTAGTTTTCTTTTTTTGTGACATCTTTGTCTGGTTTTGGTATCAGGGTGATGGTAGCCTCATAGAATGAGTTTGGGAGTGTTCCTCCGTCTGCTATATTTTAGAATAGTTTGAGAAGGATAGGTATTAGATCTTCTCTAAATGTTTCAAGGAATTCGCCTGTGAAGCCATCTGGTCCTGGGCTTTTGTTTGTTGGAAGATTTTTAATCACAGTTTCAATTTCAGTGCTTGTGATTGGTCTGTTTATATTTTCTATTTCTTCCTGGTTCAGTCTCAGAAGGTTGTGCTTTTCTAAGAATTTGTCCATTTCTTCCAGGTTGTCCAATTTATTGGCATATAGTTGCTTGTAGTAATCTCTCATGATCCTTTATATTTCTGCAGTGTCAGTTGTTACTTCTCCTTTTTCAATTCTAATTCTGTCGATTTGAGTCTTCTCCCTTTTTTTTCTTGTTGAGTCTGGCTAATGGTTTATCAACTTTGTTTATCTTCTCAAAGAACCAGCTTTTAGTTTTATTGATCTTTGCTATTGTTTCCTTCATTTCTTTTTCATTTATTTCTGATCTGATCTTTATGATTTCTTTCCTTTTGCTAACTTTGGGGGTATTGTTCTTCTTTCTCTAATTGCTTGAGGTGTAAGATTAGGTTGTTTATTTGAGATGTTTCTTGTGTCTTGAGGTAGGATTGTACTGCTATAAACTTCCCTCTTAGAACTGCTTTTTCTGCATCCCACAGGTTTTGGGCCATCATGTTTTCATTGTCATTTGTTTCTAGGTATTTTTTGATTTCCTCTTTGATTTCTTCAGTGATCTCTTAGTTATTTAGTAGTGTACTGTTTAGCCTCCATGTGTTTGTATTTTCTACAGATTTTTTTCCCCTATAATTGATATCTTGTCTCATAGTGTTGTGGTTGGAAAAGATACTTGATATGATTTCAATTTTATTAAATTTACCAAGGCTTGATTTGTGACCCAAGATATGATCTATCCTGGGGAATGTTCCATGAGCACTTGAGAAGGAAGTGTATTCTGTTGTTTTTGGATGGAATGTCCTATAAATATCAATTAAATCCATCCTGTTTAATGTGTCATTTAAAGCTTGTGTTTCCTTATTTATTTTCATTTTGGTTGATCTGTCCATTGGTGAATGTAGGGTGTTAAAAGTCCCCTACTATGATTGTTTTACTGTCAATTTCCCCTTTTATGACTGTTAGCATTTGCGTTATGTATTGAGGTGCCCCTATGTTGGGTGCATAAATATTTACAATTGTTATATCTTCTTCTTGGATTGATCCCTTGATCATTAGGTAGTGTCCTTCTTTGTCTCTTGTAATAGTCTTTATTTTGAAGTCTATTTTGTGTGATATGAGAATTGTTACTCCAACTTTCTTTTGATTTCCATTTGCATGGAATATCTTTTTCCATCCCCTCACTTTCAGTCTGTATGTGTCCCTAGGTCTGAAGTGGGTCTCTTGTAGACAGCATATATATGGGTCTTGGTTTTGTACTCATTCAGCCAGTCTATATCTTTTGGTTGGAGCATTTAATCCATTTACATTAAAGGTAATTATTGATATGTATGTTCCTCTTACCATTTTCTTAATTGTTTTGGCTTTGTTATTGTAGGTGTTTTCCTTCTCTTGTGTTTCCTGCCTAGAGAGGTTCCTGGAGCATTTGTTGTAAAGCTGCTTTGGTGGGGCTGCATTCTCTTAGCTTTTGCTTTTCGGTAAAAGTTTTAATTTCGCTGTCAAATCTCAGTGAGAGGGCTTCCCTGGTGGCACAGTGGTTAACAATCTGCCTGCCAATGTAGGGTATATGGGTGCGAGCCCTGGTCTTGGAAGATTCCACATGCCGCAGAGCAACTAAGCCTGTTCACCACAACTACTGAGCCTGTGCTCTAGAGCCTGTGAGCCACAACTACTGAGCCCGCACGCCAGAGCCCATGTTCCCCAAGAAGAGAAGCCACCGCAATGAGAAGCCTGTGCACCACAACGAAGAGTAGCCCCCGCTCAGTGTCCAGAGAAAGCCAGCTCACAGCAATGAAGACCCTATGCAGCCACAAAAAAAAAAAAAAAAAAAAAAAAAAAAAATCTGAATGAGATCCTTGCTGCATAGAGTAATCTTTTGTGTAGGTTTTCCCCTGTCATCACTTTAAATATGTCCTGCCACTCCCTTCTGGCTTGCAGAGTTTCTGCTGAAAGAGCTGCTGTTAACCTTATGGGCATTCCCTTGTATATTATTTGTTGCTCTTCCCTTGCTGCTTTCAACATTTTTTCTTTGTATTTAATTTTTGATAGTTTGATTAATATGTGTCTTGGCGTGTTTCTCCTTGGATTTATCCTGTATGGGACTCTCTGTGCTTCCTGGACTTGATTGAATATTTCCTTTCCCATATTAGGGAAGTTTTCAACTATAATCTCTTCAAATATTTTCTCATTCCCTTTCTTTTTCCTTTCTTCTTCTGGGACCCCTATAATTCGAATGTTGGTGTGTTTAATGTTGTCCCAGAGGTCTCTGAGACTGTCCTCAATTCTTTTCATTCTTTTTTCTTTATTCTGCTCTGTGGTAGTTATTTACACTATTTTATCTTCCAGGTCACTTATCCGTTCTTCTGCCTCAGTTTTTCTGCTACTGATTCATTCTAGAGAATTTTAAATTTCATTTATTGTGTTGTTCATGATTGTTTATTGCTCTTTAGTTCTTTTAGGTCCTTGTTAAACGTTTCTTGTATTTTCTCCGTTCTATTTCCAAGATTTTGGATCATCTTTACTATCATTTCTCTGAATTCTTTTTCAGGTAGCCTGCTTATTTCTTCTTTTGTTTGGTCTGGTGAGTTTTTACCTCTCTCCTTCATCTGCTGTGTATTTCTCTGTCTTCTCATTTTGCTTAACCTACTGCATTTGGGGTCTCCTTTTCACAGGCTGCGGGTTCATAGTTCCCATTGTTTTTAGTGTCTTCCCTCAGTGTGTAAGGTTGGTTCAGTAGGTTGTGTAGGCTTCCTGGTGGAGGAGACTAGTGCCTGTGTTCTGGTGGATGAGGATGGATCTTGTCTTTCTGGTGGCCAGGACAGTGCTGGTGGTGTGTTTTGGGGTGTCTGTGACCTTATTATGATTTTAGGCAGCTTCTCTGCTAATGGTGGCATTGTGTTCCTGTCTTTCTAGTTGTTTGGCATGGGGTGTCCACCACTGTATCTTGCTGCTCATTGAGTGGAGCTGGGTCTTAGCCTTGTGATGGTGATCTCTGGGAGAGCTTTCTCTGTTTGATATCATTTGGGACCGGGAAGTCTCTGGTGGACCAATGTCCTGAACTTGGCTCTCCTACCTCAGAGGCTCAGGCCTGACACCTGGCCTTACCACCAAGACCCTCTCAGCCACATGGCTCAGAAGAAAAAGGAGGAAAAAAAGAAAGAAAGAAAGCAAAATAAAATAAAGTTATTAAAATAAAAAAATATTATTAAAAATAAAAAAGTAATAAAAAAAGGAAAGAAAGAAAGAAGAGAGCAACCAAATGAAAAAACAAATCCACCAATGATAATAAGCACTAAAAACTATACTAAAAAATAAATAAATAAAACGGACAGACAGAACCCTAGGACAAATGGTAAAAGGAAAGTTATACAGACAAAATCACACAAAGAGGCATACACATACACACTCACAAAAATAGAAAAAGGAAAACAATATATATATTTTAAAAAAGGTGAAGAGAGCAACCAAATCAATAAACAAATCTACCAGTGATAATAAGCTCTAAATACTAAACTAAGGTAAACATAAAACCAGAAACAAATTAGTTGCAGAAAGCAAACCCCAAATCCACAGTTGCTCCCCAAATCCACCACCTCAATTTTGGGATGATTTGTTGTCTATTCAGGTATTCCACCGATGCAGGGTACATGAAGTTGATTGTGGAGATTTAATCTGCTGCTCTTGATGCTGTTGGGAGAGATTACCCTTTCTCTTCTTTGTTCACACAGCTCCTGGGGTTCAGCTTTGGATTTGGCCCTGCCTCTGTGTGTAGGTCACCTGAGGGCATCTGTTCTTCACTCAGACAGGATGGGGTTAAAGTAGCAGCTGATTAGGGGGCTCTGGCTCACTCAGGCCGGGGGTACAGAGGGGTACAGAATGTGGGGCGAGCCTGCAGTGGCAGAGGCCAGTGCGATGTTGCAACAGCCTCAGGTGTGCCATGTCTTCTCTCAGGGAAGTTGTCCCTGGATCACGGAGCCGTGGCAGTGGTGGGCTACACAGGCTCCCGGGAGGGGTGGTGTGGCTAGTGACCTGTGCTGGCACACAGGTTTCTTGGTGGCGGCAGCAGCAGCCTTAGCATTTCATGCTCGTCTCTGGTGTCCAGGCTGATAGCCGCAGCTCGCACCCGTCTCTGGATCTCGTTTAGGCGGTGCTCTGAATCCCTCTCCTTGTGCACCCGGAAACAATGTTCTCTTCTCTCTTAGGCAGGTGCAGACTTTTTCCCGGACTCCTTCCCAGCTAGCTGTGGCACACTAGCCCCCTTGAGGCTGTGTTCACGCAGCCAACCCCAGTCCTCTCCCTGGGATCTGACCTCTGAAGCTGGCGTCTCAGCTCCCAGCCCCCACCCGCCCCAGTGGGTGAGCAGACAAGCCTCTGTGGCTGGTGAGTGCTGGTCGGCACTGATCCTCTGTGCGGGAATCTCTCCATTTTGCCCACTGCACCCTGTTGCTGCGCTCTCCTCCATGGCTCTGAAGCTTCCCCCCCCCCCACCCCACCCCCGTCTCCACCAGTGAAGGGGCTTCCTAGTGTGTGGAAACTTTTCCTCCTTCACAGCTCCCTCCCAGAGGGGCAGGTCCCATCCCTGCTTTTCTGTCTCTTGTTTTTTCTTTTGCCCTACCCAGGTATGTTGGGAGTTTCTTGCCTTTTGGGAAGTCTGAGGTCTTCTGCCAGCGTTCAGTAGGTGTTCTGTAGGAGTTGTTCCACATGTAGATGTATTTTTGATATAATTGTGGGGAGGAAGGTGATCTCTACGTCTTGCTCCTCCTCCATCTTGAAGGTCCCCCCGCCACACCTTTTTTGTTTTTCTTTCTTCCGTCCTCTCTGAGGGTCTTCCTTCTAGACTTGAATTTCATAGAGATTTCCCTGGACCTTTATTTCTCCTTACTCAACATGAGCGAATTCTACCTCATGCCTTCAAATATTATCTGATGACTTCTAAATGTATAATTGTAACTCATTTGTCTCAACTACTGGGCATATGATGTCTCACAGGCATATCAACATTTTATTAAACTGAACCCATATCTTTAGTATTGATCTTTACCCTATGTTCTCTTAGTTGTTTATGCTAGAATCCAGGAAGTCAACCTTAGCTTCTTCCTCTGCATTATACCTTCATTCAAAAATGACCTAATTTTTGCAAATTTGTCCAACAAAATTCACCTCATAATTATGTTGTTATTTTTTTTCTATTTTATCTTTTATCTGAACTGCTGCAGTAGCCGCTTCACTGCCCTCCTAGTATACATCTTTGTTTCTGTCAGATCATTCTTTATACAGTAGCTAGAATGATCATTCAAGAATGCAGAATATTATTATGTCACTCACCTATTTCAAACCCTGGACCAACTCCCCTGTGCGTGAAAATTATTACTGTGACCAAAAAAGTCTTTTGTGGATACTCTGGATTTTTGTGTGTTTCTCAAATATGGTTTTCATATGCTGTTCCCACTGCCTGGAATACACTACTCCCAGATTTTCTTATCACCTGACAATTATTCTTTAACTTTCAGCGTATAATCAATATATTACTTTTTCAGGGAAACTTCTTCAAACTTCCCTGGCTAAATTAGCTTTCCCTGCTAAAGGCATTTACCCTTTCTCTCTCAGGTGCTTTATTAGGATCTTAAATAAAGTATAAATTTTATTTCCTCTCTCCCACATTAGACTATTAATTTCATGAGAAATAAGACTATGATTTTTGGTCTACCACTAGGCTGTCAATGTCTAGAAAGTATCTCAAACATAGCAGTCCTTCAATATATTTCAGTTGAACATTTTATCAAATATACACACCTACATATATATTACACATCCATACCCATATTGTCTTAGTCTGTTCAGGCTGCTACAACAAAAATACCATAGATTAGGTGGCTTAACTAACAAACATTTATGGTTATGGAGGCTGGAAATTTCAAGATAAAAGTGCCAGGAGATTTGAGTCTGGGGACAACTAATTTTTTGCATGTTTGTGCTCATTTCTTTTAGGTTTTAGGAAAGACCATATTTAGGTATGATTCCAAGTCTATTTCCTGATGTTTCTGAAAATCAATACATTTGAACAATAATTCAGAATCATGGATTTTGTAATTTTCCCAGGAATCCTGGGTACCACCAAGCATGTAGTAGATGCTCAGTAGGTGCCTATTGATCAAGTAAGTGACAGAGTAAAGATAATTGTAAGCCAAGTGTGATGGTTAATTTTATGAGTCAACTTGGCTAGGCCACGATACCAAGATATTTGGTCAGAAACCAGTCTAGATGTAGCTGTGAAGGATTTTTTTTTTTTAAAGAAATTAACATTTAAGTAAAGCAGATTGCAGATTACTCTCCATAATGTGGGCAGGCCTCATCCTTAGAAAAAAGACTGAGGTCCCCTGAGTAAGGGGGAGATTCTGCCTCTAGACCACCTTTGGGTCTGAGCTGCAATATCACCTCTTCCCTGGTGTCCAGTCTGCCAGTCTGCCCTGTATATTTCAGGCTTGCCAGCTCTAAAAATTGCATGAGCCAATCCCTTAAAATAAATCTCTCTCTGTATATTTACATATCCTATCAGTTCTGTTTCTCTGGAGAACACTGACTAATATGCCATGTGGTCCCTATTTTGTGATCTGGAACTTGAGTATATGAATTACTGATATAAGTTTGAATTTGAGATGCCCTTTCATTTCATCTCACCACCACTTATACTAAATTATGTTCCAAAGTGTGATTTTTTCCCCTTACATTAACATATCAACTCTCTACTTCAGTGGAATTTGGTTAAACAGGTGAATTAAATGAAAAAAGTGTGACTAAATCTTACTTTCCAGAACGCAAAATAAATTACCCTCCTAATTGGAAAACTTAAATGAAAATCTTAAAAGTTCCAGGCTCTGGGATAAGTGTTTACAGTCACCATATGACCAAGGGCAGCTAGGGAGTGTCTAATGATCTATTTTATATTCTCTGAGGCTGAATCTGCCATGGAAAGCACGAGGCTAACAGGAGACCTTCCTTGTAAATGGGCAGGAATTCCGACGTAATGAACTGTGCTCCCAGTGTGGGCACCATAAACTTCGTAATGAATAACACTCTTTGAACGCCTGGACAAGAAAGATGTCTCACTCCAGGAGGGATGTTTTCCTTTCTGTAACCAAACTGAGCTTAGCTGATATTTGAAGCCTGACTTCACACTCTTTGGAGCTCCTCTTTGATCCAATACAGTTTAGTCAAATTGACTCTGATATGTTTGCAGATTGGAGTGGGGGTTAGGAAAATGTGGGAGTGGGAGTGTGAACCCATATGTTTCTCTTCAGCTGGAAATTTGCCAACATTTTTCTCTAAGGAAATAAGATTCCCTTTCCAGTTTTGACTGATCGATGGTAAGAAGAGATTTGGATATAGCTTTTGGCTCCACATGGATTGGGGAGAGTCCCAAAGAAGAGCCACAAAGGTGGGTTATGGTTTGACAAGTGAAATGTAGACGGGGAGACGAAAGAAACGTCAGCCTGGAGGAGAGAACATAGCAAACAATTGACTAATGGTCCTCAAGTATGGAAGAAGAGGGTTGATTACTTCTCCAGACATACAAAGGATAAAATGAGAAAAGCACGAAGCTGTAGCTTGTTATGTTAATGCTGAACCTGCAAAGAAAATTCATGTCAGTTTATTGAATTAAAAAATAATTATCGGGCTTCCCTGGTGGCGCAGTGGTTGAGAATCCGCCTGCCAATGCAGGGGACACAGGTTCGAGCCCTGGTCTGGGAAGATCCCACATGCCACGGAGCAACTGGGCCCATGAGCCACAACTACTGAGCCTGCGCGTCTGGAGCCCGTGCTCCGCAACAACGGAGGCTGGGACAGTGAGAGGCCCGCGCACCGCGATGAAGAGTGGCCCCCGCTCGCCGCAACTGGAGAAAGCCCTCGCACAGAAACGAAGACCCAACACAGCCAAAAATAAAAAAAAAAAAAGAAATATAAATAAATTAAAAATAATAATAATAATTATCAATGGAAATCATGAAATGGTTTCCAGGGTCTTGATAATGTAGCAGTTGTCCACCTTTCTTTCCTCTTTTAGATGTTTTAGAAGTCTTATATTAAAGAAATGTAAACTTTTTACTCTATGAATATTTGTTGTTTGTGGTTTACATTATTATTCAGCAATCATTTACCCCTCTCCCACCATCTACGCCCCACAGCTCCATGGGAAGAGTTTGCCCACACATTGATTTTGGGCTTGGCTCTTCACTGCTTTGGAGAATAAAATGTTGGTAAAAATAAAAGGTACTAGTTCTGAGTCTAGGCTTTAACAGACATCACATATTTCCACTTACCCATCTGGCAGCTTCTGACCTTCACATGAGAAAAACATGCCCTAGGTAGCTGTGCCTCTGTAACCTGGACCCAAACTGAGAGAGTATACAGACCCAACTGAGCCCCAGTCTGAAGCACAGGTGTCCTAGGTACACTGTAGGCCCATGGGTGAGACATCAAGGCTCACTGTGTGTGCCACTGAAATTTTGGAGTTGTTTGAATGGGTCCAGTGCTTATTCATTCAGTAAGCCTTTTTTTTTTTAACATCTTTATTGGAGTATAAATGCTTTACATTGTTGTGTTAGTTTCTGCTGTATAACAAAGTGAATCAGCTATACCTATACTTTTATCAACATATCCCCTCCCACTTGCATCTCCTTCTCATACTCCCTATCCCACCCCTCTACGTGGTCACAAAGCTCCGAGCTGATCTCCCTGTGCTATGCAGCTGCTTCCCACTACCTATCTATTTTACATTTGGTAGAGTATATATGTCCATGCCACTCTTTCACTTTGTCCCAGCCTACCCTTCCCCCTCCACGTGTCCTTAAGTCCATTCTCTACGTCTGCATCTTTATTCCTGTCCTGCCCCTAACTTCTTCAGAACCATTTTTTTTTTTTATTACATATCTTTGTGTTAGCATACGGTATTTGTTTTTCTCTTTCTGACTTACTTCACTCTGTATAACAGAATCTAGGTCCATCCATCTCACTACAAATAACTCAATTTCGTTTCTTTTTATGGCTGAGTAATATTCCATTGTATATATGTGCCACATCTTCTTTAACCATTCATCTGTAGATGGACACCTAGGTTGCTTCCATGTCCTGGCTATTGTAAATAGTGCTGCAATGAACATTGTGGTACATGACTCTTTTTGAGTTATGGTTTTCTCAGGGTATATGCCCAGTAGTGGGATTGCTGGGTCATATGGTAGTTCTACTTTGAGTTTTTTAAGGAACCTCCATACTGCTCTCCATAGTGGCTGTAGCAATTTACATTCCCACCAGCAGTGTAGGAGGGTTTCCGTTTCTCCACACTCTCCAGCATTTATTGTTTGTAGATATTTTGATGATGGCCATTCTGACCGGTGTGAGGCGATATCTCATTGCAGTTTTGATTTGCATTTCTCTAATGATTAGCGATGTTGAGCATCCTTTCGTGTGTTTGTTGGCAATCTGTATATCTTCTTTGGAGAAATGTCTATTTAGGTCTTCTGCTCATTTTTGGATTGGATTGTTTGTTTTTTTGATATTGAACTGCATGAACTGCTTATATATTTTGGAGATTAATCCTTTGTCAGTTGCTTCATTTGCAAATATTTTCACTCAGTCTGAGAGTTGTCTTTTCATCTTCTTTATGGTTTCCTTTGCTGTGCAAAAGCTTTTAAGTTTCATTAGGTCCCATTTATTTTTGTTTTTATTTCCATTTCTCTAGGAGGTGGATCAAAAAGGATCTTGCTGTGATTTATGTCATAGAGTGTTCTGCCTGTGTTTTCCTCTAAGATTTTTATAGTGTCTGGCCTTACATTTAGGTCTTTAATCCATTTTGAGTTTATTTTTGTGTATGGTGTTAGGGAGTGTTCTAATTTCATTCTTTTACATGTAGCTGTCCAGTTTTCCCAGACCACTTATTGAAGAGGCTGTCTTATCTCCATTGTATATTCTTGCCTCCTTTATCAAAAATAAGGTGACCATATGTGCATGGGTTTATCTCTGGGCTTTCTATCCTGTTCCATTGATCCATATTTCTATATTTGTGCCAGTACCATATTTTCTTCATTACTGTAGCTTTGTAGTATAGTCTGAAGTCAGGGGGCCTGATTCCTCCAGCTCCGTTTTTCTTTCTCAAGATTGCTTTTGCTATTCGGGGTCTTTTGTGTTTCCATACAAATTGTGCAATGTTTTGTTCTAGTTTTGTGAAAAATGCCACTGGTAGTTTGATAGGGTTTACATTGAATCTGTAGATTGCTTTGGGTAGTATAGTCATTTTCACAATGTTGATTCTTCCAAGCTAAGAACATGGTATATCTCTCCATCTGTTTGTATAATCTTTAATTTCTTTCATCAGTGTCTTATAGTTATCTGCATACAGGTCTTCTGTCTCCTTAGGTAGGTTTATTCCTAGGTATTTTATTCTTTTTGTTGCAGTGGTAAATGGGAGTGCTTCCTTAATTTCTCTTTCAGATTTTTCGTCATTAGTGTATAGGAATGCAAGAGATTTCCGTGCATTAATTTTGTTTCCTGCTACTTTACCAAATTCATTGATTAGCTCTAGTAGTTTTCTGGTAACATCTTTAGGATTCTCTATGTATAGCATCATGTCATCTGCAAACAGTGACAGTTCTACTTCTTCTTTTCTGAATTGGGGTCCTTTAATTTCTTTTTCTCCTCTGATTGCTGTGGCTAAAACTTCCAAAACTATGTTGAAGAATAGTGGTGAGAGTGGACAACCTTGTCTTACTCCTGATCTTAGTGGAAATGGTTTCAATTTTCACCATTGAGAAGGATGTTGGCTGTGGGTTTGTCATATATGGCCTTTATTATGTTGAGGTAAATTTCCCTCTATGTGTACTTTATGGAGGGTTTTTATCATAAATGGGTGCTGAACTTTGTCAAAAGCTTATTCTGCATCTATTGAGTAGATCATATGGTTTTTCTCCTTCAATTTGTTAATATGGTATATCACATTGATTGATATGTGTATATTGAAGAATCCTTGCATTCCTGGGATAAACCCCACTTGATCATGGTGTATGATCCTTTTAATGTGCTATTGGATTCTGTTTGCTAGTATTTTGTTGAGGATTTTTGCATCTATGTTCATCAGTGATATTGGTCTGTAGTTTTCTTTCTTTGTGACATCTTTGTCTGGTTTTAGTATCAGGGTGATGGTGGCCTCACAGAATGAGTTTGGGAGTACTCCTCCGTCTGCTATATTTTGGAAGAGTTTGAGAAGGCTAGGTGTTAGTTCTTCTCTAAATGTTTCATAGAATTGGCCTGTGAAGCTATCTGGTCCTGGGCTTTTGTTTGTTGGAAGATTTTTAATCACAGTTTCAATTTCAGTGCTTGTGATTGGCCTGTTTATATTTTCTACTTCTTCCTGGTTCAGTCTCAGAAGGTTGTACTTTTCTAAGAATTTGTCCCTTTCTTCCAGGTTGTCCAATTTATTGGCATATAGTTGCTTGTAGTAATCTCTCATGATCCTTTGTATTTCTGCAGTGTCAGTTGTTATTTCTCCTTTTTCAATTCTAATTCAGTCGATTTGAGTCTTCTCCCTTTTTTTTCTTGTTGAGTCTGGCTAATGGTTTATCAATTTTGTTTATCTTCTCAAAGAACCAGCTTTTAGTTTTATTGATCTTTGCTATTGTTTCCTTCATTTCTTTTTCATTTATTTCTGATCTGATCTTTATGATTTCTTTCCTTCTGGTAATTTTGGGTTTTTTTTTGTTGTTGTTCTTCTGTCTCTAATTGCTTGAGGTGTAAGGTTAGGTTGTTTATTTGAGATATTTCTTGTGTCTTTAGGTAGGATTGTATTGCTATAAACTTCCCTCTTAGAACTGCTTTTGCTGCGTCCCATAGGTTTTGGGTCGTCGTGTTTTCATTGTCATTTGTTTCTAGGTATGTTTTGATTTCCTCTTTTATTTCTTCAGTGATGTCTTGGTTATTTAGTTATGTATTGTTTAGCCTCCATGTGTTTGTGTTTTTTACAGATTTTTTCCTGTAATTGATATCTAATCTCACAGCGTGTGGTCGGAAACGGTACTTGATACAATTTCAATTTTCTTAAATTTTCCAAGGCTTGATTTGTGACCCAAGATGTCATCTATCCTGGAAAATGTTCCATGAGCACTTGAGAAGGAAGTGTATTTTGTTGTTTTTGGATGGAATGTCCTATAAATATCAATCAAATCCATCATGTTTAATGCGTCGTTTAAAGCTTGTGTTTCCTTATTTATTTTCATTTTGGTTTATTTGTCCATTGTTGAAAGTGGGGTGTTAAAAGTCCCCTACTGTTATTGTGTTACTGTCAATTTCCCCTTTTATGGCTGTTAGCATTTGCCTTATGTATTAAGGTGCTCCTATGTTGGGTGCATAAATATTTACAATTGTTATATCTTCTTCTTGGATTGATCCCTTGATCATTAGGTAGTGTCCTTCTTTGTCTCTTGTAATAGTCTTTATTTTAAAGTCTATTTTGTCTGATATGAGAATTGTTACTCCAACTTTCTTTTGATTTCCATTTGTATGGAATATCTTTTTCCACCCCCTCACTTTCAGTCTGTATGTGTCCCTAGGTCTGAAGTGGGATTCTTGTAGACAGCATATATGTGAGTCTTGTTTTTGTATCCATTCAGCCAGTCTATGTCTTTTGGCTGGAGCACTTAATCCATTTACATTTAAGGTAGTTATCGATATGTATGTTCCTATTATCATTTTCTTAATTGTTTTGGGTTTGTTATTGTAGGTGTTTTCCTTCTCTTGTGTTTCCTGCCTAGAGAAGTCCCTTTAGCATTTGTTCTAAAGCTGCTTTGGTGGGGCTGTATTCTCTTAGCTTTTGCTTGTATGTAAAGGTTTTAATTTCTCTGTCGAATCTGAATGAGATCCTTGCTAGGTAGAGTAATCTTGGTTGTAGGTTTTCCCTTTCATCACTTTAAATATGTCATGCCACTCCCTTCTGGCTTGTAGAGTTTCTGCTGAAAGAGCAGCTGTTAACCTTATGGGGATTCCCTTGTATGTTATTTGTTGCTTTTCCCTTGCTGCTTTCAATATTTTTTCTTTGTATTTAATTTTTGATAGTTTGATTAGTATGGGTCTTGGCATGTTTCTCCTTGGATTTATCCTGTATGGGACTCTCTTTGCCTCCTGGACTTGATTGACTGTTTCCTTTCCCATATTAGGGAAGATTTCAACTGTAATCGTTTCAAATATTTTCTCAGTCCCTTTTTTTTTCTCTTCTTCTTCTGGGACCCCTTTAATTCGAATGTTGGTGCATTTAATGTTGTCCCAGAGGTCTCTGAGACTGTCCTCAGTTCTTTTCATTCTTTTTTCTTTATTCTGCTCTGCAGTAGTTATTTCCACTATTTTATCTTCCAGGTCACTTATCCATTGTTCTGCCTCAGTTATTCTGCTATTGATTCCTTCTAGACAATTTTTAATTTTATTTATTGTGTTGCTCATCATTGTTTGTGTGCTCTTTAGTTCTTCTAGGTCCTTGTTAAAGATTTCTTTTATTTTCTCCATTCTTCTTCTAAGATTTTGGATCATCCTTACTATCATTACTCTGAATTCTTTTTCAGGTAGCCTGCTTATTTCCTCTTCTTTTGTTTGGTCTGGTGGGTTTTTACCTTGCTCCTTCATCTGCTGTGTATTTCTCTGTCTTCTCATTTTGCTTAACTTACTGCGTTTGGGGTCTCCTTTTCGCAGGCTGCAGGTTTGTAGTTCCCATTGTTTTTGGTGTCTGCCCCCAGTGGCTAAGGTTGGTTTAGTGGGTTGTGTAGGCTTCCTGATGGAGGGGACTGGTGCCTGTGTTCTGGTGGATAAGGCTGGATCTTGTCTTTCTTGTGAGCAGGACTGCATCCAGTGGTGTGTTTTGGGGTGTCTGTGAACTTATTATGATTTTAGGCAGCCTCTCTGCTAATGCGTGTGTTTTTTTTCCTATCTTGTTAGTTGTTTGGTATGGGGTGTGCAGCACTGGAGCTTGCTGGTTGTTGAGTGGAGGTGGGTCTTAGCATTGAGACGGAGATCTCTCGGAGAGCTCTTGCTGATTGATATTACATGGGGCCGGGAGGTCTCTGGTGGTCCAATGTCCTGAACTCTGCTCTCCTCTCAGAGGCTCAGGCCTGACACCCGGCCAGAGCACCAAGACCCTCTCAGCCACACGGCTTTTGGGAAGTCTGAGGTCTTCTGCCAGCATTCAGTATGTGTTCAGTAGGAGTTGTTCCACATGTAGATGTATTTTTGATGTATTTGTGGGGAGGAAGGTGATCTCCACGTCTTACTCCTCCACCATCTTGAATGTCCTCTCTGGAAATCTACTTCTGACTGGGGAGTTTGTACTCATTTGTTGCTCGGTGCTGCTTAATTACCGGAGAGTTTCTATTGAGGATTTTTAGCCCTCTTTGAGTCCAGACCTTTCTGGCCATGTCTTACTCATCTAGCACTGGGGCCTTCCTGAACCAGTTCTGTTTTGCACAACAGGCAGCAAGCCAAACGCTGAGTTGCTGAGGTTTGGCCAGGCAGCCAAGCGAGGAGACTGGTGAACACGCCTCACACCCACCTCCCCAAAGCTAGGGTTGGCAGATTGGGGATAACAAATGAAGAAGCAGGCTGGTCTGAGGCATGGGGAGCATGGCCTTTTTTTCTTTTTTGGCTGTGCTGCAGGGTTTGTGGGATCTTAGTTCTCTGACCAGGGACTGAACCTGGGCCCCGGCAAGTCCTAACCACTGGACCGCCAGGGAATTCCCTCATTCAGTAAGTAAGTCTTTATCGGGTATTTACTATGTAATAAGTTCTGTGCTAGATCCAGGAGATACAAAAGACCCAGTCTTCAAAGAGTCTTTAGGCTGCTGGAGGAGACAGATAGATACACAGTGAGCTGGGTTCATATAAGGCACCATGATTAGTGCTATAAGGGCTAAAATTATAGTGCCATGTGGTTGGGAAGCTGAAGAGATAATGCCCAGCTTGGAGGGGGTAAAAGTATATCAGGAATGATAAAGAGGGATTTTTGAATATATTAATTGGAGACATCACTTGTGTAAGTTTTATTGATCTGTGCTTTCACGTGTGTGTACCCATGTGAGATACTTGCATCCCACACTGGGGATATGTACCTGGGGTCAGGCATGAAGCAGCTGTTATAGAATGAGGATCATACATAAGTATGCACAGCATAAGTTTCAGAACAATTTCAAAATGCCGCAAAATGCCTATTTATCAATTTCATCTGTATTCATATAAATATAAGAACCATATTACACAAACTGGGATTTATAGTTCTCAAATGATAAATATTCAAACTAAGTTGTTGAGTCTTTTCTGGAGCAAAAGTAGTCAACTCCTAGGAGGCTATTCCTTGTGTAAAACATCAAACTTCTCATCCAGTACTAGTACTTTTGGAGTCATTATCAAGGAAATCATATTTATACCTATAACAAGGAAATCGAAAAAAATGTCAGGAGAAAAAGCTTTGAAATGAGAATTTGATTTCTGACATCTTCCTATGTGCTTTAGCTTTCAGTTTAGTTTTTGATTAAAGGAGGAGGTCAAGGCTTTAAAAGATTATGTATTTATTTACATTCAAATACAAAGTCACATCCTCTCACATTGAGAGCACAGGCTGTGAACTTAGGCTGCCTGGGGTTTGGATTCCGTGTTCGATTTTTACCAGAAGTGTGACTTTGGGAAGTTCTAACATCTCTAAGCCTCAGATTCTCTTCCTGTAAAATGGAGGCGATAATGATAATGCCCTGTAAGTTGTTGAGAGAATGCGTATAAAGTGCTCGGCACCGTGCCTGGAATGTGCAAAGATCTCAAGAAATGCTAGTTGCTATTATGACTGTCGTTGTTATGAAAGTAACTAATTTCCTCCAGCAGAGCAAGCTCAACATTTAAAAGGTAGTAGTATTTATTATTTATGAAGCATTTGTGAGTGGGGATATATGAGTATAAAACCCTGCAACCTTCCCGTATACATCCATAATTTGGATTATTTTGACTTCAAGTGGCTGGGGACAAACTCTGAGCTCACGTGAATTTTCTAGACTTTAGAAAGTAGTATCAGTCTTGGAACAACAGACAGCGGAGAGAACCACATTCTCTGCCTTTAACCTCTGTCTTTAACGGATGCTAATATAAAACATCAATCATCTGAACCATCTTGGATGTGTACTACAGCTCAAGTCTCTCCTCCTCAATGATTTTCTTTTAAACTAAATCTGTAAGAAGTATTTGGGTAAATAACCTTTTTCCCTTTTTTTTTTTTGTTGTAAATTTCCACATGTCAAACATAGAGGAGTATAGCCAAACTATTTTTTTCCACATTACTCATTTTAACCAGGAGCACTCAGAAAAGTTTGGGAATAACTTTCAGAGAAACATTTTAAATTGTTTTTAATTTATCTAAAAACAGGCTAAAAAGTTTAATTAACAGCCTCCAAGTAATAGTTGTACCATTTTTCCTCTGCTATCAGCCTTCACTTTTATTTACGATGGGTGTCCCCATGTCTCTTTTACACCAAAGTCCACTATCACTAATATTTCTGTGATATGTGAATAAACCTAAATGTAAAGTTAGCACTTGCAATCAATGCAAATTAATGACTTTAAAAAAAAATTTCAATCAGGAAAAGCAGCTTTGTAGTTGAAAATCCCATGCTGGCCCTAGAGTGGGAGTTTTTCCAGCCTCTGCTTAAATCCAAAAAAATACTGCAATCTTCTGGCACAGGCCCACTGTAATGCTTTAAAAACAATTTAGCAACTGTCATTGCTGTAATTACAGTAACTAATTACCATCCTTAGCAAACAAATAGCTTAACATAATACGCAAGCCGAATCAATTTTGAAGAAATGCAAATTCCAAAAGCGAAAAAGGGCATTTTGGCAAACCTGAAAGAGAAGCAGGAAAATAATACACTTTGTTTTATCTGCACATAATTCCCAGGGAATATCATATCATAAATATTTGCATTCAGTTCTTATCAGGACATTTGCATTTGCTTCTTATCAGTGTGCAGACCGGACTCTGCCAGATAGAGAGAGGAGCGCCCCACCATGCACATATTTCTAATGAATCACGTCTCGGGCCCAGAGAATATTTTGGCTGGAACTTTATCACCCAGATGAAGAGGTCATTTACTCTCCGAGTTGGTTCATCTTGGAATTGTCTTGAGATTTTGATGTGATTCACCCGACGCGGCATTTATTTATTTCTTTATTTTAGACAAACACTGGAGGCAGTTTATTACCGAACATTTCTTCCAAAGGCAGCTGTTCAAAGGACCCTTCTCCCCTTGCCAGCCACCCCCTCTCCACCCACTCCCCAACTTCTGCAAAAATGAAATCATATGTAAATAACACCTTTTCCAGTTATTTCAGATTCGGTAATAGGCACGGCCATCTTTATTTTGTACGAATCAATAAAGAGAATAAAAGCACGGCACAGGATAAAGCAAGCCCTACTTGACCATCATTATTTCGAAGTGTAGTGCCAAATCCTGTTGTAGTTCTCCAGAAGCATATTTGATTAGTAGCTGTTTCCTTGGTAAGGGGAGGCTGTGTTGATGGCTAGGAAGCCACCTTAATAATGAGACCGTCAGATTCCTCTAAGGGTTTAGCCAGATAAATCCATTTCTCATCTTATTATAAGTAAAGTGCATCTTACCCATGAGCACACATAAGGTCAGTAAGCAAGCTGATAGCAGCTTCTCTCATACGTGAATGATAATTTTGTCCTTTTTAACCCTTGAATTATCATCTGACACAGAATCCGGCACTCACTGGCTTGCTGTGCCTGGACATAAAACACTCAAGCAGTCTATTTTGTTTTGGAGAGAGAAGCAGGAATATTATTCATATTGACTGGATCCTTTCTGTTGGTCTTGGCCATTTAATTAAACCAGATTTGTATTTTAGTGCCTTGGTAACATGAGGTTCAAATAGATAGGGGTATTATATCCTTACGGAAAGCAAAGCCGGGTTGGTATACAAGACTCAGGGCTGTGCAAGAGTTCTACAGGAGTGCTATTATTACACAATTTCCCCTGAAATTTTATCATCTACTTGATATTATTGCGCAAATTCTGAGGTCAAACTTCAAAGTAAAACTCTGGATGGGATCAACTGGAGTACTAGGATTTCAATTTCCAATTATAAATTAAAATATAGGTATAATGGAAAAATTTGTCATTTATAGTAGCAGCAAAAATGCATTTAATTGTACCTCATAGTGATTTTATTCATGAATATGGTCACTTCAACTTAATTTCACCCTTTGCCCAAGTAGAATTTCATTTTGGTTTATTTGTTTAACACAAAAGAGAACTTCTGGTTTATTATGATTCAAATGATTGACACATCTCTATTTGGATCCAGAAAATGTTATTTAAAATCTCATAAGTACGTAAACATCTCGTGAAACTTTATTCCCATAACAACAAAAGAACTTTCTGTCAAATTATTTGTTTTAATTATCATTTTAAAAAATTCATAGTTTAAATTTTTTCCTAGATAGGCCTGTTAACATAAGGGTTCTTTTTTGTTTTTTGACTTCAACATAAATTATCTTGTTAAAAAACATGTAGACACAGTTACTCCTATTGCTCTTAAGAATTTAAAAGTGTTTAAGCCTTAAATGAACATTTTATAACAGTATCTTATGAAATTATTTCTTTAAGAATTTTTCAAATATTAAATGTGAGATGAAAATTTATATACAAACGAAAGGGTACAATTATGTGGCGTCTTAAAAGAAATTCACATGAAATTTTCAAAAAGCTTATTTCTTTTACCTAAGCTCAGCTCTCGTGTACATGTTTACCTTATGTGTTATGCTCTAAATCCAGGATGCATCATGTATTATATATAAAAAACGTAAAATCTCCTATTTAAAAAAAGCAAGAGCTAGAAAAGGAATAACACTAAAAACTATTTGTGGGATTCAATAATTCATCTGGAAAAGACATTACATCTATCTTTCATGTTTTATCATTGTTTTTAGCTTTTTCTTTGAGGTGGGAAGAGCTTATAGTTAAGAGCCCATTATCAGGGTGAAGGATGCAGGAAATCCAAAATATTTATGTTTGTACATGGCACACGGACAAAAGACAGTTCTCAGGAAAAGGGCTTTCTGATTAAGTGATTCAAACATTCTGGTGTATTTTAATAGCTTCTTCTATGCAAGAGATAACATCATCTTCATCCTTATCACTATTCTGAAACTTATTTTAAACATTCTCCTGTGCTCTTCCAATTAGATCCTCTGCTCTCTTGGCTTCCTGTGTCCTCACTGCAACTCATCTCATTTGTTTGCTTTCTCATTTTTGTCAGCAGGTTGGGTGTAAAAAGAGGCATTTAACAGGTAATTGAAGGGCCATGCTTTCCAGAGTCAAATTCATCTACATGTCATTCAGCCACAGTCTCGCAGTGATAAAACATGGGTGTGTAAATCATCAACTTGCACTTTGCAAAAGCTTAAAATATCGATGATTGATTGAATGGCATTACAGAGGACGATCAAGAGGAATCTGCTCATTTTTAAGTGAAAATTGATAACGCCCAAACAGAAAATACAAAATCATGTCAACCACTTGGCCAAAATCTATTTAAGGGAAACACATGTACTGAGAAGTAGTTTACTATTATCTACACTTGCCCATCCCTCTGTCTAGAATACTTTTCTCCCAGATTTTTGTACTGCTGGCGCTTTCTCATCATTCGGGCTCAACTGAAATGGCCCCTCTTTAGAGAAGTCTTAAGCTTTTCCTGACCACCCTAGCTAAAGTAGTGGCCCTTCCCTCACATACACAGTTTATTTCTGGTTCTTGTTTTATGTATTTTTATTTACTTCATTGCATTTACTCTTGGCCATAATTTATATACGTTTTATGTATGGATGACTTTATAGTTTGCATCTGACTCCCTCCTAGTGAGGCCAGGAATTTTATACTTGTTCACTGTTGTAATAACAATATAGAGAATATTTCTTGGTGCATACTAAGCAATTGTTAATTGGTTCTTATTAAATAAATACATTTATTGAAATCCAGGTACTGGGGTCAGCCTTTTAAAAATAATGTTCACAGCCATCCCATGAGATAGGTACCAATAATAAATCCATTTTATAGATTAACATCTAAGACTTAGAGAAATTATCAATGACACACAGCATAGGCACTGCAGCTGGGAATCAACGTCAAGTCAGCTCAGGGCTTCAAAGCTCCTATTCTTAATAACTCTCTGTTTTCCTATGTATAATACTTCAATTAATTCTACTTTTATTAGATAAGTGTATGTTTTAGTACAACCTGGGACAGAGGTTGTCATTGGTATGGGGACCTTTCAAGAGAAAAAGACAAGTGATCTTTTTGCTGCTTTGTCCAAAAAAAAATATTTTATTGACCTTTGAGTTCCCTCTCTTTTGAGCATTCAAATATTCAGCAGCACATGGAAACCCAGGTGACAGCTATGACTCAAAACGTTCTTTTCCCTTCTGCACAAAGAATGGACATTGCAAATTTTCCTCTCAGGGAGGATAAGATAAAAGAGAATTAGAAGTGATATTATTCTTGAAGTATTCTGCAGACCAACAGACCAGACAGAGGATATGGATAAAGGTTTCCGAACGCAGATTACAAAACTGGCCTTGAAGAGAAGGGAAAATACACCCGTCGGAATGTCTGCTGAAGTCTTATTCTACCAAAGGCAGGGCATCTGATAAATTCTAGACTTGCTGACAACTCAGAAAGATGAAGAAGCAAGGAAAGAAAACAATATTCTGGACCAAATTATGAAAGAACTGTTTGTGATAGAGACGTGATAGGGACTTTTGTAGGAAGTAGTCAAATCATTTGAGATACTAAATAAAAAAATCATAGGAGACACTCAATACTATATCTTAGGCTTTAGGAAATACATTGCCTAGAGTTTATAACAAGGGCAAGCCTTGTTGCATGGTCAGGAAAGTCAAAAGTTCATGTGGCTCTAGAGGAATCTTTGAAAAGTAGAATTTGTAACAACTTAACACAAACGAGCATAATTATGTGATAGCTAAAGTTAACAATGCAGCCAAAAAGAAGCCCTCTGATAAAGTCATCTAGTAGAAGGGCATCTACAAACATGGAGGGAGGCCTTGGCCCAGATGCACACAGGAGCAGGAAGTGCATCTGGAGAGGAGTATCAGGAAGGCTAAAGTCCAGGGTGAAAAGTAAGTTTCAATAAGAGTTGCATACAACCCAAAGGCCTTCTTGTTCTCTGTAGAGCAAGGAGAATAAGAAAAAGATAAGTGCATCTGTAAGTGCTCCAATAGATATATGCCCAAGGTAATAGAGAAATTATTTAGACCCTACCTTGATTATATGTTTACCAGCAAGCAAGGCCATCTTCCAGCTCGACTAGTCAGAACAAAGATCATTAAGAGGATGTAGAGGCCCAGGTTAGATGAGCAAATAAATTGTAAAGAAAAATCTATTAGCTTTATGTGGGTAAAGTCTCAGAGGAATTAAATTGTAAGGTACTGGAAGATCATGCAGAGAATACCATAGTGTTAGTCCTGGTGCCCTTTTAGAAATCATGGTGGTAGAGAGACTTACGAAAGCACTGTAGATGGGTATATGACATGCTTTTTAAAAGGGGCAAATGGTGGAATTTCCAAAATTTTTTGTTCAGTAAAATACTATCAAAACCTGGCAATGTTTTTGGAATAAATGATCATATCTGTGGTTTATTAACACCTATTTTTAAAAAAGTATTGATACTTGAAGCAAATATTGACTCATTGATACTATCTGATTAATTTCCTTCTAAAATGAAGCAATTGGAGTGATAGAGAAATGGCATAGTAATGGCATCTTTGATTTCAGAAGGCATTTATTGGACAAAATAATTCATGGAATTTTGGGTAAGATGGAAAATATGACTTGGATTGGTTTATCCTAGTGGTGCTTTATCCTACACAAAGGGTTTTGAAATTTTGATTTCATCAGTGGTCTTGATTGATATACTACATTTTAGTTTAACTATGGTGAAAATGTGTGTTTACTATATTTGCAGATGGCATGAAGTTGAGTATAATGGCCTGTGCTTTGGAGAGGAATGGTTGGACTGCTCAGTTGTTCATCTCTAAGATTCTGTGATTTGGTGTGTGGTCTCATCTCCTCCTGTACCTTCGTGCCCTTATAACCACAGATTACTCTGGAGGCAGCTACCTAGACACTAGCCTCAAGTCTGCAGATGCTCAAGAATGCTGCAATTTGTGAACACTCAGTGGACTGTACCACAGAAAGTGACTTGTTGGCTTTTAAGTGCCATTCGGGTTGTTGACGGGAACAGTAGAACTTTTGTTTCGATCATCCTTAGTTGAGAAGTGTTTATTTATCATTCTTTTTCTCGTTCCCCTATTTCCGTTCCTCCCTGTATCTGATGCTGTTGGTACTCCACCAAAATGTCCTTTATTGGGCTGGTGCATCCTTCCCCCACCGGCCGGAAGTGTTGGCTGGGTGAGCTCACAGCTGCTTCTTCCTCTAGAATATTGTTCCCTGCTGGAAGGAACCACCCCCAACAGAGATGCCTGGGAGCTGGAGCCCCACATCCAGGGGTAGCCCACAGCCAAAGACAAACTCATATGGCGTTACAAGAAACTGAGACCTGGCCTCAAAATGTGTGTGTGACTCATGCCCTAGAGCTCCCTGAGGGGTCAGGCTGAAGCTAGACTCCAGCGGAGACCGCCCCCCTCTGATTAGCTCCTTCTCCTCTGCTAGCTTGCCTCCCTCACCCCTTTCGCCTGCACAAGAATTCCTGTCTCAGCCTCGGTCTCCAGGGAACCCAACATAAAACATCCCACTTTCTCTCTTTGTCATTTTCCTACTTTCTTTTTCCCACTTTCATCATGGCAAATAAGATTAACCCATGATGAGGTGTAGTCCTCTCTATAACCTCAAAGAAGACTTCAAACTTTCAAATTGGCATTTGCCTCAATTAACATTATTTCTGGGTTTGGTTTCAAGACTACTATATCAGAATCTCCTGGGAGGCTTATTGGGATGCAGATTCTTGGGCCCCACTTCAGACTGGCTGAATCAGAGACTCCAGAGTGAGGCCCTAGAATCTGCAGTTTATCAAGTTCCCCAGATGCTTCTATGTAGAAAAGAATATGAAAGTCTTTTAGGTAGACTATAGTTATACTGTTGCCAAAGTTGTGGGTTTGATCCACTTGGAGGCCACTTAACTAAGCATTAAAAAAATCTAATATAAACAGAACTTTTCCAAGTCCATGAATTGTGCTCTAACTTTGCCAGGCATCTTGGAACATATATTAGTAAAATCTTCTCATATGTATATGTACACTGTTCAAGCTCAATGTCACCTCAACTTTGGGGCAAAAAGCACATCAAGGCTCTGTTGTGGAGCTTCTTCAAATACCAAGGGTCTGAAATTTAACACAGATGCTCATCTTCTTGATACAGGTTTCTAGCTGCTACCCTGGGGGGTGTTAGTCACTTGTTTTTCTGCTGATGTTCCTTTGGTGACAAAGAGACAGGGTACAACTACTGGACACAGCAAAACTATACTAGTCAGCATCTCACTAACAAGAAAGAAACAGTTAAACAGAATTCCTGCTTTCTGGCAGTAAACATCTTCAATCTAGTAACTTGTACAGACGCTAATGTTAGCCTAATTAACCCTACGGTGATAAGGGGGTTGGTATTTGCTACTTTTTCTGTTCTTTGAAGGCAAAGGTTAGATGTGGAACTTCAACCTCTGCCTTGTCACGCTTTCCCATCCAGTGATGGTATCTGAGAGTAAAGCTGCCTGCCTGGCATTGCCTTGTGGCTCTTGGGAGGAAGGAAGAACAACAAACAATGTATCCTACAGGGGAAATATTTGTTATCTCTAACCAAGCTACGATTTCTGAGCACTCCACACTTGCCACTCCTCCATCAGGCCAGTTGCAAAGTCTAAACTATCACATCGGGCCACACACCAGGCATGTCATTCCACGTGTCGTCTTGGCTCTGGCTGAACTGTGGTTGTTGAAGAGCCCCCTTTATAAGCTGGTTGATGTTACTCTGGCGTTACCATTGGTAAGTCAGCATCACACCCAGGCGAGAAAATTAGACTGAGTTAGGCATCAGTGAACGCTAGAAAATAGTGTACAGTGCAATAAAGACAATATCCCCTATGACATGGTGGCTTTAGAGAACTCAAACAGATTTGCTCTTTCAGGAGGAAAAAAAGCATGCCTCTGGGCTCTGCAACCTCCAAAATTCACAGCTTAGAAGGGTGTGGAATTGTTAATATGAGAAGCTGAAGCAGGCCAGGAATAATTTCCAGAGCTCTGCTTCCAGCTCCCCGATGCCTCACCACCTGAGTGAGCCATCCGAGCCCTGCACGGTGATCTTGCCATCTGTCACATCCCTCTGGGAAGCAGCTGGCCTTTTGCACAAGTTTCTTAGTGGAGGGGAAGTTTGGCAGCTCTCAGGACCTTCTGAACCCACCTGAGGAGAGTTTGTGGAGACCCATAGAAGAAAGTGTTTAAAGAATAAGAAGAAAAGAAGACAGAGAAGTGAAAAAGATTTGCTTTCTCTCTTTCCTTGAGTTATGCCCCTTCCATTTCTGACTTACTTCCACGAGGCAAAGAAGGGGAAACAGAGAGCACAAAGGCAATGAGAATACAAGTATTCAGCCATGCACTCTAGTTTTTCTTCCTCAAAAAATATATAAGCCAGGTGTCCAAACAGATGCAGTTCTAGAAATGAATAGATAGCTATATAAACATACAGTTAGAAGATTATTTAGATAACATCTAACACTGAGGAGAAAATGGTGAGTGTGTGAATTCACAAGTGTGAATAAGTGTGTGCACATGTGTGTGAATAGTGTACATGTGTGCATGTCTGTGCTTTGCAGGCATGCAAGTGTGTATGTGTGCATGTTTGTGTGTGCAAGTGTGCATATGTGTGGGCTTGGGAGTGTGTATATTCCACTTAAAACCAAACATATTTATTTAACAGGGGAGGGCAGTTAGCCATCCATGATGAAAATTCTTTCTGCTCATATTTCTAATGGAAACTACAAACATTTTTTTTTTAGGTTTAAATGGGATAGGTTTCACTTATGACCTCCCTTGTCTCAGGGCATCTCCATCACTGAGAGTGGAAACTCCGTGCCTGGTATTCATGGTCCTAAATGACCTTTCCAGTTATTCTCCTTCTCTCTAATATCTATCCTCCAAAGACCTGAATTGTTCACTCTCCCTGCACACACCATGCCTCTATGATATTGCTTATTTTCTACTCCTTGCTCAGAATAATTTCTATATTAGTTAGTGTAATGCCACTGGCTTCAACGAGTAAGTCCCTAAAATGTCAGTGGCTTAGCAGAATAAAAGTTTATGTTTTGCTAAGCAGTATTTATAGAGGTATTCTGGTCAGCAAGAAGAAAGAGAATGTGGGAAAAACAAACCTGCGTCTACACTGCCTTGGCAATGGAGGGACCCACATCACTCTCACTCAGATTCCACTGATGAGAACTGGTCACGGCAGAGGGGCTGAGAAATATTGGTTGGTTGGGTAGCTCCTCAGAAATGACTGCTCTGCTACAGAAGTGGGGTCACCTATACTGGTGGACAATTGTCTTTCTAAAATGACCTGTCAAAGATTTCCAGTGATCTCCAGGTGAAAGCAATTTCTCCATTTTCTCTAATCGCCAAACACTATTGTTTATATGTTTCTTATAATAAGCATTATGTTATTATTATCATTTTTACTATCATTGTTATTTTATTTGTTACTGCTATTGTTATTACTATCGTTATCACCATCCTTTGTTTTGGAGTATAGCACAAAGTGGGAAGTAGTAATCAAGAGTACACAGGCTTTGGATCAGGTAAGACTGGGTTTGAATCCTAGCTCCATGATTTGGCTCTGAACCCTTGGTGATTTAGTTAACATCTCAAAGGTTCTGAATTGTTGTATCTGCAGATGATAATACATACCTCCTAGGACTGCTGTAAAAATTAAATAAAATCAGGCATTTATAAAATACTTAACAGAATGCCTGGCATATAGGAAGGGATTATTTGACAGTGACTAGTTATGAGCTCTGTCTCCCCAGTAAATTATACATTTACTGAAAATAGAAGAATCTTTGTAGATTTCCATCACCGAGCACAGGGCCTGACACATGAAAAGGGTCCAATAATGTTGAAGTGATTTATAAGAGCTTGTCTGGCTTTTGCAATAAAAGTATAAATAGAATCAAAACAAATTCATTTTCTCTGTTCTATTTTCTCTACATGGAATTAATAGCCATCTATTTTAATTGGCCTCTCACTTATCTATAAAGCTGAAAAGCACTGGGAGAGATGGTTTTACTGATGCTTCTGTGATGAAGCAACTTGATGTTTAATCCATGGGTCTCCTGGAAGTGTGAGTCTCCAGGTTTCCTCGGTTTCCCAGTCCAGTTCTTAATTATCCAATGCCAGGCAGGTCTTTCTTAGGTAAGGACTACAGTTCCCCTACATTACTGAAGGTTATTTCCTACATGAAAACCTTTTGTTGAATGCAGAAATTATATCAGACTTTGGTTTCTGCTGTTTAGATTTTTAAAATCATTTAATTTTTCTTTACAGGATGTATCTTTTTAAATTTAAATACTTTTATCCTTCCTTCCAGCACTCACTTTCTTTTTCAGAAATGGTATTGCAAACTGGATATATGCTCTAATAAATGTCTGTCTAATATTTCTCTATAGAAAGGACACCATCTCCCACTGTTGACAGTCATGGCTTCTTAAATGAAGAAAGACTCTCTCCAGTTCAGATATGAGGGTTGGTCCAAACCAGAAGCAGAGGCATAGGGACAGCCTGTGTGTCCCCCAGGCTGTAAGTTACAAGATGTGACGTTTTGCTCCCTTTTGCTTGCCAATGTAGCCATAAGGCCCTGCGCATATTAGGTGGTGTATATCTGTGATGTTGGTTGAACAAATAAACAAATTATTTAATTAAACAATAAATCAACCAACCAAACTGGTTGGTGGCAGGAGGTGGTGGCTGGTCTCTAAATAAGATGAAACTATTCATATTTCTCTTTTTTCCTATCTCATTAAGCAATTTGAGATTTTTCTTCTCCTAGCACCGTGGCCAAAACAAATAGAATCATTACTTATGTTTATAGGTTCTGTAGCTGACTTTATGTACTTTTGGCTGTTCTAAAACTTTTCTGAGCATTTCAATTCTCTTTGTCCTCTAGGAACTTGGGGACAAAGTGAAGCACAAATAGTCTCTGCTTCCTGTCCCCATCCCCCATTTTCCCCACTCACACAATCTACATATATTCGTCATCAACAAGGAATCTAACAGGCACTTAGGATGGTGAAGATGGCAACAGTTCAGAAACACCCTGGAGAATGACAGGCCTATTAAACTAATATCCCAACTGTACTTCCAGATTGATATGGTCTGGGGAGAAATCTTTTAGAGTAACCTTTTGCAGGGATATCCAGTTTACAGAATGCTTGCATGTACCTTATCTCATTTGATAATGAGATTAGGATCACATGGTCAGGAAATCAAGAACACGGTCCTTACAGCCTGCCCTTCTGATTCCAAGTTAGAGCTGTTAGAAGATCTGCCTTTGCTCCTTATAATGACTATGTTTCTGCCGGAAGCTAATTGAATATTCTACCCTCACTTCTTTTCTGCACGTGTCAAACTCACCCAAAGGAGTTGAATTCCTACAAGCCTTCATTCATTGATTCTCATTTTCAACAACTATTTATTAAGTACACTTTACATTCTAGGCACTGTATTAAGTGGTAGGATACAACGCTAAAGAGCACAGACACGATCATGGCCCTCTCGGGGCTCATGGTCCCCTGGAAAGTGAGGAGTGGGATACAGAAAATGGAAAACTCGGATTCTGCCCATGCACTGCAGAAGCAGCCTCTGCAGTTCCACTTAAACCCATCACAGACGAATAAGCGATCCATAGACCATACCTAAACATTTTTGGCTGCCAAGTTGTGCCTAGGACCCTGAAACTGTCATTTCAGTTGCTAAGTAATGGCTTGTGGAACCATCATTTCAACTGCTAAATAAGTTGCTTCTAAATTGTGTAATGGGAATAGTTATGTGTTTGTGTGTGTATTTACCGAACTAAACAGATGTAGTTAAAAAAAAAAACCCTCAGATTCTAATATAGTGTAATAAGTGTTAAAATAGGGAATTTTCTGGGGGCTCAGGCAGCACACAGTAATAGCTTGTATGTAGTCACTGTTTTACCACACACCAGGTTCTGTTCAAGGGGCTTCTCTTGTATTAACTTATTTAATCTTCAGGACAACCATGTAAGATGAAAACTGCTATTATCCACATTTTTTTTTTTCCCAACAGGAATTCCAAAGAACAGAGAGGTTAAGCAAATTTCCTAAGGAACTCGCTCCAGAGTATATATCCTAACCACTGCATTGTAAGAGACACAACTTAGAGACTGGGGAATTCTTTGAGAAAGTGCATATAAATTATGCCTCAGTTTTCTTATGTATAAAACGGAGACAAAGGGAATTTCTACCTCCTAGGTTTGCTCCAAACAATAAGTGAGATAATGAGGGAACTCCCTGGGAGTCCAGTGGTTAGGAATATGCTTTCACTGCTGAGGACACAGGTTCGACCCCTGATAGGGGAACTAAGATTCCACAAGCCGCAAGGCGTGGCCAAAAAAAAAAAAAAAAAAAAGAGAGAT
Source organism: Balaenoptera borealis (assembly GCF_965194805.1). Taxonomy (NCBI): domain Eukaryota; kingdom Metazoa; phylum Chordata; class Mammalia; order Artiodactyla; family Balaenopteridae; genus Balaenoptera; species Balaenoptera borealis. The sequence continues at coordinate 31,922,911 of NC_138876.1, read as the reverse complement.
AATGTATGTGAAGTCAATATGATACATCTAGTCACTGTAAGTAGTTAGTAACATTCTTATTATAATTATTATTAATAAAACAAAAAAGGGAAGTTGATAATTAGTCAAGCGAAGTGAAATAAGGTGACAAAGCATATCCTTAGGGAGGAAATGGCCTGTGTGAAGGTCCAGAGGTGAAGGAAAGGATAAGATCAGATTCAGATATTTGGTCTGATATACTTTGACCCTATTTGTAGTCCGGCAGTTTTTTTTTTTTCTTGGCTATATAAATGCTTTTGTCTTTGCCACTGGATAATTTGCTGCCTTGATGACAAAAGCCAGAAAAAGTTTTTAGCATAGAATTACCAGTGAGTTGATACAAATTTAGTCTCTACCTATGAGGGGTGATGATGAACAAACTTTACAGTTTATGTAACATCTCTACAAACATTTCCTCAACCACATCTTCATCAGCATCTCTAAAGGTCATTGTTATTAACATCAATATCAATTAGAGCTGCAGAAAATAACTTGACCACACCTGGACTTCTCTCACACATAAGGTTGCCTCACTTTACTCTGAACTCTCATGTCTCTTTGCAGCCTTACTTACATTGTTAGAGGGTAAACTTGTTTAAAAGCTACCATAGATGTCCACTTTAACATGGCAGATGGACCACGTGTGTATTCACACTTCCTCTACAAACCTCATTAAATGGCAGGAAAGCTATGGAAACACAAGGGAAAGAGATTGTGAGAGGAAATGAGAGTAGACGGTTCATGTCAAAAAAGCTGGAAGTTGGAAAGCAGTTAAGTAAATGGTAAGAGACTGTGCTGAACAGAAAAAGTTGACAGCTAAGTGCATGGAGGGGTAGCGCGGAACATCCAAAAGGGACACCATGGTGCTCACTCTCTCCTGAGAGTCAGGAGTTGTAGGTAGTATGTACCCCTCAAGGGAAGAGGAGAGGTATGAGTCCAGTAATGGTGTGGTTGCCTGCTTTTAAATGAGGTGATGAGACTTTTTATACTCCCTCTTCCACCCAGGCTGAAGACTGGAGCTTTGGTTTCAGGAGATGCACAATAGAGTCTGGTGTCTGCACCAACAGGCAAAGCAGAGGAAGGGGTAGGTGCTACATGGAAACAGGGGGATTAAGTGAAAGTTTTATACTAAACGAAGAAGTCCCCATGCCTCTTTTCCATTTTTACCCCCCAGAGCATGGTAAGTCCCTCTTTTCCCACTGACACAGGAGAGGGAAGGATTTCTTTCTGAGGAAACGGACCCACTCAAGGTTTACAAGAATGGACATTTAAGATTTCCCTGGAACACTGGCAGTCTGGTGAATGCCCTCCACCCAACTTCCTTTACCGAAGCCCAATATTTGACACATCCCACCCACGAACACAGATATAGTCCAACCAGCATCGTACTACTTTGCTAAAGTTGAAGTGGACCCAAAAGATTACCTGAGTTTTGAGATAAGACTCTAACGTAAAGACAGCGACTGAAACAAACAGGAAACAGGAAGCCGGGGATAAAGAGACCATACAGGGAGCTAACAAAATCTCAAAGAAACTATGTTTACTATCCCAAGAGAGATAAGAGAAGATACTACATTCATGAAAATGAAATCAGTATAAAGTAAAAGAAAGTAAAAAGTGATTCAGTATTAGGGTATAAAAGAGAGTTTTTGGAAATTAAAACAAATATGAAATAGATATTAAAATTCAACATAAGGGTTGATTAATATACTTGAGCAAACCTTCTAGAAGAAGTAACAAAAAGTCAAATATATAAATATATAGGAGAAAAGGACAAGAAAGTTAGATCATTCTAGCAGTTCCAATATCCAAAAAACAGAAGTTACTGCAAAAGGTAACAAAGGAAATAGAGGGAAAGAAATTATCAAATAAATGTACAAGGAACTTTTCCAGAACCAAAGGATAATAATTTCTAGACCTAAAAGTCTTACCAAGTGAAATGCCCACCATGGCAGGGACCCATAAAAATGCAAAATGTCCAGGACCATTTATGACATTCAGAACAGCAGAGATAAAAAGCAAATCCTGGGGCTTCCCTGGTGGCGCAGTGGTTGAGAGTCTGCCTGCCAATGCAGGGGACACGGGTTCGTGCCCTGGTCTGGGAGGATCCCACATGCCACGGAGCCACTAAGCCCGTGAGCCACAACTACTGAGCCTGCGCGTGTGGAGCCTGTGCTCCGCAACAAGAGAGGCCGTGATAGTGAGAGGCCCGCGCACCGCGATGAAGAGTGGCCCCACTCGCCGCAACTAGAGGAAGCCCTCGCATAGAAAACGAAGACCCAACACAGCCATAAATAAATAAATACATAAATTAATTATTTAATTAAAAAAAAAAGCAAATCCTAACAGATTCCAGAGAGAAATACATAAATGAATAGGTCACGTGGTCACATATAAGGAAAGCAGCAGGGATAGAAATGATTTTAGGCTTTTCAACAACAGACCTGGAAGCTTAATGACAAAATTCTGTGACAGCCACTCTCAGTCTAAACCCATGTCAAGTGGTGTGTTCACATAATGAACTCAAATGCAACTGCAAGCCTTACAACTTGGTCATAGTTGGTGTTATTGCCATTGAAGGAGGATTTTTGTGCCTTTTTTCTGTGGACAATTTGTTGAGGATCCAGAATGAGCACACTCTTTTTTGGACATGAATGAGTTAGCTTGTAGTGTGGGTATAACCAGTGCACTGCATTGCATAGACTTTTCATAGAGGGACATCAAAGAAATAGATACAGTAAACACAAGACTTTGCCTTTTTACTTGCATCTTTTGCATATTTAAGGGATTCAATTCATGATGCATCCTACACATCTTAACTGTGTTCTCCCTTATCCCTAACTCTGCAGCTCTGGAGTTGCTCAAACACCAAACTTTAAAAATTCTCCCCAAAACCCAGTCCAGGAAGGTTCTCTGTGTTACACCTCTGGTTGCTTTTCCTCCTCAAGTCTTTATACTGTAGATCAGTTTAAGTCCCTTGGCTTAATTCCCTGTCTAGGTTTTCAGTAACAGAGGAGAACTCAATAACTGACTCAGTAGGGAATTTGTCTTCCATTTTTCTCTTCTTTAGAATCCCATAACTTTTTACCCATGTTCTTGATGTAGCCTCATAACAACGTGGTATGAATAGACCAGACCTTAGAAAACAAGGGCAAATTTAGCTGATCCTCAAAAGACAAAATTATTTTTGGAAAAGAGGGAAGTATACCTGTAAGCTGAGAACACTCACACATGAACAAGTTTTATTGTTGATAGTTAGGGAAAAGTTTTCCTTTGAGGTTCTAGAAGTACTGTAATTTTTATATCAGCTCAGGCGTTTGTATACACAGGAAACCCCAGCTCTACCATTGTCAGCAGTGCTAACCATCGTCCTATTTTCTGCCGTCTGAAACAATGAAAGAAAGCTCTTTACATCCAGAAAATATACTGATTGAAATATCATCTTTGGGAAGTCTGTTCTAAACACACTAATTGATATTGTTTGAGGAAGTGTAAGTATCTGTCATGAAAACCATTTTAACGGCCAGCTTGTTTTCTTCTTTAGTTTGCTTAACTTGGCAACATGCTAACTTCCCTCTTAGAAAACCTCCTATTTTGATTTATGAATGTTTTCAAATTTTTAAGATTCTCCACACCGTTGTTTCACCTGTAAGTAGAGAGATAGCTTGTTTGGCTAACTGCCTTGCATGACTCTGTGCCAGGCAATGAATAATGCCATGTTCAATATTCTAAATTTGTGTTCCAAATTCTGAATTTCCAATGAGCTGCATGGAACTCTACTGATAACTGACCGATTTTCCCTGCAAGGATTGTCTTATTTTAAACTTCAAATTTAGTTGCCTTACTTCATGCAAGGCAGTTTTGAATGGATTTTAAAGTGAGGATTCAAAGACTATTCATACTTTCTAAACCTAGAAGGCAGAAGAAGGGAGCTAATGAAGGCGGGCCTCTTATCTAAGAGGACTGCAGGTCTTAACAGTAGCGCACAGGGAAGGCTCTTTCTTTTGCAATGGTGCTAGCCAACCTTTAATAGAAACCTCGGATACAAAGTATTACCAAAGTTGCTAGTATTCACCCCAAAGGATTTCTCCATGTTTAAAAATATAAACATATTTATGTTCATGGAACCAGAGCTGAGGAAACAATAATAAATCATACGAGTGACTAGGTATTCCTTCAGCACTAAAGTAGGCTGATTGGAAATTTTAAAATTTGGATGAACTTAAAAATATTATTTACCCATTTTGTCTTCCTCTGCACATTTTTTCTAGGCCATAAGGACCAGGATAACGTGAGAAAGCTTTTCTTAGAGCCTTTCCAGCATAATGGGAAAGAAGCATTGCCAACAGTCACCTCTCAGAGAATGGTTGTGAGTAGTCCAAACCAATTTTGTGAACTTGAGCATCGTTATTTTTCCTTTCTTTTTTGTTTCCAGGAAGCAAGTCAGTCAAGGCAGTACCTAACTGGACCTGAGCTTGCAAAGATGATCCAGCTCATTTAGGTAGTGTAGGTGGTTTGAGTATGAGTGCTTAGACGATTCATACAACTTTCTAGACTGACCTGGATTGACGAGATTAGTGCACACTGCCCCACGTCTCTTTAGCTTTGTAAACCTGTCAAGACATTAAAAACAAACAACAAAGACTTTATTTCCCTAATTCATATTTAAAATATATTCAATATCATTAGTCAGTGGTTTTGAATACTACAAATTTTGACTTAAAGGTATAAGAGATGGATTTATATTGGATTTAGGGACCACTGCTATGGGAGAAATGGTCATGCTAATGTCTTTCTTGGAAAAGAAAGGTCCAGTCTCTTTGTGGCTGGAACTGTGATTGAACAGGCAGGATTCTTTCATTGTCTGTGGTAAAATCAGACCGGTAGTTGATATTAGTACCTTATGAGAGGGACAAAACAAAACCGATGATAAAATTTCCAATAAATACTGAACTAGGAAAAAAATACAACACCGGGCAGCCAGGATACCAGTCAAATTCTGCCCACTGGGATTAGAAGTGTGTTAGTGTTGGCATGCATTTTGAGTGAAGAGTCCTCTTGAGAAGCTTTTTTGTCCTTAGCTAATTAGGTGGGTGTGCTTAGTGTTGCTTCCTCTAGTAAGGACAGGAAAAAAAGTATAAAAGCCAACTAATGGGGTCAGGTGACCACTTCATATTTTGTTCTGACCTAGAACGTGGAGAACGTGTTCAAGACTGATGGATGCATATGCAGATTCAGCCATGAACCTGCTGGATAGGGGTCAGAGTTGCCAACTTTCCTGCTTGTTACCCTTTATTTTGAGAACCATCTTATGTAAAACACAGACTCGTTAAATATAAGAATGAGTTATCAAAAAATAAAGGAATAGCTTGTATTAACATCACCTTTGCCCACTTCCACCCAAGAATGGCTCATTGAGGGGAATTATATGGTTTGTCCCAGAAATGTCAAAGTGCTTTGAGTGGTAGAAGTAGAAGTAGTGACACCTGCGGGTGGTTGGGGGGATCCATTTCTCCAGTCCGGGGATGGGAGATGCTATGACAAAGGCCAGTGGCACAAAGAACGTCAGGGAATGGTGTGAGAAATGGAGCCAATTGTCAGGAAGGCAGATCTCTGAGAGTCCATCTAGAATGGCGGTGGTTAAGTCAGAGAGCATCAGCAAATATTCACCTGTGTGACATGTGACACGGACCAAGAAATATCAGGCCTGCAGTAACCATGGGTAAAAGAAGCTGCTTCTTATCCAGTTTCCTGGCACTGCGTATGTCCAACAGATTTGCATGGTACAAAATAGAGTGGCGACGGGTGCCTTGATGACTAAGATTGAAATTCTCCTCAGCCCAGTGGTTGTGGGCTTGAAGCAGACACAATTTGATTCAGAGAAATGAAAAAGAAAAAATGTGACGCCCTTAAACTCTGATGTTTCAGGCTTAAATTCATACATGTCTTGGAGGTGAGAAGTACAAAGCACCTAGTTCAGTGCATGGCTAATGACAGGCAATCATTATTCCTTCAGTACATGTTTATTGGTAGCTACTCTGTGCCAGACCCCATGCTAGATGTCAGGCATAGCGAGGTGTAATAACAAGATGCAGCCCCTCTGCTTGTGGAGGTTACCTAGAGGGAGAGAGACATATTAGATGACTAAATACCCAACTAATTTTTAGTTTCATGATGGGAGCCAGTCTCAGGACAAACCTGACTCATAGATGTGGTCACAACCAAGGGAACTGCAGAGAGGTGGAGCCAGAGGCTTGATGAAACCATGAAAGTTTGGATTAAATCCCCTGGATTTCCAGCTACAGGAGGGAAGAGGTTTTCCTACACACACACACACACACACACACACACACACACACTCACTCTCCTTTTCTTTATTTAAGCCAGCTAAAGAGTTCTGACACTTGAAACCAGATGAATTCTATACCAAGAGAAAAAGAAAATAAGAGAATGCCAGATGTGTATCAGATTTAGGGATGGTAAATTAGAAAAATAAATCAGTAACAGGAAATGTAAGCATGTTCCCATAGCCTAAAGACCAGAAAGGGAAGTTGCTCAAAAAAAAAAAAAAAACAAACAAACAAAAAAAGAGGCCCAGTGCCTTTCACATAGCAGGCATGCAAAGGCATGCAATAAACATTGTTTTCACTGAATACAGAGTTAAATTTACCAATATTGGAAATCTGCTGCTATAGTAAAAAGGATACTTTTTTCACCCAGTTTTATTGAGAATTGACATACATTGCTGTAGAAGCTTAATGTGTACAGCATGATGATTTAATTTACATATATTGTGAAATGATGATCACAACAGGGTCAGCTAATATCCGTCATCTCATATAGATACAATATAAACAAAAAGAAAAGAAAAAAATATTTGTCTCCTTGTGATGAGAACATACTCTCTTAACAACTTTCCTAGATCTCATACAGCAGTACTAACTATAGTCATCGTGTTGTACATTAATTCCCTAATATTTATTTTATAACTGGAAGTTTGCACATTTTGACCACCTTCCTCCAATTCCCCTTCTCCACAATCCCTCCTCTGGTACCCACATGTCTGATCTCTTTTTCTATGAGTTTGCTTTATTTTTTTGAAGATTCCATGCATAAGTAAGATCATACGGTATTTGTCTTTCTCTGTGTGATTTATCTCACTAGGCATACTGCCTTCAAGCTTCACCCACGTTGTCACAAATGGTAGGATTTAAGAAGACACTTTTAAGGGACATGAGGTGATTGCTACAGGAAACTCTCAGTCTTTAAGCATTCATAGAAAAGAGAAAGGGGCAACCATAACCCAGAAGGAAAACAACAGAGAACAGTCTGTAAGAATTCCATTATACTATAGAACAAAACTCTAAGATGCTGAGGTTTGTGAAAACTGCTAAGAATCGTAAAAAGGAGTTTCCAAAAGTTATGGAATAAACTCTCCTAACTGACCTCTGCCTAATGGCATGCCAGATTAATGGACACACTTCATCCTGTTTTTAAAACATACTTGATAAAGACTGAAGGCCGCTAGGCTCATGGTTCCTGGGCTCTTTCTAGAATGCCTATGAGTACCAGGCAAAACCTGCCATTGGAGCTATATATATCCCAAGGCTCAATTGTTTTTCTCCTCAATTTATGCCAGTTTTATATGTTGTGATAGTTAAATATTATGCAAATTCATGAAATGACTGGGAAAGGGTTTTTTTTTTTTTAAGAAATTACTACCAAATTAAGTGTTCTAGAAAGGGTATAAAAATGAGTGGCTAGGGGCTTCCCTGGTGGCGCAGTGGTTGAGAATCTGCCTGCCAATGCAGGGGACACGGGTTCGAGCCCTGGTCTGGGAAGATCCCACATGGCGCGGAGCGGCTGGGCCCGTGAGCCACAATTACTGAGCCTGCGCGTCTGCAGCCTGTGCTCCGCAACAAGAGAGGCCGCGATAGTGAGAGGCCCGCGCACCGCGATGAGGAGTGGCCCCCACTTGCCACAACTAGAGAAAGCCCTTGCACAGAAACGAAGACCCAACGCAGCCATAATTAATTAATTAATTAATTAATTAATTAATTAATTAAAAAATAAAAGAGTGGCTAAAAAATAATTAAAAATTACATTATAACTAAAAGAGATTGGGAAAAATGTGAAAATTTGGAAGATTACTGCATTCAGATGATTTTGCTAGTGCTCTAAATTTTTATTGCACTTGAAGGAAACAAAAGTGGAAGATTATATAGCCTACATTTTAGATGTATGGTATATGCAAAAAAGTAGTGCAGAACTCCAAACAAGGGATTCACACTTAAAGAATAAGTCTTCACCTTGTATCGAAGAAATGGTGAAACAATGTACACTTAGAGAGTTTAAGTGTAAAACACACACTTAATCCATCAACTACTACAGCTGAGTCACATTAATTAAGGGGTTTCTACACTATATTCATAGGAAAAGCAATGAGAAGGAGCAAGTCTTCTCTACAGGACAGTTTGTGTTAGGAAAACTGGTGAAGTGGACAGAGAAGCACTACCCAACTCGATTTCTGTTCTATCTCTCTGTCAAGAACAGTGAGCACTCTTTGCACCAAAAATAATAGAGCAATCCTAGTGAAGAGGGGGTTAAACAAACAATGCAATGTGAAAAGTATGCCAAGATGTTTTAAAAGTTCTACTCTTCTGGCTTTAATGAATTCATCCTAAGGGTTTCAAGAGGAGTTCTTGCTGAACATTAGAGGATAATGAAAAATGGAAGAAATGATAGAGGACTTGTTCCAAGTTTCCAAAAGGGAAGAATTTGGATTCTACATATTAAAGATCAGTACATTTGATTCTATGCCTAGGAAAACACTGGAATCAATTATTTAATATATTATTTATGATAATTTAGAAACAAAATCGGTGATCATTTAGAAATCACACCAAAACAACCTCACATCCTCCCTCTTATGGTTGTGATTTTCTAATATGATTCTGAAACACAGGAAATGCTCAGGGAAACTCTAGTATATCTCTCATGATATTCTGGTGGACAAAATGAGGAAATATGCTAATATGGCTAGAAGGAGCTGACACGGATGGAAGGGCTATACTCAGAGCAGAGGAGCCAGAGGATGAGTATCAGCCTGAAGAGAGGTCTACAATGGTGCAATTGGGTTTTCCTCTTTGTCTTGTCCTAGCTGACTTTATTATCAAACAGTTCTGATCAAATTTTCAGGTGACAAGAGGCTAGAAGAAAGGTTTAGTACAAAGGATGATAGAATCAGGATCAAAGGGAACATAACCAAATAGAACAATAGGCTGAAATCCATTAGACTGAAATCTAACAAGATTGGGTTTAATTGGATATAAGTCATGCAGTTATGGGGAGCTGAACTTGAAACTAATTTATTCAGGTTGGTTCAACAGGAAGTCTTGTAGCAGGCACTTGACTTAATGGTGTGGAAGCACCATTAAGGGATTGTATTGTTGATGGTATGAAATTGGCAATGTCTACCTTACAAAGTGTTGAGGTTAAAAATCATTAGCCATTAGCTATCATCTCTGAGGGAGGTGCAGGTGCGTGTGAAGTATTGTAGTCTCAATCTTCACTCCAGTCAGTTCCAGGGCATCCTGCTCAGAGTAGAGAATAGCTGTTGGAGAAATCTGGCCATTGTGTGGATATTTAGAATACCAGAGAGAGAATCAGTTCATGATTCTGAGAAATCTGTCTTATAGAAAGAATTGTTGAGGGAAGTATAGCAAAAGGAAACACAGTGAAAATTAGCCAGCATATAGGCGCCCATGGATGGGACTGGAGTGCTACAACTGGGGTCACAGCTGAAATAACAGAGTGAAACTTACATACCTCCTTCGTTGATCAACTCAGTAGAGGCAAGAGAAAAGGGTCAGGGATTGACCAGAGACTATATGACGAGAGTAAATATATGGAAGCACTATGTTTGGATTGTTCCTTCTAGAACAGTAGTTCTTTTATTTGGCTGAGCCTAAGCTTGGACTTTTGAGTGATGAACAGCAGCATTCACGTATCTCTCTTTTGGCAGCATTAATCTATTTCTATTTGGGAATTTCATCTCACACACTGTGTAGTCTTGGTGGGAGTACAAGCCAGGCCACCTTCCCACCTCTAACCAGTGTGAGCACATGACCCAAGCCAAGCCACTGGACTCTGTCTAGACTTTGAGCTTTAAGCAAGGTGAGATGCAAAAACAAATAAAAGTACAGTTAAATCACTTTCTTTTTTTCATTTTTGGTCCCTCAAGAGGTTTGTTGAAGTCCTTACTTTTCTGAGCCTAGTCTTCCTGACTTCCTGTTGATCATGTAACCTTCCAAGGAAGTTATTGTCTGCCAGGAGAAAGGAAATTTGGTGCAAAACTGTGGCATAACATTGTCAGAAATGTACTCGGGTAGTTGTTTGTATACTAAAACAGACTTCAAGCTGCTTTCTGAAGAACATTTCGGCTTTTCCTATAGGTTCCCTGAGAGGCCACCTCAAGGCTGCCATTCTCCACCAAATCATTTTGACACATTTGTCTATCACTATCCGTTGTGTTGGGTGCCATGAATGATTTGTTTCTGTAAAGTAGTGGTGTTTATGAATGGTTTAAGTTTTCTTATAAATTAAATCAGATCCAAGGCTCTCTCTCATAATAAGGTCACTCACACTCAGTTTCAAAAGGCTTTCTTAAGTGGGAGAGAAAAGTCTGGAGTGACCGGTAGTTAGTGGAATTATTCATACTCTGGTACAGGCCGACGGGAATGTGTCATGCATGGGAATCCCTCCTGTATGGACTGACTGCTTTCAAGAGCACAGTGAGGCCATCGGTTCTTATTATAAGGCCAGCTGACAGGTAATATTACCTTCAGGAATCTAAATTCCATCCTGGGATAAAGTTTCCCAGCCTACACTTGAGGCTATGTAACATGCATTTTAAGATTTTGCTCTCTATGTTTCTAATTTTAAGGAAACATGAGAAAAAGAATCCACCAAGTTCTTACGGCATATGCTGTGCAAATATTGCTGAGTATTTTTTGAGTACTTTCTATGTTTTAGATCCCATGATAATCTTTGGGTGCACAATGAGAATGAGGACAGATCCAGTTGCTGAGCTTATGAAACACATTCTAGAGGACAATCGTAATCAAGTAATCACAAAAAAGAAACGTTTGATGACAAATTAATTGTTATAAAGAAAAGACATACTCAGTCTTTCACAAGGGATTCTCCCCTCATCCAGGAAGGAGTAGAGGCCAGGGAGGCTTTTCTGGAACTTGTAGGATGATTTGAGAGCTAAAGCATGAATGGGAGTAAAGTGCCCATAGGGGCAGGGCAGGGACTTACATCTACAAATTTGCTGGCACTTGGGTATCATTATTGTTTCTTTACCTTTCCTCAATTCTTGTATGCAGTTTCAACTCTGAATAGGTTGTATTCTTTACCTTGGAAAATCTGTCAGAGGCAGAAAAAGGCTTATCGTTGTAGCTTTTTGAAAAATGGAATAGTTTCTCTCTTTTTTTCTAGGAACATTCACTTCCTAGTTTGAATTTAAATCTTTTTTTTAAATTGATCTGTTTTGTAAATTTTGGTTGCTATGACAATAAACTGATTCACTTCAAAGGCTATTAACAGCAGCTTGGTTATTCTATTTTCTTTGTTGAGAATATTATCATAGGTAAAATGTCAGCAATAATGAAGAAAATTTCAGGAATAGGGAAAAATGGTACAGGAGTTTGGCAAGATGTGATATACTTTCTGATTCATTAAACATTATAGAATTTAATTTCTGGTGAAAAACTGAGAGATATTAATTCATTTCATATGAAAAACCAGAAGAGTAGGTTTAAGAATTATAACCTTTATTGGGTTTTCACATAGTTTTGTTCATTATTTCAAATCAATATTTATTGAGCTTCTACTATGAGCCAAGAACTGTGCTAGTTATAGAAATAAAAGATGAATAACACAAATCTCCATCCAGTGATGAAGCTATAAACCTGAATTTTCATGGGCACAGTGGAGAAACATTAAAGCCAGAAAAAAATGTAGTAAAGCTGTGATGCCAGGCATGTTTCCCTACTCTTAGGCAGCATATTATAAGAAAGGCATGAGCACACCTGAGCAAGTGACATTATTTTTGGTGTATTTTCCCACTTTCTAACAACAGTGGATATGAGGTAAACATATACTCAAACACATCACTTGATGGTGAAAGCACCATCCCCATGGACCCCCAGTCCCAAGCTGAGAGGGTCCATGAATTACACACCCTGAGAAGAGGTGATGTCAATGAATTAGCAATCAACAGTTTTCTGCCTGAGTTAAAAGCTAGTCTGATGCTAGAGCGAGAATACCTGCATGTGAATTCCACAACTGCCAGCTAATGTCTGTGTAACGTGGGGAAAGCCATCTATTCTTTTCTGAGTTTCATTTCCTCATGTGTAAAATGAGAGTAATAGTTACCTACCATATGGGGTTGTTACGAGGATTAAATAAGTTAATATTTGTAAAGCTCTTAGAATAATGCCTAACACATAGTAAATGGTGTGTGTGTGTGTGTGTGTGTGTGTGTGTGTGTGTTTGGGCTAAATAAAATGAACAGCTACATATGGCAGTAGTGCGTGCTTCTTTATCTTAGGAGGAACCAAGGGCAGGAATGCACAGGTAACACTCAGAGCTCACTTTAGTCCTTACCTCATCATTCTTCTACATTAGAATTGCTTTAGAATTTTGAATAAGAATATTCACTGATTTCCAACTTCAGTCCTTCTATACTTCATGGCCCAGGAAACTTACTAATAAGCCATTGACTATATAAAAAGCAAATAGTATGAAACAGAAAGATCAATAAAAGGCATGGATAATTTAGAAATTGGAAAATAGATCCTGGATAATTGAAAGGTGATGGCAGACCTTGAGCTATGAAGTCAATCCTTTTCCCACTTTAGGAAGAGCAGTGGAAGTGACATGAAGACAGTGACTGAATGGTCACAATGGGAAGAAGATGGCCTCTGGAGTGTCGCAGATCAGAGCTTTCACATTGGACTTGCCAATGACTCGTTATTTGCATGTGCACATTATTTTAAATTTTCTGAGCTCTGGCATCCTCATCTATGAAATGGGTTTGTAAAGCTGGGATCAATTTATGTCAAGTTCTTATAATGGCATTGGCACAATGTAAATGTTTAAGAAATTGTACCTGTTACTCTTCTTACTATGAGTTTCTAACTCAGTTAGATGTACAGACTGAATGAGATTTTTTAAAACGGGAACGTGTTAGAAGTCTGCTTAATTTTTAAGGTTAGAGAACTAAATAATGCAATGATATAAATAGTACCTAAGGAAAAATACCAAAAAGGCATTGAAATAAAGTATGTAAACACAGTAATATTTTCACACGTTAAACTGGACAGCCTAAAATGTTAGACCTAAAAATGAAAAGGAACTTGATATGTGCAACTGTAAAAATAAGCAGATGGAGCCTTAGTAAAACACACTTGTCTTCAAATTTACATGTAAACGATCACCAACGACCTGGGAGAGGTTGGAAGGAGTCTATGAACTTTCACGATCACATTTTACTGACTATGACATGCCACTCCTTGGTCAATATAGAGGGTTGGACTAAACCAGTCGCCAGGCAGACATTTTTATAAAGTGAGTTACTTTCAGTAATGAGTTTTTTGTTCTTATTGGACTGAGAGCTGATCAAAAGCAGGGCCTCCTGAAAGTGAGCATAGCTTATTTGTACTCTGAGGGAAACCAACGCTGCAGGGAAGCACTTAATAATTTCTACAACGACTAGATAGCTTTGGGGACATTCACTTTATGTCTGTGTGTGTGAGTGTGTGTACACAGGCATATATATACATATTTTTAATGTTATATATTATATACGTTTAAATCCCGTATAATTGTTTCCCACTCAATACCCAAACTAACTTCTATCATAGCTACTTTTAAATCCACAGCTAGGTTGGTTTTGCCTGTATCTGAATATCGGAACCATTCGTATCCATGCCATGCCAGAGTCAACTGGATCCTACCTCCTTGAAGGCAGCACCTTACCTTATTTCAATAGATTCCAAAGTATGTGCCAGTGTGGGAAGTGTAACACGTGTTTTGAAGCATGCTGCTTTTCGAGGCTTTATGTTTTCATAAGTAGGCTTAATATGCCTCCTACTCCACTAACCCCTCACCACCAGCCCAGTCTTGGTTTCTTTTTTAAATTTGCATAGCAAGATTTTTCTTAATCTATAGTCTAGCCCAGGACACACTATCACAAATTATGCATTCGTGTAAGCCTAGTTAATAACATTTTACCAGACTAAATCCATATTTTATTTTTTCTACTATTCCCAGGTTTATTCGTCTTATTTTTGGTAAGGATGAACCCCTCCATCACAAAGGAAAATTACTTAACAAGTGACCTTCCCAAATGATAGAAATACCAGTATATGTAAAAAATGTGCCTGTAAGCAGTAGTGGCTCACACTGGTCTTAACTTATTGAAAGCATCATTGTGTTCCTTGGCATGAGGAAAAGTAATACTTTAAATCTATCAAGTGCGATAATAAGAGGCTGTAGTGCTTTAGGAAGTTGGAATCTAGAAGTCATAGGATGGGTCAAGAGACCAGTTCCTCTTTAAGGAGCCTGGGTAGAAGGAAAAATAGCTGCATTGTGCTGGAGGTCTAAGGAGACGCCACCAGCAGGGGTCTCCTGCTGAACTTCCATTTCACTTTCTGAATGCTTTGAAAAATCTTGCGCTCTTAGGTAATTCTACAGCTGTAAATTGGCAAATTGGCAAGCGTCCTGAACAGCCTTGAATTTAAGGTCGAAAAAGGAGGAAAAACGGGATATTTTATCAGGTCTTGTAAACTTATTTGGATTTTCCTCAGAGACCAGACCATCACAAAACACCCATTTTGACACTGAATATGTCTTACACAACCTCCAAGAGGCCATTGAATTCTTATCTATTTATATTCAGACAGACACGTGTGTGTTGTGTGTGTGTGGGTCTGTGTGTGTGTATGTTGTCTTTAGCAAGTGCAGCAGTTGAATGTTTTACCTTTTTTGGGGTCCTTGCAAAATAACTTAAAACCAGTTATACAGAAGTGACATAAATTTATTAGCTTGCCTTCCTAAAATGATTCTTTTTTTTCAGAATAAGAAAGCTTTAAAAAAATTAGCTTTGAGTTGATACACTCCCCTCCCCCAACTTTGGTATTGCTTTTCGTTTGTGTTTTTGAGGTCGAGGGTTATCTATGACTCATTGGCAAGCTCCAGTTCAATCAATTTAGAGGGATCTTTTAGGGCTGAGTTATTTTTAAATGCCTGAAAATGAGGGAGCTGTAAATGGAAATCTAATCACAGCTTAACCTGTAGTCATGCAAACAGTCAACTATGAAATCAAATGAGTTTCCAACCCTCTTAACCCATTAATGGTTACTGACGAGCTATGTTGCCCAAACATCATTTTTCAAAGAGCAGGAAAAGGAAAAGGCACATATCTGGCTGGGGGTGCAGTGGATATAGGAAGGGAGGGGTGCTGCGGATGCAGAGAAGGAAATCTCTAGGATACAACAATTTCCTCATAGACACAAGCATGTGCGCTTACATAAGCACAGATCTTTCTTTGTTACACATTGTTCCTGGTTGTTTATGAAGCCTTTCCCTGGTAAATAAATATCAAGCAAAGGGCTGCACTGTCCTTGTTAAACTGCATCTGATTTTGAATACTTGACATTACAGAGGTTCAACCCCTGCCGTCATCATGATTGAAATTGCTGAAAAACACAGTCCCAGGATTTCTTTGGAGTTCTGTGTCCATCTGAAAACTATATAACCTTGACTGGCTCTCTCCCAGCCACCTCCCATCAGCTCTCCTTTCTTTGCAGGTTTCCATCTACTCTCTATTTCTATTTTCTTGGCTTCTGACTCTATCTTCTTTTTCCTGGTATGTTTAAGGATTCCCTGCTCTTTTATCACATGCTCAGCTCAACTTTTATTTTATTACTATCTATCCTAAGAGCCACACCCGAAAACAACAAAAGAAGTGACCCAAAAGGCGAATTTGGTAGGGGGGAACCCAATTGTCTAAACACCCAAGGATTCCAAGTAGTGAACAGTGTGCATATAAGAAAGGAGATGTATGTATGTGTATATGTATGTGTATGTGTGTGTATGTGTGTGTGACATATATAAACACCAATACATGTAGTTAACTGATATGTGTTAATTATCTTACTTTCAATGTTGTATTTAGCCCTCTTCAGAGAAGGCAGGCATTCCCATATAATTGCAATTACAACAAGTATGCAAAATAATAGTTTGGGATTGTTGAATTAATATTCTCTACTCTGTTAAATTACCAAGTCTCCTTTCTTAACTTCTGAATTGCCACTCCAACTAATCTGAACCAAGACCAATGTAAAAACCTTCCTGAATAAGGAAAGTCCAGTTTGGCATTCAATGAAAGCCATGCTTGACTATTTCATCTCTCAGTAGAAAAAGGCAAGCTTGTTAAATGTCGCTCTAGTGCCAAGTGGTAATTACCCCCAAGTGATTTCCTGGGGTTGGACCAAGGCTCTTTTCATGAACATTTACCTCCAATGGCAGAGTATGACTGAGAGGAAAAACAGTCTTTGTTTCTCTTACACACACATTCATAAAGATGAAAAAGAAAAGCCAAAGTAAACAATTTTTTTCTTTTCTTTTGTTAAACGTGAAACCTTGAGTAAAGCATCTTTCCCTGTGTTTTTGGAAAAAAGGCGACTGGGAACATGGCCCCTTGGTGGAATTTATATAAGCTGCACATATTTAGCCCAGGAAGTAGCTGGGTTTTAAGCTATTACACTTGTACCCAAAGGCCCACCCCAAACGGCAGGAAAGAAAGAATGTCTTGGTTTTGAAAAAGTTGAAATTGAATGGAAAAAAATAAAACCTCTCTCTCTTTTTTAGAGCTGTCATTGTTCCTGTCATTGTTCCTTTACCTAAGACCCCCATGTGCCATTGTACACTTATCCATTATGAATACTCTGCCACATCCACACCACCAAATGGGTGAACACTGGAAAAGAATGAAAACTGCCTGCCATAGCATATGCGGCTCTCATTTCATAAATCGATATGAGTAACGCTTAAGGGCTTATGTGGTCTTCCTTTGAGATACGTTATCACAATATTTAATAGGTTAGCGGTTGATTCATCTTCCAAACTGTATTCTAAAGGATCTCAAAGTCCTTTCAAAATATTGTGAACATGCAACAAAGTATTTTGTCCTAAGTTTTTAACATTTGTGAGAGTTATAAGCTGCTTTGTCATTAATATCCATCAAACGGAGGACATTTGGCTGAAAATGAAGAAAAGATTTATTAAATTTAGTTTCAGTTCCATTCATGGAACTGAAATATATGTAGGAATATGGAAAAGACTAATGTCCCTATGTTAAAGAAATCTATTTCCAGGGTGCCTAGTAGAAAAGTATAATTGAAATTGACCCATTAAATGATTACATTATTTGTGTACCAAATCTATTTCACAAAACTATAGAGCTGTTTCAGTAACTACCTGCCAAACTGTGTATATTGTTCCTAATTAAGTTTTATAAATGTACTTATAGAAATGTGATGTAGCAGAATTATCCAAGTAATATGTCTCTACATTTATGAAACTTGTTCCAGAGAACTAAGACAAGGCAGTGCGTTTCTAATCTCATGACTACTTTATGTCTAGTGAAAGCTATAATAAACAGTGACAAAATGAATATTCAAGGGAAGCTTCCCAGTTAAATTTCTAAAATATACTTGGAAATACACCTATTTCTTTTTTAACTTCTAGCATTGCCCCTGGTAAATCACATTGTAGTAAACACTTGACCTTTACAAGTGTATTTAAAACTCATTTTCTGAGTACCTACTATGTGCCAGACACACGCATTTTCAAATCTGTAATTTTCCTTAACCCTGTCAACCACTCAGTATAACAGTTCTCATTATTCCTATTTGGCAGGTGAGAAATGATGGGCAACTCAATTAAGGTACAAAATATTTAATTTGATGGCTGCTTTTAATCTCTTTTCCCCCTTCATTATTAGACTGTGTGTTTCTGAAGGACAGGAATAATGCTCTATTCATCTTTGTATTGAAAGAATAAAAGAAAAATATGTTATTTTCCATATGATTTAAAGGTCACTTCCCCCTTTGGTTTTGTTTTGTTTACGTTTCATTTTCACTGAAGGCAAATAATCAAAAGACTCTAAGATACTTCGCATTTTTCCAAGTTACCAAATTGAAATGTATTTTCTAAAAAAGAGGATAAATAGTATAAAATTCTCTTTGGAAGAAAATACGTTCTCTTTCATATAAGAAGATGATGTTACTGGCCAACTTTATTTTATCGAGTAAAATAAAAATAAATAAAATTAAAAATAATTTTATTTTTAAATTATCGAGTATAGGGCTTCCCTGGTGGCACAGTGGTTAAGAATTCGCCTGGCAATGCAGGGGACACAGGTTCGAGCCCTGGTCCGGGAAGATCTCACATGCCGCGGAGCAATTAAGCCTGTACGCCACAACTACTGAGCCTGCACTCTAGAGACCGTGAGCCACAACTACTGAAGCCCGCGCACCCAGAGCCCATGATCCACAACAAGAGAAGCCACTGCAATGAGAAGCCTGCGCACCACAACGAGGAGTAGCCCCTGCTCACCGCAACTAGAGAAAGCCTGCATGCAGCAACGAAGACCCAACACAGCCAAAAATAAATAAGTAAAATACATTTTAAAAAATAAATTAAAAAAATTATTGGGTACAAAACATTCCTGAGGCATTATTTTAAGCACATATAGAGATGAATAAGGCAAGATTCTCAAGGAGTTCTGGAAAATAGTGAAATAGGTTGTTTGTCACCCTCTTCTGCTGCTTTTGCTCTCTCTGGCCCCAAGGGCTTGTTCCTTTCCCAGGACTATCTCTCCTGGGCAGAAATAAATACTCCTTGTTAATCGTAAGGATAGGACTGAGAGTGATCCTTTAAATTTATGAAGTGACATATATAGAGACCAGCTTCAAGAATTGGTCTCTCCTTTGTAGTACTGAAGGACAAATCTAGCTGTAGAGTACAGTGTCTACAAAACAAAGATAAAGGCAACAAGCAAGATTTTGTTTAGTTCATTCATTTTGTTTTTTTAGATTCCACGCATAAGTTAAATCATTAGGTATTTGTCTTTCTCTGATTTATTTCACTTAGCATGATACCCTCAAGATCCATCCAGGTTGTCACAAATGGTAAGATTTCATTTTTTATGGTTAAGTAGTATTCCATTGTATTTATATATACCACATCTTCTACAACCATTCACCCATGGATGGACACTTAGGTTGGTTCCATAGCTTGGTTATTGTAAATGTTGCTGCAATGGACATTAGGGTGCATATATATTTACAAAGTAGTGTTTTCATTTTCTTTCAAAAATATCTAGAAGTGGAAATGCTGGATCATATGGTAGTTCTATTTTTAATTTTTTGAGAAACCTCCATACCATAGTGACAATACAAATTTACATTCTCACCAACAGTGCATGAGGCTTCTCTTTTCTCCACACCCTTGCCAGCACTTGTTATTTGTTGTCCTTTTGATAATAGCCAATTCTAACAGGTGTGAAGTGATATCTCACTGTGATTTTGATTTGCATTTCCCTGATGACTAGTGACGTTGAGCATTTTTCATGTGCCTGTTGGCCATCTGCACGTCTTCTTTGGAAAATTGTCTACTCAGATCCTCTGCCCATTTTTAATGAGATTATTTTTTTGCTGTTGAGTTGTCTGAGTTCTTTATATATTTTGGATATTAGCCCCTTATCAGATATATGATTGGCAAATATTTTGTCCCATTTAGTAGGTTGCATTTTCATTGTGTTGACGGTTTCCTTTGCTGTGTCAAAGTTTTTTATTTTGATGTAGTCCCACTTGTTTATATTTGCTTTTTTTGCCTTTGTTTTTGGAGTCAGATTAAAAAAATCATCACCAAGACCAATGTCAAGTAGCTTAACACCTAGGTTTTCTTCTAGGAATTTTATAATTTCAGGTCTTACATTCAAGTCCTTAATCCATATTAAGTTAATTTTTGTGTATGGTGTAAGATAGAGGTCTAGTTTCATTCCTTTGCATGTGGCTGTCCAGTTTTCCCAACACCATTTATTAAAGAGACTGTTCTTTCTCCATTGTATATTCTGCCTACTTTGTAGTAAATTAATTGGCCATATATGGATGTATTTCTGGGCTCTCTCTTCTGTTTCATTGATCTATATGTCTGTTTTTATGCCAGTACCATGCTGTTTTGATTACTCTAGCTTTGTATTCTTTTTTCTCAAGATTCTTTCTCAAGATTGCTTTGACTATTTGGGGTCTTTTGTGGGTCCATAAAATTTTTAGGATTGTTTTTTCTACTTCTGTGAAAAGTGCTATTGAAATTTTGAAGAGGTTGCATTGAATTTGTAGATTGCTTTGGATAATATGGACATTTTAACAATATTAATTCTTCTAATCTATGAGAATGGAATATTTTTTCATTTATTTTGTGTCTTTTTCAATTTTGTTCATCAATGTCTTATAGTTTTCAGTGTACAGATCTTTCACCTTCTTGGTTAAACTTAATCCTAGGTATTTACTTTTTCTGATGCAATTGTAAATGGGATTGTTTTCTTAATTTTTCTTTTTGATAGGTTTATTTTTAGTGTATAGGAATGCAACCAACTTCACATACTATATATAAAGTAGATAAACAAGGACCTACTCTATAGCACAGGGAACTATACTCAATATCTTGTAATAACCTATAATGGAAAAAAATCTGAAAAAGTTTTATATATATATCTCTCTATATACACATATATACATATATATGTAACTGAATCACTTTGCTATACACCTGAAACTAATGCAGTGCTGTAAATTACCTATACTTCAATTTAAAAAATGGTAAAAAATAAATGCAACCAATTTTTGTATATTGATTTTGGACCCTGCAACTTTAATAAATTTATTTATTAGTTCTAACAGCTTTTTGGTGGAGTTTTAAGGATTTTCTGTATATAAAATCATGTCATCCATAAATAGTGACAGATTTACTTCTTCCTTTCCAATTTGGATGCTTTTATTTCTTTTTCTTCCTTAATAGCTCTGTCTAGGACTTCCAACACTATGTTGAATAAAAGTGGCAAGAGGGCATCCGTGTCTTGTTCCTGATCTTAGAGGAAAAGCTTTCAGATTTTCACCACTGAGTATGATGTTAGCTGTGAACTTGTCATATATGGCCTTTGTTATGTTAAGGTATGTTCTCTCTGTACCCACTTTGTTGAGAGTTTTATTATAAATGGATGTTGAATTTTCTCAGATGCTTTTTCTGCATTTATTGAAATGATTACATGATTTTTATCCTTTGTTTTGTTAATGTGGTATATCCCATTGGTTGATTTGAGGATCGGCTAGTACCCATTTAATTGCAGTACCTTATGTATAGTTTCTTCATCTGTAATATGTGGACAATTATAGTTTCTACTTCATGTGAGTCTCATGAGGATTAAACAAGTTAAGAAAGACACATAGAACAGGATCTTGCATAAAATACGTGATGAGCAGCTGTTAATTACTGTTGTTTTATTATCATTAGCTTCATTATCGTTATTATTTGCCCTTGCTAACCTAAATAGAATAGGATGATTTCCTGAAGGATATTGAAGGGTATAGAGCTTTTAAAACAGCAACAACCTTCTTTTCCTTCATATGAGACAGGTTTGAGCAAGACAATCATTTTGAGTCATTTTTTTTCTAGTAAAGGTGACGAATTTTTGTCTATCAACTAAACTTTCCAAGGAGCCCAGCTTGAAAAATCATTGCTCTAAGAGACCAAGGACCACAAACTCAAATGCCCTCAAGGCCTGGCTAGTAACACAAATGAGAGAAGCAAATAGGGTGTAATTCATTAGAGATCTGGATACTCTGGGGAACTGGAGCACCACCTACACATAAGAAGGCCACTCTCAGTTAGAAGTGGTTTTGGTTTGTGGTGGAAAGAGAAAAAAGGCCATTTCTTGTGATCACAGCTTTTTCAGAAGGTAATGAGATAGGTTAGAGGAATAGAAAATAAACATGATTCAAGTAGTGATATAACTATAGACACTCTTGAATTTGAGACTGAAGTCTTAGTAAGATAATTTGGATTTAACATGGAGATACTGATTCAGTGGTAAAGGTGACTTATTTCTTCATTTAACTACATTTAATAAAAAACAAGAAGAAATAATATAGACCAGTGAATAGCAGGTAAAGAATAAAGATTACCAGGAAAGTTGGTGTTTGTTGCTGAGAAGCTGAGGTCCGAGGAAGAAGCTGTGGATTTAGGGAGTGAGTAGTCTTTGAAGGCAGAAGAGAGTGACCTGAGGCGCAGAGGCCCAGCAATGCTAGGGATTCCACATTCCTCACTAAAACTCTCTTTAGATGTGCCACAATGAAGCATCAATGTAACGCAATAAGTCATTCTTTGTAACAGGGAATGCCAGCAGTTTTTTCTCCATAGTATCCATCCAGTGAAGAGTGAATCTGGGACATATGCATTTCAGTGTATGTGTGCAGACAGAACTGAAAGGTTTAACATCACCTACAGATATTCCTGGAAGTCCTGCATACAGATTGCTGTCCTTTTTGTGGTAAATCTACAT
Organism: Balaenoptera borealis; assembly: GCF_965194805.1. Lineage (NCBI taxonomy): Eukaryota > Metazoa > Chordata > Mammalia > Artiodactyla > Balaenopteridae > Balaenoptera > Balaenoptera borealis. The sequence goes on along the minus strand of NC_138876.1, from coordinate 31,900,197 downwards.
ATATTCCTGAATATTCCTCTGGCTTGAAAATTTGGTTTTCATTAGAGTGTGTCATCTTCCTAAAGCCAATCCACGAATAGCCATGCACTATGGCTCTATTATATGATACTCCCTCCCAAGACCAATCTGTTAAGTTGGTTTAAAAGCCTCAGCCACATCCTCCTCCTTTGGTTGGTGGATTTCATCCCACCCTTCTAGTAAATCTCTTTAGCATCCTTTATTTTCTCTTGTAAGTGATATTTTTGAGTTCATCCTATTCCTTCTCCATTCAGTGGGAGTTGGCAGTAGTTCCAGGTAGCATGTTTATTATAATATCCACTTGAAGCCACAGATTAATTTTTTGCTCCAAATCCTAAGTTTTTCCAAACAGATGCTGAGCTTCTCTCAAAATATGCCTCCATCAGTCCCTGTCTCTGCAATCCACTGGTCACCTTCAGATGTCAGGCTTCACCTGCCTGGTTTAGAGTAGGGGTTCCTTAGTCAAGTTCCAACTCAGTCTCTGGGGTTGACTGATCCAATGAATGCAGATTGTAGTGAGGGGCTGACTTCAGAGGGGACTCGTCTTGGACTGGACATATCCCAAGAAAGAGGCATCTATGGTATGCTGAAGAAAAGGTCAGTGCTTTCTTCTGACTTGGAAGCCAGGGTCAAAGTGAAGCTCTACAATCTCACACAAAGACTCCTCTCTAGGACCCTCCCATCTGCCACACCTGTGGCTCAGGTTCTTCTCCAGAAAACAGGCTTTGGAGGCAGCAGTACCTGGTGCTGAAAGAACACTGATCTGTGTGTCTAGACTGAGCAGAGTTTTGTTATAGGCAAAGGATTTAATTTCTCTATGCCTCATTTTCTTTCTCCGTAGAGTGGTGTGTTCCTGCTAGACGATTACAAATGTTTTTCAGCACTAAGATTCTAATTATCTATGATAGGTGATAGGGAGCCACTGTAGGTTCTTGAGCAATATACATTATTGTGAAGATATATGGGCAAGATTGGGCTACTGTCACCAAATACAATTTTTAGCAGATCAAACTGTCATTCCCCTTCCACATTTTCCCATCATAGGTCCTGCTTTCCTACAGTTCCTAGACACATACAGAAAGCAGATCAATAAGGACCAAATAGAGAATGGAAGAAATAAAATGGTCACACAAATGGGAAAACTTGATTTGGTGTATCAGGATATTTTATCCCTCCAGACAGAGCTAATGTGTATCAGAAGGTAACTTAGGATAGAAAAATAAGATGAAGAAGATGTAGTGTTAGATAAACTGAACTTTAAAAAAATCAAGAAAAGACATTCTGATGCATCCATTTCAGGGTAAGTAGTTTACTGCTAATGGGACCTGAAATCTGCTGAATCTTTTGATTTTTAACTCCATGCATTCATCCTCATGCTTGAGATGGCCTTCCATCCCATTTGGCAAGGACACACTGACATCCCAAACCCCCTTTCTTTTGGACAGTGCTCAAGTAGGCACAGCCAGTGTTTGCTCTATGATTCTCCTTTTGTATGTGTTCTTTGCTGACGGAATCTTTATTAGTTGCTATTTTATTTTTCAGATATTTTTGTTTATTGAAGCAGGATACAGTCCAGTCTTGCTGACTTGAGAATCACTTTTTCTCCTTGGTGTGACTTTACACATCTCTGCTTTGCTCCACAGTTGATATCATTCTTGATTTCTTGGTGGGAAATCTTATTTCTCTCTTTTGCTAGTGCATGAGAGGTGAAAACCTCAGTGAATTCCCAACTACTAGCAAGAAACTTACAGGAGTTTCATTTTCATTCTTAGCATGACTTGTACACAATCTCACAGGAAGAAATTAGGATGTATTTCAATATTATGTTCTAGTTCCATAAAACTTTGTGGGATTTTATTGGAATCATATTCTATGAGACTCTCCTTTCTCAGTTATGGTAACGATTTTTTAAATTAATAATTGTCCCCTTGCTCCTCTCACCCCCACCCAGCATTACTTACTCAACTTTGCTGCCTGTTTGCTCCATGGGGGCAGGCACTGTATTTATTTTATCCCCAGATCTGTAGGGCATCAATATACTATGCTACACATCAAAAGCGATATTTATCTATAATATGACTCAGCCTCAACCCCACTCCTATCCATTACCTTTCCTCCCACTTCCCGTCCTACCTCTTGGTAAAATGGTACATAACTTTACCCAGAAGTATGTGTATAGCTATGTGGCTTTATTTGAAAATATTATTATACTTTCAAAGATACCATTTTACAGTTGTCTATTTAACAAGAATTATGTGAATGTTTGAAGAAAGAAAAGTCATAGCTTGCCTAAGGAATTGTTTCCTATTCTGAACACCTACCACTCTCCATATCTTCTTTAAATCTAAATTGACCTTTATCTAGATCTCTATCCCAACACAGTACTGACTTGCCATCAGCACTGCACAATTTCACTTTGGCAGAAGTCATAAGCTTTCCTGAATTTACCCAGATGATGGTTTGCTATTTTTGCAAGAGAACACTGCCATTTCTCCAAAAGTCTTCTGTCTTTCAGGAACTGGCTGCCAGTGCTATTTTCTTGGGCTGCAAATAGGGCAACAGCTGTCCCTTTATACCAGACTGTGGATACAAGGTTGCCAGAGAGGCACTGTTCTAGAAACCGAGACACTATGATAATCAGCTCAGCCATCCAGGTGAACTTAAGTGCTTTTATCTCTTGGAATGACAGGAAATTTTGGACTAAAAATAGGTATTATTTAATTTTGTGTAACTTTTGTTAAGCCTCTGAAGTTCACTAGTTTGAACTGTAGTTGACAATGTTGTGTAGGGAAAAAAACCTCTGGATTGAAAATGAGAATTTGATCCTCGGGATTGCTCTGCCTTGCTGGGATATATATTCTAATCTCCTTTTTGAGAATTTTGTTTTGCCATATATAAAGTGGGGTTATTGTACAAGATGATATTTAAGGCCTTTGGGTTCTAAAATTATCTGTGAACATGTACCTCTAATTTTAGAAAAGGGCAATCTTTTGATGGGGAGGTCTGTTTGTTTTCTGTGTGCTATGAAATTTGCAGGTAAGTTTTTGTTAAGCCAGTAAATCTACCTATGCTAGTAAATCTCCACCTCTAATTTACAAGATGAAAAGATGAAATATTATTAGAGAAGTTTACAATCACATTTTACCTTGCCATTCACTCAGATTTTTTCATTTAATTGGACAGCAACTGCAAGCTCAGTGTGGGGAATCTTCTTTCAACTGAGGCATCGGTCTCCTTGTATTTGTGCCTCTATATTTTCTCTCTCTGTCGCTCTGTATCTCTGTGTTTCTGTCTCTCTCTCTCTCTCTCACCTCATTTCACTACCTGTTCTGTAGTTTAGCAATTTGAAAAGAGAGATCTTCAGAGTCCTAATCAACACTCCTTATTACACAATTTAACTATTTAGATGGTCATTTGAGGTCATTTAGTAGTTCACGATTTGCGAATTCCATATAGAAACTCAGAATGTATGTCTTTCACAAAGAAATGGATCCCTCATATTCCTTTGAGTCAGCAAAGATCTCAGCTGGGCTTCCTTGTCTTTTTCACAGTGTGTTTCTGCCTAAAAACGGTGCCTTTCCAAAGCCACTCTCACACCCCGACATTTAAGAGTCAATGTCATGTTCTCTCTCTAGCACCAAGTATTGTTCTTTCCAGTCATATGAATTTTGTTTTAGCAAGCAACAGCATAAATCATTTATTTGTTCTGCCTGAGAAAGGAAAGGAGAAAGTGTAGAGTTCAAAAAATTCTTTTCAAAGAGCCACAAGATGTAGTTTTTCATTAGATTATATAAGATTTTTGCTTACTCAAGCCAAAAGAATATGGAAAATAATAATTAGCCCATAGTAAAGCTACTTGAGGGCTTTTTGAAGAGTTAAACTGTGGTATTATTTATAGACAAAAGGGTAATATTTTCTGTGTTTTCTCGCCTCAATTTGTCTTGTTGCTTTAACACATTACACGTTATAATGTAATCTATGAGATAGAAACAATACCAGGAGTCCTAATTAAATTAAAAGTAATTACCAGTTGTACAGATAGGGCTTTCAATTGAGCAGCAGGAAGTTGATATTTTGTCATCCCCAGTTTATCTCCATGCACCGAGCACGATTCTTTGTACCAGTTATTAATGGCGTTTTCTCAACGGTCATGAAGAGTGTGGGAAATAGGGAACGAGGAAGAGAACAAAAGGAAGAGAGGAATTAGAGGAGGCTCAGAGGGCGACAGAGACAGAGAGGAAGCTTTCTGCTGCTGTTCTTCAAACAGGATCCAGGGAAATTTTTCATACATTGAGGGACCTATTGCCATCCTTTACTCACCTATGAAAGAAATATTTGCCCAGCCCATATTCGTAACATATCCTAATTTTTCTTGACCACAAACAGAATTTTAAAAAGAGAACCTCACATATTCTATGCTCAAGGTTTGGTTTATGATGTGACAGATTTTCTATTTTCAGGAAGAAAAAAAATAGTTCCAGCTCCCAACAGGAATTTAATTTGAGAGAGGGAGGGAAATGGCAATATATAAAGATTTCCTACTGTCCAATTTCTTAGTCTGCTTTTCAGCTGGGCATCTTTTAACAATTGGAAGCATTGCCATTCTCCCACCAGGAAACACAGCACAGGCTTTTAAAGAGCATTTACAGGGTGATGTCCATTTGATTGACCGTTATCTTGCTGGCATGCTGCTGCTACAAATATGAGCAATTATTGGGAAAGCAGTCAAATTAAATTTTCATAACTATAAAACTGCATTTTACCTTAGGGGCACAGCTTCCTTCCTATTTCTACAATCTATTTTCTATGCTTTATATTAAATCTAAATAAATGAATGTTTATCAACATTAATATTTTAACATAGTATGCCAGTCTGTGCCCTCTCTCCTAACAACTTTTTCATCATTTTTTAAGGAATGTACTACAAGAGAGTTTAACTTTTCTAGTATGATGTGGGTCATTTTGTATAGGCTATTGTTAAGGTGTTCTTTCTTATCCATGAAAAGAATACCTTTGACTAATTCTTGCCTTTAATAATCAAATAAAATCAACAAATGTCTTACATGAAATCAAGTTTAATTTTTTTTAAAGATTATTCTTACCAAGGTATTAAAGGCTGGTTACCTCAATAAAGCCATCCAATATGGCTGACAAATATTGTAAGTGGTAGGTGGCTTGCTGTGTTCCCTTCCCATACTCACGGCTGATGTTGCCAAATGATTATAGCACACAGTTCATAATTGAGACCAGATATTGGCTCTTGGCAGCTATTTCAACTGATTTGAGTTGACAGAAAATGTGAAATCTATTTTGCTATCCCTGTTGTTTTATCTTTGTGCTCTTTCTGTCCTGTCTGGCATTTTCCCATATCTGTCCGTCTTAAACTACACTGGGAAACCCAGCCTCACCAATTCTCGATTCTTACCTGAACCACCAAATCCTGTTACTCCCAGTTTTATCCTTCAGATCTAGCTCAAATCCTATCTCTTTCATGCAGCATGAAGTTTCCCCAAATTTCTCTGGATCACATTGATCTTTCTTCTCGGGTGATTATGCCCTTGTTGCTAGAGTGACCATCTGTCCTGGTAATATGACAGCAGAAAAGAAAAATCCCTGGAGATGTAATCTAAGTTAGCGTCTCATTTAGAGAGGCAAAGAGTCTCAAAATTCTGTAGTTGAGCATATCTCATCTGGATATAAAATTGGGCAGATCAGAATTAAAATACTTCTCAGTTCTTCCGTTGCTTGATTTCTAAAAGATGAAATTTTGATTTAAGGAAAGGAAAAAATCTTTCCAGGAAACAGCCATGGGAAAGGATAAAGAAAGAAGGAAACATCCTAGGAAGAAATGATAGGTTTTTTTGGGAATCTGTCTATAGAGCTGCTGGATGTGATGGGGCATTTATAGCTCACCTCACTGACTTTATTCATCATCAATAAATATTAATAGTGAGTATGTTAAGTTGAAGATTTATTCATGACTGTGACCTTGACCATGTGCAGTATTGCTATTCGGCAGGACTATTATCATCCTCTTACTTTAGCTGCAGCTCTGTTTTAAAATGGCAAGAAAAAGGAGGAAAGAGTAGGAAACAAACTCTTTACTGTCAGGACGAAATTAAGTAAAATGTTGTTTGGAATATAGAATGGTGAGGAATTAGAGAAAGCTCATTTAACTACTCACTCTTAGGCATGGCACCAACCCATGCATATACTACTTTCAAGTAGTTGAAACATGAGGGAGGATAAAATATTAATCTAGGGAGCTACATGATTTATTATATTGGAGACTGTGTGTGCAAAAGAATGATGCAAAAATGTTTGTTTTCCTAATAATGGTTAACCCTCTTTTTTTCATTCATCACGTGCTGATATGCCTTTTTGATGATTTTCTTAATTTTTTTCCATCTCAAAACTGTCATGCCAAAGTTACATCCAAAGTGAATATTAGCAAGGAAGTAACTTTTTGAAATATCTGCTAATCTTCCAAATCTTAAGCATTTGTATGGACTGAAATGGCTTTAGTAAATGGGAAGAAATGAAAGAAATGTAGGAAGTGATTCATACCTTCCCCATGGTAAAATATGGGCGACTGTGGACTGAACATCTGTGTTTCTCAAGGGAATCAGCCCTACAGTTTCAGGCAGTGAATGACATTTTTGAATCCCTTCCAAAGGCTACCCACCTTTCTTGGCTACATAGAACTGGGCTAGGCAAATAAACAACAGCATTTTTTTCTCTCTCTGTGCTGGACAGTATACTAGGTGCTTTGGGCAAGGATGCCAGAAGGTGTATATATGGTGCATTGATACAGCTGCATACTCTATTCTTGCTCTTGACTTATTATCAAAGGTCTTCTTTCTCAGGACAAGAGCTGGATGAGCTTCTTCTTACTTCAGCAAAGTGATGCCAAATATTGGTTTCTGAAACTGGCCCCCTGATACAGTCCTTTGTTTCCTGAGAGATCCAGGCTTCAACCACCTAGGAAAGACCTCAATACACCTCATTGCTTCATTTGTTGAGTTGCCAATTGATGTTCAGGATTTTCCAGTGTGATTACCAGCACAGACAACCACTCTGAGTACTCCTTTTAGCATCATTTTCTTAATTAGACTTTTTGGGAAAATTATTGAATCCTGATTCAGGAGGTACATTCAACTGTGCAAGTGAGACAATTCATGTTTACTTAAAATTATTCGATGATTCATCTTAGTTTCCCACTTTAGTTATTCATTTGTTTATTCATTCCATAAGTCATTTATTCAACAGTCATTTAAAAGTCTATTATTTGGCAAGTTTTGTGCTCATTGCTGGGAATTCAAGCAATGAAGAGATGACAAACAGGTTACCGGATGCAACGAAACTTAACTGTGGTACTGGAGATCTGCATTACAAAGTAATTTTTGACTCTCAACTACAGTAGTATAAGATTATTTCTATTCATTAAGCATTATGAAGTATCTACTCTGTGAACTCATAGGCAGTTCTAGATACAACATTGAGTGCTATGAAAGGAATGCACTGTGGTTCTTCCCTTCTAGGAATCCTAATGTGATCCCAGATTCAAGCATATTTAACATTATTCTTAGAAGTAAGACATTGTAGGAATAAATGAAGTGCTATGAGAGGTAAGGGAGGGAAAGAGCAAGAGAGAAAATGAGGGAGGGAGGGGCGAGGGAGGGAGGGAGAAAGAGAGAGAGAGAGAAAATTTGGGAAGATGTCTTGCAAGAGAAAGCGTTGGAATTGAAACTAACACACACTGAAAGGGTGGAGGGGAATTGGGAAGAGATGGCAAGTCTTTCCTAACAGATTAAAACCAACCCACCCACCAACCAACCAACAACCTAGATGTTAAGATAAGCAAGTAAGCCTGATAACAAAACCAGACAAAGATACTACAAAAAAAGAAAATTACAGACCAGTATCACTGATGAATATAGATGCAAAAATCCTCAACAAAATACTAGCAAACAGAATCCAAAAAGACATTAAAAGGATCATACACCATGATCAAGTGGGATTTATCCCAGGGATGCAAGGATTCTTCAATATATGCAAATCAATCAATGTGATACACCATATTAACAAATTGAAGAATAAAAACCATATGATCATCTCAATAGATGCAGAAAAAGCTTTTGACAAAATTCAACCCCCATTTATGATAAAAACTCTCCAGAAAGGGGGCATAGAGGGAACCTACCTCAACATAATAAAGGCCATATACGACAAACCCAAAGCAAACATCATTCTCAATGGTGAAACACTGAAAGCATTTCCTCTAAGATCAGGAACAAGACAAGGATGTCCACTCTCACCACTATTACTCAACATAGTTTTGGAAGGCCTAGCCACGGCAATCAGAGAAGAAAAAGAAATAAAAGGAATACAAATTGGAAAAGAAGAAGTAAAACTGTCACTGTTTGCAGGTGACATGATACTATACATAGAGAATTCTAAAGATGCCACCAGAAAACTACTAGAGCTCATCAATGAATTTGGTAAAGTTGCAGGATAAAAAATTAATGCACAGAAATCTCTTGCATTACTATACCCTAATGATGAAAAATCTGAAAGAGAAATTAAGGAAACACTCCCATTTACCATTGCAACAAAAAGAATAAAATACCTAGGAATAAACCTACCTAGGGAGACAAAAGACCTATATGCAGAAAACTATAAGACACTGATGAAAGAAATTAAAGATGATACCAACAGATGGAGAGATATACCATGTTCTTGGATTGGAAGAATCAATATTGTGAAAATGACTCTACTACCCAAAGCAATCTACAGATTCAGTGCAATCCCTATCAAATTACCAATGGCATTTTTTACAGAACTAGAACAAAAAATCTTAAAATTTGTATGGAGACACAAAAGACTCCGAATAGCCAAAGCAGTCTTGAGGGGAAAAAACGGAGCTGGAGGAATCAGACTCCCTGACGTCAGAGTATACTACAAAGCTACAGTAATCACGACAATATGGTACTGGCACAAAAACATAAACATAGATCAATGGAACAAGATAGAAAGCCCAGAGATAAACCCACGCACCTATGGTCAACTAATCTATGACAAAGGAGGCAAGGATATACAATGGAGAAAAGACAGCCTCTTCAATAAGTGGTGCTGGGAAAACTGGACAGCTTCATGTAAAAGAATGAAATTAGAACACTCTGTAACACCATACACAAAAATAAACTCAAAATGGATTAGAGACCTAAATATAAGACTGGACACTATAAAACTCTTAGAGGAAAACATAGGAAGAACACTCTTTGACATAAATCACAGCAAGATCTTTTTTGATCCACCTCCTAGAGTAATGGAAATAAAAACAAAAATAAACAAATGGGACCTAATGAAACTTAAAAGCTTTTGCACGGCAAAGGAAACCATAAACAAGATGAAAAGACAACCGTCAGAATGGGAGAAAATATTTGCAAACGAATCAACAAAGGATTAATCTACAAAATATATAGACAGCTCATGCAGCTCAATATTAAAGAAATAAACAACCCAATCCAAAAATGGGCAGAAGACCTAGATAGACATTTCTCCAAAGAAGACATACAGATGGCCAAGAAGCACATGAAAAGCTGCTCAACATCACTAATTATTAGAGAAATGCAAATCAAAACTACAATGAGGTATCCCCTCACACCAGTTAGAATGGGCATCATCAGAAAATCTACAAGCAACAAATGCTGGAGAGGGTGTGGAGAAAAGGGAACCTTCTTGCTCTGTTGGTGGGAATGTAAATTGATACAGCCACTATGGAGAACAGTATGGAGGTTCCTTAAAAAACTAAAAATAGAATTACCATATGACCCAGCAATCCCAATACTGGGCATATACCCAGAGAAAACCATAACTCAAAAAGACACATGCACCCCAATGTTCATTGCAGCACTATTTACAATAGCCAGGTCATGGAAGCAACCTAAATGCCCATCGACAGACGAATGGATAAAGAAGATGTGGTACATTTATACAATGGAAAATTATTCAGCCATAAAAAGGAACAAAACTGGGTCATTTGTAGAGACGTCAATGGATCTAGACACTGTCATACAGAGTGAAGAAAGTCAGAAAGAGAAAAACAAATATCGTATATTAACGCATATATGTGGAACCTAGAAAAATGGTACAGATGAACCGGTTTGCAGGACAGAAATTGAGACACAGATGTAAAGAACAAACGTATGGACACCAAAGGGGGAAAGCGGCAGGGGGTGGGGGTGGTGGTGAGATGAACTGGGAGATTGGGATTGACATGTATACACTGATGTGTATAAAATGGATGACTAATAAGAACCTGCTGTATAAAAAAGTAAATAAAATTAAATTCAAAAAAAAAAAAGATAAGCAAGTAAGGTCAGTTTCCAAGAACAGTAAGAAAAATTGTTCTGGATAGAGAGTTCAATCTAGAAACGTGAGTAAAGGCTGTGTTGTGAAGGAATTTAAATAATAGGTTGAGCAAGTCGGACATTATGGAGCATGTGGAAGAGACCTAAAGGAAGCTTTTCCAGCAACGGAGTGACATTAGTTTGATCTGTTTCAGAAAATAATGTCGGTGGCAATACTCAAGATGTATGGAAAGGGAAAGAGCCTGGATATAGGTTAGGCAACAACCTTAATTGTTTGGGTGAGAGATAATGAGATATCCAACTAGGGCCGAGGAAGTGATTATTGAAAGGAGGAGATAGATTGGAAAAAGTGAATTGAGGCAAAACCAATAGAGATTTCGGACCAATCAGATGGTAGTGGTGTGGTATTTGTGAGTGAAATGAGAGGGAAGCTCGAATGGGACATTTTCTAATACCTGTATTCTATGACTGAGTACTATATTCTATAGCATATTGGATTTTGCAATTAGTAAGTTTTTGATAATTTTTAAGAGAGCTGTTTTAGTAACTGTTAGAGATAATACCACAATCATAATAAATTGCTTGCAAAGTGGAAAAGAGGAATTTCTATCAGTGAATAAGGTCAACACAATTTGTTAATTGCAGAACTAAAAACTGGTCCCCCAAATCAGATTTCTTCAAAATCAGATTTCTTCATTTCTTAGAGCCAAATATATGTTTCTTTGATGCAAGAAAAGATTATAAAAGTATTTCCTTATTTTAATAATAAAAATGACAACTAACATTTATGGAGCATTTGGTATGTGCCAGGGACTGCTCCCGACTGGCTTATATGCACAATGAGAATGCAGATCATATAGATCATACAGGAATTGGTATTAGCACTCATCAGCAGCAGTTTCATTTTCTGTTAAAAATGATAAATACGAAAAAAAGGTTGAATCCTGATATCTAATTTGTAAAATGGTTTGTTTTTTTTTTAGTCCGATATTTGTTTGGATACCCATCATGCAGAAATCCTGATGCTGAAACAGAAAATGAAATGAAATATTCTGCAATTTCTAGCTGGCTACTTGGCTCTTCTGAGCCCTTAGCTTCAAGGATTTTTCAAAATATATTTTTCTGCACCACAGCTCAAAGTTGCTAAATCCAGAAATTGAAACATTCTGAGAACCAAATCATTTCAGGGTGAATCAAAGCTCTTGGAACATTGCCCTAGGATTTTGAAGATAGTGTTTAATAGTGAAAAATGTTCAATATTTTTAAGGAAATCCCAATTACGGAAGGCTGCCCCATTCACATCCCTGACGATGCAGGGTGTCTGACACAGAATGCCTTGTTTCAACCTTCACTCCTGTGAAGAGCCAGGACCCCATGGGTGAAGGTGAAGGTCTTCTGGCCCCTGGCAGCTCTGACAGCACTGCCCTCTTGTAATTACCAATTGTGAGGAAATCTGAGGCTGATGTCTGTTTCTAACTCCACCTTAAAACCTGGAAATATGTTCCCTCCTTTATTCCATTCTAACCAGCTTCTATTCTGGCTGCCATTTTAATTCCAGCAACTGTGACGGTTTTGAGCAAGAGTTTGTCTCTCTGCTCAAACCCTCTCTAGGACCTAGTCTGTGTTTTTGCTTGTTTGTGTTCTGCAGCACTGGTAATGGAAACAGAAGATGGGAAGAGAGAGAGTGAACATAGTTAAACAAATCTTAAGACTAGGAGGTGTTTTAACATAGTGGGAGGGGCATGAATTATGGAATCAGACAGTAATGTGAACTTACTGACTGTGTAACTTGAGGCAAGTTATTGAATGATTTTGTATCTCAGCTTTCTCATCTGTGAAATGAGGATAATAAAACTCACATCATAGGACATTTGGGAGAATTAAATGAAATGAACACATAGATCATACTGTAGGTGATTAATACATGGGGATGGGTGCTATTAGTAGTAGTAGTAATATTGATAACAGTGAAAGAGTGGAATAAAAATAAAGATGAAGCAGGAATGATGGAAAACCATGGGGTAAAGAGCCATCAGCTGCAATGCTTGACAATTCAGAAGATGCTCTAATACCTCTCTATAAAGTGATGGAGCAACTTGACCATCTTGATTCCACAGAAACTTTGCCTCTCATAGACAGGAATGTAAGGTAGTGTGAAGCTATGTTAACCTGAAATAACCTCTCTCTCCTTTTCCCAAGTTCAACTCATTTTTCAGAGGCTACCAGAGTTATCTTTTTCTAGGATGCTGTCACCACTGATCTAACAATGACCTCCTTTTCTACTGAATTAAGGCAATAAATTACATACCATCTGGTATGTCCTCTGATTACTTCCTGGAGGTGTGGTTTCCAAATGAGATCAAGTTTTCCTTGAGTAAAAGAAACTTGCCTTATACTTCTTATATATTCACCATAGGACATTGGGTGTTTGAGCAAACACAGAAACCCTAAACCAAACACTGTAATGAGGAGATGAAAAGAGTAATAGCCTTAAGTTTCTTGTACCAGAGAAAGTCCATTAAAGGGGCGGGTTTTTTTCTTTCCTCAATAGATAATAAATTTTCTTCCAGATGTATAAGGAGTATCTACATTTTCCTTGTTAATTTTCCACAATTTAGCCTCCCTGTCCTCTCCTTCATAAACATTCATAGACCCTTGACTTAGATGGACTCTTTACCATTATTTTATTTAATGTTCACAGTTGAACCATGAGTACAATGTTAGCCCAAGTACTGTAGTGATAATAATTAAGTGAGGTTTGATGCCCAAGACTCAGAGGACTTCAAGCCCAGGCTTTTCATGGCTTTCCACCCTTAATTAAAGATGACTCTCTAGCTGACCATCTATATACACTGCCTTATTATCATCTCTTATTTTCCCCCATTCAAATCATTTAAGAAAGTTACATTTCACAGAGATGAAATATATGTTTAAGCAGGGATTTCAATTGGGCTCAATTAAATTTTGCTAGGGATCTATGGAGCAATTCACAGTAAGGCTTTGTGTTGTGAAATTAATTTTATTTTACATTTCTAAACTTGAGAAGAACACACATACACCTGCATATATGCATATGTATAAATATAAATGTGTATATATACATACATGCAAACATGCACACACACTTCTCAAATCTCTTCTCTCTGATAAGCAACATTCTTATCATTATTCTTTATGTTTGTCTGTCCCAGTGTAATAAAATGCTGTGTCAGAAAGCATTCAGTACAAATATTGTCATTTAGGTCAGAATATATAATGTGGGGGCATGGAGATTGACAAAACCCAAGTAAAAAAAGCACAAAAATGAGAGGGGAAATGTAAATAATTCTCATGTTCTCCAGTCTTAACTTGATTATCCTAATACCATATCTCCTCATATTGTTCCTCCACCTTTCCTCTATTGTATTAGTGGATTGTTGTTATGTAACAAATTATTCCCAATCTTAACAGCTTGGAGGATCTCTTTAACAGCTTATTAACTCACACAGTTTCTGAGAGAGTCTTAGCCTCTTAATTCTGGCTCAGGGTGTCTCATGAGGTTGTAGTTAAGTGGTCCATGGGGGATGCAGTCATCTGAAGGCTTGACTGGGGTTGGAGGGCTTCCTTCCCAGCTCATTCATGTGGCTGTTGGCAGGAGGCTTCAGCTCTTCACCATGTGGGATCCTCCATATGGCTGCCCACACATGGCTTTCCTCAGAGTAAGTGATGAGGGGGTGGGGAGGATGAGTGTGTGTGTCTGTGTATTTGTGCATGTGTGTGTGTGTGTGTTTGTGTGTGTAAGAGAGAGAAAATGATAGAGGGACGTCACAAAGAAAATGGAGCCAGTGTCATTTATAATCCAATATATGGATCACACAGACCCACCTGTTACAGTGTGTGAGGAGACGACACAAGGATGTGAATACCAGGAGACAGGGATCGTTGGGGGTAATCTTGGAGGTTGGCTACCACATCTCCCCTCCCTCTTAACTTTCCTCCTCTTTTTGAAACCTCTCTCTTTGGAATAGTTGCCAACTGGTAACAGTTTTGCTTCATTGCTATTTATCTACATATATCATCAATTTTCATTGCTTGACAAAAAGGTTTTCGTTTGAAAAATTTAAATGATTTGTTTCTTCAGAAAATATAGCCAATGCTCTTTTCACCGTGTTACTGGACAGTAGAGGGTGCTGTTGGTGTGTGTGGACCTACATTGAACACTGACGGTCGAGCTAAGATGGGGCTGGTCCAGTTCTCATCTTGAAAAATAGTCAGATGATTTCTAATCTGATTGGTTTCTAAATATCTGTATTTCAATTCTAAAAATTAAAATTTCTTTTTCTTTAGCCAATAAATACGCAACATTAGGCTTTCCATAAATGCTTCTGTTAATTCCCAATGGTCTATTTGTAGTTTTCCTTGCTGCATGCTTTTTGGCCCTAATAATGGCTGAGAAGAGCTGAAGGAGGAGACACATGATAGTTACTTTGACAGGGATTGTGCACAGATCATGAGGGACAATACCTTCTTTACTGGATTTGGCTTCTCCTTTAAGATTGATGTTTTTAAGATCCTTTTTGGCATGTTGGCATATTGCAGGAGTATTGACTACAATCAGTCATTTCTATGACTGATACTGAGTTGATAAGGGATAAGTTATTTTCTCCTCCATTAGAATGGGATGAGTGTTTTGCAGGGGCCCTTGTGGGGAATGTTTTTTCTTCCTTGACTCTTTCTTTCAGAGAGGATTTCCATCAGTGGTATGGGTCTTTTGGGGGGTACTCAATTGTTTTTAGACACATAACTATATGAATAAATTCCTAGTATTTGTAACAATATCTTGATGAGACTATTGTGCACTTGGCATGGTAATTTCTAGAAGAAAGACCCAGTTTCATTTCCCTAGTCTGAAAAATATTTTTCTTCTCTATCATATTTCACAAAATCGCATTTGGTCACCACTTATCCTATTGCAGTGTAGCGCAAAAAGCATTAATTTTTGAAGTAAAAAAGACCAAGTTTCAAATAACACTGTTCCTTACTTGCTGGGTGGAGTCTTATGCCTCACTTTGTCCCTCTGAGAAGTGAAAAGTAGTAATAGTAAGTATATTAGGCACTGTGTTAAGAGTTCCGCCTACATTCCATGGTTTAATTTTTATAGTAAGCTTTTGCCATGTGTACTAGTATTTTCTATATGTTTAAAAATAAGGAAATGAATTTGAGATACAAAGAGTTTAAGTAATCTGTTCAAGGTTATACAGCTGATAAATCATAAAGTTCAGATGCAAGCCCAAATGTGTGTAACAGTAAAGTTATCCCCTTAACCATTCTGCTATGCAGCAACCCATAATAATGCTGGTATTAGTAGTTTGAGAATTACATATGAAAATGAACATCTATTAGCCAGCAGAGAGTCTTGTAGTGTTAACACTTTAAATAAATGTTAATTCCCTTTACTTCTCTTATTTGGAGCCACTTAACTAACAGATGAAAGGAAGAACATCTGTTTAGAATGATGACCTCTGCTAAAAGAGGCTCTGTGGTAGTTTTGCATAATGACACCATGATTGTTTTTCTTGGAAAACAAATTATAAATGTCCATAAAATTGACAAAGGAACAAATTGGGCACTCCTAGATTCTTTCTGAAGCTTGAAAATCTTTGTGAAAAAAAACCACATTAAAGGGAGTTTTCCCTCTCTTAAGTAGTGCCTATTTTAATCATAACCTTTGGAAGAAAATTTAAATGTAAAAAGGTGAAAATTAAAAGAACTATAAATAACAACAAATGACTACCTTGTAAATACAAAGCCACATTCACTCCCAGGGCTGTTATGTCTACAAACTATTTGAACAACAGTTAATAAGCACATTCCCAATGAAAGAAAAAGGTAACTGATGTTCCACCTGAGTGCACTCTTTGTTGAGCATGTACGGAAATGGAGAGCTTGTAGATAGGGATTTCTGTGCTTTTTGCCTTAAGACATGTGCATGTGCCCACCAAAGAAAATGAAGGGTTTTTCAGGTTCCCCAAATATTCCTTTACTAAATATTCATCTCTGTCAAAAAATAATAATGTGCTTTACTTGGATTAGCTGAAAAATCATCTTCCTTTCTTGATGGTTTTCCTTTTCTCTGTGTTCTCATGATGAGATAACCCACTTATGGTTCCCAGGCTGGGGTTATCTTGATTTACATGTTGTTTTTGAGGCTGTTTTATGGGGGATCAAAGGGCTGGACCAGGAACAGTGAAGAGTCTAAATCTTTGTGAGGGCAGACCAGTGAGTTGCTGGCCTACCTGAATTATATCCCATCCTCTACATTCTTAACTATAAACCTGGGAAGCTGTAGGGCTTACTTAGGCTTGTTGTTTAGAAATTGGATGTCATATTCTTTGGGCCACAGAGGAGGCAACCCCAAATACTAAATTCTACCTTTTTTTTCATATTCAAATTCCTATAATTCCCCTGAATCTCTTTTTTCTTTTTTTATTATTATTTTTGGGGCAAATGTCATTATTCCAGATCATATTATTTTATATTAGAATAAATCTATGTTTTTGAAAAATCTGGCACATGAACAAGCTATTGAAGTGATTAAAGCTAGCATATAAAGGAAAGAATCACTTTTTATAATTGTTTGGGTTTTGGCTTACCTGGTTTCAAGTTCCAGCTTCACGAGTTACTATGTTTAATCATGGGTAAGATATCTAGTGTTTCTGAATCTTAGTTTTTAGTCATAAAATGGGGAAAGATAATGCTTATTTGGTACAGTTGTTTTGAAAATTCAATGAGATGGTCTATAAAATGCTTAGCATGGAGCCTAGTAGAGTTACATTTTACAGCCTGTGCCCCTTGACTATTTGAATTCACAAGGACAAAGAAAATCATCTGGATGTAGTACCAGAATATATTACAATTATAAATTAGTTATGCAAAACAATCTATTTCCTCTAGCCTACAAATATAGGTATCCAGAAGAAACATCTATGGCCCATAATTATTATTTATTAAGGACCTAATATATTTGTGGGAACCAATGTAACTGGTTTTTTAAAGATATATTATCTAAATGAACCCTCCTAGTCACCAATCTTTACTTTATAGATGAAGAAACCAAGGCTCATAGACAGTGAAGGTCTTGCTCATGATCAAATAGTTAATGGCAGAGCAAGAATTTAAAAACAGGTTCTGACTTAGCCACTATCTTCCAATGCCAACCCATTAGAGAAACTAAAAAACAATTGTAGGACTGCTCACAATATAGAATCATAGCCTTTATTTCTAAAATAAATGTTACTTGTATATTTCAAAGCATACATTCTATTTTTAAGAGCTTTAACCAGTTTATGTCCCGAGAAAGAGCTTTTGAAAACCTTTGGCTCCATGAAGCTTTACACGGCTTTATTTTGACCACTGCTTTAGTTAGACTACAGCTGAATTTCTTCTGTAAGGTTTTCTTATATTTTTATGTTCACATTAATTGCACCATGTACAAAGGAGTTTCACATATGCTTACAAAACAAACCCTTACTATACTTTTGTAATTACAAAGTCTGCCACTAAATTACTGTTTCATGTGTTTGTGTTTCAATTATTAACTGTGGCGGCATATAACTAAAGCTGAAAACATGTCATTTCTATGATAACAAGTGAACACAATTAGCAGCATATCTATTCCACACACAAAATATATTCATTTGCATTCTGTCTCTATTTAACTGTATTTAGGCCAAGTCATGTCATTTCTCTGTTACCTTTTTTCAATCTAGAAGAAATCTGTCTTATTTTATATAAGTGCTTTTATGATGTCTAAATAAACAGAGTTGGCTGAGGTGAAGATCTGCAGACATATGCCTTACTCAGTTGGTTAATTTTCTGAAACTTCTAAAGCTCCCAATTTTCAGATTTGTGGTGATTATTTTTAAATTGATGAGATGTGTGCACGATAGAGCTTTGCAAATAAATTATATAGTTTTACAAATCTGACTGATGAATAAAATCTCTTTACTGCTTGCCAGCCATAGGTAAATGAGAAGTAACTATATTTGTTTGTGTTGTATTCACATTATATCAACCAGAACTTTTTGTGTGATAAGTAACAGAAATTCAACTCAAGTTGAATAAGTAAAAACGTGAATTAATGTGAGGAATTTGGGGTTTCACATAGAACTCAAACATCAGACTGCAACTGAACCTAACATATGAATTGACCAGGAACTTAAAGCCAATCTGATTTGGGTTCTTTCTCTGTTCTCTGAGTTTCTGCTTCATTCATCTCTCCACATTCTGCCTTATTCTGATTTGATCAGCCAGTCAGCTGTGGCCAGGGGGTGGAGCTTGCTGGGTGGGCCATGGGGTGGGCCATCTTGTTCCAACATGGCAGCTCCTTCTGTAATCTTGTGGATTGATTGCACATTTGTGATTATGAAGAGATATTCCTAGGAACAGGAATTCTGGCCTGGCATTCCTATCCGCTACTTACACACATGTGCAAATGAGCATATACAAATTAATGGTATATTTAAATGACCAAAATGTATTTCCAATAACATTGCCTGCTTAATGTCATGTCCTCAGATTACATGAAAACCAAACATGCTATAGTGAAAGAAGAAAGGACAATGGTTTCACTAAATGCAGTGAAGTAATAACAGTAGCTGCTATTATTGAGCTATTACCACAGAGCGAGGCACTGTGCTAAATGCTTTAGAAGCATGATCAAATTTAATTTTCACAACAATGCTATAGAGTGGAAAATAGTATTATCCCCATATAATGAAAGAAAAGGATGATGATGAGCTCCAATACTAACATTATTATTACATGATGAAACGGAGGTTTAGAGAGGGCAAAAGCCATCTCAAAATTGCTCAGTCATGAAGGGGCCTAGCTTAGATTCATTCTGTGGGCTTTGGGCCTATAAAGCCCATGCTTTTAACCATGAAACAGTTCATAATTGCATTTTACTTTTTATAGTGTGCCCTCTGTTCAGAATCTCAAGGTCAATTCCTAAAAACTAAGGGTCCAGAGCATTCCATTCTGCCATGTTTTGGTGGATTGAGATAAAGTGATAAGATTCTGCTTATTATAAGGGAGTTGTAATTGTAGCAGAAATTGTCTCGAAATGGTTCTTGAACTTTTTTTTTTTTTTTAACTTATTAATTAATTAATTTATTTTTGGCTGTGTTGGGTCTTCGCTTCTGTGCAAGGGCTTTCTCTAGTTGCGGCAAGCGGGGGCCACTCTTCATCGCGGTGCGCGGGCCTCTCACTATCGTGGCCTCTCTTGTTGCGGAGCACAGGCTCCAGACGCGCAGGCTCAGTAGTTGTGGCTCACGGGCCTAGTCGCTCCGCGTCATGTGGGATCCTCCCAGACCAGGGCTCGAACCCGTGTCCCCTGCATTAGCAGGCAGATTCTCAACCACTGCGCCACCAGGGAAGCCCTTCTTGAACTTTTGTATCTTACTCCAGGTCTCTGTTGGTTTTAACCAGTTCTCCTTTTTAATGTCCATCTCCTTTGCCCTGTGTACCAATTTTTCTACTCTTGTTCTTGAGAATAGGGTTCTGTCTTTGTTATTCTGCTTTTTCCTTTAAATTCTGAAGGCAAAAAACAAGCCAAAAAACCCTGTAAATCAAACCAAAACCAAGCCAAACAAAAAGGTATAAAGGATACTATATAACACCTGTGCACATGCCATCCAAAGTGAATAAACATTGGCATTTCGTCATATTTGATTCAGAACATCTTTAGGAACTAAAACATCAGAGACAATGTTGAAGTCCTTCATACTCTCCTCTTAAGGCCCCCTCCCTCCCCCTCACCAGAGGACAATATGTATACAGTCCATGATGTTAGCCTTTACCACGAATACATTCTGTTGGGCTGACTATGTACATATTTTTAAATTTACATCATTTGTATCACACCATACATAATGCTATGCTATTTGCTACTCAGTATTATGGGTTTGAGATCTCTGTTGAGTAATGTCAGTTACCTAATCATTGAATAATAATCTAATACATTAGTATTATAAGATTTAATTATTAGTTAACCCATGAATGGACAACTAAGCTATTTCCAAGTTTATACTATTTAAAATAATGCCACAATAATATCCTTATACATGTTATACAAATATTTGAGAGTTTCTTGTATATATGAGCTTATAGTCCAATGGGGAAAGATGCCTTATATTAGTGGTTATTCATAAATGCTATGAATAAAAATAATGGTACAAGGGGAAAGAACATGAATATGGTGAGGAAGAAAGTTGTTCAAGTATCTTGGAGGAAGACTCATCCTGGCTAAGGGAATAGCAAATATTAAGGCCCTGAGACAGAAAAATCCTCAGTATACTGATATTTTATCCTGAAATACAGATGCACTCCATTATTTATTTCAATTATTTACCTAGAGTTTCTATTGTATTTCTGCACATAAGTATAGCATGATTTATAAATGATGGGAGGTTATCACTTCCTTATCAAACTCTATGTCAATTATGTCTTTTCTTATTTAATGATTGAATGTAAACTCCAGTATAATGTAAAGGAAAGGGAAAGAGAGAGCTAACATAATTTCTTTAACTTTAATGAGAATATAGCGAAATGTTTAACATATCTTTAGTAAAAACCCTTCATGAGATTAAGGGTGTTCTTTTTTCTATCCTTTCACTGTTAAAATATTTTTTTTAATTGGTAATAAGTTGTAAATTTTTCTGCAGAACTTTTAATGAAAAATAGCAGTACCACGCCTAACTCTGATTCTTACGCCAAGATATCACCAATTTTGGTTTTCTCAATCCTTCCTTTTAAAATGTCCTTCATATTTCTGAATAATATGCTAACATGACTATTTCTTGATTTTTTTAGTGTTAGTTTAGACTTTCTGCTAGAGGAGCTGAGGATTTAACTCTCTTTTCTCTACTCCATTCACACTTTCCCTACCCCTTTCTTATGATACATAAAATTTTCAGTTAACACAATATTCAGTGTTATTATACATAGAATACATATCTCAATAATGTATATGTAATAACATAAAATAATGTATATATGACAGCCAAGCTATGTAGTATGCTATGTGTGCCTTTATTCTCTTGTATAACTCTGTTCCATTTCCCCCTTGCTTTTGTGGAGCACATCCTCCAATAGTTTCCCAAAAAAGGATGACTGTGGCAGGTAGTACATATTTTAGATCTCTACCATCTGTAAAATTTTTTATTTCTACCCTCATACTTGATTGGAAATCTGGATGGAAAGAGAATTCTAGAATATAAAAACACTCCCTCAGAACTGTGGAAGAATTTTTGCATTGTCTTCTAGTTGCCAGTGCTGCTATTAAATGTCTGATGTTATTTTAATTAATACTTTTTCTATGATTCTTTTTTACATTAGAAACTGTTTTTAAGTTTTTTCTTACTAGAAGCTTATAAGTTCTCTTTATCCTTAGTGCCTTGAAATCTCATGATAATGTGGCTCAGAGTCTGCAGTTCTAGGAAATCCTTTTCTTTATTCTTTGATATTTTCTCCCTCCTGTTTTTCTGCTTTTTCTGAACTTTCATTAATTCAGATACTCTTTTAAAAATCTTTTCTTCCTTATTTTTTAAAGTCTCTTTGGGTTTTTGTTCTACTTTCTAGGAGATTTTTCCAACTTTATCTTTCAACTCTTCTATTAATGTTTTATTTCTGATATCACTTTTTTTAAATTTCAAAAACCTCTTTCAGAATTTCTGAATGTTTCTTTTATAAGACTTCCTATTCTTGTTTCAGGAATGCAGTATCTTCCCTTTTCTTTGAGACTATTAAATTATTATTTTTTTGATGTTTTCTTCTGCTTCCTTTGTCTCTGAATCCTCCACTTTTCTTTTTTTGCCTTATTTGTTTCTGTCTCTTTCTCAAAAGTCTGGTGATCTGTCAATATTTGCCCATGTTAAAGTATGAAACACAAAAAGGCACGAACCAGATATGAAGATGTTGGGCAGTGAGTTTATTATAAAGTTATGGGACTGTTATTGTAAGTTTTTCTCTTAGGCAGACTGGTTTCCTCAGAGAGGAGTCTCCTAATTCTCTGCCTGAGGATTGAAAGTTTCTCTCCCAGGGGCAAAGGGAGAAGAGGCTAGTGTTCTCACATATCGAGATATAAACATTCACTGAGCCTTTTGTTTCCAGGACAGTTCCCTTAGCTCTAATGTTTGTGCTCATGCCCCCTCTTGTTTAAGAGAGTAGACATCTTCAGCCAGTTGTCTAAGACTAGGTGGCTGGCAATGCTGCTCTGTGCGATGATGAGGGTATCTAGGACTCTAATGTCTTCAAATGCAAAATTTCAATCAATCTGCCTGTTAGTCCCACCGACATCTTAAAAATATAATGTGTCTCTAAGTCCTGTTTTTCAGGGCTCGGAGGCATGGACTGGCTTATTTTTGGCTCCGCGTTACTCCACCCCTCTGCTTCCCAGTTCAAACATTTTGTCAACATCATCATTTCTCCCATTCTTTTCTCTTGTGGACTTTTTGCCCTTTTGATATCTTTAGCATCATTTAAGTGGGGTTTCATAAAGGAATTAAATGCAAGGATAGTTTTCAAATATCAGGGCAGTACTGAAAAGACAAAGTTGCTAACTTAAATGGATTCCTACTAGTCAAATTGTGAAAAATTTGAACATAAAATAAAATCAATACTAAATGTAATAATTAATGTTATTATGATGGTTAATTGGAACAAGTTGAGTCTGTGAAAGGTCATAGATCCTTAATGATTCTCATATAAGAGAGAATATAAAGTGTAAAAAATTAGATAATTGTAATTCAAATAGGAATAAATATAATAGCATATGTTTTATTTTTATTGATTTTAACAATTAGAAAAGGGTTTATATGTGGATAGGTTGTTCCTAAACTATGAACATATGTAATTGTTCATATTTTAATGATCAAAAAATAGGAATTCCCTGGCAGTCCAGTGGTTAGGACTCTGTGCTTCCACTGCAGGGGCCACGGATTCGATCCCTGGTCAGGGAACTAAGATCCCACATGCCTCGTGGTATGGTAAAAAAATAAAATAAAAATAAAATAAAGTAAAATAAAGAACACATGGAACTTTGAGTAAGCCACATAATTCTAGAACAAGTGGGGAAAAAGGATGACTAAAAATGATGGACTATAAATGTGTAGTTTAAAAAGACTTCTACAAAAAAATAGAATTCAGATTATAAATCATAGTGAAAAGTATATACAGAGGTAGACATTCTGACATGGATGGAGTGTGGTGGCATCTAGATCCTTTCCTGTGTGCTCCTCCAGCATCAGTCCAGATTAAAAGCTCATTGACTCAAGATTTTTACTTTGCTAAAATAATATAAACTTTATTATGCTCAGTAATTAGCCTTATAATAAATCAAGACTGTAGCTTCTTTAAGTAATTATAAGCTTCCAAATGATAAGAGGAAGTAGACATTTTACTAAGTAGCATAACAAAAAAGAAAGCAAAGACTTTTCCCATGTGTATGGTGTGTATTATAGGACCACACACAAAATGTCTAAATTTATGTAATGTGAACTTTAAAGTAATCAGGTAGGAAATTAGAAGAATTAGATAGGAGGAACTGAGTATGGGATTATATCAATCTTTTCCTTTTTCCTTTGTGTTTTATTTATTTTGACGTAAGCTGGTCTTAATTGAGGAATTCTCAGTTTTTTTCTGTTGCTGGTATTTCTGTTCTCTTGCTTGAAGAAATGGATAATAAGGAGACCAGGGAAGTCACATCCCTGAGGGTACAATTTATGTGTTATTTTTTAGCATGATTATTTGGGAAATCTGCAAGTTTAATTTATTATGTTTCATTATGAGTCTGAGTCATGAAATTGGGTGTTCCCTTTGTGATTTTGCGTGTTCTTTTGACTATGTAACATACACTAATAAATGTCAGGTTTCAAATAAAATGAATTATCTGGTCCAATTACACATCTAATATTTGAGTTTTCCCAGCAACATTCCTACCAAGTGGAAACCATCAACCTCTGAATGCTAGTAATGGTATTGTCAATTCACTTCCTGTTCTCATATACCTACCATTTTTTCTAGTCTTATCCCTTGCATTGTCGAAACAAGCCTAATGTGTTGTGTTCTTTCTGCCTAGAATGCTTTTTGCCACCTTTACAAGACACAATCATACCAATATTTGAAAAATAAAATTAAATTGTATTTCTTCTATGTGTGTTCCACTAGTGTTCCTTGGTTATTATAAATAATTTTTGACATTCCTTCTCTCAGAAAAAATAATTGCTCTCTTTTTGGTAACATGGGAAATTGTCTTAAGCATCAGTATAAAAATTGTCACATTAGGCATGGTTAGTTGTATAAACATTTATGTCTCTACTATTAACCAAAATTTTAACCTACTTAAGATGCCATATCATAGTCACCTTGTACTTCCCAGTATGGTATCTTAAACAGTAAGTGTAAACAAAATACTTTGAAATTAATTTATTTGAAAAAAATTTCCCAGCTCTATGACCATTTTTATGGCAATGGGCTTCTTAGAGAAAAGTGGTATAAAACACAAGACAAAACAAGCAAGATTCCATATTCTTGCTATAAAGGGGACTGCAGAATTTTAAAATTTTACATATAATTATTCATCAGCTTTTAAGGGGCAAAACTAAGTTGCCACCAGCTGCAAAATACTCTTCTTCTTGAGCAGCTGTAAACCAACATCTCAACAAAACATAAGAATACACCCAAAGGAGTAATGGGAACTTCATTTCTTCCAGACTATGTGATGAGCTTTTGGAAGACTTTTAGGATTCTTCCAACATCAGAGCCATAGTTCCTATACCCAACAAGTTAGTGGGCAGATCTATGTTGGGTCACCACTTGTTAAGAAAGAAGTTTACTCATGTTGATTAGTGGTTGCCTCTTCTTAAATTTGTTTTGCTTTTGAGGAGATAATTAAACCAGTATTGCTAGAGGTGACACTGATTTTGTTGTGGTTAAAATCTTGGGGCTTGAGGCTAAAGAGACATTACTTCAGATCCTTGATCTTCTGAGATAACATAAGAACCTATGACAAGTCCAATAGCTTATCTTCATTTCCCTTTTCTCATCTGAATAAAAATGGAAAAAAAGATCTATTTATCTCTGACTGATGTTCTGTAGATTATATGGCATATTTAAAGCATTTGCTAAATGCCCAGCCCAGCACTAGTAAATGCTCAAAACTGTCAGCCGTCACATCAGCATCAGCATCATTATTAGTAATAAGAAACTCGGTATTTATTAGGTGCATATAAAACAATAGATGTAATTACAAATTAATGTTAATAAGTGTCAGATGAAAACTAAATAAATATTTGGCATCAGTAGGGACCAGGAGGAAATTTCCTTTTGCCACTTTTTTCTCCTTCCATTTATCAGGCAAAAATATTGGATTGAATGAGAAAAATAACACAGCTTTAAAAATAACTTCATAAATTCCTCCTTGTGCATGTGTCCATCTTTGTATGCTGCTTCCTTTAGATTGCAAGGAACTTGCAACCTTTAGGCCAGGGACTGAATTTAACCTAGTGTTTAATATGGGCATTTATTTATTCAGTTCTTAAAACTTCACTCTTGAATAAGCTGCCTTGGAGCTAAGGAGATCAAGCATCCCATTTTTTGAGGGATTATTTTATTTTTTAGTACATTTGATGTGTGGCCTGTGAAATCCTAAGAGTATGGCAATTTCTCCCCCCATTTTTTCATATTGCAAATATGCTTACTCTAGTGTAGTAGGATTGTCATTTCTGTGTTCAGGCAGTGGCTCTGCAGTCAATACTTCGTCAGCATTATTTAGGCACAATTCTGCCCAGACACTCTGAATTTACAAGTCCTAGAATTAGTGAATGAATGAATGTTAAGCATTAACTTTGGACTAGGCCCAGAGCTAGACATTTTCAAATATATTATTTCACTTAATCTTCAAATAGACCCAAGGATGCATAGTATAATCCCCATTTTACAGATGCGGAAACAGGCTCAGAGAGGTTAAGTGATTTACCTAAGGCTATTCTCAGTGGAGGGGCCAACATATAGAGAGGTAAATTTGGAATTTTGGGAGCATGGGGTGTTGGGAAGAGAGCAAAGTGAAGATTCAGCAAAGTAGGATTTGGAAAGCTAGGCAAGGACCATAATATGGAATGCCTTTCTGCCATGCTAAAGGACTTGATCTTTGTCCTGGAGGTCAGTGGTTCTCAAATTTCAGATTCATGAACGTTATTTGTCATAATTATTGAAAATGTGTATTATTGCCCTCACCCCGCACTCTGAAATGAGGGGGCTGCAATCTGTATTTTAATAAGCATCTTAAGTTATTCTTTTGGTCTCCAGTCCACACTTTGAGAACACTGCAGAAGGCAATGGGAAGATTTTGAAAGAATATTTTGCAGCTGAGTTTCATTATTCTTGGATAATGATGAGAATGGGCTACAAGGATACTAAATTAGAGGCAAGGAAGTATTTAGAACACTGGTTCGCAAACTTGTCTGCACGTAAGAATCATCTGGGAAGCTTTAAAAAAAATACTCGGGCTTCCCTGGTGGTGCAGTGGTTGAGAATCTGCCTGCTAATGCAGGGGACATGGGTTCGAGCCCTGGTCTGGGAAGATCCCACATGCCACGGAGCAACTAGGTCCGTGAGCCACAACTACTGAGCCTGCGCGTCTGGAGCCTGTGCTCCGCAACAAGAGAGGCCACGATAGTGAGAGGCCCGCGCACCGCGATGAAGAGTGGCCCCCGCTTGCCGCAACTAGAGAAAGCCCTTGCACAGAAGCGAAGACCCAACACAGCCAAAAATAAATAAATAAATAAATAAATAAATTAATTAATTAAAAAAAAAAAAAGAAAAATACTCAGGCTTGGGTCCCATCCCAAGCTTTGGAGTTAATCAGTCTTGAGTGTGGCCTGGGCACTGGAATATTTTTAAATTCCCAAGATAATATTTATAGGCAGTAACTTTTGAAATCCACTGGTTTAGGAGACTATTGCAATAGTCTACTTGGGAAACACTGTAGCCCTGAATTAATGCTGGGCTGGCAGCACCACTGATAGTCGATTAGCATTTCTGGTGGGTTAGAAAGAGGGAGTTCTTCCTCCACAGGAGCCCTGGTAACCTTGTGTCATGAGCCTGGCCCTGATTCTGGTACCTACTTTCACCTTCTGCTGAGCAGTCACATGGTGCACTGCCCAACCCCGCAACCCCGGAGATGTTCAGGAGGTCACAAGGACGCGGATAAAGCCAGAGGGAAGGAGAGACAGGATGGCTCCCAGCGATGTGGTTTTAGTCTTACCCCCACTGTCGACTTCGAGCCCTCACTTTGGTCCCCTCTGTTCTGGTCATGGCCTGGTAGGGGAGTTGCTTAGCTTGACAAATACAGTTGAATTGTAGTGGCCACCTGGGATGTTGTGTTGGGAATTATTCACAAAAGCTATATGAATTAGGAATTATCATCCCTGTTTTATGGATGAGAAAACTGAACATCAGAAAGGTAACTACCTTGTCTAAGGTCAAATAGCCGGAAGTGGTGAAAATGGGATTCAAACTACTTTGACTGACTCCAAAGCCCTGGTTTTCTTAGTATCTCTTAAAGCCTACAATAATAATAAGTGGGAGATCAGCGGCCTTGTGACTCGCAGTCCAGGATTTTTGCTGTGTTACCATCGTAAGTGATTTCTATTATCTTTCTGTTATCAAAGTAGACTTAGCCTGAATCTAGACAGATCACATTTGACCCCAATGTTAAAAAAGTGTTGTCTCTATAGTTTTAGAGCGTATTCTTACTACAGGTTTCAAGCTGAGAGCTCCAGAAGTCCTTGGGCTACAGTAAAAGGATTAACCTAAGATATATTATTATAGCATACATGTATGAAGCACTTACTATGTACTTGACACTCTTCTAAAGTACTATAAACATTTAACTTACTTAATTCTTCTACCAACCACCCGAGTAGGTGCTATCATTAGTCACCTCTTACAGAGAGAGAAGCAGGGACACAAAAGAGTTTGAATAACCTGCCAAGGTCCCATAGTCAGAGCCCAAGTCCATGTTCCCAACGACTTTGCCATGCTGCCTTTATGCACAGCTTTCTTCATGTCTCCTCCTCCAGCCTTTACCCTCATCTTGACAAGTGCTGCCCAGCAGGCAGACCTTCAGATTATAGCTACTCACTGTTCACTCTGGTTTTGTTTTTAAATCGCTTTATTTTATTCTTTAGTTTAGTTTTAGTTTTCTAGTGCTTAATGTGTTTTTCTGTTTGTTTGTTTGTTTTGCTGAGCCCCATGGCATGTGGGATCTTAGCTCCCTGACCAGGGATGGAACCCATGCCCCCTGCAGTAGAAGCACGGGGTCTGAACCACTGGACCACCAGAGAAGTCCCTCACTCTGTTTTTTGACTGTACTTATCTTACGTAAAATCTTTCTTGGGGATTTCTAAAATAATTCTTTTCTTTCCCCTTTAAAAGAACAGCCCAGTAGTACAGATCTTGGGGTTATGCTGGCTGGAGTCTTCCACTTTCCATCTTTACTGGAATTATGTTACTCTATATCTGCTTTACACTTATCTATTTGCTTTCTGTGCCTTGGTTTTGGTTTTTCTATGACCATAGAAGCTATAGTCTCTGAAAAATAATTTTCTTCACATTAATTTACATTATTGAGTATACTTTAATGGTGGATATTTTAATGTTCTATTGTAAAGAAATGACACTCTCTTTAGCTAGCTTGCAGTTTGATTTATTTGCTCCCTGAGTCTCAAAAAATCAAGAGATTATTTTTTTTAATATTGACAATGGAAAGTATATTAATGTTTTTGGCAATATAGGTACTATATAAACCTATAGGAAGGTTATGAAGATTATTTTCTAAAACTGAAATTGATTATTCCCCATGAAGGTTGATTATAACTATTGAGATCATGAAAACAAAATGTCAACTCTTTTATTATTTAGTGAATAGGAGTGCTTTCCTTTACATGGATAAAATAGCAGTTCCATGTTATAACTTTACAAATGTAGTTGAGTTTTTTTTTTTTTCCCCTAAATAGTCATTTTCAGAGGGATGATCTATATAGCTTGCCAACTTACAGTACAGCTGATGTAAAAAGTTTGTGATGGCAACCCTAAATGTTTTATCACCTGTCAGAAATTTCAATGATAATAAAAAGTAACATCCTTTAAATTAATTAGACATGATTAGGACTTCAAGCCCAGAGGCCACTTCATTATGTAAAAATTATAACAGCTATTTAAATTACCATTAAATTGATTCTTATGTTAATTGATATCTCACTTATAACCCTAGATTTTAATTTATATAAGATCTTTGGAAATAATAATAAGGTGTAATCAAATATTATTTTGGGAAATTCTTTTATGAAAAAATGCACTGAAAAATTGATTGTTATATCTGACCCTTGGTAGAATGTCTGGATTAGAATGAAGCTAATTTCTCATGAAATGGCTCAGATTCATCTCCTGTGTTTGTGCAGCCTCCACAAACAGCAATACAAGTTGCATGTGTGGTTCAGAAGGGTAGTTTTTTCCCCAGTGAGCACTGTCTTATCTTCTCCTGTCTGACACAGGAAACAGAGTTTAATTTAACCAGTTGAAATGCAGCATGGGCTGTGATACATTTTGGAAAAGGAGGGTAATGTGACTGAGCACACAGTCGACTTTTAAAGATAGGAAGTGATATATATTTCAGAGAAGAACTGACACCATGGAGTAGAATAAACCTGAGTATCATCTCACAGGGTTTTAATAAGCAGATGTTGTTGAAGTAATACATTTTCGAAGTTAAGATGTCAGTTGCAGGAAATTGAAATTAATTGTTCTTTAGGGACAAATTGAGATGAACTGTGGCATTTCTCAGTTCAGGTACATAACTTCCTCATGCACTTTTTGTTTCAAGTGACTAGTTTTGAATCTACAAGATGGCAGACAAATTAAAATATTGTTCTGGCCTCTTTTAGAGTGTCCAGTCTCTACTAATTAAAATCCCTTTTCATTTTTATTCCTAAATTTCTTTCTATATTGCAAGTTCCACAAGTGTAGGAAATAGAGTTTATCAATACCATATGGGCCTAGTTTCTGGGGCTAACTCTTTAATTACTTAAGAATTTTCTAAGGAACTTCTGGTTTGCTTTGCAGATTTTAGCAATGACCATATTCAAGTTGTAAACTGCAATTACAATATTACAAATTACAAGAAACTGTATTTATGGGTATGGAATCAAGATTGGGTTATTCAGGAAAAAACTGTTAGACATGGAAAAGTAGGTTTATGTAGTTGTAGGCTAAACTCCCTCATACTATCATTGCTTTTCCCCCTTCACATCTAAGATCTTCATTCATGTTTTAGTCGTTTTTCTTTTGTTTTGTTTCTGTTTCATCTTCTTTATTTGTCACACCTTGTCACATCCTGGGGACTGACCAGAGACACATCTAAAAGTTGAGCAAGGTCAGTGCCCACTAAGGTACAATTGAAAATAAGTGCAGTCTGAGAGGAGATGCAGACTTGGGGAGGAGGTTGGTACAGGAGTTCATGAAGGAGTTCATGAAGAGGGAAGACAGTTTTATCAAAGAAGTTCCAGAAGTCATAATCCATGGAAGATGCTGAGCTAGTGTCTTAGCATCCCACCCTTCCACTTTCTGCTTTGTGATCTTATTCACACTTCATTTCTGCACACTTCATTTCTGCTATTCCAGCTGCCCTCTCAGACACTTCCCAATAGGGGGCGCTAAAGGGAGACTGGAAAACTCCAAGAGGAAGGTGAGATCTGTTCATTTTTGTTACTCCCTGTTCTTGTCAGCGTCACCACAGCAATGCAGCTTCACCCCAGCAGCTGCTGTTCACTCCAGTAGCAGCTGTTGATTTACTATCCAGTTTTCTCAACACTCACAAAATCACACCCTCTAGGGCCACCAGCACTAGGTGGCCAATGCATCTTCCTCCAAGGTCTGCATCTCAGAGGCACAGGATTTCTTCTCTGAACTCAGAGGCTCCAGCACTGTGTTAACCAATATGGTAGCCACTAGCTGCTTGTGGAATTTAAACTTAAAATTAGACACAATTAAAATTCAGTTTCTCAGGCACATTTCAAGGTTCAGTTCTCTCACATGGAGAGCACAGAACATTCCACCACTGCAGAAAGTTGTGTTGAACAGCTGTGAGGTCCCGCACTAGTTGAGCAGTGCTGACTTTTCTGAGGTCTGAGCTTTTGTTCTGTGTGGCTTCTCCAAGCTTCTAAATTTTGATAATCTCAGCCTCTTCCCTGTGCTGTCTCCATTCCTTATTTCCTTTTTTGCCTCTTCAGTTCTCTGGTACCGTGGTAACAATTCTTCATATCAAATCAAGCTCAGTTACATAATTGGGGGAATAGTGCAAAAAGAAAATCCAGGTCCCCTCGTTCAAAAAGTAGGGTAAAAGTGCCATTAAAAGTACATATAAATTTTTTTTTCTTTCTTCTTTGGTCTCTCAATTTGTCATGTTGTTTTTATTCTATTTAATGTCATTCTAAGTAAAAACACAATTCAAATTTTAAAACATTAGTATGAATTTTACCATGTATCTTTATATTGTACATGTCAATTTTAACTATAAATATCAGATCTTTTCTTAAAATGAGGAATCTCCAGCACTGCACAATTTGTATTTTGTGGTTCATTCCTGGAGGGTGCCTTGAGCTGGCCAGAAGGAACTGATGCGAGTGATACTCAGGAAGACCGGAGAAGGAAAAATGATATTCCCAGGCAGACAGTCAGCTAAGGGAGGGCTTTCAGGCATGGGGATACTCAGGGCGAATGCAGACAGAAGCCCGGGACCAGCCCCACTAGACAAGAGTGCTGGGCCTGATGGCTATTGGACATCCCCTCTCTCTGGCCCTTGAACTGACGTGGCGCACCCTGGCAGATGAGTGGCCTCCAAGGAACTTTAAACCTCAGTACTGGGAACACAGTCGGTACCTAGATGGGGGGTGGATTAGAGGCTTTCTCCACCCAGACAGGGCTGGCCAGCCTAGGGAGGGGATGGCTGCCGCCATACCTGGTCCCTGAGTCTGTGGGATACATGAGTCCAGCCCTGACCTTTCAGCTCCTGTGCCCAGGCCCAGGCTGGGGGTGGAGGGTGGGAGTAGTCACTGGGCAGTGGTGGGGAGAGGGCGGCCAGTCGGGGCGTGGAGCAGCAGAGGAGGGGTGGGAGTCAGTCTGGGGAGGTAACAGGAGGTGGGACGGTGTGTGAGCTGATACTCTAAGCCCTTGGCACTTGCTCTGTTGTCCCATTGGACTTCATTTATAAAACAAGTTCAAATGTAAAATTATTAAGCAGTTCAGTATAGTGACAACAGAGCACGGAAATGCAAGTGCGGGACTCTTCTGAGCAGGTGACTCTGTGCAGGTGCGCTGGTCACTTGTCCCTGGAGCTGGCCCTGATTAAAATGACTTGAGTAATTCCGTCTCTTGATTGGACCTCGACTGAGATGGGTGGGAAGGCAGGTTTTAGGTTAACTCGGGGGGAGAAGAGACAGGGCAGCAAATTCTGGCACTTCTATGGGAACGTCTATCAGTTAGCTTTTGCCACACACAGTTCATTGGAGCTCCCTTTTGCTGCTGACATTTCTCAGTCGACTCCAGTGTTCATGGCTTGAATTCTTTATCTTTTATCTTTCTTTTTTAAAATGTAGAGTGGTAGTAAGTTTGCTTTTCTGTATTACTGTTGTTTTGTTTCTACTCTCCCTACCACAATTTCTACCTTCTTCTGATGCCTCTACTTTGCAAAATTATTTCAAGAATAGATACTGCCCTTCAATATTATTCAGACTTCTATTTCTGTCTTTGCTATACTGCAGCCTTTTACTTATGAAGTATTTTTTTCATAGAGAAGAATTACTTTTCACACTGTACTTTTCTCTATGTAGAGTATTTAAATTCTGAGCTTTTACATACAAATTCCAAAGAGTCTCACTCTCCATGAAACTTCCATAAGGGTTTACAAATTCCTTGGGTGGCAGATATGCATACCTGTGCTCTCTCTTCTGTTATATTAACTGTGGTGTCATCCAGGAGCAATTTTCAACTTAATATTTCTGTCTAACCTGTGTGCTTGATGTACTCACAATTCTTTGGAGGTTAAGAAGAGAGTTGCCTGCCGTTCCTCCTGGATACCTAATCTGGAAATGGCCTGGAGTTTCTTTCTACTCTTTGCGCTTAGGGCAGGTCTCTGTAGGCCTGCTGGGTAGCTCGTACTAGTGCTTCTTAGTCTTTTCCAGTCCTTTGACACTGAGTTCCTTGGAGACAGAACTATATGCTCAGTAAAAGTTTTAGTTAGATTGAATTTAATTGATGAACTTGTTGGGATACAAGAGAAAACAGAGAGGATGGAAGATTTGGCATTCTGCTCATTCAAACCCTGGACCACATCTTTGTTCTCAGACAACATACATCCACATTTAGAGTCAACCATATGCAAATAGACTTTCATATTTGAGGAAAGAAATTCCCTAGTACAAATATCTCCTTACTATTCTGCTTCAGTTAGTAAAATTCCTAAACAAACAAACACAAAAGAATATCTATAAAAGTGTGTAGCTCTGTCATTCGAAGAGGGCTATCCCAGAGCCAGGGACCATGAGGTAAGACCAAATAGCCAAGGGGAACAAGGGATCTAGCTCCCAGAAAATGCCAGAAAGGGGTAAGACATTTCAGGCAAGCCAGATTGAGAGCATTCGTGATTTTGCACTGAGTCATTTTCATAGCCATCAGCATGCACATGCATGTGTATATACACCAGCCATTTTTCCTCCTCTCTTCCATAGGTATCATCTTCAATATTCACAGTAAAAACTCAACTAAGGAAAATGAGAAAATCCATGTCATTTGATCAGATAAATGAAAACTTTGGGATATACCAAGAAGACCCATCTCACAAGTTGGAAAGCACTGATTAGTAGGTATAGGTGGCTGGGAAAATGACAGGAGAGTTCTGCATTTGAAGAGCTGAATAACTGTAGGAGACGAACAGAAACTAAACTATTGTTCTTTTCACCTGAACATATGCCCAGACCAGGAAGGGAGTCCGGGAAAAGGCAGAAGAAGTTTCTACCTGAGGAATGTTACTTCCCAGAACAGAGGCAGGAAGCACCAACCATATTGTAAAGGGCATTTCTGATTACAAGTCATGTAAGTATTGCACAGGTATCTGTAGAAAATGTTTCCTCTCGGGAGGGAAACAATCTGCTTTACCAAGACAAAACTGATCAAATGCGTATTTCCAGGTAGACAGCAGGCTCTCAGACTTCACCACAGGCCGTTGAGGTGTTAATATAGAGAAAATGGTGTATCTAATTGTTTGCTCCTATGATGATCATGAGTAAATGCCAAGTGGTATTAAGCAGTTATTTCACGCCTGAACCTTACTCCTTAAATTCACTGAAAATTAATGATGATGAGTGACTTCTCAATAATAAAATTGCAGATTCAATTCCATGTGTTTGTATGTATGTTTGTATTTATTAATTTACAATAATAAATACGTTATACAAGTCCCCTACATACGAACGAGTTCCGTTCCAAGAGCACATTCGTAAGTCCAATTTATTCCTAAGTCCAACAAAGTTAGCCTAGGTACCCAACTAGCACAATCGTCTATATAGTACTGTACTGTAATAGGTTTATAATACTTTTCACTCAAATAATACATAAAAAACAAAAAAACATTAAAAATAAAGAAAACATTTTTAATCTTACAGTACAGTACCTTGAAAAGTACAGTAGTACAGTACAACAGCTGGCATACAGGGGCTGGCATCGAGTGAACAGGCAAGAAGAGTTACTGACTGGAGGAGGGAGAGGAGGTGGGAGATGGTAGAGCTGAAGGATCCTCAGCAATAGGAGATGGAGGGCAAGCTGCAATTTCACTCACGCCTGACGTTGATGGCACAGGTTCTGGTTCCTTGCTGGATTCACTTCTATCTACGGTCTTGAAAAAACGATCCAGTGATGTCTGGGTAGTAGCTCTTTCTTTCTCTTCATAGATGACACGGTAGCACTGGATTGCCTTCTGAACGGCTGCTGCAACCTGCGTGTATCGTTCTACGCTTGGGTCCTGTGCCTCAAAAACAGTGCCTCCTCAAATAAAGATAATTCTCTTGCCAATTCCTGCATTGTGAATCTCTTCAGTTCTTTAGTTACTTCTTCCTCCTGTCTCTCTTCGTCCTTTTTCTGGGCCTCCGTTCCATCAGGGCTTCATTAGTAAGCTCCTCGTGTTGCACAGCAAGGAGTTCAATGAAGTCGTCCTCTTGCAGATCTAGCTCCAGCTTTTCGCTGAGGGTCACTACGTTGCTCTTTGGACTACTCATCCACCTTTTTTTTTTTTTTTTTAACATCTTTATTGGAGTATAATTGCTTTACATTGTTGTGTTAGTTTCTGCTATATAACAAAGTGTATCAGCTATACATATACATATATCCCCATATCTCCTCCCTCTTGCGTCTCGCTCCCACCGTCCCTATCCCACCCCTCTACGTCCTCACAAAGCACCGAGCTGATCTCCCTGTGCTATGTGTATATATGTCAATGCCACGCTCTCACTTAGTCCCAGCTTACCCTTCCCCCTCCCCGTGTCCTCAATTCCATTCTCTATGTCTGCATCTTTATTCCTGTCCTGCCCCTTAGCTTCTTCAGAACCATTTCTTTTTTTAGATTCCATATATATGTGTTAGCATATGGTATGTGTTTTTCTCTTTCTGACTTACATCACTCTGTATGACAGACTCTAGGTCCATCCACCTCACTACAAATAAGTCAATTTCATTTCTTTTTTTATGACTGAGTAATATTCCACTGTATCTATATGCCACATCTTCTTTATCCATTCATCTGTCCATGGACACTTAGGTTGCTTCCATGTCCTGGCTATTGTAAATAGTGCTGTGGTACATGATTCTTTTTGAATCATGGTTTTCTCAGGGTATATGCCCAGTAGTGGGATTGCTGGGTCCTATGGTAGTTCTATTTTTAGTTTTTTAAGGAACCCTCATACTGTTCTCCATAGTGACTATCAATTTACATTCCCACCAACAGTGCAAGAGGGTTCCCTTTTCTCCACACCCTCTCCAGCATTTATTGTTTGTAGATTTTTTGATGATGGCCGTTCGGACCAGTGTGAGGTGATGATAACTCATTGTAGTGTTGATTTGCATTTCTCTAGGGATTAGTGATGTTGAGCATCCTTTCAAGTGTTTGTTGACAATCCGTATCTCTTCATTGGATACATGTCTATTTAGGTCTTCTGCCCATTTTTGGATTGGGTTGTTTTTTTTTTGATATTGAGCTGCATGAGCTGCTTGTATATTTTGGAGATTAATCCTTTGTCAGTTGCTTCATTTGCAAATATTTTCTCCCACTCTGAGGGTTGTCTTTTCCTCTTGTTTATGTTTTCCTTTGCTGTGCAAAAGCTTTTAAGTTTCATTAGGTCCCATTTGTTTGTGTTTTTATTTCCATTTCTCTGGGAGGTGGGTCATAAAGGATCTTGCTGTGATTTATGTCATAGAGTGTTCTGCCTATGTTTTCCTCTAAGAGTTTAATAGTGCCTGGTCTTACATTTAGGTCTTTAATCCATTTTGAGTTTATTT
Source organism: Balaenoptera borealis (assembly GCF_965194805.1). NCBI lineage: Eukaryota > Metazoa > Chordata > Mammalia > Artiodactyla > Balaenopteridae > Balaenoptera > Balaenoptera borealis. The sequence goes on along the minus strand of NC_138876.1, from coordinate 31,863,166 downwards.
TTGTGTATGGTGTGAGGGAGTGTTCTAACTTCATTCTTTTACATGTAGCTATCCAATTTTCCCAGCACCACTTATTGAAGAGGCTGTCTTTTCTCCATTGTATATTCTTGCCTCCTTTATCAAAGATAAGGTGACCATATATGTGTGGGTTTATCTCTGAGCTTTCTACCCTGTTCCATTGATCTATATTTCTGTTTTTATGTCAGTACCACACTGTCTTGATTACTGTAGCTTTGTACTGTAATCTGAAGTCAGGGCCCCTGATTCCTCTAGCTCCGTTTTTCTTTCTCAAGGTTGCTTTGGCTATTCGGGGTCTTTTGTGTTTCCATACAAGTTGTGAAATTTTTTGTTCTAGTTTTGTGAAATATGTGATTGGTAGTTTGATAAGGATTGCATTGAATGTGTAGATTGCTTTGGGTAGTATAGTCATTTTCACAATGTTGATTCTTCCAATTCAAGAATGTGTTATATGTCTCTGCAACTGTTTGTATCATCTTTCATTTCTCTCATCAGTGTCTTATAGTTTTCTGCATACAGGTCTTTTGTCTCCGTAGGTAGGCTAAATCCTAGGTATTTTATTCTTTTTGTTGCAGTGGTAAATGGGAGTGTTTCCTTGATTACTCTTTCGGATTTTAAATCATTAGTGTATAGGAATGCAAGAGATTTCTGTGCATTAAGTTTGTATCCTATTACTTTACCAAATTCATTGATTACCTCTAGTAGCAACTTTCGGATTCTCTATGTATAGTATCATGTCATCAGCAAACAGTGACAATTTTACTTCTTCTTTTCTGATTTGGATTCCTTTTATTTCTTTTTCTTCTCTGATTGCTGTCGCTAAAAATTCCAAAACTATGTTGAGTATTAGTGGTGAGAGTGGACGACCTTGTCTTGTTCCTTATCTTAGTGAAAATGGTTTCAGTTTTTCACCATTGAGAACAATGTTGGTTGTGGGTTTGTCATATACAGCCTTCATTACGTTGAGGTAAGTTCCCTCTATGCTTACTTTCTGGAGAGTTTTTATCATAAATGGGTGTTGAATTTTGTTGAAAGCTTTTTCTGCATGTATTGAGATGATCATATGGTTTTTATCCTTCAATTTGTTAATATGGTGTATCACATTGATTGATTTGCATATATTAAAGAATGCTTGCATTCCTGGGATAAACCCCACTTGATCATGGTGTACGATCATTTTAAAGTGCAGTTGGATTCTGTTTGCTAGTATTCTGTTGAGGATTTTTGCATCTGTGTTCATCAGTGATATTGGCCTGTAGTTTTCTTTCTTTGTGACATCTTTGTATGGTTTTGGTATCAGGGTGATGGTGGCCTCATAGAATGAGTTTGGGAGTATTCCTCCCTCTGCTATATTTTGGAAGAGTTTGAGATGGATAGGTGTTACCTCTTCTCTAAATGTTTGGTAGAATTTGCCTGTGAAGCCATCTAGTATTGAGCTTTTGTTTGTTGGAAGATTTATAAACACACTTTCAATTTTTGTGATTGGTCTGTTTATATTTTCTATTTCTTCCTGGTTCAGTCTCAGAAGGTTGTGCTCTTTTAAGAATTTGTCCATTTCTTCCAGGTTGTCCATTTTATTGGCATATAGTTGCTTATAGTAATCTCTCATGATCCTTTGTATTTCTGCAGTGTCAGTTGTTACCTCTCCTTTTTCAGTTCTGTGATTTGAGTCTTTTCCCTTTTTCTTAATGAGTCTGGCTAATGGTTTATCAATTTTACTTATCTTCTCAAAGAACCAGCTTTTAGTTCTATTGATCTTTGCTATCATTTCCTTCATTTCTTTTTCATTTATTTCTGATCTGATCTTATTTCTTGCCCTTAGGCAGGTCCACAGCCTTTTCCCTGGACTCCCTCATGGCTAGCTGTGGTGCACTAGCCCCATTGAGGCTGTGTTCACGCAGCCAACCCCAGTCCTCTCCCTGGGGTCTGACCTCCAAAGCCTGAGCCTCGGCTCCCAGCCCCCGCCTGCCCCGGCGGATGAGCAGACAAGCCTCTCGGGCTGGTGAGTGCTGGTCGGCACCAATCCTCTGTGTGGGAATCTCTCCGCTTTGCCCTCTGCACTCCTGTTGCTGTGCTCTCCTCGTGACTCTGAGGCTTCCCCCCCGGCACCCCCTGTCTCTGCCAGTGAAGGGGCTTCCTAGTGTGTGGAAACTTTTCCTCCTTCACAGCTCCCTCCCAGAGGTTCAGGTCCTATCCCTATTCTTTTGTCTCTGTTTTTTCTTTTTTCTTTTGCCCTACCCAGGTACATGGGGAGTTTCTTGCCTTTTGGGAAGTCTGAGGTCTTCTGCCAGCGTTCAGTAGGTGTTCTGTAGGAGTTGTTCCACACGTAGATGTATTTCTGATGTATCTGTGGGGAGGAAGGTGATCTCCACTTCTTACTCCTCTGCCATCTTGAAGGTCCTCTCCTCCACCTTCTTCAATCCAAGAAAATCATGAACAAACTGTGGGCAAAATTTCTTCCAAACCCCATTCATGGTGACTGCTGTAACCTCCCTTCAAGAAAAGTCAATGTTTCTTATGGCCTTGTGGATGTTATAGTCTTTCCAAAATTGTCACAAGGTTGTTCCTGATTCATTGCTTACCTTTACTGTAGCTGACCGGGAATTTCCTGAAACGCTTCGAGAGATTATTGATGAAGGTGCTTATTTACCTGAGTAGGTTTTTAATGTGGATGAGACAGGACCTGCTCTGGTAAATACGTGCCTTCATCAATAATTTCTCAAAGCATTTCAGGAAATTCCCGGGCAGGTACCGTATCTGTACTTGCTGCCTCTCCACTTACTTTTACATTGTGAAGGTTAGCTCTAGCCTTGAACCGATGAAACCAGCCATGGCTGGCATTAAAAGATGTGCTCTCTGATTCTTCGCCATGTTTCTTCTTCAAGTCTTCATAAAGGCTTTTAGCTTTCTCTTGAATCAGCATTAAGCTGAGTGGGACTCAACACTGATGCTGATCCTGCATTCATACACTGAGAAGTTTCTCCATGTCCTCCATCACTTTCCCACGCTTCTTCGATATTATTGTCGACATCATCGGCACAGCAGACTTCACATGTGCCATGATGTTGTCCTTGTTCTTTAGAATCATGCTGATGGTTGAACGATTCATGTTATAAGAACGAGTTATGTCTACCATCTTTTCACCTCACTCCACTCTCCATTATTTTCACTTTTGTTTCCATTGTTATGGCTTGGTGCTTCTTAGCAGTACCAGATACATCACCACTGCTTTTACACTTGCTTCTGGACATCCTGGGCTTGAAATAAAGATACTGTACTACTGTACTCTATACAGTACTGTACAGTACACAGTACAGTACTGTACAGTACTGTACAGTACAGTAGATACTGTACTACTGTACTCTATACAGTACAGTACAGTACTACAGTACACATAACCACTTGTACAGGAGGCACGCATGTGACAATGTACGCTAGACAACTAACTTACGTGACTGGACAGTTTGCAACTTGAAGGTTCATACGTAGGGGACTTACTGTAGTTGTGTTGTGACAAATTTATGTAACTCAAAGCTTAAATCAGGAGCATTTTGTTTCTATAACTAATCTTTCATATTGCATTGTATCTTATTTTGTTAGGCACATTTTCTAATTATATTATTTCAAAGATTATTCAGTGTAAAGTTTGGATAGATGGACTTAATGGTCTTTTGATATGTTTTTCATTCCCATAAATGTGACTATTTCATATTATGGCTTAATTGGTTTTGGTAGAATATGCATTTTGTGAATATAATACAAATACATAATATGCATATAAAATATGCATATAAAATTCTTGCATAAACTGTTTATTATTCTAAAAGTAAAATATTTCAACACTCTTACATCTTCCAGTCAGTAGACACCATAAATGAGCCGTATCGTATGAAACATCTGTTATAATTGGAGAATTCCTTAAAATGTATATTTCTTCATCATGCTTAAATATCATCCACCTTTGTACTTACCTTTCAGTTTTGGGTGGCACTAGGTTAAACAATAGAGTGGATGGACTGGGACTCACCTTAGATGCTATTTTAAATCAGTGCCTGTATCTATGATATTACCCTTGCAAGATGCTTTTGGAAGAGCTGATTTTCAATTATACCATTAGAGAGAAAGGCTAAAAATATTTTAATTCGTTTTTCTTGCTTGTATTTTTTCAGCTAGTTAAACTAGGGTCTGTTTTGTCTAGGTTATTTGCAATCTCATCATCATCCAGAGAAATGTGGTTTGCAAATTAATATAGTAACATCAGCAATTTCCCCCGAGACAGACTTGTTTCTACACTGCCAGAGGCAGTGTCACTAACTAACAAATAGTGAGAAGGTTTCTCTCAGCTGCTTCTGTGCTTATGAGTGCGTGAGCACTGGCAGGGAGGGACCTGTCCTCTACAGATGCTAATACAAACTAATGTGAGCCATAATCATGAATTTCTTTTGGAGACATGGCATTACTATTATTACTACAAGAATGTTTGCCAAAGGCAAAAAAAAGCCAACCAAATAACAATACAAAATCTTTCTGATTCCTCCACTGTCTGCTTCATTTAGTGATTCTCCAGACCTCAGCTAAACATATTTTCTCTCTGGACCTAATCTTGCAATCCTCACTCCTGTCGAAGTAGAAGCATTGGCCAAGTAAAGAAATGTGCAAAACCACAGCCTAAGAATACAAGCCAATTGTGTGTTTGTTTTGTTTTATATTTTGTATTATGTCCCTTAGCTTAAGTGAAGCTGAAGACCTAAAAGCTAATGTATCTTTCACAATTACTGCATTTTTTTGAGAACTCATAATTAGGACAGAGGGAAGAGGAGTATAAGAACACATATATGTATATGTTTATGAAATAACAAACCATCAACATCTTTCTGTAATCAGTATTTATTGTGATTATTGCTTGTATTATGGAATTATTTTTTCTACTGTCTTTCATTATTTATAAAATAAACATCGGTGGAGCTGTTTGCCAGGTTGTGTGATGATGCTAGCATGGAAATATGAATTAGCCTCTAATATAAAGTAGGAACAGAGAAGGATGGGAACATGGAGTAAGAAGTGATCATTTTGGTGAGGTGGGTTTAGAGGAGGTTAGATTTAAGCCAGATGTTCATGCTAATAGTCTTCTTGGGAGAGTGAGCAATATGAAAATATCCTGGCCACATGAGACTAGCTCCAGAATCTAATCACATATTAAAATGCATGAAATGGGCAGTATGTGGGAAAGAGTGAAATCTGATTTTTCAAATGACTTCAATGACATCAGAAGGAAAGGGCAGGTAGTTGATGCTGTGGCTTTTACCCTAGCTTCAGGGACACAGGAGGTTTGAATCTCTCTTAAAACATTAACTCAAGTAATTGTCAGGTGCTTACCTTTATTGGATCCAAGATGAATGAGAATCTATCTGAGGGTTAGGTATCAGAAGAAACACCTGTACGTTTTGTCCAGATGTTTATTTAGTACCGAGTGGCCAGTATTGATAAGATGGAGCTACACTAGAGAGTGAGTGCTAGTTCTGCACCTTTGAGGGAGCTACATGGCCAGCTAGGTGTAAAATCCAGAGAGACCCCAGAGCCCATGTGTTTCCTAATTATCCACACACAATGAGCCTTGTCTATTGTGAATACAAACAACTAGGCTGTTGAATGACCAAGACATTAGAAACTCTGCCTGGAAGTCACCAGACCTCTTTTTATGCTCTGCTTTGCATGCAGCACTTTTTCCTTTTCTGTTTTCTTTTTTAACACTTACCAAACAGTACCAGGTGAAATCAGTTCTACCTTGTGAATTGGATGTTAATCTGAACTCAAGACCACTGCTGTTAGTAGAACAGAGTTGGAATCGGAGATAACAAGAGCTTCACATGTAATTATTTTTTATCATAAATATTTCATTATAACAGTATGATCATGAAAAATTAAAACTAAAGCCACCAGTGTCCACAACCTAGAGATAATTATTAACACGTACATGATAGTGATATATATTTAATAATAGTCAGATTTCATAAATGTACTCTTTTATGTATGACTTTTCTCACATGTGCCGTGAATATTCTACCATGTTGCTAAGGATAAATATGCATCATGATTTTTAATGGCTGCATAGAATTCTACTGTGTGGCTATTACATTATTTAACCAATCTCCTATCAATACAATTGCTAATTTTTCACTATTAATTTCAATACTGTTTTTGATACATGTGAAAAATTGCTTTTCTGAAAATTATCAATTTATAATTCCACAAGTAGCATATGAGAGAGCATACCTACTTATTCTCCCACCAACACTGAACTTACGTTTTAAAAACCTTTTGTCAGCTTAGTAGATGGAAGACATTTTTTGTTGATATTTGTATTTTCTAATATTCATTACATTTAATGGAAAATTATAAAGAAGAAAGTATCACTCAAAATGCTGCCATATAGACATAACTATGTTAAAATCCTGGTGCTAAAAAAAAAAATCTTGCTGCTTAGCCTTCTGAAAATTTTCAATGCATATATGCACATGATTTTTAAAAATAAATTGGACTATACAGTTCATGCTACTTTTCACCAACAATATATTCCTCTAAAAATTTTTAATGAGAAAATGATGTTCTATTGTGTGTATTTCACGATTTCCCTATTGTTGAATATTTATGTTGTTTCTTATCTTTTTGCTATTATATAATAATGCTGTGATGAACATCCTTATATAGAGTGTTGCTCACTTGTCCAATTATTTCCTTAATATTCTTCTCTGAAAATGGAATTGTTTGGCAAAAAATTATGCATATAGTCACATTGTCTCTTATAAATACCAATTCCTGCCTTTATCAGTACTATATACAAATATCCATTTCCCTACACTCTAACAACACTAGATATAATAATATTTTAAACCTTTACCAGTAAGATAGATGAAAGATATTTTAAATTATACACCTTAGATGCAGTGAGATTGATTATTCTTTAATATTTATTGACTATTATTTCTTCACTTGTAAGTTGCCCTCTAATGTACTTTGCCCATTTTTTTATTAGACTGTTCATCTTCCCTATCTTTCCTTTAATGAAGAATTCTTTATATATTATAGGATATTAACACTTTGTCTGATACATGATTTTTACTTGACTTTTAATTTTGATTATGGTGATTTTACTGAGCTAAATTTTAAAATATCTAAGTAGAAAAATCTATAAATCTCTTTTGATATCCTTTCTGTTATAGGATTTTTCTTAACCCTAAAATTATTGAACTATTTTTTAAAATTTCTTAGAGTGTTTTCTTTTAAACTAGAAGTCAGTCATTAATTCATTTAGAGTTTTTGTCTTTTTTTTCTGCATTTTCCCAAATCCACTTTAACTCTTCTACTTCCTCTATCAATTTGAAATATTTTCTTGTACAATATGTATATTGTGTGTGTGTGTGTGTGTGTGTATATATATATATATATTCTCTCAATAGTGTTTAAAAATAAATATTAATAACAGAACATGTCCCTACAGTACTTAGTGTATCATATACATTTTGGAATACTTTTGCCTCATTCCAATTTTAAATCCATTAAGATTTTCAGAGACTCTACATGAAATTTATAAATTTAGTGAGAATCTTTAGCTCCATAATATTGATCTTCCTAATCTAAAAAAGAATTCTTCATTTATTCAAGGTTTCTTTCACGATGCTCATGAAAAGTTTACATCATTTACAGAGATATTTTGCCCATTTACTTTTTCTTTTTTTATTAATTTTTATTGGATTATAGTTGCTTTGCAATGTTGTGTTAGTTTCTGCTGTACAGCAAAGTGAATCAGCTATATGTATACATATATCCCCTCTTTTTTGGATTTCCTTCCCATTTAGGTCACCACAGAGCATTGAGTAGAGTTCCCTGTGCTATACAGTAGGTTCTCATTAGTTATCTATTTTATACATGGTAGTGTATATTTGTCAATCCCAATCTCCCAATTCATCCCATCCCCTCCATAACCCCTTGGTATCCATACATTTGTTCTCTACATCTGTGTCTCTATTTCTGCTTTGCAAATAAGTTTACCTGTATCATTTTTCTAGATTCCACATATAGGCGATATTATACGATATTTGTTTTTCTCTTTCTGACTTATTTCACTCTGTATGGCAGTCTTTAGTTCCATCCATGTTTCTGCAAATGGCACAATTTCGTTCCTTTTTATGGCTGAGTAATATTCCATTGTATATATGTATCACATCTTCTCTATCCATTCCTCTGTTGATGGACATTTAAGTTGCTTCTATGTTCCGGCTATTGTAAATAGTGATGTAATGAACACTGGGGTGCACATATTCTTTCAAAGCATGGTTTTCTCCTGATATACATCCAGGAGTGAGATTGCTGGGTCATATGGTATTTCTATTTTTAGTTTTTTAAGGAACCTCCATACTGTTCTCCATGGTGGCCATATCAATTTATATTCCCACCAACAGTGTAAAAGGGTGGAAGACCTACAATAAATAAACATTTCTCCAAAGAAGACATGCAGATGGCCAACAAACACATGAAAAGACGCTCAACATCACTAATTATTAGAGAAATGCAAATCAATACTGTTGTCTATTCTCATGGTTTTTTGTGTATGGGGTTATTATGAATGAGGTTTTTTCTGTATATACATACACAGATATACATACATGTATATTTAATTTTGCATTGAAAAATGAAACATTCATTTAAAAAAGTTACAGAAAACGTAACTACTATTTATAAAGTGTTCACTCATTGAACCACCACTGAGGTCAAGACATAACTTCTAAGTGTTCTAGAAACCCACTATGTGCCCCTCCCCTACCATGACCCTCTTCCTCCTCCAAGATGGTCAGTAACTTGACTTTGTGATGATTATTGCCTTGGCCTTATTTATAGTTCTTATGTTAGAACTATACATGTCCTTATTTATGTTAGAACTGTACATCTGTAAATAATACAGTTTAGTTTTCCTTCTTGTTGAACTAAAATAACCATTATACTTTCTGGTGTAATTGATTTGTTACTTTTATACTTTAGCTGATACTCTGTTCAATATTTTAGTTGATGATATTTTTTTAAAGAAGTAATTTGTCTTATATCATCAATAAATTATGTTATTTATCTTTTCCTTTCCAATGTCTGTAATTCTCATTTAAACCTATAGGGTCTTTTCCAGCTCTGTCTAATAGCATTGGTTAGAGCTAAGAGAACAATGATAAATAATGGCAATAGTGAGAATTCCAGGATTTCTTCCGAAAAATGGCCATACTTTTATTGTTTTGTCATTATTACCATACAGTGGTTGTTTTGAGGTATATGTTTATCACATAAAGCAATATTATTTTATTCCTATTTTCTGAGAGATTTTTTTCAGAAAGAATATAAAGTATTATCATGTGGCATTTTAGTGTCACTCAAGGCAATTGCTTGGCTTTGCTATTTTGAGTGCTATATAAAATTTGTAGAGCTATTTGGAGAGAAAATTTATTTTATACTATTGGTATTGCCACCTGGAAACATGATATTCCCTAACTTAATATTCTTCAGGAAAATTGAATAGTTTTTTTCATACTTTTTACTCTATATTTCTTAAGTTTACATGTAGTGATTCTGTATTTTTGTAGGTATCGTGAATAGAATCTTTTAAAATTACAACTTAAAGTTGAGTTTTATAAATTTATTTTATAATTGGCCTCTATAATGACCTCTCTTAGTAGCTTTAACAGCATTTTCTATTTGTTTTCTCCTAAAGTTTTTCCAGCAAATAATCGTAGCATCTGTAAATGATAATTATTTTCACTTTTTCCTTTTAAATATTTATAATTTTGGGGCTTGTACTTTTGGCCAAGATGCAGTAACAGGGACCAAATTTACTCTCCACCCTAAACAATTACAGAACTGGACAAAATACATGAAACAATGACTTTTAAAAAAAATTACTCTTACTTCATTTTTTCCAGCTTTATTGAAATATGATTGACAAATAAAAACTATATATTTGTGATGATTTGATGTACATATAAATTGTGAAATGATTACCACTCTCAATCTAATTCGCAAACATCACCTCATGTAGTTACCCTTGTGTGTGTGTGTGTGTGCGCGTGTGTGTGTGCTTGTGTGTATGGTGAGAATACTTAAGATCTACACTCTTAGCTACTTTCAAGAGTACAATACATTATTATTAATTATAGTCACCATGCTGTACATTAGACCTGTATCTTATAACTGAAAGTTTGTACCCTTTGACCCACATCTCCCCATTTCCATCCCACCCACCTCCTGTCCCAGTCCTTGGTAGCTACCATTCTATTCTGTTTCTTCATGTTCAACTTTTTTAGATTCCTCATAAAAGTGAGATCATGTGGTACTTGTCCTTCTGTGTCTCCCTTATTTCAGTTAGTATAATGTCTCCAGGTTCACCTATGTGGTCAGAAATGGCACAGTTTTCTCCTTTTTAAAGGCTGAATAATGTTCCATCTTATGCATGTACCACATTTTCCTTATAAATTCATCCGTTAACAGACACTTAAGTTGTTTCTATAGCTTGGCTATGGTGAATAATTCTGCAATGAACATGGTAGTTCAGATATTTCTTTGAGATGAATGCACTTCCTTTGGATAAATACACAGAAGTAGAATTGCTGGATCATATTTTTATTTTTTTGAGAAACCTGCATACTTTTTTCCATAATGGCTGTACCAATTTACATTCCCACCATCAGTGGACAAGGGTTCCTTTTTCTCCACATCCTCATCAACACTTGATACCTTTGAAACAATAATTTTTAGACACTGGGGGAAATATTGTGTAGGCCAAAAATTTCGTTTGGGTTTTTCCATAAGATGTTATGAAAAACCCAAATGAACTTTTTGTCCAACCCAATACAAAGCAGAACTGTGATCCCTAAAAGAAGAGAAACAAAATGAGCCCTATGACTGGACCAACTTGCTGTCTAAAGGCAGTTTCCAGGCTACAGTGCAGACAGAGAGCATCCAAACAGCATCAATGAGGGAAAAATATATTAGAGGTCAAGGAAGTCAGGGAGCTACAGTTTGCAGAATATTGGAGAGGAAGAGTCTGCACGTACAGACAGAGAAAGCTCTGGTGATCTGTAAAGAGGTCTTCTTGAGTCTTTGGTGTGTACTGATTTGAACCTGTGAGAGAAGTTACCCAAGACAGGAGAAAAACACTGAACAGTAGGCAGGAGAATTTCTGGAACTTTAAAGACTGGGGATGGTTTGTGTTTCCAACAGCCAGAGCAGAAAGATGTCAAAATAGATGGGGCTTTGTGTAGAGTCCCAGAAAAATATTGCCTTAATGGCGGGGCTAAGTTAGGGTTAGACTAAGGCTGACTCTGGACCCCCTCTAAAATATCTTAAAAACAATCTTTGAAAATATTCAACTAATTCCAAGAAATTTTGTTGCAAGCTAAAATAAAACACAACACTACTTAAAGGAGAACACACAAAAAATCCAGCATTCAATAATGTCATGCCAAGAATACAAAGAAGCATAAAAATTTGACTTACAACTAGGAGAAAAATCAATTGATAAAAAAAAAAAACCCAGAAATAACAGAAATGATGAAAACAGCAGAAAAAGTCATTAAGACAGTTATTATAAGTATGTCCATGTGTTCAAATAGGTTGAGACAAACAGAACCATGAGAAGAAAAATGGACCATATACAAAAATACAGGTAGACTAGAAATGAAAAATACGTTATCTGAAATAAAAATTACACAGGGTGAGAAAAGCTGTAGATTAAATGCTGCAGAAAATTTTTTTCTCAGTGAATGTGAAAATAAAGCATAGAGAAAATAAAAGACTGGAAAAATTGAAGAGAGCATAGATATGATATCAAACAGCCTAAAAGCCTAATGTGTAACTGGAGTCCCAGAAAAAGAGTAGAAAGTAGGCAGAACAATGATGGGGGAAAATCATTTGATAGAAACTATAAATGTATAGATCCAGGAAGCTCAAATAATTTCAAATAGAATAAACATTTTTTTTAAAAAAGCATGTCAAGTCATTTAATATAAAAAATGTGATGAAAACTAGTGCAAAAGAAAAAAATCTTAAGACAGGGAAAAAAGACTCATTATGCCCAGCAACAAAAGTAAAATGACAGTAGACTACTCATCAGAAACTATGCAAGCCAGAAAATAATGGAGAAATGTCTCTGATGTAGTAAAAGGGGAAAAAAATAAAAATTGGTTTAGGTTTCTTCACTCAGCAAGATTTCTTCACTCAGCAAAATTTTCTTTAAAAAATAAAGACATTTTAGACAAACTGAAGCTGATAGAATTCATTTTCATCAGATTTGTACCTACACAAATGTTAAAAGTATTTCAGGCAGAAGAAAATGATACCAGATGGAACTTAGGATCTACACCTGGGAATAAAGAGCACCAAAAATGATAACTACATGGGTAAATTTAGAAAATAAATTGTTTCCACATTTTAAATCACTTTAAGAAAGAATTGATTGTATGAGGCAAAAATAATAGCGATGTATTGTCGCATTTAAAGCATATGTAGAAGTAAAATATAGGACAACATCACAAATAAGTAGGTGAAATGGAAATATTATTTGAAGGCAAAATTTGTGGGATGAAGCTAAAGCAGTGCTTGGAGAAAAATTTACAGCATTAATTACTTATTTAAAAAGGAAGAAAAGTCTTAAGTCAATAATCTAAGTTTCCACCTTAATAAGCTAGAAAGAAAAGAGCTAATTCTACTCAAAGCAGAAGGAAATAATGTAGATAAGAGCTGAAATCAATAAAATTGAAAACAGAAATGCAACAGAAAAAAATCAGTGAAACCAAAAGCTAGTTCTTTGAGAAGATCAATAAAAATGATAAATATTACAGAAAGTAAAAGAATAATAATCAGTTGTTATGAACAACTTAATGTCAATAAACTTGACAACTCAGATGAAATGGACAAACACTCTGAAATACTCAAAAAGCTCACTAAAGAAAGAATAGATAGCCTGAATAACTCAGTATCTCTTAAAGAAATTGAATTTATACTTAAAAACCTTCCCAAAAAGAAAGCTCCAGGACCAGATGGCTTCATTGGTAAAAAATATATCAAAAATTTAAGGAAGAAATAATAGCAATTCCACACAAATTCTTCCAGAAATAAAAGAGGAGGGAACAGTTACCAACTCATTTTATGAAGCCAGTATTGTTCTGGCACTGAAATGAAGGACTTAACAAGAAAGGAAACTTCAAACAACATCTCTCATGAACAAATGAATTCAGCAATATATAAAAAGGATTATATATAATATATAAAAAGGATAATGTATCACGACCAAGTAGGATTTATTCTAGGAATGCAAGGTTATTTCTACATTTAAAAAAAAATCAATGTAATTCCCCATATCAAAAGAATAAAGAAGAAAAATCGTATGGATCATCTCAACAGGTATAGGAAAAGCATTTAAAATAATTCAATATCCGTTAGTGATAAAACTCTCAGCAAACTATTCTCAGGAAAAGAAGGGTACTTCCTCATGTTATGAAATCCATCTACGGAAAAATCTACAGCTAATATTATGTGTAATGGTGAACAAATGAGCACTTCTGCATAAAATCATGAACAAGGCAAGGACATCCAATCTCACCATTCTGTTCAACATTGGAGAGGAAAAAAATGCATATAGATTAGAAAAGAAGAAGCAAAAATATCTTTATCCATAATTATATCAGTATGGAAAAATGCTAGCAGTTCTGAAACAAATCTATTAGAAGTAATGAATAAATTCAGCAGAGTCTCAAGATATAAGGTTAATTTAAAATTATCAATTGTGTATCTTTAAATTAACAATGAATAATTAGAAATACCTAGAAATAAATTTAACAAAATACGTACAAGACCTGTACATTGAAAACTACAAACCTTGCTGAGAGAAATTAAGAAACTTATATGAAATATGTCTTCTTCATTGTTCAAATCTACAGACATCAATTTTTTCCACAAGTTGATCTATAAGTTTAATGCAATGACATTCAAAATCCCCCCAGTTTTTTAATAGAAATGCAAAGCACCTAGAATGGCCAAAGCAAATTAAAATATGAACCAAGATGGATTCAAACTACCTGATTTCAAAGCTTACTATGAAGCTACAGTAATTAAGGCAGTGTGGTATTGTAATAAAGATAGATATACAGATAAGTGGAAAAGAACATGTAGCCTAGAAAAAGACCATCAAATATATGATTAATTGATTATTGACAAAGGTGCCTTGGTTATTACAGTGGGAACTCTAAACCTAACCCTAACCCTAATCTTTTCAACAAATCATGCTGGAGCAATTGGATATCCATATGCAAAACAATGAACCTAGACTCTAATCTCACACTACACACAAAAACTAACTCGGAATGGATCACAAACCTAAATGTACTATGTAAAATTATATAACTTCTAGATGAAAATTGGAAAGAAAAACTTTGTGATTTAGTTAGGCAAACATTTCTTACATATGACCCACATAAGCATAAACCAAAGAGGAAAAAATTAAATTTCAAAATTAAATCCTTTGTCCTTCAAAAGATACTGTTAAGAAAATGAAAAGGTATATCACACAGTGGAAGAAATTCTTTCCAAAACATGTAATTGATAAGCTTGCATCGAGACTATATAGAGAACTCTTTGAACTTAAGAAGACAAGCCAATAAAAAATGACAAAAGATTTGAAACAGAAAATTTAACATAGAAGATATAAGAATGTCAAATACACTCATGGAAAGATACTCAACATCATCATTCACTAAGGAAATACAAATAAGAGCTACAACGAGATACTTGTACACATCTCCTTAAATTGCTGAAGCTAAAAAAGAGACATTATTGAAAGTTGCCAAGGATATGCAGCAACTGGGAAAGCAAAAATTTTACAGCCACTATGAGAAATAGTTTGGCAGTTTGTTATTAAATTAAGCATACAGTTACATAATGGTCCATCAAACCTACTATTAGGTATTTACTTAAGAGAAATGAAAATATGATCATACAGTGACTTGCAATAAAATATTCACAGCAACATTATCACAGTAGTCCCAAACTGGAAACAATCCAAATGTCCATCAGCAAGTTAATAGATAAATAAATTGTGGTATATCCATAAAATGAACTAATATAGGGCAGTAAAAAATAGCTAACTACTAATAAATTCAACAATATAGATAAATCTCCAAAGCATTATGCTAAATGAAAGAAGCCTAATACAAATTATATGCTGTTTGATTCTATTCATATGAAATTATGGAAAAAGCAAAACTATATGGACAGAATGTGGATCAGTGGTTGCCAGGTGCAAGGGGTAGGATGAAGTGATTAATTTCAAAAGGCCACAGGGGACATTTTGTGTTGATGGCCTATATCATGATTATGGTCACAGTAACAAAATTATGTAAGTCTGTCAAGTCTTGCTGAATTGTATACTTAAAATTGGCAAATTTTATTTCATGTAAATAATGTCAATGTGGCTAGTAAATATAAATTTATACCTTTTAAAAAACTTTTTTTTCTTTTGCTTTCTGGCCTGATAATATTGACTAGTACTTTTAGAATTATAGTAAATAATAGTGGTAACAGAATGACCTTAGGCTTTTTCCTGATTTCATGACTTGTGTATCCACTGTTTCACTATTAGGTATGATGATGGACTGTTGGTTTGGAATAGAATGTCCTTACCATGTTTAGTAAGTATATTATATTCTTGTTTTGCCAAGTATTTTCACAAGCAATATCTGCTGGCACATAACTATATGATCATATGGATTTTTAAATTTGGTTTTTGAATAGGATAAATTATATTAATAGATTTTCTATGTTAAATCATCTGTGATTCAATACTGGTAAAAAATATGCTTGCTTTTTATGTATTTTTTTTTAAATGTGGGACCTCGGCCTCTATTTTTAAAAGTGAGATTAAGCACTTATTTTCTTCTTTGCTCTATCTTTATTAAATTCTGTTATTAGAGTTTTAATTAATTTATGAAATAAATTGGAAAGTTTTCCTTCTTATCATATGCTTTGAAACATTTTAATAAAATTGCATAAATTCATTGGATATTTTAACATAATTGGCTTTTGAAGCTACCTGGGTCATTCACCTTCTTGGGGGTATTTGACAAATTTCCCTAGTTCTCCTAGGATTATTGAGTTAGTTTTGTTAATTTGTATTTTCTCATGAGATTTTTTATTAGGGATGGTTTGTTTTTGCCAAGATTTCCTGCTTTGTAAGAACAAAGTTAAATTGATTTAAACCTGTTATTCTGCTATAATTTCAAATATGCTCTGCATGGTTTGTTATATTGTTAGTGTTTTCTCTCTTTTATTAAATTAAGCTTACCAGAGTACATCCTCTTTATTGTTTTTTTTTTCCAAAGAGGCAGCTATTACATTTATTTACCATTTTCTGTAATTTCTTCTTATATTTTAGGTTTTTTGTTTCTCTTTTTCTAGTTTCTATTTTTAATTCCTAGTATTTGTATTCATTCTTTTTATTTTATAGTAAGACATTTAATTATGACAAAAAATAGCTTTGACCACATTCTATATATTTTAATATACAGTTCTTTTTCTGAAAGATTGTCTCTTAAACAATATAATTATTAAGAGTTTTATTTCCTCAAGAACTGATTTTTCCTTATTATTTAAACAGTGGGGAGCTAGTAAAGATTTTGACCAAGGAAGTGATATGTTTAGATCTATAGAGAAGTACCTGACAGCATTATGGAGAGTGGATTGCAATAAAGTGACACTTAGGATGAGGTTTAAGAGGTTATTGCAAAAGTTTACAGAAGAGGTGATGACTGATACGAGCAAAAGTCACACTGCAGAGGGGTGATCAGTTGAAGGAAGGAAAGATGAGGAAGCAGTGAGAGTCTGATCATAAACTTAACCCGACAAGCAGGGTCAGCTACATCTGAGAGTGTAGCATTGGTTAACCTGATAACCAACACTCAGGTCAACAAGAGCTGAGTCGGGGCTTTGGAAGAGATTGAGAAGTGGAGCCTTGAAATTTTCCTGGCACTATGAGACCATAGCCACAGTTGCTATTTTAAGACATCAGGCATGGCTGAAAGGTAATTCGTGAGGGTGTCAGCACAGCCAAGATGGTGATTCTAGATTATACATAAAGAAGATAAGCTCTATTTGGAAGGAAAGAAATTGCACTTAGGTGGAATTGTTCTATGAATGACTTAACATGGGCGTGTTTGTATTTTGTATTAGGAGAGGAAAGTGTCAGTGATGAGGGAAGTTCTGTTTGGAACCCAATAATGGCATGATGCCTTAAATCCCTGAACTCCTGGTCCATCATCCAAAGGCAAACCTCTTCTTCATCTGGACTCTTCTATATTCTCATCCATATACTGCATTTTCTTCACTGAACCCCATTCCACCATTCTCCTCCTCTTGCCTCATTCTTGGTCAATGTATTCATTTATCTTTACCATTTGTACATTTTATTTAATAGCAGCAACCTATTTAAAATAGTTTATTCTTAAAAAAATACACATCCATAATAAAGAAAATTAAGCAAAACCAGGACATATAAGATAGCAAGTGTTCTCCCTACTCTCCCCCCTACATCACCCATCTCAGTTCACACAGGCAGACACTGTTAATGACTTGCTGTATAGCCTTCTAGCCCATTTTCAATACATAAGCAAACGCAAGAAAAAAAATGTTTTTCAAAAATTATATTACGATATACATACAAATCTATAACTTTCTTTTTTTACTTAAAAATACATTTTGGACTTCATATTTATAGTGTTTATAAGATCCTCCTCTTTCTTATATATTGTATCATGTTCCATTATAGGGCCGCATTGCAATTTTTAATGAACATTTATGTCATTTCCTTTTTTTGTTGGTATTATAAAAAACCTTTCAGTACTTTGAAAACTTGGCGAATGCTCCTTTAGGATAAATTCCCATAGTGGAAATGATGGATCAAAGGCTAGGCATATTTCAAAATTTTAAAAGACATTGTCAAAAGTTTATATCAATTGAGACCACAGCAACAGTTTAGGAGAACACTAATGTCCTCAGATTCACTCTAGCTTTGTCAATATTTTTAATGTTTAATCTATTCATTCTAAGTCAGAAACCTCTACAAAGAAATAGTGTCAGAAAGACAAAAAGTCTTGCATGGTGTCCTCTCAATTAACAGTGTGGTTAGTGCTTTAACTTTTGCAAAGAGCTTTTATATATATTATGCCATTAAATCTTCAAAAGAATTTTTTGAAATACATTTTTTCATCTTCACTTCATATAGGAGCAAATTTAGGTGTGAGAAGATCAATTACTTGTTCAAAATCACACAGATGCTAAGTGGTTGACTTGGAATTCAAACTCTGATCACACATAACAGTTTGATAAAAATGGATATTTAAGTTCTGCTATGTTATATTCAGATAACTGATACCACTTTGACTTGACATTTTTTTCAACTAAACATTATACTACCTTAAAATGGGTATATTTTACTTTTTTGAATATCCTTATATATTTAAAATTATTATTCTCTCTTTAAATATTCTTTTAGAAGGCTTAGTAACAAAACATAATACTAAGTGTTAGAGAAAATTTAACTTTCAGAGTAGAGATGCCTACTTTTTTTTGATGAAAGCCAATGAATAAATAAGGTATAAAATACTAAAATTTTCTCTGCAGAGAGGCTATTGACATCAGTGTTAAAAGAATTTTGGGTCAGAGAGATATGGATTAAGAACTGTTTCTGGGGCTTCCCTGGTGGCACAGTGGTTGAGAATCTGCCTGCCAATGCAGGGGACACGGGTTCGAGCCCTGGTCTGGGAAGATCCCACATGCCGCGGAGCGGCTGGGCCCGTGAGCCACAATTACTGAGCCTGCGCGTCTGCAGCCTGTGCTCCGCCAACAGGAGAGCCTGCGATAGTGAGAGGCCCGCGCACCGCGATGAAGAGTGGCCCCCACTTGCCACAACTAGAGGAAGCCCTCGCACAGAAACGAAGACCCAACACAGCCATAAATAAATAAATAAATAAATAAAAATTTAAAAAAAAAGAACTGTTTCTGCTACTTTCTGTCTGGCTGACTTTAGGAAGCTTACTTAACCTCTCCAAGCCTCAGTTTATACATCTATAAAATAGAGATATTAATGTACTTACCTCATTTGATATTACGAAGATTTAAAAAGGTATCCTATGTGAAATGGTTAGTGAAGCGCCTGGCACATAAATGACATGCAATAATGTTGCTGCCATTATTATTATAATTATTATTGTTGTGGCTACTAATATCATAGGTAATTTTTTAGAGACAAATATATTTCAGAATATTAGGTATTCCCATAAAGATTGACTGACTGTCTTTCCTATGTTACAGAAACCACCATTTATATATGTTATTTTTCTCTTCCTTTAGAATGTATAATTTGTTCTAATCCTGACATGTTAAAGCTTCAGTGGACCTAAAAGATTATTTAGTTATACAAATAAAGACATTTAAGACCAGATCTCTTGAGAAATTTTCCAAAGTCACACAGATTCTTGCTGCCAAAATAAGAATTTGATTCCTGGTCTCTGTTCTTTCTCCTTAAGGTTAATTAATGTATTTTAAAAATTACTGTGCATATTTGAAATATTTTACAGTAATTTCTAAAATTGTAAGCCAAATATTGAAAAATTTCCTTGGCACCACTGGTGACTGAATACATATCTCTCCTGATTTCACTGAAATGAATTTCCCCCAGTTCAGAAACTGGTGAACTTTTGCCCTCTGTTATGCAAGTTCAGTTATTTTTAAGGAAAGATGACCAGACTGCAACTCTGGTAATTGTGTCAACTTCTTCAGTAATACAAAATTTAATTTATTTTGCATTTGTCATGTATCTTGTCTCTGTGATATTACAGACACTTAAAAGCTTCATCCAGTAACTAGTTCAAATTAAAAACATTTCCATGCCTGCATGTAAATTGTGCTGCAACTTTGTAATTGACTAAAATTATTATCTTACTATCATAATAGTAACTCAAGAAACTTAGACAATAAAATAGAGAAATGAATTGTTTTATGGAGGTAAGTAAAACTGGATAGTTGTTCTGCCTTCATACTTTAAAGCATTGGTTCTCTGCCTGTACACCCTTAAGTATGGAATAAAGTCACATACACACAAAAGCGATCGTTGATTTGTACAGTGCCTGCCTTAAAAACAAGCTGGCTTCTAACTTTAAATCAACAGAGAAAATTTTAAGCTCCAGCTGGTTAGACAACTATCCACTGGCAAATCAGAAAAAATAATTTAAAAATTTTACTTCAAGTTGGTTATTTGTAACTTAGGTTGTTTTTCCATAGAGGTAACGAGAATGATTCTTGGTCTGACAAACTTCAGGAAAAAGCCTAGTACTCCATAGATACCTCTAATATTGTCCTTATGTTAATGTGGTCATTGTGAGTCATATTTTCCCTATGGAAAATGAATTTACTTTTGAAGAGTTACATTCTTTTTTAATTTATTTTATTTATTTATTAATGGCTGTGTTGGGTCCTCGTTTCCGTGTGAGGGCTTTCTCTAGTTGCGGCAAGTGGGGGCCACTCTTCATCGCAGCACGCGGGCCTCTCACCACCGCGGCCTCACCCGTTGCACACCACAGGCTCCAGACGCGCAGGCTCAGCAACTGTGGCTCACGGGCCCAGCCGCTCCGCAGCACGTGGGATCCTCCCAGACCAGGGCTCGAACCCGTGCCCCCTGCATTGGCAGGCAGACTCTCAACCACTGCGCCACCAGGGAAGCCCTGAAGAGTTACATTCTTTATGAGGGATGTAAGTGATGGGATTCAGAATTTCCCAATGTTTACTTGCTTATTTTGGCTATCCACTCATCTGTTGTTGGCAAGTTGAAACCATCAGTAGTTAAGACATTACCTCAGATTTAAAAAGTTGAACATTTTGGTTTATATCTTTTAATTATAAGAATGGAATTCAAAGGATTGTATTTTCTGAGTATGTTATTGCTCTAAATTCGAATTCCACATCTTTTATTCAGAAATAATAAAGTGGGTTATAATGGAAGCAATGAAGGACATAGAATGAACATTATTTCTTCAATGTTTGTAGAAGAGATAAACAAAGGAATGCAGGGTAGGGATAGAGAGGAATGGAAGGATTATGATCAAAATTTCATTCTTTCACAACATAATGTAAATGTATTGGGACCTTCTCTGAGACTACAGCTTGAAGGTCAAGTAGAAGTGTGAGGTTACTGAATGAAGTTTAGAGAGGAAAAGTTATCGACCCTGGAGAGTAGTGGTGCCCTGAGACCCTTAATTAATCACGTACCTTTATCGTACATGTGTCAGTTTCTGCCTCTACCCTTCTTTCTGCTACTGATATTACTCCTGCCACTACTTCTGTCTCTTCTTTACCTCCATGGCTGGGTTCAGCTCAAATAGGGGCAAGCAGGGAGAAAGACCTTCCTTTCTAAGGTAAATTATGTTGACATTAGAGAAAGCCTTTTAAAAAAATGTCTTTAATTCACCCACATGAACTTCTTTAGAGTTTTCTTGGTTAAACTTGGCCTTTTGCATTTCCATGTCAAGTTTAGAATCAACTGGTCAATCTCTTTCAAATATCTGGTAGGATTTTGACTGGTAAAGCATTGAATCTACAGTTCAGTTTTAAGAGATAATTGATATGTCTGCAATTCAGTTTTAAGAGATAATTGATATGTCTGCAATAGTTTATCTTAATAATGTGTTCCATATTCCTGGTAATTCCTAGTAGTTGATGATTCTTCTCACTCCTCCCACTCCACTCCATAAAAGAGTGAGCTATTCCATGCTCATTATTTCAGATCATTAACACCAAAACAGAACAGAAATCAAAGTTGTCAATTTTTGGTTTTGGAACTCATGACAGAGCTAACAGTCTTGAGAGTAAAGGAATTTAAATCACAAGAAACTAGGTTTTTTCAAATTTCAAGTTCTCAACGTTAAAGGACTCAAAGCAAGCATAAAGTCTATGCATAAAAACAGTCTTTGGAGTACGTAGATGAAGAGCCAGATGGTCTCACATCCAGTCTAGATAAAGATTTCATGGGTGGTGCAAGAAAAAGGCAGAGAAGAATCAAAGGGCTCTGATGTGATGAATCCTTGAGAAGAGACTATGTACTCAGCTCCACCCAGGCCAAATCCCAGAGTGCCGGTGAACCAATAGAACCCCGGTAGATTTGCAATTAAAAAGACAAACGAACAACCCAATCCAAAAATAGGCAGAAGACCTAAATAGACATTTCTCCAAAGAGGATATACAGATGGCCTACAGACACATGAAAGAATGCTCAACATCATTAATCATTAGAGAAATGCAAATCAAAACTACAATGAGATATCATCTCACACCGGTCAGAATGGCCATCATCAAAAAATCCAGAAACAATAAATGCTGGAGAGGGTGTGGAGGAAAGGGAACACTCTTGCACTGTTGGTGGGAATGTAAATTGATACAGCCACTATGGAGAACAGTATGGAGGTTCCTTAAAAAACTACAAATAGAACTACCATACGACCCAGCAATCCCACTACTGGGCATATACCCTGAGAAAACCATAGGTCAAAAAGTGTCATGTACCACAATGTTCATTGCAGCTCTATTTACAATAGCCAGGACCTGGAAGCAACCTAAATGTCCATCGACAGATGAATGGATAAAGAAGATGTGGCACATATATACAATGGAATATTACTCAGCCATAAAAAGAAATGAAATGGAGGTATTTGTAATGAGGTGGATGGAGTTAGAGTCTGTCATACAGAGTGAAGTAAGTCAGAAAGAGAAAAACAAATACAGTATGCTAACACATATATACGGAATCTAAGGAAAAAAAAAAAAAAAAAAAAAGGCCATGAAGAACCTAGTGGCAAGACGGGAATAAAGACACAGACCTACTAGAGAATGGACTTGAGGATATGGGGAGGGGGTGGGGTGAGATGTGACAGGGTAAGAGAGTGTCATGGACATATATACACTACCAAATGTAAAATAGATAGCTAGTGGGAAGCAGCCGCATAGCACAGGGAGATCAGCTCGGTGCTTTGTGACCACCTAGAGGGGTGGGATGGGGAGGGTGGGAGGGAGGGAGATGCAAGAGGGAAGAGAAATGGGAACATATTGTATATGTATAACTGATTCACTTTGTTATAAAGCAGAAGCTAACACACTATTGTAAGGCAATTATACTTCAATAAAGATGTTTAAAAAAAAAAAAAAAAAAAAGACAATGTGACTTGTGCATATCTTTCTGGGTGGAACTCTGAGAAGTAGCCAGCCTTATAGAGTTCCCAATACTTAGCTTATCAGAGGAGCAGAAAGAAAGGGATATCTAGGCAGATGGGCCTGAGGCACTGCAGAGTCCTTGAGACCCTCCTGGTGAGGGTGAATTTAAAAGCCCTCTCATTCCTCATCCTCTGAGAGGAGACTGGAAATAGAAAAGATTCCAGACCTGCAAGTCCTTGGTTGTAAGCCGAAAAGAGTGTTTGTGTTGAGACCCCCCTAAAGAGACTGAGAATAGTGGCTTGAAATAGAACTTAGTTCAGACATAGAAAAATAAGAAAATTTACATTAGTTTAAAATACTTTAACAATTTTAAATTTTATTAAATTTATTATATTTTAATTAACTAAAATTTATTTTGGGGCCTAATATTTATACATAATTATTCCACATATTTTTGGCTAAGACAGAAATTTCTTGTTCTTGAATGGGAATATAATACAGTAAGCATGTCAACTTGCCCCAAATTAATTTATTAATTTGGAAAAAGTCAAATTATCTCTACCCTATAGCTTATGACAGAATGCATTCAAAATGTGTTATAGAGTTAAAATGATAACACTATACAATTATTAGAAAATGTGGGATGTATTTATCTGATTTTGAGTATGCTTTTCAAAGTTTAAAAAGAAAACAGAAAGAAAAAGATTGATGGACATTTGACTAAGAAACCTAAAAATTCATAACATAAAAGTAAAATCTAAATCTAAAATATTATTGACGTAAAAATAAAATTCACCATATGTAAAACTAAAAGCAAAGAACCACCTGAAAATAAATATCTAACAAGAAAATGAAAACTCATTTTAATAAAAATGCAAATTTAGTGTCACAGTCTTTTCAATACCAAATTGGAAAAGGCATGAAATAGATTAATACTAGATATTAAGGTTTGTAAACATGCAATCTCACAGAGTAGTGATGATAGATAATAAAAATATTTCTGATAATCAATTTGGAAATGGGTATCAAATGCCTTTAAAATATTTACTTCATTGATTAATTCAATATTCTAGGAATATTGTTTAAGAAAATAGAAGTACACATCAGACTGTAGTATTATGTGATAGAAAAAGCAGCAGTAACTTAAATACCCAACAATAGGGGATTAGTTGAATATTTTATAGTGTATAGTAACAGATTCCACACTGCTGTGTAAAAAATCACATTTTATATAATCAGTGATGTGGGAAAATTCTCACAAAATATGTGGGTGATTAAAAAGAATATGTTGATGTTGATATATGATAGAGCATATGATCCCAATTTATAAAATTAAATGTAGAGAAGCTCTTTTACCTGACCTGTACTTAACAGAAGCATCAGATGTTCCCTCTTCCTTTTGTAAATTATCTTTACTGATGTCAATACTTATGGAGAGCTGGCAGCTCCCTAGGATAGCCACATTTTTATTCCACCTGTTGATTTATATATAGATTTGGAGTCAGATGTTTGTTTTTATATCTTAATATCATTTTCCTTGGTCCTATAATTACAAAGCCTAATTACAGATTAAAATGTCTAATAAACTATGAGTGCTAAAAGAGAGTAATTGTTTATGTTAAATAAATAGAATTCTTTGGGAAAAGTCGATTAATTTGAGTAGGTAAGAGGATTTGCTCAAATTATGTGTGGACAAGAAAACTGTGCAACACTGGGAGAAATGATTAAATTCTAGACTTCTACACTGAGATTTGTTTATGTCTTTATATTACTGTTCCCATTTTAGGAAAACCAATCTAGAAATCATTTATGGTTCATTAGGAAGATGATTTATGTTATAAAGATGACCTGGAGCTCCCATCAGAAGACCTGTGGTCAGAAAAAAAGTTTGGTTCTACATGAAAAGATTAGTGAAGAAATGCTTATTTATTAATTAAATTAAACTTACATATCATGTATGTATAATTTTTAAAGGTTCTGTACCTTATAAAACCTTTTTCTGATTAACCAAAGATTGTTGGCTATCAGATAGAAGGGATTCTACTGCACATGTGTGTATAGAAAAAATATTGGGAGTCTTAACACCAAAATGTTTTAGTAGTTGTCTCTTGATAGCTATCATGATTTGTTTTTTCTTCAAACATTTATCTTTCAATTTTCCTAGAGTGAAAATGAATTACTTTGATCACAATTTAAAGTTATTTGAAACAAAAAAGGACCTCTCCAACCCCTCCCCCACAGAAGGTACTGGGCTTTTTGCCTAAATATGGGGTCATTGCCATTGTGGTTCCAATGTGGTGTGAGCTTGAGATGTTTGCTTCCATACCATTGGAATCTCCACCTATTCTGTGTTCTGATAGACACAGCTAAAGGTGAGACAATGCACCTTGAGTTTTTTTAAGTCTAGCAACTACACAAAGCTCATGATGAAAACAAGCATCCATTACAGCAGGCAAATTGTACTTAGTGCCCAACAAATGTTCAGAACCAGGGTGTGAACGATCATCCTTGTGAAGAATTGACATCTTGCAGGATAGGTACTTCCAGACCCTGCCCCAGCCCTCCAGGTATGCTTGGTTGGCAGCTTATTACAAGCAGGTCATACACTAACTTATACCATGTGTTAGTTAGTCAGTTATAAGTTAGTTATACACTAACTTATACCACATATATACCATGTGTTTGTCATTCAGCATATAAATATCAGTCCTTTGCCTAGCACATAGTAACTCTGTAAATAGTAAGTTTTCCTTTAGAAGATTATGGGAAGGGGGGAATGTGATAACAATAAATTTTGTTTAGATGATAAACTACATGACAGTGGTTTTTAGGTCTGTTTTCTGTATAACTTCTCTGGACTAAACACAGATTGAATCATGTTGGAACTAAATGCTATTTAATGTGCTAGTGAAGTGTCTTCCATTTTGCATGAGTGCTTTCTGTCCATGGTGTAACATTGTGATGGCATATTCTTTCAAATTATATTTATATTCCCAGACCCAATTCCCTAATTTGCTTTTCTTTTCTAATGCCTTTTCTTCTCCTCTGAAGTCCATAGTATTTTAAAAAATACGTATTCCTTGAGAAGATATTGAGCTTTTGCTTAGGGTCATACATAAAAGTGTTTGATTTAAATAATCACGGGAGTTAAACTGCATCTGCCAGGGAGTTCTACATTTTTGGCAGTTATAGGCTGCCTTTATTCAGTTTAATGATGAAGATTTGACTTCGTTGGAGTTTTTCTTCTTAGTAAAATGAATGGTGCATCTTTCTTTAATTGTGATCCTTGTCAACCATTTGGCCCAGTAATGGCATGCAAATTAAACTCTTTAAAAATTAATGCTAACATTTATTAAATAATGCATCATACAAAAAGGTAATTTGAAATTCCAAGTTAGACTCCCTATCTGCTCATGAGAAAGTATTTTTTGTGCCATCTTCCTAAAACATCTTTATAGTCTTTCTAAATACCTTGAATGTTTTTCCAGTATTTTGCAAAATTATCACCATGGAGACTGTTCATGTAGACAGACTCTTTATGCTTTTCAATTTTGATTTGTATAAACTCTCAGATTTTGAATTTATATCACTGCTCTGACTTTCTAAACTTAAAAGTGCTTATAGATGTTTCTTTACGACAATTTAAAGACAAGTCTAATTAAGGGGTATGTAAACTTAATTGTACAAGCTTACCTTCACTTCTGATTCTCAAATCAGAATGTATATCATATGCTTGGGAATTCCCTGGCAGTCCAGTGGTTAAGACTTGGCGCTCTCACTGCCGAGGGCTCAGGTTCATTTCCTGGTCAGGGAACTAAAATCCTACAAGCCGGGCTGTGCAGTCAAAAAAAAAAAAAAAAAAAAAAAGAATGTATATCACATTGCTAGTAGGACAATTGTAAACCTTATGTAACATCCCCACCCAGACAGCAGTGAGCACTAGCATTCAGCCTTGTACATTAGTGATTTTGTAAATTTGATTTGGGAATTTTAAATGATATTATGACTATAATCCGCATAACCTGAGAAGAATGAAACTTCTCAGAGGCAGGCTTAGTATAGTGTTAAGAACAAGAGTGGTAGAGTGTGACTGCTGGGTTTGAATGAATGCCAGTCCTATCAGGTATGAGCTTTACTATCTCAGACAAATTCCTTAACTTTCCTGGGTCTCAGTTTCTTCATCTGTGAAAATGACATCAATAATAGTAGCTATCTCATAGAGTTGTTATGAGAACTATGAAATACTAATAAAGTATCGATCCATAGCAAGGACACAACAACTATTAAGGCATTATTGTTATCTGGAACATTTTTCCCTTCACTGAGAAAACTTTAGCAATATTACTTAAGTGAATCTTCAAAGGATCTGACAATAATTTCGATTTGATTTGCTAACCTAAGAGCAAGAGTCAAATATCTCTTTACTTTGCATTATCTATAGAAATAGAATTTGGGAAAGAAGGTAAAATTCTTCATTACAGACAGCTGTTTCTTCCATTCGATGTGAATTACTAAAAAAGAGAGCTTTCTCATGCATGTTTTTATTTCAACAAACATGCACTTAACACCAGCTATCAATATATGCAAGGCTTTGCGCTGACACTAGGCAGGGAAACATACTAAGAGGAGATACGATCCTTATCCTCAAAGTTATCCTGGTAGTTAGCAATAGCCATCCTAATAGATCAAAAGTTAATCATAAGATTAAAAAAAAACCAGATATTTCAAGAAGTTATAATAATGAAAAAAGTCATAATAAGACAGCATATAATTAAACATCTAAAAGATGATATAAACAATAAATGTGTTTGCTTACTTTATATTTGTTTAATAATAACCTTCTTGTTTCATAAATACGTAAAGATTCCATGCTAAGCATTTAGATAGGAGTAAAGTGGTTGGCTTGGTCTACGAGGGCTTCATGAAGGAGGTGGACCTTGGGAACATTTTGAAGATTGAGTTCCAGGCAGGCTTCATCTCTTAGACCGTCCCATAAGTGTTAATAAGTGATCTACATGTTAATTTGGAGATGGGTATAGCTTAAGGTCTCAACAGTTGCCATCATGCTTAATTACTGTTCACATCCACCCTGCAGTAAGCTTACTTAGCTTTCATCAAGAAGCAGGTGGAATTAGTAGTAGAAGATAGATCACAAGCTTGATCGTTTCAATAGTTCTATGTTTATTGAAGACCCAGTCAATCTACCCCCACCCCCAAAATTCAATATATATCCCAGGCACTAGGGAGAAAGAAATGGATTCATTGTTGGTTCCTGGCCTCCAGCTGCTCACAGAACATGTAACAAGTATTTGTTCTGCTTTATAATACATGCAAAGATAAGAGTAAGCCAGAGGTGTGATGAATGGGGGAGTGGGTGGGAGTGTATGTGTCAGGGAAAGCTTCAGAGAAGAGCCAGGGTTTTTCATTCTCTGCATTCCTGAATAGAAGCCAAATAAAAGTTTTAATTTGGGGTCAATTCAGAGTGCTTCACAGCTTTTTCCTTTCCACTGAATCTAAAGCTATGATCAGTGAGTAAAAATTGCAAAGATAAGTATCAATCAACCAGGAGTCTGTGGGACAATCAATCTTTCTGATTGACACTTTGGTGTCCTTAGAGTTTGTTTCAAAAATGGATTTGGAAGATACTCTAAATCACAAATAATT
Source organism: Balaenoptera borealis (assembly GCF_965194805.1). Lineage (NCBI taxonomy): Eukaryota > Metazoa > Chordata > Mammalia > Artiodactyla > Balaenopteridae > Balaenoptera > Balaenoptera borealis. The sequence continues at coordinate 31,834,201 of NC_138876.1, read as the reverse complement.
AATAATGGATGTAAGCACAAACTGGTTCCCCTTACACTTAGGATAAATTTTTTTCAATTGTTCATTTATTCTTTTATTTATTCAGTCATTCATGTATGTGCCAGACAGGCTCTGTACAAAATTTTTTGGCTGATTTGGGAACAAACAAGTACAATTTATTTCTTCATGGATTCTTTTTTTTTTTTTTTCAAATTTAGGATGATTTTATTTACAAAACAGGTTCTTTTGTTTTACAAAAATTGCAAAATATGACAAAAATAGAAATATCTTCTTGGACTGTTGGGAACTACTTCTAAGCAACCAATGAGTTAAAACACCTATGGTCTTCTTCTTTTGAAGAGCACGACGGCAACGCTCAGCCGTGCTTTGTGTCTCCCCAGAGCCCCGCGGCTGTGGGCTGCCTCTGGCGGGAGGGCCAGTCAGGCCAGAGTCTGGAGCAGCAAGATCTTCTCGTTGACGCAGAACCTGTGCAGCACCAGCATCAAGTTCTCCCCGCAGCGGGACGCCTGGCGCTCCACGGCCAGGCGGAAGTCCTCCTTCACGCCCTTGGTGATGCCCCGGGTGACCGTGTGGTGCTTGATCAGCATTCCTTGATTGGGTTGTGGTTCCAGATGGATCTTCCCACCTTCCTGAGTTCTCAGGTAGGCGAATTCCTCCAGCATGTTGATATTTGTAACATAATTGAAAAAATTCTCATATTGGAAGTTTCCTTGCTGGCAAATCTTATTTGACAGCTTTCAAGAAAAGGGGGTCTCTCCCCACGGCCACTCCTGCTGAAGCAGCACGATCACGTGCCCCAGCGCCATGTCGTCTCTGCTGTCTGTGAAGGCTCTAAGCTTAAAACAAGCTAACATTAAGTGCAGGCAATAGGGCACGATAGCCTTGCTGGTACAAGGCAGAAGCTTCAGATATGAACCTTTTCTAAACTTGGGTTTATTTTTGAGGGTTCTTCCTGTGACTTGCCTCCATCCTGGATGGGGAGGACCACGTAGCACATCAAATCAAGGACTTTCTCACAGGTCATTCTGTACTCCCCCAAGGCCAAGTGGAAGGTCACCAGCTGGATGAGTGCCCTCTGATGCTCCAAGGTCCCCTGTCCTGAGATCGTGGCTGAGGAAGTGGTCCCTGGAGAGCTGCCAAGTGGTGCAGGCTCGCTATGGCCTTTTTATATTGACCCTGATAGATGATCATATCACTGAGGAAGATTCTCAACCAAAGCCAACTATCAGTCTTCCATGCCAAACAAATTCTTGTAAATTCCTTGTCAAGGAATTCCAGGGAATAGAGCAGCTCCCAGCTCTCTCTGGCCAGCTTAAAGCTTTCCAACACCTCGATTGAGTTAGCAAGTTCTGCCTTATTGACAACAATGTGATGATTCCTTCCTTTTGCTGAACAGTCTTCATCATCCGAACTCATGGTTTTTTCTCTTCCCTCAGCTCGTTTCCTCTTTTTATGTGTTTATTGCGATCAGTTTCTACATCACCATATACATTTGATATGTCTTCCAGAAGAACCAGTGGAACTTGGCTAGGGGCATTAGGACCTTGGAATAGAGACTGCTGTATGCTGTTGACATACTGAAATGCATTCTTAAAGAAGACCAACATAGTGGAATAAACCACTTGGTTTTTATATTTTGCATGAGCTTCATTATCAAAGTTGTTCAGGTATCTGCAGAGATCCTTCAGTCTATGCAAAATATCACCATAGCTTTGTCTTCCTTTATCCATCTGCCAGTCACATCTCATTCCAGCAACATTCAAAATCTTAAACAACCTCTCCCAAGGGTCCACGATCTGGGATGATTTTTCAGTCAGTCCCTCTATTATGTACTTCTGAGAGCTACGTTTGCTCGGTGACATTAAATCAGACGTTTCTTAGGCACCTTGATGCTGACTCTCTATTTGAGTAGATCTAGTGACATAATTGGTATAAAATTCAGCTGCTTTGTTCTAGTACTTACACACCAAATTGGCAGGCAACCGAACGTCACGGTTGTTAATTATTAGAGGAAGGACATCACACACAAATAATTTTCTAAAACAGTTAACAGGAGATTCTTGCTCTTCAATAGTTTCAGCCTCCAATAGTGCCTCCCCAAGGCTGACCCCATGCTGTACCACTGTTTCAGGGAATCATCTCAAAAGTAGAAGCAACAATTTATTTATTTATTTAAAGTACACAATTCAATGGTTTTTAGTATATTCACAGACCTGTGCAACCAACACAAGAACAAATTTTAGAACATTTTCATCAACACAAGAGATAATCCCACCCCCGAAGCAACATTTCTGATCGTTCCAAAGTGTTGAAGCATTGTTCCGTAACCTTTAGTAACATTTCACACTGGACTCGACCAGGAAGAGTTTCAAATAAACCTGGATGTTGGAGTCGGTGGGGTAGAGGCTGCAGGCTGTGATCAGCCAAGCCTTGGCAGCCCACAGGCTCCTGCTGCACCAGCTCGTGGGATCGCTGCACCAGGAACTCGCAGTCGCCCTGGGCCAACATGACGCAGAAGGCCTCTTTTTTTTTTTTTAAATTAATTAATTAATTTTTGGCTGCGTTGGGTCTTCGTTGCTGCGCGCAGGCTTTCTCTAGTTGCGGTGAGCAGGGTCTACTCTTCATTGCGGTGCGCGGGCTTCTCATTGCGGTGGCTTCTCTTTGTTGCGGAGCACAGGCTCTAGGCACTTGGGCTTCAGTAGTTGTGGCTCATGGGCTCTAGAGCACAGGCTCAGTAGTTGTGGCGCACAGGCTTGGTGGCTCTGCGGCACGTGGGATCTTCCCGGACCAGGGCTCGAACCATGTCCCCTGCATTGGCAGGCGGATTCTTAACCACTGCACCACCAGGGAAGTCCTCTTCGTGGATTCTTAAAGTCTAGCATTTTATACTTAGTTGTCTTACAGAGCTGTCAAAGTCCATTAGTTGGTAAGAATAATTATCCAATAGATAAGGAACTAGTCCATTGCAGTGTGGTCTTAGATTCAGAGCCAGCCTAAAATAAGGGAAACTGTCAAGTACTATCTAATTCATTAAATATGGAATCAATTCAATTCAAAAAAAATAGCAAAATAAACAAGATACAAGTCCTTAAACTTAAAAACAGCACAGTCTAAATTCAAATGATGAATAGGACGTTTATTAGAATATTTCATTGAGATGAAGTCATTATAATTTTTAGTGATAGTTAAGAAATTGGGAGATTTCTGAAAATGCTACTATTACCACTCATACCACTAATAATGACTGCCAAGTGCTTTACATTTTTTTTAAAGATTTTTTTTCGATGTGGACCATTTTTAAAGTCTTTATTGAATCTGTTACAATATTGCTTCTGTTCTATGTTTTGTTTTGTTTTTTGGCCATGAGGCACGTGGGATCCTAGCTCCCCAACCAGGGATCGAACCCGCAACCCCTGCATTGGAAGGCAAAGTCCCAACCACTGGACTGCCAAGGAAGTCCCCAAGTGCTTTAAATTTAAGGTATATTTTTTCCTCACAGCAGGTACATAAGTACGTACAATCATCCCTATTTGCAAAGGAGGAAACTGAGGCTGAGAAATGTTGAGTGATTTGCCTTCTGTCAGGAAGGAGTTGATAAGTGGTAGAGCCTGCACTGTATTTGATCTCTACTCAGTCTGTCAGAATTCTGTCTAATAGAAAAGAGATATTTCATGATGGTCATCAATGAATTACAATTGTTTAGCTTTTATGCACTGAATTTTAATCATAATATCTGGAGAGTCTTTCCAGAAGGCTGCTTTTTCCCTCTATTATCAAGGTCTTGGTAGCTCCAGTGCTGGCGATCATGGAAGGTGAGTAAGTATAACTCTTATAGAAACTACAAAAATGTTTTGTATTTTACTGGAATCAATACATAAAACACTGGAGCAGGGACATATGTGATATGTATATTACATAATGGAAAAGTATAAATTAGCGCTAGGGGCAGCATGGGTAGTGATTACATAATCCCTATCATTTTAGGCAGGAGAGGCCTTCTGGAATAGGTCTTATCTCAGAGCCTGACTGAATGATGGGAAGGAGATAGCTGGCAGAGGTGGGCAGGGGTGTTATTTTTGGCAGCGGCTAGGACTTGAAGGTGGGAGTTAGTAAAGGGCTTTGAAAAACATGTTTAAAAGAGCAAAAGGGATTAGTAGGGGTAGTTAATCACATCTGGAAAAGACAGGGAAAGTGTGCATTTTGCGTCTCCTCAATGAAACATTTTGAAGCAGAAGAAAGCTTTTTTTTTTCCTTTGATATTAATATGTGGGTAGGATTCTAGCATAATGCCCCAAGAAGCACTAGATTCATGACATGGCAGATATTTTATAGGACTTTAACTGGTTTAAGTACAGTTAAAATAAAGATGGCCTGACCAATTGTTGAGGGCTGGGCATGGGAGTGTAAATGGTAGAACTATTTTATTAATAAAAATAGTCATATTCAACTGTCTGTAGAAAACAGAGCCTGAGTCAAGGATTAAGAGGTGATGCTTTATTTGGGGGGTACAATTTTCAGGGTAGTGAAAGTGAGAAAGGGGGAAGTGAAGTTGCTAAGGATGGGAAGCAATAGTAGGTGAAGTGTTACCTCGCTGGCTTCTGCTTTAGGATAAACCTAAAAAAGACAAAGACAGTGGCTTGGGAGGTGTGTCCACTTGGTCACTTGGTATCTCTGATCAGACTACTTGGTGAAAGTGCCTTAGAACAGTAGGTGGGAGGAAAAGAGGGAGACAGACTTTATCTGACTGGAGGTCTGCATCTCCTCTCTCTTCTTTCTTACTGGTCAAATTTCTTCCATTAAAACACCCCACCCCAACCAACACACTTACCCATTAGACAGCTGCTCAGAACCTAGATTTTATACTCCTCAGTGTGCTGTTACATTCAAGTCTGGAAGTGGTGAGAAAAACCACAGACTCCAGGTTTGTGTCTGGTCAGGTTGGTTGGCCCTAGACAAGGGATCACCAGAGCATAAGCTGAGTTGGATGGTTGTGACTTGTGTCAGAGCAAGTGGCTGAGCCTCAGAAGAATCGAGGAGGTGCAAAGAGATAACACATTTATTTCCGCTTATTATATGCCAAGCACTACACTAGAACTTTGCATGCCTTCAATCTATTACTATTCCCATTATACAGTGCGGTATTCAAACATTAGAGAAGTAGTCTTGTCTTCAGATTTGAAATCAAGCAGTTCTTATTAACCTATTGGAAGGCAATTTGTTTTTTTACCTTCTCTCCCCCTCCCCCTTCCCTTCTCTCCTTCCCCTCTCCTCCTTCTCTTTCTCCCTCCCTCCCTCCATTCCTTCTTTCCTTCCTTCCTTCCCTTCTTCTTTCCTTCCTTTCTCTCCCCATCTCTCTTGAATCATAGAAGGTGAAGATAATACAGGAGAATGAACTAATTTAGCATGTTCCCAGAATGATTTTGTTCAGTGAAAGCAACTGTCTGTGTGGAGTACTTTTGGAAGGAATGTGACATGCTACAATGCATCATGGAACCCACTTCTGGGTGCCTGGTTTACAATAAGGCTAAAGAAACGCTGCAGAGATCCTGCAGAAATCAATATTGTCTTTATGCCACTAAATATTCCCCCCATTCTCAAGGCTAAGAAAAGATACCTGGTTTCCCGTAAATATTCACAAAGACTTCACTACATGATTTCCCAAAGCCTGTGTGCATTTGAAAGCACTGACTGTTTAAGGAAGCATTGACTGTGCTGTGTATCTGCATGATGCTGGGCTCTATATTAACAGAGCACCTTGACTTATAAAACATATTGAAAGCAGTGAGTTTAATATACAAGTGGTAAAGCCTATGTTACACCCCTCTCTATTTCATGGATAGTATATAGCAGATCTGGTATATAGCAAGCTATAAACTGCATTTAGATTAGGAATCAGTGAAGAAGGAAGAGCACTTTCCTCCTGTTTAGTTGAGAAGATGAGTTTAGGATTCTTGATAGAAATGTAAATTTTAAACATTTTCAATGACAGGAGGAAAGAAATTGATCAGCTGTGAGCTGGCACTTACTCCCAGCATTCAATCAGGAGGCATGGAGGAAATCGGTATGACCTCACATATCAGAACCTATACTCTCTCAAGCCTTGACTTCTCTTTGTACAGTGAGCAGCCAACTATTTTGACCATTACTATGGAAAATCTGGGAGATGATAGCTTTGGAAAATCTGGAAAAAAATCAGGAAGATGGCCGAAATAGATTGTTAACAAAACTTTTAAAACAGTTTTTAGTAATTAGAAACAAACCAGAAAAAAAGCATAATTGAATAAAATATGATTAATTGAATATGTGGACAAATAATCACACCATCCATTGATAAGTTTCCAAACACAAATTTATTAGAAATATGAAAGGTGGTATAATCCTTATCTATGATGACTGAAACTATGAGTTAAGGGGGAAAAGTAGATCTGATTCCTTCTGTATTATTTTTATTTTTATTTTTTGACCGTGCAGCATGCAGGATCTTAGTTCCCTGACCAGAGATGGAACCTGCGCCCCCTGCGGTGTAAGCGTAGAGTCTTAACCACTGGACTGCCAGGGAAGTCCCATGCTTCTGTACTTTTAAGTGTAGGCTGAACACATGTGAACTGAACACTTCTTATCAACATTCTTTCTGATTATAGGCATCAATATATGATCTCTAACTCTTCCTGTTCATGATTTTTTTTTTAACAAAAAATTTTACTTCTTTCCTCCACTGTGTATGAATCTTTATCAAATATTAAATCCTTCTTTACACTAAGGTCTATTTTGAGGTTATCTATTCTATATCACTGATCTGTCAATCTTATGCCAGTTACATAATATTTTAATTTTATTACATAATTGTTGGAAGCAACCCTCTTTTTCTCTCATTTTTCACAATTGCATTTGTTACTATTTTTAAACTTTAATTCGGGATGAAATATAGAGGAATTTTCTAAAGGCTTCTCTCAATAAAAATCTCACTGAAATGGTCAAATCTGTTAATTAATTTGGGAAAAAAATGACATTTTTCCCAATGATATTAATTTCTTGTAATATTGTATTATTGCTAGTGAATAGTGCTTGTGAAATAGTTTCTTTTTTTGAATTAATTAAGATCATCTTTGTATCTTCAAAATGATTAATTTTGTAAATGCACCAAAGGTATTTGAAAGGGAAATATTTGCACTGGTACAACCATGTCATTTTTATTTTTTGAATTTTCTATATTCCTATTTTAAGCTGTGGTATTATTTTAAAAATCTGAACATTTCAAGAAGCATATAGAATAGTACCATAAACATCCTTTTTTTTTTTTTTTCCTAACACCCAGCTTCAATAACTACCAACTCACAGCTGGTTTGTTTCATCCTGACTTCAATATGTACCCCATTTCTGGATTCTTTTTAAGTAAATCCTAGACATTACAAAATGTTATTTATAATGATTTCAGTGTATATGTCTAAAATGTAGGACTCTGAAAACATAATGTTAGTATTTCAACTAAATAAAACTAGCAATAATTATTCAATATCAAATATCCCCCAGTCAGTGTTCAAATTTCCAATTGCCTCATAATTTTTTCTTTTTTGTTAAGTTTGCTGGATTCAAGCATTGTGACTGGATTTTGTGCTTCCCACACTTCTTTTAAGCTATACATTCCTCCTTCATATCTTGGTATTTTTTCCTCTCAATTTGTTTGTTGAAGAAATCAAATTGTTTGTTTATAGTTTCCCACAGTCTGTACTTTGCTGATTGCATCCCTGTGGTCTGGTTTAAAATGTTTCTCTGTCCTCTATTTCCTGTAATTTGGTAATTAGATAGAAATGCTAGATCAGATTCAGGTTCAATTTCTCTTTTCAAGCAGAACTATTTCACTGGTGGTGGTAAGTTCTTCCATCAGAAGGCACATAGTGCCTAGTTGCTGCTTTTTGTCAGCGGTCTTTAATCATTGCCCAGCTCCACTCATTAGGAGTTGCAAAACAGTAATATTTTTACTTTGCTCTACATATTTATTTAATTTATTTTTTATTTTTAAAATTTTATTTACTGTATTTTTATCTTTACTTATTAATTTACTTCTCATGTAAAGAAAATTTCCCTCATCATCTTTTTGGTTACTTTGAGGTAAAATTCATATAGAAAAAATGATAAACAGTTAAGTCTTTTCATTTATTTACTATGTCACTATTTTTGGTCAATTTGAAATGTGAAAGGTTGAATGAGGCTTTAATGTCTCTAAAGATGGTATTTCTATCCACTTTTTCTCAGTGATATATAGTGAATATTATCTCACTACAAGTCTATTGAACTTATTTTTTCAGTGAGTGCATTTTATTCCATAGTATGGATTTACTATGCTATGTCTTACCAATCTGATATTGATGAACAAGTTGTTATTCTTGTAAATTACATGATAATAAATATGCTTGTGCAAATGTACCTGTGTGAGTGCTTCCTAAAAATGGAAATGCCTTCTAAGAGTATACATATTTTAGATGTTTTTAAGTGCTGACAAATTGTTTTCCAAAGCAGCAGTATTGCTGGTATTGCTTAAGTGTGAGTGTGCTCTTTACCTACACTCTTGCCAATGTTATCTTATCCATTCTTTTAAAATGTTTGCCGATTTGATATGGAAAAATGGTGACTCATTATTGTTCAGTGTGCATTCTCCTGGTTACTAGTGTGGTCAAAGATTTTTAAAATTTGCTTCATTGCATTTATATTTCTTTGAATTGTCAGTTGAATATCCTTTGCCTTTATGTTGTCATAGGTATTTTATTATCAAGTTGGCTGAAATTTGGTTTGTGGCTACCCACGAAAGGTAAGATTAACCTGAAAGTGTGATCAAGGATTTGGTTACTATAAGATAGCAGAGAGTTTGAAATTGGCATAATTTGGTAAGACTGTGAAGGGCAAATATTTTCTATAAGGGCATAGACTTATGTTCTGATGAACAACAAAAGAAAGAAAAGGTTTCTTTTGTGAAAACTCAGGAGCCTTCCTTGGGGTACATAGAAATGTAAGTAGGTAATTTTCTCTTATTTCCCTTGAAAAAGACAGCACACAAGAAGGTCAATCTGGCATATGGGGTTAGCACCAATATTTTCCATGGGTGAAAGTTCTGAATTTGAGGCTTTTAGCCTCATGGTCATTTCCTAGAATGTAGGAGTAGCAAAAGCATGGCATGCGTGCCAATACTTCTCTATCCTGCTCCCACGACAGACATCACTAGTCAATTCTGGCAGTCTTTCCTCTCGAACTTACATATATTATCATAGTTCTTTGTAACATAGTTCCCTAGGCTCATCTTTAATCAATGTGCATAGACAATCAAAATGAAATTGATTTATGTCCCTGTCATATACCCAGGCTCATTAGAATTTAAGGTCCAATAGAGATGAATTTGTCTTGATATGCTTCCCAGTGTTTACAACACTTGGGACATACTAGACTCTCAATAAACAGTTGTTGAATGAATGTACAAATAATCCCTTTTGACAGAAATTTTCCAAGGCAGGTTCACATATCCTTCACATTGACAACAGAATTTTAATTTTAATTCATGGATTATCTATCACTGAGCATTTAACTTCCTAGTCATTAGTTCTGAGGTTGAGGGAAATCTTTGCTTTTGATGTTATTTGGATGTTGGGGGTTTGCTGTAACAGATTTTTTTTTTTTTTACTTGAAAATAGAATGCTGTTGAATCATTGTGAAGCATTAATGGGAAATGGTTGTATTTTCAAATACCTCCATTGTCATCAGTATGATTAGTATCCTTTAGTTCCACTCCTTCTGAATTTACAATTTGACTTTAGATCAAACTTGACGGTAGGTATGACAGAGAATAAATTGAACTGGATGGTAAAACTTACAGCCCATTTTTCTAAGGTCAACATCTTTTCTGATTCCTGTGTGAATATGATGTGGGGAAATGTGCTTTCAAGCTGGCTTGAGCAAGGGACAAGCATGATATCTTTCTTTTTTTTTTTGTCACTGAAGCTTTGGGGCTGACACAAGATGGGGTAAATCAGGAATTATGGCAACTCAGTTTGAATTTGAATTGCTTGAAAATTGTAGCTCAATTCAAAATTCAGTAAGGTGGGAATAGCAGTTCAGGTATGTGACAGTGTCAGTTTCCTCCTAAGAAGCCCCGTTACACATGGCCACTTAGTCTATATCCTCAGCTTCATTAATTTTCCAGACTCCTTGGTAACTTTCCTCATCAATCTTATTTGAAAACCAATGATGTCTCAAACAATTCATTTTCAAATCATTTCTCACAATTGTATAGAAGTTTCTAGTTTACGAAGTGGAAAGTGCACTCATTTAATTCTATTAGGTTAAGTATTTCTATTGTTATTTGGATGCCAAAAAAACAAAAAACAAAAATCAGACCCAGGAAGGTAGTGCCCTTTGCCATATGATCACATGGCTATTAAGTGACAAATCTGTGTTCTTTCCACTCCACATCGAATACACTTTCCGATAAACCACTTCTGCCTGAAATCACGTAACTGTGACTATTATTTTTAAATGGGGGTACACTATGAATATTGGAAGGAAAGTTTTTTATGGCCATTTAAAAATCAATGCAAAGACTACTGCAGGAGGTAGTTAGGTATTTCCCATATGGGGACTTTATTTTTAAATATTGCATGAACAAGTGAATGCTTCTTGTGCTTTTTTTGTTGCTAACTTGGCCACTCCCCTCTTTGTGGAAGAATTGAGGGCTAAGATTGAAGCATCTCTTCCTTACAGCTGAGCTCAATTTGCAGTTCAGATCATTTCCTTGCTAGAAGTGAAAAAAGCACTCCAATAACTTGGTGACAGGAACTGTTTGACCAGGCATGCATAGTAATCATTAGATTATTTATGCCTTCCATAACAGAATTTAATCCAAAGATTTTTACAATCCTCTGTCTTCCTAGTAATTAATCTATGAAATCAGGCAAGTATAAGTGCCTGGAATCTCTGAGAATGTGTAACGATTTTGCATTCCTTAGCTGTGGCATGATTATTTTAGTATGGATGAACTCCAGTTGTACAGAGACTGAGGCTGTCAAATATACAGAAATTTGGATTTCCAAATGATGATCATTTCACTTTTCAGGAACCTCTCCTGGCTATGGAATGCCTGAAAGTCTTAAAGACTGGGTTTCATTACAAGATGGGAAATACCTTTATAAATATATTTAAGAACTGTTACAACCTTCAATTTGAAATTGGTGCTCAGGAGGCAAAGCCTGGGGACTGGGAAAATGTTTACTTTGGGCCTGAATAATCTGCCTGTCTATGTCAAGATGTAGTAGCATGTGTGGTTTTATAAAATCCAACTGATTCACATTCTTTCTGAGAATTGGGTGAAGACTGTTGGGACACAGCGTTCTGGCCTGGAGAGTTTTCAAACCTATGTGTGAAGACTCAGGTATCCTCTTATTCTGAGGAAATTCAGACGATTTAAAACAGGATAGCAGCCCTGATTATAGTATATGCTGGTGACAGTATCATAACTAAGACTAGCTAATCCTAACAGAAAACTAAAAGGATCTGGGTACTTTTATTAACTGAAAATCAATCCTTTTGTGTGATTCAATTAAAAACATCAATAAAAATCTTATTTCAAAAGTCACAAGGAGAGTCTCTACCAATACAGCACATACCATAGACAGAAAACTGCTCAGCCCCCTCTGAATCGTTGCCTGTTTTAATAAGTATTCAGAAATTATACTCAGACTTCAAAAGAAATTGTAAGGAATTGTTAGCAGGTTTATTAATGTTTTATGTTTTATTAAAAGTTTGGGTGTACATTTCACAATGAGCAACATCAAAAATCAGACTTTCTGCCTGTAATTTTGCTTCCTCCTGTCTTTCTGCCTTTGGGATTCACTCTTTTCCTTTCATCAGCTGCCATTTTCAGCAGCATGCAGTAATTTCATGGCTCATTGCAAGCGCTGAAAACCTTTGAAACCACAAATGCTAACCTACCTGGCCTGCAGCCATTTAGGAAGAGATTAATTTAGCAAACAGAAGCAAAACACTTTCTACTTCTAGCCTGTGCATAATTTCACTTCTATCTATATTTATTTTACAGTGAGCAGCGTAATGACAATTTCAGTAATTGCAACTCTATAAAAATTTGCCTACCTAGCTTATCTCACTATCACAAGACTGTGAGTCAGTCAGATTAGAAAAAGTACAGCATGTGAAACAGCACTGGTTGCCTTCCAAAAATATGGGCCTTCTATAAAAACTCAAGTGATGCTTTGCACTTGTTTGTGTTCTTATCTATTGCGCAATGGTTTCTTCCTGATGTTTTGATTGGGACGGGTTCGTTCCTCTTTAATTCATGGTGATTTATGGGGGCACTCTCCTTACAAACAGACCGATGTATTTGTATTTGGAAGACTAGAAGCGCCAGCCCATTTCTGCAGACTTTGTTATAAATGGCTGTTATGTTGCTGTCGAGCAATTTGAACAGAAGAGAAAGTCCATCTGGGGCAAATTTTAAGCTATCATGCTTGGAAGGATTTCAAGGACTAAATTAGCCCACAAACTGTTAGCTAAAAATAAAAGTTTTATTGTTTCTTGTCTAACTTAAAAATCCCACCATCAAAATTAACACCAATTATACGTACTGTATATTTGTATGTATAGTTTCCCCTAAGGGATCATTTGTTGCTTCTTTTTATTCATTTTTGTAGTTATTACACACACACACACACACACACACACACAAACTGTTTAGCGAATAATGAACCCATGGAGAAATAATGACTTAAGCAAAATAATGTTTAAGAATTAAGAGAAAACATAATGAAAGTTGGAGACAGCTAATATACCAGAAAAATCATTTACACTATTTAACCAGTAAGAGGCATCATGAAGGAATTAAATTCAAGGGGCGAAAAGAGAATTCAGTGTGAAGCTGTTGACATCAAGCCCTGTAGCTGGAGCTTATCGTTGAGGGATTTTTATATGTATGTAAAGGATAGGACAAGAATGTCGCATTGCTAAGTGACTCTTTTCTTAGATCAGCTACCAGGGGGGCCTCTGTTGATAAGTGCCTACAATGTTTGTCGTATAAAGAGTAATTCAGAGATGGGAATCTAGGGTTGAGGGTTGCATATTATGGTTTGTTTTTTCCTCAAGAAGAAAGAGATTTGGTAGTCACTGAATGACCTTGAGGTGTGGGATGGTCTCTCCAGTCCTTTGATAAAAGATCACTGCCCACATCCTAGGTTGCAAAAACAATGCTGCCAGTAAAACAGGGCGACACAATGAAAGGGAGAAAAAGGAGAACAGCCAAGCAGTGTTCATAAGGCCTTTCTGTTTGGGTGCTGTAGTTTTTCCATTTTATACATACCGCATTCCCAAGTAATAGCAATTGAACATAATTTTGTCTTCCTTTACTCAGATTTGAATATTCTGTACCCTATAAAGGAAATTCTATGGCATTGAACTTGTTTATGTGCTGTTTTTATATTAGCTAATTCATTTAAGCATACAGATACACAGACGGCAGTGGGATGACTGGCCAACCCCCGCAGATGTACACCTCCAATCTGCCATCCCATAACATTCATAAAATACGTCAACATAGCCTGGAATTCTTCCATGGTTTATGTTATACTATTGGTGTTCATAGCATACTGGCAAAACATTTCATGTTGAAATTTGTGGTAGTAAAAAAGAAAAAGGAATTCTCTCCATATTTTGAGGCCATTTGCAAAAGTATTCTATCAATATCCTTCACCTATAATAAGCACTTAAATCAACACAAATTGAACATGAAAACACACGCATGTGCCAGGGTGTTGTATAATAAATAGCTGTTCATTTCTTTAAACAATTGATGGTAATTATGCTGCCTTAATGATCATTTTTAAAATGCAGTGCATCTTTCCAGTACTGTCCAAAGAATCATAATATTGTGTGATAGAATCAAAGTAATAACAGAAACATATTAATAACCAGTATTAGTTCTTCTGCAGAAATAGATTTCTTTTTTAAAAAAAATAAATTTATTTATTTATTTATTTATTTTTGGCTGCATTGGGTCTTCGTTGCTGTGCGCGGGCTTTCTCTAGTTGTGGTGAGCGGGGGCTATTCTTCATTGCGGTGCGCGGGCTTCTCATTGCTGTGGCTTCTCTTGTTGCGGAGCACGGGCTCTAGGCACTTGGGCTTCAGGAGTTGTGGCAGGCGGGCTCAGTAGTGTGGCTTGTGGGCTCTTGAGTGCAGGCTCAGTAGTTGTGGCACACGGGCTTAGTTGCTCTTCAGCATGTTGGATCTTCCCGGACCAGGGCTCGAACCCATGTCCCCTGCATTGGCAGGAGGATTCTTAACCACTGTACCACCAGGGAAATCCCAGAAATATAGTTCTAAAGCAAATAATAACTTTTGGTGAAGAGTGTTACTAGTATCATGTGACTACTAATAGTGAACATTTCACAGCCAGAAGTTGAGAATAACAGCTTCTTACTGGGGGAGATTGGTGAGTTAACATTTTCCCTTCCAAGGGTGGCTTTTGACTCATATAGTTGGAGGTTGCATCCCACTGAGCCCCAGATGGTGTCCAGAGGCCGTTCTTGGCCAGTCCCTCAGGACAGGCAGTGAAAGAACTGTTGTCAGGTCCTCCAGAAGACTTAGGTCTTGGGAAGCTCCATTTTATGTCATTTTTCTTCTTTTATCCCCAAACTTTTGAAGATGACAAAATTTCAAGGGTCATTTTTGTTCATTCTCAAGTGTCAGATGGTAGAAAAATGAAAGAGGTAGTGTGGAGTAGTAGAAAGTCTCAGGAGGCAGCCTGACTTCGGAGGCTGTGCTGATAATCACTAAACCATCCTGCCGCTCACAGTGAGACTTCTCTTTGATTAACCATGTCTTTTGCTCCATTCTCTGCTTTGGCTTTTTAGTGCTTTAATTGTTTGTTTGTTGCTGTTGTTTTTTAATCTCATTTTTACTCCCGAATTTAAAACCACATTTGGGACGTATCTGAGTCTCCTTGTCATACCCATTAAGTTATTCATGAGATTTCAGGTGTGCTTTTGCATGTTCTGGTGTTGGTACCATGAAGGCAGGCAAAGCACTCCTGATGGTTTTCCTCTATTGCTGATCACAATGGATTTGGGTAGTTGCAAAAGGACAAGTAAATGAGACTTTGAGATTTAAAAAACAGATTATTTTACATATGTATTGTTTATTACTGAACACTAGTCCTAATTTACCTTCATATTTTAGTACCCTATAGTTTTACACAAAATACTTTTACAAAATAGGATATTTTAAAATTTCTGATTTCAGATATTTCCCTTTCATGGTTCCAATGCAGCCATTGTAGATGCTGCCTATTTTCTCTCCAGTGTCTTTGATTTTTCTGGATCACTCTCTGAATAGAATCTCTAGTAGATGCTGATTTCCTTCATTTAGATCTTTTGGTAAGTTTCTATCCAAATTACAAGTATCACCTGTATTTATAGTTCTTATAATCTGGGGTCTGATAAGCAATAGCTAGAAGAATGTTGCCATTTTAATAGATTTTTTCCACTCTTTTCAAGCTAATTATTTTTCCTCCATTTTTAAGGACCTCTTGAGTTTGGAATTGAAATAAAAAATTAGCCAATTCTTTTTCAACTTAAAATATTTCAAAGAATTGCTCAAATTGAGAAATTTTCTCTTTTTTTCCTGTTTGACTTAGAAAACTAAGGTAGAGTTGTTAATGTTTGCAAATTAAATCTTGGGCAATCTACTCTAAAAGTCAAGTTTCCATTTTCCATTCTTCCATAAGACAAAATTGTATTTCTTAGGCATGAGAAAAAAGAATGAATAAGACAGAATATTTGAGGTAGCTCCTAGTCTAAAGAGAATCTCTCTTTTCAGCAATGAACTATATGGATTTAGGCATTTGCTTTCTTAGGTCCAAACAAGAGCTATAGTGTCAGAATTTTTCCTCCTAATTATTCTTTCACAGGACATTTTTTCTCTCACCAAAAGACTCTTTTGGTCTAAGTCAGCAGAATTAACATCAGTGCCAAATTATTATAAGTTTCAGGCTTTTAGGGACACAGGTTACGCACTGTTTATAATTTTCTACATGGTTCCTAATTCTCCTTCTGCTACTACTGAACAGGTAACATTTATTATTTTACTAGAAGAATTTGTCTCCCATTGAGTAAATTTTTCAGACAGTACAAATTAAGGCAAACTATACTTAGAGTCTAAATATTCTCTCCTCCTGTTAAGGGTATAAGACGAATACAATGAAAAAATTGTCCATTTTCACTTGGGCTTATCGAAATATTTGATTTCCTCTTTATTAATGTCTTTTATTAAATTTGATAGCCCACTTTTAGTAGAATTGTGTTTCTGTTTTCATCTGGGACTATGTACCTTAATCAAAATGTCATATTATTTGCAGAATTGCATATAAAAACTTTTTTTTTTTTTAAATATTTATTTATTTATTTTTATTTATGGCTGTGTTGGGTCTTCGTTTCTGTGCGAGGGCTTTTTCCAGTCGTGGCAAGCGGGGGCCACTCTTCATCGCGGTGCGCGGGCCTCTCACTATCGCGGCCTCTCCTGTTGCGGAGCATAGGCTCCAGATGCGCAGGCTCAGTAATTGTGGCTCATGGGCCCAGCCGCTCCGCGGCATGTGGGATCTTCCCGGACCAGGGGTCGAACCCGTGTCCCCTGCATTGGCAGGCAGATTCTCAACCACTGCGCCACCAGGGAAGCCCCCTAAAAACATTTTAATATGTCATTTTAGGTATTTTATAGTAAGTTATTATAGTGGTCATACCAATTAAAGAACATTGAATGCACTGAATGTTCTTCATTTTTCTAAATACAAGTGTTGAATGTATAGGCAAACCAATGGATGGTGTGTGTGTGTGTGTGTGTGTGTGTGTGTGTGTGTGTGTGTGTGTGTGCTACAGAAGAGGATTTCGATATATGCAAAGTATAGCCAGAAAACAGTGTAAGTACTATTTAAGTTTCCAATTTGACTATTCAATAACCATGTGACAATCAAGGAAAACCAGCCTTTGACTGAAGAAAACAAAAAAAACCCAAAAACATGGCTAGTTTCAGGCTAGAGTATATTGTCAAGACCAAGTTGTAAACTTCCGAAAAACAAGAATTATAATGGAATTGCGGCTACAACCTTAAGTATAACGGTGTGAGTGTACTGCTATTATTTACTATGGTAACATAATAAAAGACAGCACTGTTTGGGCCATTATCCTCACTGCTCTCTTTTCAGTATAAATCATTATATTTATTATCTGTCTTCTTGTATAGGGGGTCATGAGAAAGGCCAATCAAAAGCTGAAGAAACCTACATTTCTAAAAGAAATTGGGCCTATTTCTAATTCTTTTTCTTTATCAAACACAAGGGAACAGAGACTTTTTTTGTGAAAAATTGTTTCATGTAAGATTAAAGTGCAGATTATTGGTGAGAAAATGACATTCACTTCTAGGCATCTTGTAGATCCCTGGGAGATATTGCCAGTTTCCCTCTGATATTTTTACCTTTCTTCCTTGGGGGATGTGTTTCCTGGCAGGTTTTGAGCAGTGGGTTCTGGAGCTTTTATTCTGTTCTGGGTACTTGTGTTATTATTGATTGATGACTAAAGCTATGGTCTTAGTGAAATAACTCCTTTTGAGTGAATTTACTTAAACGTCAGAAATAAGCGTCTTATACAGCTTTTCTTCCTTCCTCTGCAGAAATATTACAAAATATACCTGTTTTCTCTTGCTTAAATAATTACCTAGCATATTAGCTAAAATACTTAGTCATATTTTATTTATAAAATTTTAGAAAAAGATGATCCAATTTCATTAATAATTTGATTGTATATTGCTTTTTGAATTTGTCCTCAGTCACATCAAGACCCAGGTCCCCAGTGTGAACAAATGACTTTACACAGAATGACAAGGTCTCTATATTCAACTCTCTGAAGGACAGTCAGGAGCCGGCAGCAGCTGGATATAAGGTTTAGAGCACTGAGGTGCGTGGGAGATTGAAGGCTGAGAATGAATGGCGGGAATATCGTAGAAGACAGCTCAAGGGCCCCTTTCTCTACTTCCAGGAAAAAGAAAAGTGAATATAAAATATAGCTGAAATAATTTTGTCTGGATGGAAGCTGAATCTCACACCAAACTGCTTCTAACTCAAATAGGGTAGATAGGTGGGAGTGTGGTGACAACTTGTATAAGAAAAGAATGTTACTATTCACATAAGCAATTATTCATAACTGAGAACTCCAGTGCAGTGGGCACCCTGGAGAAACAAATTTGGAGGTACTTTTCCCACCTAACTAAAAGCAGAGATCCTTTCATATAAATGCAACATGCTACTACCTATGGCCAATTCATGAGTGCTGGCTAAGAATAAATTATGCCTATGACTTAGCTCATGTCTATGGATCCTGGGTCATGGAAAAACAAGGAAAGAGTAAACAGGTCACATTGCAAAAAATAATAGAGCAAATTTCATGCCCTGCATCTCTTTTCTGCTAGTTTTTCTTGAGTGTACCTGTGCAGTAACAACTGTTTGCCATAGGTTAATGATGGGATTATCATTATCTAGCAAAGTTAATTTCCAATATTTCTATTTTATAGCCAAAAGATGCATCTTGGGATATAAATGAAAATGGGTACCTGGGACACAACCATGGCTGGTTTTGAAAACAAGGATATAATCCTAGATGGGTTTGTGAGTATTTGCTGTGTGGCCCTGAGGATTCATCACTGGCATTTTTTCCTAGGAGGTTTGGAAGGTACCTGTAAGCAGTTGTCATGAAAGCGTTACCTGACATCACAACCCCATTTTCCTTGATTCAGAATGAAGGTCCATTACCAGATTCTCCTGCTCCCTTTTGATAGGTTGATCTGGATTATTTGAAATTTAAATACTGGTTGCCTAGAATGCCTTTAAACAATATCAGCACTTAGACCACATCCACAACCAATTGAATAAGAATTTCTGAGGGTGGAATCCAAGCCCTGACCCTCCCCTACCCACAAAGTAATGTGACTCCAGAGTCTGGGCCTGGCCACATTGCCATTTAGTCAGCCACCAACAAACATAAGATCATAACTCTGCTACTGTGCTTTACCCCTAGCGCCCAGCCACCACACACATTTGCAACAGTCTTTTCTCTCCGGGCCTTCGCATATATTATTCTTGTTGTCTCTAATGGTGGCTTCCTGCCATATGTACCCTCTCTCATCACCTTTATCCTTCATCCCCCACTCCCTTTCTCCCCAACGCTGCATGTGTATCTAACTCTTACTCATTCTCAGGTCTCTTTTTGTCTTCATGTCACTTCCTCAGTAAGCCTTCCAGAACATTCCGCACGCTAACACCCAAGCCTCGGTTACAAGTGTCCATAGAGTACAGTGCTTATCATCATTACATTGGCTTGAAATTGACTTTTACTTCTGTTCCTCCCAATGGGACTAGAAGCTCTAAATGAGTTTGAATGTCTTGCTCACCACTGTCATTATAACCCCTGCCCAGTATTCTTGATAATTCCCTGTTCTGTGATTTTCAGTAACCCATCTTGAGTCTTACGACACAGTGAGATCAAAATAGACATATTATGAACATTCACCACAAATACTTTTGTGAATTAGATGGCATTTTTAAATTGGGGCATTGTTATCATCATAGTTAACTTGAGTATTTCCTAGGTTCTAACAAGTGATTTGCACACAGTATCTCATTTAATCTCACAGTGATCCTATGAAGTAGGTTCTGTTTTTATCTTCATTTTACAAATGTGGTAAACCAAATCTCAGAAATTAGGTAAATTGCTCCAGGCCACCCAGCTAGTAGGTGGTAGAGTTAGCACTTATACCCAGATCTGTGTGATACCCAAATGCATACTCTTAACCATCACCTGGCTGTTACTATCTTGAGAAACAGGTGAAACTAGACTGTCTCTGCTTTTGACTTGCCAGAAGGTGTGCAGAGCAAGAACACCGGGTTTTAGTGGCACCATGCCTGACCCATCAAGGTAAAGGGTTCCAGCAATCCCTCAGGTAAGTGAATTAATGCAGGTCCTGCCTAGAAGGAACTTGGCCTCCATGCTATGACTTTCCTTAGGAGTTTTCATTCACCTTGGGCCAATTTCCTATAGTTTTATGCAAGCCAGTCATGGGATTTCTCACTAAGGACTTTAGTTCGTGTCATCTGTGTTTGTGTAAATACAGTCAAAGCACACAACACAGGATGGTAGCCTGTCTAGAAGTTAGGTGTCTCTCTTAGGCATTCAGTGATGGACAGTAAACTTCCAGTCAGTTGACAGTGGACCTCTGTAGAAGAGGATAAAGCACATGTGTCATCCTCCCTTTTTCCTAGAGACTAGCTCCACTGATGCTTTCCCATAATAAACATACCAGGATTTTCTGGATTTTATGTTAAATTAAACTTATAGTATATTCTGTTTTCCTCAAGGAAAAAGTAATTTATTAAAATATGTTTTGGAAATATGATGAGTCAATATTAATACTGATGACACAAGGTTATTATCACTCTGACAACATTGCTTAATTCAGCAAATATTCCTCAGCATAGTAAACATTAGCCACAAAGCCTGTGGTTAATACGAAGTAGGTAAATTGATTGACATATAGAGTCTGTAGATTCAGGGCTCTATGAGTTTACAGATGAACAGTTTGTTGGTAACTAGTGGTAAGGTTGGGGTGGGAACACTGATGTGATCTTTAACAGTTAAGTCAATTTTTTTAAATGTTACTTGATAAAATACTACTTCTGAACAGGCTTTCAGACAGACTTGCTAATTTGTTCAGGGGCTTTTCATTGCAGAAGAAAAAATGTGATGCTTAGTTTGAAAGCATTTGAAAAGACTGAATTTGCTTAACACACAGCTTTATTTATTAGAAGCTTGTGGCTAAAATAAAATTTCAATGATATGATTCTACATGAATTTTAAAAGTATATTTTACTATGAAGGAAGACCTTGACGAAGAGGGTTAAGAAAATGTTATTCTAGTCTATCTGTTGTTATCTGGAAGTATGTCAATAGTTATGTACTTCAAAAGAATTGATGGGAAATGTTTATCAGAGATAATGAAGTCAAATGGATTGTTTATGACAATATGGGGAATACATTTCTTGGCAAGGTTTTGAAGTATAGACATGAGGGTCATTCTCATGGCTGCTTTTGATGACATTCATCATTGTTGAATACCTAGATTTTAAAATACAGTGTGTTTTTGTATGGAGAGAATTGCTAGGTGTTTATATTAGCCTTGATGGCACATTCATGCACAAATGTAGAGTCTATGTTATTATTTTAATATGTGGTCATTTTCCTGCAATTTACTCTTGCTTGTGCTTTATTTTTCTTCTTTATAAGGATTTTTTTAGTGCCACAAGCAGATAGGCTTATTTGGATATCTTAACTCCATTTCCATGTATTTATTTACAAATCTATGATTTAAAAGATTAGCATTCATTGACTAGTGCTTTTCAAACATCAAAACCGCTGTTAATTAGTCAAGTTAAATGGCATGCAAATATAAAGAAATTATACATTTGAGATATTGTCTATTTGAATATTTTTAGTCCATCACTAAGTTTTTGCTATCTATGATTTAATTTGGAAAAAAGCATAAACAAGATTTCAAAGAAGTCAAACAGGATAACAAATCTGATTAGGAATTACTACATTGGGAAGCATAATTATCATACATATGTATATACACATATATAACAGTACTATATTCTTTAATATCTGTTTTCTGTGTTATTTTCTAATGTATGAAATAGTCATTTGTATAGTCTGTGAAAGAGCAAGATGGGTCACTGGAAAGTGGGTCAGCTGTGGAAAGCAGCCTTGAATTTATTCATTTCTGGATCAAAGCTTCTTACAGAAGTGATTTTTAAAAACATGGACGGTGATTGTTAATGATAAGTTATAAATCATTCACGTGGCGGGTGGCTGAGGTATTATGCTAAAAAATACACAACGCTATGGACAGCAGGTGATTTGTTGAATGTCATAGTCTGAGACCGGCAACAGGGCTGCAGAATGAGTCCACTGCATGACTGTGAGCCATGGTGGCATCCCACTTCCTGTGCTCTATTCATTACAATGAGATTCTTTAAGAAATCTCTGCCCACTGGAGCAGAAACGTGTGGGATTTTTGAAGTCCTGAGTTTGCACATGTCTTAGAAACCTTTGGAAATGCTGAGTTTCATGCTCTTTTTTCTGCTCTGAGCAGTAAAAATGGTCAAGAATCTTCTATGTATGAA
Organism: Balaenoptera borealis; assembly: GCF_965194805.1. Taxonomy (NCBI): domain Eukaryota; kingdom Metazoa; phylum Chordata; class Mammalia; order Artiodactyla; family Balaenopteridae; genus Balaenoptera; species Balaenoptera borealis. Next base: position 31,811,931 of record NC_138876.1, on the reverse strand, counting down.
CACTCTACAAGATGGAATGAAGGATGCAAAGGTGAAGGCGGCTCTGGCCTCACGGCCCTTGTAACTTAGGGCGATCAGACGCGAACAACGTAAGGCCGAGCATGCTGTGCACCGTATCCAGAAAAGGGCAGGAGGGACACATTTTTTTCTGGGGAAGTCAGGAAGGCTTTCCTAGCAGAAGTGTGAATAGGCTGAGGATAAAAGGATAGAGATGAACAATGGGGAAAGAAGTTCTAGAGATAAAGAAGATTCTAAGTAGAAATGTGAAGAGTGCAGATCTTGTTCAAGGAGGCGCTGGAAGTTGGTTCACCTAAAGGCATAGATGTAGTGGATTGGACATATGCATTTCACACTTCCTGCTTGGATATGCAGGTGCCATTTGTAAAACTGTGCTCGTCTCTAAAGCTTACAGTGAGTAGGTTGTTGTCTATGAAGCTGTCCCCTCAGAAGGCACCTAGAAAATGTAAATGACATTGAGCCTATGTTGGAAATGGGCAAAATTCAGGAAATCTACCTAGAGCTTATGTTCATGAAGCAGAATAATTATTACTGACACTGATAATTCCTTTACAAGATATTCTTTAATTCTTAGGTACTGCCCAAATGGCTTCAGTAGTTGGTTCTTAGAAAGCCTTTCTTCTTTAATAAGTTTTTGTCTCTTTTTTTTTTTGGCCAAAGCAGTGTAGTTAATTTTAGCACAAGTTATACTCCTTCTGTTACTCTTGCTTAAAATCATTAATTTTCTGTTGCTTATATGGCTATGATAATTCTTTACTATTTCTAACATTTGTCAGTTGTTCAGTCTCTGCCCCCAACTTAAGATATTAGGAACTTTCACCTTTTGCGTATTCATTTTGGCTGAGTGTTAATTAGAATTTTGCGTCTTCCTCCTGAGTCTTAACAAATGGTAAATCGGGATACATGAGAATAGTGGCAATTGAATCCAGATAACTTTCAGCCATTTTGTCTACAGCTCACCCAGCGTTTTGGATGATTTTCTGGTTGAAAACCCCTCACTATAAAAATAAAGGATGTTGGTATCATTGGTACATAATCAGTCTTTTTTCTCTTTATGTACAGCTCATTTTCAATACCATGTTTGTGTGTCTCTGTGCGTATATGTACTGTGTCCTGTTTCCTTTGTGGGTTATCTACAGCAATATTTTCAAACATGACTGTATTTCTGTTCTTACCCAGAATACTCTCAGACTGGCTTCTCTCAGCTTTAATTGGTGAGTGTGGAAAAAATTTATTATTTTTTATTCTATACAAAGTTAGTAAGTATTACTATGTGTGAGGCACTGTGCTAAGCATTGAAGAAACAAAGCTGATTTTCAGCCAGTGTGGGCATTATGTCCGTGCTAGTTGTTAAAATCTTGCCCTGGGCACCCCACCTACCCCAGCCATTGTTTTAGCCATCTTGTACACCCCCCTGGAATTTAGACTTTTCTATGGTCCAGCAACAAAAGATTAATACCAGGCACACAGCAGGAGTTCTCCAGGCCCCAGCTCTAGCACCTAGGCCAGTTCTTAGCTCTGATGGGTTAGTGCCCATGACATACTGTCCATTACCAATTTTGTTTTTGTTTTTGTTTTGGCTTTGGCCACGCCAAGCAGCATGTGGTATCTTAGTTCCCTGACCAGGGATCGAACCCGTGCCCCCTACAGTGGGAGCACGGAGTCTTAAACAGTGGACCACCAGGGAAGTCCTGTTAACAATTTTGAATATCTCCCTGGACACACAAGCAAGTAGAACATGGTCTCTGACCTTAAATTGCTCATATTCTTAAAGAGGAAACAGGTATACAGTTACCAAACAATGTGCTTTAAATATTTGTGTTTGTATGCAAATCTATCTATCATCTATCTCTCCACAAGAAAAATTTTTAAAAAAAGAAAAGCTCCATTTAAAATAAACACCTTAGAAAGTTAATGATAAAAGATACTGTCTTGTTCTATCTATAGGCGTAATTAAAAACAGATGCTCTTGTCAACACTATGCAGATGTTTTAAAAATAAAGATAAAATACCACTCAGCTCCTTTTAAATACAGTAGGGCACAATTTTAACATATCTAACTTACATTCTGGTAACATATATCCCACAATTAAATTATGTCACCCCAAATGGACAAACTGCTTCTGGTAAAAGCTGAATGTTATGAAGACTGTGGGCTCCTCCAACTCAGACACAAGTCCATTCATTTTAGTTTCTTAGTGGAAACCATTATCTGTCTTTGGAAAATGCTACTTAAATTACTGAATCCAATTAGCCCATGAATTTGGTAAATTCTTGCAGAGGAGTGATAGGTAGAGATTCACTCTTTCAATTTTTTTGAACTTAAAACTAAATTCAAAATGCCCCAGATATCTTGATATTTTCTAATGCTTTGACAATAAATCAGATATATTTACAGAATAGGATTTCACTACAAAAACTTGTGTTCACTAAAGGTAAAGTCACCATGAACAGTTTTTTCATTACACTATACTTTTATTAAAAAAGAAATACTGGACTGAATGTCAATATTATGACATAGTATGAGTGTGTTTCATGTTTGGTAATTGCAATCATTGTTGCTTTTGTTGTGGTCATCCATGTACAATGCTTGGTGTCAGTCTATTTATCTCTTGTAAAAATAAAATACAGTGTGTGTGTGTGAAAAAAAAAAAGAAATAAGTTCTAAAAAATCAGCTGATTTTCGGCATTAAGTACAAAACAAAAACAAAATTCCTAAGGATCCTTGATCAGGGTAGTTTCAGATCCAACTCCTACAGAATGAACTACAACAACATTACAGTTAGAGTTACTGTTTAACAGGTTGTTAAATCCCATTTAATCTTAAGATTTAATTTTTTATAGTGCTGCAGGAAAGCAAATTGATTTGTTTCAGAAATATGTTTTAAAAAATAACGATTGAAAAATAGTTTTCCCTTCATCTTCAGTTAACTAGAAAATTAATGGAACCCAGACCTTTCATTCACTGATGTTCTGGATGTTCAAGGTTTAATACCTTATCATCAAAATGTTACCCTGCATTTATGTAAAATTTTAAATATCTAAGCATTCCTACATATCCTTTCTCATTCTATTTAAACCTCATCATTACCCTATGATATAAGTTTTGTTGGGACTGTTTCACAGATGAAAAAATACAAAAGTCCAGGGATGTAAATGGCCTTGCCCAAGATCTCAAGATCCAGGACCAGAATCCAAGTCTCTTGACTTTTGAGACTTTTGTGGGGTAGGAGGTAGAGGGTGGGAGAGAAGAGTATTAGTTTCAGTTACTATATAAGGGCAAATGTCACTTTGAATAGTGCTGTTTGACTAAATTTCTTCAAAGTTAAACATTTTATAGACCAACTCTTAGGAATTTATACCAAAAATGTGAGAGTTAACCAAAAAGCAAATGATAGTTAAAATAGTGATTACTATGCTATTATCTAATACAAAAGAAGCACAGAATTGCCTTATCTTTACATTTATAAAGTTCTGGATCATTTTTGTGGGTTCCCTCTGGTGGCTACTTCTACAATAAGCTTAAACCACAAAAATCCATCCCAAGTCACCCTAAACACAGAAGATGCAAATGCACACGTCTAGAAAAGCAGTATAATTCACCATCATTAGAGGACTGGAGAGGAAAACAACCAGGTCCCTGAAGTATGTTTATGAGCCTCAGATGAATGCCTATAAGACTCGAAAGGTGAGCTTTCTTCATTCAGAAACATTACAGTCCTAAATATAGTGGGATGGACCAATGTGTTATGAGAAAACTACTTCATCTGATCCAACCAACATTTACTGAGGAACTAAGGTGCAGCAGGCACTGGGTTACAGAGATACAAAGATGGAGTAGAAAGCAAATACAGTCCCTTCAGTAATCTAGACATTTGTTTGGAAAGTAAAAGTCCTATGCTTGAAAAGCTAAGATTATTACCTTTTTAATTATTCAAACTTTTGCTTATAGTGTGATTTCTCAATATTTGTGTGAGTAGAAAAATGCCACACATGATTGTGACAATAATTTAATTCAATAATTTAGTTTCTTACTTACAGTTTCTATAAAAGAATTCTTTTTGCTCCCAGTCCTTTGATATTTTAAGAATTAGTGAAATGAACAAAATTTTTTGAGTTATTTTAAATGAAACTCTATACATCAGTTATTTCACAATTTCCAAAAATAGTTTAGACAGATCTTTTTAAAGTCTCATTCATTTTTCTTTCAAATTTCCCATCCTTTGGGAGCAATAATGAATATCATTAAGGATATCTCTCTGTGTGTGTGTGTGTGTGTAGCAAGTAATTCAATGGTTTTAACTCTGAAGCTGGTGAGATCATGTCCTGTTTTCCTTCCGGCCTAAAGGTGCCCTTCATAGTCTCTCATTTTCATATTGACTTTACCCAGGACCTAGTTGGAGGTTCAATCAGTGAAATAAAATTACATTACAATTATTTCTACTTAGAGAAATATGACAGCTAGAATTTTTATGTTAATTAATCTTTGGTTTTTTATTATTGTGTGACTACCTATCATAAATTTCCTTGCAATTCAGTTTTAGTACATTCTATAAATTATTTTAGTTTATTCCAGCATTACCCTGACTTGCAAATGGTTAAATATGCACTGAGTCTTTCATGCTCTAAAACCCAGTATGTGCTATATTAACATCAGAAGGAACCGTTTTGATATTCAGAAATAATTGTAATAGCGAGAATAAACCACAATTCACTGAATTCATGGTCAGATTATATTCTTGTTATCATGTTAGATTCTATGTAAGTAAATTAGTACATCTTAAACATGATGAACTGTAATTCACAAACATACTGATATTTTCCTCGGACTCGGACTAAAGAACAAACAGGTCGCTGCTGTTCTTGTCGTGCATCCCACAGCCAAATGAGGAAGCTCCTGCTTCCTCACCTGCATACCCAGTTAAGCACCATCTGTTTCCTGTTTTAATGTGATATCTCACATAGTTTTTCCAAAGCTTTCACATCACTGAGCACAATCCTAATAGACAGTTAATATGAATTAAGAAGCATGTTTTCACCAAAACTGTGTTCTATTTCTCTCTCTCTCTCTCTTATTTTCTGAAATATGTACCACTACACTGGTTGCACCAAACCCACTTCAGTAGCATGAAATTCCCAAGATTAATACAGGTTATTTACAGCATATTGACTAGACTCTGGTGTCCAGGAGCTGGGGGATGGGCAGTGCAGAAGCATACATGCCTAACAAGGAAGCCGGAATTTTAATTCTGTGTGGAAGGAAGTATTTCCTACTGCATCTTGCCTCCTTCTCTAACAGTTGAATCGTCCCTGCTCCCCACCCTCTCCATCCCTTACCATGTGAAATTATCAAAATTATGAGTATCTGAGCAACCCAGTCAACTGTGAATCTACTTACTGCACCACCTTACTGGCTGTTAACGGTTTTCATTAGTGACACGCTAACTGGCTGAGGCCAAATCAATCAGGTAACGATGTACACTTTGGTTTCCCATAAGTTATGGATAACTAATCTGTTTCCTCTTGAAAAAGTGGTTTGAGTCCCATGGAATCAATGAATAAAATGATGTGCAAAAGACACTAACCTTCAGTTGGATCCCAAGCAGCTCCTCGCCTGCCATTCTTACAAGGATGTGTGCTATTGATGCTATTTACTGAGCTTCTCTAGGCAAGAAGTCCACCAGTTAAATGGTTATGGAGCCTTTTGAATATGAATTGTTTATGAATGTCAACCATGTTGATTTTATGGAGGACATATGTTTCTCAAACTTTAGCATCAAAATAATCCAAAATGTTTGTGAAAACACAGAACATTGGGTCCTACCTACCCTCTCCACCACCAGATTTCTGATTCAGTATTTCCATCATGGAACCCAATAATCTGTATTTGTAACAAGTCTCCAGAAGATGCTGCTGCTGCTGGTCTTAGGACCACACTTTGAGAACCACTGGTGTATTATGCAGAGCTCCAAGGGTGGAGTTGGATTTGCCTGTATGTTAGACCTGGCTCTGCCCCTTAACAGCTGTGTGACCTTGAAAAAGTTATTAACCTCTTGAAACCTCAGTTTGCTCAGCTGTAAAATGACGGTAATACCCAGTTCATGAAGTTGTAGTGAGATTAAATAAGAGGATACATGCAGAATGCTTAGGCCAGTGCCTGGGAAAAAAATAGCTACTCAGTAATGTCACTCCCATGCTTCTGATCTGTTTAGGGGAAAGAATGCAATGTAGGCCATTTTGGTATTTCTATATTTCACTGTACTAAGATCTGAAGGAGGGAGAGGAAACAGACAAGTAAGGTGAGAATTTATAAAATTAGACAGAGACTTCCCAAGAGTTAAATATAATTTAGTTTAAACACAAAGTAAATTATTTCTTTGATAGTGTGTAGCTCACAAACTAGCTACTCTTTATCTTAGCCACTGGAATCCCATCCAAGAATTAATCCCATCCAAAAATAACTCAATGTTAGGTGTTAGGTTGATTTCCCCCTCTGCTTAATTCTGTGAATCTCTAGCCCTGAAATAATGTGTTTATTAAATACAAACCCATCTTTAGATTCACCTAGTAAAGTGTGTTAGTTGCAAATTAAAAATATAAAAATAATGTATATGTACTTATGTATACACACTATTGTAGTAGTTTTGATATTTATATTTGTATCAATAAATTTTTGTTTTCTCAATAACATCAAAACTCTTCATGGGTATGAATAATCGGGATTTTATATCTACTTCTAAAATAAATTCATAGAGTTAGAAGGAATCTTAGTGATTGATTTTCTAATATAAACCTTGAATAGGTCACGTCTTATAAAAATACAAAATGTTATGAAAATTCTTCTAACTAAATCATATCTCTCCTTGACCTAATCTATTTTAGTGAGTACAGGCATCTTCATCACCATTTTACAGGTGAGGCCACTGAGGTATAAATGTACATGCTGTCTCATGTGATGCAAATAATTAGAGCCAAAAACAGAAGTAAAACCAAAATGTATTGAATCCAAGCAAATTTACCATTAGCATAACTATTTCTTGTGTGAAAAATCTATTCTGTAAAATTGTCAAGCAATAGCCTTTGGCTTCATTCAGTTACTTAGCAACCATTTACTGAGTACTTACTATGTGCTAATACAGACACCAGATATGGAACTACCATCCCACCATTATGACATCAAGAATTACTTATTTCTTCCAGCAAATCTTTTCAGTTTTTCATTATTTATTTGCTTCACACACAATCTGTACTTTCAAGTCAAAATTTGTAGCCACAACTGAAATTAGGATCATCTTCAAAAATAAAACCTACTGAAAAACTTACTTTAGAAAACCTACTTTAAAAGCTGTCTTGTGATTCTTCCTGAATAAAAACTGAGCATTTATTCTATCGAAGTCTACACCCTTAAGTAAGAATATTTGCAAATATTGGACTGTAAGTAAATCTGTAGATATTTACATGCAGTTATTTCCAGAATTTTAAAATGTGAGCCCTGGACAAGCTGATTTTTAAGATCCCTTCCATTCCTAGTATTATGTTTCTAGGATTCAAAAGTATTCAGAATATAAATGTGTATTGTGTTAGTTTACCACATATTTTGACCTTAATAAGTGTTCCAATTTATATTAAGCTTTACTGTCCATAATTCTTTTCAAAGGAATTGATAGCAGAAGCTCTATGGCACTAAAATCTACAGATAAAGCTAACATTTTGAGAATGTCATATAAATGGTCATATATATGGTATAAAACCTTTCATATCTGACTACTTTTACGTAGCAAAATAATTTTGATATTCATCCATGTTGTTCATTTGTTAGTAATTTGTTGCTTTTTTTTTGCTGAGTAGTATTCTATTGTATGGATGTAGCACAATACTTTTATCCATTCTTCAGTTGATGGACTTCTGGGTTATTTCCAGTTTGGGATATTGTGAAAAAGCTTTTATGAATATTTACACAGACGTCTTTGTGTGGACAAATGTTTCCATTTATCTGGGGTAAACACCTACAAGTGGGATTATTGGCTCATATGGTAAGTGTATGTATAACTTTGTAAGAAAGTTTTCTAAAGCGCTGTACCATTCATTTTCCCACCAGCAATGGAGAAGTGAGCATAAAGAACAAAATTTGACATTATCGAATTGTACTTCTAGCTATATAATCATATGTATTTATATAGTATTTAATCACACTAAATGTATGTGTATGTGGATACTATTCATCGTATTATCATACCATAAGAATATACTCTGTGTTCCTTATTTTGTGCAAAAAGTTGTGATTAGTTTTCAGTTGTCCTTTTCTACTACCTACATTCAGAGATTTTTTTTTCTAATTATTTCTGTGCCCTTACACCCAGGGTGAATATTTTTAGTAAGGCAATATCTTGGTACCATGATTAGTTAAAGATAAACTATTAATTGAACTATTTGTGCATGTCAAGGACGACAGGCAGAGGGTGGACCAAGGAGCCTCCTATCAAAGAGCCAAGGCCAAGAAGACTGGGAATGTGTCTTTCCCAAAGTCACAACATGTGAACATAAGAAAGCAAGGAGTTCTGGCCAGGGTTGGACAAGTCTTGTGCATGAAATGGTCATCAGAACTAGAGGCTTGAATTGAAAATTGGGAACGAAGTTTTAATGCCAAAGAGAAGTCAAAGAACCCCTTTGACTTTGGGGAAATGAAGGCCAGGGGTACTGTGAGTGGAATGTACAATAGGCAATGGCTGGGGAAATTCTGGAAATAGAAGAGACTGAAACCCTCAATTCAGTTTCTTCGCATTCTTTGCATACTTGGATATAGTTGGTCAAGGTAATTCAAGGAGGGCAAGTAGAAAAGAGATATTTCCAACATTTAAAGGTTTGGTGTGTTTTCCACTCCAAGGTGTATTGCATAAATTAATTTAACTTACAAGTGAGTTTCACAAAACACCCAAAGTCCCTATGTCCACACAAATCAGTAGTTTATTCATCACTCTCAACCTGTAAATCTCATAAAGATAGAACCTGATGCTTTGTGAAAATAGTTCCTACACAAAATTTGGGTCACAGTGGTTTTACAAATTTGGCAGTTCAAGGTTTCAGGACATACTCCTTACCCTTGTTAAAAATCTTTGGGGGCTTCCCTGGTGGCGCAGTGGTTGAGAATCTGCCTGCCAATGCAGGGGACACGGGTTCGCGCCCTGGTCTGGGAAGATCCCACATGCCGCGGAGCAACTAGACCCGTGAGCCACAACTGCTGAGCCTGTGCGCCTGGAGCCTGTGCTCCGCAATAAGAGAGGCCACGATAGCGAGAGGCCTGCACACCGTGATGAAGAGTGGCCCCCGCTTGCCGCAACTAGAGAAAGCCCTAGCGCAGAAACGAAGACCCAACATAGCAATCAATCAATCAATCAACAAAAACTTTAAAAAAAAATCTTTGGTAAGCAACTCCTTTTCCTTGTTAGATATTAATTTCAAGTTCCAACTTCTAGATGGCCAATACAGAAGCAACAGGCTGACGTGCCCTGGGAATAGAAAGCATCAAGGATGCAAGTGGAGATGAGAGGTGTGCTTGTGGCCACCTCTTCTAATAAGGCACCCTTTTGATCCCTGTGCTATGACCACTTAACTTCTACCCATGACTCAGATTCCTATCCTGCTCAGGCTCCGAGGTAGAGGAAAGCCAAAAACTTGGCAACTAAGCATACCTGGGCCAGTGAGATCCACCCAGCTGGCCCCAATACACCAATTTGTGTACCCAGTTCTCTCTCATCTATTGATATTTCTGTGCTTGAGTTGGTTTCTGCATCAGAACCTGATATTTCAAAAATTGGGGGTCCTTTACTGACACTCTCCCTGATGATAATAGGGAAAATCATATACTTACTGTGGTTGGGTCCCTCACGCATTTCCAAGTGTTGAGTTCCCATTGGCTGCCACTTTCTAGAGCCCCCCTGACTCTCCTAAATCCATGGTCCTCTGAAATTCTAATGCACAGAATTCTCTGCTTACTACTGCCTGTTCTTTGGGTTCCCTAAACAGTCTTTTGTACGAGCTGTCCTGATGGACCTTTACTGCTTTATATTGGCCAGTCCCAGTAGGTCTGGCCATCTACACCATAGGTCAGCCAACCAAACCATATCTCGTTCCAGTGACAGCTGAGTTACTATACTAACAAAAGGAGGGATGTATATGATTGTCTGAGTGTGAATGTGCATATGTGTTTTGGGAGGGCGGATGTGTGAGATGAGTGGGGAAGAGAAAAGACATAGAAAATGCAATTTGAGAGGTAGAGAAAGAGATTGGGAGAAGGAAAGAAAGCAAGAGCACCTTCAATGATGGTATATAATAGATGCTCAATAAATGAATAGATAAATGATAAAAGCAAACAAAACAAAACCAAACCAAAAAGGGAATGGAAAGAAGCAGAAGAGGTCTTCATAAAAACCTATAGAGAAATAGGACAAAGACGAGTAGGAGCCTGAAAAAAAAAGAGAAAAACAAAGAAATGATGTAAACTACAAGCATGGGACTATAGAGACGGGCTCCCTAAGACAAGAGTAATTACTAAAATAATATTTGAAATCAATTTATAATTTTCCTGTCACTAATTTATACAATTCTGTTTTATTCTTAACCAGAACATAAGCTGACTTCTACTAGAGATGTTAACTCTCTACCATTAAGTGTAAATACTTCTTAACTAAAGTCAAAGGTAAGTGATTATTTCTTTCTAATGTATAATTTATTTGCTTTTTAATGTTTCTGCCTGATTTGGGGAGAAGGAGATAAAAAACATATGAGACAAAATGGCTCTTCTTTTGTTTTACAGAACAGACGTTAATGTGATTTTCACCTGAGTTTGAAAGCTGAAGAAATTTCCGTTTCATTTCCTCTTTGGGATGACCTTGTCATTAAAAAGAAAGAAAGTACTTAAGGTAGCAAGGGATTGTTGTACAATGTGCCTAGCCTTGGGAACAGTTCCCTTAAGTTCTACCCACTGGGGCAAAACTGCCTCTTCCTTCAGAACATACAAAAGCGATACCTGAAAGACTAAAGGTGTTGCTGTCATTAGGACATTTCCTTTGTCTTTTCAAGCCTTGACTTCTACCTCACATACATTCCAGTAGAAGACACATCAATTCTGGTTTGAATTTCCCCAACTGAAAACCCAGCCCAGTGTGTATAATTCATGTTGTGTCTTCCTGTTTCACACATCGTCTCTGATAATAAAGACCCTAGAATCAGAATTTAGCTGGTGATTTTCTTGAAGTGCAAGAGAGGCAAGAAGAGAAATCTTCCTCAGCTGAGCTATACTGGTGGCATCAAGATGCCTATTGTTAACGTGATTTTGTCAGTCAGCTACAACCTGCAAGCATCCCGTGTGCCATAGGAGGATGTCAACCTGCCTTTTCTCTAGTTACACTTTCCTGTGTGTGCTTAAAGGGGGAGGAGATGATGGCAGCTCATCTGGAGTCACTTTCCTAGCCATCATGAAGCTGCAGCAGGTTGGCAGTAATGGGCTACAAATAAAGACCTCTACCCATAAGTAATAGTTACCCTCGGTGAGGTAGCACCTTTCAGCCACAGATTTTCTCTTTATGCGCAGTTCTCACCTCAGTCCTCTGGAGAATGTGATGCGCAAGAAGAATGAAGTCAATGAAAATCTGAAAGGGATTCAAGAGCTCTAGTTCCCCGTTTGCTGAGTCTATAACTGCATTTAATTTCCCAGGGTTTTTTCCTGGTCGTGAAGGGGAAATATTAAAGATATGGGTTAGAAACTGGAGGGAGGGGAGCAGAAGTGTTTTCACTTGGCATTAATAAGAAATGAGGATGAATAGAGAACTGATGTATACTGTAGAGGAGTACAATTCTACTTCTTCCTTTTTCCTTGCTATTGAACGGAATGCAAATATAATGGCAGGAACGAAAGCAGCTATCTCAAAACATGAGATGAAAGCCATGTGCTGGGTATGGCTGAGCAACTAGATAGAAGGGACCTGGGTCTGCAAAATGAGATGACCATATCAGCCCTCAACTGTTTAAACTCAGGTTGTTACATGAAAGAATAAACTTTTATCTTGTTCAAGTCGTATTTTGGGGTTCCTTTTTAACATAAATAATTATCCTAATTGATGCATAGTTTCTTCTACTGGGACATCCATCTTTCAAGGTCCCAATGCTAATTCTCTAAAACATTTATTGTCTTTTCAGTTTCAAGGAATGTTGTTATTCCAAGTACCCTGCCCATTTTGGCCCATTTCTTCTTTACAGTTCACTGGACTCTCCCCTCAAATGTCAGCTTCTCTGCAAGGCCTCCTCTGAATTCCTAAGAGTCTGTTGTAACTGTTATCATATCACCACTAGAGTAGGGGCAGAATTGTAACTATAGCCTTGCATGTGTCACTAACCTTGTATTCCCTGCATGCACAGAGTCTGGCCCCTGGTAGGTACCAAACAAAGATGAAGTCTTGTTAAATAAATGAGTTCTCCAAGTTCCAATGAACTTACCTTTCTCTGAATTCTCATTTCCTCCAAGTTTCTCTACCACAAAATTTAGCACATTTGAAGATTTACCATGTTGTAAGGCTTTCTAAAAATGTTGGTTATTTATTATACACCCCAGAGTATATAAATAAAGCAGACAACTGGCAGTCATGAGCTAGCCTGTCCCCAAGGGATCAAAGGTAAAATTAAGGACTATCCTCCACAATCACTATTTCAGTCACCTTAAATTGGCAAGCCAGTATCATTTCAAGGGCCTGCTTTATAGGGAATATTGGTTGTCTTTATCACAACTAATTCATTCACTGAACAAATATTTTTGAGCATCTAATGTATACCAGACACACTATGTTAGGTGCTGAGAATCCATTTGAGAAGAAAACAAAGATCTTTGCCCTCATGGAGCTTTATATCCTAGACAGAAATTGTTTTATAAATTCAGCTTCTTTTAATAAAAGCATATATATTTTATTTGAACAATTTAAACTAGCAAGAAATAGGATTCATTATCTTTGTACACCAGGAGATTTCATAAACTATGCATTTGGTCACATAGGTAATGTCAAAGCATGATGTAAAATGTAAAGCTTTGTGTAGGCCTAAGGTCTCATAAACTATTAAATATATGATTTTATAAGGCACATCATTTAAAGGTAGACAAGAGACTGGCAAATACAGTAAGATCACCTCTCACTTTGGACCCTATCATCTGAAACTAGTATATTTCAGTTGATAACTTACAAAAATCTCACGAATGGGGTTTAGAATTGAGACACTGCATAACTTCCAGCATGCCCTAATATTAATTCACATTTGAGAAAATGGTTTAGGTCCTCCTCCAACATGCCATACAAGACCAACCCTTATTCACTTTATTATTCTGATAAAAAAACATAACTTTAATTAGAAAAGAAATAATTTTAAGAAAATTACATAACATTATGCTGTCTTAGAAATATGTCCACTGCTAAGGCATTAATAGGTTAATGTGAAATTGTAAAAAAGGGTTAAATAATTTATCCACAATGAATTTTATATTTAAAAGGCAGAAATTGTGAGAAATGGTTTTAAGCTTCCTATTGTCTATCATTTTACAAATAAATACATCTAGAAAGATTAATAATATAATGTTTTTAAAAAAGAAAAACCTAGAATCTTTTTTATAAGCATGTCTGATATGAGTAACTAAATATCAATTTCCTCTAGATGCATTTTTCCATGGAACAAATCACTTTTTTCCAGCAGAATACCTCTTACAGCAGTCACATAATGAAAGTGTTTCCCAATAGATATCCATCTCTGAGAACAGATTTTATTTCTTTGCCTGATTTCCAAAAATGCAATCTGATTTCATGAGGACGTAGGCCAGTGGACCAATAAATGACTGTTGTAAGCAAGTATCAAGAAATAGTCACAACTTGTGATGCAAAATCTGCCTTGGACTTCTTATTTCTTTCCATCCGAGAGTTGTAATTCCAATACCATGCCATGTACATGGATTGAGTGCAAAGATCAGCCCCAGGCAGGTTTAAATAAAACACTGACATTTTGAAAAATGATCCAAGTGTTTCCTTTTTTCACCTTCTATGTTTTTTTACTTTGCTATTTCAGGTAGTATCAAGAAGGAAATGCCTTTTTTGGGCTGTGTCTCTAATCACTGAGTAGATTTCATATTCTCCAGGGTATAGCAGTGTAATGACAATTTGTAAACCATGAAAGATAAAGTTGTAGAATTGGGAAAAGTTGGTTTTTACTTCATCATACTGTTTTCTTTCATTGGAAACTGAACCTGGGAAACCAATCGTGTGCTCATGGGCTGAAGCATTATATATATATAAATGTAATAGTCACCACATATATAACATATCAGCCATTCTTGAAGTTAATTTCAAGACATACAATTGAAGACCATGATTTCCTTTTATTCCAACTTTCTAATTTTGTTAAGATTTTATTATGAATGTTTTGATAGTACACACATATTTTACAGCACACCTCCTTATTCTTAAGAGATAAGCAAATTTACTGTGACACTGTATTAGCAGGGACTGTCTCCTTGTCAAGGAACTGGTAGATGGGGTAGCATATTCCCAGAGACTACAGCTACTGCCTCTGACCTGAAAACAGATATACTGGATTTAGTTTGTTGGGCATAAGTTAATTATCAAGTTTCATCATATAAATTGTCTTCAAAGAGAAAAGGCAGCAGGATGGCTCATTACTGCAGAGTTCCTTGCTCTACTTCATAGAAGCCCTTGCTCTGTTGATGCCAAGAGCCACAGCTTCTGACGGAGACTTTAATTCATGGTGATACTGCAGTGCAGTTCATTTCAGGATCTCTATTGTTGCGTTGCTAAGAGTTCATTCTTTTCAGTAATGGGAATGGCTCTGCTCTATAGGAGGTTAAACATACAGTACCCTAGTGGTTTGTATGATTTCTGACTTCAGAATAGTTCCTGGCACACAGATGATGGGAACGAAGCTGTCATTTTTTTTTCCCCAGCAAGCAATAGCACCTTGTGTAGAGTTTTCCCCAAAATGCTTTACGAGACGAAGGCTAATCACACACATATACGTGCATACACACGACTGGAATAAAAAAATATATACAAAAGATTCCAGGCTTGTTTCACATTGAAGAAATCAAATCATCAGTACAGCTAATCATCGAGTTCCTCTGTAAGTATTCCTTCAGGAGGGGATTTTCATGTAGAAGTTTCATGCTTGTTTGTTTAAAGCTTTAGGATAAATTTGCAGGCGATGAGAGCAACCTTCACTCTGATAAAAGAACAGGCCAAGTTACTGATTGGAGAAAATTACATGAAGTTTTTTAATCAAAGTCTCTGTGGTCTACTGTCTGATTTTCTAGGCCAGATGTCAAATGTTTTTCACTGATGTCTATGTTGAAGTAATCACTAAACCAATTCCAAGAAAGAGTGAGTGAGACGGTAATAATGTTTCATTTCAGTATTACATAAGGTCTCTTCCTCAGCCATGAACAAAGTAACAGGACCTCTCTGATTCAGTATAATTACACAAACTGGTTCTTTGAATTTTTAGATAGTTTCATCTCTTCAGATTATGTGACTTTTTTATGAATATGTGAATACGGCATGTATCTAGATGCTTTCAGTTAAAATGTGAAACAACCTACAATTACCAAATTATTGATATTTTCAAGATTTACATTTAATTTAAAATGTAATTAAGCATTTATTATTTAATCTATTTTGTACAGTTTTTTGGGGTTTTTTTGCAACAATAATAATCAATCGTTAAAAAACAAAACAAACAAAACCCAGAGCTCACTAGAAAAGCAAATCTTCTGCTGTCTGACATGCCAGGAAAATTGGTTGCTAATTTGATATATGTTGTGATTGTTTTTTTTTTTTTTTTGAATCAGCAAAGCAATCTGGATGGGACAGAGAAATTAGAACCAAATAAAGTTGTAAATTTCTGATTCAGAGTTTTATGAAGTTACAAATGAACATATATTACTATTTTCTGTTTTTCATCGGCACTGATCTCCTTTTCCTGGAAACAGTAATATCATAGAAGACAGTTTTATTTAGGAGGACAAATACTTCCTCAAATTTATTTGATATCAATATTAGGATATTTTCAAAATGCCCGAAAGAATGCGACATATCCCCCACTGTCAGGTAAAACTCAGTCTGAAGAAATTTCACTGGCACTGGCCTCTCTGCCATGGCACCTGGTTTCATTCCTAGAACTTCCCAACTCCTCCTTCTGTCCGTCACATTGTTAGCCTAAGATAATTAAAATACCTAGAGACAACAGATCCTTTAAGGTCTCTTCTAAGCAGGAATTTCTTTGAAAACCAAAAGGATAAGGCAAAAATATCTTAGAAAAATGTAACTGATATTAAAAACAGTATTGGTAGCAGTGGATGGGACCTAAGAAGGGCTCCTCCCAACTAAAATGCACAAGGACCAGTAAAACAGCACCCTCTTCCCAACAATGTGGTCAAAACATGCCTACCACAAGTGTCCACTTATCAACTAATCCATGTATTTATCATGGACAAATAATGGGCTTTCTCCTGAGGTTATTTTGATGAATGAAAAATTTCCCATTTCACTTCTTTTATTTCATGTCTTCATTTTCTATTAGACTGTTGGTAAGACCTTGGTTTTTAGTCATCGGTTCCAGTTATTTATGGCTGCATAACAGGTCACCCTAAATTTTAGTGACTTAAAAGAGCAACAATCATTTTATTATTCTCTCTCACAGTTCTGGAGGTTGACTGTGCTCAGCAGGATGGTTCCTGACTGGAGCCTGGGATGGGAGTCATTTCAAAGGCTTTGTCAGGTGCATGTCTGGGGGTTGATGCTATTGACGTGAGACGTTAGCTAGGACTGTCATGGCCTCTCCACGTGACTGGGGTTTTCTCACATCAGACAGGAAGTAGAAGCTCCCAGTTTCTTAAGCTCCAGGCTAGGACAGGTACAGTCACTTTTATACTCTATTGATGCCTAAATTTAGAGCCTAAATTTAAGAAGAGGGGACATAGACCCCACTGCTTAATGAGAAGAGCGTCAAAGAATTTTGGACCAGTTATGAAAAACACTTCATTATCTTTTCACCCTCGGTACATAATATATTGTTAAACATTTAGTGTATGTTGATGTCTGAATAAATTAAAGAAGTTAAAGCAAAAGATAATGAGGGTCTAAATTAGGTCAGAATCAATGTCAGTACATAAAAGGAGAGAGGTGCGAGAGACTTGTAGAGAGAAAAACAGAACTAAGAAGAGGAGGCTCTAAAGTATACCCAAAGTCACTGGCCTACATAACTTGGATAATGAGGGTGCCATTATCTTTAACAGACTGTGAGGTTTCAGAAAACACCTGGACATTAGAATCACTCAGAAGTAGGTTTGAATCTCTGCTCCACCACCAACCACATGCATGCCAATTTACATTTCTGAGCCTCAGTTAAATAATATCCATAAGTGAGGATAGTAACAGTTAACTTCTAAAGTTGTTGGGAAGATTAGAAGTCATACCTGGTTACTACTAAAAACACAATAAGGATAGCAATACATAAGTCCAACAATTCAAAGAGAATGATTAATGAATTTCTTAGTATATATAAATGTCCTTTAAATAGTGGTTTTTCATTAAAATGTCATGACTCAGTGTTTTTATTTTGTGTTACTTTAATTGATTAAATCAGTCTTTAGCAGTCTGTGAAGAAGCTTAATCCTCCAATTTCATTGAGGATATAGGCTACATTCTGTACATTGAATCAAATATTAGGCTCGAATTCCACATATCAGTTGTGAATTGCCGACAGTCTCTAAACCTGATCCATTTGGAAATTTGCTAAAATTCCTTACAAATATTCACCACCCTAAAAATTCTTTATCTGTTTTGATCTCTCTCATGATTTTGAATATTAATAATTATGCTTAACAGGAATGTTCTTTGTTTCTTAGCATATTTAGTGAGAGCATATCTAGAAGACCAATGCCTATGAAACAGTTAGAAATACTTAATGTATTAACTTTTTATTTGAGATGAGTTATCTTCCAAAGTTTTAAAGTAAAGACATAATATTCTTACTGTATGAGAAGATTCTTGCATGGTCTTTCCTTCTTCACCTCTCTTAGACATATTCTCATGCAGAAAAAGGGAGGTACAATTGGTAGAACTTATTCAAGAATTTCAGCAACTCAGAAAGAGCTTGTTCATATGCACAAATCTTATACTTATTTATTTAATATCCAAAATAGACAATTTGGGTGAATATTAATATATGCAAACTAAATCCATTGTCAACTCAGGTTTTTAAAAAACTATAATAGTCATTTTGGGAAGAAAGGGGCAATGAATTCCATGGCCTTTTTATAGAGCTACTGACTGCCTTAGAGAGTATATAGAAACCATTATCCTTGCCATATTGCAGGTTACTTTTTCAACTTAAAAATAAAAATCTATAGACCATGTTGAATAATCTCTCTTGCAATACCATCATCCTAACTGCATTGAAACACTGAGATAAGATATTCAATGGGTGTGAATGCTCTTTACTTATCATTGAGCTTAAAAAAAGGCTCATGTAACTAGATTCACATTTTATGCTAAACTGGGCTCCATTTTTAATTCCTATGGCCACTGAGGAATGAAACACAAAGAAGATGAATTTTTAGCCAGTGAGTCAGATGTTTATAACTTCTGAAAAAGAAGATTCAGAACACTCAAAAAGTTAGAACAAAATGTGGAGATTTCCTCAATTTCATGTGAATCGGATAGTTGTGATAGATGACTACATTAATATAATGTTTTTATAATTCTTGTTTTCAAGAAAAGAGAAGAAAATTATAAACTCAAGACACAATTTCTACTTGGCTTTTTAAGAAACATAAGAATAATATTTATTAATCTATTATCTAATATTTATTAATCTATTATTAATGTGGAAACATTCATAGGCAACATGATTGTGTACAAAGAACACAGGACTTGGAATAAGAATTCATGAATTAAATTCTTTCTATCTTTTGGGGGCAGATTTTGGGTACAGGTTTGGTTATTGTTATTTGCTTGTTTATTTGTTGGCTTTTGCAAAATAGAGATAATATACCAATAAGTTTTTTGTGAGCATCCACTAAGTTAACAAATGAGAAAGGTACTAGGTACACTTCTGGCCCATGGCAGACTGTAAACAAATGTTAATTTCTTGTTTGCTTTATATTAGATGGTAGGTATTACTGTAACTCTCCAGCATCAAGCTGATTCATCTCTATCTTTGGCCACACTAGGAACATATTATGTCCCCTTCTCCTTGAAGTTAGTAGAGGCCATATGACTTCCTTTGCACAATGAAATTTGGATAGATATGATCGTTGGCAGAAATGATATGTCATTTCTGGGAAGAAGCATTTAATTGCTGATATTCTACTCTCCTTGTCATGCTTCACCCTGCTAAGGTGATAGTGAAAGAAAATGTGTTAAGAGGTTTCAGAAGTTTAAAGCTACCTGGAATGTTGAACGAACTCATGAGTGTGGCTACTCTTGAAACCTACTTGGACTTGAAGTGGTCTTTACATGAACTATAAATAAATTTTTGATATTGTAAGCTACTTATATTTGAGGATTGTTTGTTACCTCAATATAATCTAGTCAATCTTGAATTAATTTACCTAAATCATTTTTTCACTTATATTTCACATATCTCATGGTATAGACACTATTTAGAAGGAAAAAAAAAAACGATTTCACTGTGTATAAAATAAAAACTGAAAAATGTGAGTCTATAATATGAGAAAATTTATGCTAAATGGATTTTTCTCTGACTTATTTTCTTTAAAAATGACTTAGTACATTATACGGCAGAAACTAACACAACAATGTAAAGCAATTATACTCCAATAAAGATGTTAAAAAAAAATGACAGTGCAATTCAAAAATATAATTATTCTGAAATCTATTTTCTGTCTTATGGATTTCTAACCATGCATCAGGATATGTAGGTCATTTTCTAATAATTATTATGGATCACTTATGTGAGGAAAGAGAAAATTTTTACTTCATGTTTGAGATTTGAAAAATGCAAAACTTGAAAGTGAAATCTTAAAATGTTTTCATTAAGTTTGAAAATCATCTTAATTGAGTCATAATTTAAAGAGTTCAGAATTATAAAACGTAAGGCCTGTAAAGAATATGGTATATAATTTGGTCCCCAAATCCCATTTTGCACATTGAGATTCTGAGAGCCTAGGGTATACCATTAATTGACTTGCCCCAAATTGTTTTTGTAGGGATATTCTTCTGTTAAAAATCAACCTCCAGTGGCACTCTATTTCTTAAGATATAAGGTCAAAGCTCCTTAGATCACATTTAATCTGGGATCACTATTACCACAAAGAATCTAATCCCACAATTGTGCTAAAGAGCTCACCATTTCCTGAACAAGACAGACTCTTTCTTTCCTTTATGTCTTTGCAAATGGACATCTTTACCCTCTGTCTGGGATACCTTCCCTATCTTATCACTTTGACAAACTCCTGCTCAACCTAAAAGACTAAGCTCAAGTATCACTTCTCCTGCCCTTATTACTGCTAAATGCTATATTTAAATGATCTGATTTACGTGATCCAAACATATTTCATATTCATCACATTGCTTTGTAATTAATTCAGTATAAATTACATATTTGTTTCCAATTTTTTTTCTCCATTCTAAAAGAGGATTCCTCATCCCTACCCATTGCCCTGTAACTTGGGAGGAATATATATTCTCTTGTTTTGTTGATGTAAAACTTGGCCATGTGACTTGCTTTAATCAATGGAATTTGGGTGGAGGTTCCATATGTCACAAAGAATTCATTTATTTCTTTTCATATGTTAAAATAATGGCATGTGCCAAATAGGGGTTTCTCCTTCAATCTTAATACTAGAATGAAAAAGAGGTGGGGCGAAGCCATAGCTAACCTATAGCCACAACAATCAATATTTAATGTGAGAAATACAGTAAGATTCTGAGTTTTTGAGATTTTTGTGAATGTGGCATTATTTAATGAAAACTAATACACGGTTGTTTACATAGTTTCCCCTGGTTGCATTAAAGTAAATATCTTAAGGGGAGGCACTATGTCTCCTTAATTTTTGTGTTTCCAATTTCTTGATCAATTTCTGATACATAGTAGGTACTCAATGTTTTGTGAATAGATGAATGTAGTTTTGTTACATTATGCTAAAGCTGTACTTTCTGAAGATTCCTATTTTCTAAAGATTTAGAAACTGAATCAAGTTCCAGTGATACAGAAAAACAAAGAAAAAAGGTTTATGAATGGAATATGAATGTTGCACAGATACATACAGAGACAATAAAATTATTCACACTATGTTCTGGTTATTTGCAAGTTGGAAAGGAATCAAGTATAAATTTTTTTTGTTGAAGGTTGAAGAACAAGGGGAGTAGGACGTGGACTTCAAGGGTCCAACAGAAATCATTATTCTCTTTCTGATAATCTAAGATGGATTTATGGAGGATGTGGATTTTTAGTAGTCATCTGCAGAACAGAGATATATGGTGGTATTAGTAAAAGGGAGAAAGATTCACATAGTTTTAATGTGCAACCTAAGATTTTTTTGCATAGTTTTCATATTCCATACAAATGTAATGTAAAATGAACAAGGTAAAATAAGATCACATAATATACTTTTTATCTTTTTCTAGGAATATTTCACTGTTCATTTTCTAGTTTCAGTGCTCCGGCAGGTATTATTACCAACTATAAATTTAAAAATAAAGTGTTTTAAATCAGACTTCAATTTTCCAATAAAAAGTATGCATATTTGTTTTTATTAAGGAGTTTTCTAAAGTAGTTTATTCCATCTGTGTTTTACTTTTTAACTCACGTATTAACTTTTTTAAAGTTGGGGCTCTATTTATAAATGTCTAAAGTAAAATGTACTCTTATCTATTTCTATTCCCTTCACTCATTTCAATGATTTGAAATTTAATAATTAAAAGGTTTGAAATAATTTAGACATGAATCTATAGCCCCTCAGTAGAGATTCTGATAAATTTGCAGTTTTGCAAATCTCACACAGGGGAATAATGCTAAAATTTACCAACAGGTATATATGATAAGTCTAAAGGATGTGTTTGAGGTTAAGCCAAACACAGTCTCAGCCATGTGCTTAGTTCTTTCTTATTTAGGATTGCGCTGAATCAGAATCAAGGTGGTCTGTATGAAATGTATTAATTTTTATTTCAGGGACTATTGCATGACTTACCAAACTGATAAGAAAAATCATTAGGAAATGATATAAGAGTATATATCCTAAGAGCTCACTTGTGAAAGTTACATAGAAAGGAAATCAGACCTCATGCTTAGCCAACACAACATCATGCTTCATTTCAGTAGGCTTTATGGAAGAATTTCTGGGACTCTGATGAGAATCGTCTGGTTATAGTTGTAAAGATGCTTATCATGTCACTGTGGGAAGGACGACCTATTTGTGTATAGAAATTTAGAAGATTCTCAATTTTTAACTTATTTCATCTACTTGAAAACTTTTAATCTCTTTGCTCAACCATACCTCACCATAATTCTTTCTCTAAATGAAATAACTCCTCCCCTACGTATTTGAAGATTTCTAAGTTTAATGCTGGTATTTGTATATGCTAAACACTCATTTGGGAATTTTCTGTTGGTATACATCCTCAAATCCACCATGTGGCAATTATGGAAAACTACAATTCTCACGTTACATTCAATATCTCTAATTTATGCCAGATTTACTAAGCATGAATGGTCTCATAGAGACTACAAATAAAATGCAGTAACACATTGCTCCCAGTGAAGTAAAAAATGCTATAATTAAAACGCTACTTTATATTATTGGTGAATTATTCTCATTGTCTTTATCATTTTACTAAACATTTCTGTTTACTCTCTTCTGGAAAAATCTGAAAAAAAGTCTTTTGAATTTTTCTCATTACTGAATTTTCCAAATTCATTGCTATTTATACAAACTCATAACCAAACAAACAAATACATCAGCGTGCTGGGCCTCATGTCATGATTGTACCAGGTGCTGGTACAACAAACTGACAAAAAGACATTTCAAGTATTCAATATTATTTCAAGTATGGTACCATTTTGTGACCTTAAAATAAAAATTGTTCAAATTATTTTATGTGTTAACTATTAGCATATAAAGTACGGAAAGCCAGAAAGATATTAAATTTAATTAAGAAAATTTATTCAACAAATTTTCATTTTATGTGTGTGTTTATATGAGGCATATCTGTGTGTGTATGAAATTATTAATTTTTAAAATAAATTACTTTAACCGAGTAAGATGTTTAATCATATGAAACAAGAAGAATTATTTTTAAATTAGTGAACATTTTCTGATGCAGTACTCAGTCCAGAAATTGTTTTTGCTAAAAGCCAAAGTAGGTTACACTACATCCTGCACATTTTAAAATCCCCTCTACGCACAGAAACATACACCCACACACATACACACAAACATACTTATACCAAGTAAGCAGTTTTACAGATAAGTCATACTTAGGAATAATGAAATGCCTTAAGTTCCAAAATCCATACCAATATTTTCAGTAACATCCTCTGAAAACAAAATAAAACAACTCAAACAACAATGTAATTACCACTATATAACGATTTAACGATAATTTTCTAAATACATAAAAGTTTTGAGCAATTATCAGGGGAGAGCTAAGTTCTTGGCTAACTGTAAATCAGCACTGATGAAAGGAATTGACCAGATCAGTGTAGGATATGGACTGGCTTGGGGCAGAGAAGACAAACAGTGGATAATAAAACTGTAAGATGATAATGGAAGAAAGGGACCATGACAACATATTTCCTTTAATGCCTCTGACTAGAGATTCACTCATATCTTAGTAAGGAGGGATTATAATATAACATCTTCAAACTACTCTCGTTCTACTACACAGTGTTGATGAGCAGTATGATGTACTGGTTAGGAACATTGCTTTGAAATCAGTGAGGCTTGAATTTAATTTTGATCTTGCTATTTACAGTTGTGCAAACTTGAGCACCTAATATGACCTCTGCACCTCCCTTACCTTATTGATGAATTGGCAATGATAAAATAAACCTGCTTGCTAGCATGCATGAGCTTTAAACCAGCTAATGGTCATAAGATACACAGCACCTGTACTTGGTGCTTTGGGTGCTCCCAAGAATGCTAGTTACCTTACCTTGAGAATAGCTGTTCAGCAAACTGTTCATAATTCATAACATGACTCTACTGCAGGAGGTAGAGTTTATTTCTTAACTAATCTTTGTGTGTGTGTATGTGTGTTTGTTGTTTTATTATGAGATTGCAAGTTAAATGAACTTCTTGTGTTTTTTAAAAAGAGGTAGCTGAACTGAGTGGAAATAAATAACAGGTTAACAGCCCTACCTCTCAGATGCCACAGGAAAACACCACTTCCTCAGGCGTATTTTCGATATGCCATCAAATGGTAGGAAACCACCCTATAGGATAAATAAACCAGGAGTTTGTCATCTGAGCACAATGAATAATCCAAATCCAGGTTAATATTATGGGGATATTCTTTACATCTCATATTTCTTACTGATCATATTTTTACAAAGCGCATACATTTAGTTCTAAAGGTACTGATATTACAATTAATGGCATAATTGAACTGTCTTATTGGCTTCAGAGTTTTTTTTAAGACAAAAGACAGAGCAGATAAACAGGACCACAGACAACCTTCTAATAACTTTTTGTAAACCAAGACAGAGCTGGAAATGGCTGTAGTCCAAACTCATCACACAGGAGATCACACAGATGGGGAGATAAAAGTTGTCCATGTAGCCCCTGACAATGCTCAGTATTTTATTCAGAATCTCAGGTAAGCCACCTGCATGCTGATGGCATCACAAAAATAAAGGCCAAGGGCTGATTACTGGATGGGTACTCTTTATTATCATATATCAGGTGTCACCTGTAATTTCATGTCTCTGGCAATGCGACAGAATCCATCTGTCATCTAACCATGGATCTTAGTCAATTATCTTTGCTCTTTGGAAACAAGCTTTTATATTGTTTGGGAGTAGCAAGAAGCCAGCCCACTTTCTGAGACTGACTGTGAAATAAATAGAACAACAGTTAAAGAAAACAAGCTGATATTTTCTACACAGTGCAAGCAAAGAAAAAGTCCTATTTCTCTGCAGTTTTAATATATGAAACTATAACTGGCTCATATCCGCAGGGATGTTGTTGGCGGGTCCCAGTATGGAGTCCCGACAGTCAATGAAGCAGAGACATTTGAGCACAGGGGTGTGTTATAAATGCAGTTGTATTATAACAAGGTCCTTGAGGCACTCATAGTGGCTCACCTTCTAGGATGTGCTTCAAGCAAGACAGATACTTTATTATAAGGATTCACTTTCTGTGAACAAGCACCTAAAGAACAGGTTTTAAAAAAAATAAAAGGTAAAACTTCTCATCTTGTGAGTACAAATCTCCTTTCT
Source organism: Balaenoptera borealis (assembly GCF_965194805.1). Taxonomy (NCBI): domain Eukaryota; kingdom Metazoa; phylum Chordata; class Mammalia; order Artiodactyla; family Balaenopteridae; genus Balaenoptera; species Balaenoptera borealis. Next base: position 31,786,410 of record NC_138876.1, on the reverse strand, counting down.
CATTCACTTCCACTCCCATAGAAAGATGCAGAACAGGACTCCCAAGTGACCCCCCATCCGCTTATTAAAGCCTCCTTTAATAAGCCCATCTCTAGACTCAAAGGTAAAAGGCCAATGTACAGAGTTCCTAAAATTTTGGAGATTCTGGAAATGTTCCATTAATGGCTAATTTGGAAGGAAAAATAAGGAGTAAACTAAAGGCTATTATGTAGACAAAAAGAAAAACCTGTTTGTATAAGAAAGGTGGTTTGCAGCCTCTGAACACAAAGGAGGTAACGATACAAAGAACCACTGTAATAATTTGGAATTTTTTTCCATCATTTTAGATTTGGCATGCCATTCAAATGAGAACATATTTAAATAAGGACAGAGTTTACATGCTTTTAAAAGTGGGAATGGGAGGGAGCCTGTCTATTCACAGTCAGTGATGATGAGGCCTCCTTCAGGCAGGAGAATGTCTGTATGCCATCACACTGGAGATGCAGCAGTCTTTGCCTTTAGGGAGAGTTATATGCTGAAATGCAGGAAGTTGTGATTTATCTGGGTGAGATAAAACCTCTACAGAGTAATGTCTGGGATTTCTTTACAATATTGGGTAAGCTGGAGGACTGATTATCAAGTAAATTTTGGTACAGTGGGTAAAAACACATTTTTATTAAAAGCAAATTCAGAATGTGCAGTGCATCTCTCAATTCTGAATTGAAGTGGACAATTATGGAGTTGATTTTACAATACATGCTCCATTACAACGGGCTTGATTCTGTAAGAAGCTTTAAGTCTCTTTCGAAGTCAGTTACCAGGCAGGGTTTCCAGACCCTGCATTTGTCATAATTATATTTGAACCTGTTGCTGATGATTGGAGGGCTGTGTGAACCTACTTAGATGGAGAAATCCAAAGCAGAAAGAAGAAGCAAGGTGAGGGCTACAAAAGGTCAAAGGGGCGCCAGTCTCACTACAGTGCTATTTTCTAAAAGCCATATGATCATAAAGAGTAAATCCTGGGCTTCCCTGGTGGTGCAGTGGTTAAGAATCCGCCTGCCAATGCAGTGGGCATGAGTTCGAGCCCTGGTCCGGGAAGATCCCACATGCTGTGGAGCAGCTAAGCCCACACGCCACAACTACTGAGCCTGCGCTCTAGAGCCCGCGAGCCACAACTACTGAACCCGTGTGCCACAACTACTGAAGCCCACATGCCTAGAGCCCATGCTCCACAACAAGAGAAGCCACTGCAGTGAGAAGTCTGTGCACCACAATGAAGAGTAGCCCCCACTCACCGCAACTAGAGAAAGCCCGCACGCAGCAATGAAGACCCAACACAGCCCAAAATAAATAAATTAAATTAATTAATTTAAAAAAATTAAAAAAAAAAAAAAAAAAGAGTAAATCCTGAGAAGTAGAATTAGGGAACACCTGATGCATAATGTCACAGTAAAACATCCAAACTGAAAAAAACTAATGCTGCAGAGAGAGGAAAGAATGTGAAAATCCATTATCGAGATATATTTTTAATTATTAGTGATCAATCAATCTGAACCAGACTGATCATTTTCACTGGTGGCAAGTTTTGTCCCTTGATGATGGATTTAATTTTGGGTAATATTAAATGCTTTTTTGGCACCCCATTTGCCCTTCTTTTATTTTCACAAGCCTCAATCTGTCCTTTATAAATGAATGTAGTGCTTAAGGACACATTTTCCTGGACCTAGGCTCTGCCATAGAAACAGATTCTCTTTTACCTAAAAAAAAAAGTTCTCTTTAACCACGCAGTGTACTGTGGAGAGAAAAGGCTGACAATATTGTCGTATTCTCTTGCTTAAGAACAAACACTTGAATCATCACATACAAAAAAATTTGGATTTTTCGTATGTGAATTTTTTTTAAATCACGGTTGGCAAAGATTCTACAGTGTATGTGTATGTAATAAATATATATACATAGTACATATAAAACATTTCTGAACCCCCGGCCTAGATAGAGAAATCTATAGGTAATTTTTTACCAATGACAATGAAACCAATAGTGTCTCTACAGCAGTGCAAGTGCTAGATTGAGGCACTCATAGTGGCATACCTTCTAAGACAGCCTTCAAGCAAGATGGATACTTGATTCCCTCTATACACTAGGCTGGTTCCCAGTATCCTAGGACATTCTGCTCCTAGCAAGTCACTGAAGCCTAGGCTCTCTCCTTCCTGCTATCACTGTCAAGTGCACAGTCCTTAGACTGGCTGAGGATTGCAGGAGTACAGGTCCATATGAGGACCTTTTTCTTCTTGTCTTCTGTTGCTGCTACTTCAGGTTACTGTCACCACTGCCAAGGTCCCTTCTAGTGTATGACGTCAAGGAAACTTTTGTTGTTCCTCTCTTCCTGACCTCCCAGGATGATGGCGCCATCACTTCCATGCTGGGAGAAAATAGGGAAACCTTCTTTATCAAGGGCCACCATTTATATGACTCATTCAGGGACAGAACCATTTCTTGCAGTGGAGCTGGGGCTACTTCCTCCTGGTTGGCTGAAGCCAAGTCTAGGAGCTTATAAATCTCACTCTTGCCAAGGGTTCCAGGTTAACCACCCAAGCTACCTTGACTCCCACTGCCTCTCCTCCACTCAGGACGAGCTTCTAACTTTGTTTTTCCAGAGCAAGACTTCTCCCTTGTTGTATCTTGGATTTGACCTCACATCTATCCCTTAAGAGAGGTCGAAAGAAAGACAGACTTCTATAGACTTAAAAACAGGGAAGACAGTTGTTTTCCTCTGCCTGACAAAGAGCATTAACCTTCAAAGCTGAGTACCAATTTCCACTGCAAATAATTTGTGTTCTCAAGAGATGTTATTTTACTAGTGTCTCCATTTTTCTCCTCCATTATTTATTCTCTGCAGTTTTGAGATGGAATTCAAAACATATATTTTCAATGCTACCTTAGGTAGGATATTATAGTGGTTAATTCACTATGGTGCTGCCTGGTTTAATACTATAAAAATTAATATATTTATACATATTACAAAATAATATATTTTGTCATTTTATTGTGTAAAATGAAATAGAAACAATAAAAAACCAAAATGTCATTTATTGTTAAGGTACCCTTGAATAACAGTCTGTGTCCTTTTGGCCCAGAAATTTCAATTTTAGGAATTTATCCTACAAGCATACTCACATAAGTGGACATAGATAATGGTAATGAATGGTCACTGTAATACAGTATACATAAAAATGGAATATTATGCAGCCTAATGGGTTATTTAATGTAGATCTATAGATCTATATTTACCTACAAAGAAAGAATTATAAGAAATATTATCTCAGAAGGCGAACTGTAAAACATTGGGTATGTCGTGATTCCATTTGTGTAAAAGAAGTATGAACATATATAAACTTGCATATGCATAGACTGTTTCTAAACCACATATTAAAATATGTTTTTTTACATTCTTATAAATGGTACTGGCCAAATGCGGATGACCACGTTTATTTTTATTTCTACTGTTTAAATATTTTATCATGAGTTGTACAATCTCATAATAAAAATTAATTAAATAAAAGCATAATCATCTTAATTCTCTCCTCAATAAATACTGTACTATTTATTACATTGGCAGAGAAATCTCCACATTTCATGGCACTCTGGTGAACACTGGAAGATCATACATTTTGTCAAGTAAGCTAATTTCATCCACTTGAAATAAATATGAATGTGGAGAGGTTAGCTAACAGGCATTACACCCGTGGTGTTCAAATTCTTCACCCTTTCTCTTATCTAAAAGTCACCTTCTCTCTCACTGGCTGTGCTTTTCCCCAGTTGAACCTTTTTTAAGATAAAATAAATTGCTGAGCAAACTTAGAAAAAGAATAACCTCCTAACTTGGGATAAAAAAAATTCAGTGCAAACCTAGGCTAGTTTTTAGCTTCTGCCCCAAACTAATCATGATTGAGATTACTTGCTAACTGCCCATTTCCCAGAACTAACCTTAACCAGAATTAGGAGGACCAGACTTAAATACTTGAGTCCTCCTTCTGAAAGTCTGCCCCTAACCCATTGCCACCTTTGAAAACATTATTCCCAGAAGGCTGCCCAGCCCCAGGCCATATTTCTATTTTGGTTGCTGTTAATTAGATTCCTTTCTAGTGCACTCCCAAGAATACAGCTTTCCATTAGGACCCAGGTCTTCCTTTCCCTACCCTGCCAGTTACCAGATTTCTGCTCCAGTGACTAGGAGCTTGCTTCCTGTCAACACATTTCCAGGTACTACCTGTCTGCCTCTCTGCCTTTTGGGGTATCCATTAACCAACTATTTTACTCTGCTTATCTGTTGAGATTTTTAATGCATAGTGAACGTATCTGAGGCACACTCTCATCTGTTTATTCATCCATTTCTTTAATAAATATGTATTGAATGCCCACCGTGTACCAGCTACTATGCCAAGAATGGAGGATATGTTGTGAACCAGCCTCTGTCCAGTTCTCAAGAAAACTAATTCTCTTGTCAAGTGATTATCAAACAACAAGTAATTCCCTCTCTCCTCTCCCTTCTTCCCCCTCCTCCTCCTTCTCACAACAAAACTCCATTTTTTTTTCAAATGAAATCTTACAGGAACTCCAATAAAAAGTAAAGGCTAGAGTTATGCTGTGAGCCCACTCTGTCCGTCCTTACTTTTAAAATATTTCCTGTAGCACTCTAGATCCCTGAACTAAGGCTCCCTGGATATTATGTGTTTCCTACCAGACTCAGTTTCTATTCCTGCAACAATTCTTCTGGGTCCCTGGCTCACTCACCACAGTGGGCAGGTCTTGATTTAACTCTCTGCCTTCAGCCTCACAAACTTTAAGTCCCTGCTACAGATATCTAACCATTCCTAGATAAATCCTAAACTGTGGCATCCAGATCAGAAATTAAGGGTTCAATATAACCTCAAGAAATAACTACTTTTTATTTAAAAATTTTTTAAATTGAAGTACAGTTGATTTACAATATTGTATTAGTTTCAGGTGTACAGCAAAGTGATTCAGTTATATATTTTTTCAGATTATTTTCCATTATAGGTTATTACAAGATGTTGAATATTGTTCTCTGTGTTAATACCTCTCATTTGGAGATACTTTTCAAGTGAAGAGGGTGAAAGCAGCCCACAGTTTTAGAATCGACTTATTCTCTCACTCTTGCTATACAACATAGGCCAAATTTTGGTATATGCTTCCACTAAAGAAGTTAAAACAAAAATAGAATCTATTTTTCTTCAATCAAAAACATAGAGATTGCAGAAATATATAATCAAGTACAACTATGATTCAAATTTCTATTCTAGGCAGAAACTTTATTTTCTTCTCCTTCACGTCTCTCAAAAACATATGAAAAATTTTTTAAAAGATAAAGGAAAATGTTTTTCTTTTTCCATTATAATACTTATCTCTCACTCATTAGGCTTTCCCTCTCTTGAAACAGCCTTAAGAGATCTCTTCAGAAGAACATAATGTCCTCATCAGGCCTCACAAAAGTAAATAAAAGCTGCAGCAGGGCCTGGCCACTGGCTGGAATGAAGGAAAATGAAAGCAAGTATGCATCTGCCCTTTCATCACAGCTAGGCTCTTTCATACAGCACCCACCTTCTTATATCTTTATTGCATCATTGGTTTGCCAGTGTCAGGACAAGATGGCTCCAAAAAGGCTTCAACTCTGGGGAGAATGGGCAGCACAATCTGGGATGTAGTAGCATCTTTCCCATAGACCTAAGGTCTGAATCTGAGTCTAGAAATAAAAGAAATCCATAAATGTAAATGTTCCTCTTTGATCACCTGCACATTTCTTTTTCTTATTTTTTGGTCCTTTGCTGCTGCTACCCTGAAAGTAACCCTGTGTTTAAGCAAATGAAGGGAGACAAAGTTGGAACATTCAGTTTCCAGTTAATGTTCCTAATAATTGTGGTGTAATTTGGGTGCTTTTAGTAAATGGGGACCATAATCACAAAGATTAATGAGGGTTACCAAAGGTGGAAAATCCAGATGCTGGCAGGATTCCAAATCTCCAAGTTAGTGAAAACAGAGAAATATAGGAGTAAATATGATAATTAATAGAAGGGTCAACTAAGTGTACAATTTTGAATTTATTTTTGAAATGTGATAAACGTCTAAGTATGTCCCTAGAATGTAAAAGAGAATTCAATCAATAAACAAGCCTATTTAAGATTTCCTCTTTTCAATAGTGAGCTAAGTTGGCAGAGTTGCTGTGTAAATAAAACCAGGGCTCTGTTCCCTAACCTAAGGTTCCTTATAATCTATTCATTGGATGAAAACCAATATATATTGAATAATAGTGGTCAAGACAGTAAACTATAATTAAAGCATTAAATTGGGTCAAATAAACATGAGCTCTTCAAGTGTGGAACCAATATCTCATCTAATATTGAACTTGGACTGGCAGAGGATAAATGTTTGACAAATATATGTTTGGGTGAATGAATGATTAAAAAAATAGAAAAATAATGAGGATTGGGGAAGGAATTGTTACTGAAAGTGAATTTTTATAAAAAGAATGTATAAGCTAGCAGGATGAAGACAGAAACACATTCCCAGTAAGTGATCAAAAATTAACAGACATGCGTTCATAGGATGGTGTGAAGGCCAGCCTTATTCGAATGAAATTGTGTTTATTTTGATTAAGTAAAATATAATACCATAGATCAGACATTGTGTTAGGTGCTAATAATATAGAAATAACCAAAGAAAACCTAGCTTAGGCTTTCAAGATACCCTGGTTCAGTGGATACTTAGTGAGGACCTTTGAAACTAAGATTGAAAAGACATGGTAAATCCAAATGAGAGAAACTTCAGAATCTGGACCAAGAGCTTAGATTTCATATAATCTGATTTATTTAATAGTAGAAACTTTCGTCAACATGATAAAGACAAAATGAAAGATTATGAAAATAATTTCTAAAATATTAGAATGATAAAGTAGGTAATTACTATTGCCATCCCTACTTTAGCTATACATTTTAAGATTTCTTATACAGTGTACCTAATTTTTAACAAAAATATTGATGGTTCTTATCACAAAACTGCAATATTGAGTGCACTCACTGTGTTTGTTCATCTCTGTACTCAATACTTACTTCCTGTGTGAACTGCATAGTCCAGGAAAGTAACAAAGATTACCAACAACAGATGTAGACTCTCTTCCACTGGCCCACTGCTCCATATGTGCTGATATCTGAGTATTTTTAACACAGTACCCAAGCTCATTATGTTGCCATTCAGTCACCTTAACAGTGGCATGGACTTATATATACTACCAAATATAAAGTAGATAGCTGGTGGGAAGCAGCCGCATAGCACAGGGAGATCAGCTCAGTGCTTTGTGACCACCTAGAGGGGTGGGATAGGGAGGGTGGGAGGGAGACGCAAGAGGGAGGAGATATGGGGATATATGTATCTGTATAGCTGATTCACTTTGTTATAAAGTGGAAACTAACACACCATTGTAAAGCAATTATACTCCAATAAAGATGTTAAAAAAAAAAAAAGAGGTCTTGAAAGAATAAGGCAAACGGTTATTAAAATGCTTAGAGTTGATGGTGCATTGGAATAGTCGAATGCCAAGCCTTCTTATTTTGATCAGAAATTACCATTTGATGAAAGCTCTGGTTTTCATTTACACTTGCTTATTAGTCAACGAAGTTTGGGAAAATCACTCACTGCACTTACTTCGAGAATGTTTCTATTTCTTCATCTCTAAATTGCTATATTAAAAGAAAAGAAAACCTTCCAGGCTTGGTATCTTAGAGTTAGCCAATCAGGTAGCAAATTTTAGTCTATTAAGTTATTTTGAAAAAGTATATTTAGAAGCAACATTTCAGGGAAAGAAATGAATAGATTAATCTAATTGATCAGATACCCACAATCTAAATGGGTGACTCTCCTGGACTGTCACAAGTAAATACTGTGAGATAGCTAAAGCCAACGGTCAGTTGGAGGCAATGCCACAGTCCACAGACTTGCCTATGTTTGAAACTGTGTCTGTTCATGAGTGTTATTCCCTGTGCCTGGCACTCGCAGGTACCCAAGAGCATGTGGCATTATCACAATATTGGTAGTGTTAGGGAAAGACTTAGCAAATTAGGGAAATTTACAGATGGGCCTGATACTCCAGATTATCAGCACACTTGTGTTGTTGTTAAAATAAAATACTCTCCAACTGTTCCATAGCTCGTTTGCATTACTGCTAAAGAAAAGTGTATTATGTAGACAGCATTTTAGGCCCAGCTAGCATAATGATAGGGATTTGGCCCATTTTAAAGGAGAGGTAAAAGTAACAGGTAACATTCTATATGGAAAATACTAATTTGCAAAAGCATAGGCTATTTAAAATTAAATGACCTTTTTTTTTTACCCATTTCCTAATTTGTTTGGGGGGGTTACTTGAAATTTGGTATGGTTCTCTTTTTTTCCTCAAAGCCAAGTATGATGTAACAAGCAGTTTCAAAAACTTCAAAAAGTAATGGATTTCCCTTCACATCTATGTAAGCTCAAGGTGTATTTTCCTGACCTCTCTCGTGTCCAAGCTTTAAAAAATACAACAGGAAGAGAAATTGATCCGAATCCTATGAAATCCACTTTGCTTCAAATCTGTAAGTCTGTGGTAGACCAGTTCAACAACAAGAAAAATTTAGCCTTGCATCTGGAACAAAATTCAATACTGTGGTCCATTATTAACCAGAGTATGTAATCAATATCTTTAGTCATTTGGATTTCAATACATAGAAATAAATGTGCCACAAAGATTTAATAGCATAGTTGGGTGTATCCCTTCTTATATCTCTGGAACAGAAGCATGGTAGCTTTTCCTGCTGCCCTGCTTACTTTGTGCTCAGTCAAAAATTTTTTAAAAATTGCTAACTTGAGTACTGGTTTTCTTTAGAACAGTCATGATAGATAAGACTTAGCCTTAATTCTGACCAAGGCTTTTCCTGGTCATTCTGAAGAGTTTTTTCAGGTGTACAGCTCTTTCTTGGCAAGAATGGAAAGAAGAACAAGAATCCTTAGATGGCAGGGAGTAGATACTCCTCCCCAAACTCCTATTTTTTCCTCTTCTTATGACTTCCAAAATTGTAAAAACCTGACTTACAGGATGAAATCCTTAAAGCATCTCCATCTTCTACTGCTGGCAAAACTATGAAAATGTACATTGCTTCTCTTCATAACTTACTCTCCCCAAGTGTGAGGATCTGGCATTCAAAAATGGAGGGCTTTGCTTTTAATTCCGGGACCCAGTTCAAAGTTGATGTTGGATAAATTAATATGGAGAAAAATACTCTTAGTAAATAATCGTTCAGTAGTAGGTAGCTTCACTTTACTTCAGTGAAAATAATTTATGTGTTTTTCACCTTTGAATCAAGAATTATTTTAGATTTCCAAGGGAGAGTTTTACTATAAAATATCCTGCATTTTAAATACTATTTAATTATGATTTGCTTCCTTGGGGATTATGTCATCATGTGATTTAATTCGGTATATACCCTAAGGGGGAGCATATTTCAATTATAAAATAATTCCTTCAGAAACAATAATGGTTCAATGATTTATTTCAGGATGCTATTATAAAATGGCTTATTCAACTGGAATTTGAATGCATTTGATTTTAAAAATATGGTATAAGTACCCCAAAATGCATGTGAAATGAACATATGTGCTTTAGTGCTCACACACAAAAATCATATTTATATCTATTTTCAGTCTTTACATAATACTTCAATTATTATACCTTGAAAAAAGAACTTAGAAAACTGAACACCATGAAACATTTATATTATTATCTCTTCAAAAAGTTCATTTTTGGACAAGTATCATTTGGATAGGGATTAACTTAATCAGAGATTTTGAATCTACTTTAATTTTTAATCTCTTTTACAAAAATATGTCTGAATCTTTAAAAGACCTAAACCTGTAGTCACAAAGCACTGCTTCAAAAAAGGAAAAAAAAAAAAAAAAAAAAGAAGGGAAAGTTTTTAAAGCAGTCACCGGCTGTAAGAGAGATAGTGCAGGCAGCAGATTTGTGACAGAGTGGAGCATGAAACCCATCAGCTGATGAGTGAAAATCCCTGGTTTCTAATTAATCGAGGTACACAGGCCAAGGGATGAAGAGGATCAGGGAAATGAAATCAGGAAAAAGATACCATCAGTCATTTCTGCGGCCCATTGTCATACTTCAGAATCTGCTGTAATGAATCACTCAGGCATTCCACAGATACATTCAAATGGTGAAGAAAATTCATTGTCCGGTGAAGAGCGTTTGATAAAAATCTCCACCCCCCCCCACCCCCACTCTGTCAGAAGCCTATGATCAGAAAAGGAAATCCAGACAGCACAACAGGTGTGCTTTTTGCAAGCCTGGTAAAATCTGCAAATGAACCAAGTATGGAAGAATTTTTTTGTACTAATTTTTTTCCCCAAAATGTGTATGAGGAGAGTGTGGAGACAGAGTATCCGGCAAGGGGAGGCTTGTTATTGAAAAGAATTGCAAAAAGTGTAAGATTAAGAAAAGCAGAAGAGTGAGCCCCTTCCTGCAGTGGAGAAATGCATGTTTCTGTCAACTCTCAACTAGAGAAATAAGAGAAGACATTGGGGAAATGTAGTAATATTTAATTTAATTTATAAAGAGAGACATTTCCTTTGAAGGACAATCTATCCAATGAAGAAAGCATTAGGCATTACAGCCTGGCTCTGATCAAAAAAGAAAAACCTCATTCTCAAAATCAGACTGAGGCTCTTGGGCCCATGATTTCTGGGGTTTCCTGGAGAAAGCGTTTCCTTTAAAGTCAGTGAGACTTACCCGTGATGAATGCACATTTCAGCCTGAAGGTTTTGTTCAAAGGTTTCCTAATTCAGGCCTGCATTCCTCCTGGGTTATAGCCCACTTTTGTGATATTTATGCATTTTAATGGAGAAAATACTCATTGGGGCACCTATGACACAGTATCTGTGGTTTTCGACTCTGCAGCAACTTTGTGACTGAGAACAATTTCTTGTAGCAGCTCCAAGTGCTGTGTGGCATTAGGTGACATGCAAAGATAATTGTTTTCAAATAATCAGGTACTGTACTGAGACATATAAGGATGGCTGATTCATTTTAAATTTAATTACTATAATATAGGGTTTTGCTGTCTATATTATCAATCACCAAGACACTTTGGAGTTGATAATATTAAAATTGCAACAATAATGAGAATTCTACTTCATGATGAAAATAATTTTAATCATGGGTAGATTACAAATCCATTTACAGTTATGGTTACTGAGAATTCTATTATCTACGTTCTCTTGTAAAAGATGTTAAGACATGTTTTCAGGAAGTAGAAAAGATTATAGAAGTATGCTGCTGCTATAAAGTTCCAAGCACAGGCTTTAAGAAAACCTCGGGAACAGCTTCCAAACTGTCAAGACTTGCGGGGTAGAATGTGGAGCCGGGGAGGCGGCTGGGATTAAAGGGAGGCAGAAAGCCCTCTATCTTTTTCGTTCCTGTTTGCTTTATTCAGTCAAAATTATTTTGGAAAACCTGCTATGTAACAGGCACAGGACTGGGTGCTGGGGAGGAAGCAGATAACAAGCAGTGTGGTCGCTGCCCTCATGGTGCTCACAGTCTAGTTTGTTTTAATGACAGCCCTGGCCTTGAGGGTGTTTTGGATTTTAAATGGATTCCAATGGAGGGCAGTAAACGAGGCTAGGCTACAACTGGTCCTCAACTCTGCCTGTGCATTAGCAACACCTGGTAAGTTAAAAATATATATATACTTACATATGTATGTAATATACTATAATAATATATAGATAGGTATCTTTATCCAGACCCCATCCCCAGCAGTTTGGTATGGGGTGGGGCTCAGGCATAAGTATTTTTGCAAAGGTCCCCAGGTGATTCTAACGTGCAGCTAAGGTTAGAAAACACTAGACCACCAAACACATCTAAAGGACCACCACTATGGATATGATTTGAGATGACTCTGCTCATCTGGTAAGCCTCTAGGAAATTGTTTTCTAGTGTCTGACTGAATTAAACTAGCCCCAAAGATGAGCAATTTATTTTGCAGAGAATATGTTAAGTTCATATACATAATACTTTATAATCACCTTTGCTAGCTATGACTTCATCTCTCCTTCTAATATGCAAAATAATCAGACTTGGTCTGATAGTTGGTCCCAGAAAGATTTACTCACTGCTGCTCATTGTTTATTCAATCTTTTATCTAGGAATTTCTAAGAGGTAGGTTTAGTTACACCAGCAATAGTTTAAGAAGCTGAGTCAAAGCGATACTAAATGAGTTTGAGGGGACTGAGTTGTAGGAAGGTAGGCATTCAATGGTAACGGACAGCTGAGCTATCCCAGCTGTAGTCCCCTAGTCTGTGTGGCTGGGCTCCAAAATCCCTGGTAACTTGTATTCCCCTCCACAAAATTTGTCGTCTCTAATTTATGCATTTGGGCATTTCTTGGTTTAGGGCTTCACACTTGAATGACTTTCTATTTATATATTTAATTCCTATTAAACGTATCTTGTATGTATACATTTACAAAATAACTAGACATAAAAATCATAATTTCTACTATCAATTCTAATTTTCTTTATACCATATTCTTTCTTCTCTTATTCTCTCTTAATTAGGATTCTTTCTCTTCTCTACTTCTCTTTATCCTGAACTCTGCTTCCCCACTTGAATGTGTTTTTTTAATTTTATTTTCCCTTTGCTCTCTCAGGAACTAACAAAGTCTGTAATCACAGATATCTCCAAACATTCACTTGATCCCTTTACTCAGTCTTTGTTTTCCATAATACTCGTCAAGTCCTAGAGTGTATGTGTGCATCTATACGGATAGACGTGGAAATCGTTAGTCTAAAACATCAGTCTATTACCCTCACTGTCACTTAAAGCATTCCCACAAGCATGTGAACTGCGCCCCACACTGGTCCCCTGCTTGGTGGAACTCTATGAATAAATTATATTTCCAGAGTCTGCCAGCTTTCTGACTCCAGTTTACTGCACTTTGGAACAACATCTTTCCTTCATATGTTCCATCATTGTTGTCTTCCTGGGTTTATTTTCATCTTTCTGTTTCTCTAGCTCACCAATAACTTTTGCAGGAAGAGCTGGCCTCTCTCATGGCCAGAGCTTCTTTGGACTTAGCCTGTAATTAGGTCAAATTATTTGGGTGATGATCAAAGCAGAAATACCTACTTCGATGGCGTTCAGTCAGGAGTATCATTGTTTAACATTCGTGTTTGCATCCTAATCTTCAGGATTGGAAAACACATGGATACAAGTGTGAGATTAAATTGTATTTTCTTTAAAGCAATAAACTAGGTTCACTGTCATCACTTTCAACATTTAGAGAAATACAAAGCATTAGGCTGTCAGATTTTAGAGTAACGATACAGAATTGTGAATTCTGATTTGAAGGCACAAACATTGTAATCATTAGCTATAAATACTTGAATTTATAAAATGAATTGGCAAAGGGAAAAGAAACAAAAAGTTGTAAATAAGTTAAATCGTTTGAGAAGATTAACACAGCCATTGCTCAGCCCATCATCTTAATCAAGTCACTTTGCAAAGAAGGCTACTTGGATGGGTTTCATCAAAAAAAAAAAAAAAAAAAAAAAGAAAGAAAGAAATTGACCAGAGAGTCCACAGGTGATCAGGTCCAAGCCTTCCCCCAGAGTCAGACCTTCAAATATTTATCATATATGTATGTGTGTTTGCTTGGATCATGATAAAGTACCTATTTGGGATTTTTGGAAAGTGAGCTAGAATGTCACCTGAGACATCCATCTGATTTGGACTGAGTTCAGAAGCAAAGTGCTTTGAGAGGCCAAAAGAGAGAGGGTGAGAGGAAGAGCAAGCAGGAATGGACAGCCCATGTTGCCAGCTCTAATATCCCAGCGCAATTATTTTGTGGACATCCACTCCTTGCCTGCCCAGGAGATAGGGCTATAAGTGTATGTTATTTTTTAATTACAAGGGGCGGGGGTAGAAAAAATCCTGATGATGGGCTGGAAGGTGCCATTGCATTGTTATTTTTTCCTCTCCCTTCGTTTGCTGATTATGTGAGCCGGGCTCCTTTGCTAGCCGATGATAAGCAGAATTTCCATGTTCTCTGCATAATTAATCCATCTCTGCCTCTCTTCATGCCAACTCGCCCGTTATCGCCGGCACATGCCTGAATTGCAAAAGAATCCGCTCTTCAATTGGAACTTATTGATATTCTAAGAAAAAAAAAAGGGAGAAGGGGGAAAAAACTGAAAATCCTTAAGTTTAAGCCGCAGATTTTTAAATGGATTAATTTCGCTGCAATCGCAGCCATCTAAGGCGGGAAGGCAGGCAGAGCAAATTGAAAGCGTCTCCATGTTTGCAGAATTGGGTCCAGAACGCTGAAATGTACTGGCACAGCTCTCTTTTAAAGTCAGAAAATTACCATTCATTTACATCACATGAAATACTTTTTTATGCTAGAAATATTCAAGAGACGTTCTTTAAATGCCTGCTAATGCTTGATAACATTTCTAACTTTCAACGTTTTGCTAGACTTTGATGTGACATGATAGGAATGCCTTCCAGTAGAGAATATTATATCTCTCTTTATCACATATAGATTACATCATCTCTTTCTTAATCATCCCCAAGTAGTCTTTAAACAATGAAGTCTGCCATTGGTTGTGTGGGATCTTGAGTGCTGATGGAAGTCAAGGTTAGTCATTTAGTTTTTGTCTACCTGCAAATGAAATGTTTGTTTTTGTTTAATATTTATTCTTCAAATACCTAGAGATCTTGGATAGTAATAATAAGAATATAAAAATAATCATAATAATTTCTCAGTAATCATTGTTTTGACTATTGTCCTCCGTCTTATGATAAAGTCTTATTTTTGGGAGACTTGATTCCTTCGTATTTTAACTTAATAGTTACACTTCTAAATCTCCTTGGGTTTCTAAAAGGGTCAATAGCTGAAGTCACTCCACAAAGTGTACAGTTCAGGAATCACAATACATAAACTTTCAGTTCCAGGATTCTTGCAATTTCCAAATAAAATTACTAAACCTTGCTTAGTTGTTGATGTTTTATTTTTCTGATCTTTAAATCTGTTGTATGTTAATTCCCCAACTCCTGGAATCAAGCACCGCCAGGACTGGTTTCCTTAATACTCTAGTGTAGCTTCAGCAATGCTTTATTCCTGTGTTTGGAGACTCACATAGCTGCAGTTTCTGCTGGTCTGCACGACAAGGCTGATGTGCTCTTTTAGCTTAGCGAGAAGAGTTGCTAATATCGATCAGCAAAGAAAATGGGGATTTAAATATTTAAAAATATTCACCCGTAAGTAGGTCCTATGCATTTTGAATTTAGCAAAACTCAAAAGGAAAAAATAATCATAATCATAATTTTTTAAAACAACAACTGAGTTGAGAGGTACATTTCCTAAGGAAAATGAGACAGGGAGCAGTGATATTTGGAGAGATTTGTTTCAGTTATGAAACAAGGATCTTCCTAACTACAGGCCACCTTAACGTAAATTACTGGCATAGGGGTACAAAGTCTGTATTTCTAATGAATGATTTAAATTGTGACTTTGTATTTTTTCCTCAGAAGTAAACCAAAATGAATAAAAGGATGAGAAACACATTAAAGAGGAAAATGTTTTATAGTCAGAGTAAAATAATTAAGATGGTGATGATTATCATAAACATAAGAACAGTTAAATGATACAATTTTAACATAATCATCTTAATTGTAAAATCTTATATAATTCTTAGGCTACCTATAGTTGAAAATAGAGGAAACTGCTAGTTGCACATTGAGTAATTTTGTAGAGTCAGCTAAACACTTTAAAGCAATTTTAAAAATGAAATGAAAAATGACTCTTCTTAAAATAGATGTAGCAAAAACATTTCAACCATAAATAACAATTTCACTGACCTTGTATACTCAACCCTTTCATTTAAAGGCATGAATTAGAAGGACTTGAAAATTGTAGGTATATTTGGGGAGAGGGAACCTCTCCTGGGCTTTCTGTTTTGAAATAAAAATCGTGACTTAAAACTCAAAAATTTTCTATTGTATGCATTTCATTCATATTTGAACACTCTATATGAGAGTTGTAAATATTTTGATGGGATTGTATGTTCTTGTAAAAATTATATTTTATCTTTCTACTCTGAAATCATTATGATTTTTCTATCTATAATTAAAAATTATAGTTTAGTTCATAGAGTTTAACATATTTTTTCCTGTGAAATATGAGTTATGCTGGTTTTATTATTATATCCTAAATTCACTGGGTATTTTAAATAAATTTAAGGTATCATATTTTTAATTATTACCATATGTGCAGATCAGAACAAGAAGAGTGATGAAAATGGTTTCGAGATGCTCAGTGTCAGATGACAGGCAGTGATTCACTATGAAGTAGTGACTGTGAATACAATATGAATTAGCTATTTCACTGAAAAAACTAAGACACTGACATGGATTCATAAATGATGAACTGACTTATAATAGAAACAACTGAATGGACTTTTTTCTCTCTTTTAAATTTAAGGATGAATTGAAAAGTGAAGAAGGCTATTACAAATGATTTTCTTGGTGTCAAAAAATTGCTAAATAGTTCTTTTTTTTCGACATTAGGAAAATGAGTGACAGTCCTTTATTTGTATTGTGCATGATGGATGGGTCCCTTCATGGCCTCCCTTCTCCTTCCTCTTTCCTTTGTATGTGGATGGAATTGAACTATTTACCACTCTAACTTGGCTTTTTGCTCATCAGATCTCACCATCTTCTAAAACTTAAACCTCTCCTATGCTTATTCTAAAGAGCCAAACATATCAATTATATCTTCCACACAAAGTGAAATATTTAATGATTCTTTTCTTGATCTCTTGCCTTTCCTTGCCCTAAATCCAAGGGGTTTAAACTCACTCAGTCCTGGAAAGAAACTTAATATACTTGAACACTTTTCCCTTTCCTGTTCAATCCCCTCAGGTCAGGTGGTTCTTGTGATAAGGAACAAGGCTCAAAGAGTCTTTAACCTCTTGTGTTTTGTACCCAAACTCTCCAATATAATTGTTATCTCCCCAGCTTCTCATATCACTGTGGGTCACTGAATATTGGCATTCATCAATTAAGAGGCAGCCATTGAGAATCTCCCATTTATTCTTTCACTGCTCTGTGCACTGGAGAGGGACTGAAATTTTATGTCTTGCCTAAATCTGTTAAGTGGACTTTCCTCAGCAAAAGTTTATGGTAAAATCTCCATATGTTTTGTTTAATTCTAATAAAACACATTCTAATCATTCTTTCATACTTAGCCTAGAGTTCATTTCTTTAAAGATATCTGAAGACATTTTCCAAATTTGTGATTTTCAAGTATAGATAGCTTATGTCTATCTTCTATTAATATCAGGTACTCAAATTTTACAAGTATAGTATAGAAATGTATATTTTAAAATAGTTGAATGACAGTCTCTCAGGGAACAAGCAGTTGTGTTTTAAAGAGGCAAATGGAACTGAAAAGACCCTTCTAGCTACCTGAGTGGGAAATAATACTATAATCACATATGACTTCCTACTTTAGAAATATCCCTAGAATATTTTCCACAGCCTTCTACATACCAACTATAGTCTTTACTAAACAAAAGAAGTTTAGGTGTTTTCTTTAAAACTATTAAGAAAACAGACTAAAGAAAAGACAGCTGTTGTTTCTAATTCTGACTGATCACTTATCATCTTTATAACATCAATAATGAGACCTTAATTCCCTCATTTGTAATAATTAGACAATAATACCTACATTAAAGAGTTGTTATGACAATAAAAATATGAAAACACTCAGCACATTTCCTGAAACACCAGCAGTGTCACACAGTTAGTATCCTTTTTTAGTCATTTAGTCATTATTTTATGTGAGTCAAATACTGGAAGAGGAGAGCGGGGCTAAAGAAAGGATTAATGTGTGTCTATGAATGTGTGTATTCTATTTCTTACAGGTATCAGCAGGTATCAGGTATTTCTATTCAAACATTGGGTAGAAATGAAAAATTTCTTCGTATTTTTTTCAGGGACTTTAAAAAATAGCCAATGTAGTCTTCTAAAATAATCTTTCTGTATTTTATATAAATCTTATAAAAGATAAAAAGGATTAGAGGAGAAGTAAGAATTTGTTGATATTGCTGCTTTCATATAAGAAGATCTTCAGTAGTCTCAGCTTTCTAGCTACCTTTTCTTTGGGGCCTCAATTTGTAACCTCCATAGCAGCAGGCTCAATCAGGGATGAAAATTGTGATTTTGGAGTACATGTAAATAGTTCATTGGAACCAAATATATTTTATGAATATAATTTTGAGGAATAGGAGAAGGAATTATTGAAGAAAAAAATAATATAGTAAGTTTTTCTGAGAGATGTCTCACTTTGAGAAATTTAAAATTTAAAATATTAAATCATTTTTATTTCTTAAATATTAATTTATATTCACTTCAGAAAAGTATATGTATTTTTTTAAACATCTTTATTGGAGTATAATTGCTTTACAATGGTGTGTTAGTCTCTGCTGTATAACAAAGTGAATCAGCTATATGTATACATATATCCCCGTATCTCCTCCCTCTCACGTCTCCCTCCCATCCTCCCTATCCCACCCCTCTAGGTGGTCACAAAGCACCAAGCTGGTCTCCCTGTGCTATGCGGCTGCTTCCCACTAGCTATTTATTTTACATTTGGTATTGTATATATGTCCATGCCACTCTCTCACTTCGTCCCAGCTTACCCTTCCCCCTCCCTGTGTCCTCAAGTCCATTCTCTACGTCTTCGTCTTTATTCCTGTCCTGCCCCTAGCTTCTTCAGAACCATTTTTTTTTTTACATTCCATATATATGTGTTAGCATACGGTATTTGTTTTTCTCCAGAAAAGTATATATTTAAATAACTATTTTCCCTATTGAATTAGAAAGAAAAGCATACTTTTAAGTGTACGTTTTTATTTGTAAATGTAAATTTACATGCAATGAGGGTCTTACTAAAGAAATGATCAGTGAGATTACTCTTAGTTCTTGGATTGTATTATTATTTTTATAACAGATTATATTTCATATTATTGTAAAGTTCTTAATTGGTCTAGATCATTATAAACATACTTTCACAGACACATCCTGGTATTATGATCTGTATCTAAAAGCACCGATTTTCTTAAAAATATGTAACCATACATGATAGATTCCTAACTTTACATATTTATTATAACACAATTCTATTAACAAACTAATTTAATAAGCACCTACTATATATAGATCTCTGTGCAGAAAAAGTTATTTATAATCTAATTATAACACAATGGAGAATGTGATAATTTCCAAGTCCCATGGAAACACAGATGAAGTCCAACTTGGATAATGTCTGTTGATCTGAAATGTTGTGGAATTTGCATTATTCTATCACTTTATATATGCCTCTGGGTTTTATCAAGTTTTATTTGAAACAAGTGGATCACTCACTAACATTTGGAAGACCTGGCTCATCCAAGATCATCATTACAAATGACACTGTAACAATAAAACTTGATCAACACAGATAAATGGACATATCTAATCTATGCTGAGGCAGTACAGAGTAAGGATAGGATCATAGCTAATGGGTATACACGTAAGGCTTTTCAGTTGAGATTTTAATTGTTGTAAAGAAGAAAGAGCCATATCACGGATACACAGGAGAATAAGGAAAAGTGCATAGAGGAAGAAAGAGTGTAGGAATTCAGATTTTATCTAGAATTTGAAAGCCATGTTGTAAATTTGGGTAATAAGAAAACAGAATATATATACAAGTTAATGTTTAGAGAAAAAAGAAACAGCAGGATATTGAAAGAAATTGTTTTCACATTTGGATACAGAATGAATTAGAGACTAAAGACTGAGGGCAGAAGTACTGTCAGACTGTGTACAAGGGTTGAGATTCAAAGGTAATTCTGTACTGCAACCACAAGGCAATGCTTTTGAGGTAGATAATTTGATGAAAGATGTCATGGCATATCAGGAACATGTGGACACAGACTTGTATTTTACTTACATGGCAGACTTTAGTAGATTTAATTTGAAAATGAAAAATATAGCTTTAAGTATATAATTTTATAACATTAAAGGAGGAAAGTAAGCACACATAACCCCATTTTACAGATGAAAAAGTAATCTTGTTATTGTTGTTAAGTTGTATGTTGCAAAGTTGAAAAAGTAAGCTCAGGTATTAGGAAAATATTCCTAGGTGCTAGAATTACTGCATGTTGCTTTAATTAAAGATAAATATGTGTGCATATTTTTATGGCAAGGTTTTATTTAAATAATTTTATTCCTACAAATAAGTCAATGAGCATATTTAAATGCCTTATTATGAAAATCCATTTCAAAAAATTTGGGGATCTCCTTCACATTTTTCCCCAATTTTTTCCCCAAAGTGTATCACCACTGTTGTTAGTTTACTTCTGTGTTTTTAACTATTAGCCTTACATTAAAGTTATGGTTTAGCTACACTTGACCTGGTGTCAGACTACATGTTTCAAATCCCAGCTATGCCTCTCACAAGCTGTGTGATAGCACGCACATAATTTCCCTCTCTGGGCTTCAGTTTTCTCACCTATGCAATAGAGATAATAATAGAATTTATCGCAAAGAATTGTTGTGAATTTTTGTAAATCACTTCATATGTATAAAGCACTTAGAATGGGGTATGGCACAAACTAAGTGCTTAATAAAGACTCTAATAGAAAGTGTGATTGTGTGTATGTGTGTGTGCTGGTGTTTGTATGTGTATGTGCATGCACTTTTGTGTGTGTTTTGTGGTATACTGGGAAGAGGGACTGATGCAAACGGAATGCATTTAGAGCGTGATATGATCTGTCCAACAAGCCGGGGTTTCTGGTTTCTTAAGTTTTAAATCATCATGTCCATTGTACAAGTAACCTGAGCTATTTTTCATAATGAGGTGATGAGAAGTGTATCTACCCCAAAGAGATGCCTGTTCTTGTCCCCCTCATTACTGTTATTGAGTTATGCCACCCCCAGTTCTTTAAGGAATCTGTATTCCAGGAGCAATATCCCAGTCTCCCTCATTGAGATAGTTCACTGCTGTCCCCTCTAAAGAGTGTGTCCATATCTGAAGTCCAGGTCTGTCTGACTGCTGGGCAATTTCACGACACTATTTCCTCCCTTTTTATAAGCATCAATCAATCCCCCATGACACTTATATGTTGATCAAATTTTTGGTTTATGTTCTACTATTAATCAACTAAATCTCTTGGGTCTTTTGTCCTGCTGAAATTGTTCACCATTTATAACGCCCTAACCACACAACTATGTCATCTTCTCTAATAATCAAAGGAATTAAAACTAAAGTAATAACTAGATAAGGATTTTTCAGTTTAAAGTCAGCAAAGTTTAAAAACTTATAATATCTATTTTCTAAGTAGGAAAGGAGAAATGGTGGTATACTCATCATATATTAGTTAAGGTAATACTAGTGGTGGTAGCAAAAAATCAAAAAAATGTGTCAGTGTTGCAGACATTGAACAGAGCTGAGTCTGTTGTGACCTTAGAGTCCTTCTTCCATGACTTTCTCCTTCCATCTCTGTGACCCTAGCTCCTACCCCGGTGCCTCGCATATATTAGGTACTACTTGTATTTGTTCATTCCATCAAAACAAACATACATGTTGTAGTTTGTTTGTGTTTCTCCACTTTGCCCTAATTTGAGACAGAATAACAGTGACAATAAAAATTAACATTATTCAGTTCTAACTTTGTGCCAGACACTGTTCTCACTGCTTTACTGGCATGTATTCATTTAACCTTACCAACAAACCTATGAAGAGGTATTATTACCATTCATGTTTTAAGATGAAAAGGTGTAGAGAAATTACATGACTTGCCCAAAGTCATAGATTAAATGGCAAAACCAGGCAGTCTAGCTCCAGAATCTATGCTTTTAATTGCCATGCTCTACTGCCTTAATCATCTGTAGGGCTCTTAAGTGTTTTATATAAGTTTGTATAAAACTTTATACAAATGTATCACCTTATGTGGCATGTGCTATTTGTCCAGTTGTATTTGTGAATACAATTATAGTTAGGAAGTGAAGGAACTGGAATACACTATTTTCAATTTATCCACTCTTTCTACAATATTTCTGTACAAATAGAAATTGTACTAGTGGTGCATAGTTCATCTTTGGTGAACCTCTACTGGCTCCTAGTGATTACTGCTTTCTTTTCTAAATGTTTTTTCAACTAATTTTATCATAAACCCTAGACATTTTTAAATTATAAAATTTTTAAATTAAAATCAAGCTTCCTGGTGTCTGATTGCATCCCTTTTTAAAAATTTAAACATTTAATTGTCACAATCTTTCTGGCATACTTCCTGTTGAGGATTTCACGGAGATTGCTAGCGTGGTTCCAGGCTCACAGCTGAAAGTTCCTTTTGTGCTGTGAGATGCCATTTTTCTGAGCTTAGAGACTTGAACTTGTCTTACAGCATCTTGGCACTTTACTATCTCCTCATCCATCTTAGGTTTCAATTTCCTCAACCATGTTTGTTCCCCCTTTCTCCGTTTAAAAGTAATTTTCTTCCATAGAAGATGGGAGTGAAATTGAAGCACATTCATTTCCTATCATTTGTTAACTTTATATTTTCTGTTCAGTGAAGTGGCCCAATCCTTTTCCTTGTTCTCCTTGTTCCACACATTTAAAAAGACCATTCCTATCAATATTACCTTGTACTATCATTGTTGTGTTGGTAGTAGTAGTAGTAATAGCATTTTTAAAAGTTTCACTACCTTTTGGACTATAATTTCCTGAGACAATTTAGCTGTTTATATAGCTTTTTGGGATGGATTTCTGTGCATATACCTCTTTTTCCATCTTTTATGGCCACCATTTAAAGTTCAAGTTTGTTCAGAGATAACCCTAACAAATAAGGCTAGAACCGTAAACAGATGTCCATCTTTAAAAGTACTGCTCTGTTTTACAGCTCCCATGTACATAACACACTGATTAATTAGGACAGATTATTTGTGTTATGCCAGCCTTCGTAGAGGATACAGTATTCACATAGGAAAAAACCTATTGCTTGCTCTGTAAACACCTAGCCACTTTGAATGGTTGACTTCTCAGATGATGCTTCATTATATTATTTATAGCTGAGAATTATTTTGAAATGTATTTTAATGATCTAAAAATGCTTTCATATTGGTTAGGCCTCTTCAGAATTTTCTCAGTGGTGTTTGGGTTTGTTTGTCATTTTTTGATCAGCCAATTTATTATTTTAGCTTTCAGTACAGAATATACTTCTGCCTAAAGAATCCATTTATCACTGAAATTTCTTCAAGAAAAAAAAATGTTATGATGAGGTTGTCAATGTCTAGGCTCTATCCTCTTTTATTTCCTCTAAAACGACTGTTTTTTGCAAAACAATTTTCGGTATCTAAGATTTTGGGGGAAATTAAGCCATTCCATTACAGCAAAACAGATGGTAATTAATTTAGTATCAGAGAACAGAGTCAGCTTTTATTTTTTGGATACATCTTCATTTTTCTAATAGTGAGATTGTTTGTGATTACACAGTTAAAATTTCTTTAATTTAGAATGTTATAGCATTATTAAATTATCTTCCTTTGTAGATGCTGGCTATGAAACTGTTGCTGTATTTTCATCTGAACTGTCTGACTTTCCCCAGTATTCTTCTGAGTATTATGACCTTTAAGAAAACATCATGTTAATCTCCCAATATTTCTATCACTTCTACTTTTCCAAATGATTCATATTGGTTGAACAGCTTCCATTAATACAAATTAGGATACCAATTCAATACCAATTTTTGCTAATAAGTAACCAAAATCTTAGCAAAGAGAGAGAGTTTTGAGTTCCATAACTGGAAAGAAGAGTGAGATTAGCATCAGGCACTACTGGTTCTGCAGTCTGACATGACATCATCAACGGCTTATTCTCTCTTTTCATGTCTTGGCTCCACTTTTTCCTACTCAGGCTTCATTCTTAATCAGGCTTTCTCCAGGAGCAGGAAGATGGCTGCTGGCATCCTTACAACTGAAAATGAGAGAGAGAGAGAGAGAGAGAGAGAGAGAGAGAGAGAGAGAGGGAGAAAGAGTGAGAGAGGGAGGGAGGGAGGGAGAAAGAGGAAGAGAGAATGAGAGAGAGAGAGAGGCCCTCTTGCTCTCAGTCAGGGAAGATACTAATTGGATCTACTTTGATGACTGGCCTATCTGAGAACCAATCATTGTACAGCAGGGGGTGCAGCATTCTTATTAGCCGAACTGAATCATCACTTCATCCACGTGGCAGGGGTTAAAGCACCATTATTGGCAGTCCAATCCTAAGTACATGGTATGGAAATTTGTTAATTTCACAACCAGAAGTGTAGAGTGCTACCACCAAAAAAGAAAGGAGAAAGAATGCTGTGCATGCTAACAGATATCCCCTTTACTCTTTATTATTGACTCTTTATTCTTCTGGCTGAGAGTATAGCATGGCAAGTCCAGGTTGCTTTATCAGAGTGTGATTTTCCAGTAAATTAAATTAATTTTTATTATGTATCTATTACGTGGTAAGCACTGTGCTAAAACAATGGCTTATCCAAAACGTAAGTCCCCTATATATCACTTCTAAACTGTTCCAGTATTTTGATCTGTATTAGGAAATATTATACTCTTGTCTGGCCAAATGTTTTTTATGATTGTCTTAGTGATTTATTGCTGTGTAACAAACCATCTTGAAACATCGTGGCTTAAAACAATGATACTTATTTTGTTCACCAATCCGCAATTTATGTAAAGGTCTGTTAGGGTACTTCATCTCTGCTCTACTTGTCATCAGCTGGGGCAGCTTGACGCCTGGTACTACAATTATCTGAAGGTTTATTTCT
This sequence comes from Balaenoptera borealis, assembly GCF_965194805.1. Classification (NCBI taxonomy): domain Eukaryota; kingdom Metazoa; phylum Chordata; class Mammalia; order Artiodactyla; family Balaenopteridae; genus Balaenoptera; species Balaenoptera borealis. The sequence goes on along the minus strand of NC_138876.1, from coordinate 31,761,466 downwards.
CATTCACATGGCTAGTAATCGATGCTGGCTCTTGCTGGGACCTTAGCTGGGGCTATTGTCTGGAGCATTAACATGTAGTCTCTCCATGTGGTCTGGGCTTCCTCATAACATGGTGGCTGGGCTCCAGTGGTCAACATCCTGAGTGAAGAGCCAGATGAAGTCTATGTTACCTTTTAGGACTTAGTCTTAGAAGTCACATAGTAACACCTGCTGTGTTCTATTCTTTGAAATAGAAGAGCATATGAGAAAGATCATGTGAGACTAAACGTATCTCTGTGGTCATTGTCAGAAAACACAGTCTGCGGGCTTCCCTGGTGGCGCAGTGGTTGAGAGTCTGCCTGCCAATGCGGGGGACACGGGTTCGAGCCCTGGACTGGGAGGGTCCCACATGCCGCGGAGCAGCTGGGCCCCTGAGCCACAACTTCTGAGCCTGCGCGTCTGGAGCCTGTGCTCCGCAACAAGAGAGGCCGCGACAGTGAGAGGCCCGCGCACTGCGATGAAGAGTGGCCCCCGCTCGCCGCAACTAGAGAAAGCCCTCGCACAGAAACCCAACTCGAACAGAAGACCCAACACAGCCAAAAATAAATAAATAAATATTTAAAAAAAAAAAAAAAAAAAAGAAAACACAGTCTGCTACAGTGAACACCTAGGAATGATAATACAACTTGCTTGCTTCTCTGTCCTTTTTAACATCTCCCAAGGGCTGTTTATTGCTCTCTGCTACTACCCTCTGCATCATGGATCTAATTTTCTCCAATAAATATGAAATATATATTGACTGTTGTAAGATACAAGGAGAGATACAAAGAACAGAAAGACTGAATAGCTCACTTTAGAGAGTTTATTTATGCCTGACCTCTTACATTAGAGGAAGAGCTTTTGAATAAGGAATCCCTTCTAATATGATATCATCTTTAGAGTGAAGATCATATTTTTGCCTCATAAAAAAATAGCAGTTTACATGTACTTATTAACTGTACTCTGTGCATTGAAGTATAAATACCTGAATACAAATGACTTGTTCTGAATTTTCTTCCCTAATGTTTTATTTAGAGAAATACTTCTTTACTACCTTTTTGCTCTATCACACCTGTTATCTTTGGCATAGGGATTCGTATTTTTATTTAAATTACTCTTTGAGTTGGAATTCTTCTAAATAATAAGTCATTTAATTTTTCTTATAATTTTTCTTAGTTTCTTCATCTATAAGCATTTATATTTTTGCTCTAAAAATTCATCTTTCTATAAATATATCTCCCATAGGAAACAACACATCTTCATTTTTCCACATATTTTGTTCATATTCTAATTAACCAGGAATTATTAACAGTGAACCAATCAGGTCTCTCTGTTCACTCCATATTGAGAAAAGCAGAGGACTGAAATCTTCACTCAGAAATAATGATTATCACTCTGTGGCAAGGGTTGTAATCTATCTAATCATCTATCTGATGTTTCTGATAATAGCAGAAATATCAGATTTTTAATAGATACTGTGACAAATCATTTTTTAAAATATTTGGTTCATTTGATGTCATAGAGTGAGTTTTCTAGAACCATATACAGCTCTTTCTTTATACCCGCTTTGCCACATTTTTCTCCCACCTGTTACATTGCAACCTCAAAGTCCTGCTTACTTATCTATTTCCATTTCTTCCTTGGAGGGTCACAACAAAATTCACAGGAGGGTTGCAGAATACAGCTTATTCCTCAGCAGTCTATAATTTTACACATAATTTAGAACAATAATACGGGTTACCACGAGCCCATTCAGCACTGTAAAGCTACCCCCTCTGGACAGACAGAGCCTTGCAGGGAGTAAAGACTTGGAGAAACGCAGGCAGACTACCTCTCAGCCTTTGCTACCCCTGCCTGCCTAGCCAGAGGCAGCAGCCCTGTCTCTTCTGGCCACTCCTGCATTTGTACAATCCCATGAGCAATTAGAAGCTGTGAAATGTGCCTGATCCAGCCTGCAGGCAATGATGACTATAGCTTCTGTTCTGAAGAATATATTTTGGGAATTTATTTCTGTCTTTCTTCTTAAACCCTGAGTCAGCATAACCTGCAAAACCATCAGTTGAAGAGAAATCTTAGTTTTTTGAACTAATAGTTTATTATGGGGGATAAAAAGACCTAACAGCAACAGAAAGGATCAAACCAGAGTACAGTCTTTGAGTGTCAGAACTTGGTGAAGTCTGATTGGTCAACCTGACCCTTTGGAGGACATTTCAGATGAGCAAACCAAGGCTTAGTGAATCTAAAATACTTGCCCATGGTCACTCAGCTAAAAAGTGAAGAACTGGGACTAAACTCAATTTGGTCTGGCAATAAAGCCCATGCTCTTAACCCCTAAGTGAACTCCCTTACTCTGTGATCCTTTAATACTGATCCATATACCTTGGTTATAATATTTTGCGGTCTTACTTAGTTTGGAAAATTTGCAGATCAAATTATCTACTGATGTGAAGCTATTTTTTTGAAGAGTTTGAACTCAGTAGAGTGTAAAATGATTTTATTTATTTATTATTTTTTTGGCTACGCCATGCTGCTTGCAGGATCTTAGTTCCCTGACCAGGGATTGAACCTGGGCCCACAGCAGTGAAAGCGCAGAGTCCTAACCACTGGACCGCCAGGGAATTCCTGATTTTATTTATTTTTTTAATCATTGCTATACTCTGTGGAATTGTCCTGTCCTGTGTCTTCAATGAAATCTTGGGCAGATTTCATAATTTTCTGATCATTTTGTAAATTTCCTATCCAATCAAAATGTTCCTCTCCTCTATGCTGATCAGATTTTTAAATTAGAGGATAGGATTCTCAAGGGGGGATGGTTCTGTTTTACTCCTTCTTTCTCCCCTCCAATCTATCACTTCTCTTTTGGGTCTAGCTCTTACAAAGCTGGGGGCCGGAAGGAAGGAAAGAGGAATGACTTGGGATTCTCTTGTATCACTGACCTTAAATCACTTTTGTGTAAGTTTCCTTTGTCTTACTTGCTCTGGCATCTCCAGATTCTGCTTAGGGCTGATGTGATGTACAATTTTTCGAGATCCTGTTTAGCTTCTGTCCAGCCCCTTTCTTCACTGAAAACTTCTTCAGAAAAAGGCAACATTTTCCCTGCTAGCAGTTCCATCCAGCCTATCCATGTCTGGGGGAATCAACAGCTCCTGTTGTACTTCTATGTCCTGCCTCTCTCCCTGGAGCAAAGACCTTTCCTACCTTTCTACACTGTACTGTGGCCCCTCTCCCCGTGTGGCAGGCCTACATCAGCAAATCTCCCACTTTTGGAACTATCCAGATCAGGCCATATGTCACTTTCCCAGGAATCTCTCTCCATGCTTAGCACCCCACTAGTGGAATGAACACCCAGAAATGCAAGCATCCAGACAAGGACCAAGGAAGGCATGGTACCACCTTCTAGAATTCTCTACCTCAGTTGGCCTCCAAGGGAGGTAGAGGCCCACTGCAGAGGGAAGGGGAGGGCACAGGAAGGCTTCTCAGCTAAACTGCACTTCCCTGACTCTCTACCCCGAGACTCTCTCCTGCCTGGGCCCTGAAAGGGGTATGGGGGGGAGGGGAACTATGATTGTGTTGGTGCGCTGGTTCTTCTGAATCTTCTATGAGCTCTAGAGGAAGGTTCTGGCTCCAGTTCTCAGTAATTTAATGGCAGTTTTTAAAATATGTGTGTGACTTAAATTCTCTTCTATTCAGCTTTGGGGCTTTAACCACAATTCCATCAGAATAGAAAAAAAAATCACATCCAACACTGTATTAACACATAGAAATGGTAATTTAAAGTGGTTTCTGTCTAGAGTGGGTACTGTTGCTTTCCTCAATAAATATTTTATATTTTAAAGAAAATTAAAAATATAAGTGAGGAGGGCTAACTAAAAGTGCTTACATTTGCACATGCCCTTTTAAGCATCTTTATGTACATGTGTGAGTCACAACAGTGCTGTGATGGAAATAAGGCTTCCTTACAACCATTTTATAAGTCGAACACTGAGTGGTAAATGATTTTTCTACACTCTCACTCTTAAGAGGAAGCTCTGGAATCCTGGCTCTCAGTGTACTGCTCCATCTCTATGTACCTGTCTTAGGAGGGGTTCCCAGAAGCAGAACCTGAGAATGGGAGTCATGTGCAAGTGATTTATTGGTTTTTACTCTCAGGAGAAATCTGTATGGGAGTAAAGAAAGCAAAATAATCACGGGGAAGAAATTAAACAAGGAAGTGGTTTCAAGAGAAGTCTAGCCTCAGCCTGGTCCCAAAGGGAGCATGAAAACATAAGTTGCACCATAGAATTTTCTTTTTCCTTGATGCAAGGATCTGGGCTTTTATGTCCTCCACTGCTCAGTCATTGGCTATGGGTTGCACTACAGGGAGGGTGTTAGGGGATGAGGGAACTTCAGGCACTTCAAGGTGAGGGTCCAGCTGCCCAAGTGCAGTCCCCCTGAGAGGATTTCAGCAAGCCCTGCAGTGGTGACACCTACAGGAGTGGAGGAATGGCCTTCTGAATCAGATTTTACTGAGGAAGGAAGTGGGGCACCGAACGAGTCAGCAACAGTAGTACTGCATTGCCTCTAACCATGTTAGTAGTTAATGGAGATATAGGATACCACTAACATGAGACCAGGGTAAATGTCTTAGAATATAATTTAAGAGGTCAAGAGAAATAGAAGTAGTGTTATATTATCCTTTGGGTAAAGACATTTACTCTAGCTGTACCTTCATAGAAAGGCTTTTGGAAACCCAAATCAAGTAGATTATAATGAATATTATTTGTTGAAAGAAAAAACATACTTTTACGCCTTTCTCTTCTAACTTAGGCAAAGAGGAGCACAAAGGTAAGTCAAGTGGTCATGTGATTTAAGGCAATGTCCTTAATTGAAAAGGCAATTTGGGTCCTATAGGAAGAAATTACATGGCATGTGTGAATGATAATTTATTATGCTTAGCTTTAAAACACATTATGAACACACAACTGAGACATTATTGCTGGGTATTCTTACCAACCTAAGAAAGAAGTGGATATGATTAACCTTCTTTAAGACAATTACTCACATTTTACTTAAGGCATCTAAGCAATTTCCTTATTTCAATTTGAATTCATGTTAAATAAACATAAGTATGTCATTCTAAATTACTTAATTCAAACAAATATTGCAGTATAATTATATCACAATAATAGTAACTTTTAACATCTATTGATAGTAGGTCATGTGCCAGGTAATATTCTAAGTGCTCTATTTGTCTAATTTATTTGATCTTGACAACATTCGTAGAGGATAGGTACAATTATCATTCCTCTTCTACAAATGAAGAAGCTGAAGCCAGGGTAGTTCAATAATTTTTCCTAAGTCACATGATTGGTGGAGGGGTCAATATTTGAACTCAGTCAGGTTCCAGAGCCACATTATGAGTATGAAAAATATCTGAATATTGGTTTTTAACATCCATAAGTTCTGGTGGTAATTTTTGCTACAATATACAAATTAAAAATTTAGGATCAGGGCTTCCCTGGTGGCGCAGTGGTTGAGAGTCTGCCTGCCAATGCAGGGGACACGGGTTCGAGCCCTGGTCTGGGAAGATCCCACATGCCGTGGAGCAACTAGGCCCGTGAGCCACAACTACTGAGCCTGCGCGTTTGGAGCCCGTGCTCCGCAACAAGAGAGGCCGCGACAGTGAGAGGCCCGCGCACCGCGATGAAGAATGGCCCCCACTTGCCGCAACTAAAGCCCACGCACAGAAACGAAGACCCAACACAGCCATAAATAAATAAATAAATAAATAAATAAAGTGTTAAAAAAAAAGTTTAGGATCATAATGTAGTTGACATAAACAAGAGCTTAGAGGGTCAATAGGAGAATAACTGGACAAGGTATACGGTGGAATTCAAAAATGAGTCATTTTCCCAAGTAAGTATATTAAATCCTCGATGTTACATAATTCAAAATACATTGCTTTGTATTTTTGTTTTTACAGTTGGCTACATCCCTGTATATATTTTATAAAAATTTGTCAGAGTATTAATTTTTAATTTTGTTCAAATATAAAATATATCCTTTCCTGTTTTTGCCAAAGATTTTCCGGGTCCTACATCTACTCTTTCATAAATAAAATATATGTACATACACATATGATTAAGCATATGTGTGCAATCCAAGTAACTAATGAAGGCTTAGTGAAATATCTAACATGAGATGAGGTGAAAACTGGTTAATTTACCCCATCCTGACCTTACTCCCTATATTTTATCAGATGTCCTTTGGCATTATCTTTTATGAGCTAAATTTTCTCAATTTTTCCTCGCTTTCTTCCTTCACCCCTCCTCCCCTCCTTTCTTCCCTTCTTCCCTCTCTTTTTTCCTTCCTTCTTCACCACTTATTTGGATGTACTTTATAAACACATATAAGGCTAAGGTATATGAGTCATGTTCTAGGCCCTTAATGAATATACAGTCTAGCAACTAGAGGAGCTTAGACTTTTGGACCTCAAAGGGTTCCTAGCTGTAATTTATTTATGTGAAACTTGGGCAAAAACTTCTTTTTTCCCTTTTGGAAACTGAGGGGGTTTGATGGTCTCCAAAGTCCCTTTAAATTTTGAAAACAAAATTAACTTGTAAATAATTTCTATTTTCACAATCTAAGTCAGAATAAATAGACAACAAGAAATGTCAGCAATGTAACTATTTAAGTATAAGGCATGATTAATAAAATGGTTAATAAAATATTTTTCCTATCAATGCAAATGATTAAGCAGTAGGTGCTATCAGTAAATCTGAATGAAGAACCATGGTGGATCTGTAACGGTGGACATATTACAAATGGACAATAGAGATTTGTCTGAAATATTTTTTGAGCTGTATCACTGGAATATTAGAAACCCCATTCTGATTTCTCACAGGTCTGGTTTCACACGCAAGTCAGCCCTATTCTTAGTTTGTTCTTTTACCATATTATTCTGACATAAAAAGTGACAGACATTTATAGATTATTCATAATACTATATCTCTCCAGCCATTTTCCAAATATCCTTGAATTACTTTAAACTATTATTGGAAATATTTTTCTAAATATAAATTAATTTAGAAAAATACTTCAGGGTTTACATTGACTATAGAATTTATTGCTATTTTATTTCCATGAAGTATATCACCTAAAATATGGACATTTTTCTTTGCACTACCAAATCTGACTGACAAATGCAAGCTTTTTTTGTAAGTGGCAGTGGTAGTCTATGTATTCATTTATAAGCGGGACTGGTATTCTACATATATATATTATAAAAAAGTTAAGAAAAGTTTTAATTATTTCATAATAAAGGATCTTTTTAAAAGATTTTTTTTACTGTTCAAGGAAACATTCATGTTGCGTGTGGTTATTATTATTAATTTTGAAATAGCTTATTTCTCCACAAAGTGTTCTAGGGTTTCTACACAAATTGAATTTTAATTTCCTCACCTGAAATTTCATACATTGTTAGCTGAGTCTCAAACCAGCGGATTTTAAGGAATCAATTGCATTTGCTTTTTTTGGCAAAGCAAACAATGCCAAGGACATGGATATTTGTAATTATAAGTTTAACAATACTGCTTTTTAAAACAATCATGTTACATGGTGTAGCATGTATTTAGTTTTAAAGTGAAAGTGAATTTAGATTCTTTTCTCGGCAAGTATAGAAAGAACATTTTAAAGGGGAAAAGAGAGCCCCTTCAGGGTTGCAAGCCCAGCCAAGTTCTGGGTCTATCTATGGAGAAAAATCACTTTTCTGTCTGGGGTAATGATTGAGCTGCCTTTTTGCCAACAAGTTATAGAATTCCATACCAGCCTTCAAAGAACTCAAGAGCCTGGGAGCAGATACTGGTGACCCCTTGATTTAAAAGAAAAGAATGGTACTCCACTTTGTCCAGCCCATTTTGCATTCTCGTCTCTGTGTCTTTGCAGGCATGGAGCCCGATGCTGTGGTTCTGTCTCCAGACCCCTTCCAGTGTATGGTAATCGGCGAGGTTGCTCCTCAGATGAGAATAGATATTCATGTGTTACACGTACTGCTCCCTCATAAAACAAAAGGGAGTAACAGTGAACACAGACAGGTGACACTCAGTGATGTGAAAGATTATTATCCTTCAGGCTCCCCTCCAAAAAGAGGAGGAGGCTGCCCTTGCATTCTGGTCTTTTAAGTTAAGAAGCTTCTGTATTAAGAACCAGGATGGTTGGCAGAGAGGAACAAGAGAGACAACTCATGGGAAGACTGGCAGGGTTTCAGCAGGGGCTCTAACCCAGTCCTACTTTTACAGGGTAAAATCTGGGAATAAATGGTGCCTTTTAGTTACTTTTGTACTTTCTCACTTTAAAAATCATGTTTCCTAATGGATAATTCTCTGGCCAGCAATTTACTGTTTTGAGAGTCGAGTGTACTTTAAACAGCATTCTCATGGCACTTCAGAAATAGGGAGTGATAATTTAAAAATCCTTCAGAAATGAAACAAGCTTGTTATATTTCGATCTCTCTAAAAGAGGCATAAGGAGAGATTTGTTAACATCCATTTTCCACTTTTGATGCCCTCTGTAGGAGGTGCTAGCAAAATTCAGACATGTTTCCAAGCCTCAATTTGAGGGTCTTGCTGAATGACTTATCCAGATGGAAGCAATAGAACTAACTGTTCTTTCTCATCATGTGATAAATAAGCTTATTGAGGATTTTTACTAGAGTCTTGCTTATAAAGAGAATGGTTTTTAAACTTGTTCTTCAAGTTATGTGCTCATATATACCCATACTACTGAGGTTCTGTAACATTTTCTGGTATGACAAAGAATATATCTTTTGGCCACTCAGAAAAGATACCTCCCTACAGAAAAGTCCTTTTTATTTTTTTTAGTTTTTTAATTTATTTTTCAGAAAGACCTTTTTAAAGTGGTAAGTTATGCAGTTCTTTGTCACCGCTTTTAAGCAAGGTGCCTCATTTTACTTCATTTAAATACCTCTATATCTTGAAATTGCTATTGCTTTCAGACCAGATGGCATGGAACACATTTGTTATACATCTAGGATCCAATATACAGTTAAGATTTTTTCTAGAATAGGTCACATCACTAAATTTACTAAATTTATTAAATTTAATAATACACTGACCATTAGGAGCATTATATAATTCACATCTGAGATATATGTTACCATTAATAAATCTATAAACCACACAGCATCTATTCAGATAGTATAATGCAGCAATTTATTATATACTATGTGAATTTTGTCAACAAGGAATCCCCCAATGAAAAAATAGCATAATATTAATTACTAGTACCATCTGTGCAAAACAATAGGAAAACCCATATTTTAATACAATTACTTCATGCGTGTCAGTTATCTTCAACATTAAATGCTGCAGTTTTGTTGATGCAGTTTACCTGTCTAATAATTTAAATAACGGATGTTCTAACAGAGTTTAAAACTATGAATAAATGAATTAAAATTAAATATTATGAAATGTTTAAATAGGTATAACATGAAGCTGATTCATTCTCCAAGAATATATCCTGCATGTATGTATATACAAATTACTGTCCCATCTGCTAGTTTTTTACAGGTTGAGCATAAATTTTCTTTCCACACATGAAAGGTATGCTGTAAAAGCTTTGTAGTGAAAAGATTATTCAGTTGAAAAGGTTGAGACAGTTGGTCTAACTATTGCCTGGCAGTGGTCAGACTCAAACAGTACCTTCAAAAGATGGGGGCAGGGGTCATTATAAGAAAGATCATATTCTGTTTAAATTTTGAGCTCTCAAGCTCACATTTTGCTAATTATGACAATGGATGCTGTTCCAAGACCAAAGGACCCCCTTTCATTTGTCCTTTTAAACTACTGTAACCTGCCACCTGGTATGTTCTTTTTATTTATCTACTTTAAGTTCTGGCTTCAATAAATATTTATTGAAAAAAATTAATGAATTATATTTTGGAGAAGATGGTCAGCAAAGAGGCTTTTCTTCGCTGCCAGTACAAATCATCCTTTTTGTTGGCTCTTTAGATTGCTTAGTATCTCATACTGCCAAAGTTCTTTTATAACCAAGACACAGACTTCAGAGCCTCAGAGTACATAAAGTGGGGTTGGTAAACATTATTGCTAGGAAATCTATGGACAAGCAGTAAACCTTTCATTTTGGGGTGTCTTTTGTAGCAGCCAATCAATCTAAACCTTTCATTAAATAACACTGAGCAGTGATCGTCAAACTTCTTTACCATGTTCTGCTACAGCTAGAAAGAAGTCTGAGGTCCATCGTTTTCACCTTCTAAGACAATAAAATTCTCTGTTGGAGAGGGAGGATCTTGAAATCCCATTACGCATATATAGCCCTAACTCAGAATTTCCACTTATTTTTTAAAAATTGTATCATGTTCTTTTTTAACATAGTTTGGGATGAGCTTCAAGGCTGGCTTCATTATACAAGGCTGTATTTTTAGAGCATCAACACTAGCATCACACTCTTGGGTTTGATTTCTGAATTTCATAGCTTATGTGACCTTGGACATAATTGTCAAATCACTTAACTTCTATGTTTAGGGTATAAATTCATGCTTATAAAATGGAAATTATGCTGCTTACCTCTCACTAATTATAGAATGAGATAATATCATGATCATCAGCAAATATTATTTATTGTTCATCCACTGAGGTAAAGGAAGCAAAAGAGTTAAAAAGGATGTTGGTCTTTCAGAAAAAATATGAGCAGGCAATCGCAGACTAAACATAAATGCAAATAAAGGTGAAGAGACTCTCAAGAATCATTAGTAGTGAGGAAAAGCAAAATTAGATAGTACAGCACAGGGAAATTTTTTCTGAAATTGTAATATGTGGTACAGTCAGAAGTGTAGGGCAACAGGCACTCTCAGGCACAGTAGGAGGGAGGGTGGAATGACACATCTTTTGGGAGAAGAAAATTTAGCAGCAGCTCAAGAATTCAAAAGCATGTTTTTTGACCCAGAAATTTTACTTTTAGAAATCTAACCTAGGATGATTCTTAGCCAAATAGTGAGCAGGTACAGCTGTCCCCCTTAACTCCTTCACCCTGCTCAAAAACACAGGAAATAAAAAACAGGCTGATACCAAATAACAAATACGTAAAAATCAAGTTAAAAAATAAAGACATACATACATGTGAAATAAGAAAATCCTTAGTTTCTAGAAATAGAGAACTAAAAATCCAGCATGAAAAATGATTAGTAATAACCCATATGGAATTTGACCTAAAAACACTGATGTTTTTCATGCTCTCTGATGCACAGGGACAACCTGTGGCTAAGTGAGATAAAGAGCTGGAACCAAGAATCTGATAAAAAATTTCTAGCTGAAAAAGGGAGCTTTATGAAAGAAGTATCAGAAAAACTCTATTCATTGTCCTTCCAAGGAGTTTTCTGCCTGGCCAGTTGTGGACAGAAATAAACAAACAAACAAATAAATTTCTAAAAGTCTACTGCAAGGGCTTAGAGATAAAATCTGTTAGTCACCTATATTTTAAGTAATAAAGGCAAGATTTGAAAACCTGAAAATATTTTCAGGTTTACGTTATACTTAATTGATAAATTTCCCTTTTCCTATGTAATTAATAGCCATAGATCCAACTATAACTCTTTTCTTTTTGGAGAAAAAGGAAAGTAAAGTTGAGGGATAAATTTTCCACTGAACTATAATAATTGTATAGAAGTCCATAGCCCAGGCAAGAACCCTGGCAGTCTTTGTTCCAGAAACCCTTGCCTTAATCACTTATGGAAACATCACAATGAGAAGAATAAGCAGATGTAACAAAAATTTGAATTAGAACAAGAATGGGAGAAAACTAAACAATTTCAAAGAGATTATCTTTTTAGATAATTAAAGAGAGAGAAGGAATAGAAATCTCAATAAGAGAATAGGACTCTACAAAAAACATTGGACAGACTTGAAAAAGAATGAAGTAGAACATTTGGAAGTAAAAATATGTCACTGAAATAGAAAGCTCAGTAGAATGCTTAAATGATAGCTAGACACAGCTGAAGTGAGAATGAGAAAATGGGGAGACAGTTCTTGGGGAAAAAAACCCAAAAATTCAACCCAGAAAAAGAAAGAGGCTGACCACATGAAAAAGCAGTTAAGTGAAATGGAGGATAAAATGAAAACATACAACATACATCTAAGATTCCTTGATTGTGAGAATAGAGAGGGAATAAATATCTTTGGTAAACATATAACAGATAATGTCTAGTATTGAAAAAGACATAATTGCTCAGATTATAGCTAGTAGCACAGTGAATTCTGAATAAGGGAAACAGAGAAGTCCTTTTAAATGAATTGGTTTTTGACTAACTCAGCAAATTAATATGCTTACACCATTTTGTCTTACTGATTCTCACAGTTTGATAAATACAACTAGGAAGTGATTATGTGGTACATCAGTGCACTATTGCTCCCACCAGTTGAATTCTGTTCTTAAAAAGTCGGTTGTGTTTTGTCCCTAACTGTAAAAGAGAGTTATACATGTTATTTTAATCACAAAAACAAAGAAAATATCAATATAGAACATAGAATTCAGTCAAGAAAAACTAAATTGAATGCTTTAGGAGAACTCCATAAAGACATGCCTCTTTAAAAAAATTAGGTGTGAAATTAGGTTTTGGCACAAGAACTGTAAAATTGGGGTTAAAAGACATAAATATCTGGAATATGGTAAACACAGAACTTCCAAATATCTTTAAGTTTTAGCATCCACTCTAAAGATACTGAAATTGGAAACTGTGGATAATTCATTATGCATGTGGTTCATGAAAGAAAGAAGACATGAAAATTTGACCAGCAGACCCACCTCAAAGGAAAAACCTTGTGCTGCCACAACCACTTACCAAAAAATATAAATTTATATATTTCAGTTGAAGTAAAATGTTTAAGGTGAGCATTAACCTTTTTTTTAAAGGTTTCTCAGCTTTAACATATTTTTTATTTCTTCAATGAGCTAATAATGGCTCTGATAAGGGATCATCCTTTAAAAAAATCTACATCCATGATCAACCTACAGAACATCAAAGTCATGAAAAAAAGAGGGAGAAATTACCTAGCAAGAAAAAAAATACACCAATAGCAGAGTTCAAATCAGCAGCTTTATCTAAGAATCCACTATCAAATCCAAGGTCATGAAGATTTCTCCCACGTTTTCTTCCAAGAGCTTTATGTCTTTAGCTCTTACATTTAGATTGTTGTCCTAGCATTATTTGTTGGAGAATACTGTTTCCCAATTAAATGGGCTTGGATCCCTCGACAAAAATCAATTGGTCATATATGTATGGATTGATTTTGAGACTCTCAATTATATTCCATTGGTTTGATTTCAATCTGTATGCCAGTACCACACTGTTTTGGTTACTACAGCTTTGTAGTAAGTTTTGAAATTTCACCACCATGGCTAAATTTATTCCTAGGTATTTTATTCTCTTAGATGGTATTGTAGATAAACTGCATTCTTAGTTTCCTTTTTAGATTGTTCATTGCTGGTATATAGAAACACTACTGATTTTTGTGAGTTGATCTTGTACTCAGTAACTTTGCTGAATTTATTTACTAGCTCTAGCATCTTTCTTGTGGATCCTTTGGGATTTTCTACATATAGAATCATGTAGTCTATACATCTGTAGATATAGTTTTATTTATTTTTTAACAGTTTGCCTTTTGCTTCTTTTTCTTGTCTAATTACTTTAGCTAAAACTTCCAGTAAATGTTGAATAGCAGTGATGAAAGCAGGCAACTTTGTCTTGGTCTTGATCTTAGGGGGAAATTTTCAGTTTTCCACCATTGAGTATACTCAAGCATTGAGTATAGTGTTAGCTACAGGTTTTTCATAAATGCCCTTTGTCATGTTGATACATTGACTTTTAAAAGTAAGAAACCATTAGCCCAGAAATAAACCCATGCTTATATGTTCAAAAGAGGCAAGAATATACATTGGAGGTCTTCCCTGGTGGCGCAGTGGTTGAGAATCTGCCTGCCAATGCAGGGGAACACGGGTTTGAGCCCTGGTCTGGGAAGATCCCACATGCCACGGAGCAACTAGGCCCGTGAGCCACAACTACTGAGCCTGCGCGTCTGGAGCCTGTGCTCCACAACAAGAGAGGCCACGATAGTGAGAGGCCCGCACACCGCAATGAAGAGTGGCCCCCGCTTGCCGCCAACTAGAGAAAGCCCTCACACAGAAACGAAGACCCAACATGGCCAAAAATAAATAAATAAATTAAAAAAGAATAAAAAAGAATATACAATGGAGAAAAGACAGTCTCTTCAATAAACGGTGTTGGGAAAACTGGACAGCTATATAAAAAGCAATGAACCTGTATCACTTCCTTCCACCATATATAAAAATAAACTCAAAATGGATTAAAGACTTGGATGTAATATCTGAAACCATAAAACTCCTAGAAGAAAACATAGGCAGTAAGCTCTTTGATCTTGTTCTTAGCAATATTTTTTTGGATATGTCTCCTCAGGGAAGGGCAACAAAAGCAAAAATAAACAAATGGGACTACATCAAACTAAAAACCTTTTGTACAGAGTGGGAAGCCATTAATAAAACAAAAAGTCAGCCTACCGAATGAGAGAAGATATTTGCAAACAATATATCCAATAAGGTGTTGATACCCAAAATATATAAGGAACTCATACAACTCAGTGTCAAAAAAAAAAAAAAAAACAACCAAACAACACAATTAAAAATTGCACAGAGGATCTGAATAGACATTTTTTTTTCCAAAGAAGACAAACAGATGGCCAACAGGCAGTGAAAAGATGCTCAATATCACTAATCATTAGGGAAATGCAAATCAAAACCACAATGAGGTACGACCGCACATCTGTCAGAATGGTCATCATCAGAGAGACAAGAAATAACAAGTGTTGGCAAGGCTATGGAGAAAAGGGAACCCATGCGCACTGCTGGGACTGTAAATTGGTGCAGCCGTTATGAAAAGCAGTATGGAGTTTCCACAACAAATTAAAAAATAGAACTACCATACAATCCAGCAACTCTACTTCTGGGTATCTATCCAAAGAAAACAAAAACACTAATTTGAAAAAGAAAAAAATATATATATCCCTAAGTTCATTTAAGCATTATTTACAATAGCCAAGATATGTAAGCAACCTAAGTGTCCATCAACAGATGAATGGATAAAGAAGATGTGGTATATATACACAATGGAATATTACCCAGCCATAAAAAAGAATGAAATCTTGCCATTTGCAACAAGATGAATGGATCTAGAGGGTAGTAAGCTAAGTGAAATACGTCAGACAGAGAAAGACAAATACCATATCATTTCAACTATATGTGGAATCTGAAAAAAACGTATGAATAAACAAAATAAAACAGAAACAGAACTATAGATACAGAGAACCAACTGGTGGTTATCAGAGGAGGGGGCGTTGAGGGTACAGGTGAAATAGGTAAAGGGGATTAAGAAGTATAAAATTCCAGTTATAAAATATGTAAGTCACAGGCAGGTAATGTATAGCACAGGGAATATAGTCAATAGTATTGTAATAACTTTGTATGGTGACAGATGGGAACTAGAGTTATCGTGGTGATTGTTTCATAATGTGTAAAAACATTAAATCACTATGTTGTACACCTGAAACTAATATTGTATGTATATTACAATTATATATCAATTATATCACTGATATAAATTATAATTCAATAAAAAAGTAAGAGACAATTTGGGTATATTAAAAACAAGAGAAATAAAGAAGAGGATTAAAAGAATTTCTATTAAACTGATTTGATTCTATTCTATTAAACAGTTTCTGATTTTTAAAACTTCAGTAGCATGTAGCTCTGAATAGTTATAAAGGACACATCTGGAAATAATGAAAAACATAAATTAAAAAGATGGAAAAATATGTATTAGGAAAATAACCAAAAATAAAATTGTTCTACAATTTTAATAACAGGCACAGTAGGATTTACAGAATTCTAGTCTACTTGCTATTGGAAGGATATCAGAATCAATGGGAGCAGGAGGAAGACACTGGAAACTCCAGGAAACAAGGAAGCTCCGAATGAAATCAGGAAGCAGGAAACATCGCAACGCACTCATGCAGGAACAGCCTGGCCAGTGTGTTGCCACAGCTGCCACTGCTGTCATCACCTCTGCTGCTGCTACTGTGAGGATTCTGACCCTGAAAATTCCTTAATTCCTTGTTTCACTCACTGTTCAGAGTCCCAGGAACACACATCAAGCTGACTGAGCTTGTGTCTCAAGCCATCCCTGGCTGTTAGAAGAGGCTTGCAGGAAGGCTTGGATTCCATGGTGGAGACAGACACTAGGAAGTGGTCTCTGGCCAAAATGATCAATAGTGGAGGAGAGGAAATTCACACAAAGGAAACTGGAGAGACTTTATGAAGAATAATATATGAAAAAATTTTAAATGTCTGGAAAGATACAATTACAAGCAATTACCAACATGGAAGGAAAGGAATAGACTAAACAGTGTTTGGAAAATTCTATATCCTTATGTACAATTTTGCAATTTTTTTAACGATGAAATTGCATTCATGCATGGCTTATGTATTTTTAAAAATAAGTTTTAAAATTATACTTAAAAAAGAACTTTTGCCTTTAAGAGTGAGAATTAAATACTCACAGCACTTTTAAACTTTCATGGGAATAATTGATGAAAACCCCACTTCAGCAAAATTCAAGAGGGAGAAATCTCCCTGGGACTGCAGAGATTTCACTGTTGGCTAACCTACTTTTTTTTCCCTTGAAATGTGTTGGCTTCACCTACCTTTAGAAGTCCTTCTGTTGAAAACTCTGGATGATTTTTTTCTCTCTCTGAAGCCATCCGGATACTTTGTAGTCAAATAAATTGTCAGAAAAATTGCTGTATCTAGAGATTTTGCTGTAGTAAGGCCACAGCCTTCTCAGAGTAGCTCAACATTTGGGACTATGTTAAAAAACCCATCAAAAATAAAAGCTGTATTATATCATTTTTGAATTCACCATGCTCTTAGGGAAATGTAGTTTTACATATGTGTAGGAATGTTTCGTGTGTGGGTGCATGCATGCGTGTGTGTGTGTTAGTGAGATAGAGAGACAGACAGAAAAACAGACAGACTCGCTTCAACTCTGTAAGGTCAATATAGATATTTATACTCCAAGAGATGATCTGGAGCATAAAACTAACTGAAATTTGAATCTGTGTTAATAATACTTACCTAACACTGTAACTGAAGTTAGTTGTCTACAACATAATCCAAGAGGGTTACCCTTTGGAGGTCTCTTCTGTGATACCTGTACATTTTCATTCACCCACTATTTGATTCATTCATTTATTCCTTTAACGAATCTCTAGTAAGGGATTTTTCTGTGGCAGTTTTCGTGCTAGACTATGAAGACCAAGAATGAATCAAACAACAGTTATAGGGGAGAGACGTGTAACTAACCAGGCAGTTAATATGAAACAGTGTGATCTGTGCTAGGATGTCCCAGATGCTTTGTGAGCTCTGAAAGACACACACTTGAGATTGGAGTGAAGATCTGGTGGAGTAGAGTGTTGGGGTATGTCAAGAAAGCAAACCTGAACTGAGTCTAAAGGGAGGGAACTATAAGTAGAAAAAGTCAAGAGATTTAAAATAACTAAGTAATGGACAGTGAGATCTCTCAAAGATTCTGGGGTAAAAAACAAACAAACAAACAAAAAAACACCAGAATACTCTAGGGACATCATTGTTTTTAATGGATAGGAAAAGATTTCTACTCGAAGCACGACTGACTCTGGATTGATAAGAGGAGATCTACAGTGGACATGTGCTGTTTTTACTGTCCAGTATACGGTCACCTCTTTTTCTGGGAACGATAAACTGAATGCCATTTGGGGAATTCACTCCTCCCCTGACACATACCTCATGTACACACACACACACACACACACACACACACACACACACACACACACACACAGCACACAGCACTCCTCAGGTGGAACACAGGACCTTGGACCCCCATGCATATCCATTTCTTTAGCCACAGTAATTGGTCAAGTTTCAAGCATGTGACCCAATCAGAACTAAAGTAAAACTAGCTTAGCAACTTACAAGAAAAAGATGTTGACTCTTTTCTGTTCGGCCTGAAACCTGAGGGAATGTTGGGGCTGGAGTTCCAGGCAACCTCTTGCTACCATGTGACGCCTGATGCTGAAGCCAATATGACAGAAGGCAGAGTAAAGAGATGGAGAGAAACCAACTCCTAATTATATTTTCTGGGCCCTGAATCCAGTCTTGTCGTTTCTTGTGAGCCAATAAATTCCCTTTTTGCCTAAATGAGCTGGTTGTATTTTTTTCACTTGCCACCAAGAGTCCTAATTTGATACCGTCCTCAGTGAGGAAGCCGTGGGGTGGGGATGAAAGAGAACATGCTAATATTTATTAAGCAACTATTTTGTCTCCAGCAGGTAAAGCTAGGCACTGCTGTGTCCTTGTTTTTAAATAAAGTTCACAATATTCCAGGAAACCAAACAAGAGTATCCATCTTAGCACAAAGGTCTGCCTGACTTTAAATCCTATTTGTTTTACATATCACTGGGCTATCAGTTTGAGGTTTACTCTAAGCCGGCGTTTCCTATATTGTTTTAGGGAACACTAGTGTTCAGTGAAACGTTAATAAGTATTATATAAAGAACACTTACTATATAAGAAACTCAATATGTAAGAAAATTATTAAACATACTTATGTGTTGAACTTATTTTATATGTCTTGTAGAAATGGTTCGAAGGATCTGATGAAAGATCACCCACAGCATAAATTAAGGATGTTTAAAAAGTATGCATTGGTGCACAGGTGACACTGTCAACCTACACAACATATTGATCTATAGTTTTTATATGAGAATTTAAGTTTTGTGCTTCTAACTTCTTGGGGGGATGTTATTCCATGTGTGTTGGCAGTAGAGGTTCATACTACACATGGCTTTGTGGCTGATAAAGGGAAGTTTTTAATAAAAAACAGACTTTAATAGTTCTCAGATAAAACAACAAAGAAAATCAGAATGATTCAAAGTGAATGTGATGAATGACAAATGTAAATTTCCAAACACAACTGTGAGGTAAACTGTTCAAGATTAAATAAGTAAATATTTTGGGAACTGCCATATATAAGAGTTAAACATTAAATCTGTGTTATTCTCTTTCCTACAATTTGCTTTTGAAAATAAGAATCTTATAATATCCTGGAATTAAAACAAAATATTGGAATATATTTGATGTGCCTAACATGAAGACCTGACTCAGAAACATCATTCCTACTATTTAATAACTACATGAATAAAAAAGACATAAAGCACTGTTCTTGTACAAAGAATGGGTGTTTTTATGTCATATTGTATTACAAAAATGTACAATAAATTATTATTTACTTTATGTAGGTATTTTCATTATTTTTGTGCTTAATTTGAAAAAAATGATTTAATTTCTGGAAAGGTACATTTGTTCAGTTACAGAACTTTAAAAACCTATGAATAAGTTTAGATTTCTTACAGCAATTATTTCATCTGAGACCATTTTTGTTGCCTTGTATAATGTAAGGGAGAACGTTATTTACTGTACTTATTAGTTTCACATGTGGAAGAAATTACAAGGTGATTCTTCTTAATTCTAAAATGTGAGGAGGTTTTGCAGGAAGCTATCTATTTTACTGCTATGTCTCTAGATGTTCAGTGGTCCAACTTCTGTCATGGGGAACTTATGAGTGTCTTGAGATGTTGACAACTTGGGGACTGTCCTCACAGTCTATGCTGTAGTGTAATTATATAGATATGGTTTTGCTGGAGACCAAAATTTTCTTTAAGTTGTTGGGTTTGATTGTTTATTTACTAAATCCTATAAGAAACAAAATCAGGTTACGTTTTAATATTTGTTACACAAGATAATTTCTTTAATGTTTTCTTAGTATAAACTAAAAATAGATTATCAAAGGATTTCTGAATAGGAACTTAAATACTTATCTCAAACATTTCTCATAAGCACTAAGGGAGTACAAACCTCCTGAAGAATTACAAATAGCTCAATTTCTTTCTGAACAATTTTTATCCCTTTTTCTGAGTGTTAAATTTAATACTCTTAAATTATAGGCTACAATGATTTAATCTTAAACTATATCAAAGGATACTTAGGTTACTTTATTTCCAAGACATTTTCTGCATTTAGTTAATGCTTGTTTATACTTGTTAGAACATATACAAAACCACACATATTGTATTACAACATAGAAAAACAAAGGGAGAAAGTTGGTAAATTAGA
This sequence comes from Balaenoptera borealis, assembly GCF_965194805.1. Lineage (NCBI taxonomy): Eukaryota > Metazoa > Chordata > Mammalia > Artiodactyla > Balaenopteridae > Balaenoptera > Balaenoptera borealis. The sequence continues at coordinate 31,741,156 of NC_138876.1, read as the reverse complement.
AGACAGATACTTAGAATACATATCCTGTTTAAAATTTTAATAATCATAAGTTTTATATTTTAAATCTATATTTTTAGGATTCATTTTAGAGAAAGAGGGAAGAGGCTCTTAAAGGTTGTTTATCTGTGCTGTACTTTGTTTCAAAATATTACATTCTCAAAATTTCTTCACAATTATGGTCTTGCTAATGGTATTAACTATCTGTAGCTGTACAACAAATTGGCCCAAAACTAAGATGCTTAAAATAACAAATGTCTATTATCTCAAAGTTTCTGTGTGTCAGGAATTCAGGTGCAATGTAACTAGTTGCCCCTGACTCAGGGTCTTTCACAGGCTGTAATCAAGGTGTCAGCTGGGTCTACAGTCTCATCTTAAGGCTTGACTGGACAAGAATCTGCTTCCAACTGAATCATGCAGTTTGAGTGCCAACAACCCTAGATTTAGTCTTTCTTGGGCTGTTGGACCGAGGATTTCAATTCTTCCCTGGCTGTTGGCCAGAGGCCTCTTTCTTAATTCTTTGCCATATGGGCCTCTCCGTAGGAAAGTTCACAACACAGCAGCTTGCTTATATCAGACAAAGGGCTGAGGGAGACAGAGAAAGTAGACAGAAGCTAGAGGGTTTTTTTGAAACCTAATTTCAATATTGACATATCATCACTTTTGCCATACTATATTCAATAGAATTCACTATATCCAGCCCACACTTGAAGGGAATTATAGAAGAGCATAAATAATAGGAAGCAAGGATTGGTACTTCCCTGACGGTCCAGTGGTTAAGACTCCACACTTCCACTGCAGGGGGCATGGGTTTGATCCCTGGTCAGGGATCAAATATCCCACATGTTGTGCGGTGTGGCAAAAAACAAAAAAACAAAAAAAAAATAGGAAGCAAGGATCATGAGGAGCTATTTAAGGGGCTGTTTACCACACCAATCATTGTAACAACTGGAAAATGGGTACTATTAGATATTTTTTTTTAAGTTTCGTAGGAGGTTCAATTGAATCATAGATGATTGACAACTTACCTAAGGTAGGACAGCTTTTCTGTGAAAGTCAGAAGCCCAGGGTTCTAAAACTAGCTTTAGTAACTGTGACTTTAGATGATTTGTGTTTTAAATCTTTCCTGAACCAAAAGAAGGCCTCAGGAGGTATATTAAGAAACACAACTGAGTATAGGATTGAGGCAGAGTAGCCAAGAGCTAAATAGTGTGGGGAAGAGGGAATCCAAAAGACAATCTCCAAATGAAATGGTGAGAGCATTATTTCTGATAGTAAAGCCAGACAAAAGCACACCAAGAAAAGAAAAATACAAGCCAATATTTCTGATGAATGCAGATACAAAAATCCTCAACAAAATACTAGCAAACAGAATTCAACAGCACATTAAATGATCATACACCATGACTAGGTAGGATTTATCTCTGGAATGCAAGGATGGTTCAACAATCCATCAGTGTGATACACCACATTAACAGAATAAAGGATTAAAATCACATGATCACATGATCATCTCAATATATTTAAAAAGTTTAACAAAATTCAACACCCTTTCATGATAAAAACACTAAAAAAAAGACCCCTAAGAATAGAAGAAAATTATCTCAACATAATCAAGGCCGTATATGAAAAGCCCACAGCTAACATCATACTCGGTAAAAAACTGAAATATTTTCTTTAAGATCAAGAAGAAGGCAGGATGCCCACTCTTGCCTCTTCTATTCAACATGGTACTAGAACTCCTAGCTAGAGCAATTAGGCAAGAAAAAGAAATGGAAAGCATTCATAAATCATAAAAATCATCCATAAATCATAAAAAGGGAAAGTAAAATCACCTTTGTTCATAGATGACATTAACTAAAGATTCTACACACACACACACACACACACACGTTAGAACTAATAAACAAATTTCACAAATTTTCAGGATACTAAACAACATATAAAAATTAGTTGTGTTTCTATACAGTAATGACAGTCTGAAAATGAAATTCAGAAAAAAAAATCCCATTTATAATAGCATCAAAAAGAATAAAACACTTATGAATAAACTTAACCAATGAGATGAAAGACTTGTACACTGAAAACTACAAGATGTTGCTAAAATTAAAGAAACAAATAAATGGAAAGTCATCTGTTGTTCATGTAGTGGAAGACAATATTGCTAAAAATGTCCAACTTTCCCAAAGCAATCCACCGATTTAATACAATATGTATCAAAATCTCAATGACACTTTCTTTTGGAAATAGAAAAGAAATCCTAAAATTCATATGCAGCCATAAAGGATTCTGAATAGCCAAAACAATCATGAGAAAGAATAACAAAGCCAGAGGCCTCATACTTCCCAACTTCAAAACATACTACAAAATTTCAGTAATCAAACAGTATGGTACTGGCATAAAGACAGACATATAGATCAATGGAACAGAATAGAGAACTCAATAATAAATCCATACACATATGGTCAAATGATCTTCAACAAAGGTGCCCAAGACCACACAATGGGGAAAAGAATGTCTCTTCAACAAGTGGTGGTGGGGAAACTACAAAAGAATGAAACTGGACCCTTATCTCACACTGTACACAAAAGTAAACTCAAAATGGATTAAAAACGTAAACATAAAATCTAAAACTATAAAACTCCTAAAAGAAAACAGGGGAAAATCTTCATAACATTGGTCTCAGTGATGATTTCTTGGATATGACACCAAAAGCACAGGCAACAAAAGCAAAAATAGACAAGTAGGACTATATCAAACTAAAAAGAAATTCTGTGCAGGAAAGGAAATAATCAACAGAATGAAAAGGCAACTTAAAGTATGGGAGAAAATGTTTGCAAACCATACATCTCATAAAGGTTTAATATCCAAAATATATAATGAACTCCTACAACTCAAGAGCAAAACAGACAAACAGATAACCTGATTAAAAATGGGCAAAGGTCTTGAATAGATTTTTCTCTAAAGAAGACATACGAATGGTCAATAGGTACATGAAAAGGTGCTCAGTATCACTAATCATCAGGTAAATGCAAATCAAAAGCACAATGAGATACCATTTCATACCTGTTAGGATGGTCAATACCAAAAACACAGAAAATAACAAGAGTTGGGGAAATTGGATCCCTGTGCACTGTTGGTAGGAATGTGAAATGGTGCAGCCACTATACAAAATTATATGAAGTTTCTTCAAAGTATTAAAAATAGAATTAATATATGATCCAGAAATTTCACTTCCATGTATTTATCCAAAGAATTGAAAATAGGCTCTCAAAGAAGTATGTATTTGTACTTCCATGTTCTTTCCAGCATTATTCATAATAACCAAGACATGAAAACAACCTAAATGTCCACTGAGGGATAAGTGGATAAAGAAAAATTGGTATGTACATACACTGGAATATTATTCAGCCTTAGAAAGAAGGAAATCCTGTCATATGCAACAGCATGGATGAATCTTGAGAACACAATGATAAGTGAAATGAGCCAGTCACAGAAGGACAAAGACTGCATGAATCCAACTTAGACAGGCTATCTAAAGTAGTAAAGTCATTGAAGCTGAAAGTAGAAGGTGATCATCAGGGGCTGGAGGGAGGAGTAGATGACAAACTGCTGTTCAATGGGTACAGAGTTTCAGTCATGGAAGATGAAAAATTTCTATAGATCTGCTGTACAACAACGTACATATAGTTTGCAATACTGTACAATACACTTAAAATTTTGTTAAGAGGGTAGACTTTGTGTTATGTGGTCCTTACCACAATAGAAAAAATAAGAATAAAGTGGATTTTAAGCAATTGATAAACTGATAAAAGAGTTGCTTGATGTAACTGACATGGTGACTAAGGTCAATTATTTCCCAAACAACAAAAAACATAAAAGTAATAACAAGTAATCAGACATTCTGGAAAAACAATGAAAATGTGTAGTAAATTGATGGTCCAAATGTTAAGCAAATCAAACTAAATTAGTGTAAAAACTATGAAGTATAGAAAAATCCATTTCACCTTTTTATTAGGATTATTCTCCCTTGCTTTGCTTGAGAACCCTGCTATTGAATCTATAGTAAAGGAACTAAATTTTGCACACAAATTGTGCACTAAAATCTATTAGAGTCTTAATAATGTAATTATTTGTTGATTTTCAACTTACAGATTTAACTTATGGACGTAACATAGAAGACAATATCAGGGAGCAGAATGTAAAAATTTCAACTTCATAGTGTAAAATTTTCAGTGGACAACATGTTGCGAAGTTGAAAGGGAAAGATGAGGTGCAAAGAATTGTAAGAGCTCAATATCTCTAATATGGTGTATAGTGAAGAGACACTGTCTAAAATTGTTGAAACATGGAAACTTGAAGTTGGTGGCCTTGCTATGTTTCTGGGAATCAGATTATAGTACATGGTATAATCTGTAACATGCTAATTCTTTCTTCCTCTTCTTCTTTTTCCTCATCTCCTCCTTCTTTCTCTTTCTCCTCTTCCTTCTTCTGTAAACTGAACTTTCAGACAAAACAAATCTTGTCCATGCTCTGAGAGTTTGTGGCCTCTGATTTAAGTATAAGCGTTGAAGCTTTCTTGTCAGTGTTGAACCTCTTTGTTTACCCAAAGAGGGGCAGCGAAGTCTGACTCTCTCTATTCTATTTCTGCATAAACTCTATCTTCTGTTTCTTTTAACATTTCCATCTTGGAGTTCCAAAACTCACAGATCTTGCCAGTTAAAAGCCTTAGTTGTCTTCCTTGTGATAAAACTTGAAGCCAAGAATTTGTCTTTTTTGTTCTCTCCATGTTCTTTTGTACTTCTCCTTATGAAATGAATATCCCAGAGGCAATGAATAACACTGAGTCAGAGAGAATATTGGGGGAAGGCATTAAAGTATTTGGGAGACAAGCACAATGGATAATATTTACAAATGTTATGCTACTAAATTTATTATTTAAAGATAAACAATAGAGAAAATAAATAGTAAAAACCAAAAAATGAGATAAAATTAGAAAGGGGGGGGCTTCCCTGGTGGCGCAGTGGTTGAGAATCCGCCTGCTAATGCAGGGGACACGGGTTCGAGCCCTGGTCTGGGAAGATCCCACATGCCGCGGAGCAACTAGGCCCGTGAGCCACAACTACTGAGCCTGCGCGTCTGGAGCCTGTGCTCCGCAACGAGAGGCCACGATAGTGAGAGGCCCGCGCACCGCGATGAAGAGTGGCCCCCACTTGCCACAACTAGAGAAAGCCTTCGCACAGAAACGAAGACCCAACACAGCCAAAAAAAAAAGTTAATTAATTAATTTAAAAAAAAAAAAAGAAAGAAAGGGGGTAGGCTTTGTAAAGAAATTCTCTCTTTAATGTTTGGTCATCAATAGATAATATGTTAGGTTATTAATCAATTATTCATATTTAAAGTTAAGGAGATAATTAGAAGATTTTTTAAATGAAATACTGTATTTAGAAGATTTTGCTTCATGGAAGTGAGACTAAGAAGGGGAGGTGTGAATCAGGTAAATGTTGCTTTTCATTATAAGCTTCATCTGTAAAAACATTGATGATTAATATGAATTTTTTGTCTTTTTCATTATATTCATTCCCGATGTCTGTAGCAGGTCTGTTACATAGGACAGGCTTCTGTTGGTGATGCCTAATGGAGAACAAAGAAGGAGTGGGTGTTCAATCTTAGTCTAGGGCAGCAAATGGAATAGTAGCTACCAATGTACTGTGCTACTCTCTGTGGTTTGCATTGTTCCAAGAAGTGACTACCAGCTACCTAAACAGGTCCATGGTGGAGTGGGGAGATACAGAAGTCAAACAACTGAAGACAATCAATACATGAAAAGAAAAAAAAAAAAAAAAATGCTTTCTCCAAAACACTGAATGAAAGAAATTCTTGAAGGTAAAGGATTTGGAGCTATACACTCAAGTTACACTTGCTTGCAGAATTAAAGTAAGGAACTAAATTATTTTCAAGACTCCCACTTCACCACTAATTTCTATGATCAGTTCTACAAAGCAGGCATCAAAGTAGACTTCCTCATATGGCCCTATGTTCATAGAATGCATAGTTCTTCAACTTAGGCCTTTTTTTCTTTTTTTGAGTCTCTCACCGGTCTGTGGTTTCTCTAAAGTTTTCCACATGTATTTTCCACGCCACCCTCCCTCTGGATTTGTCAGAATCTCGAGCTCTGTTTTCTTTTCCTGAACTTGGCCAGCTCACCTCAGCTGGGAGTTTCCTCCTGGCTTTGGTCTGCTTCTGTTCCTGGGTACTTTTGGCTTGGATAAATCTTCTTATGAATGTAATTGTCTCTCTTGGACTCAGTGCCCAAACATGAAATCCAATAGACATTTTATGACAAGGGTACATTTTTCTTAATGTCAGAGATTTCTTCTCCTTTTATTCTGTTACTTAATATTTTTTCCATTGATTTAATTGCTTCATTTCATCTTTAGGATACTGTTCCCATCTAAATAGGATGCAGACTTTCTGTCCTACTTGCTGTATATAGCCTATGTAAAATGAAGCCTATTACCAGGATAGCATTTGCTTTGAGGCACCATCTAGTAAAATAATGTAGTTGTCAACAAAGCATATACAGAATTTTGATTTGATGATAAGGATAATTTTGGAGGAAAATAACTGGAAAAATGTTAAATCAAAAGACCTTGATTTAATTCACAGCTCCCTTTCTGACATAACACAGCATATTGAACAAAATCTTAGTTGTACTGCCTAACGACCTAAGATCTAATTTTATGTGTTTGAAATGTTTTTATTTCACTGGGAAAAATTTTTTTCCTTTTTATGTACTTTATAGAATGTAGTGTGTATTATATATATTTGAGGAATTTATTTAATTAAATATATGTATATTTCAGGACTTATTTAAATACATAGTTGAAATATACTTATATAATTTCATTAATAATAATAATTATTACTAATATCTCTGCAACTGATTCTCTTAGTTTCTACACATGATTTTGAACCATGGAACATAATTCTTTATGCATGATCAGGGAAGCTATGCACATCTCATACTACTCCTTGAATTTGATGCAGCTTAACCTATATATGATTCTTAAATTAATTCTATATCACATTTATCCTACTAGCTTTTCTCTCTGAGATTTAGCCAAGGACAGTTTTGTTGTAATACTTGACTATTCTCCATAAATTTGGATTTAAAGTCCAGGGGAGGATTCCAGTAAATTTATGGAGTATTAAGCATGACTGTTTTTCTCTGATTTCATCACAAACCCGCTAAAATGAGGTTTCAGCCTGCAAGGACCAAAGGGTACAAAGAGGTGATGAGAGCACATGAAAGTTGATGACAAAATTCTAAGTGATATAAAGCAGATGGATGAGTGATAACTAACATAGCAAATCACAGAAAGATGAAAACTAAGTGCCTTGCCAAAAAGCAAGGGCAGAAATTTGGAAAAGCTGTGAAAACTGGAGGCAAGAGATCCTCGGAAGATAGATGGTACGAGGTGGACCTGAAATTAAAGAAATAGATTGAAAGTATACAATTACACCTCTCATATCACCTCTCCCATCTCACACAGTCTAACAGTAGACCTTCATTCACCTGAGCAAAAGACCCCTACTATGTAGTAGGCAGTGTTATGTGTGCTGCAGATACAGAAGGGAATAAAACAGACAAAAATTCCAGTCCTTACAGAACTTAAATTCTAGGACAGGAAGACAAGCAAAAGATGTTTAGTCATTAAATAGTATAGCATATATAATATTTTTAATGAACAAATAAAGGAAAGCAGTTAACATGGGACAGTGCCAGAAACAGAAAAATACAAGTTTAAAATTCTCAGAGATATAAGACAAGATATTCCATTTATTTCATAAGAATAGGATTCTATACTCACAAAAGAAGAAAAAAATTCACAAGAAAAAAAAGGATAATGAAAATTAACAATGAAATAGCAGACATCTTTTAAAATAAATAGAAAATTTGGAAAATTGGAGGAGAAAGTTGAGGAAATCTCTAAGAAAGTAGAACAAAAGGCAGAAATGTGGGAAGAAAAGAGAAAAAAAGGAGAATAATATTAAAGAATCTAGCCAGGAAGGTAACATCAAAAGAACGAGTTCCAGAAAGAAAGAGGAAATAGAAGAGAAGAAATTAACAAGGAAATAATAAAAGAAAAATATACAGTACTGAACAGTATAATTCTACAGATTAAAATGGCTCAGTTCATTGTTCATCTTTTTTTTGCATAAATTCTTTCTTCAAGAACAATTTTTCCTTCCTTTTAATGTCCACCCTTTAGAAGTTCCAATTTCTTTTCTAAAAATGCTTTTATTTTATTCTCATTCTTGAACAAATATTGGTTATAAAATTCTAATTTTCACTATCAGCACTGTGAAGTGAAGACACTGTTTCATAGTATTCTGGAATTTATCGTTGCTTTTAATATATTTGCTGTTCCCCAATTTTCATTTTCTAATGGTTGTTTTTCTGTAATTTAAGCTCTAATTAATTTCCACAATGACAGGAAAATACACACTATATCAAGGTTTGAAATGTGTAAGGCTTGCTTAATTGCTCTAGGACCTATTCTGAAAAATGTTTCACATTCAGGTGAAAAAGATGTATATTCTGAAATTACTGGATGCAGTATTTAGAAATGTCAGTTAGGTCAAGTTTGCTACTGGTATTGCTCAAAACATTCATATTCTTGCTCCTTTTGTTGTCTGCCAGTTCTGTCCGTTATTGAGAGAATCGTACTAAAAGCTCTAAGATTTTGGATTGTATCCTTTTAATTCTGTTGACTTTTAATTTATGTATTTTGAAGCTGTTTTCAAGTGCACACACTCATTTAGAATTGTTACACTTTCCATAAGTGTCACCTTTTCCATAAGTTATCTTTCAACATATCTATATTTATACATATATATATTTTAACATCTTTATTAGAGTATAATTGCTTTACAATGGTGTCAGTTTCTGCTTTATAACAAAGTGAATCAGTTATACATATACATATGTCCCCATATCTCTTCCCTCTTGCATCTCCCTCCCTCCCACCCTCCCTATCCCACCCCCTAGGTGGTCACAAAGCACCAAGCTGATCTCCCTGTGCTACGCGGCTGCTTCCCACTAGCTATCTATTTTACGTTCGGTAGTGTATATATGTCCATGCCACTCTCTCACTTTGTCCCAGCTTACCCTTCCCCCTCGCCGTATCCTCAAGTCCATTCTCTAGTAGGTCTGCATCTTTATTCCAGTCTTGCCCCTGGTTCTTCTGACCTTTTTTTTTTATTTTTAGATTCCATATATATGTGTTAGCATATGGTATTTGTTTTTCTCTTTCTGACTTACTTCACTCTGTATGACAGTCTCTAGGTCCATCCACCTCACTACAAATAACTCAGTTTCGTTCCTTTTCACGGCTGAGTAATATTCCATTGTACATATGTGCCACATCTTCTTTATACATTCATCTGTCAATGGACACTTAGGTTGCTTCCATGTCCTGGGTACTGTAAATAGAGCTGTAGTGAACACTGTGGTACATGACTGTTTGAATTATGGTTTTCTCAGGGTATATGCCCAGTAGTATGATTGCTGCATCATATGGTAGTTCTATTTTTAGTTTTTTAAGGAACTGCCATACTGCTTTCCATAGTGGCTGTATCAATTTACATTCCCACCAACAGTGCAAGAGGGTTCCCTTTTCTCCACACCCACTCCAACATTTATTGTTTGTACATTTTTTGATGATGGCGTTCTGACTGGTGTGAGGGGATATCTCAATGTAGCTTTGATTTGCATTTCTCTAATGATTAGTGATGTTGAGTATGCTTTCAAGTGTTTCTTGGCAATCTGTATATCTTCTTTAGAAAATGTCTATTTAGGTCTTCTGCCCATTTTTCGAGTGGGTTGTTGCTTTTATTAGTATTGAGCTTCATGCGCTGCTTGTATATTTTGTCAGTTGTATCATTTGCAAATATTTTATCCCATTTTGAGAGTTCTCTTTTCATCTTGTTTATGGTCTCCTTTGCTGTGCAAAAGCTTTTAAATTTCATTAGGTCCCATTTGTTTATTTTTGTTTTTATTTCCATTTCTCTAGGAGGTGGCTCAAAAAGGATCTTGCTGTGATTTATGTCATAGAGTATTCTGCCTATGTTTTCCTCTAAGAGTTTTATAGTGTCTGGCTTTACATTTAGGTCTTTAATCCATTTTGAGTTTATTTTTGTGTATGGTGTTAGGAAGTGTTCTAATTTCATTCTTTTACATGTAGTTGTCCAGTTTTCCCAGCACCAATTATTGAAGAGACTGTCTTTTCTCCATTGTATGTTCTTCCCTCCTTTATCAAAGATAAGGTGGCCATAAGTGCTTGGGTTTATCTCTGGGCTTTCTATCCTGTTCCATTGATCTATACTTCTGTTTTTGTGCCAGTACCATACTGTCTTGATTACTGTAGCTTTGTAGTATAGTCTGAAGTCTGGGAGCCTGATTCCTGCAGCTCTGTTTTTCTTTCTCAACACTGCTTTGGCTATTTGGGGTCTTTTTTGTTTCCATACAAATTATGAAATTTTTTGTTCTAGTTCTGTGAAAAATGCCATTGGTAGTTTGATAGGGATTGCATTGAATCTGTAGATTGCTTTGGGTAGTAAAATCATTTCCACAATGTTGATTCTTCCAATTCAAGACCATGGTATATCTCTCCATTTGTCTGAATCATCTTTAATTTCTTTCATCAGTGTCTTACACTTTTCTGCATACAAGTCTTTTATCTCCTTAGATAGGTATATTCCTAGGTATTTTACTCTTCTTGTTGCAATGGTGAATGGGAGTCTTCCATTAATTTCACTTTCAGATTTTTAATGATTAGTGTATAGGAATGCAAGAGATTTCTGGGCATTAATTTTGTATCCTGCTACTTTACCAAATTCATTGATTAGCTTTCCATCCAAAAACAACAGAATACACTTTCTTCTCAAGTGTTCATGGAACGTTTTCCAGGATAGAACATATCTTGGGTCACAAATCAAGCCTTGGTAAATTTAAGAAAATTGAAATCGTATCAAGTATCTTTTCCGACCACAATGCTATGAGACTAGATATCAATTACAGGAAAAATCTGTAAAAAATACAAACACATGGTAGCTAAACAATACATTACTAAATAACCAAGAGATCAGTGAAGAAATCAAAGAGGAAATCAAAAAATACCTAGAAACAAATGACAATGAAACACGATGACCCAAAACCTATGTGATGCAGCAAAAGCGGTTCTAAGAGGGAAGTTTATAGCAATACAATCCGACCTTAAGAAACAAGAAACATATCAAATAAACAATCTAACCTTACATCTCAAGCTATTAGAGAAAGAAGAACAAAAAAACCCAAAGTGAGCAGAAGGAAAGAAATCATAAAGAACAGATCAGAAATAATGAAAAAGAAATGAAGGAAAGAATAGCAAAGATCAATAAAACTAAAAGCTGGTTCTTTGAGAAGATTAACAAAATAGATAAACCATTAGCCAGACTCATCAAGAGAAAAAAAGGAAAAGGCTTAAATCAATAGAATTAGAAATGAAAAAGGAGAAGTAACAACTGACACTGCAGAAATACAAAGGATCATGAGAGATTACTACAAGCAACTATATGCCAACAAAATGGACAACCTGGAAGAAATGGACAAATTCTTATAAAAGCACAAGCTTCCAAGACTGAACCAGGAAGAAATAGAAAATTTAAACAGACCAATCACAAGCACTGAAATTGAGACTGTGATTAAAAATCTTCCAACAAACAAAAGCCCAGGACCAGATGGCTTCACAGGCGAATTCGATCAAACATTTAGAGAAGAGATAACACCTACCCTTCTCAAACTCTTCCAAAATATAGCAGAGGGAGGAACACTCCCAAGCTCATTCTACGAGGCCACCATCACCCTGGTACCAAAACCAGACAAAGATGTCACAAAGAAAGAAAACTACAGGTCAGGCCAATATGACTGACGAATATAGATGTAAAAATCCTCAACAAAATACTAGCAAACAGAATCCAGCAGCACGTTAAAAGGATCATACACCATGATCAAGTGGGGTTTATCCCAGGAATGCAAGGATTCTTCAATATATGCAAATCAGTCAAGGTAATACACCATATTAACAATTGTAGAAGAAAAACCAAATGATCATCTCAATAGATGCAGAAAAACCTTCTGACAAAATTCAACAACCATTTATGATAAAAACCCTCCAGAAAGTAGGCATAGAGGGAAATTCCCTCAACATAATAGAGGCCATATATGACAAACCCACAGCCAACACTGTTCTCAATGGTGAAAAACTGAAACCATTTCGTTTAAGATCAGGAAAAGACAAGGTTGTCCACTCTCACCGCTATTATTCAACAAAGTTTTGGAAGTTTTAGCCACAGCAGTCAGAGAAGAAAAAGGAATAAAAGGAATCCAAATCGGAAAAGAAGAAGTAAAGCTGTGACTGTTTGCAGATGACACGGTACCATACATAGAGTGCTAAAGATACTACCAGAAAACTACTAGAGCTAATCAATGAATTTGATAAACTAGCAGGATACAAAATTAATGCTCAGAAATCATTTGCATTCCTATACACTAATGATGAAAAATCTGAAAGAGAAATTAAGGACACACTCCCATTTATGATTGCAACAAAAAGAATAAAATACCTAGGAATAAACCTACCTAAGGAGACAAAAGACCTGTTTGCAGAAAACTATAAGACACTGATGAAAGAAATTAAAGATACAAACAGATGGAGAGATATAATATGTTCTTGGATTGGAAGAATCAACATTGCGAAAATGACTATACTACCCAAAGCAATCTAATGATTCAATGCAATCCCTATCAAACTACCAGTGGCATTTTTCACAGAACTAGAACAAAGTAATTTCACAATTTGTATGGAAACAGAAAAGACCCCGAATAGCCAAAGCAGTCTTGAGGGAAAAAAACGGAGCTGGAGGAATCAGGCTCCCAGACTTCAGACTATACTACAAAGCTACAGTAATCAAGACAGTATGTTACTGGCACGAAAACAGAAATATAGATCAGTGGAACAGGATAGAAAGCTCAGAGATAAACCCACGCACATATGTTCACCTTATCTTTGATAAGGGAGGCAAGAATATATAATGGAGAAAAAACAGCCTCTTCAATAAGTGGTGTTGGGAAAACTGGACAGCTACATGTAAAAGAATGAAGTTAGAACACTCCCTAACACCATACACAAAAATGAACTCAGAATGGATTAGAGGCCTAAATGCAAGGCCAGACACTATAAAACTCTTAGAGGAAAACACAGGCAGAGCACTCTATGACATAAATCACAGCAAGATCCTTTTTGACCCACCTCCTAGAGAAATGGAAATAAGAACAAAAGTAAACAAATGGGACCTAATGAAACTTAAAAGCTTTTGCACAGCAAAGGAAACTATAAACAAGATGAAAAGACAACCCTCAGAATGAGAGAAAACATTTGCAAATGAATCAACGGACAAAGGATTAATCTCCAAAACAGATAAACAGTTAATGCAGCTCAATGTTAAAAAAAAATAAACAACCCAATTAAAAAATGGGCAGAAGACTTAAATAGACTTTTCTCCAAAGAAGACATATAGATGGCCAAGAAGCACATGATAAGCTGCTCAACATCACTAATTATTAGAGAAATGCAAATCAAAACTACAATCAAAACTCACACCTCACACCGTTAGAATGGGCATCACCAGAAAATCTACAAACAACAAATGCTGGAGAGGGTGTGGAGAAAAGGGAACCCTCTTGCACTGCTGGTGGGAATGTAAATTGAGACAGCCACTATGGAGGACAGTATGGAGGTTCCTTAAAAAACGAAAAATAGAATTACCATATAGGTTTACCCAGCAATCCCACTATTGGGCATATACCCAGAGAAAACCATAATTCAAACAGACATATGCACCTCAGTGTTCATTTTAGCACTATTTACAATAGCCAAGTCATGAAAGCAACCTAAATGTCCATCGACATTTATCCTAAATGGATAAAGAAGATGTGGTACATATATACGTATAATGGAATATTACTCAGCCATAAAAAGCAATGAAATTGGGTCATTTGTAGAGATGTGGATGGACCCAGAGACTGTCATACAGAATGAAGTAAGTCAGAAAGAGAAAAACAAATATCAAATATTAATGCATTTATGTGGAATATAGAAAAATGGTACAGATGAACCGGTTTGCAAGGCAGGAATAGAGACACAGACATAGAGAACAAACGTATGGACACCAAAGGGGGAAAGAAGGGGGGGATTAGTGGTGGTGGGATGAATTGGGATATTGGGATTTATATATATACATTAATGTATATAAAATAGATAACTAATAAGAACCTGCTGTATAAAATAAATAAATAAATAAATTAAATAACCAGTGGCAAACAAAACAAAACAATTTGCTCACACAGATGAAAGTAAACAAATAAAATTATTGTTAATTTTTTTAAAAATTAAAAAATAAAACCATGAGCCATGAAATAGAGAGAGATAAAGTAGATATACAGAAAGATAGGAAAGCATGTCTTTCTTCAGGGTTCTAGTAGCTGCTCCCTTTCCTTTTCCCTTCAGCCTAGGGGTTCACAGTGGTTTACTGTTAGTTTGTCACCTGGATACTTAAGTATCCCTTTTAGTTTCCCCAAATATTATCAACTTCTTTTTAAAATAGTACATTTATTAAACTCCTCTTGAAATCTTCCTGATTGATATAACTCTCAAATTTGTATCTCTACCTATAACCTCTCTCACAAACTCCAGATTTGTTTACAAAACACTCACTTGTTTTTCTTTCTTAGAAGTCATTTTGAAAATACCTCAAAATCAGCATGCACAAAACTGAACTTCTGAATTTCCCCCAAATACCATCTCTGCCAGAGCCTTCCCCATGTTATTTAATGGCAACTTCATCTTGGAGTTGCTTTAGCCATTCATTATATCTTATGATCCAACAATTCCTTTATTAGATGCACACCCCTAAGAAATTCTTGCACGTGTACCCCAGGAGACATGCAAAAGACTATTAATATCATGTCTATAATTCTTGCAAAGAACAGGCTAAATCTCATTAAGAATAGATTGGATAAACAGTGGTTATACAGATGGAATAGTATACAGCCCTGAAAATGACTAAACCACAGCACTGCGCAGACTCATGAATGGATGTCTCAAACCAAAGATTAGGTTAAAAGAACAAGACTCAATAAAATTCAAATATTGTTTTAAAACAGTGAAAAGTAAAATATATTATTTGAGATTTCAAATCTAGGTGGTAAAACTATAAGGAAAGGCAAAAAATTACAAAACAAAAAACAAAAGTCAGGATATGTTTATCTCTGGTTAGAGAAAAAGAAAAGCATTTAAGAAAGGGGACAGCGGGGGGCTTCCCTGGTGGTGCAGTGGTTCAGAGTCTGCCTGACAATGCAAGGGACATGGGTTCGAGCCCTGGTCTGGGAGGATCCCACATGCCGCGGAGAAACTGGGCCCATGAGCCACAACTACTGAGCCTGCGCGTTTGGAGCCCGTGCTCCGCAACAAGAGAGGTCGCGACAGTGAGAGGCCCGCGCACCATGATGAGGAGTGGCCCCCGCTTGCCACAACTGGAGAAGGCCCTCGCACAGAAACGAAGACCCAACACAGCCAAAAATAAATAAATGAATAAATAAATTTATGAAAAAAAAAAAAGGGGACAGCAGGTATTAAAGGTAATGGCATTGTTCTATTTCCTAAGATTGATAATTGCATTTATATTCCTTTTATTATTATATAAACATATGTATATACTATCTGCTCCCTTGCAGATAGATATGTTTCATAATAAAAAGGTTACACAGTACATTGTTGATGACATCTAATTTATTTCCACAATTGGATTCTACTTGTTAAAAACTAAAACATATTTTATAAAGATTCTAAGTTTTATTTGAGAGATATAATTTGAGAAATTATAAAAGAACATACTGAAAAGAAATGTAAAATTATAGGGGATTAACTATTGTTAATTTTAAGAGTTAAAGGACTGCTGGTCTAGCTGTAGAATATGCAATTAAAAGCCACTGGAAAAGAATAGACAAGACAGAAATAGATCTTTTAGCTCATAAACTGTTAAAAGTTGATAAAGAGGCAAGAGAAACTGATGGGAAACTTGAATTATGTTGTAAGAACTGATCCAAAACATGGTTTAAAAATGTTCATATCATACACCAGAAAAAATTATAGGAGCATATTTAAAATTAAATTGTGTTTTAAATGCAAGGAGGTAGAAGGTGAAGCCTTGTGGAAAGCATGGACATTTGGTACATTAAGGTGATAAATATTATGAAAAAAATTTAATACATGAAAATATTTTAATATTCAAATATTATAAGCTTCCCTGTGTAAGTAATAGAAATACCAATACCAATAGAAAAATGGTCTGGGGAATTACTGGACAAATATTTTATCTTAATCTATATGAAAAGAATTTAGAAATTCTCTTCAGAGCCTATGTGGTTAATATCAAGAGATTTTAATGTGGAAATCCAAGGAAACAACAATATATGCACAATGTATTCAACACAACAATTTTAAGAACATAAGCAAAGGACATATCAGATGCACAAAGAAACTAGAGACCAAGCATATGATAAGATGTTCAGGCTTATCAATTTTTTTAACTACCAAAAGAAATTTAAATTAGTATATAAGTAAATTGTAATGATAATAATCAGTATAGCAAAAGTATCATGAAACTGGGACTTAAACAGTACTCGTGTCTGTTACATTACATTTTGGAGTTATTTAGTAATATTGTATCAAGTTTGATAAACATATTTCTAACTAGTGACCAGATAATACCTTACCTGGGAATCTACCCTAAAGAAATAATAATCCAAAGTGTATGAAAACATTTTCAAGGATAAAGATATTAATAGCTGCACTATTAGTAATGGAATGATATTGGAATCTATCTGGATAGCCAATAAGGGGAAGGTGAAGTACATTTTCTTGAAGTGATATTATTCCAGAGCAAAATGATGGCTAAAACACTAGGTAAGAAACATGAAGGTGTTTATGATGTGATGTTAAGTGATTAAAGACCAGAGAGACAGAAATGTGTTTGTTTCTGAAATGTTAACCTATAAATAATTTAAGTTTATGTCCACAAAGAAGTTAGAGTAACGAGGAGACAACAACCACAGTAAAAGGCTTCTGAGCATTGTAGTGATGTATTATTAACATGTGTTTGCCAGGTCAACTCCATGTCAGTAATTATAATATCACCCTCTATTTGTGTCACTAATGATGCCACACCATCTACACACCAGTAGAAGTAAGGCTCACTCCAGAATATATCACTAGTTATCTTTGTACCATCTTAGGTGGGAAAACATTTCAAGGTTTTGGAAAGAATTCATAATTTTAATTTACAGAAATATTTTTAAATTATATTATTTCAAAACTAAAAGGTCCGGGTTTCCCTGGTGGCGCAGTGGTTGGGAGTCCACCTGACAATGCAGGGGACACGGATTCGAGCCCTGGTCTGGGAAGATCCCACATGCCGCAAAGCAACTGGGCCCGTGAGCCACAACTGCTGAGCCTGCGTGTCTGGAGCCTGTGCTCCGCAACAAGAGAGGCCGCGATGGTGAGAGGCCCGCGCACCGCGATGAAGAGTGGCCCCCGCTTGCCACAACTGGAGAAAGCCCTCGCACAGAAACGAAGACCCAACACAGCCATAAATAAAAAATAAATAAATAAATAAATTTTAGAAAAACAAACCAAAAAAAACCCAAAACAACTAAAAGGTCCTTGCCAGCTGCATCAGATATTTGCTTTAACCTTTTTCCTAATAAGTTGAATTCAGTCCAAATTAGAGTCATCCTGTACCTCATCCAACACTTTCTCATTAAGCAAACAAACAAAAAAAACCCCAGACAAACAAACAAACAAAAACTAGAATACATGTAAAACTAGCATTATGGGGAAAATCCATTTTTTGCGATATTTAATAGCCATTTTCAAACTGTATACTTGTTTACTCTTTTTGTATTCTTACAGGACTCCCAGCTCTTTGTAAGATCAAAACCCAGGTCATCTTTACTTTAAAAATGAGCCTTCGTTCATCAAAAATAATTTATGAAACACCTACAGCATACACAGAGAATACAGTAATGAATTAAATAGACAAAGTCCCTGCCCTCATGGAACTCACATTTTAGTGGAAGTGGGAGAAAATTTTCAAGTATACTAAAAGCTATATAAATGGCGTCAGCAATAAATGGTATGAAGAAAAATAAACAGTGTCAGAGACGGAGAAAGAGAGGCTAGTTGCGGAAGAGCTCTATGAATTTGTTACCTACCTTTCCCAGTTGCTCCCCAACAAGGGTCCTTCTGCCTGGTGTCATTCAAGCCAACAGAACAAGCAGAGTCCAGTTCAGAAGCAAAGGAAAGGGTTATTCTTTGGTCAGAGAATGGAGAGGTGGGAGCTCGCATTCTAGAAACCACGCTCCGCCTGACAAAGCGTCAGTCAGCAGAGCTGCTTCACAGGGACCTCGTCAGCGGAGAGGGAGGAGTTCTGGCGGGCTTGGCGCAGGCGTGCTGCTCACGCTCCAACTCGCAGCGC
This sequence comes from Balaenoptera borealis, assembly GCF_965194805.1. NCBI lineage: Eukaryota > Metazoa > Chordata > Mammalia > Artiodactyla > Balaenopteridae > Balaenoptera > Balaenoptera borealis. The sequence goes on along the minus strand of NC_138876.1, from coordinate 31,722,520 downwards.
CACGCTCAGCGTCTCTGCACACGCCCCGCCGCCACCATCTTGAATCGAGGTGCCAGGTGCAGCGCTTCTGCGCATGCCCAAGCTGAGGCGTCACCACAGCCATTTTGCAGGAGGAAGTCTGGTCTGAAGTGCCCCGTGCGAGGCCTCTGCGCGCGGTTCCCTGTGAGCAAGTGACGCTAAGCGCAAAGGAAAGAAAGAAAAAGGTTAGACTTTATTTTATTACCCAGATTCTCTTTTTATTTTCCGGGAGTTGTTAATGGGCTTTGCCTGTGACAAACTGATGATATTTGAGTAGAGCCCTGAATGACGTAATGTGAGGGAAGAATATTCCAGGCAGAAGGAATAGCAAGCACAAGAGTACCGAGATGAGAAGCAGACCAGGCTGTCTATCACAGAGCAATGGGAGGGAGAGTAGGAAGAGAGAAGGACAGAGAGTATGTGAGGGGGATTACTGAGATATTATTACATATTAAATTTTTTATATGAGCTCATTACTCACTAAATAGAAAAACACTAGCAAACAAACAACAACAAAAACCCCAGCTCTTGTGGATTTTTTTTTTTTCTTGGAGGGGTGACAGTTAACATATAAACAATGGCTATTTCATTCTCACCAGGCTCAAACAATCATCCCCCAAAAGGCTAAGGATGTGTTGCACTGTGCACACAGTTTGCATGCACCAGACTACGGTTTTTCAGGACAAGGAGGAAAAAAAAATCAGTGCCCCACTTTGTCATCTGATATTTTTGAAGTGAGGACATTGCCATAGCAGTTGGAGATACAAAGACACTGGTGTTAGAAAAGTCAGACACCTATTTCTAAATAAGTTAGGATTTATTTAACTGTTATTTTCATCATAGCCACAGCCAGTCATTCACCAGAGACTTGAACCCTGCCAAACAAGCCCCTCCAGGCACTCTTGGAAAGGCTTGCATACCCCTTTCCATGCCTGGTGGGCTCAGGATGAAGCACAACCATGGGAGCTGTCAATATACATTAGATTCAGGTCTTTTATCTAAAAGTGAGACGATTCAGGGAAAGAGAGGCAGATTTTTAACATCTTATTTCTCTAATATGGGGGCGGGGGGGGGATGGCAGGTCTACATCTGCTTCACTGACTTCCATTTAAACTAAGTGTTAAATAGCTCCAAAAGCGAAAAAAAAGAAGAAAAGAAGGGAGGGAGGAAGGAAGGAAGGAAGAAAGGAAGAAAGAAAGGAAGAAAGAAAGGAAGAAAGAAAGGGAGAAAATATTCATGTTATATATGTTTGGGGACTTCATAAAATATGTGTAAATTTTAGAGCTCTGGTTTATAAATCTGCTATAAACAATGGGACAAGGGGGTTTCATTTGGGGTGTAGTATCATCCTTCGGTCTTTACTGATGATTATGTAGTTCTTTGTCAGGATGGTAAAGGAGCACTATCTTTTTTTGTTAAGTTATTTAAAGCTCCTTGGGATACGGCATAATAAGTGTATCATAAAATATACTATGCAAACTGTCCATATTTCTCCATCGTGAAAAAGTAACACATAATTAATGCTCAGTTCAGCTGATTTAGCAAACTTAAAATTGAAAACCGCCTTTGCCTTTTTATAGCCTGATATTAGTAGCCTTAAGAGCCAGTACAGCCTGCTGTGAAACTTGGGACTTATTTAAAAATTACGCCATAAGCCACATCATTGATGTAGAAAATTTACTTCTGGATAGAAAATTTTATTAAAAATTAATATGAGGACAAATCAGGATATTGCATAAATTACATTTTTATACAAATACAGTTTTGTCTGCAATAAAAATTATTGTTTCAAAGACCATACAATCCTTAATTTTGTACTAATTTGCTTCACTTTCTGCTTGTATGCTCTTAACTATTTAATAAGCCTATTTATAACCCAAACAATTTATCTTACTTCACTGCATACAGATATAAAATATCTCTGAACACAAGAGAAACCCCAAAAGCCTACAGCTACGGTGAATTAGAAACTACTTCAAGAAAGTGTGAACTCTGAAGAGATGGGAATTATTAGACTTCATATTGTTTCCCTAATAAGCTTAAATCATCCTAAAACTTTATCCATTTTATCCTCATAGACTCCTTGAGAAGGTCTGGGAAAAGGCATTATTATCTATTTGAGTAAGAAGGAAATTCAGTGTGACATTTACTGGTATTTTATTTTAAATTTACTACTATTATTAGTAGAGGTTGAAATTAATTTGATATATTTCAAAATGAAAAGCATTACAATCAGTGAAGAATATTTTTACACTAGAGATAAAAATAAAACAAGGAGTTAAAATGTAAAAACTCAATGGAAAAAGCTACTTGAAAGAGGTGAGCTTATTAATTTTTTTCTTCCCATGTACTTGGTCTGTCTTATTCTGTCTTTTATTTAAATTCAACCTGCTTTCTTGTCCTTTAAGAAAAGACCTTTAGGCCCCTTTCTTATAAAAGGTTTCAGAGAAGTTTTAAGGAGGGATTTGAGAGAGAAGATGATTTTGAATAATGGGCATGAAATAGGAGAGTGTTTTTAGAGTTAAGTATGGTGTGGAAAATTTCAATCTTAAAAGTGGGAATAGGAAACTATATACTATATGTTTGAATCCTTTCTAACAAGGATAATAGTTTTAACTTTTTAATGTGATTTTCCTTTTTCTTCCTTCCTGGTACATGACCTTCACTCTCTTGGCCTAAGGCATCCATCTCTCTGGGTTTGTATGTGAGGAAAATAGGGACAGAGAGGTGCATCCAGCTTTTTAGAAGTTGAAATAGAATTAAGCAGTAAAACAGGCTGTAATCTTGAAAGACAATTTTCCAGATTTGTTTATTTCCCACTTTATCTAACAACCAAGCCTGCATGACCCATGCTCATAGAATTCTCCCACAGTAGAGGAGATATCGCTGGCCACCACTTAGGCTTAGTTGAAGTATGAGAAAAGAAGGATAAGAAAAGAAAAGCCCATCTTTCCCAATTGTGGAGATTAGTGGGAAGTAGAAAGAGAGAAATAGGAATGCAAAGGGGCATAATTAAGGTGCACTGATGTTTTCTTCTCTGGGCTATATGAGAGTAAGAGTCATGTTTAGGGTAGAAAGGAATCCTACACATTCACACCTCCACTTCTTATTTGAGAGTATGAGAGGAGGTCCCTTTGAAAACTATCTTAGACTGACTTAGACAAGTCAGTTTGGGTGGTCAGCATGGTCAAAAAAGACTATGAAATGCTGCTTTTCTGAGCCATCCTTGTTTCCAAAATTAGCCATGAGTCTGGTTGTGGAGTTTGCCAGAGAGGCTCATGGGAGTAAGAATAAGGCATCTTTATTCCCAGATTGAAGAGCTGGAACAAATGTGATCTCAGTCAAATTCTAGAGAGGTCTATTGTGTCAACAAGAACTGGTAGAGTCCAAGTCAGCCAGGAGGCCTATTGAGCCCAAACAAGTACCAAGAGGCAGGTCATAAGTTCTAGCAGCAATGCAAGTTACCCCATCAACCAAGACATCATCTTCGAGAAAGAAGCAGGCATAGAAGCGTTTCCCTGGGAGACTGGGTATTCTTAACCAAATGAAATGATGAGTATTATTTGAAAGGGCTGTTTAAACTACTTATTAGATTTTTACTTAATTTTCTTCCCCCTTAATCAGTAGAGAGGTAAACCTTAAGAAAAAGACCAGATTAGCTATAGAAAACTCAAAGGATGCAAGCCGCTGGGCCAGCTAGGCAGGGAATGCGGGTCGGCTCTGTGGGATGAGGCTGCCGCAGCAGATTGACCCGTGCTCCGCCCCTTAGCTGGGTGGGTGAGTGCCCGTGGCAAGCGCCTGTGCCCCGGGGGACAGGGATAGGGACCCCCTGAGAGGGAGGGACTACCAGAAGTGGGGCACCCGAGTAGAGAGAGAGAGAGAGAGACCCTGGGAAATGGGGACACCTGGGGAAGTGGGCGACCTCGGAAGATTGTCAACAGGACGTGTGGTCTCTCAGGCTCCAGAAACGATGGGTTCCTGACCTCTCCTTGGGGTAGGGTGGGGAGGAAGGTGATTCTCGAAAAATGATGGGCTCCAGGTGAGGAAGATTCCCGGCTTCACCCTAACAAATTGTGTTTGCACCCATCCATATGCCCACCCATCAGTTCATTCCCCAGACTGTGCCTGAGTCCTGCTTGTGCTTGATACTGCCAAGGCCCTGGAGATTAAACAGGAAGCTCTAGGTGCAGCGTAGAGCCCAGTGTGGGGCTATATACATCTTTGCTCTGCCTCACTAGATGTGTACCTTGGGCACTTAACCTCACATCATCTGCTGGTACTTACAGAGCACTGTCATAGGCCAGGCACTGGGATAGCTGTGAACGTGGCAGGCAAGCTGTCTGCCCTCATGGAATTTACATTCTAGTGGGCAGTTTACCCTTTTGTAAAATAGGAACAGTAATAGTGCTTTCACCGAATATTGTGAAGATTAAACAAGAGATGGATGTAAAGTTCTTATCAGGGTGCTTGATACATGGTAAAACGCTCAGGTACATATTAACTCTTTTCCTCATTCTGCTATAAGTTAAACTTCATAAGGCAAAGAATTATATTGTTTATTGTTGTGTGCCCAGCTCCTATGAGCACAGTGCCTGACATATGCCAGGTGATCAGTAATTATTTTATAAATGAATGGATGCGTGAAACTGACTGAGGAATTTGAGGTAGACACACATGACACTGGACTGCAATTTCTAAAAGAGAAATAGGAACCCAGTGCTGTGGAAAACTGGAGGGAATCACCCTGGGGGTGTCAAGGAAGGCTTCACAGAGGAGGTGACATTGAAGCTAGGCCTGGAAGGTGATGAGTTGTCTGGTTGGGAATAAACAAGGTGAGGAAATTCCAGGCAGAGGTTTAAAAAAAAAAAAAATCAAAGGAGTTAGATTTCTTCTGTACATTCAAATTGCGGTATGTGTGAAGATGTAGGAATAGGACTCGGTAGATTCACGTTCAAATATAAATAAATTTATATTTTATAATTAATAATATTAACTTTTCCATTTGTTTCCAACTCTTCAATATTAAACTATTGAATATTTGATTTATTTTTCATAACGTTACATTTGAATAAAGAATGGATGTCTCAAAGAAAAATGTGTGTTGCTATTTCCCCAAGATATAATATAGGCCTGTCATATTTAAGGTAATCAATAAATATTTGAGTAAAGAAAGTAATAAAGTACCTAATAAGATCTTCATTCATAATAAGTACTGGAGGAACAGGTATTATCTATTGACGATCTATAACTCCACGATTTTAATTTACTTCAGTTCAATGTGTATCTGTCAATTGCTGAAAGGACCAAAAAGAAGTTTCCTGCTGTTTAAGAGCTACAGCCTCATCAATAAGTTAAGATTCATAGCCTGGACAATATGAAGACCAAGACTGTAATACCATCTTGAGGATTATGAGATTCTGAGAATAGAGAACTGAAGGCTTCAGTTGATAAAAGGCTATACTGGAAGGATCTAGAGAATGATAACCACAGTGAAGATTTCTTTAACTTAGATTTTAAAAATTGGATCATTAACAAAAGACCAAATATGGAGGACCTAGAATTATGAACATGGGATTTTATCCTTAATGGTACAGGAAATAGAAAATGGGTTCTTGAATTGGGTATCCAAGTGATGAAACTGGTAGCAAGGGTCATGTGATTCCCTTTATAGCTAAGGAAACATAAGTGAGAGTTTTCTAAGGACTCCAAGGAGGAATACATTTGTTCTTCCTGCTAAGATGATCAGGTGTAGGTAGCACCACTCTCTCCATTTTCTTCCACCCTTGAATACAGATGTGACACCTGAAACTAAGCTAGTCTTTTTGTGACCATGAGACAATAAACCAACATCCCGTAGATGATGAGAAATAAAAAGATCATGAATATTAGATGACATTTTTGAGTGGCTTCACCACTGCCTACCTCCAGACTTCTTATATGAATAAAATATATCTACATATTATAGTCTCATTGATTCAGACTTCCTGTTACTTATAATGAAAAGTGTTCCTAAGTAGTAAAAGAAGAAGCAGAAGAGGATTATAGAAGTCCTGGTATTCTTTACTTATGAAGTAGCTTGGGTTTTATAATAAAGAAGAATATGATTTAAGGATTTAAAACAGGAAAGTGACTTGGTTAGAGTTCCATTTTAGAAAAATATCAATAATACTAGAAACATTGTGAAGTATGAGTGTTAGAAAATGGTAAGACCAAACTAAGGAAGAAAGAACTAAACTGTGAGAAAGAAATGATGGCTTAAAATAAGAGAGTAATATTAGAGATGATGAGATAAAAGTCCAAAATATCAATATGTTAAGGGACTTGTATCAACAGGATTTGATGGTAAGAGAGAAAGGAGTCTTGTATCATTTCTAAGATATTTGGAAAGAGTGGTGGCATGAATATTAGAATGAGGAACATAGGGGGAAGAACAGTTTGGAGGTTGATATTTGAGTTTAAGATGCTTAAGTAACATCAAAATGGCATATGGGTTTATAGTTCAAGAGACATCTGATCTAGATAGACAGATTTGCGAACGATTAGAGGTGACAGTGGAATATGGAGAGCAAGAAATGTGTATTATAAATAATTCTGGGAAATACCAATATTTAAGGGAAAAAAGAGAAGAGATGCCTTTGAAGGAGACAAAGAATGGGCCAAAGAGGGCAGAGAAAAACCAGGAGGGAAAGGGATCACAAATGCCAAGGGAAAAGAGACCGTGGTCAATGGGTCAAATTCTGCTGTTAAGTAAGTGTTAAATGTTAAGTAAGATAAGAACGGAGAGTTGGATTTAGCACCTCGGAGATTATAGGTGACCTTGGTGGCAGCAGTTTCAGTAGAGTGTTGGGAGGCAGAAAACAGACTGTGGTGAGTTAAGGAGTTAATTTAAAATGAGAAAAGTGTGACAGTGAAAGTAAACCGTTCTCTTGCTGGGCTTGACAGAAAAGAGAAAGTAACTGGCAGAGGGTACACAATTTAGGGAGAGGTTTCAGCAAATGCATAGGTTGTAGGGGAAAAGCTGTTAGAGAGGGAGAAATTAAAAATACCAGAGATAGAGTGTAATTGATACAGTAAAGCTCCTAAGAGGACAGGAAAGGGTAGGATCTAGCATTGCTAGAGAGATTCTCTCCTGGAAGGGGGAGGCTTACCTCTCCTACTGTGTTGGTTGAGGAAATAAGTTAAGAATGGATGCATATTATTCTTAGGTTGTGGTATGACTTTATTTGAAGGGCTTTAGTTGGTGCTCAAATAAATGTGAGTTAATGAGGTTATATGATGGAGAGGAGGCAGTTTCTACTCATCTCAAAACTGAGATGTTGAATGGCAAGGACTAAACAGTAATACAGATCTTGGGCATTTAAACTGTTCCCTTCACAGTAGTTCTTCTGGTGCCTTTTTGCATTCCCACCAGCAATAGATGTTTGATCTAGCTTCTTCATATCGTTGCTGACATGTATTTGGTGGAGTTATTATAATTATATTTTATTTTATTCAATCTTATATGTGTGGCAATATCTCATTGTGGTTTTAATTTGCATTTACCTAATAGCTAAAGATATTGAATATCTTTTCCTGTGCTTATTTGCATCACTCGAATATCTATTCATGTAGTTTGTCAATTTTCTAATTAGTTTGTTTGTTTAATATTGAGTTTTTGGAATTTTTAATGTATTTTAGATATAAGATTCTTGTTGGATATGAGGTTTACAAAATTTCCTCCAAGTCTATAACGTCTTTTCATCCTCTTAGCAGGGTTTTCACAATGCAAAATTTTAAATTTTGAAAAGATGCAATTTATTAATTCTTTCTTTCAGAGAGACTGTGCTTTTGACATCAAGTCTACTAAGATTTCATTGCCTAGCGCTAGGTCCCAAAGCTTTTCTCCTATTTGTTTTCTAAAAGTTTTATGGTTTTACAGTATGTCCATGATCTGTTTTGAGTTAGTTTTTATAAAATAGGAAGCTTAGATCAGGGCTGGTTTTTTTACCCCTATGCACACCCAGTTATTTCAGTACCATTTGTTGTAAAGACTGACCTTCTTCCATTGAATTTGTTCTTTTTTTTTTTTTTAACATCTTTATTGGAGTATAATTGCTTTACAATGGTGTGTTAGCTTCTGCTCTACAACAAAGTGAATCAGTTATACATACACATATGTTCCCATATCTCCTCCCTCTTGCATCTCCCTCCCTCCCACCCTCCTTATCCCACCCCTCTATGTGGTCACAAAGCACAGAGCTGATCTCCCTGTGCTATGCGGCTGCTTCCCACTAGCTATCTATTTTACGTTTGGTAGTGTATATATGTCCATGCCACTCTCTAACTTTGTCACATCTTACCCTTCCCCCTCCCCATATCCTCAAGTCCATTCTCTAGTAGGTCTGTGTCTTTATTCCCGTCTTGCCACTAGGTTCTTCATGACCTTTTTTTTCTTCTCTTAGATTCCATATATATGTGTTAGCATACTGTATTTGTTTTTCTCTTTCTGACTTACTTCACTCTGTATGACAGACTGTAACTCCATCCACCTCACTACAAATAACTCCATTTCGTTTCATTTTATGGCTGAATAATATTTCATTGTATATATGTGCCACATCTTCTTTATCCATTCATCCAATGATGGTCATTTAGGTTGCTTCCATGTCCTGGCTATTGTAAATAGAGCTGCAATGAACATTTTGGTACATGACTCTTTTTGAATTATGGTTTTCTCAGGGTATATGCCCAGTAGTGGGATTGCTGGGTCGTATGGTACTTCTATTTTTAGTTTTTTAAGGAACCTCCATACTGTTCTCCGTAGTGGCTGTATCAATTTACATTCCCACCAACAGTGCAAGAGAGTTCCCTTTTCTCCACACCCTCTCCAGCATTTATTGTTTGTAGATTTCTTCTTCCATTGAATTTGTTCTTTTTCCTCTTTGTCAAAAATCATTTGGGTATATTTGTGAGCATGTATTTTGGGTTTGCTATTCTGTTCCACTGCATAGATCTCAATGTCTCTCCCTTTCCCAATACCACATTGTCTTGATTACTGTTGCTAGGTAGTAGGCCTTAATATTGAATAAAATGAATCCTCCCACTTTATTTTTTCAAGATTATTTTAGTTATTCGAGGGTAGTGCCTTTCTATGTCAATTTTAGAATAAGCTAATCTATATCTACAAATTTTTAGTGGGTTTTTGACAGGAATTGCATTGAACCTGTACATTTGGGGAGGATTCACATCTTTACTATTTGAGTCTTCCAATTCATGAACACAGTATATATATCCACTATTTAGGCCTTCTTTGGGGATTTTTCCAGTACTTTTGTGATTTTCAGCATACACATTTTATATATATTTTGTTAAATTTATGCCTAAGTATTTCATTTTGGTGAAATTTCTATAAATGACATTGTGCTTTTAATTTTGGTTTTCAAATGTACATTTTTAGTATGTAGTAATGTGATTGATTTTTGTCTGTTGTTCTTCCCTTTTGCAAACTTGCTGAACTCACTTATTTTTGTTGTTGTTCTGTTTTGTTGTTTCTAACTAGACAATCATGTCATCTGCAAATAGAGATCATGTTATTCCTTCCTTTCCAATTTGTATATCATTTTTTTTCTTTTTCTTGCCTTATTTGAGTCACTAGAACTTCCAGTAGTTTATTGAATAAGAGTGGTGACAGTGGACATCCTTGTTTTGTTCCGTATCTTCCAGTGGAAGCATTCAGTCTTCCACTGCCAGCTACGTTAGCTATGTTTTATGTAGATACTTTTTATCATGTTGTGAAAGTTCCCATCTATTCCTAGCTTGCTGAGAGTTTTTCCTCATGAATGGATATTGAATTTTTGCCAAATACTATTTCTGTGCCAATTGATATGATCATATGATTGATTTGTGAATGTTGAACTAGCCTTACATATTTGGAATAAATCCCACTCTGTCATGATGAATAATCTTTTTATACATTGCCAGATATGATTTGCTAATATCTCACTGAGGATTTTTATGTATAAATTCGTGAGAGATATTGGTCTGTAGGGTTTTTTTGGTTTTTTGTTTGTTTTGTTTTGTTTCATTGGTACTGTCTTTGTGTAGTTTTGGTATCAGCATATTATTAGCCTCATAAAATGAGTTAGAAAGGTTTTGCTCTTCCATTTTCTGGAAAAGATTGTGTAAAATCGGTGTTAATTCTCCTTTAAATATTCAGTAAAATTCTCCAGTGAAACCACCCAGACTTGGAGATGTCTTTTTCAGGAGCTTTTAGATTATAAATATTACTTCTTTAATAGTTATAGGTCTGTTCAAGTTATCTATTTCATTTTACTTGAATTTTGGTAGTTAGTGGTTTTTATGGAATTGGTTCATTTCTTCTAAATCGTTAAACTTACGAAGCAAAGTTGTTTGTAGTATTCCATTGTTCTTCTAATGGCTTCAGGATCTGTAGTAATACCTCCTGTTTTATTCCTGATATTAGTAATTTGGGTCTCTTCTCTTTTTAGTCTTTGCTAGTCTTCCTAAAGGTTTATCAATTTTATTGATTTTTTTTAAAAAAACACAGCTTTTTTTGGGGGGGCCGTGCAGCATGTGGGATCTTAGTTCCCTGACCAGTGATGGAACCATCCCCCCCTGTAGTGGAAACATGGAGTCTTAACCTCTGGACTGCCAGGAAATCCCCTGATTTTCTCTATTTTTTTGTGTTTCAATTCCACTGATGTTTGCTCTTATCTTTTTTAAAAAAATTATTTTTATTGAGGTAACATAGGTTTATAACATTATATAAGCTTCATGTATAAAACTTTATACTTCTACTTCTGTATACACTACGGTCTGCTCACCATTAAAATTTTAGTTTCCATACATCACCATACAGTTGACATCTTTTACCCATTTTGCATCCTCTCTGGTATCCCTATCCCTTCCCCTCTGGTAGCTACTACTCTGTTCCCTGCATTTACTTGTTTTTGTTTGTTTTGTTTTGTTTTGTTTTTTAACTTCCTTTGAGACTTCTTTTTTGAACTATGGATTAGAGGTCCGTTGTTAAATTTCTTAATATTTAAAAGTGTTTTTGTTGTCTTTTTGTTACTGATTTCCATATGGTCAAAGAACATACTCCGTATGATTTTAACTCTCTTAAGTTTGTTGAGGGTTATCTTATGGCTCAGGATTTGGTTTATCTTGGTGAATGTTCCTGTGTGCTTGAAAAACAAATTGTGTATTCTTCTGTTAGAGGCAGGATATTTTATATATACATATGAATTAGTACTGTTATTGATTGTGTTGTTCAATTCTTTTATACCTTTGCTGAGTTTTTCTCTAGTAGATCTATCAGTTACTGAGTGGGGTATTGTAGTCTCCAAGTATAATGTAGATTTGTCTATTTCTCCTTTCAGATCTATCAGTTTTTGTTTCATATGTCTTGAGACTCTATTTTTTAGATCATACACATTATGTCTTCCTGGTGCATTGATCCTTCTATCATTATGTAATATTCCTTTTTTTTCTAATGATTTTTTTGCCCTGAGGACTAATGTAACTGATATGAATATAACCACTCCTGCTTTTTTCTTAAATTTATTTTGCATGTTATATTTATTTCAATCCTTTATTTTTAACCTGCTTATATAATTATATTTGAGGTGAGTTTCTTATAGGCAGTATATTGCTGTATCATGGGTTATTTTTTAATCCACTCTGCAAATCTCTGGATTATTATTATTATTTTTTTAAATGTGTTGATTGATTGATTGATTGATTTATGGCTGTGCTGGGTCTTCGTTTCTGTGTGAGGGCTTTCTCTAGTTGTGGCAAGTGGGGGCCACTCTTCATCGCGGTGCGCGGGCCTCTCACCATCGTGGCCTCTCTTGTTGCGGAGCACGGGCTCCAGATGCGCAGGCTCAGTAATTGTGGCTCATGGGCCCAGTCGCTCCGCGGCATGTGGGATCTTCCCAGACCAGGGCTCGAGCCCGTGTCCCCTGCATTGGCAGGCAGATTCTCAACCACTGCGCCACCAGGGAAGCCCCTCTGGATTATTTTTAATTCACATATTTAGACCATATACATATAAGATAATTATTGATATGTTAGGACTTAAGTCTGCTATTTTGTTATTCATTTTCTGTTTACTTCCCTTATTTGGGGTAATTTGAGCATATATTTAAGATTCCTTCTCGATTTATTTATAATGTTTTTGAGTATATCACTTTGTATGATTTTCTCAGTTGCTGTTCTAGATGTTGCAATATAGATATGTCCCAGTCTACTGGAATTGATGTCTTACCACTTTAAGTGAAATGTGATACTTTATTTTCATTTAGGTTCTTTATTCTCCTCACTTTTTAAATTAAGTATTTCTTCTACATACATTGAGCACCACATCAGATGTTGTTAAAATTTTTGCTTCAGCCATCAAATGTGATTTAAGAAAATTATAAAAAGTGGGATAGACAAGGACTTAATTTCCAAAATATACAAAAACCTCATACATCTCAGTAACAAAAAATCCAAACAACCCAATCAAAAAATGGGCAGAAAACCTAAATAGACATTTCTCCAAAGAAGACATACGGATAGCCAAAGGCACATGAAAAGATGCTCAACATTGCTAATTATTGGAAAAATGCAAATCAGAATTACAGTGAGGAACCACCTCACTGGTCAGAATGGCCATCATTAAAAAGTCTACGAATAACAAATGCTGGAGAGGGTGTGGAGAAAAGGGAACACTCCTACACTGTAAATTAGTGCAGCCAGGAACAGTATGGAAGTTCCTCAAAAAACTAAAAATAAAGTTGCCAGATCATCCAGCAATCCCACTCCAGGGCATATATCCATATCCAGAGAAAATTATAATTTAAAAAGATACATGCACCCCTCTGTTCATAGCAGCACTGTTTATAATAGCCAAGACATGGAAACAACCTAAATGTCCATCAACAGAGGAATGGGTAAAGAAGATGCGAGATACATATATATTTAATGGAATATTACTCAGCCTTAAAAAAGAATGAAGTAATGCCATTTGCAGCTACATGGATGGACCTAGAGATTACCATACTAAGTGAAGTGAGTCAGACAAAGACACATGCCATATGATATCACTTATATGTGGAATCTAAAGTATGAAACAAATGAACTTATCTGCAAAACAGAGACAGAGTCACAAACATAGAGAACAGACTTATGGTTGCCAGTGGGGAGGGGGAGTGGGAGAGGGTTGGATTGAGAGTTTGGGATTAGCAGATGTAAACTAGTATATATAGGATGGATAAACAACAAGGTCCTACCGTATAGCACAGGGAACTATATTCAATATCCTGTAATAAACCATAATGGAAAATAAAAAAAGTTGGATTTTTTTACTTATTTTTACTTATTCTGATGTTCTCCTTTTCTTTTTGAAGTTCTAGATCTTTTGTTATCATTCCTTTTTTGTTTAGAGAACTTCCTTTAGCCATCCCTTAAGGATAGTTTTTTAAAAAAACAAATTATGTCAGTTTTCCTTAACTTATTTCTCTTTCATTTCTGAAGAATATTTTTGCCACATATAGAATTTAGAGTTGACAGTTCTTTTCCTTCAGTATTTCAAGAATGTTGTGCCACTTCCTCTTTCTGGACTCCATGGTTTCAGATAATAAATCAGTGTTGTCCCATAAGTACTACATTGTTTCTCACTGGCTAATTTCATAATTTTCTTTGTCCTTAGTGTTCCTAAGTTTAATTATGATGTGTGTTGGCATGGATTTTTTGTTTATCACATTTGGGGTTTGCTAGCTACTTGTATCTGCTGTTTTGTCTCTTTCACCAAATTTGGGAAACTTTCAGCCATTACTTTGAATATTTTTCAGTCCCACTCCATTGCTTCCTTCTGGGATTACAATTATACAAATGTTAGCTTTTTTGCTATATTACCCCAGGTACCTGAAACTTTATTCATTTTCAGTGTGTTTTCTGTTCTTCAGATTGGGTGAATCTATTTTTCTGTCCTCAAGTTCAATGATTCTATCCTGTGTCATCTCCATTCTACTGTTGAATTAAACCAGTGAGTTGTTGTTGTTTTTTTTTTTCTGTTTTTATATTTTTCTGTTCTATAATTTCCATTTGGTTCTTTTTTATAAGTTCTATTTATTCACTCAGATTTTCTATTTTTTCACTTATTTAGAAAATTTCTAATTGCTTGTTGAAACATTTTTATTACAGCTGTTTTAAAAATCCTTAGATAATTCCAACATCTGAATAATCTTGGTGTTGGCATCTGTTCTTAGAGCTTTTCTTGTCTGGAATTGTTGGAGGTTAAGTTGGGGGATACTGCAGCACCTTGTCCAGAATATATGGGAGGCAATATGGAAGCCCAGGAAACTCATCACCATGTCACTCCTCAACTCTGAACTCAAGGTTCTTAGGCAACCTGTCTTCTTTCTTCCTTTCAGAGGCTCCCATTCCTGTCTTTTGTCTTATCTCTAGGGCTTTTTACGTGAAAGAGTGAGGACATGGGAAGAATGGGGCTTCTCCATTTGGTGCAACTGTAAGTCCTCAAGTTACTTTTTTGTAAATATAAACACTTCTTTCTAGTAAAAGAAAGAATCAGTGGTGGAAATGACTTCTGAAGTACTCATTTCGAGAAGGCTGATTAAAAACACAGGTACACAAAGTATAGTATTCTAAATCCAGGAAATAAAGTAGCATAATGGAGGAAAACATTTGTTTTAAGATCAAATAGGGTGAGTTTGAATGTTGTTTATGTTACAGTTTCTATACACACATTGTAAAAGAATACTCAACTTGACAGTGGCTGTGAGAATGAAGTGTGTGCCAGGAACTTGCTGAGAGCTCATCAAGTGTCATTTCCCATATTTTACCAATAAAATCTCCATAATGAATGTAGTTGTATAATACATGAAACTTGTAAGGTTGAATAGATTTTATTGATGTATTTATTTTCTTCTCAAAAAAAATAACGACAAGGAACCTGAAGTACAGAAGGTTTATAACATATCTGAGGCCATTCAGTTAACTAGTGGTGCAAGAATCTAGACCAGTGGTGATCGAGTTGTAGTTCACAGAGAGCCAGCAGTTGCATCACCTGTGAACTTGCTAAATATACAAGTTCGCAGATCCCTCCCTGACCGCTGAAACAGAACCTCTCAGGGTGGTGCCCAGAAATTTGTTTTAACAAGCCTCCAGATGATTCTGATGCCCATTAAAGTTTGATAACTACTGGCAAGGCACTGATCTACCTCCCGGGATCTTTCTAGTACACCTTATAGAGTGCTGCCTCTTTTAACCTAGTGGATTCTCTCAGCTTATTTATGGCACTGATACTGATGTACAGAATCTCTATATCATAATGTGTTCATAACACACTGAAGAGTCTTACAATTTGGAATTCATGTCCTCTGCCTTCTGGAGGGAAAAAAAATCATTTCCTGGATCCCCTCTAAACTCCTTTCCCTGCCAATATAGCCAGTGTCACCCTGCAATACTCTCATGGGGACAACACATTGTTTCTGCTGACTTTATTCAGAACATGGCACCCTACAGTTCAGCAAGCCCAGTTCATTATATGTGTTATTCTGTTTTTATAGCAACATATGGATGCCCTTGGGGAAAATCCTGATCATTTCAGACCAGAGCCCTTGTTTCTTTCTTTTTAAGACTTCCTTCAGCCCATAGTCAGGACATGGTACCTCTCTCTCTACACTTCTACTCCTGACTGAGAAAGTGACCAATTGTGCATGGGAACACAATTGACAGCTATAATAGGCTCAACTTGGAAGACATTTCAAAGCTCTCATCCATCCCTCCCTTGGAGTAGACACTATCTTCTTGAGATTTCCCAAATGGCTATGACTGGTTCCCTGGAGATAACATCAGTGACCTTGGGAAGGGGACAGAAGAAAAGTACATCTACATCTCTGTTGCTGCACTTTATCAGTAATTAATGCCAAAATCTCTGTGATCTATTATGGACATCCAAGCTTTTCCTATGTTATCTGTTCTGAGTACATAGTAAATTGATTGCTGTCAATACACACTTCTAAACAACACTCCATATACATAGTCCCCAAACTTACCAGTGCTTACTTATTTTAGGGCCAGGAGATCTATTTTGTGGATAGACTACTAGGTGTCATGCCTAGACAGACTCTAGCTAGCAACAGATGTCACTTTGTGCTCTCTCTCCTTGTTTTTACAGACTAGGCAGCCAAAGATGGAAGTCTTGTAAATAATGAAAAGCTGAAGTCAGCCAAGGATAGGCAGGAGTTATATAATCCACCAAAGCAGCAACAGATTAAAGTCCTTCCCCATATCTTCCTGTACATCTGAAGAAGCGAAAGGGGATGGGGTTGGTAGAGCATTGAATTCCTGTTATCCTGTGAGCTTCCTCCACTTTGCTTGCAATGCCCAACTCCTAACCTAACATTGGTCATTTAGTGTCTTAGAAATCTGGGAATATTCCTTTGTAAATTGCTTATAGCAACCACTTAATCTCTAAAAAGTGTTCAATGTTCTATCACTGTGGGGCCAAGTGATGAAAGCAGAAATCCTTTCAATATTTATCTTTACTTGAAATGGGTACTCTGGCCTGACAGTTGCACTCTTAGAAAAATCAGCTCTTATCTTTAGGCACGTGAAGGCATTTCTTTAATGTGTTCTTATTAGCATAGGTATTTGATAATTTCTACTTTTTGGAAGGCTGACCCCAAATCTTCTCATGCCCTTAGAGTTAATCCCAGGAATATGAATTTGGTTTATAGAAAAACAATTTTGTGTGCGTTTGTGTGTGTGTATACCTATATAGAGACTGTTATTTTTGCCTGATTTCTGGGGGATTCTCTAGATTCTAGGACTATGAAATTATACCATTTATTCGAAATTCTTCAATGTGTTCTCCGAAGGCTTTGAATTGAGACAATGGAACTTTTCTAGACCACCTTTTCCTTATAGTTAAGTGAATATTTTGATTTATTTTATACTTCTCATTCAAAACATCACCTCATCTCATTTTTGGAGAAAGAAAATGTTACCTCTGACTTGGAATTACCTTCTAATACTCTTTTTTTTTTTTTTTTTTTAACTTTATAAATGACCATTAAACTCAAAGTTCTCAGCTCTCAGTCTGAGAGATCTACATGGTACAGCTTCAGGACAGTGGACAAAAAGCAGCAGCTGTTGTCTATGTTAGGTGTCTATCCTGCAGGCATTAGCTCACAAAAAACAAATGAGGAGAACACTAAGTTCTCTGTGCTCTATGCTGCTAACAGAGCTAGGCCAGTATTTTAAATAGGTTGGAATTTATCCTCATCAGCACAACTGTTTGCTTGCCTCTTATATCTGGCCATGCAGCAGTGTCGGTATGTACCTCACCTAGGTACCACTACTGCCTTTCTTTAAGAAACTCCAATTTAATAGGTATTTAAGTAAAGTAAAGCTGGAATTCAGTATTCAAGCTTCACTGAGCCCACCATCCAATCCAGGCAGCCATGATAGATCAGATATTTGTTATTAAAAGTTTTTAACACAGTGTTGGCTTGAGACCACTGAGTTCCAAACCCATTTTATCTCTGTCTTCTCACATCTGTTGTGGACTGCATGTATGTATCCCACCAAAATTTATATGTTGAAACCCTATCCCCTGATGTGATGGTATTAGGAAGTGTGACCTTACGGATGTGACTGGGATTAGAGCAGGTCATGAGGTTGGAGCACTCTGAAAGGGATTAGTACCTTTATAAGTCAAGAAAGAGGTTCCTTCTTTCTGCTCTTTGCCATGTGAGGATATAGTGAGAAGTCAGCAGTCTGCAACCCAGAAGAGGGCTCTCACCAGAACCCAACCATGCTGGCACCCTGATCTTGGACTTCCAGCCTCCAGAGCTATGAGGAGTTTCTGTTGTTTATAAGCCACCCAGTCTATGGTATTTTTGTTACTGTAGCCTGAGCTAAGACATCCTCCTGCAGAAATCAAAGCTAAAAATATAGCTTTCCATTAATCTATTTTGGAGGGGTCCAAAATGTCTTTACCTATCTTTTACAGAAATCTCAGTTAGGGATTTCATTTGGCTGCATATAATGAGACATCTAAACAACAGTGGCCTAAACACAATGGGAGTTTTTTTTTTTTCACAGAACAGGAACAAAAAGGTAAACTGCCTGGAAGTGGTATTGTCCTGCTCAAGATGTCAGGGTCAAGTTCTTTGATGTTCCCTTGGCCTTTAATTCATGGACATTTAGAAGATGACTGCAGTCTTTCAGTTAGGAAGGAGGAATTACAAAAAGTTAAAAGAGTACATGTAAATTGATTTGACCTCTCTTTTAAGGAGCTTTCCCGGAAGCACTAGCAGACATTTCATTGGCCAGAATGGTGTCACATCTGGCTGCAAGGGATGCTACAAAATGTAGTTTTGACTAAAAATAGAGTTGCCATATGATCCAGCAATCCCACTCCAAGGCATGTACCTGGACAAAACTATAATTCAAAAAGATACATGCATCCCGATGTTCATAGCAGCTCTATTCACAATAGCCAAGACATGGAAACAACCTAAATATCCATTGACAGATAAATGAATAAAGATATGTATGGTACAGGGGTGCCTTCAAGATGGCAGAGGAGTAAGATGTGGAGATCACCTTCCACCCCACAAATACATCAGAAATACATCTACATGTGGAACAACTCCTACAGAACACCACCTGAACGCTGGCAGACCTCAGACTTCCCAAAAGGCAAGAGACTCCCCATGTACCTGGGTAGGGCAAAAGAGAAAAACAGAGACAAAAGAATAGGGAGGGGACCTGCCCCTCTTGGAGAGAGCTGTGAAGGAGGAAAAGTTTCCACACACTAGGAAGCCCCTTCACTGGTGGGGACGGGGGATGGGTGGGGGGGAAGCTTCGGAGCCACGGAGGAGAGCACAGCAACAGGGGTGCAGAGAGCAAAGAGGAGAGATTCCCGCACAGAGGATTGGTGCCGACCAGCACTTACCAGCCCAAGAGGCTTGTCTGCTCAGATGTCAGGGCAGCTGGGGGATGGGAGTTGAGGCTCGGGCTTCGGAGGTCAGATCCCAGGGAGATGACTGGGGTTGGCTGCGTCAGCACAGCCTGAAGGGGGCTAGTGCACCACAGCTAGCCAGGAGGGAGTCCAGGAAAAACTCTGGACTTGGCTAAGAGGCAAGAGACCATTGTTTCAGGGTGCACGAGGAGAGGGGATTCAGAGCACTGCCTAAACAACCTCCAGAGATGGGCGCAAGCTGCAGCTATCAGCGCGGACCCCAGAGATGGGCGTGAATGCTAAGGTTTCTGGTACAGTGACCAAGAATCCTGTGTGCAAGCACAGGTCAAAATCCACACCTCCCCTCCCGGGAGCCTGTGCAGCCGGCCATTGCCAGGATCCTGTGATACAGAGAAAACTTCCCCGGGAGAACACACGGCACGCTTCAGGCTGTTGTAACATCATATTGGCCTCTGCCGCCGCAGGCTCACCCAACATTCTGTACCCCTCCCTTGCCTCTGGCCTGAGTGAGCCAGAGCCCCCTAATCAGCTGCTACTATAACCCCATCCTGTCTGAGTGAAGAACAGATGCCCTCAGGCAACCTACACGCAGAGGTGGGGCCAAATCCACAGCTGAACCCCAGGAGCTGTGCGAACAAAGAAGAGAAACGGAAATCTCTCCCAGCAGCCTCAGGAGCAGCAGATTAAATCTCCACAATCAACTTGATGTACCCTGCATCTGTGGAATAGACAAACAGTCATCCCAAAATTGAGGCAATGGACTCTGGGAGGAACTGTAGACTTGGGGTTTGATTTCTGCATCTAATTTGTTTCGGTTTTATGTTTATCTTAGTTTAGTATTTAGAGTTTATTAACATTAGTAGATTTGTTTATTAATTTGGTTGCTCTCTTCTTTTATTTATATATATATATATATTTTTCCTTTTTCTCTTTTTGTGAGTGTGTATTTGTATGCTTCTTTGTGTGATTTTGTCTGTATAGCTTTGCTTTTGCCATTTGTCCTAGGGTACTGACTGTCCGTTTTTGTTTTTCTTTTTTAAGTATAGTTTTTAGTGCTTGTTATCATTGGTGGATTTCTTTTTTGGTTAGTTGGTCTCTTCTTTCTTTCTTTCTTTTTTTAAATTACTTTTTAATTTTTTTATTTTTAATAATTTTTTTCTATTTTGATAACTTTATTTTATTTTAATTATTTTTTCTTTCTTTCTTTCTTTCTTTTTTGTCTCTTTTCTTCTGAGCCATGTGGCTGACAGGGTCTCGAAGCTCTGGCCTGGTGTCAGGCCTGAGCCTCTGAGGTGGGAGAGACGAGTTCAGGACATTGGTCCACCAGAGACCTCCCAGCGTCATGTAATATCAAATGGCGAAAGCTCTCCCAGAGATCTCCATCTCAACACTAAGACCCAGCTCCACTCAACGACCAGCAAGCTACAGTGCTGGACACCCTATGCCAAACAACTAGCAAGACAGGAAACAAACCCACCCATTAGCAGAGAGGCTGCCTAAAATCATAATAACTTCACAGACACTCCAAAACACACCAACGGATGTGGTCCTGCCCACCAGAAACACAAGATCCAGCCTCACCTACCAGAACACAGGCACCAGTCCCCTCCACCAGGAAGGCTACACAACCCACTGAAACAATCTTACCCACTAGGACCAGACACCAAAAACAACGGGAACTATGAACCTGCAGCCTTTGAAACGGAGACCCCAAACACAGTAAGTTAAGCAATATGAGAAGACAGAGAAATACACAGCAGATGAAGGAGCAAGGTAAAAACCCACCAGACCAAACAAATGAAGAGGAAATATGCAGTCTACCTGAAAAAGAATTCAGAGTAATGATAGTAAAGATGATAAAAAATCTTGCAAATAGAATGGAGAAAATACAAGAAACGTTTCACAAGGACCTAGAAGAACTAAAGAGCAAACAAATGATGATGAACAACACAATAAATGAAATTAAAAATTCTCTAGAAGTAATCAATAGCAGAATAACTGAGGTAGAAGAACGGACAAGTGACCTGGAGGATAAAATAGTGGAAACAACTACCACAGAGCAGAATAAAGAAAAAGTAAAAGAATGGAGGACAATCTGAGAGAACTCTGGGACAACATAAAACTCACCAACATTTGAATTATAGGGGTCCCAGAAGGAGAAGAGAAAAATAAAGGGACTGAGAAAATATTTGAAAAGATTATAGTTGAAAACTTCCCTAATATGGGAAAGGAAATAATCAAGTCCAGGAAGCACAGAGAGTCCCATAGAGGATAAATCCAAGGAGAAACACGCCAAGACACATATTAACCAAGCTATCAAAAATTAAATACAAAGAAAAAATATTAAAAGCAGCAAGGGAAAAACAACAAAAAACAAACAAGGGAATCCCCATAAAGTTAACAGCAGATCTTTCAGCAGAAACTCTGCAAGCCAGAAGGGAGTGGCAGCACATATTTAAAGTGATGAAAGGGAAAGACCTACAACCAAGATTACTCTACCCAGCAAGGATCTCATTCAGATTCGACGGAGAAATTAAAACATTTACAGACAAACAAAAGCTAAGAGAATTCAGCACCACCAAACCAGCTTTACAACAAATGCTAAGGAACTTCTCTAGGCAGGAAAAACAAGAGAAGGAAGAGACTTACAATAAAACCCAAAACAAGAGAATAGTAATAGGAACACACATATCGTTAACTACCTTAAATGTAAATGGATTAAATTCTCCAACCAAAAGACATAGACTGGCTGAATGGATACAAAAACAAGACCCACATATATGCTGTCTACAAGAGACCCACTTCAGACCTAGGGACACATACAGACTGAAAGTGAGGGGATGGAAAAAGATATTCCATGCAAATGGAAATCACAGGAAAGCTGGAGTAGCAATTCTCATATCAGACAAAATAGACTTTAAAATAAGGCTATTACAAGAGACAAAGAAGGACACTACCTAATGATCAAGGGATCAATCCAAGAAGAAGATATAACAATTGTAAATATTTATGCACCCAACACAGGAGCACCTCAATACATAAGGCAAATGTTAACAGCCATAAAAGGGGAAATCAACAGTAACACAATCATAGTAGGGGACTTTAACACCCCCCTTTTACCAATGTACAGATCATCCAAAATGAAAATAAATAAGGAAACACAAGCTTTAAGTGATACATTAAACAAGATGGACTTAATTGATATTTATAGGACATTCTATCCAAAACCAGCAGGTTACACTTTCTTCTCAAGTGCTCATGGAACATTCTCCAGGATAGATCATATCTTGGGTCACAAATCAAGCCTTGGTAAATTTAAGAAAATTGAAATCATATCAAGTATCTTTTCTGACCACAACGCTATGATACTGGATGTCAATAACAGGAAAAAAATCCGTAAAAAATACAAACACATGGAGGCTAAACAATGCACTACTAAACCAAGAGATCACTGATGAAATCAAAGAAGAAATCAGAAAATACCTAGAAACAAATGACAATGAAAACACGATGACCCAAAACCTATGGGATGCAGCAAAAGCAGCTGTAACGGGGAAGATTATAGCAATACAATCATACCTCAAGAAGCAAGAAACATCTCAAATAAACAATGTAACCTTACACCTAAAGCAATTAGAGAAAGAAGAACAAAAAACCCCCAAAGTTAGCAGATTAAAAGGATCATACACCATGATCAAGTGGGGTTTATCCTAGGAATGCAAGGATTCTTCAATATATGCAAATCAATCAATGTGATATACCATATTAGCAAATTGTAGAAGAAAAACCACATGATCACCTCAATAGATGCAGAAAAAGCTTTCGACAAAATTCAACCCCCATTTATGATAAAAACCCTCTAGAAAGTAGGCATAGAGAGAGCTTACCGCAACATAATAGAGGCCATATATGACAAACCCACAGCCAACGTTGTTCTCAATGGTGAAAAACTGAAACCATTTCCTCTAAGATCAGGAACAAGATAAGGTTGTCCACTCTCACCACTGTTATTCAACATAGTTTTGGAAGTGTTAGCCACAGCAATCAGAGAAGAAAAATGAATAAAAGGAATCCTAATAAGAAAAGAAAAGGTAAAGCTGTCACTGTTTGCAGATGACATGGTACTATACACAGAGAATCCTAGAGATGCTACCAGAAAACTACTAGACCTAATCAATTTGGTAAAGTAGCAGGATACAAAATTAATGCACAGTATTCTCTTGCATTCCTATACACTAATGATGAAAAATCTGAAAGAGAAATTACGGAAACTCTCCCATTTATGATTGCAACAAAAAGAATAAAATATCTAGGAATAAACCTACCTAAGGAGACAAAAGACCTGTATGCAGAAAACTATAAGACACTGATGAAAGAAATTAAAGATGATACAAACAGATAGAGAGATATACCATGTTCTTGGATTCGAAGAATCAACATTGTGAAAATGACTAAACTACCCAAAGCAATCTTAACATTCAGTGCAATACCTATCAAACTACCAATGGCATTTTTCACAGAACTAGAACAAAAAATTTCACAATTTATATGGAAACACAAAAGACCCTGAATAGCCAAAGCAATCTTGAGAAAGAACAACAGAACTGGAGGAATCAGGCTCCTGGACTTCAGACTATACTACAAAGCTACAGTAATCAAGACAGTAAGGTGTTGGCACAAAAACAGAAATATAGATCAATGGAGCAGGATAGAAAGCCCAGAGATAAACCTACCCACATATGGTCACCTTACCTTTGATAAAGGAGGCAAGAATATACAATGGAGAAAAGACAGCCTCCTCAATAAGTGTTGCTGGTAAAACTGGACAGCTACATGTAAAAGAATGAAATTAGAACACTCCCAAACACCATACACAAAAATAAATTCAAAATGGATTAAAGACCTAAATGTAAGGACAGACACTATAAAACTTTTAGAGGAAAACATAGGCAGAGCACACTATGACATAAATCACAGGAAGGAGACCATAAACAAGATGAAAAGACAACACTCAGAATGGGATAAAATATTTTCAAATGATACACTGACAAAAGATTAATCTCTGAAATTTACAAGCAGCTCATGCAGCTCAATATCAATAAAACAAATAACCCAGTCCAAAAATAGGTAGAAGACCTAAATAGACATTTCTCCAGAGAAGATATACAGGTTGCCAAGAAACGCATGAAAGGATGCTCAACATCACTAATCCTTAGAGAAATACAAATCAAAACTACAGTGAGGTATCACCTCACACCAGTCAGAATGGTCATCATCAAAAAATCGACAAACAATAAATGCTGGAGAGGGTGTGGAGAAAAGGGAACCCTCTTGCACTGTTGGTGGGAATGTAAATTGATACAGCCACTATGGAGAACAGTATGGATGTTCCTTAAAAAACTAAAAATAGAACTACCATACAACCCAGCAATCATACTGCTGGGCATGTACCCTGAGAAATCCATAATTCAAATAGAGTCATGTACCTCTATGTTCATTGCAGCTCTATTTACAATAGCCAGGACATGGAAGCAACCTAAATGACCATCATTGGATGAATGGATAAAGAAGATGTGGCACATATATACAATGGAATATTACTCAGCCATAAAAAGTAACGAAATTGAGTTATTTGTAGTGAGATGGATGGACCTAGAGACTGTCATACAGAGTGAAGTAAGTCAGAAAGAGAAAAATAAATACCATATGCTAACATATATATATATATGGAATCAAAAAAATAATTGTTCTGAACAACCTAGGGGCAGGAAAGGAATAAAGACTCAGGCATAGCGAATAGACTTGAGAACACGGGGAGTGGGGGAGGATAAGCTGGGACGAACTGAGAGAGTGACATGGATATATATACACTACCAAATGTAAAATAGATAGCTAGTGGGAAGCAGCCACATAGCACAGGGAGATCAGCTCGGTGCTTTGTGTCCACCTAGAGGTGGGATAGGGAGGGTGGGAGGGAGACCCAAGAGGGAGGAGATATGGGGATGTATGTATATGTATAGCTGCTTCACTTTGTTATACCACAGAAACTAACACACCATTGTAAAGCAATTATACTCCAATAAAGATGTTACAAAAATTTTTTTAAAAAGAAGGTATGGTACATATATACAATGGAATACTACTCAGCCATAAAATAGAATGAAATAATGCCATTTTCAGCAACATGGATGGGCTTAGAGATTATCATACTAAGTGCAATATGTCAGAAAGAGAAAAACAAATACTGTATGATATCACTCATGTGTGGAATCTAAAATATGATACAAATGAACCTGTCTACGAAACAGAAATGGACTCACAGACATAGAGAACAGACTTGTGGTTGCCAAAAGGGAGTTTGGTGGTGGAGGGATGGATTGGGAGTTTCGAGTTAGCAGATGCAAACTGTTATGTATAGAATGGATAAACAACAAGGTTCTACTTTATAACACAGGAAACTATATTCAATGTCCTGTCATAAACCATAATGGAAAAGAATATAGAAAAGAATTAATATATATTTGTGTAACCAAATCACTTTGCTGTACAGCAGAAATTAATATAACATTGTAAATCAACTATACAACAATTAAAATTTTTAAATAAAAATTTTAAAACTTTTCAAAATGTAGTTTTATTAGCTGACTACATTGCCACCGCTGCAAAATCTGGTTTGTGTTAGTAAGGAAGAAGAGAGAACTGTTATAGAATAGACAACTATCAGACCCTATCCAAGGGAAAGTGTATAACTTAGTGAGGTTTTATTCATTTATCTTTAAATTGTCTTTAATTTTATTATGAAAACATGTGATTAATCTTGTTTTTAATTTACCTAAAATTGATTCTATGCATATATGGCTAGTGATTATAAAGTTTTGCATGAAAGCTACAGGTTTGAGAAGCACTTTTTTATAACCCAACACTTTGAGGCCATTCATGTTGTAAAATTTTAGAAAATGTTGATGACTGTAGAGGATGCCCAGGTACTCTTGAGCAGCAGTCTGACAAGTAAGGGACCAGAAATTTATGAAGGCATGACCCCTTCCTATCTACCAAAGTTCATGCTAGAGAGGACACCTCCAAGAGTAGTCTTAGGCTCAGGAAATATGAATGTGATCCATTTGAAATGTTCTACAGAGACTCAGATTCTCTTCTAACTCATTACATCTTATAAATTGGAAAACCAAACCTAATAATTACAGATTGTCAACAATTGCAAGTCTTTAGTAGTCTTACCTGGCTTTTCTGAAGTTTTAGGTTGAAAATAAAACCAGAAAGAACTCCTTTCACTGCTCTGCCAGATGCTAAATTTTCAAGAATATGGAACAGGAACAACATTTTGGGATACTCCCCAACTGGTAGACTGTTTCTGTTAGTACTTATTTGTTATTAAGACCCAGGGAAGGGAGCTGGGCCATGTCACCCCAAGAAGAAAGATGACAGACAGAGTTGCTCACAGATGATGGCAGGACAAAGCACAAGATCAGCCACTCTCCTTGCCAAAAGTGCAAGTATCAGCAGCTCTGGTGAACATGCAGACTGAATTTGAAGGGGCAGTAGAGATTCATGCTTGAAAAGGACCTAGACTTTAAACTCACTGAATTGTTACCCGATAGAGACTATTTAAAACTTTAAAATTCTGTTTGAACTGGAAAAGACTAAGATATCATCACTTAGAAAGTTTATTTTTTCTTCTGCTATTCAGTGGGAAGGGAACAGTTAAAGAAGATAGATCAGTTACAAAGAAATATACATAGTTTCTTTGCGTGTCTGAGTAGTAATGTGAGTAAATTTGCAACCTCACTACACGTCATTCTCAAAAGTTGGATGGTGAAATAGGACAGCTTAAGTAATAGCAAATTCATGTTCCTTTATTCATTCAGATAATATTTATTTTGGTCTTATCACATTCTTTCATTGCATTAAAGTCTTGAAATAATTTCCTTTTTGTGTTTGTTGAAACATTTGGATGGAGTTTTGAATATGATCAATACTATATTAACAATTGCTTTTTTAAATTAAGGAAGAAAGAGTTGTGTTGGAAAAGAGTCAAACTCTTAGGCAAGCAAGCACTAGAACATCAAACCTAGGAGGTCCCAGCTCTTCGAAGTGATTAAATGAAAGACTGGGACTTGTTATTACGCTTTTACCATGTGATGCTAGTTGAGTGTGTGTTCAAGCTCACTTTAAATGACAGAGCAAGTTAGTCTTCTAATAAAATTTGAATATCTTCAACTTTAGAAATCATGATATTTTGTAATATCACGTCATAATAGGTTGAGGCTTTTAAAATACTGACTGTACTGATGACATACTCTACTTGTCAAAGCTACTTGAAATAATGAAAATGGATTTTGCTAGAATAGTATAGACTCTTGGTGAAACGTTTATATTTTTTTTACTTGTGCTCCACTTTTACTTGTCAGCAGATTTTTCAATATGGAATAACAGTGCTTGTGTTACTGCCCGTGTCAGTGAACAATGGATTGACAGGTTGGACATTTGTGACTATCTTTTGATCATATTCATATTCTTCACTATTGCTTTTAACTTTGAATTAAGGCAATGATATATGTTATTGTTGGCCAATTTAACCTTTGGATAAAGCAATACTTGAGTCTGCATTCAGGTGCAAAAGTTTTATTCACATAGTGATACACTTCCTTGTTATACATAGCTGCTGTTGCATCAGTACTGATCAAAACACCATTTTACCATTTATATAGAGCTCACAAAAAATTTAAAAAACAGCATAGATT
The DNA here is from genome assembly GCF_965194805.1 of Balaenoptera borealis. Taxonomy (NCBI): domain Eukaryota; kingdom Metazoa; phylum Chordata; class Mammalia; order Artiodactyla; family Balaenopteridae; genus Balaenoptera; species Balaenoptera borealis. The sequence continues at coordinate 31,694,749 of NC_138876.1, read as the reverse complement.
TTCAGTGAAAAACAGAATAAGGATTCCTCAACCCTGGCTCTCCCATATATACACACTGTACTTATCAAGAGTGGGTCATAACCATCTGATTGTAATCTGCACATTAATGGTTTCATCCAGTTGTAAAGTAATAAGGAAGTACAGATCTTCCTTGAAGGATGATGGGGCTATGTCCTGATAAACCCATCATAGATTAAAAATAAGTCGAAAATGCATTTAGTACATCTAACTTACTGAACATCTTAGCCTAGCCTAGCCTACCTTAAACCTGCTCCGAAAACTTCCATTAGCCTAGAGATGGGATAAAGCCAATTTTATAATAAAGTGTTGAATATCGTATGTAATTCACTGAATACTGTACTGAAAGTGAAAAACAGAATGATTATATGGGTACAGAATGGTTGTAAGTGTATCAGTTGTTTACCATTGTGATTGTATGGCTGACTTGCATAAAGTCAAAAAATTTAAGTCTAACCATTGTAAGTCGAGGCCCCTCTATATGGGGAAATTTTGTGATTGGATTTCTTGGAATGGACACAGAATGAGGATAATTATGTCTCATATGAAAGCTCATTGTGGAGCACTCTATATATATCAGTCAGTCTTTCTCCCCAGTTACTGCAGTGATAATTTACTGGGCTCATGAACAAAGAACCATGGTGACAGGATGGATATTATTTTTGTGCCCAATAAAATGGGCTTCCCCTCACCAATGATTAGCTAACAATGACATTAGGTGGGTACCCAGTTTACCAATATCAGACCAATGTTATATCTCCAATAAGATATTATTCCCTAGGTAGACTACCTGGCCAGTGGTGGCCAATTGATTGCATCGGGTCCCGTCTATCACAGAGTGTGCAGAAATTATTCCTCATTATAGAATAGACCTTTACTAGAAATGCAGACTTGACTTTTCTACAAACAGAATTTTTGCCAGCACCGTCATCTGTGGACATGATGATAGCCCTATCCATTAATATGATATCCCACTCAACATAGTTTCTGATCAAGGAATTTACTTTCATAGCAAAATAAATAAATAAGTAAATAAATCAGTGAGTTACTATCTATAGGACTGACCACTTTACCATGTATTCAAAACACAGAAGCAACTGGCTTAATAGGGAAAAAATTTATTGAAGAGCTCTTTATTTTTAAAAAAAAAATTGATAAAGCTTTAGCTGGATTTTTTTAAAAAGAGAATATTCAAATAAATAAAATCAGAAATGAAAGAGGAAATCTTGTAAGACACCACAGAAATAAAGGATCCTAAGAGACTACTATGAACCACAAATTGGATAACCTAGAAGAAATAAATTCCTAGAAACGTACAAACAGCAAGACTGAATCATGAAGAAAAAATGTTTTGTTTTATAAATGAAGCAGAGTTGATTTAAAATATTGTGTTAGTTTCAGGTGTACAGCATTGTGATTCAATATTTTTGCAGATTATATTCCATTATAGGTTATTACAAGACAATGGGTATAATTCCCTGTGTTTTACAGTATCCTTGTTGCTTATCTATTTTATATATGGTAGTTTGTTAATCCCATACACCTAATTTGTCCCCCCTCCATTCCCTTTCCCCTTTTGTAACCACAAGTTTGTTTTCTATATCTGTGAGTCTGTTCTGTTTTGTATACACATTCATTTGTATTATTTTTTAGATTCCATATAAGAATGATGTCATATAGTATTTGTCTTTCTCTGACTTATTTCACTGAATATAGTATTATCTAGGTCCATTCACATTGATGCAAATGGCAATATTTTATTCTTTTTTATGACTGAGTAATATTCCCTTTTCTCCACATCCTCCCAACATTTGTTATTTATAGAATTTTTGATCATAGCTAGTGTGGACAGACCAATAATAAATAAAGAGAATGAATCGGGAAAAAACAAAAACAAAAAACTTCCCAAGGAAAAAAAATGTCCAGCACCAGATGGTTTCACTGATGAATTATACCACACATTTAAAGAAAGATAATGCAATCCTTCTCAAACTATTCCAAAAAAATTGAAGAGTGAGCACTCCTGAACTTGTTTTACAAAACAAGCATTACCATGATACTAAAGCCATATAAGGGCACTACAAGAAAAGAAAACTACAGACTAATATCCCTGATGAATATAAATATAAAAATTGTCACCAACATATTAGCAAATTGAATTAAACAGAATATTAAAAGGATCACATACCATGATCAAATTGGATTTATCACTGGGATGCAAGGATGGTACAACATAAAAAAACCAATAAATTTGATACACCACATTAAGAGAATGGAAGACAAAAATCATGATACTCTCAATGGATGCAGAAAAAGCATTTGAAAGAATTCAATATCCATTTATGATAAAAATATTCTCCAAAAAGTTGGTATAGAAATTATGTACTTCAATATAATAAAAGTCATAGATGAGAAGCCCACAGTTAATATCACATTCAACAGTAAAAGGATGAAAGCTTCTCCTCTGAGATCAGAAACAAGACAGGAAGGTCCACTCTCACCACTCCTATTCAACATAGTACCCAACGCAATCCTGTGAACAAAGAACAAAGTTGGAAGCATCACAGTCCTGATTTTTAACTATTTTACAAAGCTATAGCAATCAAAACAGTATGGTACAGGCATAAAAATATACACATAGACCAATGTAACAGAATCAAAAGCCCAGAAATAAACCCTCACATATAGGGTCAACTAATATTTGACAAGGGAGCCAAGAATACTCCATAGGGAAAAGATGGTATCTTCAATAAATGGTGTTCAGGAAACTGGATAATCACATGCAAAAGAATAAAATTATACCCCTATAACCATACACAAAATTCAACTCAAAATGGATTAAAGACTTAAATGTAAGATCCAAAGCTGTAAAACTACTAAAAGAAAACATAGAGTAAAAGGTCTTTGACACTGGTGTTGGCAACAGTTTTTTGAATATGACAACAAAAGCACAAGCAACAAAAGCAAAATAAATAAATGGGACTCCGTCAAACTAAAAATCTTCTGACCAGCAAAAGAAACAATCAGCAAAATGAAAAGGCAACATATAGAATGGGAGAAAATATTTGCATACCATCTGTCTGATGAGTAATATTGAAAATATATAACAAAGAAGAAAATATATAACAAACTCAATTCAACAGCAAGACAAAAATCCAATTAAAAACGGGCAGAGGACTTGGATAAACATTCTTCCATAGAAGATATACAAATGGCTAACAGGTACATGGAAAGATGCTTAATATTACTAATCATCAGGAAACTGCAAATCAAAACCATAATGAGATATCACCTCACACCTGTTAAAATGGCTATCAAAAAGACAAGTGATAACAAGAGTTGGTAAAGATGTGGAGAAAAGGGAATCCTTGGGCACTGCTGATGGGAATGTAAATTGGTACAACCATTATGGAAAATAGTATGAGTTTCCTAGAAAAATTAAAAGTAGAACTAATATATAATATTATCCAACAATTCCACTTCTGGGTATAACTCCAAGGGAAATGAAACCACTATCTTGAAGAGATATCTGCAACTCATGTTCATTGCAGCATTGTTCACAATAGCTTAGATATGGAAACAACCTAAGTATCCATTAACAGACAAATGGATAAAGAAAATGTGGAATATTTATATATATATAATTCAACCATAAAAAGAAGGAAGTCCTGCCTTTTGTGACAACATGGACCATGAAGGCATTATGCTAAGTGAAATAAGTCTGACACAGAGAAATACTGTATGTTCCCACTTATATATGGAATCTAAAAAAAAAAATTAACTAATAGAAATAGAGAGTAGAATGATGGTTACCAAGAGCTGAGAGTGGGGGAAATGGGGAGATGTTGATCAAATGGTACAAACTTCTAGCTATAAGATGAATAAGTTCTGGGTATCTAATACACAGCATGGTGTGTAATACAGTAATTAACATTACTGTATTATATACTTTAAAGTTGTTAAGAAAGTAGATCTTAAATGTTATCACCACATGCAAAACAATGGTAATTATATGAGGGGCTATAGGTGTTAACTTACATTTTCGTGGTATTCATTTCACAATATATTCATATATCAAATCATCATGTTGTACACCTTAAACTTACATATATGTCAATAATATCTCAATAAGGCTGGGAAAAAAAGAGGGTAGTTAGTAACAGTATTTCACAGGAAGCAGAGAATATATGAGACAAGGATTAGATCCTAATGCTTATGTGTTTTCTCATACATTTGCTAAGAGGGATGCTAATGGACCAGATTGAGTACAATGGCACTTCTAGAGGAATCCTGTTTGTCCAGTGAGAAGGAAAATAAGAGCTCAAATAGGAAGAGAATATCTCTGTTGACACACATTATGCTTTTCTTTATGAAAGACCACAAAGATTTAACTAAGCAGAAGATTCAACAAGGTGACAATTTTCCTTTTCCATCAGAATTCCAGGGGGCCTGATTTTTGAGAAAGGAAGGGATAAACATTCAGAGGGATAGATAGACAATGATTTGTTTGTGGTTTTCACAAGGGAGGGAGTCATAGAGTCATATTTTTGAAATGTATATGGGAGTATGGGGAATTGGTAGCAGGATAACAGCTTTCAGATGTGGAACATGAGCTGGGACAGCTGGCTGGCAGTGACTGGACTGATATTTAACAACTGCAAAAAGAATTATTTGGAAAGTGGTAAACTTAAAGATAATTTTAAGAAGCTTTTTATGTAATTCACTGTAGAAGACCTTTACCTCTCTGAATTAGTCGGAATTCAATCACTAAAATGGAAACACACAGTTTTTTGTTTAATCAGAGATAATCTAATCTAAGAAATTGGTTAATCAATTGGAGGTTAACTTATTGGAGGTTAAGTATTGGTTAATATTGGAGTACTGGCACTACAAAATGGAAACACAAAGCAACACAGAGATAGTAACTACAGGAAGCAGTTGCTAACCCCAGGTTTTCCTGTTCTATAAAGAGAGGTGGTTGGGATTATCAGAACATAAAAGTCTAAAGGAGGGGCCCCAGAAATCCAACCAGAGCTGAAACACAGACCTCTGAGGGATGGATGCAGCTTGGGCTCACATCTTAGAATCAATGAGGTTGATTCCGAGAATGGCAGAAAAATCTGAAGGCTGGAACAAACTGTTTATAGAATCAGGGAGAAGAGCCATTGGTGGGGTGACACTGATGGGAATAGCAAGAAAATAGGAAGGAGCAAATTCTTTCTTCCCTCTCCTATTTTTTTAGCTTCCCCCTAGTGCCCAACTATTGGCCAAACTTAACAAGGAGCCAGATGGCAAAGGAGAAATGTAATTTGCAGAGTATCAGCTCCAGCGTCACAAAGCCAACTAGAGAAAATGGGCTGGAGCTGAGAAAAAATTGCTTAATCACTAACCCTCTCCCATTAAAGGACCTGGGATAATGATAAATATTTTTTTTCAAAGCTTTCTGGATTCAGATTTGTAGTTCCAAGTTGTGTTAATGATCAACAGCTCTCAAGATGGCTTAGCTATTAAAGTTTTAAGCACAGGTTAATGCCTCTATACCCTGTAACCTTTTCCAGGCCAAGACATTTTTAAAAATCCCTGAATACAGTATATTTAATATTACTATATGAATAAATGCCATTATTCCCTTCAATGGTGTTATATAATTGCTTACCTGGAAGGCCATGAGATCAAACGCAATGCAGGTTTCTCCTCCTAACAGTAACCTTCTTTCTTCTCACAATGTTTGTGCTTCCCTGTAAACCAATTAGATAAAATGCAAGAGGACATGAATATGGGGGTTACAGTTGGTCCTGTTTCCCATAAATTGTCCTAGATTTCACATCCAAATGCTTAAGAAAGCTACACTTTGACCCAGAGAACTTCTTCTATATCAGGGTTTGCCAGGGTGCAATACAAGACATACCACTGGTTGATAGGAATATTTTAGTTAATGCCAAAATGACACTTCAACCTCACTCATCAGATGCTGATTGGAGCCTCACAATCCAGTCTCAGAAGGGCTATGTCAGAGCCTGCATGTACCTTATTTGACTCTCCTCTACTGTCTGCTCCCTCTCCCTGGTATATTTTAGGGACCCTGGCTTACCTCCCTGCAGCCACTCCTTGGCCCTTTATCATCCCTCAACTCTCATTTTAGCAATGCTGCCTTAACTTCCTTTCTTTAATTCTCTCAGCTTCTCAGTTTGGGCCTCAACTGCTTCTTTGTACTCCCCATTCACCCCTATTTTCCCAAACAACTACCCTGCCTAAATTTTAGTCCCTAGGTTCCCATTTTCTCAGCCCACCCCCTATTCCCATATCAATCCACACAGCTTCACATTCCTCTCAGTTCAGAGTTCCTTCTTCAGTATTTGTGATAATGTCAATAGTATCTGCGAAACTACTGATACTGTGGCTTCAGCATCTCTCTATTGATTTCAGATTCCAGTTTCCCCTCTTCTTTTTCTTTTTCTTTTTCTTTATTCAGTTTTCCCTTCTCAACATCTTCCAGATGTTGATTGGGTAGCTGAGGTCCAGCCGCTTCTTTCCTTCTCCTTGCTCTTACCATCCTCCTCTTTTCTTGTGTACTAGGTCTTGGAACCTGGACAGCCAGCCCCAGACCACTTCTCTGGGTTCTATTTTGACATCTCAAGCCTTAGTTCAGTTCTGTCATCTGGAGCTGTGATCCTTCCTAATTTCACACCTACATTTTGATTTTTAACTGAATTTATTTAAGAATAAAAGTGATCCTCCTTAAAGAATATTGTTAAATAAACTAGAAGCGATGGTGTACACAAGGGTTTACGTTTGGGAAATATTCTCCTGAAGGTCTTCACATGATTAAAAGGATGAGTGCATGGACTTCTTGCTCCCCTAGACTTCTCTAATGAGAAACATGCTGTTTTCAAGGTTCTAAGTAAGATTCCACTTGAGAAAGTAATCTGCCATGGAAAACATTATCTACAATGCAATTTGTCTGAACTCACTTCCTGGGCAAAAGGGAGCCTGAAGTGCTAAGCCAGAGCTAGAGCCTTGAGGGTATGTAGCAGACATTGTGAGGAGGCAAAAGAGTTTAGTGACAAGAGTTATTGCAGAGACTGCACATACCTAGGCCATCATAGTAGAGGCAAGGATCCAAAATAGCAAAGAGAAATGCATTCACAAGTCAAAAATGCTTGAACACCCAAGAATACAGATCATAACAGGAAGGCTAAGGATGGTGAGAAGGGGGGTTACCTGGAGAGATGCTGTGCAGCACTAAAGGGTAATCATTACAGGTCTTTTTTAGGTTGCTGCAGTTCCAGCCTTCCTGCAGTTGGAAGAATTGTTAGGAGTGTGGAGATCATACATTTGATGGTACCCAAAATAGCAATTTTAGTAATTGCCAAAAGAAACAAAGCATTTAGGAAAACCCCACTGAATATACATAGCCCTTGTCGCTCATTAATGATTTACTGAATGAAAAAGCTCTTTACTGTGTTAAAGTTCCAAGGTGCTTAGCAGAAGTGGAGAAAAATGGTGAGGTAAATGGTATAATGGTAATTTATAGTATTGTGATTCATGCAATATTGGGCATGAAGTGATTCTTCAGTAACCTCCTAAAAAATAACTGAAATGCCCAGTCATTTAGTAATATTATAAAGGAAGTGCCATGGAATTCAACAGCTCTCAACTGAGCTCTTGTAAAATTTCACTTGCTTGTTCCTTTTCCTCTTTCACCTCATCCTCACCCAAAATGAGAACTCTGGAATATTTTGACTTCTTCCCTCACTCTAAGTTCACCCCTGCATCAAGATTTTATTTCAGAGAATTTAATGCTTTCACCTTTAGGTTATTATCAAAAAATTCCTTTTCAGTATGGAGCTACCAACCCATGTTAACAATTCCCAGACCTTTAGAGTAATTATATATTTATAACTAAGTTTATTGACCATCATCTTTCTTCTCATCTTTTTCTATTATGAAGTTTTTGTTCTGGTGTTTTATTGTTTATTTGTTTTGGTTAGTGTCCTTTCATCCTTATTTTCTCCTGAAAGCATACCTAACAATATATTTGGATCTCTGAACTTTTACACATATCTTTCTTTCACTATCACAGGTAATATTTTGGTTGGGTTCAGTAATTTCTCTTAATACTAAGAGATGTTATTCCAATATCTTCTAGCTTCAAATGTTGCAGAAGAGAAGCCTGATGCTTTTCATTTATAGATTACTTGTTATTTGCAGGATTTTTCTCTATTTTTTAGACTTTGAAATTATTTCCAGGATATATATGTGTTTTTATTTTTCATATAATATGCCTAAAACACTGTAAGTAATCCCTTTTTCCCTTGTCCTTTTACAATAATCTTCCTTTTGAGCTTCCAAATCATTAATTTAGCAATCAACAGTGATCATTCTTTCCTTAAATTTACCCAATTTACATTGGGAAGTTAATAATTAATAAAAAATTACATTTTTTAGTTAGACTTTACTTAAGTGCTTTATTATTTTTTCTATTCTTATGGGCACCAATTTCTTTCTAGAAATTATTTCACTCTATGTGGACTCCAGGTATGCTGACTGATATTTTTGCTCTGGCTATTGGGCCTCCTCAGAAGGGTTGTTATTCTTTGTTGGGCCCACTAGGCTCATGTCTGATTGCTAGAATATCCTCAGTGTCAGCCATTCCACAGTGTAGAAGTTGTCACATTCTCTCCCCTTGTTTCCTGGGGATTTAAAGCCAGATGGCCCCTAAGCAACTGGAGCAAGCCTCCCAATATTTACCTTCACTGGTACCTTGTTCTCTTTTTAAGCTTTTGGAGGCCAAGGAGACCAGGCATGCAGCCAGTGTCTGGTTTCCTCAGGGGTCACAAATTGTTACCAGCTATATTCTTTCCAGAATATGCTGCTTTATAATACTTGGCCATTGTATTAATTACCTATTGCTGCATTACAATGTCGCCACAAACTTAGCATCTTAAAACAACACACATTTATTATCTCACAGTTTCTGTTGGGCAGGAATCCAGGCATGGTCCAAGTGGGTTCATTACAAGATTATAATCAAGGTTTCCACTAGTGCTGAGTTTTCATGTGGGTTCAACTGGGAAAGGGTCTGCTTTTAAGCCCACTTGTTTGTTGGCAGTACGCAGTTCCTTGTAGGCTGCCAAACCACGGGCCTAAGTTCCTTGCTGGCTTTTGTCTTAAAGTCTCCCTCATCTTCTTGCTGTGTGGCCCTCTCTGTATGGCAGCTCACAACATGGCAGAGCAGGTTGCTTCACCAAAACTAGTGAGTAAGGGAGCTTCCTCTCAAGACAAGGATTACAATCTTATATAATGTGTTCAGGTATACATAATCAGGTACATCCTGCCATCTTTGCTATATTCTGTATGGCTAGAAGCAAGTTACAGGTCTTGCCCACACTCAGGGGAAGGGAATCACACAAGGGCATGAACACCATGTGATCATGGGAGCCACCCTAGAGTTTGTCCTCCACAGACATCATATCCTGAGAAGGAGAAAAGCCACTCATCTTCCTCTGTTTGGACTACCTTGGGTTATAAGACATTTTGGGCCCTGTGTCTCAGAGTGCCTACCACCATTTAAGGTAGGAGAGTTATAAAAACACAGGTATGGCTGCAAAGAGCAAGAGAGCAGCATTCAGGCAGCCATCTTCCCAGAGTTCTAGTCCTGTCATCTTTCTCCATGAAATAACCTCCATCCCTGCTGCTTCCACTTTATTTTTTTTTTTTAGGAAAAAAAGAAAAAAAAAGCCATCTTGTATTGTACTAATAACACTAAAATTTTAAAATCAGGACACTTTTTTTTTTTTTAATAAAATAAATAAATTTATTTTTAAAAAAGTGCACTGGTGATGAAAAAGCAAAACCTACTGCACTTCTAATAAGTACGAAAAACAAAAAATAAGCTTGCTGGAAAATATCTGTTAGATGTTTGGACTGGAATCTTACTTATGACAAATTGGAGAGTAAAAATAGGTAAAATTGCTTTTTACATAGGAAAAGATTTAGTTATCATACTTATCTGCAAAGCAAAAATTCCAAGGGTTTCCAGTGCCCAAAATGTTTTTCTAAATCTGCCCATTTAATGTACCCATAAATAGGCTAGTTTCCTCATGTGGGTTCTAACACAAGCATTCTTTTTTTTTTTCAATGTTTAATGGAGTTCTCCAGAAGTCTCACCAATCTTTTATTAATAGTTGCAATAAATTCATGGTAATACACATTTCAAAATTATGAGCAAAGACTCAAAAGCAATAACCTCAAATTCTACGTAGACTAGAATACACTAATATATATACAGAGAGTTTATGATCACCTAAAATACATATCCTGCAAGAAAAAAACCTATTCTGCCAATAAGTGTATAAAACAATCACAGGACTTAGAGGATTACAGATTCTAATTATATATTTCTAAAATAAAGGTGATGACAAAAGGTAATTCATTTATAAGCAAACTACTTATTTTCATCATTTCTTTAATGGTAATAATGCTACCTACCCAGAATGGATGATAAGAGAATTAAATTACATGATGTGTAAAGCACCTAGTCCCATACCTCACATTAATAATGTATCAAAATTAATAAATTTTATTAAAATTTTCTGTCACAAATCATTACAAAATTTGGTTTTATGTATACTATTAATCATATGTATATAAATATATATATATTTTTAAACATTTTAAGTGTACAATTTATTGGCATTAAGTACAATCACATTGCTGTGCCCCCAATACCATACCATTTCCAAAACTTTTTCATCATCCCAGACTGAACTCTGGGATTAAACAGTAACTCCCTATTCCTCTCCCCACCATGCTCCCCAATCTCTGGTAACCACTATTCTGTGTTCTGTCTCTTAAAAATCAGGACACATTTTGAAAACCTGAATAAGTTTTTTCATTTCTAATACTCTTTTTTTTTTAAATTGAAGTAAAGTTGATTTACAATGTGTTAGTTTCGGATGTATAGGAAAGTGATTCAGCTATATATACATGTACATATATACATATCTATATATACATGTACATATATATATTCTTTTTCAGATTCTTTTCCCTTATAGTTTATTACAAAATATTGAGTATAGTTCCCTGTGCTATATAGTAGGTCCTTGTAGATTATCTATTTTGTGTATAGTAGTGTGTATATGTTAATCCCAAACTCCTAATTTATCCCTTTCCCCACCTTTCCCCTTTGGTAACCATAGGTTTGTTTTCTATGTCTGTCGATCTATTTCTGTTTTGTATATAAGTTCATTTGTATCATGTTTTTAGATTCCGCATATAAGCGATATCATATGGTACTTGTCTTTCTCCGTCTGGCTTACTTCACTTAGTGTGATACTCTCTAGGTCCATGCATGTTGCTGCAAATGCTGCCTCCACATTAGATCAGTCCACAATCAGATTTGGACTGGGTTACTAAGGCAACCTCCAAACTGACCTCCCTGCCTCTGGGCTTAAATTATGCCAGTAAATTCCCAACATTGCTCGAGCAATTTTTCTTAAATCTTTACCTTTTAAAAATTAATTTTGTCTCTTTCTCATTTAAATTCCTTAGATGGCTCCTCAGTACTTTTAAACCAATATCCAAATTCCTTAACACTGCTCACAAAGCCATGCATGATTTTATCTTTTCAAAGTAGTCTTTCTCTGCTTTCCCAATCTATATGGTCCAGTCACAGTAAGTGTCCTTCCTTCATTTCCCTGACTTTATCAATATATCACATCATCACCTTCAGACCATTATATATGCTACTCTTTCTGCCTTAGATACTTTCCTTTTGCCAAGAAACTTTCATTGATCTTTCATGTCACATTAAGCACTAATGCTTTGAGGAAATCTTCCTGACCTAGCAAGTCCAATGTGGATTCATTCTTATGTACATTTTTGCCCTCCCATACTTCCCTTATTGTCATATGGTTAACTCTACATGCGATAGGAGTATTTTCTATGAGGAATTAACATTTTTATTAATATTTTTATTGATATAGTAGCCTCTCCTACTAGACTATAAGTTCTATGAGAGAAGGATTCAGTTTTATTTCTCTATCAACTGTTAGCTTGTATGCAAGCAACAAATACACTCAGGCTAACTTAACCAAAAAAAAAAAAAAAATTATCAAAAGGGCATGGATTAGCCCACAACATCAAAAGAAAAACTGAGGAACCATTTTTAAAAAAAAGGTAGGTAACATGGTAGTTACAGTGAGCTAGAAAGCAGGATGAACAAATGAGTGAGACCATACTATAAAGAAAAATCAGTGCTATTTTCTATCCTTGTATCACTCTGCTTAAGATTCAAATTCTCATGATAGAGTCCTATTAAGCTAGTTTGGGCACATCTAAGGCTTATGGTGGGGAATGTGTAGTTTCCCAAACAAAATAGGAATGCTGCTATCAATAAAAAGAATGGGCGCAGAATAAACAAAAACAACAGAGGTCTACTATAAAAGTATTTACCCACAGCAATAAATATTTGTAGAATGAATGGACATCTGAAGTAGACTAAACTTAGTGGAGTTTGCTGCTATACCAGTTATAATAGAATACTTGGAATTGTTCAAGTCGCATTACTGAGGTATGACTGAAATGTAAAGAGTTGTACATATTTATTGTATACAACTCAATGAGTTTTGAATAAGTATATACCTGTGAAACCATCACCACCATCAAGACCACGGATATATCCATCACCTCCCAGAGTTTCTTCTTACTGCCTTTTTTATTAGTAGTGGTAGTAGTACTAGTAGTAGTAGCAGTAGTAGTGCGTGTATGTGTGTTTAGAACACTTAACGTAAGATTTGCCCTCTTAGAAAATTTTAAGTATATAATACTGAATTGGTAACTATAGGCACTATGCTAAGTAGAAGATCTCCAGAACTTATTTATCTTGTATAACTGAAACTTTGTACCTTTTGACCGTCACCTCCCCATTTCCCCCCGTCCCTACTGCATGGCAATCACCATTCTACTCTCTGCTTCTACGTGTTTGACTATTTTAGATTCACATATAAATGAGATCATACAGTATTTACCTTTCTGTATCTGGCTTACTTCACTTAGTATAATGTCTTCCAGGTCCATTCATGTTGTCACAAATGGCAACATTTCCTTCTCTTTTAAGACTAAATAATATTCCATACCACGTTTTCTAATTCATTCATCCATTAATGGACAGTTAGGTTGTTTCCATATGTTGGTTATTGTGAATAATGCTGCAGTGAACATGGGACTGAAGCTACTTTTTGAGATCTTGATTTCAATTTGTTTGGGTAAATACCCAGAAGTGGGATTGCTAGTTCTATTTTTAATTTTTTGGAGAACCTTGATGTTTTCCATAATGGTTTTGTCAATTTACATTCCTACCAGCAATGTACCAGGGTTCCCTTTACTCCATATCCTCACCAACATTTGTTATCTTCTTTTTTTAAAAATAATAGCCATCCTAGTAGGTGTGAGGTAATATCTCATTGTGGTTTTAATTTGCATCTCCCTGATGATTACTGATGTTGAGCACCTTTTCAGGTACCCATTGGCCATTTTTGTCTTCTTTGAGAAATGCCTATTCACGTACTTTGCTCATTTTTTAAATTAGGTTATTTGTTTCTTGCTATTGAGTTGAAGGAGTTCCTTATAAATTTTGGATATTAACTCCTTATCAGATAGGTGGTTTGCAAATATTTTTTTCCCATTCTATAGGCTGCCTTTTCATTTTGTTGATTGTTTCTTTGGCTGTGTAGGAACATTTTAGTATGATGGAGTCCCATTTGTTTATTTTTTATTTTGTTGCCTGTGCTTTTGGTGGCAGATCCAAAAAACAATTGCCAAGACTAGTGCCAAGGGTTTTTTCCTCTATGTTTTCTTCTAGAAGTTTTATAGTTCCAGATTTTACATTTAACTTTTTAATCCATTTTTAGTTGAATTTTGTCTATGGTGTGATATAGGGGTCCAAATTTATTCTTTTGCATGTGGATATCCAATTTTTCCAACACCATGGAGACTATCCATCCTTTCCCCATTTTGTATTCTTGGTGCCCTTGTTGAAAATTAGTTGACAGTATATGCATGGGTTTATTTCTTTGCTCTTGATTCTGTTCCATTGATCTGTGTATCTGTTTTTATGCCAGTACCATACTCTTTTGATTACTGATGCTTTGTAATATGTTTTGAAGTCAGGAAATGTGATGCCTCCCGGTTGGTTGTTCTTGCTCAGGGTTGGCTAATAGATTTGGAAATTGAAAACAGGGTATCTTTATATAATTTATAAATTCTTAAATATGAGTCAATTTATTGTCCAAAAGGTCCATGTTTGTTAGAGGCAATATATTATAGTGGTTAAGGAATTGAACTGGAGCTAGGCTTTGAGGTTTCAAATCTTGACTTTAACGCTTAATACCTATGTGACCTTGGGAAGTTAATGTCTTTAACTTTCAAAAGGAGATAATGATGGTACCTTCCTTCTAAGGTTGTTGTAAAGATTAAATGAGTTATTACATATGAGTGACCTAGAACAGTCCTTGGCATATAGTAAGGGCTATATGAGTCTTATCTTCATACCTCTTCATACTTACTTTTACCCATTCATACATCAATATACCTCTTATCTAAGGTAAAGAACTCCAGAGTTATTCAAATATACACACCTGAACAGTAACTGACTTGACTATTTGACTTAAGATTCTTTACACAAAGACAACAAATCCAGGTAAGCAGCTCTGCTGAAAGAATTCTGCCTCAATGAAATTTATTTCTGTTTATGCTACATATTGCAATATCAAAAATTATAAACAGATTATATAGAAATAGTCAATTCCAATAAATAACCTCGGTACAGGAAAAACTGTACTTTTAAATGAAATACTGTAATAGTAGGCTTATCACTTAAAAGAAAAATATTGACACCCACTACAGACAATTTTAAAAAGGCTTTTACTTCTTTGTCTAAATGCTCAGCAGACAATAATTACCTTTATGTGATAAGCTAAGGTTAGGATGCAGTAAAAACTACTACAAAAAATAATCGTTATGGAATTCTCATTCTCTTGGCAATAATCTGCAAAAGCTAAATAGCATTCTACTGGGAACTTTGCAAGCATAAGAAATTTTTGTTGACTGTTTCTTGATTACTTAAGTGAGACTATGAATATTGTTTTTGTACTTCCTTATTCACATCAAATTCCAAAGACAGGAAGTTTTCTTCTGTGCATTAGACATTATTTTTGAAGATATGGTCATAACTGACATACAAATGTTTACACTAATGCATATTTCTCAAACTGTTCTTGTGCTTGCAACAGAAACCCTGTCAAACAGAATCTGACTTGGTACCCCTGCATCTTTTCTAGAAGAAAGGAATGTGGCTCTGATTGAAGCTGGAGTGCAGAAAACAAGGGCCTTTGGTCCTCAGGTTCCCCTTTGTTCAAGTCCCTCCCACTCTCATCCTATTGGCATTTGAACAGTACTAGGCAGACAATTGTGTGCTCTGCTGAACAAAGGTCTTACTACAGAGAGCACTGGATTAAAACCACTGACCTAGATTAGAAGGGCCCTACTTGGAGGGTTGTACCACTGTATGAAAATGGGAAACCTTAAGACCTAATTTTCTTATCTGTGAGCTGAAAAGGGCTTACCACAAATAAGTTAAGAAATAGGAAATAAATGTTTTTAAATTGTATGTTAGGTTTCCAAATAATGTTTGATTGTTTTCTTAAACTGCCAAACATTTAAAGCAATGGATCCAATTATTTAATACTAAGTTTATCTTATGTATGGTAACTTTGTGAATTTTCTACACATGGCATCTAACTATAGGATCTGGAGACTTAGGTTATATTAATGTCAACAACATTTCACAGTGTTTTTAAAATCAGTTGATCTTCTGAAACCTTCAATATTTGTGTAGTGTATTTCCTTGTGATTTTTTCCAATCATTTTTATACTTTAAAAAAATTAATAAGCACAAACCTCAATTAAATAAAGTTGGGAGACCAAAAGGGGAGCTCTCATGCCATGTGGCAATAGCAGAGCCCAATAGGAAGAAGAAAGACTCCTCTTCTTTCTTGGCAAGGACTCAGCCAATGAAAAACTATGGACTCTTTGTTTACTATAGCCCTCCCAACGTCCTTTTCACCCTCTATAAAAGTGTTCTCCCTCCCTTGCTGTGTGGGGACTTGGATGTGGTTAGCCAGGTTTGCAAACCCCAAATTGCAATTTTCTACTGATCCCGCATAAACCCATCTTTGCTGGTGAAACATCTAGCAGTCCACATTTGTTTCAGGTCAACATTTTGGTGGCCCATATAGGGACCAGAGAAGACCCTTGAAGGCTCTGGGGCTAGTGAGCAAACAGGTGAAGGACCCACAGTTGAGCCTTTTGCCACTCACTGCTTTTCTCGCCAATGCTAGAGTTTGAAGGTCTTTCTCCTGGATCTAAGCTTATGGCCTCATTGTGTTTGAAGCTCTCCAGGCTTTATTCAGGATCTATTTTAAGGTTTTGCCTTTCTGGTTAAGCCCTTGCTCTGTACGTAAGTACTCATTTGGCACTTTGGTCTGATTCTGAAATCAAACTGTTTCAACCAATGCTAGCTGGGAAGCCGTCAGCTCATTCCTTTGGGAACACGGCATGCTTCACTAAAACTGTGTAGGTTCAACCATTGGCCCTTTTCTTTGGAATAAGGGCTGTTCTCTAGAAACTGGCTGAAAAAGCCCTTTGCCTGGCTTCTCCGGGACAAAGCTGCTTCCTTAGAACTGGCTGGTGTTAGCTTGCCAACTGTTTGAATTGAGCTGTTTGAGCTGTAAGCTGTTAGCTGTTTGAAAATTATTCTTTTACACTAGAGAAAAACCTCTGAGAAATGGGATCCCAGTTATCTAAATATTTTGGGGTTGCCTCCCCTACAGAGACTCTGGCCAATTTTATGTTAAAAACTACCATCTTCCTTATATGCATTTCTAACTAAATGGACTGACCAGACCAAAGGCAATTTAGAATATCAGTGGCCATTATGGAGAACTTTAGATATCCCCAAATTTAATTTTCTTAAAATCAATTAGACTGCAAAAGCTCAAAAATTTCCAGAAATGAGTGGAATACTTATTTCAATTGGTATTTTGAGGCTTCCCAACATTATCAGGAGTCTAAAATTGCCTCTCTGCAAAATAAGATTTTAAGATTAACTGAAGCTAACTATTAAGGAAAGATAAAGTGGTTCCTGAAGCCTTGGGTCCTTCTTCCTTGGCTTCTTTGCCTCAGGCTCCACCTCTGGCAACATCTTCTCTCTCTCCCTCAGCTCCTCATGGCCAGACTCTGCCTGCAGTGTCATCTTCCTCTTTCCCTTCTACACACCTATGCTTCCTCTATACCCTCAATGCTCCCATATTAATTCTCTCTCCAAACTTCCCCTTTTCTCTGAAACTCTCCCCACTCTCTTTTCCTCTGAACTTGTCAGAAACTTTCTCTTTAAAATGAAGCCTTCTGAGATCCAGAGGTTAAACCCTTAATTTCTTTTAGTCCCTGGACTAAAGCTGAACTGCAATCCATATTCAGATATTTCCCCAAAATAAATAAAGATCCTCACAGATTTGTTGAGGAATTTAATACAGTCATTAAAACTTATCAACCTGGTTTCTCTGACTTATATCAGCTAGTTCATATGCTTGTCAGTGAAAGCCAGGGCCAGCATTGGATGAAAACCTCTAACTGGGAAAATCCTGAAAGGTCTCTAAAATTACAGCTAGGAGACCAGCTCAGTAGCTTACTCTATGATCAGACTCTGGCAATTGCTAGGCGACTTCATCAAGCAATTCTTAGCGCTTTTCCTAAGCCTATTGATTGGAGCAAAATTCAGGCTTGCACACAAAAAATCTGATGTATCTGTTCATGTTCAATACAATCAACTTCAGATTATTTATAAAGAAATTTTGGTCTTCCTCCAGATGTTGATTCCACCCAGGGAAGTTTTTAAATCTATTTATATTAATGGGCTGAACTGGGACCTTTCCCTTCTAGTAAAAAGGAGCAGGATGGAATAGAAAACTATGTCCATCCAGATTTAGTTAATCTGGCAAACCAGCTGTCTTGTACTCTAGATGAGTAAGCTAAAAGGAAGATTGCCAGAGTTCTTAATCTTCAACTCCAACAAATGAAGTCTCCTAAATGAAACCAAAACCTTCCCAGTTTCTGCTATTACTACAAAGAGGCAATACACTAGAAAGGAAATTGTTACAAAATTAAGAATTTCAAACACCATGAACCCTCTAACCAGCCTTTCCAATGTCCTCCCAATTCTTCATGATGGGACTCCAAGGAACTACGGGTGCTCTTCCCAATCCTATCTCTGACTCAGCTTGGAGAAACATCTCTCCAGATGAGGATGAATCTCTTCCAGTCCAAACTGACAATGGAGACATACTTTCAGTGCTCAACCCCACTCTACTGAGCAGCGCCTGTGTCAGAGTAGTAAACCAGTTCAAATAGTGGAGTTCTTAATGAATCTCAAGAGGTTCCTGTCTCTGAACATATTCCCTTTTGTTTAAGCCCTTTGAGAGATACACATTCTTTTCTACTTAGTTCCTCTACCTCTACCTATTTATAGGCAAAGACTTCTTAGAGAAGTATAATGTTAGAATTTCTTTCTCCCAAAAGGGGTTAATAATTCTAGTATTTGACAGTAGTTGTCAAAGTAACCAACCAGATGAATTAAATAATATCTTTGACATCTTTTATTTGTCCCATCTCTGATGGTACTAGAGAAAATTCTGGAAACACCAATCATTTGTCCCAATTTGAATGAGCTATACCACTTTCCTTACGGGCAAAATCTTCAGCTGGTATCAGCAAAATTCACAGTGGACCACCCATCAAGATCCACATAAAATCCCTCAAAATCTCTTCCCAGGATGAATCAGTACCCTGGAGGTAAAGCAGCCCTTCAAAGCATAAAGCCCATAGGAGAAGATTACAAGGCTCAGGGTTCATTATCTTTTGTACCAGACCCTGTAGCATTCCCATTTTATCAGTAAGAAAACCTAAGGGCTCAGGGGGGAGGTTTGTCCAGGACCTCCAAGCAATAAACAACATTGTTATCCCTCGACACTCTGTTGTTCTTAACCCTCATGTGGCACTAATATCCATTCCCACTGAAAGGAAATTCTTTACTGTATATCGATTTATGCAGTGCATTCTTTAGTATTCCAGTTGATGAAGCTAGCCAATACATTTTTGCCTTCACTTGGGAAGGAAAACAATTCACCTGGACAGTAATGCCTCAGAGAATCCTTCTTATTTCTCACAAATCCTGGAGGTTGATCTGAATGATACAAAGTTCCCTAGGGGCTCTACTTTGTTGTAGTATGTGGATGATTTGCTTCTTTGTTCTCCTTGTCAAGCCTCCTTACTAAAGTTTTTAGCCTTAAGGGAATATAAGGTCACCAAAGAAAAATTGCAGTTTGCCCAAACCCAGGTGTGATACTTATGGCATCTGACATGAGAATAAGGACTACACCTAGATCAGATAGACTTCATGGTGTCCTAAGTTTCCCAAAATCCAAAACTAAGCACCAATTGTGAGGTTTTCTCAGACAAGTTGGTTATTGCCAAAATTGGATCCAAATTTCTCTCTCATGGCCAAACCTCTGTATGTTTTACTAAACAATAACAACCCTGACCCAATTTTATGGGAAGAACTGGACAACGTAGCTTTCAAAGTCTTAAAGGAGAGTTTGATGACCCCTCCTTCCCTTGGGCATCCCAATTATCAGATTCCCGTTTTCCTTTTTGTATATGAAAAGGAAGAGAATGCCCTTGGGGTACACATCCCAAAACACAGGGACCAACAACAGCCCATAAGGTATTAGAGCCAGCAACTGGACCCTCTGGCACAGGGATACCTCTTGTCTTAGAGCCATTGTGTCCACTGTCCTTTGGTTAAGACCACCAAGAAAATCATTGTGGGAATCCCCTTTAGCTATTTTTGTACTTCATGCAGTAGAAACTTTCTTGAATTCTCATCACACGCAACATTCCTCAGCCAGCCGCCTCACTTCCTATGAAGTCCTTTTGTTAAATGCTTCTCACATAACTCTTTTATGTTATAATTATATTAACCCAGATACTCTTCTCCCTTCCATCAGCAATGAAGTCCTTCAGGACAGCTTATGCTGATGGATCACCTCCTCACTCCTTGTGATGATCTACAGGAAGATCCTCTAGGTAACGTTGACTTCTCATGGTTCCCTGGTCATTCTTATTTAAATGGTGACAATGGCAAATGTTTTGCTGCGTATGCTATTGCAACTCCTTTAGATTTTGGTGGAGCATCATCTTTACCTGTGGTTACTTTAGCTCAACAGGATGAATTATGTTCTCTTCCACTGATTTGTACTTTAGCCAAGGACAAAACTTCCAGTATTTATACTGACAGTAGATATGCTTTCAGAGGAGTAGCTCATGATTTTGGAAAGTTGTGGAAGCAACATAGCTTCCTTACTTCCAGAGGAATAAAAAAAAGTAAATGGCCCCATGTTTAGGAATTATTGGATGCAATACTTCTACCTGCTACTTTAGCTATTATTAAAATTCTGAGGTTTTTTAAACTTGACTCTCTGAAAGCTAAGGGAAATCACCTTGCTGATATTTCCACAAGAAATGCTGCCTTTATAGGGACCAAGTGCAGCCAAATCTCTGTCATGGTCCCAAGGGATATTTTCCCAAATGATAATTAGAAAAACTGGCTGGAGAAGCCCAACAATTGGCCTCAGAAAAGGAAAAACAAGATTTGAAATTCAACAGTTGTTTGTTTGATAAAAAGAGAAAGCTCTGGTTTGGCCCAAATAACAACCCAGTCCTAACAGAGACTCTAAAATGCCCACTCCTCACCACTGTGCATGCATTAAACCATTGGTCTACAGACAAAATGATAGCATTCATGAATCAATATTGGTGGGGAAATATTAACAAGGCCACAAAAATTGTCTACCTCACTTGTTCCACTTGTCTGAAGTACAACCCAAGGAAGCCTGTTCATACTGCTCTCCAACATTTTAAACTGCCTAATGGACCATTTGAGATCTGGCAAGTGGATTTCATACAATTTCCTCCATCTCATGGATATAAATATAGTTTAGTCATAGTCTATATATTTTTACACTGTACTGAAGCCTTCACTTGCAAACAGACTACTATCTCTTCTGTGGCTATAGTTTATTTGGAAAAAATTATACCTACCTGAGAACTCTTATCAAACTTCATGGCTATCAAGGAACCCATTTTACTGTCTAGGTACTTAAACAAGTTAGTACTGTTTGGCTGGTTTTACAAAATTTTCACTGTGCTTACCGCTCTTAATCCTCTGGTTTAGTCGAATGCTCTATTAAGACTCAAGTGTCATTATTATTTTTCTTTTTTATGGTTTTTTGACATCTTTATTAGAATATAATTGCTTTACAATGGTGTGTTAGTTTCTGCTGTATCACAAAGTGAATCAGCTATACATAAACATATATCCCCATATCTCCTCCCTCTTGCCTCTCCCTCCCACCCTCCCTATCCCACCCCTCTAGGTAGACACAAAGCACCAAGCTGATCTCCCTGTGCTATGTGGCTGCTTCCCACAAGCTATTTTACATTTGGTAGTGTATATATGTCCATGCCACTCTCTTACTTCATCCCAGCTTCCCCTTCCCCGTGTCCTCAAGTTCATTCTCTGTGTTTGCATCTTTATTCCTGTCCTGCCCCTAGGTTCTTCAGAACCTTTTTTTTTTTAGATTCCATATATATGTGTTAGCATATGGTATTTGTTTTTCTCTTTCTGACTTACTTCACTCTGTATGACAGTCTCTAGGTCCATCCACCTCACTACAAATAACTCAATTTCGTTTCTTTTTATGGCTGAGTAATATTCTATTGTATGTATGCGCCACATCTTCTTTATCAAGTGTCATTATTAATGTTCAGTTGACAAAATTTGTAGAGGCCTTCCAACCAAATACCTTGGCCAAGATACTGGCATTGGTCCTTCTAAATCTTAAATCTATGCCTTTTGGAACTCATAAACTCTCACCATTTGAGATAGTCACAGGATGCCCAATGTACTTGGCTCCTCCTTCTTTTGACCCACACTGAAACAATGAGAGATACTCTGATATTGCAAAGGCCTAACTGCTTTTATTAAAAATAACCATGTTTTGGTGGAGCAATCTTTATACAGTGTTCTCTTGGGAGACAAAGACCATAAGCATCACACATTGCAACTTGAGATTGCATTTGTGGGAAAAGACACCTCCAGAAGAATGCTCTTCAACCTCACTGGAAAGACCCCTGTCATGTACTGCTAACCAACACTTTGCTGCCAAATTCCAAGGAAAAGACACTTGGATTCGTGTGACACTCCTAGAAAAGGTACTGTACCCTGACTGGAATTGCACATCATTTGGTGACCTGAAAGTAAAGATTTCCCAGAATTGAAGCAGATGACGTCTGATGAGACAGCTCTCCCAAGACTTTTGGGCCAGACCTAATGGAAGTTTGTGTCAAACATTTGATGGTGACAGAATGCTTCAGAAGATCTCTAATGCCTATGATATTGATAACATATGGACATTACATAAAAGTGCCTGAGAGTTTCCCGTCCTTGTTAGTTGTATGTAACCTCAATAGGTTAGCCAACATTTTTTCTTCCAACGTGAGACACTACACTCAGGAAAGGTCCTTCCTAGCATTGAGAGCCAGAAAGCCACTGAAACTAGAAAACTTGACTCTTGATCAGCAATGCTTTCAGAGAAAGATCTTGATCAAAAGGGGGAAATATAAAATATTGATAAACAGAAACCTCAATTAAATAGAGCTGGGAGACAGGAAAGGGGAGCTGTCATACCCGGCAATAATAGCAGGAAGAAGAAAGACTCCTCTTCTTTCCTATCAAGGACTCAGCCAATGAATAGCCGTGGAATCTTTGTTTACTATGGCCCTCCCAACTTCCTTTTCCCCTATATAAAAACATTTTCCTTCCCTTGACATGAGGGGACTTGCACATGGCTCACCATGGTTGCAGAGCCCAGACTGAAATTCTCTTCTGACCCTAAACAAACTCAGCTTTGCTGGAGAAATATCTGACAGTCTGTTTGTTTTAGATCAACAATACCTAGGATATCCTCCCATATTTAAGATCAGTTAGACATTAAGCTATATTTTCCTCCAGGTTATTAAAATTATTGTTTATCTGTTACATTGAATTCTTTGTAATTCTGTTACATCCCATTTCCATTGACTTGCGAAGCTACCTTTATCATTTTAAGTTCCCATATATCTTTATCCCACTTCTTTTAGTATTTCATCTAATTTTTCATAGCTTCTTTTTTTATTGTAAAGTAACAAGGTGTTTGTGGACATTTTGAAAAAATTACAGAAAAGCATAAAAAAGAAAATTAAAATTTCTTATACATATTAAAATTTTGGAGAATTTTCTTCCAGTCATATGTATATTTTTACAAAAGATACTATAATTTTCATGAAGGAATAGCCCAAAAGATAAACTGAGGTAAGCAAAGATGGTTGCTGAACTGGCTTATAAGAAGGCTAAGTGCTCTGTAGGACAAAGCACAGATGTAAATTTAGGTGCCAGAATCTAGAGATAGAAGCTGGTGAAGTATATAAGAGCAGAGAAGGAAACTTGTAAATCTGTGAGTATGAGAGAACAGGGAAAACCAAACCAAAAACTCCCATGGCAGTGTGCTCTAAAAGTGCTAGGAAAACAAAAATGTCTAGTAAAATGTTTTAAAACTGTTTGCTGAGCTATGTCTCCTATAAGATCTTCAGTAAAATTCACATTACTCACTAAGGTTTTTGTTTAACAGGATTCTTTAGGGAGTGGTCTTCAAATTATTGGTTCATGTACTCTAAAATAAATTTTTTAAGAACTTGAGAACATTTTTAGGTTCACATCAGACATTTTTCATCATGTGTAAATAGTCTCAAAATATACAATTTCTGACAAATATCAAGTATTCACATTTTAAAATAGAAATACTACCTCATTCACTTACAGCAGCTAATAGAATCAATATAAAAGCGGTTTGATACTTACTATCTATCATCCACTAAAAAAAAATCATGAAGATTTTCTTTAACAGTGAAGACAATGGTAGGAAAAGGATCCAAAATATATCTCAGCACATTTTCAGACAGACCTACATTATGAGAGAGTACACATTCAGGGCAGTGAAGGTTTGGAAGTGAATTCACTTAAGAATATCTATGTCCTGTTGGAGCAAGAGGCAAAGAAGAGAGCTAACACCTGAAATATAGGTATAAAGTCTGCATTTCTTCCTTCTTTCCGGTCTTTCCTTGTTTTTCCTGCAAAAGTGAGGACACACTGTATATACAGTTTTGAATCTTAGAATTTCCACATGGCATCTTTTTAGGTTAAGTAATCTTCAAAGATATTTTAATTGTTTTGCATTATTCTGTCATGATTGTACCCTGTTATTTATTTATTTATCAGTTTTGAAATATTAATTTAGGAGTCATGCAGGAATTTGGGAAGAGTTTATATTCAGATTTTGAAGTATATAATTTCCAGGTCTTGTACGACTCTGAACTCTATTATCTACCACTTCAAGCTATTTAGGTTGTGGTTTCTCACCATCTGACCTGGGGTAATTGTGGAGCTTCCCCAGACCAGAAAGCCACAAAGTTGGAGTTCTTGCCCATTGTAATGGTACTCTTTCTAGAATAAATATTTCTCAAGTTTCTGCCCACTGTTGGATGTTTTCTGGTGCCTTCAAATGATTGTTTTTTAGTATTTTTTGCTCATGTTTTATAAGTGTTTATCTGTGGAGGAATCTCTTGACTTTTTCCTGACACTGTTACAGAAATCCTGCCCAAGTCAGTATTATTAGATTATTAAAAATCTTTGCTAATTTGATAAAGCAAAACTTACTACTTTTTAAATATTATAGTTCAGATTTTTAGTGTCATTGAGCATTTTATGTATATTTATTGGTTACTTATATTTTACCATTTGTAAGTTACCTGCTCGTTTCCTTTGCCTATTTTAAAATTGCGGAGGCTTATTTTTTTTCTTATTGATTAAAAAGAGTTCTTTTTATTCAAATGTTATCACTCTACCAAAATTTTTAAAAATATACTTCCCTGTTAGTAATTTACCTTTACGTTTTGTTTATGATATGATTAACACATAAATTGGTTTTTAAAGGAGTAACATCTCTGCAAATTTGAATCTTGTTATCTAGAGGCCCAGCTTATCTTTCCATTTATATGAATTGGTGTATATCTATCCTGGTAATAGAGTGAATTTTAATATTGGTCTCATTTATTACATTTTAAAATATTTTCCTTTATTGATATCGCTAGGTATTTTCATTACGTATTTTTTTATTACAACTTCTGATTATTGTCATTTTACAGAAAATCTATACCCGCCTCACTAATTTTTAATCATTTTACTAAAGTTATATTATTACCTCACTTAATTCTCAAAACAATACTATTTGTAAGTAGTATTATTATCCCCATTTTTATATGAAATATTTCCACTATATATGGGTTTTAAAATGTATGGATTATAACATAATGAATAACCATGTACTTACCATCTACTTAAGAAATAGAACATTAAACTGTGAATCTACTTCCTGATACCATTTGCCTCACTGCCCACAGTTAACTACTCATTTAAATTTAGTATATATTATTCTCATGCAAGTTTATGTAGATTTATGATGTGGGCTATAAAGATATACAATATTGCTTTTTCATCTTTAAATGCATATGTAAATAGTACCATGCCATGTATATCCATCCATCTTTTAAATTTAATATTGTGTTTACACATTTTTCCATGGTGAAACATGTATCTCTGTTTTATTCATTTGAGCTTCTTTATAATATTCCTTTGTATAAATATATTGCATTTTACTTATAGTCTCATGTTTATGAGCTTTTTGGTTACTATAAATCTATACTATTGCAAATATTTATGTACATTTTTGTGTCTCTGTGCTTAAGTGCTGGGATTTTTCTACAACTTTACGAAAATTACTATCCAATAGTGACTAATTTACACTCCCACTAACAGTGTGTTATAGTTTCCATTTCTCTACATGTTTGCCAATCCTTGGTACTCTCAGAATTTAACTTTTGCCAATCTGATGAGTGTGAATGGGTATCACAACTTTAGAATTTGTATCTTCCTGATTCTAGTGATATTGTACTTCTTTCCCAAAGTATATATTTTTTCATCTGTTAAAAAATCTATTAATTGTCATTGTACAGACATATATTGAGTATTAACTATGTTGCAAACACTTCTCACATCAGTGTTGAAAAAAATCCTTGTCCCAGGATAAAAAATATAATAACAAAGTGAATAAACAAGTTATATGAGTTCTGTTCCAGTGTGGCTGAATAAGTTTCTAACCAACAGGCCTTCCCAAAGAAAACAACTATAAACTCTGGACAATAATTGAACTAAATTACTTAAAGGCTCTGAAGAGAGAAGAAAAGCATGTAGATTCTGAAGAAGACTCAAAACATAAAATATGGACTGACACAGGATGAGTTTCCTGTTTGTTTTTTTTTTTTAAATATTTATTTATTTATTTATTTTTGGCTGCATTGGGTCTTTGTTGCTGCGCACGGGCTTTCTCTAGTTGTGGCGAGCGGGGGCTACTCTTTGTTGTGGTGTGCAGGCTTCTCATTGCGGTGGCTTCTCTTGCTGCGGAGCACGGGCTCTAGGCGCGCGGGCTTCAGTAGTTGTGGCGCGCGGACTCTAGAGCACAGGCTCAGTAGTTGTGGCGCACGGGCTTAGTTACTCCACGGCATGTGGGATCTTCCCAGACCAGGGCTCAAACCTGTGTCCCCTGCATTAGCAGGCAGATTCTTAACCACTGCGCCACCAGGGAAGTCCCGAGTTTCCTGTTTTCATATCCTTTATCTTGAGGCAAATGGACAGGCTGCCAGTGACTCCACATGAGGTAGGAAAAACACTGATAGAAAATTTAGAGTCATTCTAGCTTGATGAACTAAGAGACAGAGTTTGGGGCATCCACAGTTGCTGGAAAGTAGAGGGGAGAATACTGGAAGGGAAAGAGCTAGAGAGAGAGAATGCTCAAATTTGTGGACAACTTTGCCCAAATCTCTGATCTGGAATCATCTAAGGGTAGGGCAGATTGCAAGCAGCCCAGAAAAAGGGAAAAAATAACTGAATCAAGACTTGCTGAATCAGCAAGAGTTGCTGATACTGTGTTCGCAGTTTAACTAAGTATATTGCCTACTAAAACAGAAATATAAACATCGTTCAGAGGAATATGACAAAATATAGAGCCTCCACAAAATATCATTCACAAATTACATGCTATAGTTTAAAGTCACTCAATATATGAAGAATATATTTTCTCAAAAGAAAATACAGCCAGTGGGGTTCAGCTTAGAAATTTTCCAGATGTTTGAATTAGCAGGCAATAACTTTAAAGCAACTATTGTAACTGTGTTTAATAAGGTAAAGGAAAATTAGTTTGTAGAGAAAAACTAAGAAATTTTAATAGAGAAAAATTTTTAATCTATAGAAAAAGTCTAATAGGAATCCGAGACAAAATACCTAACATCTGAAAAAAATATGAACTTGATGGTTGTAACTGCATAACAGAACAGAAGAACGAGTCTTTGAACTTGAAAATATCAATAGAAGTCATGTAGTCTAATAAACAGAAAGAAAAAAGATTGAAAAAAACTGAACAAAGCATCTGTGAAACAATGTCAGAAGTTCAAATATACATACAGTTGGAGTCCAGAAGTGTAGGGAGAAAAAGAATAGAGCAGATGAAATATTTGAATAAATAATGACTAGAAACTTCCCCAGTTTTGTGAAAGCCAGACATTTATAGACTAGGAAGCTCAGTTAACCCAAAGCAGTATCAAAATAAACAAAAAAATTCTGAAAGCCAACAACAGAGAGAAAATCTTGGAAGGAACAAGAAAACTATGACACATTACATAGAGGGAACAACAATTTGAATGATTTCTGACTTCTCATTAGAAAATATGAAGATTGAAAGGCAATGTATTTAAATTTTTAAACACGCAAAAAGTGATCAATCTAGAATTTTACATCCAATGGAGAAAATTTTTCCCAGAATGAAAAAGAAAAACATTTTCAAATAAAAGAAAACTACAGAAGTTTGTCACTAGCACATCTGCATTACAAGAAATGGTAAAGGAAGTTGTTCAGTAAGAATAACTTATTTCCATTTAGTTTCTTTAAAGTTGATAAGACTGAGTAAAGCAAAAATTATAGCATTTTCTTGTGGGGATTATAATGTATGTTGATGTAATATATGTGATAATTATAACATAAAGGATTTAGGTGGTTGATAGACCTATATGATTTCAGTATGTATTCCTATATATATTTTGTGTGAAGTAACACAATATAGGTTCTAAGTAGACTGTGAAGAGATAAGAATGTATATTTTAATCCCTAGAGCAAACACTTGAAATATGCAAAGAGGCATAATTAAAATCCAATAGATCAATGAAAATAAAATTCTTAAAGATATTTCAATAATCCAAAGAAGTCAGAATCAGTAAGAAGAGAACAAAAAACAGAGGAGACAAGGGAAAATAAATAATAATAAAATGGTAGACCCAAATCCAACCACATCAATAATTGCATTAAGTTTTAATGGCATAAACTTTCCACTAAAAAGCAGAACTTGTCAGCATGAAGAAGAAGTATGCTCCAATTATATCTTACCTATGAAAGACATACTTTAAATATGAAGACACAGAGATTGAAAACAAATAGATGGAAAAAGGTATACCATACAAATAGGAAACACAAAAAGTCTGGAGTGGATAAATTATTAACAAATAAATTATGTACTATGTTATAAGATAATAAGTACTATGAAAATTTGTAAAAGTAGAGCAAAGTATGGGGAACAGGAGTATGCAGAGGTTATAATTTCAAATGCGTTGGTTAAGGTAGACCTCATTGAAAATGTGACATTTAACAACAACAGGACAAGCTCTGCATGATCAAAAAGTAAGAAGCAATCAAGCTCAGTCTCATAACCTAGTTAGAGTGCTAACACTACTGCTGCTGTTGATGGTGATGAGACAACTGACCTCCAGGTAGTTCCTCAGTTATTACATAATTAATTCTGTTCTTTGTATCATTCACTCTGATCCTTGTATTATTCACATGCCATTCCCTGACTGTTCCAAAAAGCAAAGAGAAGAAACTGGGTCCATTATCTCAAGTCGTGGGCGAGAGGGACCTGGAATTATTCCCCTACCAAAGACTATAATCAATGATGAAGAGGTAATTCATCCAAAAGAAAGTCAATTCAGATGGGGTAAATGGAATGTATGCTGTTGTGTTAAAAAAAAAAAAAAAGTCAAAAGTTACTAGAGATTTTCTTTAAGTTTGAATTCAATTTGAGTAAAAATTTTTGAATATTTACTATAATGCACCATGCTAGGGCTGTGGATAACACTATGAATAAGAAAAGAACTTGCCTCAAGCACAATCATTCAAACAAGTAACTTTGATGTTTTGTGATAGATGTTATTATGAAAGTTTGTTTAAAGTGAAGACAAAAATGGAATACCTGGGAAGGCAAAAGAAAACTAGAAATTAGATAAGTCATGAAGGATGAACAGGTATATGTTAGGCAGACAAAGAAGGAAAAGTGGATTGAAGGCAAATATTTGGAGGTGTGAAACGATATAGCATGTTCGGTGTATATTAAGAATCCCAAAATAGCTGTAACACAGGGTTTATAGTGCAAGAAAAGACTACACAGTTAACATAAAGATACGTTAAAGAAGAATGTTAAAATACAAAGGAATTTGGTATTGAGGAGACATATAATGCTTTTAAGTAGGGAAGTGCCATGATCAAACCTGTGTTTAAATTATGTCTCTGGAAACCGTCTAAAGGATGAGTGGGTAAAAGTGAAGATACTGAAGAAAGAGAAAGCAGTACAGAGGCTTTTGTCATGGTCTAAACAAGAGGTGAGTCCCAAATTAATGGCTGAGGCTAGAATGTGTATTTGAGAATGTTTCTTAACTAGAGGTAACATGAAAATTATGAAAAAGGGAGGTACAAAAAGACTTTATTTATGAATCAGAATGTATGAATCTGAATTTCCTATTTTGAGCAATAAGAGGGGCAGTGTTGCTTTTGAGTGAATTAAGAAAGGCAAAAAGGGGGCTTCCCTGGTGGCGCAGTGGTTAGGAGTCCACCTGCCAATGCGGGGGACCAGGTTCAAGCCCTGGTCGTGGAAGATCCCACGTGCCACGGAGCAGCTGGGCCCGTGCGCCACAACTACTGAGGACGCGCTCTGGAGCCTGTGAGCCACGACTAGTGAAGCCTGCATGCGTGGGGCGCGTGCTCCGCAACAAGAGAGGCCACCGTGGTCAGGGGCCCGCACACCACGGCGAGGAGTGGCCCCCGCTCGCTGCAACTAGATAAAGCCCGCATGCAGTAATGGAGACACAACTCAGCCAAAAATAAATAAAAGAAAATAAATAAATTTATTTTAAAAAAAAGAAAGGCAAAAAGGAGAACAGATTTAGGTTGAGCAGGAGATAGGAATGATGAGCTTCCATTTTAGATACGCTGCATTTGAGATGAACGGAGGATAAAGAGAGAGAGACACACATAATAGGTGATTGTTCTGGCATTCCAGAGAGAGTCCAGACAAGGGAATACAATTTTGGAGTCCTTTCCAAATGAGTATTATTTGAAAGCATGTAAGTAGATGAGAACATCTTGTGGGAGTGTAAGATATGAGAAGGAAAGTCGACCAAGGACAAAATACTGGGGACACCAACACCTAATGGACATGAAGAAACAACAGCAAAATAAAATTGAATCAGTAAGAGGATAACCAGGAAATATGCAATCTGCATGAAAATATATTTTTAAATAAAGAAGGATGAAAGGAATAGAGACTCCAATATAGGAGCAAGTACAAATGAGGATTTAACGGGAATATTAAATTGCCAGAAACAGGCAAAACTATACTATTCGAAATACATCGTCAGAACTACCACTTAGCCATTTGGAAAAAAAAAAAACTGGAATTCTATCTCATGTTTTATAAAAAAAATTAAGTCTAGATGGATCAAAGATTTAAATTTATAAAAATTGAAGAAATACAATTAGTTAAATGTAAAATAGGTGGATGTTTTTATAATATTGGAGTAGATAAGACCTTTCATACAAAAACACAAAGAAAAACCAAAACCACAAGAGT
Organism: Balaenoptera borealis; assembly: GCF_965194805.1. Taxonomy (NCBI): domain Eukaryota; kingdom Metazoa; phylum Chordata; class Mammalia; order Artiodactyla; family Balaenopteridae; genus Balaenoptera; species Balaenoptera borealis. The sequence continues at coordinate 31,663,454 of NC_138876.1, read as the reverse complement.
AGTTACAAAAGAAAAAGGCAAATGAGAAAAATGGTAATGCATATGAAAAAGCCTTCCCTCTCATCATATACAAAGAGTTTCATAAATCAGTTTTGAAAAATAAAGGCAAAGATTCCAAAAGAAAAATGACCAAACGATGTCTCTGGTCTAGAACCACTGGAGGGCAAGGATAGTAGTGAGAGTGAACTGTTTGTCAAATGCTAGACTTGTCACCAGCTCTAACTTTGGCATTATTTTTAGCTTTTCTTTACCTTTCGTGTGTTACAGAAAATGCCATGGGAGAGTAAGCCAAGAGAGTAAGGAACAACAAACCTGGGGCCATGAAAGAGGAGTAAGAGTTAATGGTTTTCTTTATCAGTATTGTCTTTTAAATTATGTATCCAAATCTCCATTCCAGGATCTGGGAAGAAGGAAGGACAACCATTGAGGCTGATCCCTATTTCTGGAAATGTAGAGAACTCATGGAAACTGGAATGATTGATGCTCAGAGACACATCAAATGGATCTAGGTGTGCAATATAAAACTCTTCTGTTGGGACTTCCCTGGTGGTCCAGTGGTTAAGACTTTGCCTTCCAATACAGGGGGTGCAGGTTCAATCCCTGGTCAGGGAGTTAAGATCCCACATGCCTAGCAGCCAAAAAAACCAAAATATAAAACAGAAGCAATTTTGTAACAAATTCACTGAAGACTTTAAAAAAAATGGTCCACACCAAAAAAAAATTTTAAAAAGCAAACAAAAACAACTCTTCTGTTTACACCATAAAATATCTTTTAAAATCTACTAGTGCTTTTTATAGAAATTATAGCATTCTTTCTGTCTATTCCTTGAAGAAAGGTTAGTATTGGTGAGCAGAGAAACTGCACAGTAGAACAGTTATTTTCCAGGGTAATTTGGGAGATGATGCTCTTGTTGGATTTTCAAATTAGGGTGAAAAGCCTAGATATATTTTGTATTAAACTGCCTTAGTCTCCCTCCATGACTGTAAACTGTTGAATAGAAACTGGCCTGGCATGGGCTGCAATGTCCCTAAGAGATCTGTTTCAGGTAGGATAGACTTTGCTATGCTAGAGTAACAAACAGACTTCGAAATCTCTGTTTATTTTTTCATTCAGGTAACAGTCCAGTGCAAGTCAGGCAGCTCTCCTGAGCAGCTCCCGTCCAAGTGGTGACTCAGGAACCATGGATGCTCCTGTATTTAGGTACAGCTGAAAAAAATGTACAAGGTTAATACTGAAGGGGAATACAGGAATAGAGAATTGTTTGTATTGTTCAGTATTGTTTTAAGGTCTGGTTCTAAAAGTGTTTAACATTATTTCTGCTTACACTCACTCCATTGACCTAAACTAAGTCACATGGCCCCCCACATAATTTCAAGGGAAAATAACCTGTGCAATTGCCTTATGTGCCCAGGAAAACAGTGTGTTGAATATATAACACAGTCAGCCACAGTCCAGATTCTGGTCAACAAAATCTGTCTTGTTCTTCCTCTCATAAATCAAGCAAACTCACATCTGCCTCCTACCCAAGGGAAATAGTCCAATTCTCCTTCATTCACTGCATCCATCTCAGGATCCAGGATCTCTGTCCTCTCCACCAGACCTATCTGTGGCTCCTCATGGTCAGGTGACTTATGAACCAAAAAGACAAGTTATATGCTCTCTCACCTCAACTCCAAACACAGGATATCTTCAATAAGTATTCTGAATTAGGAAGGGAAAGAGTAGAAGATACAGTCAATGTTCTTTAGTAGTTCTGAAATACCACTGCACAGATACTGTGGAAGTCTCACACCCGAGGTGGGGAAAGGGTAGCGAGGAAGGGGTTGCTGGACTAGGCCTTGATTCTACTCCCTGGGAAGAATTATCTTATCATTTCTTCTCTGTGGCCTCTGGTTATGACCCCTTGGAGCCCCTTCATTTTCATTATTCTCCTAGGCACATCTGAAAAGAGTTTGGAGAGCATGCCATCCTTGGAGGAGGCACTCCACGGCTGCTTTCTGTATGTGGGAGTGCAAAACTTGATGCCGGTATTTGAATTTAAAAATACTTTTCTCAAGAGTGCACTTTTGGTTTCCTTGACAATACATTTCCCTCAAAAACTTTGTAGATTTCTGATCTATTTGCTTCAGCCAGTTTAGTGTTAGTCAGTAATCATACCCAAAGTTATTTCCTAAAAATAATATTCAAATCTATTTTACATGGCTACTTTCTCTACCCTCATGCCTTTTTCCCACTCAACTTAATGGTGGTTGTCATTGGATTCTTTGAACAATTGGGGTCAAGCCAAATCCTACTCTGATCTTTGCCCTGAAACACTTTATTCAACTGGACATTTTTTTTTTTTTACTATGTCTTGTCACTCAAAGTCTTTTTAGTTCAATCTCTATAAGCAGTTAGGTTTTCCAACCCCAAAAGACCTTTAATTTATGAACTCTTTCATTTCTGCTTGCAAGCTGACTTATTCTTCCCTGAGCTCATTTTTTCTTTGTAATATTGATACTTTGTGAACTGCAGTTAATAATAGATAACATACACTAGGGCTATGAAGCATTTCAACATCTAAATAGAAATCATCACTGGTATATAATCTTCCTTCTAAGTTAGAGTAGGCAATGGTTTTTAGCAAAGATTTACCATATTCCCAGACTTAAGTATCAGTTTCCCCATCACCTGCCATCTACCCTAAGGCTTTATATTTTCATATTTTGTTGGAGCAGCACCCCACTTCAAGGTGACAACTTCTATGTCAGTGTAAGTAATATAAGCTCCTTTAATTCCATCCCCAAACCCTCAGTGACTTAATAAAACACTTAATAATTAGTGCTTAATAAGGTAATAAAATTACTCTTTCAACATGAGAAAAATCTTTTTTTCACTTCCCATTCATCTCATGTGGTCAGAAATGATCAAAACAGAGCTTGAGCTATGGTAAGTGCTCAAAAAACTAGCTATTACTGTTATTATTGTTATTATAATACTAGTAGCCATAGAGTTACAAAAACCTAACAGGAAATTTTGTCAGCAATAAACACAGCTGCAGGCAATATTTTGAATACAGTATTAGATGAGAGATATAGTTTTTAGTTTTCTACAGCTGCCACAATGAAGTACCATAAATTGGGTGGCTTAAACAATGAAAATTTGTCTCACAGTTCTGATGGCTAGACATCAAGGTCAAGGTGTCAGCAGGGTTGATTCCTTCTGACGGCTGTGAGGAAGAATCTGTTCCATGTCTCTCTGCTAGTTTCTGGTATTTTGCTGGAAATCCTTGGCATTATTTGATTTGTATAAGCATCACCCCAGTCTCTGCCTTCATCTTCACATGGTGTTCTCCCCGTGTGTGTATCCATCTCCAAATTTCCCCTTTTTAAAGGGATACCAGTCGTATTGGATTAGTGCCAATCCTAATGACCTCATTTTAACTTGATTACCTCTGTAAAGATTCTATCTCCAAATAAGGTCACATTCTGAAGTATTGGAGGTTAGGATTTCAACATACAAGTTTGAAGGAGGCACAATTCAACTCATAACACATAATTACCCATTAATAAGTAATATTTCCACTGAAGTATTTCTTACTTAAGTTACATATTTACATAGTGGCTAATAATTCTCACCAGTCTCTTCATGAATGAGATCTAGATATTTGTATTAGAAATCCAATGTACATTCTTTACTCTTTACTGGGCATAATTATGCTTAAGTTAATGTATAGCAAACTGTTGTATTGCACTGATCTCAAGAAATCTTTCTGTTGCTTCCTATTTCCCAGAGTTCAAGATACCCTCTGTCTTCTGCATATCATAATAAATGGTTAACTATGACAGAACAAGGAAAATCAGGTGGGCAGAATACATCTTTTAAAAGGTTGACTTAAAGAAGGCTTCTTTCCACGTTATAGCTGTGTAAAAACTATGGCATCATCTAAAGTCTTCTACTGCAAAATTGTTTCACATTGTTATAAAATAAACCTTAGTAGGCTTAAATAAATATGAAAAGAATAAGACCGAGAAAAAATCACTGAGGCATTCATTTAATTAAAATCAATATCTTCATCATTTTCTGTGTTTATTGATATTTTATATTGTTAGTTACTTGAATAAGGTGAACCTTCCATATCATTTACAATGTGGTGAACCATAAACTGGTAGCTATACTAAAGAAAAATTAATGCATGTTTTAGGTCACAGAGACTGCCAAATAAACTGTTATTGCGATCAGATTGTTTTATTGAAACTATACAAGTACTCACATATGGAAGTAATAGTTGTCGGTAAAAGGTTGAAAGATGTGGGTTTGTTTGTTTTTTTTTTTTTTTGCTCTAATCTACACACTTGCTTTTGTTTACTCTTGCTAAAGTGTCATCATGAAGGAAAGCAGGGCTGGCCTGGGGCCAAATATGTGAGTAATCAAAATTTAACACAGGCTCCCTTTTGCTCAGCTCTTTGTTCTTCTCATCTTAAGATCATCTCTCTTCCCTGGAACACAGTTATTAAATATTTGTCATCTTGTTTCTAGCTGCAACTTATCTTTCTGTCTCCAGCCTTTAGAAGACAGGGCAGCACATTACAAATGCTGAGGAAGTATATTTGATTGAATACATAAATGAGTGAATGAATCAATGAATGAATTGTAGGCCCAAATCCTAGTTTGTAGCCCAACCAGCACTACATTTTTAATGTTGAAGATCCAAAATTAATTTCCCTTTCCTTATTTTTTACTCCTTTTAGTGTTTCCAGTTTATCTAGTTATAAAAATATAAAATTATGATTGCAGTAATTAACATTAGAATATAAATGATTTGCCCTCACAAAGTTATTTGCTTTAAATTTAAATGAAACTCTATTTTTGTAGCATTTCAGCCGTTGTGGTAAGAAAAAACTAGACTGTGACCAGGTCTTTATTTCAGCTAGTTTTCCAAGTAACAAAGCTAGTCCTGAGAAAGATGGTTAAGTATGTACCAGATACACAATATAAATTTATTTACTGATTGATGAGAGGATTCAAACACTGGGATGATATCTCAAATATGAATGTCTGGGTTTTGTTATATTTCATTGGAAGAAAGACTTTTACCTCATCATTACAAAATTTTAGGACACTATTCAAATTTCCTGATAGTCTTGTCTAAGTATTTCATGCAGATGAGGTTAAGTTTCGATCAAAGAAGATGATCAGTGAGAACTATTTCCCCATTTCAGACATCAGTAGCAGACAATTTCCTGCCAGCCTGGGAAAATAGGGTAATAGGATGTTGTGTGACAATGTGACAGAGCAGATTTTTTTACAGGAAAATGGGGCTTAAAAGTTACGTCATAAACTCTTTTAGAATATACATAGTTGGCAAATAAAAATCAGGCTGCGCCTAAGATGGGGGGGAGAAAAAAGAATATACATAGTTGAAACACAAACTATTATTCATAGTATCTATTTTAGTGTTTTGAAATTCAAATTTTATATTACCAAGGGAATATGTAAATGAAATTTTATAGTCATATGTACAAAACCCCCTAGTCTGAAGTCATGTGCTAAGTTTCTTAGTGATCCTAAGTATTTCAAAACTTCTTCCTGCCAAATATTCTACATCTATTTTATGAAAAGCCTGAGGTACTATATTCTCTATATTAAATTAAACTAGGACTCTATTTCCCACAACTGCCAAAAACATGATAAAATTCATATTCTCTTTATTCAGACAACTGGATGGGGACTTCTCAATGAAACTAGTTCCAAAGATATGATTGTTTGAGTACTTCCTGTACGGGGTTCCTCAACATATTAAAGTAGAGATGAAAGGGTAATAAGGAAAATACATTTATTTATTTATTTTATAAATTTCTTTATTTGGTTTTGGGCTGTGTTGGGTTTTTGTTGCTGGGGACGGGCTTTCTCTAGTTGCAGCGAGCGGGGGCTGCTCTTCGTTGTGGTGCGCGGGCTTCGCATTGCAGTGGCTTCTCTTGTTGCAGAGCACAGGCTCTAGGCATGCAGGCTTCAGTAGTGGTGGCTCGTGGGCTCAGTAGTTGTGGCGCACGGGTTTAGTTGCTCTGTGGTATGTGGGATCTTCCCAGACCAGCGATCGAGCCTGTGTCCCCTGCATTGGCAGGCTGATTCTTAACCACTGTGCCACCAGGGAAGTCCTGAAAATACATTTAAAATTTGACAAATTGTCAACATTATCAAGAACATTTTGAAGGTCTCTTTAGGTGTGTAAGCACTACATAAATCAAATATTTAGACAAGGTTCCTACAATTTAGAAATTCTCAGTCTAAGATATAGTTCTTAAAACAAACATTAAATTATAGATGCCTAGAATTTGAAACCTGAAAAAATTTTAATGATTACCAATGTGAACACTGAGGCTAAGTGATCAATAAAATTCTCCAAGTTGAAGAGTCTAAACTAGAATCTTGGTTTTCTGATTATCACTCTGGTCTGCTGTCTGTTTTTTTAAGAATCCAGATTTCTTAACTGTCCACACTATTAAGGGAACTTGAATGATATAAGGAATACTCCATCAGCTTTCTAACTAAGCAGTGCAAGAACAGAATTCCAACTTCTCCAGTTACTGTGTGAGCTTATGAAGTACAGTTTTCCAATCTAAACCTCAGTTACTTGCTGGCAAAACTTTTATCTGTGTAGATGTACGTACGTAGGACCAGAAGAGTGACCAATCAACAGAATAACCACAGCTAGCCCTTACTGCCATTGCAGTCTACTCATCTCTATAGGAAATGGGAGCAGCACAGGCCTGGTCTCTTGTTGGTTCCATTCAGGTACAGTCTTACAGGAAGTCAGGGTACACACCGGTGGTTTATGTGCATAAACTGGGTAGCATTAGTAACAACCGCTTTGTTATTATGGTTTTAAAGTGTTTTACAGGGCTGAAAGCCATTACTATAATGCAGCTCCTCAACATGTATATTAAGCCGAGGAGAAGAAAGAAACTGAGAACAAATGGGGGTGAGAAATGCACATTTTGCTATCTTACATTTTTCCTGGTTGGTTTTCTTCCAAAGCCATAGCAGCCCCCACAGAGAGGATTTTGTTTGTTTGTTTTGCCTATTGAGTGTAATATTAGAGTTACTGAATTATCTTCTGTAGCAGCCAAAATTCAAAAAGGGGAAAAAACTGTTTAGAAAAAAACAAGTGGAAGTTTTTTAGCTAAATACACCTTTAATTTTAAAAGGTCTTAATTGTGTGTTGTCTTGTTGTTACTGATGTTGGTGTTTGAGTGAAAATGTGCATTGCAGGTCAGTAAGTATGAGAGTTCTTTAACATTTATATATGTCTTTAAATCAGATTCAGAGTTTATGGAATTGCAGTCTATCATTACATTGGGCCTACAGGTATATATTCTTTGAGTGATACAATATTTATTTATTTTAATTGTATTTAAGCATCATTAACAAGGTCATACATTTTCCATGTGTCCACAGTTCTCACCAATCCCTGTATCTTATATCTGGATACTTCATTTTTTACATTGCCCATGGCTCCTAAAAGCATTAAAGTTCACAGTCCTCAGGTTAGGTATTACTGTTGTTATTTCCCTTTCCTCTAGAGGAGAAAATACGAGGATAGAAAAGGAGTACCTTAAAGGTAAGGAGGATGGGAAGAAGTTATTGAAATTATTTGTAGATAACTAAGCAATATCTAAAATGTGAAAAGAGGATGGAAATCTGTTGAAGTATAAAGCAGAATAAGAAAATAACTTCCCTAAAATCAAGATTTCAAAAGGCAAGAAGAGCATACCTCCCTGCCTGGAAGGTCTTGTGGGTAGCAGTTAGGACTGCCTTTGGCCGTATGTAACAGAAACTCCAGTACAGTGCTTAACAAAACAGGTGTTTTCTTCCTCTTACAGTAAGAATTCCAGGATACTTCAGGGTTGATATACTGCTAAGGGAAGTCATCTGCATTGGCTCTTTCTCCTTTTTATCTACATTCCAAAGTGTGTAGATTTTGTTCTTAGGATTGCAAGACGGCTTTTGTATATCCAAGCATCGTGTCCCATTCCAGTTATGAACTAAGGGGTGGGGCAAGAAGAAGAGATACATTCTGGCTGTTGAGCAAAAACATTTTAGGTTCTTTCAAAGCCTCCTCCAGTAGTTTTCTGCTTGCATTTTATTGGTCTGAACTGCATTACACAGCCAAATCTAGCTGGAAGGTAATTTCAGAAAATTAGTACTTCTAACTGAACATCTTGAACAAGATTAGGGTACTGTTGCTAAAAATGAAGAGGAGAAAAGATTTGGAGTAATTTGGTAGTAGCTAACAATTAAACAGCACTTTCTACATGCCAAACACTTTACATAAAATAACTCATTTAGTACAACTATCCTCTGCAGTAGATACCCTTATATTTCCATTTTAAATATAAGCAAACTAAAGCACAAAGCCATTTAATAACATGCAAATATTACCTAGCTATGAAGTGCGTAGCTCTGTACTCTGTCTCTAAACCCCATGACAATACTATGTATATGACACCTAAAGAGGCACAAGGTTTAGAATGGTCAGGAACAAAGAGAGTGGAAGTAATGCTATTGGCTAAACTGAAAGTCTGACTGTTAAACTACTCCACAGGGGGACAATCCTATTCCCCATCCATATTTCCGACGCCTCAGTTCACGTGACTCAAGAATGAAAGACGAAAGACTTTTCTACAACTTAGTATCAGTTAAGACACCTTCAGCTTTGAGTAACAAGAAAACAATATAAACTGTCTTAAACTATAAGAAATCTTATTGGCTTTTATAACAGGGAATCTAAAAGCAAAGCAGATGTCCAGGCCTAGTATGATCAGGCTTCAGCTTTATTTGAATGCTGTCCTCCTCTGTGGGTTAGCTTTGTTTTAGACATAGCGTTCCTCATTGTCAAAAATGAATGACAGAAGCAAGTGATGCAATATTCTTCCTTGTCTATTTCCAAAAGGAGAGAGAGAAAGAGGCTCCCAATAATTCTCTCTTAAGAGCAATAAAGGGCTCTCCCAAAAGCCTCCAGCAACTCTCCCTTTTTCCAGAATTGTGTCCCTTGCCCATTCCTAAAACAATCACTAACAAGGGGGATGAGATCACATTATAAGATTAGAATTAATTAAAGATCATTCCTAAAGTAGAAAGGAAGCAAGTGTAATTGAATCACAAGGGCTGCATGGAGGAGGAGCAGTTATCTCAATGAAACCAGGATGCTGGAGGAAAGATTACTGCTGGGTTGAAATTCACAATGTTCAATAGTATATAAGTGTAAAATTCCAGAACAGCAAGTTAATGGGAAAATAATAAAAGCATCAACAAATAAGGAATAGATAACATACGAAATTTTCTGACTAGTATCAGATTTCCAATCAATAATATGGAATGCTAGAAGACAATAGAGTGATGCTCTCTCAAATTTATCGGGAAAAAAATGATTTTTAAACCTAGAATTGTATTCCCAGCTAAACTATCAACTGAGGATCAGAGCAAAACAAATACATTTTCACATACATAAAGTAAAGATTCAGGAGTTTTATTTCATATGTATACATTATGAGGAGGTTATTTAAGGATATACCTCAGAAAACTGAGAGGGAAAAGAAGAGAAAAAGTATGGGATACAAATAACAGGTATCCCTGAAAGTGGGATGCAGGTACAATTGGAAATACAAGGATTGGTGCAAAGTCTGTGTAAGAATCAATGATACCTCTAAATTTCCTTCCACACCACACTGCCAGGTGTCAACTTCACCATACCTGGCTGAAAGCTGAGACTTACTCATTAGAGGGTAAACCCAGAGAGATTTTGTATTCAGTGATACTAACGGAAGGTGAGAACACTGTATTCAAGGTAGAGATAAAATGAAAGTCTACACACTGAACAATGAGATATTAAAGCTCTTCCCTGACTAAGGATTGAAGAATTTTTCTCTGGGGGTGTTCTGTGTTGAACTTAAGAGGAAAACACTTAGAGATATAGACAGGAACCTTCATCATCAAGGTCCCTGCCCTATCACACAAAGCCTACCACTTGACACGCACTACCCAAACTCCACTCTATCCATAGACACAAACTTCCAATAAGGTTTTTAGTGTGTCAATAATATTAGAAACAGAAAACCAAGGATAACCAAAAATGTATGGAAAAATTCTAATATGAAAGAAAATAAAGCACTGAGGAAATGGAAAATTTTCAGGGAACTAAAGAAATCTTCAAAAAAGAAAACCTATAATTACTGGCAGCAGAGAGGTAAGAGAAGAAACAAGAACAGGATACTGAAAAAGAACTCTTTAGAAAACAAAAGAAGCTTAAAAAATTAAAATATGATCATATAAATAAAAATTGCAGTGAAGACTCGGAAGACAAAGCTAAAGAAATTTTCCATAAAGTAAGAAAAGTGGCCAGAGAAAGAAGAAAGGAAAACAGTAGTATCAATTCAAGGAGGCCCAAGATAACTAATTCCAGAGAAAGAGATAATACAAGGAAATTTATCAGAACTGATGGCAAACCACAAGTTTCTAGACTAAAATGGCTCAATAAGATGAGGCAACATATATTCACATTATTAAATTTCAGAAGACTGAGGGTAAATAGAAGATCCTGAAAGCGTCCAGGGTGTGACTGGGGGAAGGAAGCAGGCTACATTCAGTGGATAAGGAATCAGAATGGTGTCAGACTTCTCAGAACAACACTGGAAATGGAAGTCAATGAAGTACTGTGTTCAGAAATCGAGGGAGGTGAGTAACATTATCAAGATGGCTGAATAAGATATCCCTTGTGGAATCCCTCCATCAACAACAATTTGGTATCCGTCACAGAAAAAAGTGCTTCTGTGGGAGCTGTGGGATCCAGCAGCACATGCCAAAGTGCCCAGGAGGAGTTTTGTCCACCTGTGCATTAAGTAGTAAGCAAACCGATCTTGGTTCTGGTTGTGGATCCTGAAGTGGCCCATGAACTGGCTCTAGGACTGGCCCATGGAACAGAAGCCCTGGAGAACACTGGCTTAGACAATCACCCATGGATGAGAGAGACTTTGTGGAAGTCCAGGAGTCCGATAGAGAAGTTCCAGCACACTGTTGGAACAAAATATCTGAGACTGGACAAATTGAAGAGGGTGAGAGGAACAGCTTGAGTTTACCTGCATCACCCCTCCCCCTAGGTGGCACAGTTCAGTGCCAAGAAAGCCCTTCTAAGTCTGTGATTTCTCCCGTGAAGGAAAATGAGAACGTGAGTGAGTGCCCAGCTTCCCCAGCTGTGTGGGATGCTACCAGAGGCCCATTTCTCTCTCACTCCATCTGTAGTACTGAGTCATAAGCTGTAGGACTGGGAAATGGTAGGCGGCTGGGAGAACAGCAGCCAGGGCTCAAAATGCATCAGAGGAACATGGATCCCACTAAACTGCATCATGGACTCCATCAGGAGGCCCACACCATAGCTGTTGGGGTGCCTCACCCATGAATCCCCCTAACTGGCACATGGGTACCCATAGCACACTGTGCACCACACCCACACACCTCCACCCCGTGACCAGCTCCCTGTAAAGCTCCTGAACGTAGCAAGAGCAAGATTTGGCAGACAACTAGTGAGCATGTGCAGAAAGCTGAACAGAATTTGTGGGTGAGAAAGTGACTGCAAACTTGAACATTTAACATTGCCTTTGGGTAAACAAAAAGGAAGCTGTCAGTAATTGGCCGGCTGTGCAGCAGGATGGAAAGAAAGTATACAAGCTTAATAATTCTGCCACAAGAGGGAGCAAGAAGTGTGGAGAAAGCATATCTAAAGAAAACCTCAGAATCCCTAGTAGGCCCAAAAGAAGGTAGTTCTTTTCCAAAGTTAGTCAGTAAAGACTGGAGAAGGTGACTACTACTTAAAATGTGACGTAAACAATGCAAGACTTCAAGGAGTGTGAAAAATCAAGGAAACATGACACCACAAATGTATTATAATAATCTTCCAGTAATGGACCCCAAAGGCATGGAGATCTGCCAGTTACCCAATAAAGAATTCGAAATAACTGTTTTAAGGAAGCTCAGTGAGCTACAAGAAAATAGAGAAACAGAACTCAATAAAATCAGGAAAACAATTCATGAACAAAATGAGAAGTTTAACAAAGAGATAGAAATCATTAAAAAGAATCATAATATAAAACTACTGAGGAAAAAGAATGCAATGAATTTAATGAAAAATACAATATAGAGTATCAACAACAAAATGGATCAGGCAAAAGAAAGAATATAAGAAACAGAAGACAGCACTTTGAAATTATCCATTCAGAGAACAAAGAAAAAATAATAAAAAAGAGCAAAGAAAGTTTATGTGATCTATGGTATACCATCAAATGTACCAATTTGCAAATTATTGGAGTTCCAGAAGGAGAGGAGAGGGAGAAGGGGGCAGAAAACTTATTTTGAAAAATAACAGCTGAAAAATTTCTAAAATCTGGGGAGAGATTTGGCCATGCATGTTTTTGAAGGTCATAGGTCCCCAGACAAATTCAACTCAAAATATCTTCTCCAAGACACATTATATTAAAGCAGTAAAAAATCAAAGAGAGAATCTTAAATGCAGGAAGAGAAAAGAAACTTATCTGACAAAGGAAACCTCATAAGGCTATCAGAGGATTTCTCAGCAGAAACGTTACAGTCCAGGAGACAGTGGGATCATATATTCAAAGTACGGAGAGAAAAAACACTTCCAACCAAGAATACTTTATCTGGCAAAGGTGTCCTTCAGAAATGAAGGAGAGATAAAGACATTCATAGACAAACAGAAGCTAAGGAAGTTCATCATCGCTAGACTTGCCTTACAATAATTGATGAAAGGAGTTCTCCAAGCTAAAATAAAACAACTCTACTTATTAACATGAAAACATATGAAAATATACAACACTGGTAAAGTTAAGTATATGGGCAGATTAAAAAATGAATTCTGTAATATGGTGTGTTAACAACTTAGTATAAAGATTAAGGGGAAGGAATATTAAAAATAACTATAGCTACTGTAAGCTGTTAACAAATAACATAAAAAGAGGTAAATTTTGATATCAAAAAATTAAAAAGGGGGAGTAAAAAGGCAGAATTATTGTATGCAATCAAACTTAAGTTGCTATTAACTAAAACACTGTTATATCTATAAGATGTTTTATGTAAACTTCATGGTAACCACAAAACAAACACCTACAGTAGACAGACAAAAGATAATGAGAAGGAGATAAAAGCATACCACTATGGATAATCATCAATTCAGAAAGACAGACAGAAGGAAAGGAAGAAAGGAAGTCGGAAACTATATAAAAGCCAGAAAACAAAAGATGGCATTATTAACTCTTTACTTATCAATAATTACTCTAAATGTAAGTGGATTAAATTCTCTAATCAAAAGGCATAGAGTAGTTGAATGGATTTAAAACAATACTATATGTTCCCTATAAGAGACTCACTTCAGCTTTAAGGAAACACATAGGCTCAAAGTAAAGGGATGGGGAAAGATATTCCATGCAAGTGGAACCTGTAGAGAGCAAGAGTAGCTATACTTATATAAGAAAAAATAGACTTTAAGTCAAAAACTGTAATAAGAGACAAAGAAGCTCATTATATATGATAAAGGGGTCAACAGATCAAGAGGCTATAACAATCATAAATATATATGCACCCAACATAAGTGGATCTAAACATACAAAGCAAATACAGATCTGAAGGGAGAAATAGACAACAAAAAATAATAGTAGAATATGGAGGGACATCAATATCCCACACTCAACAATGGATAGATCATCCAGACAGACAATCAATAAGGAAATGTTGCACTTGAATTACATTTTAGGTGAAATGGACCTAACAGACTTATACAGAATATTGTATCCAACATTAGCAGAACAAACATTCTTCTTAAGTGCACACAAACTCTCCAGAATAGATCATATGTTAAGTCACCAAACAAGTCTCAGCAAATTTAAGAAGATTGAAATTATACCAAGTATCTCTTCTGACCACAATGTAATGAAACTAGAAATCAATAACAATAGAAGAACTGGAAAATTCACAACTATGTGGAAATGAACACTCTTCTAAACAACTCATGGGTAAAGAAAGAAATCTAAAGGAAAATTAAAAAAATATTTTGAAACAAAAGTGGAAAATCAACATGCCAAAACTTATGGGATGCAGCAAAAGCAGTACTAAGAGGAGTGTTCATAATGGTAAGCTCCTACATTACACAAAAGAAAGATCTCAAATAAAAAACTTAACTTTACAACTTAAGGAATTAGACAAGGAAGCATAAACTAAGCCCAAAATTAGCAGAAGAAAGGAAATAATGACTAAGAAAAAATGAGAGAAGACTCAAAATCAGAAATGAAAGAGGACACATTACGAAAGATATCACAGAAATGCAAAAGTTCATAAGAGACTACTGTGAACAATTATATGCCAATAAACTGGATAATCTAAAAAGAAAATGGATAAATCCCTAGACACATACAACCTACCAAGAATGAATCATAAAGAAACTGAAAATAGGAACAGACCAATTTCTAGTAAGGAGCTGAAGTAATCAAAAGCCTCCAAACAAAGAAAAGCACAGGATGAAAAGTTTTCTCTGGTGAATTCTGTCGAACATTTAAAGAACTATTGCTGGGACTTCCCTGGTGGCACAGTGGTTAAGAATACACCTGCCAATGCAGGGGACACGGGTTCGATCCCTGGTCTGGGAAGATCCCACATGCTGTGGAGCAACTGAGCCTGTGCACCACAACTACTGAGCCTGCACTGTAGAGCTCATGAGTCACAACTACAGAGCCCACATGCCACAACTACTGAAGCCCACATGCCTAGAGCCCGTGCACTGCAACAAGAGAAGCCACCGCAATGAGAAGCCCGTGCACCACAACAAAGAGTAGCCCCTACTTGCTGCAACTAGAGAAAGCCTGAGTGCAGCAACGAAGACCCAACACAGCCAAAAATTAATTAATTAATTAGTTAATTAATTTTAAAAAATAAATGAAGAAGTATTGCCAATCCTTCCTGAACTCTTCCAAAAAACTGAAGAGGAGGCTAAATTTCCAAACTCATTTTACAAGGCCAGCTCTGACACAAAGCCATATAAGGACACTATAAGAAAAGAAAGCTACAGGCCAATATTCCAAATGAATATAGGTGTAAAAATTGCCAACAATGTATTTGCAAACCAAATTCAACAACATACTAAAAGAATCATACACTGTGATCAAGTGCAATTTATTCCTAGGATTCAAGGATGGTTCAACATATACAAGGCAATAAGTGTGATTCACAGCATGAATAGAATGCAAGACAAAAATTATATGAACATCTCAATAGATGCAGAAAAATCATTTGACAAAATTCAGTATCCTTTCATGATAAAGACTGAACAATGTGAATATAGAAGGAACATACCTCAACATAATAAAAGCTATATATGACAAGCCCACAGATAACATCATACTCAATGGTGAGAGGTTGAAAGCTTTTCCTCTGAGGTCAGGAAAAAGACAAAGGTGCCCACTGTCACCACTCCACCTCAGCATGGTATTAAAAGTCCTAGCCAGAATAATTAGGGAAATAAACAAAATAAAAGACATCCAAGGAAGAGAAGTAAAATTGCCTGTTTGCAGGTGATATGATATTATTTTTAGAAAAATACCAAAGGCTCCACCAAAAAACTGTTAGACCTAATAAATAAATTCAGTAAAATTTCAGTATGTAAAATTAATATACAAAAATAGGTTGTGTTTCTAAACACTAACAATGAACTATCTGAAAAAGAACATAAAACATGGCCATTTACAATAGTATCCAAAAAAAATACTTAGGAATAAATTTAACCAAGGAAGTGAAATATCTGCACACTGAAGTGTATAAGACATTGATGAAAGAAATTGAAGATAAATGGAAAGCTATCCCCGATTATGAATTGAAGGAATTAATATTTTAAAAATATCCATACTATTCAAAGCCATCTATAGATTCAGTGCAATCCCTCAAAATTCCAATGGCATTTTTTCACTGAAAAAGAAAAAAATAATTCTAAAATTCATATGGAACCACAAAAGATCACACAGTGCCAAAGCATTTCTGAGAAAGAAGAACAAAGCTAGAAGCATCACAATTCCTGATTTCAAACTATATTACAAAGCAGCAATGTAATCAAAACAACATGGTACTGGCATAAAAATAGACACATAGACCAATAGAACAGAATCTAGAGCCCAGAAATTAATTCTCACATTTAGCTTTAACTAATATTTGACAAGGAAGCCAAGAATACTCAATGGAGAAAGGATAATCTCTTCCATAAATGGTACTGGGAAGTGTACAATCACATGCAAAAGAATGAAATTGAACCCCTTTCCTATACCACTTACAAAAATTAATTTGAAATCAATTATAGACTTAAACATAAGATCTGAAACAGTGAAACTACTAGGAGAAAATGGGAAAAGCTCCTTGACATCGGTCTTGGCAATGATTGTTTGGCTATGACACCAAATGCACAAGTAACAAAAGCAAAAGTAAATAAACTGGACTACGTCAAACTAAAAAGCTTCTGCACAGCAAAAGAAACAATCAATAAAATGAAAAGGTAACCTATGGAATGGGAGAAACTATTTCCATAACATCTATCTGATAAGAGGTTAATAATTAAAATATATAAGGAACACAACTCAATAGCAAAAAACCAAACAATCCAATAAAAAATGGGCAGAGGACCTGAAAAGATATTTTTTCAAACAAGACATACAAATGGCCAACCAGTACTTGAAAAGATCTTAACGTCCCTAATCATCAGGAAAATGCAAATCAAAACCACAGTGAAATATCACTTCACACCTGTTAGAATGGCTGTATAAAAAAAGACATGAGATTAAATAAAAAGTGTTGGTAAAGATGTGGAAAAAAGGGGATCCTTGTACACTATTGCTGGAAATGTAAATTGGTACATCTACTATGGAAACTGTAGGGTGGTTCCTCAAAAAATTAAAAATAGAACTACCATGTAACCCAGCAATCCCACTTCTGTGTATTTATCCAAAGGAAATGAAATCAAATCTTAAAGAAATATCCACATTCCCATGTTCATTTCCACACTATTCCCAATAGCCAGGATATAAAAACAATATGTGTCTGTCTATAGATGAATGAATGAAGAATATTCATGTATGAATATTATTCAACACGAGAAAGAAGGAAATCCTTCTAGTTGAGACAACATATATGAAACTTGAGGACATTATGTTAAGTGAAATAAGTCATACAGAAAAAATGCAAATACTGTATGATATCACTTATATGTGGAATTTTAAAAAGCTGAACTCATAGAGTAGAATGGTGTTTGCCATGGGTTGGGGAGTGGAGGAAATGAGGAGATGCTGATTCATGGGTACAAATTTCCAATTATACAATACATAAGTCCTGAGGATTTAATGTACAGCATGGTGACTATAGGTAACAATACTGTATAGTATACTTGAAAGTTGCTAAAAGTAAATCTTAAATGTTCTCACTACATACACACACACACACACATGGTAATTATGTAAGGTGATGGAGGTGTTAACTATATTGTGGTAATCATTTAACAATATATAAGTGTATCAAATCATCATGTTATATTTCTAAAATTATATAATGTGATATGTAAATTATATTTCAATAAAACTGGAAAAATAAAAATTCATGGAAAATAATTTGCACCCTAGAATTCTATACCCTCTCAAGCTATATGTCATGTATGAGGGTAGAATAAAGAAAATTTTAGTTTTGCCAAAAGTAAAAAAAATTACATTGTACATAAATTGTCTCAGGAAGCTACATGAAATTTTACTCAAAAACAACAATGAAAAGAACAAGAAGGAAGGATGAAAGGAAGGAAAGAAGGAAGGAAGGAAGGGAGGGAGGAAGGGAGGGAGGGAAAGAGAAAAAAAAGGGCATAGTAAACCATGGAAGAGGAAGACACAGTATTCAGGAAATCTAGAATATAATACAGGACAAAATTAAGGGAATTCTCAGGAGATGATGAAAAGGAAGTTTTAGTCACAGAGAGAAATTAGTCTAGAACTGAGCAGAAGGGCGAAAGCTTCCAAGAAGGACACCTGCATGGGGGGAAGAAAATGACCTGCTAATTTATCTGTCTTTGAATGTACTGATGTAATAATGTACTTGACTGTATTGCACCGGCAAATAATTTGGGGATAAAATGGTGATAGGTCATGGAAAACAGAGAAAATGACAAAGAAAGTAATTATTAACTTCAGGAAAAACAAAGAGATCAAAAGAAAATGTAATCATCATATCCTATACAGATTAACTGTTAACAAAATATAAACTTTTGGTTTAACAAAAATTTTGAATAATGTGTGTATTAGGGATGTATAAGGTATTATATGTTCGTATTTTTATAGTAGATAGTGATATGGTCAATAATATCTAAACTAATAAAATTTTTAAAGTAGTAAAGCATGTTATTTAGAAATATGAGTTGAACATCAGGAGAATTAGCTAAAAAAGATTTGACAGTGATTATACCTTTGGGAGCAGGAATTGTCATTGGGCTGTTGAGTAGGATAAGGGAGTGCTAATTTTTGTTATAAGCCTTGAAAATCTATTTGACCTTTAAATCTATGTACATCTATTTGTTTAATCAAAATAAAAATAGTTTTTAAAGGAGTATATTAGTCATATAATTTAATTTTTATTATAAGATACATTTTTAAAGTGATATAATTATCCTTTTCAGCTTCTTTTAGATGATTTCATTATCAGTATGCCCTAGCATGGTTATTCATAATCCTACATCTTCAGTTCACCCTAAATCCACTCCTAATGCATTATTTTAATACACTTTGACAAGTAGATAAAAGCAAAGATAACTGATTTGATTAAGTCTATACATATAGCAAGTGTTCTCAAGAAGCTGTTTAATTTCTTCTTTTGCATTTAGGAATTTATGGCAAAAGTTATAGGTTGGAAAATAAAATCTACCACAGAAGTATAAACATTATTCATGCAAATTATAACAACATTCATAAAATTTATGTGCAAGGTAATCTGTTAGATGGTTATTCAAATGTGGCAAAGTAAAGTTGAAAATAAAATCAGACATCTGGGGACAGAATACCTGTAATCAGGAGGCTTATAGATGTGCATGTCAGTCAGTCTTCATGCCCTTGAGGAACTCTGAATTTGAAAATGCTACCTTTTTCCCCACATTTACCCCTGATTGAAGTGAATGCCCCAAGTCAGTAATTGATAACATCCTTATTTATCTATGTTAAAATTGTAGATTTCCCATTTAAAGTTCCTAAGAATGTTCTTTGCCATTTCACGGTTGCTCTGGAAAAAAATATCATCAAAAGTGCTTATGATGGTTATTTTTTTGCCAACTTGACTGGGCCACTGATTGCCCAGAGATTTGGTAAAACATTCTGGGTGTGTCTGTGAGGGTATTTTCGGGTGAGATTAACATTTGAATTGGCAGACTGAGTAAAGCAGACTGCCCTCCCTAATGTGGGTGGGTCTCATCCAATCCATTGATGGCCCGACTAGAACAAAAAGGCAGAGTGAGAATTTCCCTTCTGCATGATTGTTTTCTAGCCTGGACATCAGTCTCCTCCAGCCTTCATACTGGGACAAAGACTGGAACTTACACCATCAGCTCTCCTGGTTTTCAGGCCTTCAAATGCAGACTCTCCTGGGTCAACTGAAGATCCAGGAACTTCTCAGTCTCTATTACTGTGAGTCAATTTCCTATAATCTCTCTCTCTCTATATATATATTCTGTTAGTTCTGTTTCTCTGAAGAACCCAGACTAATACAGTGCTTTTATATAACTTTTCTGTAGGAAAATAGAAAATTCAGTTAAATTGGTATTTCTAAGTACAGTGGTCCCCCCTTATCTGTGGAGGATATATTCCAAGACCTCCAGTGAACACCTGAAACCACAGATATTACTGAGCTCTATATATACTATGGTTTTTCCTCTACATGCATACCTATAATAAAATTTAATTTATAAATAAGGCACAGTAAGAGATTAACAACAATAATAATAAAATAGAATAATTATACTGTAATAAAAGCTATGTGAATGTGGTCTCTCTCCCTCAAAATATCTAAGTGTACAAATATAATGCCTTTTCCAGCATAACTACTTATCCTGCACTGTGGTCATAACATTAGCAGTTTGAGGTGTGACAGAAAAACTAGCATGAATTTCTTTTTCCTTCTTCACAATTCAGGGATAGAGGATCTTAGATCTTAGCAATCTTAGCATACAATTTTTTTTTCTTTATTGAGAACTTTCACCTTTTCACTTAACGGAAGCGCTTTAAGGCTTCTCTTTGGTACATCTGAATTCGAGCATCACTATTCTTGCACTTTGGAGCCAGTATTAACTAAAATAAGGGTGACTTGAACACAAGCACGGTGATACCACAACGTTCAATCTGATATAAGATGGTTACTAAGTGACTAACTGGTAGGATTCGCTGAACAAAGGGATGATTCACGTGGGGTGGGGGGGAATGAAGTGGGATGGTGTGAGATTTCATCATGCTACTCAGAATGGCATGCAATTTAAAACTTATGAATTTTATTTTTTTCTGGAATTTTCCATTTAATATTTTGGGCCCAAGGTTGGCCACTGGTAACTGAAACCGCAGAGAGCAAAACTGCAGATAAAGGGGGCTATTGAATAGTTAAGCTAACTGAAGTCATGGATTGCTAATTTTGTCTTTTGGCTTGAATGTAACAAGAATCAACTAATGCTAATTTAGGCCAAAAATAATTTTAAAAAGAAAGGTGGGGAGGAATTTATTTTAAGGAGACATAGTATCTCAGTGACGTGAAGGGCAGAAGCCCATGAAGGGGCTAGAACAGGACATGGGATGCCATTTCATATTCCCAGCTCTGCTTATCTCAGGACATTTGTTTTATTTCGTTTTCTCTCTACTGGCAAACTGTCACTGTTACTCTGTTCACATGGTGGTAACCATGCCATAATTCCAGAGGTTTTACTTTTCATTCATTCAAGAGACTAGCCCATGTAAAGATGAAACTCTTAATACTAACTCTAGATTCCTGAGGGAGGAATTTGATTGGCCATATTTGAGTCAGGTACTCCCCTTGGTCCATGTATCCGCCATCAGGAGCATGGAGTCACGTTGTGCAAACATGGCTGCCACTTCTTGCACCTGTGCCCATGTGGATAAGGATTGGGAAGAGTAGGAGTCCCCATATAAAACAGGATAATTCTGACCTTACTTTTCCTTCCAGTAATTATGTTAGGACCGTCTATGTGTCCAGCCCTGGGGCTGTAGTTCTGAAAAAGACAGACATATTTCTTGCCTTCACAAACTATCTAGTTAGGTGTAGTAGGTCAGGGAGGGGGCTGGTAAGGATTGAATTTATATGTATTTAAACTACCGATATAATACAATGCAATGAGTGATATTATGCCGACAAAGAAGGTGTTATGGAACTGAGAAGAGATATCTCACTAAGACTTGGGAGGTCAGTGACGTCTTCCTGTGAAAAATGACATCTATACTAAAACTACAAAGGTGTATAGAGATTAGCCTGGTCAAATAGATGAAGATACAATATAATGGAAATGACCAAGACTCTAATGTTTATGTAGACACATAGGTAATATTGATGGAACCAAAAAAAGTAGTATTGGAATGTTGATGGGTGTCTTGGTTTGGATTTCCCAAAAATCAGATCCTGAGAGAAGATAAGACAGAATTAGTCCTCTAAAACAGATTCTTCCACCAAGGATGGCCAACAGCAATATTAGGTTTGCATTCTTCCAGTGTAGCAACACCAGTCGGATAGAAGCACCCTTTCCTCAGTGGTTTTAGGATAAAGTTCCAGGGCTGACTCTCATAGAAACAATTTGAACCATTGAGCCAATCACTAGAGACGAACACGTGGGATATTCTGATTGGTCAGGGACTAGGGGATTGGGGAAGGCCACACTTGCATTACATGACCAAAGAGAAGACGTGGAGGAGTAGTTCTTCAAAAGACATCACAGCATTACTACCAGAAGAAGAGGGATGGATGCTAGGCAGGCAAAATCAACAGATGTCTTCTAAAACTTGGGGCGTTACTCCTTCAATATTTATTTTGCACTTGGAGGTGTGTTATGCATTATACAGACTTAGCAACAAATACTTTTTTTGTAATAGAGTTCATCCTATGATTTTCCTCTATCAGAATAGTAATTTGGACATAAAGGATGATTGCAAAGAATAAAAACTTAAATCATCCACATTTTGGTTTTCAGTACATTATAAAATTCTACACAAAGAGAAGAGTCATTCTTAATGCATATTGGATCAGAGATTTTTTTTCACAGATATTTTTGAAAATCCGATGAATTGATTAATTCAGTAGACTGCCCTTTAGTAAATTTTTTGTACATGCATACTTCTGTCAAGGGGATTGACCATCTACATGAAGACCAAGTTAAATCTCGGATCTAGACTGACTGAATGTTTTCAAAGCTCTTGGCTCCTTTGCAAGTAAGCAGACAGTCCTTTTCATAGTTGTAACCTAGGAAATGCCATTTCGATGAATTTGTTGATTTTTATTTTTAAACTGCTGAAATTATAAAGATACACAAACACTAAACACTATATTCATACTGCATTCTTCTTCAATTCAGTGCCACAATCTTAAATTAAGGCAGATAAACTGTATTCAACTTTTGGTGAGGATACAAGGGCAAAAAATTAAGTCTTTCTGAAGCCTTTGAATATTGTTTATTCTCATAATAAAGAAGGCAGCTTGCTGCCTAATAAGATGTGGCCTGGGAGGTTGCTTTATCAATTTGTTGATCCCTTAGAGGAAAAAAAGCACATTTTAAAAGCAAATTCAAGAGTGAGACAGACCTGAATGCAATCCATTTACACTGAGAGCATGTTTCGGTACTGTGCCAAATGAAGAATTTTTGTACAGAAATTTATTCCTTCTACTTGCCTTCCCTAAAAAATATGATGTTCAAGAATTAAGAATATCTGTGTCTTTAGGAAGAACTGTAGGGTTTCCCTACCTTTTCCATAAACAATATGATAAATAACCACAAATTTGTGAAAATGCTAAAATGCTAAACTTAGAAGTTTGCCAGATAAAATACAGGATGCCCAGTTAAATTTGAATTCCAGATAAACAACAATTATTTCTTAGGATAAGTTTGTCCCAAACATTGCATGGAACATACTTATCCTAAAAAATTTATTGTTGCTTATTTGAAATTAAAATTTAACTGGGCATCCTGTATTTTAATTTGCTAAATCTGGAAACTCTATAAACTTACAAATAATATTCTTTTATTTATTTGTAAATAAACATTTGGTTTGCATATTAAAGTTGTTTTGGTACTGGTGACTCATTTTACTGTCAGATATATGGTTTCTAGCTAAAATGACTATTTGAGAATATATAATTATGTTCTCATTGAAGGTGTAATAGAATACTCGAAGCTTTGTTTTTTTCCATAAACAGTTCCCACTCCATCCCTTTCTGCTCCTGAAGAATTTTATGAAGAAAGCTAGACTGAAGTAGATGTTTCTTTATTTCAGATTGGTTTCAAATCAATTCTTTTAGCATTTGAGGAAATGTTATTAAAAGTTGCATATTTTCTGCTTTTAAAGTAACTTACCTATGTGATTTAAAATGATTTGTCTTTGAAAAAAAGAAACTTTTCAAAATGAACCATTATGTAAAGATGAAATCAGTGAGTCTAGAAAATGAATAATTCATTTTCAAGTAAATGAGAAATTATTTTGTGCTGTTACTTATACATTTTCACATTTATAGTTAAATAGTAATTTGCGATACACAGGGTATTAGTTGTGAATTGTGGCTTTCAATATCACAGACACATTTGTTGCTGTGGTTTTGCAATATCATTCCCTGATGCTTTTCTCAATTGTGGTTTTCATAATCATTGTTTGATAGTCATGTAGCTGTGGTTTGGAGCTGCTATATCCATTTGGACAGAGATAATTGCTTATAGGTTTTGCTGTCTTTTTATTTCATAACCTTAGTGAATTAAATGGGAAAAAGAAAAATTAAACTTTAAATATCATTAACATTCTCATTAAAAATGATGAGAAAACACAAAATGTAATAATATTCCTTAGTTTAATTCATTCATATTGACCAGAATAATATATCTATTTATAAATTTAGATGAGCTATATTTATTTCTAATACTGTAATCTGGTTATCTTATCAATCTTGCCTTGAATTCTCTGGCTTTTGCTCCTTTCAGCTTTTAAAGTGAATATTTAGTTGAGATTTATTTGTTTCTCTTTTGCTTTGCATATTTAACCATTTCAAATGCCAAAAGAAACATTAACTGTTATGATATTTTAATTCCAATGGGCATTCTTTTTGGGTGATATAAAAAAGACAGCCAGTTTTATAAAAAGATCTTTAAAAACCATAATATATAATAATTCAATTCTAAGTATACCACTTTAATTGTAACGAATTGGAAATTAAGGAGGCAAAAATCTGTAGTTCTGTCTGCTGATTCATTCCACAACACAAACACAAATAACCCTGCTTTTCATGGTACTTACAGCTTTAATTTGTTGGTTCTTCAGGGGAGGGACTTTGTCACTTAGTGCATTTTCCACTGCAAAGAACCATGTATTCTTACAAGCTCTGCGGTAATAGTACTAATGGTAATGTAATAAAATTCACGATTGGTCTTCAGCTCTGTATTAACATTCTCTCAGCCATACCTTTCGCAGGGCAACTCTTTACACCTTCCAGAAGATGTCCTGATGGGGTTATCAATGACACTGATTACAGTGCTTCCTGCACACTGAACAGCCTGCATTATGCTCAATCAGCCCAGGCTCTCTGCTGACCTCCAGACCCTTTTAGCGTGTGGAGTTTGGCGGGGCTCACACCCATGTTAGTCAACCAAACAAAGGGGGGCTCGATTTCAGATCAGAATGGATGACCTCACAACCTGGGGTGGGGAACGTCGGGTGCATACATGTTAACGGCAGTGGAGTTTATTAGTAAATACTGATTACATAAAGCAGCCAGTTCCACTGTCTCTTGGATAGACGCCTCGTTCAAGTCCACCTGGGAGAATATATTTAAAACTCAGTGTATATGAAACTATGAGAAACTAAGCTAGCCTTATGCAGCTTAACTTGGCCAAAATAATAACTATGCAAATCACTTCAAAATTTGTTCTTTTGTCTTGCAGTTTCCGACATACTACACACACAATAATTGAATAATAATGAAACTAAACTTTAAAAGCTAAAGAATCATGAAGTAGTTATTGGGTCTTACCTGCTTGGGAAATTATGGCAAGATCAAATCTTTTATTAGTCGCTGGTTGCTTCCCTGTGGCAGAAGAACTAAAAGAATGAAAGATTATGGGGCGGGGGTGGGACTTTAGAACTTCCACAGACTTCCTCAAAAAGTTAGTATTCTGATTAGAGATGGTTCCTTTCCCACAAGGGTAATCACCTAGCTAATGGTCCTCCTTTCTGATGGGAGAAAAATATCTGCCTCTCTCCAAATTCGGAATTTTTACAATCTAAAATGAAAACTCTAGGTGAGAAAGAGCACTTTTAGGACGCTGTTCAGCATCCCATCCGTGCTGGCCAAGTGGGGGGATGGTCCGCGTCCGCAGCGGTCTCCTTGGAACCTTGAGAGCAATGAAATGGTCTCCTGAGAGCCTGGGCAGAGGAGAGGACTTAACTGGCCCCAAGACATACAGCTGGCATTTGTGATCAGCTGGATCTCGCAGAGGATTTTACCAGTGGCCTAACCTTCCTGCCAAATAGCTGGAAGGGCGGGGTGGAGGCTAGGGGAGGGGGCGGCATAACTGGAAGCACAAAGTTTATGGAGTGACTGAGATTTCTTTGTGCCCCGCTGGATAGGCGAGGCGTGAGAGAGGAGAGTTGGGGTCCATCAGAGGGGCTGTTGAAAAGAAGTTGCCGGGAAGAGGAGGAGGGGTGCTCTGGCAAAAGCCCAGAGCTGACGCGGTGACAACTGCAGAAGGTGGCCCCCCTCCAAGCCCGCCCCACGCCTCCCTCTGTCCCTCCAACCCCCCGCCGCGCTCCTCTGAACCCCACGCGACCAGGCCAGGGCCCTAGTTTGCATCCGGACTGGCTTTGGATGCAGCCAATCCTCCTTTCGCTGATGGAATAGTCCCCCCTCCTCACAGCCCCGGCGCGCCCCTCCCTCCCGCGCCTCGCCACCTCCCGCGGCAGAGCGAGAGCTGCGCGGCCCGGAGCGGCGGCGGCGGCGGCGGCGGCGGCGGCGGCGCTCGAGTATCTGCCCCGCGAGCCGCGGAGAGGGGAGAGCGAGCGCGCTCCTCCTCCCGCGCCTTCCGCCCCCTCTCCTCCCCTCTCCCCTCTGCTCGCTCTCCCTTCCCTCCCTCCTTCTCTTCCTTCTTTTCGTGCCCCCCTTTCCCTTTTCTCTCTCCCTGTCCATTCGTTTGAAAATTCCCATTCCCCCCCCCCCCCATTGCTCTCCCACTCTCCCCCCCACCCTCCCCACTGTCACACTCTCTCTGCCCCCCTCTCTCTCCTCATTTGCCTGCTCATCTCCAAACGTGGATCCGCGGCTCCCGGAGGAGCCCAGCGCCCGGATCCCGCGCGTCCGGAGCACCTGGAGTCCGGCCGGCGGCGGCGGCCCGAGCCTGGCCAGCGGCGGCGGCGGCGGCGGCGGCGGCGGCGGCGGCGGCGGCGGCGGCGGGAGCCGAGGGAGCGGCAGCCCCGACCGCGGGCACCGCGGGAGCCCCAGTGGCAGCGGCCGCCGCCGAAATGTCCCGGCGAAAGCAGAGCAAACCCCGGCAGATCAAACGTAAGTTTGCACGCGGGGCCGAGAGTTGGTGGGATTATTTCTGAGGAGGGGGGCGCGCGGGGCGGGAAAAGGGAGGGAGACTCGGGGAAATCCGCTCCCGCTGCCCGGGATTTGTCAAACTTTGCCTGAGCAGCTGGAGGGACAACTAGTCGGGCACAGACACACAGACAGCCCGAGCGCCAGGCAAGACAGCGGCTGCGACGAGCAGCCCACTCCTGCTCGGCTCGTCCTTCGCGCTCCGGGGTCCTTTTTAACGCGACCCCCGCGCGCAGTTAGCGCTGCTGTCTCGTGGAGCCTGTCTGGGCAGCCCCACTCATTTAGGAGATTTGTTACTAGCGCGGTTGTTGTCATTGTTGTTGCGTTTGACGGGCTGCTACTCTTGGGGACCACTTTTTAGCAACCGGGGGTGAGAACTTAGTTCTCCGAACAGCTGGTCGAGACCTCGGGGCGAGGGGCACAACGTCCCCAGGCGGTGGAAAATCAGTGTCTGGGTCGCGATCCTGGGCGGTGCCAGAGCCACGCCAAAGCCGAAGCGAAACAAAAAGTAGGTGTAAAAGTTCGCGCCTCTGCAGCAGGCAGCCGTGCGCCTCCGCCCTGCGGGCGCGGGACTGGCGGCGGGCGGGTCTGGCCGGGGGCTCCGGGCCCGTCCGGTTCGCGTCGCCGGGGAGGTCTGCGGCGCGGGCGTGCGGTTTACCTCGGGCCCTGCAGGCGCCGGGAGTCCTCGCTGGGAGGGGCCGCCGGTCGCTTCCCAGCGCGGAAGCCGGGAGTTCAAGGCAGCCTGGGCGCCGCAGAGAGCGTGACCTGAAGCCCCCGAGCCCCCGGGGGCCTGGGTGGTACTGAAAGGACACAGCGGGGCGAGAGGCACCTGCCCGGAACGCACACACCCGCAGAGCTCAACTCGGCCAACTTTTCACGTTTGGGGAAAATCCTTCCCATGGTGTTTTGTCGCCCTGCGACACGTCTTCAACGCTTTGGCCGAAAAGGAGAAACAGCCTTATTATTATTATTTTTTTTTGCCAGCCATGTGGTGTGTCCATTTCTTCGTGTTGTTTAAAGTCTGGCAACTAGTATAAAACTGATTATCGTGTAATTTTAGGAAAAAGCTTTAATGACACTCTTTCCCCCTTGATTATTAACCCTACTCACCTCCTCGTGTTGAAAATTTAATTTAATGTAGTTTTAAAATAAATCATATAAATCAACGTAGCCAGTATGAAATGGGGTCCAGGATATAAGCAGTTTGCTATATAAGTATTTAGAGCCTTGCCTCTCAGACCTGACTCGCTAGCTTTTATTTCGTGGATTTCGTCTCTTATGCTTCAGTTCCTATTTTCTGCAACTTGGGTTAAAGCAAGTACTGGACTTAACTTTTGGCTCAAAGCAGTTTTAATTGAGTAGAGATACCGTTCTTGAAGACTTTCACTTTTTCAGAGTGATTATTGCATGGTTTCAACTAATCGCCTTTTACCTTTTAGAACTAAATTGATCACGTCCCTGTGTGTAAATGTTGCATTTTATAGTACAAAACTGTGCTTATTGTAAGACATGATTGTAAACATTATTAAAGGCAAAATGCTTTTTAGTTCATGGCTGTCGTCTAGATTGTTAATAAATAATTAATATTAATTGATTGTATGGTACAAAGACCATCTGATTCTACTTGGAAATACTTTGTTATCTTCCCAATTAGCTACATTAAATTTTTTTTTTTCTGTCCTTCTATGTCCACCTCATATAATTGAAGATTAAAGCGTTGGAACTAATTGCTGATGCTACACTTGTGTTATAGGTCATAAAACATTTTAGTCTTATTTGAATGCTGTGATTTATTAACTATCAAAAATACTTTAAAGTTCTCTCATTTGAAAGTGAACAAGTATTATATTTATATTTGTTGACAGTGATCATTGCCTGCTGATATATGCATTCATATGTGTTATTAATATACGTGCAGTTTAGACTTTTAGTGGATTCAATTTGGGGTCACAGTGATAATCTATGCAAATGTGGACACACTTCTCCCCTTGCACTGTTAAGGAAAAAGAAAAATTAGAGCTCTTTGAATTGTTATATATAGAGCAGTGCTATCTAATAGCTGTTGTTTTTTGGGGGGGATACTAGTTTGACCAGCTGTAAAGTCACTTTGTTTGTAACCTATTGACATTTGCCTCCTTTTGCCTGTCCAGGAGTAAGAGGCAGTTTTGCAGATGGAGAAGTTTGTCTTGGTACTCAAAGTCATTACCATGATAGGTCTCTCCCTCCAATTTTAGTAGTGTATAAGAAGTGAAGCATTTTTTAAAACAATTACAAACAACAGTGTTGCTTTTGACATTCTGGATCAAATAGAAGTTTGGAAAATATCAGAAAGAGATGCATTTTGAAACAGTAGCGATTCATGCAACTAATGAAACTGCATTTTAAACTTGGAAACGTCCAGAATTTGAAAATAAAGCTTTGGCATCGCTGATAAAACATACCCAATTTAGAGCAACTATGACAAGCAAAAGTCAGCTTATACCAGAAACTCTGAAGACAGTCAATTTAAAGGACAAAAAGGTTGTTGGGCACAGTTTTTTTTTTCTTTTACTGCGTACAGTTCCCTGCTATCTAAAATTGTGATTTATGCAGTATTTTAATATTTTGCTTATTCTATCCCCTTGGGTGCTCTCCGGGCAGCGATAAAAAGGCAACGCTGAAAGAGCACCATTAATTTGCTATGATGACTGGCCAGATAAGAGGAGATAATGGGAAAGATAAGCAGAGAAGATATACCATCAGAAACCCGATTATTACCATTAAAATTCCAGCCCAGCAATCTGCAGAAGCCTGATAATTCCTTCTCCGTTTCCACCACTTTGGATGATAAGGCAAAAAATAGTCACTCAGTGCTCCTTGATTAGACTGCCTGGATTTCCTGATAATACAGTGATAAATTATGTATTTTGCCCCCATGTTTTGTCCCAAAATTCAGGTTTTTTTTTTCCTATTCCAAGACTGTATTTTCTGCCCTCCCCTCAGAAGCTTTCTCTCCTGAGCTATTATTGTAATCCTGGTTTGATAAAAAGCCCTGATAGGACGGGAGGTGTTTGGTGTGGGAGCCATATCATGCTATCTGCCCATCTCCTCGCACAGCTGCTCGCTGTTGTTGTTTTTAGCCTTATCACCTCCTGCCAATATGCCAATAAATTGCCCAGATTGTTCTCCATTCTGGGGCTGCACTGCAAAATTTATGACAGAAATGATGATTTTTTTTTTCTTTTACCAATGTATCTCTTTATGATTAGTAACTGTGTTGTGTGTACAGTTTACTGTCATTTTCTTCTTCAAGCTGTTGTCTCTATGTGTTTACTGCCCTATATGTCCCCAACTTCATTCACACTTAAGTATATTGGCTATGGGTTCAGGAAAAGATTTTTTTTTTCTTTTTTTGTACAAATGCCAGCTAGTTGTTAATGTAGACATCGAAAGGGAGGAAAGAAACTCAAGTACTTTATTTTCATCCAACATTAAGAAAAGGCACTCTTCTTGATACCATTCAAGAACAGTTGTCCTAAAACTTTTAGATTGCTTGATGTTTTCAAACATGTAGAACAGAAATGTTCGGTCTAGATCATGTGCCAAATAATTTGTGGTGAAGGAAAAAGAAAGGGTGAATTAAGAGGCAGAATTTTTTTTTTTAAGTGAAGTAGATATTGGGAATGAATATACACCTTGAAAGTAAAATGTCCCCTGTTAAGAATGATCTCGTTAGCAGTTCTGTAGAGGGGTTTTGCAGAGGTGGAATCCTTTCATAGTGAATAAATTACCTTTTTGTTATTTGAGATGATCTAATAAATTCAGGCTGTATGAGTCCCTGACTTGCACAGTGGCATTTTAATGTTTTATGCTATTTTTTTTTAAAAGTACATAATATTAAATGTTTTACTTATAAAATGATTATTGTTTTAAATGAGAATGTTGCATATTAAATTTATTTAATATTTGTAAATGTGAAAATCTCTAAGTGGATCATCTTTAGAACCTTAAAATTATGTTACACAAAGAAGTGGTTGTGGTTATTTTTCATTGTTCTAGTGTAGGATTTTTTTTTTTTTTTTTTTAGTGTTTCTGGTATTAATGTTCAATCCATAATTTTGGGGTTAATTAACTACTGTATTATCATTAATATTATTATTTTTAAAGAGGGGTTTGGGTATGCTATGCACATTTGAAATACATTGATCGCTCTTATACTCAGGATGTTTTGCTTTTCACCTGCCAAATATTAAGACAGATTTTTGCTTTGAAGCATATTACTCATTTCTTTGGATTTTAAAAATAATTAACTATAACGTTTAAAAAATAAGCCATTCTCTTTGGCTTATGGTATGTCTCATGTTAGGGATTTTATTATCTATGTTTTTGACTGAGTAACGTTTCAGAAAGCCTATTTTTACACTGGCCATGAAATAAAGGAAAATACATTATGTATAATAGTTGTTTTATCAATAAAATAGAAAGATTGGTACCCAATGTAAGGTAAAAAATTAATTTCTTTGTTTACAAATTTGAAATATATCAATACATAGAATTTTTCTGAAAAAAATCTAAGAATAAATATTTAGTAGATTTTTTTAAAATAGGAAAATTTAAAAATGGCTAATATGAATCCTAGTTTTTAAGAGTTATTATCATGAAGTCAGGTTTGTTTTTTTTTTTAAGTTCAGTGGCGTCAACAATGCAAATATAAATGAGGTAGCATTTTCATCCCTAGTTGCTATAAAAGAGTTTAGGGTTAAAACTTGGTGATATGTCTTGGAATTGAAAGAGCAGCTCTTATGTTTTACACTTCTGGTAACTTTCTAAAGTGGTTCATTTGTAAAATTATGCAGTAAGAAAAATTATGAGGTTTAATATTATATATCTCAATATTTTTTAAATGGACAAAGAAGTTTGAACTCTTCTATAAATTATAGCTAGAAACGTTAAGAATAATATAATTGTATCGGTTCAATTACAAGGAGTGTAAGCATCTCTTTGAATTGCACATAAGATATCAGTGTTCACTTTAGACATTACAAGTTACCAATAAGTCTTTGTAAATTAAAATTTTATTTCCTGCGCTATTTAAATATAGACATAGAAAATATGTGACTTGTCCTATATTGTTTAAGTCGGTACTGTTAAGTTTTGCAAGACAGTAGTGCAGTTAAACAATTTGCTTCTGATTTTTACATTCTGCTAATTTAAAATCTATTATATACTTAAGGGTTAATGCAAAGATTTACACATCAGTTTGTTTCTGGTTAATTGTGGGGATAAGTTAAAATATTCAATGATTATGTCAGTTGTCTAGCTCATATGTATGTATGTTTTGCCTGTTTGGTAGTGTAAATTAAGTTAACTTTGTGTTACAGTTAAGGTAACTCATTTCTCCCATTCATGAGGTCTTCAAGGCCTCCCTCATCCATGTTATTTCTGCTGTTTGAGGACTATTTAAGGACTAAATTAGCTCTTACTCCACATGATAAAAACAAAGAAATGAAACTAATTAGCCCATTTTGCTGCTAGTTCTTATCACTGGAAAAAGTTTTGAGAGAACGAGATTGAAGCTAATGTGTTTGCTAAAATGACATATCTGGAATTAGTTGTATGGATTTCTAATACTGATATTTTTGCTTTTCCCCATAAACAAGGCAAATCAAGAATGTACTTACTGGCATTTTAATCACATCCCCTTTTCAATATGTAACTTTTGCTAAAAAGGTATTAAATGAATAAAGTAATCTTATTTATTCTACATTCTGTGATTAATTTTTATGTTCAAAGAAAATGCTTTCTCAAATGAACTTTCCTTCAAAAGAATGTATATTCAGGTTTTCATAAGGTGATACTTTAGAGCAGGTTTTTGATGTTTGGCTAAATCGTGTGAAAAATCTAAAATTAGGTTTATCTGGGAATAAAAAATTTTTCAAGAATACTTTTTTCAATGCAATCTTTGTTCACTAAAAAGTGTGAGTGAATACATTAACTTGGGAGCTCTCATTCTCCAAATCATATTCCCTTGGAGTTTTTGTTACTTTCCCAAATCCAAAGGATTAGTAGGACATTTCAGAAGAACACTGCAGGTATTTCTGAAACCCTGTCTGATTCAGCGCCTGCCACTGTGTAAAATTATCAGTTCATTCCCTCACCAAATGAACAGCAGCAAAAGTCTGTTACTTCAGTCCCAGAGAATGTGTTTCCACCATAGATAAAGGGGTAAGTATGTATCATTCAATAAGGTTACATTTTTAAAAGCTGAAATGCAATTAAATTAATAAGCTCAGACATGGCAATATTTGGCATTCTAGAAAGAACTATCTCTTTAAAGGTATTAACATAAAGATAGCACATTTGTTTATTATGCTTCCAAATCAGCTCCTAGTATCTCTGCCACAGGTAACAATTGACTTTTCAGGCTTCAAGTTAATAGCCTTGTCTCTTGCTTGTAGGGATCAATATTAGTATTAATTAATCACCATTATCAGCACTAGGATCTGGTTCTATTTGTTGTTACATCAGCAAAATATCAATATAGAAAGTGGACTCTCTGATCGTCATGGCAACTTCATCTCTTGGGTCAAAGAAAGTTTATCTTATCTGTGCATAGAGAGTGGCAAACTGTTTAGGGATCTAGTTTGAACTCTAAGAACATTGATTTAGTTTTTGTTTGCGAATAGAGGCTGAATTCCAATCACAAGGGATATGTAAGATTTAAATATTAATGCCGAGAGGCTTGTCTGAGAGGGTGTCATACCATTACTGTCAGATTGTCTTTTTGAGATGACAAAAAGAGAAGAATTGTCTAGTCAAGATTATTTAAAGCCTTAGTAATTTGTGCTTTTGACAAATACTTCTAAAAATGAATATGTGATAATTACTGGGTAGAACTGGTTTTGGTCAAGATTTCAGGTGTTAAAATAAGAAGCTCTTATTTTTTCTCTTTCATCCCTTCTTTCCTGGTCCATTATAATAATGTATCCACTATTTTTAAAGTACTTTTGAGGACCAGTTTTGCCTCACGATGGGTGCAGGATAACCAGTCCCATGTCTGAGGCCAGAGAGTTTTGCTATGAAAGGTCCATGGAAGAAGTGTCATGGGACTATTTTAGTGTTAACAAATATTCATTGCTAATAAAGGAAATCCTAATGTAGTAAGCTGAAAGGATAGATGTCTTCAAAGGATGTTTGCAAAGATAATAAAAGGTCCTAAGTTGCGAAAGCCAGGAAACAAAAGACATGCTATTTTGTTGAGATTTCTAAGAGACAGTGATCACTTAAAATGAACATTTTTTTTTTTCCAAATCAGATCCTTGGAAATTCATCTTATTCTTTTCAAAAATTATGCTAAAGAGTAAAAACTGGATTTAGAAATGGTGCCTGAAATGCTCTACTTTACTCTTAAGCTTGTGGGCACTAAATAAACTTAAATATGTTTGTATATGGGGAAACTGTATATGTATCTCATGACTTTGGAGATTTTAAAAATGAATGTTGAGTGCCTGATGGCTATAACCAATGCCATATAATTGCTTATTCATTCCAGGCATTGTCCATGTAATAGCTGAAAGTCAACTCTTTATATAGTCTGCAAGGCAGTACCATTTAATATTTAATATTCTGGTAATATCCCCATGAGTGTAAAAAAATAAAGGGAATATGTTTATAAGAGGCACTAGTGTAATATTTAGTATTAAATAGACCTTCATTTCATCTGGGCATCTGCCACTGACTGTTGCCCCTTTGAATTGTTAGAAGTTGTTGAATGGTATTAGTCTGATGTTTTCTTATACATGATTTGACTTTTGATAATGTTAGATGTGTCTTAACCAACTACCACAAATATATATAAAATAGCTTATATATAGGCTACCACAAACATATATAATTTTAATAGCCCACATAAAAGCTGTAACACCTAGCTTTTGTGCAGCCTATTTTAAAAGCTATTTTAAACCTTAAAATGCATCTAAAATTATCTCTAAATGGACATTTATTGAAGATATATTTAACGTTATTTTTTAGTTGATTCCCTTCTTAGAGAAATCCTTTTGAAGATATGAATTACTCTAATCTACATTTGTAGAACTTTGGTGAACATCTCTTGTTGAGACAGTAAAAGAGAATTTTCAACAAGTTAACATCTATATAATATTGCATATGGAAGATTTCTTGTGTGAATTACTTGACATAGGTTTTTCAGCACAATCTCTAAAATTATTTCATTTATTTCAAAATTTGGAAATATCTTTAAACTTGAGTAGGGTGAAGAATTAATTACAAAACTGAGACAAATATTTGTCCTTTACCTATTAATCTGGAACTTTTAATTTTCTTATTAGTTGTTCGTTTGGGATATGAATAATAGTGTACTCTTTAAGAAAGACTTGCTTTGTTGTGGTATATTCTGAAATTGTTGTGAGCCTGCAATAAACTGGAAGTTAGAAGATTAAAAATAGTTAATTGACAGATATTCAAGTTCAGTTGGGGGCCAGATTCCTCTAAATGTGTGCCAAAAAATAGCTGAAACTCTTATATTACTAAGTGGCTTTAAAGATAATAAAAAAATAATAATGATAGTAAATAATAATTGAATACACTAAATATTGTCCATTTCCTTCTTGCTTACTACATTTAAATTCCCTAATTTAGAAGAAAGGTTTTAAAGATTATCAGGTAATTCAATTAAAAGTTCTGATTATTTAAAATTAAATGATACAAATTTGTGTTATCATTACTTTTAGTAAGAATTCTTGCTTACTGTGTCTACTGAGAAGTTCAAAGGTTTAAAAAAAAATTTTTTTTTAATAAAACACTTTGAATTCAGTGGGAATCTTATGACATACTGTACAAATTATTCTTCCACTTTCTCATTTGTTGTATACAAATTATTTTCATGGTGTGCCTTTTCATCCATGTCAAAATATTATCACTGTAATACATTGTGATGTTTCATAGCCCATACTTTTATGATTAAGATACGTATTTATGTGAATAAGTTTTGTGGATAAATTTTATGCTGCTTTTAAAATACTTTCAAAATATAGTTCAGTGAAGATTTTAATGAGAGCTGGATGGGATATTGACATTGCCTTTAATGAAAATCCTATATTCATCATAAAAGTTGTTCTTTTGATTTTAAGGAAAATCTTAAAAATTAATTACTCCGTGAAGAAAAAAGAAGACTAAGTTAAGCAAGTGGATACTTATGCTAACATAGAGTATTTATATCCACAAAATATGTCTATATTTCACTCTTCTCACTTTTGTGTAAAAATTATGTAACAGATATTTTCTTTGAATTAAAAAATTTTAAACTCATAATCTATGTCATAGTTGATTCCTTACCCAACTAGTTTATGTGTACGAGTACATTCTTTATATCATTAGAGCAGTGGGACAGCTAATGTAGATTTGCCAACAGCATTGACAGTCTAAACATTTTTTTCCTCCAAGACTCCAGTCAATAAGAATAAAAAGGCTTTTAATTTTCTGACTTATTTTTATTTATTTGGGGTAAAACTATCTGAATTTGTATTGTGCGCATTTATCAATTCGGTCTTCTTTCTTTTCTTGAAGTGACATCCTGAAATTCTCATTTTGTTAGCCTTTCTGCCCACATTGCCATGAAAACAGTGACATTTCCCAATGATGTTTGACTTGTACCTAAGTACTTTTACAGATTTTTGATTTATTGGGCCTCCCACAGCCAAGAACAGACTCAGTGGGCAGGAGAGACTGACCAACATGGGGCCTGTGCAGATCTGAAATATTCAAGAGTTCATTTGCAAATATATTAGGTAGCTGCTAAAATTATCACCCCACTTCTTAACGATGTGCATCTTGGACAAACCGGCACATATTTTGTCATCAAGTTGCTTAAGCTTCTGAAGTCAGGGCTACAACTGGGTCAGATGATAAGATGAGCACAACAGAGAAACGAAGAGAGCGTCTGATAAAACCTGATTGATTGATGTCTGGCTTCCCCACCATCACAGGCAGTTGACAGTTAGTTTGGGATCAGATGATTTGGCTTTTGCGATAGAAGATGGGGCCTGGTAGGCAAGCCTGAAGGACAAAAAGGTCGGTTTCTGTGTAGTGTCAAGTGATGTCGAGCTCCCACAAGGTGGGACATTGTTAATATTTCATTCTTTCTTTTTTAGGTCCAGGCCCTAATATTTGATAGTCACTTAAAGGCCTGAAGATTCAGTCTACAAACAGAAATCTGTGACTACCTTCCTGTTTTATTTAATCTTATGTTTTTACATGCTTTATGTCACAAGGGCAAGGGCATATTTTTTTTAATAATTATGTGATATTTTATGTGATACTTTGCAATATATAATGACTTTTGCGTATTTCATTTTATTATAATCTTGTAAGGCAAAAATAATCATGACACATAAATTGGCTAAATTTAATATTAGAAAATACTTTTTATGGGGAAATATAGATTCACTGAGGGGAAATTACAATGTAAATTAATCTAGCGTTATCAGCTCCAGGTGTTTGGGTATCATAGATTATGCGAAGCTTAGGTGAAAAATATTCTATTACACGGTTTAGACATGTCAGAGTTTGGGAAAACCTTTCTAGGCACAATGGGAGAACTTTATATTTTGTACAGGTCTGTGGTTAGTGAATGATTGTGGCTGTAGTTTGCTGAACTTTACTCTTGCTGGTGATAGGATTATTATAATGTTTCTTTGTATTTTAATCATGGAAAATCCCAAATTCTTGACATATTAAAATCACCTAAAATATATGTTAGCCAGTTTATATGCTACTACAGAACAACACTGTAGATCGCTTTTGAGTTTGAACATAATTAATAGTAGATATTGATTATATCTACTATTATGTAAATTAGATAAATTCTGTCTACTATTAGAAGAAACAAGGAAGGGAAGAAAGAAAAATGAAAGAAAACCAGAATAACTAGTTTTAGAATAAAATGTTTTCCAGTGTTAGCCATGAAAATTAGTAAAACCGTTATAGTTTAGGAATTTGGACAGCTTGGATTTGAATTTAGATTTAGGACAGTTTGATTCTCTCTAGAAATCCTTTAGGATGTATCGCTTTTCTCTGAGTTTCAAGGGTCAGATCTCTAAAGGACAGTTGGATCTCAGCTAATACTGTAGACTTAATACCAGCAGGATGAATTCTGCAAGGTGCTGTATTGCTGATAGTATAAGTGGAATACTGTATGAAAGCACATGCGCCAAAACCTGAAGTGGTACTCATAATAAGTGATCAGGGAATGGGGGCTAATGGCCATTTCAGTCGTGATTAGTAATACTTCCAAGAAAGGTGCCGTAAGAAAATGACCTAGTCTCTTCTACATACATTTATATGGAACAAAGAGACCTATCTATCTATCTGTCTACCTCTCTCTCTCTATCTATCGTCTCAGGAATAATGAGGAATCATTATAGGTGTGGTTACAAAAACTTTTTCAGAAAAGATGTTTCAGGCAAAAGAAGCACTTTAGTGATTCTGTTCTGATGGTCACATTACTGTTGGATATTATTTACTGGTGGTAGCTAATAATGGTCAATACTTTTTGTTACACCAGGGAAATGAGAACAAAAGTGGATTTCCCTAGCACAGTTGCTGTATAAGTCTGTGATACATTTCTCAGTTATTCAGTAAAAATGATGTTTCGTTTAAAGGTGGTATAACAGTTGTAAAATGCAAATTGCTTTGATAAGTATTTAGAGGTTTTTTTTTTGCGTATCCATGAGCAGCTGTCCAAAGTTTATTAATTTGCTTTTCTGTGCGCGTGCACACACACACAGTATCATAGATTATCTAATACTGCCTTCTGAACCCTTTTATTCCTTTAGCGTTTTTTGTCTGTTTGTTTGTGTTATTCCATGTGTTTTTTTTTTTTAACATCTTTATTGGAGTATAATTGCTTTACAATGGTGTGTTAGTTCCTGCTGTATCACAAAGTGAATCAACTATACATAAACATGTATCCCCATATCTCCTCCCTCTTACATCTCCCTCCCACCCTCCGTATCCCACCCGACTAGGTGGACACAAAGCACCAAGCTGGTCTCCCTGTTCTATGCGGCTGCTTCCCACTAGCTATCTATTTTACATTTGGTAGTGTGTATATGTCCATGCCACTCTCTCACTTCGTCCCAGCTTCCCGTTCCCCTTCCCCATGTCCTCAAGTCCATTCTCTACGTCTGCATCTTTATTCCTGTCCTGCCTCTAGGTTCTTCAGAACCTTTTTTTTTTTTTTTAGATTCCATATATATGTGTTAGCATGCGGTATTTGTTTTTCTCTTTCTGACTTACTTCACTCTGTATGACAGTCTCTAGGTCTATCCAACTCACCACAAATAACTCAATTCCATTTCTTTCTATGGCTGAGTAATGTTCCATGGTATATATGTGCCACATCTTCTTTATCCATTCATCTGTCGATGGACACTTAGATTGCTTCCATGTCCTGGCTATTGTAGATAGTGCTGCAATGAACATTGTGGTACATGTCTCTTTTTGAATTATAGTTTTCTCAGGGTATATGCCCAGTAGTGGGATTGCTGGGTCATATGGTAGTTCTATTTTTGGTTTTTTAAGGAACCTCCATACTGCTCTCCATAGTGGTTCTATCAGTTTACATTCCCACCAGCAGTGCAAGAGGATTTCCTTTTCTCCACACCCTCTCTGGCATTTATTGTTTGTAGATTTTTTGATGACAGCCATTCTGACTGGTGTGAGGTGATACCTCATTGTAGTTTTGATTTGCATTTCTCTAATAATTAGTGATGTTGAGCATCTTTTCATGTGTTTGTTGGCAATCTGTATATCTTCTTTGGAGAAATGTCTACTTAGGTCTCCTGCCCATTTTTGGACTGCGTTGTTTTTTTTTTTTGATATTGAGCTGCATGAGCTGCCTGTATATTTTGGAGATTAATCCTTTGTCAGTTGCTTCATTTGCAAATATTTTCTCCCATTCTGAGGGTTGTCTTTTCATCTTGTTTATGGTTTCTTTTGTTGTGCAAAAGCTTTTAAGTTTCATTAGGTCCCATTTGTTTATTTTTGTTTTTATTTGCATTTCTCTAGGAGGTGGGTCAAAAAGGATCTTGCTGTGATGTATGTCATAGAGTGTTCTGCCTATGTTTTCCTCCAAGACTTTTATAGTGTCTGGCCTTACATTTAGGTCTTTAATACATTTTGAGTTTATTTTTGTGTATGGTGTTAGGGAAATTAGAACACTCCTTGTGGTTTTCAACTGCATACTTTTTTTGCATATGGGTAAGCTGCATCTGAAAAATATCTAATTATTCATTGAGGAAAGTTAGAATTGACAAATGAAAAAACTGCCACATCATAAAAATAATTAAGATTAGCAGTCCCTATGAATGAAAAGTAGCAATCAGCTATTTGGTCAGCTAGACTGCAATTTCTTGATTAGTTCTATGGCTTCGGAACTCTCATTTAAGGAAGAGTATGAGTTTGAGATGCAGTGGCTGGACTGATTAGTCTGACATTCACTTTTATGTTTTTTCATCCTTAGTTTGTAAGTTTACATTTTGAAAAAAGATGAACAAAAGGGTTCAGGTGTGGGATGTTACTAAGAAAGACTTTTAGGGATTTGTTTTCTCTAAACTTCTTATCACCAGTGTTCTTTATACTGAGAAATAATCTCTTAGGTATTACCAGAGGTGAAACAAATGTTGAATGCACAGTGTTCTTATTAGCCCAAAAAGGAAAAATTAATTATTATATATTAAATCAAGAACTTTTAGCCTGGGATCCATAGACTTTGAAGAGTTTGAGAATATCCAGACATTTTCTACAAAATTTTGTGTATTTAAGAATTTTTCTGGGAAGAGGTTTTTATGAGACACTCAGTGGGCTTCACAGCCCCACGAAAACTTTAAGACCACTCAAAAGAATTTCTGTGTAGGTGGCTATATGATCACTTGTTACATTGCAAAATGTAGCCGTATAAAATAGGAATAGTTTCATTTTTATTTGCCAGAAGATTCTTTCAAAAACATAAAATCAAATCCTATCACCTTGCTGTTGTAAGTCCTCTAGTGGATGTCCTTTTCAAATGACATCTGAGTTTTTAAAAATCATTGCTTATTGCATCCTCTGTGATCTATTTGTTGCCTTCTT
The DNA here is from genome assembly GCF_965194805.1 of Balaenoptera borealis. NCBI lineage: Eukaryota > Metazoa > Chordata > Mammalia > Artiodactyla > Balaenopteridae > Balaenoptera > Balaenoptera borealis. Next base: position 31,622,446 of record NC_138876.1, on the reverse strand, counting down.
GTCTGACCTGATCACCAAGTATACCATGATCATGTGCCACTCCTCTTCCCAATTCCTACCCTGACTGGCCCCCATAAACCACCTACGTTCACTACATTTTATCTTTACTGGTCTTCTTTTTGTTCCTTGAACATGCCAAGCTACTTCTCTCTCTGAAATGCCATTTCCCTAGATTTCCATATGGCTGTCTTCTTCTTATCATTCACTTTTCACTTCACATGTCAACTGTTAAGAAAGGCCTCCCTTAGCCCTCATTTAGAATTTTCTGTCCCCGTACATGCCTCAATTTGCTCTCTAGCCTGTTACCTTATTTTATTTTCATTACACTGATATTTATCTGAAATTATCTTCTTTCTGTATCTGTTAGTATGTGTACTTCTTTATTAGATGACTTCTCACTAGAATCTAAGCTCGATGGGCTGGACCTGGTCTTGTTCACTTCTATACCTCCAGTTGCTAGAAGAGTACCTGGAACGTAGCAAACACTCAAAGAATATTAGCTGAATGAATGAACAATTTTTTAAAACTCAACATCATTTCCTGTGGTTTATCTTTTAATAAAAGTGGTTTTGCAGTTTTCCACCCAAAAGTAAAAGAGTTACTCACATGCCTTATATTTAAATTAAATTAACTCCCATTTCTTCATTCAACAGTCATTAAACAAACATAAAGTATCAATTGTGTGTAATGTGTTAAACCATAGGGAGGAGAAAATACAAAAATCAACAAACTATGGTCTCTCCTGTCAAGTAGCACATTAGATAGTGAAGGAGAAAGGCATGATTACTGTACACTATGATATGTTCTTGATAGATGAACTATAAAGTGATATGGGTATGAAGATGCCTCTGTGACTCAGGGTAAGCCTCTAGGATGAGATCTTACTTAAGCTGGGTCTTGAAGGAGGAGTTGAAGATCCAGTCAGGACAAGAGGGAATTGCATCCCAACAGAATCAACAGCTTGGCCAAGAGCAGAAAGGCATTAAGGAACATAACATTTTCAAGGTCCAGTGAATAGTTGCAAGCAAAGATGAAAAGTACATAGAAAACAGTGACAGAGAATGCAGCTTGAACTTGATTTGGGACCAGATTTTTAAAGGACTTTGTGTGCTGTGTTAAAGAACTTGAACTTATTCTTTAGGTAATTGATGGTCAATACAGATTTTGAAAAATAGAGCCTGATTAGTGCATTTTGAATGTATTTGGTAATTACCAGTTTGGTATAAGAGAGGACAAGAAAACCGTGAGCTGACAGTGGGTTCTAGTCAACTTTCATTTTGTTAAATTTAACAGTTATTGTTATCTTGAATTTAACCTTAGACCTCTGTGCTACCCTCCAACTTTTAGATGTTGATTTAATAACAGCATTGCAGCGGATGGCTAAAACAGTCACTCAGGGCATTCAGTAGTTTACTATGAATATTTTATTGAGGTGAGACAACGCATGCGAAAATAAACGAACAGAGCAATATCTTTTTAATTGAATCTGTGCTTAACTCATGAGATCGTCTTTGAGGGTAGTTTTGCATTCATTCATATGCATTAGCCTAATTTCATAACTGAATATCGAGAAGGATAAATATTCAATAGCAAGTGGGCAGAGCAGTAGTAACTGGGATTGCCAATTGCTGCAACCTCTTTGAAAGCCAATTTGTCAGTTTATAGCTATTAAAATTGCACATATACTCTTTGACCTAGCAATTCCACATATCCCATAGAAACCTTCATATGTGTGCTCCTTACAGCATGGTTTGTAATAGCAAATAATTAGAAATTACCTAAACGTCCATTAATAGGGGATGGGTTAAATAAAGTTGTGGCGCCATCCCCAGTGTCATTCATGTGTTATAAAGGATGAGACAGATGTGTCCATGCTGCTATGATAATATCTGAAAGACTTATAAAGTGAAAAAAATATTTCAGTATGGCATCTCTCTACTTGAATTTTAAGAAATGAAAGAACGAATAGATACATGTATATGTATATATTTTCATGAAAAGTTTCTGAAAATGTGCAAGAAATTATTAATGATGCTTTTCTCTGGGAATTAGGACTAGGAATTTGGAGGAAGACATAGATTCCCTTATTGTCATACCATTACCATTACTGCTACTAATAAATTCTGTTGTGAGGGGGAGGTGTGTGAGGGGTAGGAAATAGTCAAGTACGTATTGCCAGTATAATTAAGTTTTAAATTGCTTATCTTCCCCTCAGTTGTGTAGTTGGGAGGATAGAAATATGGTTGGGGGTTGGGAAGAAAGGATAGAAGATGGAAAAATATTTAATAAAATATTCCAATATCTGTCCAATTCAGACTTTACTGTGAGGGAGAAGAGCTATAATGATAATTTTTTCTATAGTCCTCGTTAAGCTTAATATGAGAATATACCAAAAGTGAGCACTCAAATGAAGATTAAGCTCTGTTTTACTTTGGAGAAGGAAATAGCACAGAGAAAAGGAATTTAATACATTGCCTTTTAAAATACAGCATTTCTCTATTCTCAGCATAGGTCATGGCTGTGTTATTAACCTCAGATATAGCGTATGATAGTTTGGTTTTTGATAAAAGATCTATTCTTTAAAATGTGATGTACTATTATAGGCCCTGTCGTACAAAAAGAAGTTTATCCCCACGATGTTGTTTTTCTGAGTTGAGAAATTTTGTCCTGCTCTGCCTGAAACAGCTCATCTTGAACCCATATCCAGTGTTTTACTTTCTGAGTGATTTTAAAATGCCTGTTATTTTTCTTCACATTATTATATGCAGACATAGTTATAAATTGGCTCTGTGCCAAATATGCTGCTCTTTTTTTGTGCCTTCTTAATGATTTTGTATCCTTGAAAATCTTCCAAACGATCTCATATGTTCTTGTGGGAGCAACAGCAACTGTAGAAGCAGGAGATGGACCGGAGCATGGTATAAGCTACAACTTAGAGTTCCACTGGGATTGAAGAAGGACACCTGAGAAAGCGTGAAGGTCTTGAATCATAAATGCCACCATCCATTTCCTCTGATAATTATTACAGAGTGGAAAAGGAAATGACCTATGTTGATTTTTTTGTCAAATAATTTTAAAGAAGTGGGCATAAAGTTGGTATAGAAGTAACATACGGAGTTGAGGCAAATTATAACCTGAAAACAAATGAAATGTTTGTTTCTCTCGTTTGAAGGAACCTAAACCTAATACATCTTGCTAAGTCTGTTTTTACCTGGTAGACTGTTCTAAAAATTTCAGCCTTGTTAGAACATATGACCAAAAGGTCAATTTCATTCAGTTCATTCTCATGGATTCTGAAAAACCCAGGTGGGGTTGAAGTTTTTATTGGATTTTAGATTCTCATTTTGGACGGAGGTGCTACCCAGATGCATAGTCCAGTGTAGGTAAATTCATCTCATGAGTGGCATTATGTAATGACTTTGTGTAAATAGAGAACTAGGTGTATGAAAAAAAAATTGATTTGGCTTCTTGAGGTATGTCTTGCCGTTAAGAAGTCTATTCTTTTTTTAATTAAAGTATAGTTGATTTACAATATTATATTACTTTCAGGTGTACAACATAGTGATTCAATATTTTTATAGATTACACTCCATCTAAAGTTATTATAAGATATTGGCTATATTCCCTGTGTTGTACAATACATCCTTGTATCTTAATTATTTTATACACAGTAGTTTGTACCTCTTCTTAATCCTCTACCCCTCTCTTGCCTCTTGCCCCATCCCTGTCCCCACTGGTACACTAGTTTGTTCTGAGTCTGTTTCTGTTTTGTTGTAAGAGTTCTATTCTTAAAGACCCAGAGAAGTAAAGGAAAGCATCAGCGGAAAACACACCCAAAGTGGATCCAGCCCCCTGCTTCCATGTGGCCTGCTGATATCCCAGCCATCAAGTGTTGAAAAGCCACAAGTGGTTTTCATGATGATAAAGTTAGTGGTTAGCACTAAAAATAGACTCAGAGCAAGGCCTAGTAGAATAAATTATTGAAGTTGATCTGTTAAAACTACCTTTGTCCAGAAGGCTCTACAACATTTCTAGGACGACTGGTTTCTGGGGTGAAGAGTCATCAGAATTATTGATGTTACTAGGATCCATTTTCAGAACTGGGTGACCTGTTACATGCCTCGTATCCTGATTAAATGCTGTGCTGCCTCTTCTTAGATACTCCGTGGGAAGGTGTTAGCCCGGAGGACTGAATAATCTGGGAAATAACTTTGTAAGCTATCTACTTGAAAATGAGCGTGTTGGTAAACTTATACATTAACTTGAAGACACAAAGTTCAGTGGCTGGCTATGGGATGACACTTGAGTCGATGTGCAGCACAAAGCCACATATTAACCTTTTTATTTAGAAAGGGATTGAGTCAGTCACCCTTTAGAAAGAGGGCATGGATGGTATTCTCTTCCAGAAATTTAGAGTCTTACATTGGGGTTCTAATTCCAGTTCAGCCACCTTATTGTTTCGTGTCCTTGAGCAAGTTATTGGGTTGGCCAAAAAGTCCGTTCAGGTTTTTCTGTAAGATGTTATGAAAAAGCCGAACGAACTTTTTGGCCAACCCCATACTTAATCTGTGACCCAGTTTCCTCCATTGGTTAAAAAGAGGTTATTAAAGAAACCTAAACAAGGGCTATTATGAGGATTAAATGGATTAATACGTGCAAAGAGCTTAGACCAGTACTAGGCATACACTAGTAAAACATCTTTATTATTGGCATTTTTGAGGTCAAATCCATAAAAATAAATTGTTCTCTTGTAGTGATAAATATCCCCAGGTATTCAAAATATAAGTTTAAGGTCTTTGGTTTGCATATTTTAATAGATAAATATTCAAATGAATTATTTTTTTAAAAAATACTGTTCCTAGTCAGAGTAAAAAGATAGAACTTGTTGAATATTCTAAATAATTAAAGCTTTTCGCCCAGACAACCCTAAAGTCGCCTTTTAAGTAACGTGTACTTTATTCCCAAGGAAGAAAATATTTTAAGGTACACCAGGAAATGCTTTATAAAATATATTGATAGTGAATGTAGTATATTCATCACACATAGAAACTGGTAAATATTTTTAAAATTTATGACATCTGTTATAGATCATTTTGTCTAATTTTTTGGTATTAAATAACATGAGGTGCCTTGGGTATAATAATCATTACCATAAAATGTAAGTAAGGGGTTTTTTTCTTCCCCCCAGACAGTTCTGGAGTTAACACATAAAATTCATTTAGAAAGCTTCTGAGTGGAGTATCTGAAAAGGTCACTGAAGAAACCAGTTGGTTAAAATGCATTTGGATGACCTGAACACAGTTGTTGTGTCTCTAAATCCCAGACATACTTTATTAGGACAATCCAGCTGGTTTGCTATTTCTATCTCCTCATTATCAACACGTTATGGTATGGCCTCTTCCCCCCTCTTCCAATGCCAAGAATTTGGCAGGGACACCATGTTAGCACGTCAGAGTCTGGGGGGTGGGGAAAGACAGCAGCTTCACACTGCTGCAGGGGTAGGAAAATTTGTTGTCTAAACATTTTGCCCCTGGGTTAAGATTGATAATGGACATTTTTAATCTCCTTACTTGAAGAATTTGAGGAAATAAATTTCATGAGCTTCTAGGTAAACTTTTAAGAAAAATTATGTTTATTCTAGTTTACACTTCCATATATGTGTATATATATATAGTGTGTGTGTGTATATTCCATATATATATATGGAATTTGTAAATCTCAAAGCTTCAAACTCTTTGCTTTTCTCCCTTTTCCCGATCATCCTAATATTATAGAAGCTCAAGAAGGGAAAGAGAGGAATTGTCCTTAGGTCTTATTTCATAGTTTCCATGATCAAAAACAACTAAACTGAATATCATATAATATTTTATTATCATGTGAGTGACTCTATTAAGTGGACTGGGTAGATCCTTTCAAATATATCAGAGCATAAAGAAAGCAGACATGGAAACATATTTTTGGTCCTTGTTCACAGTTTTGTTTAAAAATAGTGAAATGAAAAATGATTGGCTTAAGGACTCCCTTGACAGTTTCACAGGATTTCAGATTTTGTGAGTTAGTTAAGCTCTTTGAAATTTATCTTATGAATTTCACAGAAATATGGATTCTCAAATTTATTATGGTTATACCAATGATCTTGTGTGTATGTATATAATTTTGTGTGTAACACATTCACTTCTCACAGACCTTCTTTTCCGTAGGCAACTCCCTTCCAGTTGTCCTGTTGACATTCACTAGGACAACTTCATGAAATATTTTCCATGCTTTGATAGAGTGTTTTAAAAATCATCTCAAAATTATTTATTTCCTTTTTAAAAACCATAAATTATGCTTTCAGAGCAACCTAAAGGTATTTTCCGTGATATTCCACATTATCCTAAAATACTAGGTTTTAATAAAGGGTCCCCTTACATGTGCATAGTGGTATAACAAGTAAGGTATGACCCTTCCCTTCATATAGGAGGAAACTATAGAAGGATATGTCTCATTCACATATATATTATTTATATATTTTAAAATTCCTTTTCTTTATTTGATTCTTGGATATATCCCATATATAACTCAGACAACTCAGTGATAGCAAGTAAAAAGTTATCAGTAACAGTAGAAACTCCGTAATATAGAAACTGATACCTAGAGATATTTTTAAATAATGTTCTCTTCCTATTAACAAAACATATTACTCTGATGCTTATTTAATCTTTATTAGCTTCTTTTGTATAGTAATGGATTTTCATGTTTTAAAAAATTTAAGTAAAATAATAATAAGGTGGGACTTCAGTAATCTGAGATAGGAGTAAAGTCATAAGTGAAAGAATAACTACCCTAGAGCTTTGATTAAAGAGAAAAACATGTAACCGTTTATATCATTCACTAGTCCAGATTTGTGCCATCAGTATAGAAGTGGGTAAAAGACTCAACTTTCTTCTAAAACCTTGATTACCCGAAGTTTTCATTACCCCAAGAGAAATGGAAGAGTTGTCTGTGTGAGTTTGCATGCATCTTATTTTATGGTTGCAGTAATACTTACTGACTATATGGGTAGGACATTGAGATTTTACTGTGCATAGAAAAAGAAGAATGCAAATTAAAAGACAAATGGTTTTTTTTTCACAAATTAAAGAAACAGATTGTTCCCCTGGGTGTCTCCTTAATTGAAGAAGAGCAAATAAGCAGGGTACAGTTAACTAGACAAGCAGAGAGGGGCAGGCATATCTCTCAGGATTGAGGTTAGAACCTCAGGCTTTCGAAGTGTGAGGGATTTGTAAATGAAGCTACTTTGTTACTGTCAGAATTAATATGTGGATAAAAATCTATGTTTTCAAAGTTCTTACAGCATTTTTTTGTATTTCCTCTTTATTTTTAAAAGAAGTTTTATGTTATTTTATGTATTTTTGTATTAACATTCTACACTTATGACATTTCTGCCCCCTCACTACCGACACCAAACAATAGAACTGCTTCAATTAAGAAACAGAACATCAGCCCCTGGCATCTTATTCTGTTGTTCCATCTTTTTTGCTAGGGAGAATTCATTTGTTTCTTAATTAAGAAAAACACCAATAGCATGAAAAATCTGCTTATGGTACCTGAATGGTAATTAGGCAAAAGGTAAAAAAGAAACATGCACATACATTCCAATGGCAGCCAAAATGAACTTGAGCTGATAAAAATGAACTAAACTACCCTTGCATAAATGGAGGCTGAGAGAAGTGTACAGTCATTATGGCTAAGACAATATGCAAACTATCTTCAAAGAAATCAAATTGCTAGAGTGTTTTCATTTGCATGTATTAACTATTAACATAATGAGGAGAAGTGACATTGGACCCGGATTGTGTGTCTGTTCGGATTGATAACTCTACTGCATCTGCAAACAGACGCCCAAAAATCATGCTAGTAGTTAGATCAGAGTTGAACTCTGCAATGTGGGCTAAAGTGAAACCTAGGGCTTGGTGAACCTGCTGAGTTACTGAATGGTTGACATCTCTCTCTTTTACATTCTGTCATTCTCCCCCCCCTTCCTCTCCTTCTCCCCCTCTTTCTCTTTCGCTTTCTCTCTCTCTCTCCAGCTCTCCTTCTCTCTTTCCCCTCCCCTCCCTTTATGTTTTAAAAGCAATAATAATATTTCAGTGCAAATTCTCATTTGAAACTTCTTGGTTTTCCCCAGGGCAACTTTTACGGTATGAGAACTGATGTTATAAAGGAGATCTTAAAAAAATTGTAGGATTAAGATCCATTATAGGATTTGAAATTTTAGGTTTTTTTATTTATTCCCAGCAAATATGAGTCTAGGAATAAAGGAAACTGACATTTATTGAGCTCCTCTTGTGTACCATGCACTGAACAAAGTGTTTTTTTTCTTAGAAAAATGGAAAGCATCCTTGAGAAAGATGAAGGAGACATGGCAATGAGAGACATCTCTAGCCTTTTAGATAACCATGAGCACAGTCACTGAACCTCCAGGTCTTAGTTCATTCTCATCTGCAAAATGGAGTGATGTTTCCTAATCTAAAAACCTTTGAGGCCAATAGCTAATTTCAGTGTTTTAAAAACCTAAGAGATATTGGAAAGTCATCACTCCTCAACCTGCCCAGAGCAACTAAAATTCTTTATTTCCTTATAAGCTATGGATTTATCACACAGTAGGATGATGTTCACTAATCTGTGTTGATGAAAAACCCTGATGACTGTATAAATCTTTGACTAATTTTAAGAAGATAAAGCCAAACACATTTCTTGACTTTAGGATTCATATTTTGTTGTTCCTAAAATCAGAGTATAGCTTGCTTTAAAATCAATAAATCCATTTAATATTGCAATAGTTTTTCTCTCTTGAAAAACTTACTGATGTTGTGTCTTACAAACAATAGAGACTGCTAATTAAGAAATTTTGTATCACTTTTTCCCTACAATTCTGTTTATTCTATTTCACAAATATGCATTGTGATGTTTGAGTCCTCTTGGTACTGTTCAGTCGTGCCCTAGGAAGGTAAGTTCTCTGCTCTTATAGAGTTTACATTCTAGAGGTGGGCAATGGGCAATAAAAACTGTAACTCAGTGAATGTACAACCCGATGTCAGGTAGGGTAAGTGTTATGAAGAAAACCAAATAGGGTAACGTGACAAAGAGTGACTGCTGGGGTCCTTGAATTGTCTGTTGGATAAAAATTTCTTAAACTTGATGCTGTTGATGAGAAGCAATGAAATGAATATCTTTTCTTATAAAATTATTGGCAACCACTCTCAAGGGTGAGGGGGCACATGTCTCTCAGAGACTGTGATCCACCGATTCCTCAACAGCCCAGCTGAAAGATGTTATCTTTGTGAACGTGTGGAGACTGGGAAAAAATGTTGGGGACTGTTAGACTTTATTGAACAAGTTGGTTGAGGAAATGTGTCAGAGATGGAGTTAGGTTCTAGGGATAATGTAGTTACTAAAGCAGACATAGAACCCACCCTCATGAGGCTTTCATTCTAGGAGAGAAACATGATTCTACCTAAAATAATGGTAATTGCTCTCAGGAAACTCAATCCAATGCCTTATGATTTTTTCAGACATGTTATTTATTTACATGGTTTTTGCATGAATATTTTTCAACAAATGGGGGATAAAGTAATCAGTAATAATTACATTATTCTGTCAATATTCTGGGATATAGTTTCTATTATAAAATATTATTTATAAATATATATAACATCAATATAATTGATATGTCCTCATTGTATATATATATATATATATATATATATATATATATATATACACACATATATTTTTTTCCTTTGAATGGATATTTGCAATTGATTAGATTATGTGGTTAACTCTTGAAAATTTTGTTATTGATCATTATCACTGCTGTTGCAGTAGCAGCTATGACATTTTTAGGTTTGAAGTCATGTTAATTCCACTTTAAGTCCAATTTAATTCCATTTTGCATAACATGCATCACTGCTTAATATAAGTGGACATGTGTGACCTCAGAACCCTGTAGAGCTTCTAGGGACCATGAGGCATTGGGAACATTCTGAGAGATTATAATTTTGTACTGCAGGCAAAATATTCATTAGGCTTTTAGGGGAAGGATTTCTTCACTGGTTGTTCATCTGGAGATGGCTCAGTGAAATGACCCAGTGTCAGTAAATGTAAGCCTCTACTCAGGGAGACCAGAAGGGGAAAAAATAAACTCCAACAAACTCTGGATGCATAAAGGGCTTTTCTGCTTTTGAAGATTTCGAATAAATGTCTTCTCAGGTAGGAATGGACGAGTTGACAGTATCCTTTGAGACATCTCCACAGTTAATAATATGTTAGTGCTCCGTTTTCATGAATATGGAGATTATAAAGAAATCTGTTTCACATTTAAGTGATAAGTTAACCTTTCTGCCACATGTTGGTTATAATGTCAAAATCTCCTTTGAAAAAGTCAAGTTGATGATCTGTGCTGAATCATTCATTCAGATTCAGCCTAAGGGGGTTAAGAGGTGAGAATAGGTGTTGTCATATTCTCTCAGAAATTACCTAAGTATTAGGAAGCGCAGTTGCTCCAGGAGAACTCTGGAAGAATCTGTCCCTAGAAGGAAGCACAAAACTGAGTACAGCTGTGTACTTTGAAAATAAGAAAAGGACTCAAAGCAGAATTCAAGACACATGCGTGAAACATCTAGATACTTACTGATGTTAATATTTTCACTTGTGCTTTGCTTTTTTACCTAAAGAAATTAAGCAGAATAGGAGATTCATCGGGAAAAGGCTGAAGGAACTCTTAGAGGGGGATGTAAGTTCTTAACTTATATTTACTTGAGACTAACAACAAAAAACCCTAAAACAAACCAAAAAAAAAAAAAAAAAGAAAGATTTGCTTTCTTTTTTTCAATAGCAATTATGTTGATTCTGTTTGAAAGAGAAACAAGCAATTTCAGAATCATTGTTATAAACTAATATTTATTTTTCTGGATATGAAAACTACAACACATGGATAATGTATCTCTTAGGTTTCTTAGTAATCTCTGCTAATGCCTCTCATGTCTAAACTGCTGGGTCTGGTACGAACCAATAAAAATATACCAATGATTTTCTGGAGGTAGACCCAACTGCTGAAGGCCGAGAGGGACACACTTAATGCATGCCTGAAAATCGAATTATTTTTGCTTAAATAGGTTTTACTATATCTCTTAATGAGAAACATTAATTAATAGCATCCAGTTTCACAACTCTGGGCAGGCTGGGATGGTGTCCTAAAATCGTTGGTGACATTTAATAACACCCTGAATTTTGGTTAAAAAAAGTCAACTGTGTTTAAGTACAGAACAAGAAGAATGAACCTTATATGCTGCTAAAATGAAAACTTCATAGGTGTTTCAGTTAATTGTGAGTCTTCAATGGGAGTTGCAGTCCAGAACGATTCTGCAGTGTTAGGCAATTAACAGGGAGCCCTGCTGTGCTTTGTCCTGGCCAGTTACATCTTGGGTATTATATTCAATGTCCATGTCCTCCTTAAAACTTATGTCTGGGGGATGTTAACAATCAAGCAATAGCTGAAGGAACTGGAGATGTTTAATAGGAAAAGAAAATTATAGGTTTCATATGAGAGCTATATTCAGATATGAGGAATTCATGTAGAAAAGGAATTCACTTTCTTTGTAGCTTAGAAGAAATAGTTTCAAAGAGCATTCTGGGTCTGCATTCTACATACTGAAGGCAGATTTGGGCTTAGCCTCAGTAGAGCAATTAGAACTTTTCAAAATGGAATGGCCTTCATTGTCAGGTAGAGAGCTGCCTGTCCCTGGAAAAAAGCAAGTAAAGGTTTACCTGGATAATCACTTGCTAGATTTATTATTTGATAGATCCTTGGAAGGCAGGGGGTGATAGGGATTATGGAGTCAAGGGGCAAAATGGGAATGGATTCCTGGGTGATTTCATATTCTAGACGGGCCTTAGAATGTTTTGAGTGTCTTGGGTCAATTCTAGAAGGTTTTAATTGGTACCTATCAAGTCTTTCTCATCATTGTTATTGTATCTGTAACAATCTACTCCCCTGGAAGCTACATGCGCTCAAGTGGCAGGACTCTCACTAGCTGAGGCCCTTTCTAAGGCCTTGGGAGGGGCTCAAGCAGTGGGATCAGGTGGTCTAATATTTTTATAACATTTTCAAAATTAAGATGTTTTAACCACAATTAAGACTGCTAGTTCTTTCCTTCTTGACTTTCCCTCTGCCACACTTTGGAATGGCTACAGGCATTATTGGGATCTTGGTAAGGGGGAATTGAGCTGAAAAAATAATTGTCCTATTTTTAACATTTGCAATTTGCTGAGGTTTCTCTTTCTAAATAAATATTTACTTGCATACATACTTTGTAGCATAATTTTGTATTCTCTTACAGAGGCCTCCCAATTGTATAAGCTTCAGATCCTGCAATTCCTGGATCTATTTCTCTTTGCCCTGTTTATATGTGTCATGGTTCTAGGTGCCACAAATAGTAAGATGCATAAGTCATTATCCTTTATATCAAGTTATGCACAATGGTAGTGTGGGAATCTGATCAATTTTATTATGGGCTCAACTATCTACTTGAAGAAATGATTAATACTGGTATACAATACAATATTTTTACAACTTTACATGCATGGACATTTTTATTATGGGATATGAAATGATTAATTTAAAAACAATGAGAAAGACCAACAGTGACCATAATCTACCCAATCTAAAAAAATCATATTATTGTGTTGTAATCTAATTTATGTGTGTATTATTCCCATGGCAAAGGTAAAAGCATGTTATTGTATATATCTTACTGATTAGGAAACTAATGTATGTATGAAGATTTCAAAACATTTTTATGCTTTGGGATGAAATCACTTTGACATCAAATCAAGTGAAGCCAGCTAACAAATTTTGAGGATCTTTAAGAAAGAATTTTTTCTCTATCTTAATCAATAATAATAGGTTACCAAACATGCCTTCAGACAACCTGGAGCTTTTTCTATATCTTTAGAAACAGATCAGTGCTTTGTATCTTTTTGCCAAAGTTCCATTTTATTCTTTTTTCCATCTTGTAGAAGGCAGTCATGTTGAGCATGATTCTGTGCTGGCATCTTCAGTTTATTGGGGTTCTTTTTAAAAAGGTTCTATGATTTTGAAGATAACATAGTCAGGAGATAACACAGTCATGGTGCCATGACTGTGAATTCCATATACAGTAGCATCATTTCTTCCATCCAGGGAAGCTCATGCTTTCCGAAGGGTATAGAAGTTCCTCCAAGTGCATGGCTAGCTAGCAGGTGATCTTTTCATATCTCCTGCTGAGCAGATTGGCTCAAGGGGAAAAAATGCTGTCCAGCTTGTCCAAACACAACTGGTGTGCAAAAAAATATCAGATCAAATATCGTTCCCTTCATGTGTGATCTTTGTTGAGACTGGTGTAATAGAGAAATTGGAAATTCAGATGTTCTGTTACAACATTGTAGGTAATTCCAGAATGAATTGTATTTTTAAGCACATAGACATGTTTTTAACTCTGAAATGGGATTTGGTGACTCCATCATTTCCTAGAATGTGCTATTACTTTTCTCCACGTCTTTTTAAATGTCAATTTTATTACACATATGTACAATATTTCTAAATATTCTGTTTCCTCTGATTTTAGTGTTTATTTGTTTCAGCAAATATTTGCTGAGCAACTGCAATGTACTTGAAATTGACAAGTATTTGAATGATTTCTCTTGAACTTAAAAAAAAGGAAAAACAGACATTAAATACTGTTATGGTATAGATGTTCTAGTAGATGAGTGGATAGATTTGATTCTTGGCATGCTTGCTTTAAGTGTTATGCATGGTATTAAATTTAATAGGAGGGGAATACGCTAAACATTTCCTTCATTCCTCTGGAAATCAGTGATACACAGTTATGTTAAATATATATAGGTGCATTACATATTACTTCTGGAGAAGGGAGGAAAACTTTTGAGAACCCTCCTATGTATTATTAGGGACTCTGCCAGGCATTTTATATACATTTAATTTAATTTGTTTACATTATTTATCTGAGTTATTTTATATAGGATAGGTAAAATTTTATATAGGATAGGTAAAATTTATTATTTATTTTATATAGGATAGGTAAAATTTTATATAGGATAGGATAGGTTTACATTATTTATCTGAGTTATTTTATATAAGATAGGTAAATTAACCCCATTTTGGAGACATTCTTCTTGGTGACACTGCAGTTGCCAGAGGCAGTGTTTGAACCAGGTTTAAGGGGCTCTTTTCACAACCCTGTTTTGTCAGTGGAAATGATTCTGCAAGGTGGAGATATTCAATAATGAATATGACACGAGAAAACTTTTGGAGATGATGGTTATATCTGTTTCTTTGATTGTGGTGATGGTTTCCACAGGTGTATGCGTATGTCCGAACTCATCAAATTGTATGCATTGAAGGTGTGTAGTTTTTATGTCAGTTATACATCAGTAAAATTGTTTAAAATATGTGCACAGGCATGACAGGACATATTTTATTAAAAAATCAGAAAAAAATAAATAAGTGAAACTTGTTAAAAACAAAGATGTGGTCCTATAGGTGAAGATGCCTACTAATGGATCTCAGACATAAACACTGAGTAAATTCTAGTCAGTTTTGAAACATGGTTCCTATCCTCATGTGGCTTATAGTTTAAGGAAGCCAGATGCAACTATACATGTAATAGAGAATGAAAGGCAGCAGAGGAGTGCCATGCAACTTTAAACAGAGAGCTATGGGGAGTGAATCCAGGGTCTTTTTGCTCACTTATTTGAGAAAGGATGTTATTGAAAACTTTAGACAATTTTAGATAATATAAAATCCCCTGGAAACCCTTAGGCATCAGAAAGAAAAACTTATTGAAAGCCCTTTATATACCCTTTTAAGAAAGTATTCAATCTAATATAATTATTCTTTTAACATTAAAAATCCAATTTACTGATCATGAATCAAAAGCCTATATGGAACTTAAAACTTCTAGTCATTGATATTAATAAAAACCTTATTTTCTCATAGCTTGTGAGATTTAGCTTAGAGCTGGTAGAGTCTCAGTAAGTTATTTTAACACATTATTATTATAATATAGAGTTAATAAAATACATCCATAAACCTTACTGTGAAAAGTAAATGCATATTCAATATGAGATGTGTGAAAACTCAGACAAGGACTCAGTTTACTGTTTCTTCTATCTCCAAGAGGTTATATTTCAAATATGATAACTGAAGTTTCTAACATTTAGTGGTTATATAGCAAGTACGGCAGAGAGAGAGAACAGCTTAGCAAACCAGCAGTGACACAACCAACCCCAAAGGGGGCATGTGGCATACCTTTACTTCATTCAGAGCCGTGGCATATGTCAGAGTTTTTTGCCCTGTCGCTCACTTAGTTTGAGCAATTTCCATTCCATTACGCTCTCTTAGAGTTTCTGTTTTATCCCCCTTCTGGCTTATTCAAGTGTTTAAATTTCAAATTAGTAGCTTGTCTTTATCATTCATATTGGGATTGGGAAAACATATTACAGCCGTTGGACATGTTTACCATATTAAAAATAATAACAAAGAAAACAAAAATGATAAAAAAAGAAAAACATACTAAGGGTTATGTTTAAGACACAGGCTACCCCGATAAATTACCTCAATGCAGTATTATTGAGCTTCTTTTCTAAAATACCCTTATCAAACTTGAGAACACTGAGAAGGGGTGTGTGTGTGTGTGTGTGTGTGTGTGATTTAAAATGTGGGGGCAGGATCAACTGACAGAATTAAGTCCTAGAAGTTCTTTCTTTTTTTATACATTTTATTACTTTTGTGTCACTCTCACAGGTCACATCATAGTATGTGTAGATAGATAAATAATCATGAAGTAAGGAACAAGGGAATAGTAACAACAAAAAGCAGTATTATTTATAATTATATAATGCTGAATATTGTATGTTACATTTTTATATATTATTTTTAACAAAGTCATTTGTATAAGAAGCCAAGATTTATAATCTACCATCTTATGATTTGAAATGCTTTTCCAGGAATTTAAGGGAGGGGGTTCTGTGTTATCTCAGTAGAGTCTCATCAAGTTACAAACCTCAGATCTCATCATGGCTCATTGAGGTGAAAATGCTGATGTGTTTCTCTATGGCTTTTTGTATAAGAAACGTGAAATGAAAAATTGAGGGTATTGTTTATATTATTCAGTTTTACAAATACTTTATTGTGTCTGTAGAACAAATGTTTCTTATTCCAGCTAAGAAAAAAAGTATGCGAATGGTTAATGCATGCTGTGACCATGTGAAACTCAGGGATTGGAATTTACTATTGATAGTGTTTGCTTTTCAACTTCTGTTCGTTTCTTTTTGATGACTAGGTAATGGGGGGTACACAACAGTAAGCCAATAAAGGTACTGGTAGACACTCCACATATTAGATAATCTATTTAAGAATAGGAAGTCAGCATCCCCTTTTGTAATTATGTAAAAAGATGATTGGGATTTGGAATTTCGTTTATAAGTTTGAAATCTGGAATTGGTTGATTTTATTTGCAAATGATTATGAGGTTGAACAGCACACACTCTACTTGGATCCTGTGTAGTGAATTCTCATATGATCAGCATAGATAATAGACTATTTCCTTTCCTTCTTAAAAAGCATTTTCAAAAGGTTTGTAAATATTTGTTTCTCAGGAATCCATTTATCTTCTTCCTCAGTTCCAAAAGAACTATTATGGGGTTACAGAAAAAGATGATAAATGAGCCCAAGGAGCCTGAGTTTAAATTGTCCCACTCTAAGGTTGTAATATTATTTAGTAGACATGCAAAGTCTTTGTAGGCATTAGAATTAACTGATTAGGTACTGGATTTTTTAATGCCAGAATTTTGAAATGAGAATAAGTCAGTCATGGAGCTATTCTGCCTTTTTTTTATCCATAGTTAGATCCATATGAAAATGCAGTGTAACACGGAAGAAAAATAGTGGAAGACATTCCTTTTCAAAGGAATGGCCTGGACTTCAGCCGCTCAATTCCCTTTCAATTCTGAGGGCCCGGGGAATGTGGTCTGTAATCGTATACAAACCTTGTAACAAAGAAAGTGACAATAAAACCCATCTGCTCTTAGTTATTCTTGTGCACAATACAAGGTAAAACCTGGAATGAACCATGGGGTCTTTTGATTAATTGAACTTAACTGATGGTTATCCAGAAACTCTGTTTTATTACAACCTTTACTGAAATTCTCAATTGAAGTTTATGTTCACTTTAAGTGAACATAATGATACGTATGATAATTTAAGACGTTATAGAAACTCTGCATCATCATTCTAAATGATAAAGCTCATTACATACATTGTATAACTCCAGAGATGGAGCTATAGAAGATGAAGAAGTCTGTATTTGGTGTGTACTGACCTCAATTTGTTACGAAAACAATATAAACAGAAAATATAACTGACTACCCTATTACATTGGTTGTTTTTGTTTTCTGTATATTTATATTTACATATGTAATCATAGTATAGATATAATTTTATTGTGTTTGTAAGAAGAAATATTTTCCATACTTCTAGATGGTTTTATTGATTTTAATTTTGCATGTCTGCCCTGTAGTCTCTTAGCTGATTTGCTACAATTTATCTAAACATTCTATTTTAAGGCATTTGGCTAGTATCCAATTTTTATAACTAACACTTAAAGGACTAAACTGATGCATATAGTCATCTACTTCTTTTAGGTTTTTCTGGAAGGATAAATTTCAAGCAGTAAGATTAGTGGATTAAAGGATATATAGTACTTTTTAGGAGGTTAGAGTGCAGAAGGAAAGGATAAAGAAAAACACTTTTTTATAGCTTTGGTATTAGAGTTTTAGAGTTCCTACATCCTTAGAAATTCTAGAACTCATTGACTCTGGAATATCAACGTATGTTTTTAGGCAGGGAGTGATATCATCAAACATGATTTGTGCAGAGGCTGAAGGCAGGCAGCCCACCTGAGAGTCTGTTAAAGCGATTCAGGTGTGCAGTAATGATTTCCTGGGCCGGGGTGGGTTTGAAAATGTAAAGGAACATGGGAACCTACTTCTCATTATGTATTTATTCTGCGTGCTCTGGGAACAAAAGGAGACAGAAGGTTCCTCTCTAAAGTTTATGAAATACGTGAGTAGTAAAGTTATTCAGAGAAGAAATATTAGATAAATAAAGAGGTAGAGTACTGTAAATTGATTTAAGTTAGATAGGAAGGCTTTTGTATTGACTGAATCTTAAGCTGAAAGTTTAAGGAAATGGAAGGTTATTGGTAAGAAGGAGGGAAAGATGGCTCTCAAGGTAGGGGAAGAGCAAAGAAAAAATTAGGCAAATTCTATTTCATTTTGGGCACTGAGCAAATGAATAAATTCTCACCTTAGTGCATATTTTAGCACATTAGGATTTGCTTTATTCATTCATTCATCTATTTATTAGTGATTTTTGGAGGATACAAATTTAAGTCATACTTTCTCTGATATAAAAATTACTATATTCCATCTTATTTCAAAGTTGTGAAATGAACATCAAATCTAACTAGAATATTTAGGTACAAATTCAATTTTGTACTTAAAGATTCTGACTCAGAATCCTTTCATTGGGATCTGGGCTGCTGTGAAATTGTGCCCACTGTCTTTACATATCTAGTGATTAAATTTGGTTTACAGATAATGTTGTTGATTAGAAGTGTAAATAATGAAATCTGGAATATTTAATAGGAAAGAAATATTTCTTTATTCCTCAAATCAAATATTAATCTTTAAAAGGTATGTTCAGATTATTGCTGTGAAAAAGATGGGGAACCATTTTTCCCTTTAGATAAAGTGGTCCAATTTTTATATAAAAGCAAAACTTACAATATTTAATTAATGGAGAAATTATTTAACCAAAATGATAGCAATTTCCCTAGGACCCAGCAGCCTCACCAGCCTTTGGGGAACTTGTTAGAAATGCAAATTCCTGAACTCAACTCCAGACCTACTGATTCAGAACCTTGATTGGTGGATTTTAACAAGTCCTCCAGGTTGTTCTTACCTACACTGAAGTGAGTAAGCTGCTAATTTAGAGGGCATTTTATACTAAACTTAATGATGGCTAACTGGTGCCTAATCTAAACTTCAGGCTTCTCACGTTTGGGACCGAGCCTTGGGTACAACGTGGATAGTGTTGTGTTGATCTTGCACACTGCTGGATGTTTTAAATGTTCCTTCATAAAATAGCATTTTAATTTTGTGCCCATAGTAGAAGCTTAGTTTAACAGCTTTTAAATTCCTAACTAAAATATGCTTGCTTCTTTCATTATATGCTTTAAAATGTGTTTTTTCTATATAGTAACAATCTCAATTATAACTTACATAATTACTAAGACATAGTTTTTTTTTAAACCCCTTCAGTGAATTTCATTAGAGATAATTAATGGCATTTATGATATTGGCAACACGTAAGCCCACACCATTTCAACGCTAAGGAAGGGCACGACTTTAATTTGTAAACAAGTCTAGGCAGTGCTCATTTTTTTGCATTTTGTTTTTCACTTCTTTTGATGTGACTTTAAAAAAAACATCCAAAGTTCCCATTTTATCATCTTTCTTTTCCCTCTCATATACTGGCTATGCTGATATACTTGAGCAGATGACAATAAAAGTCAGGATTTGGCTTTCTAGTTATCTTTTCTCAGTCTCCATAAATATTGCCATAAAAAGCAGAGCTCAAATTGTGGTTAAGGTTTAATCTTGCACTGTTATAGAATGCCTTTTTGCTTATTGAAAAAATCTTTAAATGTTAATATTTAAACCTTATCTATCTGCCTACCTACCTACCTACCTACCTACCTACCTACCTGATTATCTATACCAGTCAGTTACAGTTAGGGGAACTCATACAGATTATTTCACTCTGGAGAACAGCATTAGTGTTGTTCAAATTTTGTTCAAATTGGGAACAAATTTATTTACCTTGGGAAGATAAGTAGTATTAGTTGGGTTCTTGGTTTGAGTCACACTACTGCCTAAGCAAACATGTAAATCTTCAAACATTATGGTTAATAATCTTTCACCTTCCTAACTTGGTCTTTTTCAAACTATTTTCTTGGACTGTCAAAATTCTGCTTTCCAGAAGCCTTTTCTAATTCTTCTGAAGGGACTCCTTCCTGTACTGTCACACTGCGCAGTGTGTGTGTCTTTCTCTCACCATAAATCCACTCTGGGCTCTGTTCAGATGTCACCTTACTAGAGAGGCCTCCCTGACCACCCCATATAGGATAGTGTCTCCTTCCCTTTGTCAGTGGCTGTCACCTTACTCTGATTTATTTTCCTCCAAAACACTTATCATCACCTGAACTATGTACTCCATGCAAGCAAGGACTTTGTTGTTGTTGTTGGATTGTTTTAAACAATCTATATGCAAGAACCAGGAATTATCTAGCGTTAATCTTCTTTCTCCCTCTTCTGAAGTGTAAGTTCCATTAGAGCTGGGACTCTTGCCGATTTTATTTCTTGCGATGCCTCCAGAGTGTAGTACGGTGCCAAGCAATGGTAACCAACCAACAATAGTTGGTGGATGGATAAATATGTAAGTGGACAGGAGCAGAAACAGTGGGTTTTGCGGGTTAGTGCATTTGTGTTACTCATTTGCTACTTACTAGTCTTCATATTAAAGTCTTATATCAGAACTCCTATGTTAGCTGTCTTCATATTGCCCTTTAGGTGTTTATTTAAATTTTTTTTAAAGGACCAGAGTTTCTACTAAATGTTAAATTCTGAAAAATTGTTTGTTTTCAGTTTCTAGTATGTTTCATTTGAATTTTTAATACATTTTAAAGCATCAGTAAACTGTGACTTAATTATACAGATATCATAAAGATTTGGTTGTGACAGTAGTCTGATGAGTATAACTGCCCACTTCCTGGACCATAATTGTCCAGGAAGTACCAGTAGTGGTACTTTAAGTAAACAAGTCTAAAAAAGTAAACCTCAGTGGAGAGCTGTCATGATAGGCTGGTCCAAATGCAGCAAACCACTTATGGATGCTAACTTTTTTACAGGAAGAAATGTGATTAAGATATGTTAAATGGAAATCTATACAAAACCAGTGAAATTGTTAAAATATTCAAATATGCCATATTGTAACAAGAAAACACTGCAATGCACTGAAATCAGCAGTAGAACAGCTGTGTTTTAAAGGACAGTACTTTGAATGTCACTTGACAATTTGCTTTCAATTAGAAGTAATTTACAGGAAGATGCCCACAAGCTAATCTTTACAGGATAATTAAGTTCCATTTTCTTTACTTTTAATTAAAAAGCAGAAAAGATTTAGCTGATCCATAAAAAATGTTCTGTTTAAACATTCATCAGACTTCACACTCTTTTTTTGTTATTTGTTGTAGCAGATGTTATCAAAAGTGCAGTCTGCTCTGTTTTAAACCCTGAGTATTTGGAAAATGAAACATGAGTTGCAGTAGGCATGTACTGGTGAGGTATGATCATTTAACATCTGTATGTTCAAAGAGGATAAAACAAATACTGCTGTTCCATTCCTTAATTGTGTTCCGTCTGATGCATTTAATTGTACAACAAAACCACATACATTAAAATGAGAAGCAGTGCAACTTTTGAATTTTAAACGTTATATGTAGTAGGATGATACTTAAAAAAAACCTTTAAGTGTTTTAAAGTGTCTGTAGACTCAAACGTAACATGTTATTTTACTGTGATTTTAATGGTATAAAATGACACTGTATTTTAACATGAGAGTTTACTCATTGAAAAGATGGGAGATTTAAGGTGACATTCTAAAGTCATTTAAAACTTTATTTCTTGTATTAACATAGTTTTTAGCATCATTGCTGTTTTCATGTGACAAAATATGTTGATGTTTGGAGCTTTGGTTCTATAAATCACTATTGGTCAGTGACATATATATGCACATATGTGTGTGTATATATATATTATTTTTTAACTGATGAGAACTGAATAGTTGGATTTGTCATGCTTACTCTTGTATCATACTATATCTTGTATCATATGATGCTGAGGAGTTTTGCACTGAAAATTCTCCAGTCAAGAATTCTTTAATCCAGTATTTTGTTATTTGTTTTCCTGTTCTTTTTTTGGCTGTTTAATCGATCTGTTCATGTTGGTAATAGTTTTGTTTTTTTTTTTGGAATCTAGAAGATTTCCATAACTTGAAAAAAAGTTGGGACACTATAGATCAGTATACATAAAATTTTTATAGTAATAATTTCATTCACTATGACTTTTGTCAAACAAGCTTGATTTTCAATTTTCTGGTCAGTGAGTACCTAAAATTTAAAGATGCTATTAAAGTTACGTATTTTTACTTACTTTTACTTTCTCATTTTATTTCTCTCTGTTTGAAGGAAAACTAGAAATAGCAAGAGAGCTTGCTCACAAGCCCATTTATTTATTTGCTTTTGCCTTGTAGATTTATATATGTAGGAAATATGCCCAAAGGCACTCTGACCAATACAGTTTAGGAGACTGCAAAATAAAATAAAGAAATGCAATTTATTTCAGCATATATTATAAATTTCAGGTAGGAGCTTAATTATAATTATCACAATGCATTCATTTGAATGGAGTATGTGTTTGAACATGTAAATGTCATCAGGTTCTGTAATGAACTGGCAAAAATGTGTGCTTCTCTTATTGAAAGGATAACACTGGGAAAACATTAAGCATGCCCTGTCTCCCTCCCTCTCTCTTTTCTTTTTGGTAACCAACACCTGGTTTGATTACATCTTTTTGAACTATAAAAGCTATACTATAAACTCCTTACATGGAAGTTTTTATGAAAGGGAACTGTGACAAACTGTGCTTAAACTTTCCACTTTCAGAAGGTTTCCACCTTTTTTTTGTCATCCCGTAATTCAGACTTTCCTTAGTAAAGAATGAAGCAGTTTTGTTATTGTTCGAGAGAGAGCAGTGATTTCCCTTTGGTGCTTGGTTTTCAAGTTTATGACTGCTTTAAAAGAACAGGACAGAGTCTTATGTATTCATGGTGCTCCAAGGAGTTATCAGCTGACCCTAGGTGTGTTTGCCTTGTTCATTGCACCTAAGGCATTGGCTTGTACATGATTGGTCCTCATTAAATATTTATTAAATGACTGAGTGGTCAACAGTAAAATTTAGATGCAGCTCCATTGTATTCCTTGTACACTTTTAGTGGATTCCTTCTCATTCCTTACTTTTTCTTTTTTGTAAGATCAAAAGGATCTGTGATCTAAGAACCTATAAGCGATTATGTTACTTTTCACCTCCTCCAAGCCTTCACTTCTTATAAAGGTAGGTGCTGTGAATATTGAAACTATACATATAAACCAACATATCAGAGAAATAGATAAATATATATATATATATATATATACACACACACACACACATACACACATACATATGTATATATACATGCACACACACGGCAATACCTTCCTAATTTCAGATAAAAAAGATGGATTTCTTTTCTTGTCCAAATTTAGTTATTTTCCTTGGCAGTTGTTATAGCTTATGATCCCTCCCACAAACACACAGGTGATTACTGTAATGCTTTTAGCTTTCATTACTTTAACCAAGACGTTTATATTTCTTGCCTGCATTTTCTAGAAATGGGTCTTGACTTTGCCTCTGTTTCTCCTTGTTACCACTTCACCCTTCTCCACACTCAAGTCTGCCAGCTTGATCTTCCAAAAAGAATTTTTCAACATGTTGTGATTGCTTAAAATCTTCTATGGCTCCCTATTACCTACTTCATTAAGTACAACTTCTTCTGCCTTGGTTTTAGGACTTTACATAATTTGTATTACTTTCCCTTTCTCAAATTATTTCTCCGATCCTCCAGCTCATACAGAGCCTCTGCTTCAGGGAGGCAGTAGGGCTCCTCCTACACCCCTCCCCCAACACACACACATTCACTTCAAGTCCCTGCTTCTTGCTTTTGTTCGTAGAATGCCCTGCCTTTTCCCCTCCATCATCTAAAGCTTTCTCATTGAAAAGGTGCATCCTCCAAGAAGCTTTCCAGTATTCTTCTAATCCATACTAATTACTCCTTTTTATATTTCTATTGCAATAATAGTGTCAGGCATTTTAAAACTTGTTTTCTATATTATATATATAAATATATATATTTATATATGTTAGCTTTGTCTCCCTATGAAGAGTGCAAGCATTTTAAGGACAGAAAAAGAAATAGTTCTTATGTACCTTTTGCTTTTTTGTAAACCTTAACTTTCATAGCATGGTGGTAAGCAGGTGATAAGCATTTATTTCATGTTTTGTTTGACTTTTAAAAACAGACTATACATTAGAAATTCATAACTAGCTATATAAACATATTGGGGGAAATATTGAATAATATTTTCTCATATATTTTGAACAAGCTTTTTTCTTTTTTTCAAAGGCTTGGAAATTAGGTTTTATATTTGTTTCTAGAAAGATATTCTGCCACTTTGGAAAAAATATATTCTTTAAGAAAATAATTACCACTAGCCCGAAGATAGGCATAAATCATCAGGTTTTAAGAACTATCATTTTAGTTCTCAATAACTCATTTTGGAGCTAGTACGTTAGTGAAAGGAAGGATGTGTAAGTCATCGATCTCCTTAACCATAGAGTGGCGGTGCCACCCTGCCACTGCCTCTTACTGGGTTCATCAGCGCCTTTACATATTTGTAATTACCCTTCCATAAATAGTTTGCAACTTGACCATACCATTTTGCCACTCTATTAGAATGAGGCACAAGGTCCGAGTTAAAAGCAAAATCCTTAATGAACTTAACAAAATTAAGCAAAGAGCTTTAGGTTATAGGAGCAGAGTTAATGGATTCAGCTGTTCTTTACTCTCACGTCAACCAACAAATTCTGCGTTCATTTTCCAGATGTGAACCTCATTCAGTTAAAATGGAGTAAAATTAATTTTGTGAAACCGTTATATCACCCATGGAGATAATTGGCGATAACCTAGTGTGTCACAAAACTCGAGCTAGAAAATCAGCCTTTATGGGGTTGGTTTTAGTAACTATGTTGGGAAAGGATTTCAAGATTCATTTTTAATGCATATTCCTCAACGTTTGCTAGGGTTCTTTCATGTGACTTAGCTGTGACCAGAATTGGATTGTGATGGGGTCCTAGAATGCACAGGGGACCAATCCCCGAACCAGAGACAATGCATGACAGTTTCTCAAAATGTGGTTGGTCCACGGACCAAAGCCATCAGCAATACCCAGAAGATGCTTAAAAAAACAAATTTGTGGGCTCCACCCCAGATGACCAACACAGAATCTCTGTGGATGGAGCCCAGGAATCTGCAGAGTAACGAGCTCTCCAGTTGAACCTTATATTGATACTTGCTCAAGTGTAAGAGTTAATGGTCTATGGAACCCCAGAGGTCAGCTCATGCATTATCAGACAAACCCATCCTCCATATTTCAATTGAACAATCTATATCTAGTGATTTTTCATCTCTTATTCATCATCATAAAATGCAGACAATTTGAATCAAGTTTTTTTTTCTAATATTGGTCATTTCACAATTTTCATCTGTATTCTGAAAGGTATTCTGAATTGATTCATCTGAACTGATTAAAATGTAAGCTACAGAGCTAGATCACTATGATAAGCTGTGGAAATTTCACAATCTTTTCTAAGAACAAATGTGTGTTTTGTTTATCTTTGTGTCCTTCCAGCCTAGCAGAGAATGAAAGCAACTGAAAACGACATTATTCTGGCCCAATTTTGCCACTTAGGTTTGTTTCATTTTGGCATATGGCCGTGTTCTTTCAACATACAGGAAACTATCTGCAGAATGAGTCAGATTTCAGATTCTTTGAACAACTTCATCAGATGGATATTTTCCTGAAGGACAGAGGTTGTTGATCTCCATTACAATTAATTAACTGTTTTCACATATTTAGATGTTAAACAAGTGACATGGAGTTCTATATTAGTTATAATACAGGACTTTTAAAATAACTTGAACACTTCTTGAAATCTTTGTTTTCACAGTGTGCTACATATATATGCTAGTCTTATATTGATCTGTCTAGCAATATCACATAATGTCATTAATTAATGTCATTTAAAAATATAGATTACATCAACTTTTACACTTACATAAACCCTTTTTGAAAAATGAACTTTCATAGTAGTGCTTTATAGAAATTACAAGTTTATAATAGATTCTGTATGTGTGAATGTGTATGTGTTTATGATAGTCTTAGAAATCCTACAATATATTATAGAGGGTATAAAGATAATTTTTGGCATTGTCAATTTAGTATAACTTAGATATGAGACACAATTACAACTTGCAAGGCATTGAGAAGTAAAATCATACTGGATATGAACTGTTAAGTATTTATTTAGGTACAGGTAGAATTTACCCTGCCAGAATTTTTTCTCTATCTCCTTAAGTTGTATAATATTATGAGGTGACCATAATTATACTGGATCTGGGCTGACTGATCCTGATACTGGTGCTAAGTCTGTATTTTACATCTAACTGATTGTATTGAATTTGTGTTATGTCTGCTACATGCTGAAAAGTTATAATGCCCTAGAGGGTTATTACTATTAGTGATGCTGAGATACTGTGAGGATAGTAGGCTCTCCTCTTCATTTAGAAGGACTAAGATTTTTGCATGCTTCCTTTTTCGCTACATTTTGTTTATTATGTTCATTTATTTTAATTTTATTGACACTATTTAAATACCTATTCATATCATAATGCTAGGCTCTTGGAGGATGAAGAAGGCATACTATGTAAATGAAGCACAGTTCCTTTCTTCAAGATGGTATTCCCCGTGAGTGACTAAATGACACTGTGACCAAATATGGAAGTAGCAGTCTTAACTAACCCGTTTGTAACTTTGGCATTTTTGTGCCATTCAGTTTAAATTTGATAAATTTTATTGCTTGATTCCCAGAATTTTGCTGCAGAGTTCCCTGGGTTGGAAGTGGGGAGGGTAACCCCTAGATGGGAAGTCACAAATAAAAGTTTTGTTTTACTTTGTTTTCTTCTTGTTTAACTGTTGATTTTATTATCTAATGATATTTCCCAAGGCAGCCAGTTCTTTTTTTTTTTTTTTTTTTTTAAATTTTATTTTTTGGCCACGCAGCCTGTGTGATCTTAGTTCCCTGACCAGGATCAAACCCGTGCCCCCTACATTGGAAGCACAGAGTCTTAGCCACCGGACCACCAGGGAAGTCCCAAGGCAGCCCGTTCTGTTTAGAGCTTGGGAGGGTGCTAAGACACCTATCACAGGAGAAAGTACTCTTGGTCAATTTTTTTTTACTTTGCTTGTTTACTTTGTCAAGGGATTTATGAAAGTGCTCCAGGATGAATGTGTATCTCCAATCACATTTATATGGTTCTTTGAAAATCAGCCTTCTTGAATATTTCATGTTTACTAAAATACTTCTTAGTATGTCTTTTAGGGTTTTAGGTCCTTGATGAAATTTAAAATTATGTTGTGTTTATTTCATCTGTGACACTAGTGGTGTCTTAAGTATTTTTTTCTTTATCTCTTTGGCTTACTAACTATATAGAAAACATTTTGATTTGCCCGGTATGGGTGGCCATACAATCAAATGTACATTTTAAAAGATCATTTGATACAGTGGCTCTAAGGTGGAAGCATTGCCAAATTATTTGGTATAAAAATATTTGTGTAACATGTCTTCTTTGAACTTTACTTTTATTTTTTCAATGAAGGAAGGAATGAAGAAAATGAACATTTATTGGGTGCTCTTCCTGTACCGAGTATTGTGCTATATGCTTTAATTCAGATTATCTCATATTGTCCTTATAATGACACTTCAAGTTAAGCTCTGAGAAATTAAGAACATGTATGAGATTCAAACCCAGCACTGTCTAACTCCCAAAGCAACAGTGTTTCTACCACGACATGTGGCCTCTTGCATGAGGCCATGTGCTAACGTTTTGTGGAAGGTGCAGTAATCAATGACATCTAGTTCCTGCTTCTGAGACACTAACAAAGGGGTGGGAGAGACAGATAGCTTTAGGAAAAACAGGACATGTGGAATCCTAAGGAGCTGTGCGGGCCGTGTGCTCTGAGCGTATAGGAAGGAAGAAGACCCATTGTCTAAGGTCAATTTTTCCCTCTTCTAATTTTCTCAAAATTGTTTTAAATAACGGATGACTAGGTATTGCTTGGTGTGTGGTTTACAGCTTATCTTGTCCGCTTGCATTTTTCTTGAAAACTGAGTTATAATATTTTCTTTTTCAGAAAAAAAAAAAAAGAAGAGGATACATAGTGGGCAAGAGATAGGCATAGTCAGCACCAATTCTATATACTGGTTTTAGCTTCAATCCAGAATTCTGACTCTAGATGGAGATTTTTATTTGTATACCGTTTTTTCAAAATTTGGGGACACTTAAAATGCATTTTTTCCCTATATATATGAGCTCCATTTTACTAAGACAATCTTTATGGTATTAATAGTATACAAACAGTATTCCCCATATTTAAGACTCATTTGGAGCTTTCTTACTAGAGGGTTGAATAGATGGTTGCTAGATAAAGGCATCTATAAAATAATAATTGAGTGTATTTATAAAAAATAGCTTTTCATTTTGGTTTGTAACATATACTTGTAAATTTTTATAATGTTGTGACATATTGTCTAGATTGGTTGATTGGGGGAGGGGAAAACGAATGTAATTCAGGCAAGCAATAATTACTAGGTCAAGAAATAGGGCAATTAAAAATGATTCATGGCAAGCAGGAGTGAGACATTTATATTCTGAAAATTAATTATGGGACTTTATTTAAATTATAATCAGGAAGAAAAGTTCAGGGAAAAGGGAGGTTCAGGGAAATTTTATATATACTCATCTTGAGCACAAATTAGTAAAGATCTTAGATTCAACTAATGTGTCAGAGTCCATTAAAGAGATTGGAAAACCCTATTTCATTGTGACTAAACTGCCTGAAATTTTAACCTCCAAACTTATATGTAATTGTGATATATATAATTGTAATATAGAGATTGTGTCTGTTTTGATAAATCTACATATATATCCATGATGCGAGATATAAAAGAGGTGGATACTTGATTTTACAGGGCTGACAAAGATGTGTTCTGTTGGCCAAAACAAATGGGAGAGCTCTTATAAAATCCTCAAATCTCTAAATTATAAAAAAGAAATTCTTTTATGACATTTAGACAGCAACTATCTCCAGCTGGGCAATCCACTTAATGTACGTATAGTACAGCCTTAGAAGCTGGCTTTTAACTCTAAAGTTCCGAAGTTTCACAGCCGTGGTCTTTGGCCTTCTAAGGCTCTGATCATTACTGTCCTCCTGAACTCCCATTTAGTTTTTCCCTTTTTATTCTTTGGCTCACTCTTCCTTCCCCTCACTTCCCCATTAAACTTTTCAGGCCTGGGCCCTCCTATCTCAACTTGCTCTCAGCTTTCCTAACATATTCAGGACTCACCCAGATGAGCCCAGCCTAGTTCATGAGTGCTGGTATAAGGAAGGTCTTGGCCTGTCTCTTCCGATTTGTTAAGTATCAGGGCATTTGGCATGTTTTCAGTGGAGCTTTGGTAAACTCATGGGACAAAGCTAATATATGATAATTTTATTTCTCATTTTATTTATTTATTTATTGGCTGCGTTGGGTCTTTGTTGTGGTGCACAGGCTTCTCATTGCGGTGGCTTCTCTTGTTGCGAAGCATGGGCTCTAGGCACATGGGCTTCAGTAGTTGCAGCATGAGGGCTCAGTAGTTGTGGCTCATGGGCTTAGTTGTTCCGCGGCATGTGGGATCTTCCCAGACCAGGGATCAAACCCGTGTCCCCTGCATTGGCAGGTGGATTCTTAACCACTGAGCCACCAGGGAAGTCCCAAATATATGATAATTTTAGATTCAGTGATAGATAAGTAGGAGATCATTGACCTTGCAATTTGCAAGTCTATTCTTCTCATGGCTAATATTAAAAATCTTATTTGAATTTTGGAATGACAGTATAAAGCAGAGTTTCAGATCTGAGGACTAGAAATCCTAGACTTAAATTGCTCAGAACATGTTTGCTAGAACCACTTAAAACTCCTTCCAGTAGATGATGAACCTCTCTTAGGGTAGCACCTGTATAAGAAATGGAGCAAATTCCACGATCAGATATTTAATTTCAATGTTTAAAGTTGATGATGTCTGTAGAAGTGACCAGTATAGGTAATGGAATTTGGGGTTAAAAAGGATTCTCTTTGCCATAAAAAGCATTTTCAGCTATTCATCCAGTATGATCAACAAGCAGTTAGCTTCAGGTTTTTTGTTTATTTAACAAAATGTAGTTGGGGGGGGGGGGTCTCCAAATCAAACCATATTGGTTAGAAGAGGATAAAAATGATTTCTCTTTTAGTCCGTTCAGTATGGCCTCCTGAGGAGAAAGACTGATGAACTCAGCATGAAACACCCGACTCAGCTGTGTGGGTTCCAGCCTCTCGGTGTATAGCAAGTTGGAGACTCCTCAGTTTCATTTGGGAACTTGTAAATGTAGGCACTTTTCAAGGGAACAACTTAATTTAATTCCTCCCTCCATTTAGTTTTCCATGCTGTTCAGAATCCTCAGAGTTTTTTTGTAAAGACTGATGATTTCTAATACCCCAGTGATCATTTCAGCTTCTGTTAAAGCTTTGGTGTAAGACTGGCCCCGTCTTTATATATTTGCTGTTTAGTTAACTCACTCCTGCTGATGGATTAGTGGTTAAAACCAAGTGTCTTGTTTGATAGCCTGTTTGATACTGGAATATCAAAACAGATGATCATGGTAACTCTGCAGAATGACGTAATGACTTGTGAAAACACTGAATTGATGTCAGTTGCCTTTTAATTGTGTGTGGAAGTTATGGCACGTTACATAATTCAGTCCGCAGGCATGCTCTGCAATATTGAATTTCCCCTCAGACTCCCCATCCCTAATTGAGGGTAGTTTTCTTTTTTTTTTTTTTTTTTTTATTTATAAATTTATTTATTTATTTATTTAATTTTTTGGGGTTATGTTGGGTCTTCGTTTCTGTGCGAGGGCTTTTTCTAGTTGCGGCGAGCGGGGGCCACTCTTCATCGCCGTGCGCGGGCCTCTCACTATCGCGGCCTCTCTTGTTGCGGGGCACAGGCTCCAGACGCGCAGGCTCAGTAATTGCGGCTCACGGGCCCAGTTGCTCCGCGGCATGTGGGATCTTCCCAGACCAGGGCTCGAACCCGTGTCCCCTGCATTGGCAGGCAGATTCTCAACCACTGCGCCACCAGGGAAGCCCGAGGGTAGTTTTCTTGTTAGGCAGTGAGAGATCTAGGAGTAAAGATTTCTAGATACTTACTAGACTGACTGGAGAGGCATCTTTTAACCTAAGCATTTGTTTAGTTCCCACAAATGGTGTTAATTCTTTATTAAAGAGATATTATGAAGAGATATTAAATCTCTACATGGAAAATAAGTTGGATAGATGTATCATACTGAGGATATTTTTATATTAAATTTCTGTAAGTTAGGAAAGTTGGATAAACATACAATAATGAGAATTTTTTAAGGAGATGAGAGATAATTGCTGTGGTACTTTTTATTAATGCTATCTAAATTAATCTAAGGCCTTGTGATTTTTACCTGCTGGTCATATACTCTTATCACTTTGAGCCTGATTAGAGTAACATAGGTGTCATAGGAATTGAAAAGTTAAACTGAAATATTCATGCTTGACTCTAAGTACTGGATATTTATACAAAGCAAATGGGAAGAGCACTGTTTTTTTCTTTATTTTATTCCTGAGTTTTTTCATTATGAAACTGCATACTCCATTAAGAATATGGCAACTCTCTTCCTCCCCAATTCCTTTTCTCTCAACTTCCATTATTAAAATGACTGTATTTTGCCCTATCTAGAAGAATGTGGAATGTATAACTCCTCTTTCCCTTGTTCTAGTTTTTACTACTACTGTTGATAAATTTCAAGATGGCAAAGAGAAGAGTAGGTTTGGCTGAAATGAGAACTAGTGGGGGCGAGGCTTGATTTGAGCTCTGGTGAAGAAAGAAAACATTTCTGTAGAAAGGAAGTGCACTGGGGGAACGTGGATCACAGCTCTGGATTCTGGAAGAAAAACTGGCAGCAGGTCGCTCTCATTGCCCACAATTCTGGGAATGGGCTTCCTTTAGCCTTAGCTGGATGGGCCCTCTCCATCAATAGAGATGAAAAACTTAGAATGCACGTGCCGGATGAACATATCATGTCTAATTTCAGTGTGTTGAATTCAAGTATCATTAGTAGGTCAGTCAAGAGGATATAAATGACTGAACTGGAGATCCCAGGGGCCCTTAAAGTGAAGAGAGTGATCACCACAGTGAAAGGAAGCTGAATACAAGTGTCTGGTGCACTGCTGTATGGGCACAGCCCATCAACGTGTCTGGTGTATAATAGCTGCTCGACAAAAATACATCTCAGCATTGTCTAGGACTGGTCACTTCTGTTATCTTTGTTTAGCCTGAGACAATGTGGAGCTTTGACCTAGGAACTTTTTCAGGTTCATGTCTGAGTCCCAGTGGTTCTGTTTCATTTGATTTACAAAGTACTTTTCAACATTAACTTTGTAATGAAGGAGCTTTATTCCCAGAAGATGTTTTAGCCAGGGGTATACATGTCATGATTTATGACTGGAGCAAATAATGAAATATATAAAACCACACATGATGGGGCCCATTAAGTTATTTCTAGATAACTTTGCTCCTAAGTTAAACTGGCTATGTTTTTCCATGTCTATGCCTGATAAGCAGATTTATCTCAACATCAGGTTTTCACAAGATTAATAATCCCTCTTTGTAAAGAGGATCTGTTTTAAAAATTGAAGACAATTATCCTGACGTGAATTATATAAACATGTGCTAAATAATATTATGCTTTCATATATTTAAAACATAACTGATATTCTAAGTATACTTTTGATCGAGTATCTTACAGAAATGGGAGGTTGTACTCAGTAAGAAAAAAAGTGGTGGTCTAAAAAGACTTTTTTTCTTTAGCTTGAGTAATATTATGGTCTCAGAGCTTTAACCTGAATTATTAGCACATACAAATCCATCTTCTTAATTAAATGGGGTCTTTGGCCATTGAACACCAGCGTATGGACAGAGTTAGTTACTAGATGTTATTATGAGGCTGGCCTGGCCACATAATCCATTAGAGGTAGGATTCAGTTATATTGGTAGCAGCAAAGTGATTTTTATGGTTGTAAGATTCTTTCTTTGTTCTGTCAGTATCAATTATTTCAGTCCTAATAAAAAGCTAAAAAGAGGGTCAAGTTTATGATCTATGCTTTGGATGGATAATTTGTAACATTTCTATCCAATAAGCCGAGAGTTTCATTTTTCCTTCTGAAAAGGACCTGTGCTATATAGTTTGTCTAAACTACCTCAGTATGTGGCTATGAGGAGAGTGAGAGTGATGTGACAGGATTATGGTAGAAAACTTCACTGAAGGGCATGAACAGACATTAAATTAATAAATAAGCATTTAGCATAGTATGTATATGTGCATTTATGATTGTAATAGTGAATATTTGCTTTGGGAGTTTTATTCAATTATGTTGAAAATTTTGGAGAAATATTTTAGAGTAATATGTTAAAGTGCATGGTAACAATGAGAGGAAATCTAGGTAATGATTCAAAGTCTTGGTCCACTTTTCAGATGAAGCACCAGTAAACTAATGAAAAACAACTCATTGAAATGAGAGTGCAAAGTAAATTAAGTGCAAAACTGGCATAGCATAATGGGGGGAGTAAAAGAGCTTGTTTCATGATGTTAAACAACATCATAAGAGGATAACAAGGGACAGTGCATGTAAATTTCATGACACGTAAGTACTTAATAAATGAAATGCTTGTTTTTCTTTCTAGTGGATAGACATTTTTATGGGGGGGGTAAATATCAGTTAAGAATATGGATGGATTGTCTAATAATTCTTTTATTTCCAAATTGTGACTTGATGAATTTCCATCTTGGAAGAGGTCAAGCAGTGTTTAATCATCCTTCAGCGATATTATAAAGGGAAAAGCATTGAATGGGAGGTTGGGCTACATGACCCTTTTGCATCATTTTTTAGATATTACGTTCAAAGTGCAGGGACTCCATCTTAGTGATTTGTGTTATACTGTATACAACACAGCTCTGTGGAAACCTGAGAAAGGAAGGAGCTATTCCAGCAGGAGGGTCTTCAGCAAACTCTGATTGGTGGAATTAATAAAACTAAACCGAGAGCAAGTTCACCACATTCACTCTTTTGATCATAACACTTACTGAGGATTGGCTCTGTGCCAGGCACGTTGCAAAGTTTTTATGTGAATAGTTTTAACCTACAGAGTATGATCTCTATTTTACAGATGAGAAAACTAAGGCAGAGAAAGCTAAAGTGATTTACTCAAGGTCACAAAGCTGGTGGAAGTACAGATCTGGGATTTGAGCCCAAGTTGTCTAACACTAAAGCTGGAGCTCTTCATTACATTTCATTACATATATTGCATTATGTGTACACACAACAGCAGTTGTCTTGATGCATCTTTATGATGGATTTTTGAGGATGCCCTAACTCTGTACTTGTGGGCCTTTAATGTATTGGGTACTACTGACACTGTGGTGCTAAATTAGACATGTGTTTTGTAGGTCTTGAATCCCGGGAATTCAAGATATTACGTAGAGATTCCTGAAACTCCAGAAACATTACACCTCTATTTAATACCATTGCTTCCGTGTGTGTGTGTGTGTGTGTGTGTGTGTGCGCGAGTCCATGTCCACAAACGATAATGTTGCTAAGATATATATGGAGCTAGTCAAATAAGTCTTATAGCAAGGAAAAGGAGATAGGAAATCAAGTAGTGTTCTCTCTGTCATGTATGTCCAAAAGAGCTGAATTTTTTAAGGATTGGCACATTCTGATAATGGACATCTAGATGGCTAAATGATACAGACCTGCATACTTAGCTTTCCTGGGTTGTAATGTGCTTTTTCCAGTAGTAATGAAAGATGGAGATAATTATACAGCTCACATCCAAGATCTGAAAGGGATTTTAAGAAGAGTTTGTAAATCTTATAGGAAGGCAACCAGATCAAAAGTTATGTGGATAAGTACGGGTTACAGAAGTCATCTAAGAGCATAGATTCTTCAGAGTAATCCGAAGGTCATGAAGGAAAAGAGACCAAGATTTAGACTCCTCAGATGGTTATACAAATTCAAATTCAGGAAATCTGTAAATGAGTAGGAGTGTTAAATTATTGGGTTATGGCTAGAGGTATGAAACTAACATATAGATTATTTGCATATGTTGTGAGAGAAAGAAAGGTGATGCTGTCTTACGTAAGAATAGAATATGATAGCTGGATTAGATTGTTAACTGGAGAAAAAAAGTGCTATAAAGGACATTATTAGGATAATTGGCAAATTTTTGAATATAGACTGTACATTACATAGTTGTGTCTATAAACATTAATTATCCCTAATTAGTGAGTTGTACTATCACTACATAAGAATGTCCTTGTTTTTAGATCATACATACGGAATACTTAGGATAAAGGGCCATAATGCTTACAACTTACCTTCAAATGTTTCAGCAAAATGATAACAGTGATATTATTATTACCTAGAAAGAGACATAAAGCAAATGTGGCAAAATGTTAGCAATTTGTAATTCTAGGTGAAAGATATATGCGTGTTTACTATGTTAATATTGTAACTTTTGAAGATTTAAAATATACCAAATAAAAAGTAGAAAAATAGATGGTTCTGACTGATAAATATAATAACAGTGGTGGTAGTAGTAGTAGTAGTAGCAATAAACGTGTACTGAGCTTTCTAGGTAGATAAAAGTATGACATGCAAAAGTACCCAAAGGTCAAAATAACTGTGATGGATACACTAGAATAGAATGTTCACTATAGTGTTCTAAGGTTAATTAAATATGTCTGTATTCGTATATGCCTAATAGTGGCAGAAAGCTTTTCTCAAACATTTTCTTGAAGGATAGTGAACTTTGCAAATTACCAAACATATTCCTGAGCTATGTTAGAGACAATATTGTGATGTAGAAAGAAGGGAAATTAAGTAGGAAAGGAAAGCTCTTCTAAATTGTATCCATTAGGAGTGTGACATATTAAGAATTATAACTGGAAGGAAGGAAATGTTGATGATGATCAGAGTAGAGTGTAATTTAAAACATTTTGTAAATAAAGAAGAGAATGTAGAGAAAATGGGAGAAAAATGTTCTAGGTATGAATAATATTCAAAATCCATAGATCATCTGCCACTTCATGTGCATGAAGTCACTGCATGCTCTGAACAATGTGGTTTTAGATCTCATATTCCTTACCTTTAAGCCTTTGGGAAGCAAGAAGTCCATTACTATTCTTGTTGGCCAGAACTACTCTTGTTGGCAAATTGCCTTGGTCTTCTTACCTCACTATATGCTTCTTGTGGGTCTTTTTCTTACTTGCTCAAGATGAAAGCAAAAGATCTTCAAAGAGTCAAAAGAACCCATATTTCCGTTTTTACTTCCCCAATTAAGCCAATCATCATTCATGTAAATATTCATTTATATTTTCACAAGATTCTTTCTCATCAAGAACCCCTAGAAATCATTTTGAGGTTTTATTTTGCTGACCTTGTAGTCTAAGCCCATTTATTATTACCTTTCTTCAGTTTTATTTTCCTTTCTCTCTGTTCCTAAACCTCCATTTTAAATACCAAGACATTTTTCTCCTTCAATCTCATGACATCTCTTAAAGGGATCTGACAAAGAGTAGTCTGGATTTCCTAGGGCAGTGGCTTTCTGCCGGCGCCATAATTGTTATTACGTACTAGTTAGGCAGGGAAAAAGAAATCTCACATGGATGAATACAGTGATTTAAGAATATAAATAAAGAGTGCTACAGAAACAGAGGGTAGGTTATTTGACAAAAAAATTGCCTAGGAGTTAGTACCTAATTATGTGCTTAAGTCAGAGAAAAGCAACAACTACAACAAAACAAAACAAATGAGATAAAGAAAAATGAAAACTATATATGTTTTTTCTTTTGAATACATTAAAACCACGAAAATGATAAAGGAGAACATTGTCCCTTTATCAGATGGGAAAGGAAAGCTCCTAACTGATGACATACAAAAGGCAGAGACTTTTAATAAGCATTTTCTTTACCTCTGTCTTCATACAAAAAGGTCATCTTTGATTGAATCATTCAAATAGCCAACACCTGGGCTGGGAGGGCTTAAAGTCATGATAAAAGAAGGAATGAACTAGAGATTGTGTAAAAAAAATAAAAGGTTGTTCAAATGCTGGGGTTGGCAAACTTTAATATATAAATGGGGTATCAATTCTTTTCCTTTATTGGGGCTTTCAGTTCATATGATACATATAATCTCTTTCAGTTAACTAAGAAATAGCTATTAAATAACAAATAGTTTTTTATGTGCAGAGCCTAGGAAATCAGACAGGAATATGACATGGCCCCAACTCTCAAGAAATCCACACACAATAATCTAGTCTTGGTGAGACTTTCTAATAGAGAAAATGGCATAATGTGATTTATTTATAAAATTATTTATGAAAGATGCACTTCTTGCTAAATAAAGTCTTCATGAGTTAAGATGCATATCAATGGGTTTTAAGCAGCCTTGGGACATTTTATCAAGTTACTTAAGTATAAGTTTTAAACTGGGATTTTTTTTAAATGAAAGAGTAAGATGATGATGTCATGGGGAGACAAAAAAGGATTGGTGAAGTGGACAGGCACAGTCCAGGAAGTAGTAGCATGAAGTGGGAAACCACCCAGAGTGGTAACTAGTTAATGACTGAATCAGAGTCCAAAATGACCACTTGGATTTGCCAATATTATTCCTTATAGAGTAGTTCAAGTTTATGGGACTAAAGTCATCATCTTATTTGCTTTAGAACTTCTTTCATAGGTAGAATGCGGGCTCTGTCCCTAGTCTACTATCCAGGGACTTTGTTCCAGAACCCAGGCTATGAATCTTTTGTGATTTTGTTCCTGGTGTATGTAGCGCAATTTGATTTTAAGTATTCAGATAAAGTGTCCCATGATATCTTTGTTACTATTTTGTAGCAATGAATTTTGAGATACCATAATATTTTGTTATTATTATTTGATATTTGTCCAAAGGACCTAAAATTCTTGCATTTTTCTCCATTCCATGGCAACCTGGATAGGAAAACTTGACCCACATCTGAATTTTAGGATTTATCGCACTTCAG
Source organism: Balaenoptera borealis (assembly GCF_965194805.1). Taxonomy (NCBI): domain Eukaryota; kingdom Metazoa; phylum Chordata; class Mammalia; order Artiodactyla; family Balaenopteridae; genus Balaenoptera; species Balaenoptera borealis. The sequence goes on along the minus strand of NC_138876.1, from coordinate 31,584,135 downwards.
AAAGGAAAAGAATTTGCTAGAGAGAGATCTAACAGGGGCCTCATTAATGGAGAAAGCCTGGGTAATACTGACTAGTTCTATAGGGTGAGTTGGTAAGAGAAGAGAAGAGAGTCAAGAGGAGTAAGGAGTAGACTGGAGCCTCCTACCTGCAGGAAGGAGATTCATAAGGGAAGGGAAAGATAGAAAAAGGGAGGGGAATGGCAGAGGGAGGTGGGAGCTACTGTAGGTACAGCCTCTGGTCTTTTACCAGTGCAGAGGCAAAGAAGGAAGAAGCCAAGGAGAGAATCACGTTTCTCCATGTGACCTTCGAATAACCAGTGATTCTACCCATTGGTAAATATAGCAGAATCAGTGTCCTGAAATAGAGCCAAGCAGATTTGTTCAGTAAATATAGCAGAATCAGTGTCCTGAAATATAGCCAGGCAGATTTGTTCAGTAGTAAAGACTGAAGTTTGTAAAGGGACAAATAAAGCCTTGATATGCTGATTAGATATTATAAGCTTAAGTATTTTTTATTATAGCATTTACTAGTCTCTTTAATGTGCACAAAAGTAGAAACCGGAAGAAAGTTGGCCCATAATCATAGGCCCAGATAACTTTTGAGGGTCAACTATTCTATTCTTTTCTGGAGTCTACTCCATCTTGTCCAAGACTTTTCTCCTGTAGTTTTTCTGTTCTTTCCTCTATAACATTTTTCTGTAGATAAAAATTTATTCCAATATGAATAAAAATAAGTTTTATCACCATCTATCACAAAAATCTTTCCTTGACTCTGTATACCACTCCACTTCTCTATAGCCTATTTACAGCAAAATGTCTTGAAATTGTCTGTAGTCTTGTTTCCATTCTTGCATCTCCTTTTTGCTACTCGACTTCATCCCATTTAGGATCCCTTTCCCCAGCATTTAACTCCCTGCTGTGAAGATTACCAGTGACTTCCATGAAATCCAATCTAATCTTCACATCTTTTTATTTATTTATTTAGTTATTTAGTTAGTTAGTTAGTTATGGTTGCATCAGGTCTTAGTTGTGGCACGTGGGATCTTTCGTTGTGGCGTGCGGGCTTCTCTCTAGTTGTGTCGCACAGGCTCCAGAGCGTGCGGGCTCAGTAGTTGCCGCAAATGGTCTTAGTTGCCCCGCAGCGTGTGGGATCTTAGTTCCCCAACCAGGGATCGAACCTTCATCCCCTGCATTGGAAGGTGGATTCTTAACCACTGGACCACCAGGGAAGTCCCTTCACATCTTCTTTTAACTCTTAGCATCATTCAACAACATGGACTACTCCCTCTATCTTGAAGCACTTTCTTCCCTTGACTTTGGTAACACCATACTCTGCTGGTTTTCTTAAGAACCTATGTGATTTGGCTGCTCCTTCTCACTTCTTTGATTAATTTCTCCTCTGTTCAATATCTAAGCATTGGACTTCTCAAAGACTCTCTCCTGTACCATCTTCTCTTGTAAGGCTATGCTCTCTCTCCAGGCGATGACCTTTTAGTCCTATAGCTTTAAATATCATTTTTATATGAAAGTTTCTTAAGCCTTTATTTCCAGATCTGACTTCTTCCTGGAAACTCACTCATATTTCCAACTCCATACTTAAAAGCTTCTCATGGGTATCTAATCAACATCTCAGATTTAATGTGTCCTAAGAGCAGCTCTTTATCATTTGCCACCAAAATCTGTACCTACCCAATTGTTCCATCTTAATCAATTTCACCAACACACTCATTGGTTTAAGTAATAAAGCTAGGAGTTAGCATTTATTGTTTCTATTCCCACATCCTCTCATATCCAATCCACTAATCCATAATAAGTTCTGCAAACCCTACATCTAAAATACTTTCTGAGTATATCCATTTCTCTCCACCTTAGTCCAAGTCATCATCCTCTCTTGCCTAGATTATTGGTGCCTAACAGGATCTCTCTGAATTTCACTTTTACTTCCTTAAAAATCCATTCTATGTACAGCAGCTAGCGTAATCTTTTAAAACATAATTCATGTCATATCACTCACCTGTTTAAAATTTGCCAATTGCTTCCCATTGCAAGTAGAATAAAATATACACACTTGGCTGTGGGTTTTGAATGCCTCATCTTGAACCACTCTCTCCTCATTTCTGCATCCAGCAGTGCTGCTATCTCTCCAGCATACCACATTCATGCCCATGGTAGGGCTATGCTCTCTGCCTTGAACACTCTTCCCCTCAGATCATTGTATGGTTGTTCCTTCTTGTCATTTAGATCCCATCTGAAATGTCACCCGCTTCAAAGAGGGCTTCCCTGATTTCCCCAATCAATAAACACCCTGTCACATTTGCCCATTGCCCTATTTTGGTTATCTTCCTAGCACTTATAACATTATTGTTTATCAGTATAATTTCATTTGCTTGTTTATGTAGTTTATTCATTTGTTGCTTGGTTTATTTTCTGTGCTCAATTTCACCTCCTACTAGAGTATAAACCAAAGGAAAGAAGGGACTTTGTCATTCCTAAAAGAGTCCTAAAAATAGTACCTGACACATAATAGGTACGCTAGAGACATCTGTTGAATAGAAAAATGAATGAATGGATGAGTAGATATATAGATAACTTTGAAATCAGTTCTTAGGTACACTGTAGACTGTGCATGCCCCCCGCCCCTATCCCATCTTAACCACAGTGTGAGCTCCTTGAAGTTTGAACACCTTGAAGAGTGTTTAATGTCTGTTTGTTACCCTTGGACTAGTGCATAAAAGGTGTGCTGACCACATTTGCAATAGTGGGAAACCAGGGAAAGATAACTGCTACGATGGATGTAAAAAAAGAAAATGAGGATTCAAAATTATTATGACAATACATATTATATGTTAATATACTTTTAAATTTAAAGTATTGCTCAGTCTGGGATATTAGATGGAATAGCTTTGCATTTAGAGTTGAAAGTTGAGCTGCACAAGCCTAGGTCAATGAGAACTTAATAGTAATGAATGTGAAGAAGAACTGGGTGAACTGAGAATTAGGGAGGCATGGGTTCCCAAGGAACAAAGCAAATGTCCCTAATTTCTATCTGTAATCCTACACTTTCATGCATAGTTAAGATATGGCCTTTTTTGTGAGAACTGCCATGATATTTCCAGCCTGGAGCCATCTCTCTCCAGTCTGAACTCCCAGAAGATTTTGCCCCTATCTCTAATGATAACTAGTATCTACTGTGTTATTTTAGTGTTTGTGTACATGGCCAAATCTCTTCTCCTAGAGTGCAAACTCCTTAAGACGAGACGCTGTGTTTTGTTTTGTTTAAATTGCTCTGTTTCGAGTAATTTCTTACAAATAGTTGGAGGACACTCAGTAAATATTTACCTGAAAGTAAATGAAGTAGCAGACAATGCATGAGTATATGCATTTAAAAAATCAAACTTCAAGAGCATCATCAATATAGAAACAAAAACTGTTGGTGAGGTTTTATTTAATATTGGTGTTTCTAGGTTTGGGGAGGATGGTAGCCCATTATAGAGGCTTCTATAAATACTGATGAATTAAGTAAAGAGGAAGAAAAGATATTTCTGAAATATGGCACTATTCTAATTGGTTTAAAACTAGGGAATTTTAAGACATTTTATTTAAGAGGTTTAATTTTATCATACCCAGATAGATAGATAGATAGAAAGAAAGAAAGATAGATATTAACATCTATGACATATTAGGGCAAGTATATTATTTCCTTATGAAAATAATAGTCTGGACTACTTTATGTTTTTTAAAACAAATGTAAACAGTTAAAATTTCAAATAATTTCATTTGTACTAATTTTTTTATAACTTGTTAATTTCCACATTTGGCTGGATTTTATTTAGGGGTGTAATTTAATTGCTGCTTATTATTCCAATGTGATTTATAAAACTTAATTTTTTAACCATTTTTAAAAATTGACATATAGTTAATTTACAATGCTGTGTTAGTTTCAGATGTACAGCAAAGTGATTCAGTTAATTCAGTTATATGTATATAATATCTATCTAATATAGTTATAGGTTACACAAATTATTGACTTTTTCATTATAGGTTATTACAAGATATTGACTGTAGTTCCCTGTGCTATACAGTATGTCCTTGCTGTTTATCTGTTTTATACATAGAAGTGTGTATATGTTAATCCCAAACTCTTAATTTATCTCTTCAATCCCCCCGCCCCTGGCTATCCTCTTTGGTAACCATAAGTTTATTTTCTATGTCAGTGAGTCTATTTCTGTTTTGTAAGTAATTTCATTTGTATCATTTTTTAGATTCCACATATAAGTGATATCATATGATATTTGTCTTTCTCTGTCTGACTTGCTTCACTTAGTATGATAATCTCTAGGTCCATCCATGTTGCTGCAAATGGCATTATTTCATTCTTTTTTATGGCTGAGTAATATTCTAGTTAATATGTTCATCTTCTTTATCCATTCATCTCTTGGACATTTAGGTTGCATCCATATCTTGGCTATTGTGAATAGTACTGTTGTGAACATTGGGGTGCATGTATCTTTTCAAGTCAGAGTTTTCTCTGGATATATGCTCAGGAGTATGATTACAGGATCATATGGTGACTCTGTTTTTAGTTTTTTAAGGAACCTCCATACTGTTCTCCATAGTTGCTGCACCAATTTACATTCCTACGAACAGTGTAGGAAGGTTCCTTTTCTCCATACCCTCTTCAGCATTTCTTATTTGTAGACTTTTAATGATGACCGTTCTGACTAGTGTGAGGTGATATACCTCATTTTAGTTTTGATTTGCATTTCTCTAATAACTAGTGATATTGAACATCTTTTCATGTGCCTGTTGGCCATCCGTCTGTCTTATTTGGAGGTATGTCTATTTAGGTCTTCTGCCCATTTTTTGATTGGGTTGTTTGTTTGCTTGGTTGGTTTTTTTTGATATTAAGCTGTATGAGCTGTTTGTATATTTTGGAAATTAATCCCTTGTGGGTCACATCATTTGCAAATATTTTCTACAGCTTTTGTTGTGTAAAAGCTTTTAATTTTAATTGGGTCCCATGTGTTTATTTTCATTTTTATTTCCATTGCTCTAGGAGACAGATCCAAAAAAATATTGCTGTGATTTATGTCAAAGAGTGTTCTATGTTTTTCTCTAGGAGTTTTATAGTATCCAGTCTTACATTTAGGTGTTTAATCTATTTTGAGTTTATTTGTGTATATGGTGTTAGAGAATGTTCTAATTTCATTCTTTCACGTATAGCTGTCCAGCTTTCCCAACACCACTTGCCAAAGAGACTGTCTTTTCTCCATTGTATATATTTGCCTCCTTTGTCATAGATTAATTGACCGTAAGGTCCTGGGTTTATTTCTGGGCTTTTTATCCTGTTGCATTGATTTATATATCTGTTTTTGTGCCAGTACCATACTGTTTTGATTACTGTAGCTTTGTAGTATAGTCTGAAGTCAGGGAACATGATTCCTCCAACCCTGTTCTTTCTCTAGACTGCTTTTGGCTATTCACGGGTCTTTTGTGTTTCCATAAAAATTTAACATTTTTTTTGTTTTAGTTCTGTGAAAAATGCCATTGATAATTTTATAGGGATTGCATTGAATCTGTAGATTGCTTTGGGTAGCATAGTCATTTTAACAATATTGATTCTTTCAATCCAAGAACACAGTATATCTTTCCATCTGTTTGTGTTGTCTTCAGTTTCTTTCGTCAGCATCTTATAGTTTTCGGCATACAGGTCTTTTGCCTCCTTTAGGTAAGTTTATTCCTAGGTATTTTATTCTTTTTGATGCGGTGGTAAATGGAATTGTTTCTTTAATTTCTCTTTCCGATGTTTTATTGTTAGTGTATAAAAATGCAACAGATTTCATTATATCAGTTTTGTATCCAGCACCTTTACCAAATTCGTTGATGTATAGCATCATGTCATCTTCAGACAGTGAGAATTTTATTTCTTCATTTACAATTTGGATTCCTTTTATTTATTTTTCTTCTTTGATTGCTGTGGCATGAAAAACTTAATTTTTTATCTGCATATCAGCATATGTACATCAAATTATAAAATAAATCATATTCCCACTGTCAGCATAAAAAAGAAAGCACTTCTTCGTTATTGAGAATGCAGTTAAAATCGCTGCACACTTGAGTTTGTGTGTGATGCTTATAGACTTTTAAAAAAATATTTAAGGCTTTCCAGTGAACCAGCAACTAGTGGCCAAAATTTAATTAAAAATTTACATTGACTATAGTAAGGACCAAAATTGGCCATAAACACATGTAGGCTAGTATTAATTTTCTCTTTTGACAATTTGATACAAGGATGTAATTGTATTTCACTGTGTAACATGGAGGATGAAAAAATAAAACTATAACTGTATCATAGGGCATCATACTCACTGAGGACTGGGGATTGATCTTAGTCATTATTGTATTCCTAAGGCCTAGCAGTGCCTGCACATGCAGTAAACACTCATTACAAAGTGTTTTGCTGTATAGGAATTCAGATATAATGTGATTGTGGAATAGCTTTCATCCTTCACCTAGTCCCCATTCTCAGCTCATTGGCTTTGTAACAATCAGATTGAATCTTTGGTACTCCACTTACAGATTTTGGCAGAGATTTTTTATAGTTGAAAACAATTGATTATTTGTTGAAGGAAGAAGTGAGTTAGTTGAAAAGGTTATTGAATATTTGCTATGTTTCTAACACAGAGTGATGCTAAAAGTATTTAAGACCTAGCTTCTTATAGCCTACACTATAAGTAAAATAGAATTGAGTTCCTGTTTGTAAATATATTGTGGAAATGATGACCCTTTCCACTTTATTATGCTCATTCTTGCTATATCAAGAAGGAGAAAAGCAGTCACTTGTATCAGGGAGCAGGCACGGCATGCACAGATAGGCCCTCATGTTCTCCTGTTGAGCATAACATTTTACAGACCATCAGCATTAGGCAAGGACCTTCTGTGATCATGATGGATTAGACAAAAAGAAGACCACTCTAGTCTTATACCCGAACTCAGGCAAAGAAAGACGTGAACATTTTGAAGATTAGAGAATATTTAGTCATTAACTAAATATTAACCATTTGCTACATTTTCTGTTAACCAATCACAGCTTTAATCTCACTCTGTTCTTACCTTCTAGATAAGAATTTTAAAGATGCCCAATCATGGAATGACTCCTGCTTTCTGATAACACCCAATCTAGAGCAAAGCCCTACTTTTTTTTGACTTTCCCCTGAATTATCTAATGTGGGTCTAAATCCTATAAGGTGTTTCTAGCACACACTTGCTGAGACATCCTGCAGTTCCTGCATGGCAGTGTGTCAATAAACCCAATAAACCCACATTTGTTCAATGACAGGTATATTACAGATGGTCTTTGACTGAGATCATCTGACAGCATTAAGACCCTGAAGGCTCTCGAGTGTGTTAAAATTTAAATGTTGTGTTCGTGTTTGCTTTTTACATATATGTCAGTGTTCTTCTCAGAGAAGGTCTCTGGAAGGCAGTAAAAGTTTGAGTTAGAGAAAACTATAGCTTCAAATGTATGCATAATTGTAGTGTGTACGATCAGCAAGTATTACTGCCTCATGGTGTATTTCCATAGACTGTTTCTGAAATACTAAACTATCAACATGATATAACCTATGAGGTGAAGTTCCAAACACTCTATTGATTGCTAGCTTTCCTGTTAAAAGGTTTGCCATAAATTAAAACATGTAAATCTAAGGGAACCACCACTGAAAGAATCACTGCAAAGAATATATTCAAGATTTAAAACTTATTTGTCTGAAACAGCTGTTCCTAACCTTCTGTAAGATAAAATATTTGGAGACTCTTACAATTTTTATAAGATTATATTTTGAATAAGTACAGACTTAATGATGCATCTGTTACTCCTACTGTTTTAAATAGTTAATATTACTCTTTTACCCTTTTTCTCTGGTCAGTAGAATAATTTCCCTGTACCAACTCTCTATGCACATAATGCACTCTAGAGAGTATTTAAACTTTTTTTTTTAACTATCAGATAACCGTTAGATAATGTGAAAGAGAGTGAAAAATGTTTATGTTAAAATTGCAAAGCACAGTAGATTCTAAATGTCTAATGAAATATTTTATTGTATTTTCAATATAGATTATTGGAAAATATTAATATATAGAACAGTTTCTTAGTAAACACCTTTGTCAATATTATTTTCTTATTCTCATGTTATAAAGTTTACTTTCATCAGGACCAGTATTAAAAACAAAACAGAAAATGCTATTTTAACCTTTACAACACAGTGACGTTATACTGTTTGCATATATGTTTACTATACTGTAAAATGTGAAATGGGAATGAACAACATTTCAGATAAATTTTACTGAACAGGGCAATAAAAGGATAGCTTCTGAATTTGAGGGATGACTTAAAATATCTCTAATTTTACACTGGAATAATAGTATCTGCGAACACACATGATTTCACCCATGAAGTTTAGACAAAAGTTGGACATAACTTATTTAGCAAAACTTAAGAGTTCTGGAAATGGATAGTTTCCTTAAAACCCAAGAAAGTATAGTAATAATGGTACTTTAGAGAGTGTAGAAAAGGAAGTATTGATGGACATCATCTTTGATGAGCTTTGATGATGATAATGATGATGAATATAAAAGGTAGAATATAGTAAATGATTTGGGGGAATCTAAAAGATGGTGTGGAAGTTACACTAAAACATAAGAAGAAATAGGTATTTCAATGGGTGGGTATTTGATGGAAGGCAAATAGGTGGCTAGGAAAGAAAAGAATGAGGGTAGGCTGAAGTAGTCAGGAGAGACATCATTAACTGAGGTTAGGCTTGGACTGAGTCTTAAAGAACAGGCAAGATTCTGAGAGATGGAGAAAATGGGAAGGGAATTCGGGTCGTATAATCGTTAATATTTTGATGCTCTGAGTCATCACCATTAACAAGCACCTTAATATATGCTTTCTAGGAGGTATTTTACTAGGTACTTTGGGAAGTAGGATAGAAACAGGAATAGATTCTTATCCATGAGGAATTTACAGATTTATGAGGTGTTTGTTGATTTACTTGAGAAGGCCTTTGTAATAAAGTTGTAGACACCATACAGAATTACAGCATGAACTGGATCATCATGGCTGTCAAGCAGCAGAACTTTAGGTGGTCTAGGTGGAATAACAGATATATAGGACTTGATATGGTATTTTTTGTTTTTAGATTTTAATGTGTTTAATGAAATGTGGTCTCCAAATAAGCCTTAATCATGGTTTTCTTGTATCTAAAATAAAGATACTAAAGAGCTAGATCTTTGAGGACCCTTTCAGGTAATTGCATAGTTCTTTGTTGTGAGTTTATCAGTCTACAACATGTGACACAAAAGAGTTACCTCCTAGCTCTCAAGTCTTAGTGGTGTTGATTGTACGAAAATTGAATTTTACTCATAAAAATTACTGCATGCTATTTTTAACCTTGTGCAGTTTAAGAAGGAGCTTCAGTTGAAAATTGGAATAGAACATTTGGAGCTCCTGATGGATCAGCCAGCACTAGGAGTTGTGCCCACTATTCAGAATTTTGAAAAAGCTAAGTACCAGTACCATTATCTAATTTTAGAAATGGTGTAATTATTATATTGCTCTTCTCTTTAGTCTGCCAATTCTTCTGTCTTCTTTAAAATCTGCCTAGGGGTTAATATGAAGAAAAGAAAGCTTCAGATATGGACCCCAACACACTGGACAGCAACAGAATTGTGTTCACTGAAGTGTGCTTAGGCAGGATGCTATAATTTTGTGTGGTGGGATATATTGGGAACTGTTAACCAGCTTTCATGTACCCCCTCTGTGGACAATACTATGGACTCCCACCTTCACCTCCACCATTCTATCAGCCTTCCACACTCATTGTCTCAGGGATGGAGTCACACATCAGAAAGACACAGAAAACAAAGGTGTCAGTTCTTGTCTTTTGAGTTGCAAAAGCCAAGACTGCACAGGACTGTAGCATAGATGAGTTTGTGAAAAAGATATGATGACCCATGCAAAGCTTCCTTTAACTTTGCCCCTCAAGATAAAGTAAGAATTCTCCAGACGGAAGAGAAGTGATGAGTGACTAAATGACAGTCTCTAAGAAGAGAGCAAATCACCCTTTTCCCTTCCCTCAGTCAATCCTAGGAGGTGGGTTTTCGGTAGTGTCCGCCAGTAGGTTAATTAACAGGGTACCAGGCGGGGCCTGCGTTCATTTTTCTAGGTAGGGCCTGAGAAGTCCCCAGAGCCAGATGGGCCTAAGTAGCTTCACTGTTTCCTCATCCCCTCACACTACGAGAGAAGAATAATGATCTTCATGTACCTAGAGGGGTGCAAGTTGTTGGAAGCATTCCCCTGTTTGCACCCAGAGCCTTGAACCAGAACAAAGAGGAAATGCAAAGAGATGCTAGTGTGGATAGACACCAACTCCTGCTCCTCCTCAGTGCCTGCGCACTAATATGCTCCCTGGGAGTTAGACGGAACCTGGAGTTGATGAACCTTGTTTCTATCACCTGGGAAGTTGGGATTTGAAAAATAAATTTAGTTATTAAATAATAAATATAACAACAAAAACTTACAGTATATTACTTACTGTGTCCCAAACACTATTCTAAGCATTTTATTATAGTGACTAATTAAAGACACAACCATTTGAGGTAGTTATTATTATTATCATCTCCATTTATTAGTGGTAAATCTGAGGCCCAGAGAGATTTAGAGTCTGGCCCAATGTCACTCAGCTAGTCAGTGACAAAGCCAGTATTCAAATCCAGGCAGTCTGCATCAGACTACACTAAACTACTTCTCAAAGAGGTGTAAAAGAGTAAAATTATATTTCTGGCAAGACTGAGTCTGTGTCCTATATTTCATATGCATTATGCTTATTTTGGAGAGATCTTGTGAAAAGCAATCTCTGTCATCCTTTTCTGTGCGTCCTCTGTACTCTGGGCATGTTGTTAAGGATGGTGTTTATTGTATTACAGTGTTCTCTCTGGGAGACCATGGAAGTATTTTCTTCCTATCCTTAGTACGAGAAATATCTGGGCTTCTCCTGAGCACTCTGTTTGTATTTTGTAGAAAAATCAACTATTCACTCTTTTTTCTCTGTTTTCATTGGCTGCTATGTAGCTTGGAGCCAAACGTTAAGCTTGCTATTGGCAAGCCTGTAAAGTCACGGCCTGTGTTGTGTGCACTCACTGTCCTCTTCTAGCCTAACTTTCCCTTTGCTTTGCTTTCTACCTATTTTAATTTATCTTATCTGTCAGTAATGTACATATCTTAGTGAAACACCTTAAATCTTTTCTGAGAAAAGAAGGTTGTAAATACATGCAAATATTATTTTTCCTTGCTTTCAGACTACATCACCCTTAGATCTTCCTTGGTCAGCAGAAGGACCCCAATGATTACTTTATAGCAGTAATGCCATTCCTTCATTGGCACATTTCATCCATAGAGGACGGAAAGGATAAGCAAGCTGTGAAGGGCACAGTGTGCTTTCTATTCCCTCCTCTTCATTTTTGAGCCCAAGGGCTGTGGTGAAAAGAAATGTTGCCACATGGGGAAGTGTAGTGCAGTGGCTAAGGATATGGGCTCTGACATCAGAAATGATTGATATCCGAGTTTTGCTACCCACTGCCAGGTGACCTTGGACAAGTTACTTCTCTGTGCCTCAGTTTCCTCATCTATAAAATTGGGCTAAAATAGTAACCCACATTCATGTAGTTATTGTGAACATTAAATTAATGTAGGGGAACATTTATTGCCTTTGATAGGTGCTCATGGCCAATAAATGGGCAGGAGGGGGTAGAGAATTAGAGAGACCTCTGAACTTTGCTAAGCTCAGTAGGATATTCTTGATGTAACTTATGCAGGGCCACCAAAAAGCAATGTAAAAAAATATGGAGATTGCATTTGCCATAAATCATATGTATCATATTATTTTACCCTTCATAAGGCTGAAGTATAAATTTTCACTTGAATTTTCAAATGTTCTTTTAAGCATTAGAATTCTATTCAGCACAGGTTAAGTTAGTGACCCCACTCAAACTGTGATTTAAGGACTGTCAGAGAAGGAGATCTTACATACTCTTTGGGAAAACTAATGTGAGAAATACATTTTCTCTTTCAATAATTTTTTCTCATGCAATGAGACATTCTTATAAAATACTTGTTAAGCCTTCACTTGTCCAATATTAGAAGAATATGGGCGCATAAATATATTTTAGTGCATCAAATTCATTCAGAACATTTTTCAGAAATAATTGAGCTGATAAAAGATATGATATTTGATAAACACCCCTGCCTTCCAGGAGATTACAACCAGGTAATGTAGATAGACATGGACCTGAATATCGCATGCCAAAATATGCAAACACATACACAACACAGACACACACACACACACACAGTTGCAGTACTGTGAAATCAGGACCAACATAGAGAATTTCATAGAGCATCATGGGGAAAAACTGATTTGGTTAGTGAGAACAAAAGAGGAAAAAAAGGAAGGAAGGGAGAGAAGGAATGAGATTGAGGGAGGGGAGAGAGGGAGGGAGGAATAGGGAAGAGAGAGGGAAACACAACACGGAAGATGGCACTACAGACATGATTTGTAATATAGATCTTGAAAGACGAGAAGGCATTTGCTGGCGTTAGCATGTTGGGTGGGAGGTGGGGGAACTCCAGGCTGGGAAGTATTGTATGTGAGGGAACAGATGACTTCTGAAGAGCGATGGGCTGGGCACAGTACAGCAGTTGAGAAGGAGGTGCATTCTGACTACCTGCAGGCAGCAGAAAACCACTGGAACATTTTCAGCATTGAGGTCAACATGATCAGATTTGCCTTTTAGAAAGGTAGAAGTGCAGAATATGCTTGAAAGGGAGTGAGGGTGGAGGAAGAACAACTATCAGAGGGAAAGTGGAGGTGAAGCATCTCCGTTAGGAATCGTTTCTCATCTGTGGCTTCAGCCTGACAAGCCGCCTATGGTTCTAGCTTCTTCCAGGTGATTCTTCTCCTGTCTTTCTTTCTTTAGCTCAGGGAAGGTCATGGCTTCTTGCTGTTGTTAATATCTAGATGGCATCATTGCCCACTTTTATCACCTGTATGCTAAATTCCTTGGAGTAAATTCCCTGCAAGTACTCAGAGTTGTTTCCGTTTCCTAGTTACATCCTGACTGATACTCTGTAGCACTAATCTAGGGGATAGGTGTTGAGGGTCCTAACAAAAGAAGAGACAGTGCCCAGGCAGAGGAGAGAGCTGATTCAGAAAACGGAATTGCAAAATTTTGGTGACAGGTATGTGTGTGGGTGTGGGGAGAGGGAAGAATCATAGCTATCCTGACCTTTCTGGCTGGCCTACTTAACACAAGTGAGGTTGTTTTTAAAAAACAGGCAATATGGGACTAACGGGATTGCAGGAGACTTAATGATGACCATTGGACATTCAGACATGCTAGTGAGCAGTTGGACAAAGAAATCTGGGGTTTGAATTTTATATTTCAAATTTATCAGCAAATGACAGGAATTTAGCAATATTTAACATTTTGGAAGTAAGATCATTAGGGAAGGGATATAGAATGAGAAGAGACGAAGGACAGAACTTCATGGAAGCCTAATATAAAGGGAAAAAGTGAGCAAAGAGGAAAACTAGCGAGAACAGTGCATCAGGAAAGCCAAAGCTTTCAATAGATTAATATTCAGAAAATAACAGGATGGGTTCATTGCAGGTGACTGCTAAAAGGTTACTCACGAATAATGGGTAGATGCAAAGTTTCTTTATTTCTCTCTTCAAAATAACGTTCTTATATATTGCTATTTTCGTATTACAATGAAGAGATTAAGGACAAGAGATATAGAATCTGTTTTCCACTTTTACCCAACTGATATGTCGTGCAGACAGGATTTGAACCCAGTTCTGACTAATTTCCAAAGCCCATGGTGCCTTGTAAATGATTTGGAGTACCAGGCCAACTAATATGTATTTATAGAGTTAGTGAAAAACCACTCAAAGTTCTGGACAAGGCAATACATGCACGAAACTGTGTTTAAGAACAATCTAAGTGGAGTATGTAATGGAGGGTTAGAAGGAAATAGAGCCTGGGGAAAGGAATGGAAGTTATGAAACCACTAGGTGAGGAGTAATGAGAGCCTGGCTTAGGGTGCAGTGTTGTCAGATTTAGAAAACAGAAACACAACCAGGATTCCCAGTTAAGTATAAATTTTTGAACTTTTGGTATTAAGTATGTCTCCTGCAATTTTGGGACATATTTATAGTGTAAAGAATTGTTACTTATCTGAAATTCATATTTAACTGATAGTCTGTGTTTTATCTGGCAACCTACAACCCTGCAGTGCCATTCATATGCTAACCACCTGGAGTTAGTCTCAGCTCCACAGGTTGAGGGCAATGAGATCGCCCTTGCTTCAGATGCCAGCTGCAAGTTCCAGGGTCCTCAAGGCTGTCCACACATTGGACTAACTGGCTCCAAAACTGGGGGTTCCCACAAGCTGCTCGGCTTGATAATTTACCAGGACAGCTCACAGAACTCAGGAAAGCACTATACTTATTATTATAGTTTTATTATAAAGGGTACAGATACCAGCCAAATGACACAGATAAGGTAAGGTCCGGGAGGGTCCTGAGAATAGAGCTTCGATGTCTTCTCCCCACAGAGTCAGAATGCATCACCGTCTTGGCACATCAATGTATTCACCAACCAGGAAACTCACTTGAGCCTGTGTCCAGAGTTTTTATTGAGGTTTTATTACCTGGGCATGATTGATTGAATTATTGACCCTGTGTGTGAACTCAATCTTCAGCCCCTACCCTCTCACAGGAGGTCAAAGGCCCCCTGTGAATAACAAAGATACTCTGTTATACAACACAACCTTAGTGTGGTCATGATAATGGAAATAGAGAGATAGATGAAGAAGGAATTATACCAGGGAGGGGTCTAGATTAATGTGAATTTTTAAATCCTGGGGGACTGGAAATATGTAAGGAAATGCCAGTTGGGATGGGAGAGGGAGAATAAATAATTAATTAACTAGGATGCCTGGAGTTGAGGATACTGAAGGAACATTGTGATCAAATTCAGGATAGAAGGACAGAAATGCATATCTGGAGTTTAGAAGAATTGTCAGGATTACATACTAGAGGTCAATACTCCTTAGCATGAAAGTGATTGTTTCAGCTCTGAAATGGAGTAATATACTGTGGAAAAAGAAGTGTAGTAGAACAAAACAAGAGTCCAAGTGTTATAGGAGGAAAATAGAAACCACAAACAAAATTTAACTAAAAATAGGTTCATCACATTCTAAATTTTCTAAATTTTATAGGTTAAATTAATTTGACAAGGTCTTTTCCATATGAAATCATTTGTTTTTTAAGATAGTATTCATTTCAAAGCTTTTATACATTTTTTCTGTAATTTATTTCTAGTTATTTTTCCTGAGTGTTTAACATTATGATACACATTTAGTTTTATTTCTAAACACTAATGGATTTTTGCCCAAATTCATATAAGTCCAAAGTACTCAATGAATTGTCAATATATTAGGATAAAAACTTTACATGGATTTTGAGCACTTTTATTAAGTACCTTGAAAAGGAGGGTGTAAAGCCTATGAATTTTGGTATTTTTAGCATATAAAAATGAACATATTTTGCTTCAATCAATCTTTGAAGTTAACCCAATCTTTACTCTTCAAAGTTTATCTTTTCTTGAAGACAGAAAGGTTAACAAAATGGAAGTGAGTGCTTTTATTAATACATTTAAAACATTCTTTAATTACAAAATGGATTACAACTAGTAGTAGTAAATTAATTAAGGTAATTACAGTTTTCAAATGACTGAATTGCAAATAGTTGCAGTGTTTCTATGTAATAGCATAAAAACCATAGGTAAAGCCACATTATAGCACATATTTGTAAAATATCACATTCCTTTCTTCAGCTTCCTGATACAACATGTTGACATTTCACAAAAATTGTTAAGTGCCTGCTCTGTGCCAGAAACAGTTCTGAATTTTGTGGAACATACGAAAATGAATAATCTGGAATCTGAGAGAAGACTACTTATAACAACACTGCCATTTGTGTTTACTCATTGTAATTTTGGCTGAAAACTACTTTGCTATAATCATACTATCAACCCTTTTATCTGCTGCATTATTAATAATAGGAATTAAAAAGATGATTAGTAGGACAATTTTTTGAAACATGCAAACAAGCAAATTGCTTGAACTTCGGTCCTTAATCTGTACATGAAAAATTGGACTAACTTTTCTAGTCCTGTTTTTTGCAGTTCTTATTACTATTTGCAGTGTCAAGTAGTAGGTTTTATTACCTTAAATCCAAGTTCTGTTTCAACCTTTAACACTAGGAATCAGTGATGGGTAAGGCTGCTTTTCATCTAATATGTGATGGAAAGGCATGGACTGAGAAATAGGAGACCTGATTTCTAGTACTAGTTCTGTGAAAACACTTCAGCATCCTTCAGTGTTCTCATTGTAAAATGAAAAGATTTCATTTATGAACTTTATGGTGCCTTCCAATTTAAAAGTCTGTGGTAAAACAAACTTACCAATAACAAGGGTAAGGACAATTTAATGCAAAGTGTGATTTATAAAATATTTCAAAAATTTTTTACTGCTTTCCAACTATCTGGCTAGAAATGAGGCTAGCATAGAAGTCAGCCTAATAAAAATAACTGAGGCATAGGCTATCATCAAGAGATCTTATTTCAAGTTTCAAATGTGAAATATATCACTAAAATGGGTAAACCTTCAGGTTTTGAGGATACTTAAAAGCAGTTTGTTCTCTAAAAAGCAATGAATGCTCATGTAGTATCTATACAACTCTAGGTGAACTATTTTTAGAAGGCATCTTCCTAGATGATACAAAGACAAAATTTCAGCTGGAGCCTTTTTTATATTATAAAAAATTAACCACTTGCTCTTATGGTAGGGTAAACTGGTAGTGGTATAGTCATTGTGGACAGTTCTTGGTGGAAGAAATTTGTTTTGTGCAAGGAAAATTTTGGTGAGATTTTTTATTTACTTGAGATTTTGGATGTTTTTTATTTATTTATTAAAATTTTTTTTATTTTATATTGGAGTATAGTTGATTAACAATGTTGTGTTAGTTTCAGGTGTACAGCAAAGTGATTCAGTTATACATAAACATGTATCTATTCTTTCTCAAATTCTTTTGCCATTTAGGTTATTACAGAATATCGAGCAGATGTTGATTCACAGACTGTTCATTAAAAGTGCCAAGGTACACGTGAAACTTAACCATAACTAAAAGTATCTTAGGTTTTTTCAAGAATTCTTCCCAGTCCTAACTCTAATTTGGGAAATTACCAATTTGAAGATTGAAATTTTAGAAAGTTAGACCTAAAATGCTTCTAACTGCTGGTTGCATATCGAGATGCTCCAGCCCATGGGGAGTTTGAATCAAAGCGAAACCAACTGCGGCATCTCCAGGGGTGCTCTGCTACTTTTGGTTGGGGGAGATATTTCCTGCACTACATTTGTTTATTGTTTATTGACGCGCTAACTCGACGAAATGTGTCTCTTTTCTCTTGTGTTATTTATTTCTTTAGCGAATATGCACCTCTTTAGCTCAGTTTCAAAAGAAGTTGCTTTTTTAATAGTACTTGGAAATTGAGAGAGTTTAAAAATGTTACTAAAAGTTCCATATTGAGTACCATACAGAACTTAATTCAGACATTTTATATTCTCGGAGGGCTGAGTAGGTGTGATGTTTCAGGCAATAGTTTTAAGCTAAAAGGCTGTCTCTTCTGGGATGCATATGATTATGTTCTTTTGTAAAAGCAGGTAAATCTCAAACTGGAGTGTTCACAGACGTCTTCTGTGGGCTCTGGCCACAGAATTCCCATTAGCATTAGCTTGGCACTGCTTCTTGTCTCACAGACAGTGAGGAACATGCCTTTTCCACCCTTGAGGCAATAAAATAAATTAAAGGGTGCAGCATTAAATGAGCTGAATTTTGAGTAGTATTTTTCATGCCTCCAACGTTTTAAAGTCAGTTTATCCTTATGAAACAGCATTTGGAATCATGAAACAAGAGACTCTGTTTGTGCCAATATGCAGGTCCTTTTGATTTTCTGGAATGGTGTGTGTGTGTCAAACAGTCTTTTCTGGTCCTTTTCCCATTGTGGTCTCTGAGTAGTGTCTGTGACTAGAACTTTGTAATTCAATATAAATCACAAATAAATGAGTACTATGGAAGGTAAGACATCTTTAGTTTGTTTCTACTGGGTCTGGTCCAGGCTATTACAATCCCTACATATCTCCATGACACAGAAGCAAGAGTTTTTGCAAAGCATGTCCCCAGGGCCCAACCAAATCCTTCCTCTGCAGAAGCTGCCCTGCTCTGTCTATGTTCATTATGTTTGTGCTTCCTCCAATTTTGCACTTTCTCTCAGTATTTCCTAAAGAGACTGGAGAGCATTCCTTTAATCTCAAACGGAAGTTTATTTTTGTTTTCATGAAACAAATGTTTATCTTTAGTGTTACCAAGTATCCCCTCTAATTAGAAACCCTTATTTCTCATAAATAAGAGGGAATAATTTAATTCTTAGCGCATTTGAACACTGATAACTCCAGAGATGGTAGGATCCACATTTTATCTAATTCTCTTTAAACACAAAAAAGCGTGGACCCTCACCCAGCCACCAAGAGAGCAAGATCTGAAGGTCCTACCTCTTTTTTTTTTTTTTAATTAATTAATTAATTTATTTATTTATGGCTGTGTGGGGTCTTCGTTTCTGTGCGAGGACTTTCTCTAGTTGCGGCAAGTGGGGGCCACTCTTCATCGCGATGCGCGGGCCTCTCACTGTCGCGGCCTCTCTCGTTGCGGAGCACAGGCTCCAGACGCGCAGGCTCAGCAATTGTGGCTCACGGGCCCAGTTGCTCTGCGGCATGTGGGATCTTCCCAGACCAGGGCTCGAACCCGTGTCCCCTGCATTGGCAGGCAGATTCTCAACCACTGAGCCACCAGGGAAGCCCAGGTCCTGGCTCTTAAAGGGAGGCTTCTAACAGAGACACTTCCTCTTCCTAGGTGTATGATATTTTATTTCAAGACATCAGAATAGGAATTCTTTTCTCATATTGATCTGTCTGCAGTTTTTCCCCCATGCAGTGGCTCTATTGTTATTATCTTTCCAAAGGCATGTTATGATTATTGATAAGGGTATTTCAACATAATGTATTGACAAATTTTGAACATTTATGCTATATCAAGCATCCTCTAAATAAGTTCATCACATAATTGAACACATGTAACTTGCAAATACTACGATATGTTATCTAGTTTTATAGATAAGAAATGGAGGCTCAGAATTTCTGAGGCTCACGCAAAGTCAGACAGCTGATCAGGGCTGCAGCCAAAGTTTAAATGGAAGAGTGTCTTCCAACTACTCATCTCAACTGTAGGCTATAACCAATTAATTATTTTTCCAAGTGACATGTTAGGACTTCTGAAAATAATGCTTTAAAATGCCTATTATTTTTTATTCTTTATTTTTTTTAGCTCCATACCTTCAAATGTTTAAGGTTGTGACTTTTTACTACATGTCCATCATTGTTGTATATTTTTGTGTTATTGTTCTGGTGTCCCCAAATACCGTATTTCTACATTTTTACCATAGTCTCCCTACTTAGGCTCACCTGTATCTCTCAGAACCAGCATGTGTCAGATAAAGCTAGCCCGTGATAGGAAACAAAGAAAGAATTAAAGAGATGCAGATGCGTGTGTGTGTGTGGTGAGGGAGGGAGAGAGGGGAAAGAGAACATTTATATAGCATTTTCCTTAGATATGGGTAAATGTGCAAACTTTGACTGTATGAATGCTTTTCCATTGTGCCTGTTGAAGAGTCTTCCTAGGATGCCTGTTAAGTATGTTAGTATTTCATGTTTGGTAGAGTGTGAGTATCCTCCATCTCTGGCCTGGTGGGAGTAAACACTCTGTACCTGTTCAGTCTGAGTCCTTGAAATGGGGAACAGTTAGATCCATATTTTTAACATATTTCTGTGATGAGATTTCCATGTTATATTTGTGGGTGTGGAAATGAAGAATAGGCTAAGGGCTTTTGAAGGCAAGAAACAGAGTGGAAAAGACCCTTCTTAGATAAACAAAGTGAGGAATGCACATTGGTTCTGACATCAGGAAAAGACATTCTTCATCGACTAATTTGAGGAGGGCATAGATATCTTCAGTTAGTGTGTATGCATTGTGCTTACTTTTTGTGTTGCATTTCAAGGACAATGAAGAAGGTTTGGAGAGCATTCACTTGCATTAGAAGGGGCTTTTAGGGGTCTAATAAAATACAAATACTGCTAGTCAAGAAAATAAAGCTGATAAAAACTAATTACTGTGTTTCAGTGGCTGTAGGAATATTGAGCTTGTTCATAACGTATTTTAAAAGTCCTTGTGCCCTGTGTTAAGTAATTTGTATTATTAATTATGCAGCTTTTAAATGTTGCCTGTAACATTATAACAAGGTAATTTTCAATTGAAATTCTGATTAAACCTAAATGTTGGTGTTAATTACATATTACTCAAGAAATAACACAAATGAAACCCCAAATGATATAATTTTGTCTTGATTTGAGCTCTGAACAAACACCCCACCCTAACCAATTACTCAGATCACCAATTCCATCATATGCTCTACTTTTGCCGTTTCATTAGTCGTATTTTTCTCACACTCTCGTTGCATCTCCTTCTATCATATCTTATCTTCTCAGCTCCTCCCTTTTACCAGCATAGCAATCATCAATCTCAGGGACTGATGTCATAGTAAAGATATATATCAATAATAAAAAATTTACTGATAAAAAGGGAGCCGCTTTAATATGATTCAAAGTACCAGATTTTATAATTATATAACTGAAGTAACATAATCTTATTTATAAATACCTAATACATATTCTGGAACCTACAGAAGGAAAAAAAAGTTTATTACCTTAAGGCAAAACAGTTTTGCTGTATTGCTGTTCTTGACCACTGTTGAAAGTCATTTTTTATGTTTCCCAGTATATTTGTTCATGATCACTATTAACTTTAATGCTGTAGTATAAAATTATGGTATTTTGTATTTTCTTTTTATGGATTGTTCTTTCATGTTAAAAACTGTCTTTTAAATGATAGTATTTAATGGAGCAGCTGAGGAGGTTTTGCTCTCAAAGGTACATGAAATAGCCAACATTCTGTCACCTGCAGTTCTGTTCCATGGGGGTAATGACTTTTTTTTTTTTTTAAGTAGAGGGAAGGATTATTTATTTATTTATTTATTTATTTTTGGCTGCGTTGGGTCTTCGTTTTCGTGCGAGGGCCCTCTCCAGTTGTGGCAAGCGGGGGCCACTCTTCATCGCGGTGCGCGGGCCTCTTACTATCGCGGCCTCTCTTGTTGCGGAGCACAGGCTCCAGACGCGCAGGCTCAGTAGTTGTGGCTCACGGGCCTAGTTGCTCCGCGGCATGTGGGATCTTCCCAGACCAGGGCTCGAACCCGCGTCCCCTGCATTGGCAGGCAGACTCTCAACCACTGCGCCACCAGGGAAGCCCCGGTAATGACTTTTTTGATACCATTATTTTTATTAAAGTTTTCTGTAGTGTGTTGTGCCGTATAACAGACTCATACTTGTGATTTGTGATATATCAACACAGCAAACTGTGAGTAGGCATTCTCTTTTCTTTTCTCAGAAGAGTTGGTTTCCCCTACCTTTTCCCACTGCCTAGGAAAGAAAAAAAACAGATATAAACGTGTGTAGACTATGGAAGAACCAAATGTAGTGGCTGTGTTTACCTAAAATAACCTTTGAGCCATTAAGAGACGTTTAATCAGCCACATCACATTCTCATGGGTCACAAATATGATTTGTTAACATATAAGGGAAACATTAGGTATAATTCCAAAAAATATTTGCTGATCAAATTATTTATTATTTTTTAAATTGATAACTAGGAAGGGAAAAAAAAGACAAGCTCAGCAAAATGTAGGATGCAAAGTTCATTCAAAAGAGCTCATGAAATTTACTTAGAGCTTTCATTCACTCAAAATAATTAAGCTTAGTTCGGACAAAGTTTAGTTATTTGGTTTTCTAATCTAAAGCTGATTAAAACTAACTACACAAGGATCATATTAATTGTTTTCATTTAATATATAGTGAACATTTCCCTGTGTCATGAGCATTCTTCTAAAAGATTTTTAAAGATCGTATAGCATTCTGTGATATGGATTTATGAGTTTTGAAACCAATCTGAGTTGGCATTTATATTGCGTCTAAAACTTCTGTCTTAGAACAAACATCATGATGAACTTTGCCGAACACTGATCTTTGTCTTCTCTAATTATTTCTGAGGATAAAGACTATGAAGTTGAATTAATGACTGAGTTTGAACTTAAGTTTTTGAAATATATTATCAAATAGCCCTAATCATTACTTTTAATGTCTATGGACTATTCCATTTTGAATAAAGAATAAAAATAATAATAGTTAATATTTTTGAGTGTTTATTGTCAAGTACTATTATAAGAACATTACACTTGTTAACATAGTTCATCGTAAAAATTATGATATGAGGTAGGACTATTGTCATTCCTATATTACAGATTAGAAAAATGAGGCACAGGAAATGGCAACTCACTGAAGGTCAAATAAGCAATATTTTGGAGGCAGGTTTTGAATCCAAATACTCTAGGTTAATAGTTAACATTTACTAATATTCAGTAACAGACAAACAGGCTTACTGAACTTGTAAGTTTAAGAGATTTAAAATACATCTTTTGACCCTCTTAAGAGTTCTGTGCTGTATGAACACTTATTTTCTTAATTTTACAGATAAAAAAAAGCAACATTAGAAATTTGGTGAGGTAGCTTGCCCAAGTCATGTAATTAGTAATTGGTAAAGCAGGTTTTAACCTGTTATCTGGGTTATGTGTCTCGAGTGCCCAAACTCTGAATCTCTACACTTTTCAACCATTTGGATCATTTAGGTTCTTACAATATGTCAGTATTAAAAATGACATTTAAATGAACATATTTTGGATAATTACATTAGTAGAGATTTCTGGACATGGAGATCCCATGTCAAAGCTTAGGAATAATCTTAGGTCTGTACATGCATTACTGGCAAATTATTTTGCAAATGTGTGGCACCACTTTGTGAAAGAGAATGAGTTTCTCTGGAGCCTTCACAATAAAAAGAATGCAGAGAAGGGAGAGTGAAGGGGTAGCAGATGAGGCATCGAAGCCCTCTGTGAGGAGGGGACATTTGAGCGCAAACCTGACGGATGATCTGAATCAGCAGCAATGGAGTGTTCCAGGCAGAGGGAAGAACAAAGGCATAGACTCTAAACTGGGAACGAGCTTTGGTTTTTGAAAGAATTAGAAGAGGGCTGATGTGCCAAGATCCAAGGAAGGATGGGGGAATTTGAGTTCATCTCAAAGAACTCTGATGGCCAACTTCAAATTGGCCTTTTTGTAGGGTCTTGTGGGCCATGATATAGATTTTGGACCTCATTCTAAGTACAGATGGAAGACATCAAAGCAGAGGAGTAACAAGATGTAATTTATATCCATGACAAGGAATAGACTGTGGGAGAGTTTGGATTGGAAGGCTGGCCACTGCATCAGCCCTGGTGAAAGATAAAGGTGGCTTGAACTAGGGACACAGAAGTAGAGATGGTGTGAAGCAGTTGGCTTGGGTTACATTTTGGAGGGAGAGCTTAGAACACTTGCTGATAGATTTGATGCACGAGTGAGGGAAAGAGACAAATCAATTATGACTCATGACTTTGATGCTTGAGAAAACTGTGTTCGTTTAATGGCTTAATTACTGTTGTCCCCACTAGATATAGCCTCCATGAGGACAGAGACCTTGTCTCCTTTATTCACTGTGCATACCCACTGACTAGCATAAGAGCTGGCAAGCCACAGAGGAGGTGTCTCAAAATATTACTGGATAATTTAATAATTATTATACACCATTAATGTTACCTGAATTATTTGCTGAAAAGATTGCCCTGTATGTTGTATTTTTATAAATTTTTTGACATTTTAACATATAAAACCCTAAATATATTTAGATTTATACTGCATTTTTTAGTATAGACTTAAGTCCATTTATTTATTGCTTTGTGATTTCTTTCATGGTGTCTAAAATATCATTCCCCATCTTTGTGATTTCTTTCATGGTGTCTAAAATATCATTCCCCATCCAAAGGTTTGAATAATAATCAGTTCTGCTTCTTATGTGCTTACAGCTATAATTTTCTGTTTACTTCTTTTAAAAAAAACCCTGAAATTTAGTTTTTAAATTATATAAGGGCCTAAATTGATTTTTTTCTAAATTGCTAACTAATTACTTCAACTTAATTAACCCATTTCTTTCTCGTAAAAAAGTCTTTATTTATTGAATGCTTACAAATGATAGTCTATTGCTAAATGTTTATTTTAGTACCAACCACATAAGGATATTTAAATATACGTTTATGTTAATTCATACAATTTGAAATTCTGTTTTGCGGTCACGTTAGCCCTATGTCAGATGTTCAGAATAGCCACGTGGGGTGGGTGGATACCATATAGGACAGTGCAGAATTAGAGAACATTTCCATCATCACAGAAAGTTTTATCAGATATTGCTACCCTAGAGAGTTTCTTTTTTCAAATTACTAAAAATTTTCCAAAGATTTAAAAAATAGAATAACATGATATATTTAAACTACTTTGGGAATTATGGCATCTTTATAATACTTGGTTTCTACTTCTAAGAGTGTGTTATGCAGCCACATTTGTAAAATAAGTTCTTTTTTTCTCTCATTAAATTTTTAATTTCTTTCAATGTCATATATTGTTTGTATGAGATTAATCCTAAGAGGTTTTAATGTTTGAAATTGTTTAATATGTCTTTAATTCTTCTTTCAGCCATTTTTCAATTTAAGTATTCTACTTTAATTTGTTAAAATATAGTAAGATTTTACAGGAGAAATCTTGTATTTTACTGTATTTTCAAGTTTATTAATATAATGATTTCCTTGACTTAAAAAATCTGATTTACTGTCTTTTACTCTTCAAATTTTATATACTTGTGTTTACTGTTTTCTCTAATTCTCAAAGGTTTAAAATTTTTTAAGTAATTATCAATTTTTATTCAGTTTCCCCTCACTTTTCATAAAACGTCTCTGAGCCTGTCTACTTTGAGACATTTTGATGCTTTAAGATGATTTTGTGGTTTCCTTCTATGACCTTCCATATGCATTTCATCATTTACCTTCAGGATATCTTATTTGCTTCACTGTGGAGTTCTTACTGGTCATTTTGCTGCCTCTCCTAGGTACTCTGAAGTCAGAAAATGAGTAATAGAAGAAGCTAGTATTTGAATGCAAAACTAGCAAAACCATATTGTTTATACTTTTAAAAAGTTTTTAAGAAAAACTCTAAGTTATTTTAACTTTCTATATCATTTCTATTTGTACTGCTTTGTAATATAATTTACTGTTTTTTTTTAACGTCTTTATTGGAGTATAATTGCTTTACAATGTTGTGTTGTTTTCTGCTGTATAACAAAGTGAATCAGCTATATGTATACATATATTCCCACATCCCCTCCCTCTTGTGCCTCCCTCCCACCCTCCCTATCCCACCCCTCTAGGTGGTCACAAAGCACCAAGCTGATCTCCCTGTGCTATGTGGCTGCTAATTTACTTTTATAAACTATTTGAATACCTAATATTTGGTCAGTGTTTGTAAGTATTTTATAAATTCTTATAAAGATTTATTCTTTGTTTATAGGAACCAGAATATCTAACATCTAGTTTTGTGCATATAGGTTCTATTTTGTTAATTATGTTGTTCAGATTCTTTATATCCTTATTTTTTGAGTCCGCATGTATAGTATTGTGTTAATGGCTTAATGTTTTCCACTCAATGGTATTGATTTTTTAATGAATATCCTATAACTTGAATTTGCTAAATCCTTAAATCTTGCATGATACTAGTATTGTCAGCATACATTTTTGTCTGTGTTTTCACATGGAAACATCTTTAACCGTTTTAAATGTTTAATGAAAAAATTAATATGCTTCTGTTTTTCATCCCAACCTTAAACTTGTTCAGTTATCTGTCCTATTATATATTGCGTTCTGTTTTTGTGCTCCTAATGATTATACTCTAACTTTGTTTTTTTGAGTATATTGTTACTGCTTGGTTTTAATATCTTTAAACATATGGAAAGTAGAGGTCCTACTAAATGTTATCTTAAAGTAGTACCCAATTTGTTTTTAAAAGTCTATTTTTATCTAATTATCAAAACCAAAATAATTTAGCTTCCTTTTAGAGAGGAATAAAAATTGGGTGCTTTGCCTTCTTTTCAACCCCACTTCCCTATTCTCTGTTAATCAAATTTATGTTTGCTAAGCTTGTTAATATTTAATACCTTTTAAATATATGTTGTCTAATATTCTATTTTTTTTTACTGTAGTTCAAACAAGCATTTAGATTCGTTAGAATCAAACTTCTTTTATTTGTAATTTGACATTTTTTTAAAGTATCTTTTTATTTTTAGTAAGTTTCAGTTTTCCCTGCAAATTATTTTTAAGCACAGTTTTCCCATTCTTAATGGCTAGTAATTCATCTCTCTGAAATTAGGAAAGCATCTTTTAAATAAGGTCTGCAGAAATGATGTCTTATGATGTAGTGTCTGAGGCAGACGCTGTGACTGCCTGATCTGAGCAGATCTGAGAGTGTTTTGGTCAACATCACATATAAATTTCAGAGTCAACTGAATATTATGTTCTTTTATAGCTTTTCCCTGTAAGGTTGTGCTAGTTTTTCCTTCTGCTTTTTGCCATTTATTTATTCTTTTTAGGTGATTTACGTTGGTATAGCGATAGCTTTGGGGAGCGAAGGATTGACTTGGTGGTAAAAAGATGATTCTGTCTTTACTCTTGCTCTTTCACAATACAAGCATGAACTTGATATTGATTTTGGTTTTTTTCCTTAATCTCAAGTATAGGGACTTTCTTCCAGTCTAGAAATTCTTAATATACATAAATTCTTGATATTATACATATTGTCAATTCATCATTTCCTCAGTTTACTTAAATTTAGGCGTATATATTATTAGTGGGTTGCAGCTGTATAACCAGTTTTCTCTAGTTGTCCTTTCCTACCTCTCATCTTTTTAACCTGTTTATATCTTTCTCTGCATTCTCATGTGGTTTCTCATCATTTGTCATCAACATCATTAATTCCATTTTTCTGGAAATGCTTATCATTATACTTTTTATTTTGGTTATTGTGATTTTATTGTGAGAGTCTTTTCTTATTATATATTTAGTTGGTTTGAAAGAATACCTTAAAATCTTACTGAAAACATGAAGCATATTTTAAAAATATTTTAGCATTTATAAAGTAAATATATTTCTGAGGAATACAGGGAAGGCTTTCCTTCTTAGTCATTAACATATTGTTTGTCTTATTTCAAAATTGCCCCCCCATCTCTAACCCCCAACTCCAGGAGCCCTTATTTTATATATATTTTTCAACATACTGAAATGACAGAGATAGCCAGGCTGTAAAGCAGAGGGTCAGCACACTTCAGGATTTCTGTCATCTCCTTCAGCTTTGTCCTGGTTGTTAGTTCTTTCTCCTTCTCAGAGGTAAAGATGGCAAAGCCAGGATGGTACAGAGTAGAATGCCTTGCATGGTTCCTGGCCAGGGGCAGATAGATACTCAGTTCATGATGTTTTGTGATCTCCCTGAAGTTTCAAAGGGACCAAAATTGTGATACTTGTGGAAGGCTAGTCATGCTAAGGAACTTGATACACTGCAGTTTTGGCCATAGGCGCTAAGTTCTTACCACAAATAATAGAAAATGAAACAGCCCAGAGGAGAGCTCTAAAGGATTTAGGAAGCTGGAGGATAAGTAGGTTCTAACAATCGGGAATACACTCTTGTTCTTGTGCACTATCGTTGCTTCAGCCAATTTCATGAGGTTTTTAAAGAAGTGGCTTTGGGTCTTCATTCACACAAACATATTCTTAGAAATACACTTCTGTGTTGTAGAAAATAGATTTTATTGTCTAACCTATTTTAGAGAGGTTTTTTTTTTACCCATATTATTTTTTCTTCTTTGTTTTAAATTTGTTTAAATTTAATGGTTGAGTTAGTGGTCTGTCACAGTCTATTTATTTATTTATTAATACATCTTTATCAGAGTATAATTGCTTCACAATGCTGTGTTAGTTTCTGTTGCACAACAAAGCGAATCAGCCATATGCATGATACACAAGATGTTACTGTATCTTGTATATAGTAACAAGAGAGGTTGCTTTTAAAATTTTTAGCTCAACACAGTATGAATCTGAATTTTTCCTTGTTGACGTTTTCCTTGCTGATCTGTATAGTTCTTAAGTAATTCAACCAAATTAGGACAACTCAGC
Organism: Balaenoptera borealis; assembly: GCF_965194805.1. NCBI lineage: Eukaryota > Metazoa > Chordata > Mammalia > Artiodactyla > Balaenopteridae > Balaenoptera > Balaenoptera borealis. The sequence continues at coordinate 31,555,656 of NC_138876.1, read as the reverse complement.
TCGCTTTGAGTTGTGTTAAATGCTTCAGACTATCTCTGACTTCCTCAGTGAAGGAACTTTTCTCTCAATTTTGCAACCCTCCCAAACCTACATGCAAATACACTTTGCACTTTATTCCCCGTTTCACATATTGCTTCTTTCAAGGAGTTTGTGAAATTTTCAGTAGCTGTGTATAGAATCCTGGCAGATTTCTTGAGAACATTTTAGATTCTCAACTCATCAACAGCTCATGAAAAAGATCAGATCTACCTCCCACCCCCAACCCTATCCCTCACTGTAACTCTTCACTGACAGCCACATATGGTAAGAAACAAAACAAAACCAAAGAAAAAGGTAACAGTTTCCACAACCTAATTTAGAACTGCCTCATTTGTGTCACAGTTAGATCTCCAAAAAGCTCTGGGAAGCATGATGGAATGGAATTTCCCCACAACTTCTGCATGAGCCAACTCTCCATATGGTACATGAATACTTATCAAGAGCAATGGATAAAATAAATGTCCAGACTGATCTTGTATGTCTCTTCAGATGTGGAAAGGAGACCTCATAGAAAATGATGCTACAGAATTAATGAGTTTCATTTTATATCATTGCATGCACCATAGCCTCCCAAATAGGATAAGGTGTTCTTGGGCAAAGCAGAACTAAATATAGAGGAACCAAATGATCTCAAGGGTTTACAGTTGAGAGATAATCGTCCATTCTTATCTTGCCCCTCATACTATTGTAAGAATGTCATAACTCAGATCTGCTTCACTCTCCCCTTTTTCCAGGCTTGGAACACTGATCACTAGTGTTCCAATGTGTGGTCTGTATTAGAATAACTTGAGACGCAGGATTAAAATACTGATTCCTGGGTTCTATCCCAGAGCTGCTGAATCTTTTGGAGTGGGGCTTGAAAGTCTGCATTTTCATCAAACATTCTGTGTGAATCTAATTCACACTAAAGTTGGTGCTCATTACAGTAGAGACTAGAGGCTAAGACTTGGGACAAAGAGGAGGATGGCAGAACCAGCAATAGGCACCATGGTTTCCCTCTGAGGAAGCAGAGGGCAGCAGGGTATGTTTTCACAAATGTTTTTCTATACTCCTTTAATACTTAAGCTAGGAACTTCCCTGGTGGTCCAGCAGTTAAGACTCCACGTGTCCACGGCAGGGGGCATGGGTTTGACCCCCGGTCCGTGGAACTAAGATCCCACATGCTGCATGGTGTGGCCAAAAAGTAAAAAAAAAAAAAGATACTTGAGCTAAGTGTTAGCCTGATCCAAGATAGAAGGCTGGAATGGGAAAGATGGTGTGGGGTGGAGTGGTGCTGGGTGACAGGTGCATACTTCCTTTTCACTGTCAGAAAGCATAGGGTAATAATAACAGCTCGGGTGGGGGGGATCAGATTGAATCCCTATAGTTAATAGTGAATGTCATCCATTATTTGATTTAATTTCTTGCATTTTCTGGTAAGATTGACTTGTTTATATTTTTCCAAGTCAAGAGTAAAATATTTTAGGTATATAAAAGCAGGGAATGGGGGCTGATAGAATGAGGTTTTTACACAACGGCAGAAAAATTAAATCTGAACTAGGGAAAGATTATTAACATATAAAAATCATCCATATAGTTTGCTTCATGCTGTTTATAGTGTACTGGTTCTAAATAGTAATTGCCCAATAGAAAATAACAGCAAAGAAGAACAACAAAACTAGACCAAAAGCAGACTAAAAAAAAAAGAAGAAACATTAATTCATGTTTAAGGTGAACTTTTTTGAAGGCAGGAAGTTGTTTATTTCTAGATTATTCAAGTTAGATGTATTTGTCTGGTTAACAAGAGTTAGAAAACATGGATTTAAGACTGCAAATTCTCCTGTACTTGTTGCCAATGCATTGAATATTAGGCAAGTCCTGATAATTCTGATATTCTGGAATTTTCTATTTGGAAGGAAGGAATGTGCATTTCTTTGGCTCAAGTGAGAGGGTGATTGGGGTTGAATAGCTGCTGGTGAGAACCTTTCTAAGTTTTTTTTTTTTTTTTTTTAATTTATTTTTGGCTGTGCTGGGTCTTCAGTTCGTGCGAGGGCTTTCTCTAGTTGCGGCAAATGGGGGCCACTCTTCATCGCGGTGCGCGGGCCTTTCACTATCTCGGCCCCTCCCGTTGCGGGGCACAGGCTCCAGACGCGCAGGCTCAGTAGTTGTGGCTCACGGGCCCAGCTGCTCCGTGGCATGTGGGATCTTCCCAGACCAGGGCTCGAACCCGTGTCCCCTGCATTAGCAGGCAGATTCTCAACCACTGCGCCACCAGAGAAGCCCCTAAGTTTTTATTAAGTATGGCTATATAATCAGTATTGAAATAAGAACTTTATAACTTACCACCTTCAATAGAGTTAGTAAATTCATTTGTACTCTTACAGCTTAAAGGGAAAAATGAAATTCTATTCAATTGGGCAAGAAGCTGCCATGACCAGTTTTTTCCCCTCATATGATATATATACACATACTCATACACATGTGTGTGTGTATGTGTATATATATATGCCATATAGATGCTTATGCCAGAAGTGCATAGGAGAACGTCTCCTGGAGGCTGGTGCAGGGTTTACAACTCAGACACTGGAGGGCCGCGAGTCACCACGGGGAGTTCATTTATGTGAGCTCTCCACCTTTTGGCTTACCCTATAACTTCTGCCTGTAAAGGTGCTTGCTTTTATTCCATTGTAGGCTTTGTTGCCAAAGACAGAGGATATTTTCTTTTTAAGAGAGCCCTTAGATGCTTCCTCCACATTGCCACTGCTGGAGCAGGGTGGATAAGCTCCCTTTGTTATCACTGGCACCCTACCTGCTCTCCTAATTCTCCAGAGAGCAAGTGTTCTTAAAAATATAGCTATATTGAGTGCCTCTGTGTCTTTAGATACTCGTTTAATGTGTTAGTATAAAATAAAAGTCTTTTTCAACATACTTTTTATGGAGAAGTGCTTTCTGGGGCCTCTTGAGATGTTCACAAGCACTGAATTGAGGTACCTTTATGGTGATTTAATGACAACATAGAACACTTGTTATAAAGTGCCCTTTTGATATATATCCCAGGGCATGGCACAGTTAGAGCCCGGTGAACATGTTGATTTTGTTTTCACCTTCACTCACCAAGCTACCCCCACCACCCATCGTCTTGTTAGGGTTTTATAACTATAGATCTGGGTTTTTTTCATCCCCCAAAGATGAAAGCAATCTGCCAGAATGGAAATTTGGAAAATTACACATACACCTGTGAAATTAGGCAAATTCTTACTAAGTTTGTATTCCAACCAATGCACAGGATCCACAACAATGCTTTGTTTTGTGTGAAGAATTGTTTTTCTGGCTGTGCAAAGAACATGTGTGCAGGACTGTACAGGCTTAGAGAGACTATTCATCATTATTTACGGTGTCAAACCCAAAAGGAGGGCCAAATTGTCAGCATTCCAGGCGCAGGAGGCCACACCTATTCGTGAAAAATGGAACAGATTTCTGTAGTTGCCCGCACCTGGACTGTTCCGTTCAAGGCGGTGGTGCTAGGACATGTAGTTTTGTGAGCCACATATGTAGGTTAACAATGGAGTTTAGCCACGATGCTGCGCCATAAAATCCCGGAGACCACACTTGGGCTGTGCACCGGCCTGATTATAATCAGGGGTTGGAGCGAGGGATGATGAGTGGAGGAAATGTGTGTGATCTGGCTGGGACCTCTCGCTCCACACTGATTGCCACCGATTGATGGGCCTGCTCTGCCTGACTTGGCAGAACACCTTTTATTCTGCCAAGGAAGTACCTTCCTTTTTATCTCATGAGACGCTAGACCCTCAGAATAGGAGGATAGGGAGAACGCCGTGCTGTTTGAAGCTTTTGGTCTTCAAAAGACTCACACAGCAGACTGTAATTTTTAAAAATTGAGATGCTGTCCCCATTTGTAGAAAGACTTTTTTTCTATACCGTAGACGGACACACATGAGGAGCTTTTTTAGTCAAATTTCCTGATCAATTGTTTCCGTTATCCAGGGCTCCTAGGAGGGTACGAAGAAGTAACATTTGGGATCAGCCTGAAGCGGCTACAATCTATTCCATGTCATCCCAGAATTGTCTGAAATGATGTGATTGGAGCACTTGCTGGACTCTGACATTATTTGGGAGAACAATTAAGCAGCACTAAATAAACACACCTAACCTACCACTAATCAGGAGTGACTGTACTGAGTGGCCCAGGTGAAAAGTATTTTGGTCACAATCAGCTGCAGTAAACAAGGTGTCTATGCTTAACTTGGGCATGGAGCCTGTATTTTTTTTTTTTAATAGATCTTTATTGGAGTATAATTGCTTCGCAATACTGTGTTAGTTTCTGTTGTAAACCAAAGTGAATCAGCCATGTGCATACATATGTCCCCATATCCCCTCCCTCTTGAGCCTCCCTCCCATCCTCCCTATCCCACCCCTCTAGGTCATCCAAAAGCACTGAGCTGATATCCCAGTGCTATGTGGCTGCTTCCCACTAGCTATTTATTTTACGTTTGGTAGTGTGTATATGTCCATGCCACTCTCACTTTGCCCCAGCTTACCCTTCCCCCTCCCCGTGTCCTCAAGTCCATTCTCTACGTCTGCATCTTTGTTCCTGTCCTACCCATAGGTTCTTCAAAACCTTTTTTTTTCTTTTAGATTCCATATATATGTAGTAGCATATGGTATTTGTTTTTCTCTTTCTGAATTACTTCACTCTGTATGACAGACTCTAGGTCCATCCACCTCACAACAAATAACTCAATTTCATTTATTATTATGGCTGACTAATATTCCATTGTATATATGTGCCACATCTTCTTTATCCATTCATCTGTCATTGGACACTTAGGTTGCTTCCATGTCCTGGCTATTGTAAATAGAGCTGCAATGAACGTTGTGGTACATGACTCTTTTTGAATTATTGTTCTCTCAGGGTATATGCCCAGTAGTGGGATTGCTGCGTTGCATGGTAGTTCTATTTTTAGGTTTTAAAGGAACCTCCATACTGTTCTCCATAGTGGCTGCACCAATTTACATTCCTACCAACAGTGCAAGAGGGGTCCCTTTTCTCCACACCCTCTCCAGCAATTATTGTTTGTAGATTTTTTGATGATGGCCATTCTGACCGGTGTGAGGTGATACCTCATTGTGGTTTTGATTTGCATTTCTCTAATGATTAGTGATGTGGAGCATCCTTTCATGTGTTTGTTGGCAGTCTGTATATCTTCTTTGGAGAAATGCCTATTTAGGTTTTCTGCCCATTTTTGGATTGGGTTGTTTGTTTTTTTGATATTGAGCTGCATGAGCTGCTTGTATATTTTGGAGATTAATCCTTTGTCAGTTGCTTCGTTTGCAAATATTTTCTCCCATTCTGAGGGTTGTCTTTTCATCCTGTTTATGGTTTCCTTTGCTGTGCAAAAGCTTTTAAGTTTCATTAGGTCCCATTTGTTTATTTTTGTTTTTATTTCCCTTTTTCTAGGAGGTGGGTAAAAAAGGATCTTGCTGTGATTTATGTCATAGAGTGTTCTGCCTATGTTTTCCTCTAAGAGTTTTATAGTGTCTGGCCTGACATTTAGGTCTTTAATCCATTTTGAGTTTATTTTTGTGTATGGTGTTAGGGAGTGTTCTAATTTCATTCTTTTACATGTAGCTGTCCAGTTTTCCCAGCACCACTTATTGAAGAGGCTGTCTTTTCTCCATTGTATACTCTTGCCTCCTTTATCAAAAATAAGGTGACCATCTGTGCGTGGGTTTATTTCTGGGCTTTCTATCCTGTTCCATTGATCTATATTTCTGTTTTTGTGCCAGTACCATACTGTCTAGATTACTGTAGCTTTGTAGTATAGTCTGAATTCAAGGAGCCTGATTCCTCCAGCTCTGTTTTTCTTTCTCAAGATTGCTTTGGCTATTCAGGGTCTTTTGTGTTTCCATAAATATTGAAAATTCTTTTGTTCTAGTTCTGTGAGAAATTCCATTGGTAGTTTGATAGGGATTGTATTGAATCTGTAGATTCCTTTGGGTAGTATAGTCATTTTCACAATGTTGATTCTTCCAATCCAAGAACATGGTATATCTCTCCATCTGTTTGTAACATCTTTAATTTCTTTCATCAGTGTCTTATAACTTTCTGCATACCAGTCTTCTGTCTCCTTAGGTAGGTTTTTTCCTAGGTATTTTATTCTTTTTGTTGTGGTAAATGGGAGTGTTTCCTTAATTTCTCTTTCAGATTTTTCATCATTAGTGTATAGGAATGCAGAGTTTTCTGTGCATTAATGTTGTATCCTGCTATGTTACAAAATTCATTGATTAGCTCTAGTAGTTTTCTGGTAGCATCTTTAGGATTCTCTATGTATAGTATCATGTCATCTTCAAATAGTGACAGCTTTACTTCTTCTTTTCTGGTTTGGATTCCTTTTATTTCTTTTTCTTCTCTGATTGCTGTGGCTAAAACTTCCAAAGCTATGTTGAATAATAGTGGTGAGAGTGGACAACTTTGTCTTGTTCCTGATCTTAGAGGACATGGTTTCAGTTTTTCACCATTGAGAACGATGTTGGCTGTGGATTTATCATATGTGGCCTTTATTATGTTGATGTAAGTTCCCTCTATGCCTACTTTCTGGATGGTTTTTATCATAAATGGGTGTAGAATTTTGTCGAAAGCTTTTTCTGCATCTATTGAGTTGATCATATGGTTTTTCTCCTTCAGTTTGTTAATATGGTGTATCACATTGATTGATTCACATATATTGAAGAATCCTTGCATTCCTGGGATAAAATCAGTTGATCATGGTGTATGATCCTTTTAAGGTGCTGTTGGATTCTGTTTGCTAGTGTTTTGCTGAGGATTTTTGCATCTATATTCATCAGTGATATTGGCCTGTAGTTTTCTTTCTTTGTGACATCTTTGTCTGGTTTTGGTACCAGGGTGATTGTGGCCTTGTAGAATGAGTTTCGGAGTGTTCCTCCCTCTGCTATATTTTGGAAGAGTTTGACAAGGATAGATGTTAGCTCTCCTCTAAATGTTTGATAGAATTCGCCTGTGAAGCCATCTGGTCCTGGGCTTTTGCTTGTTGGAAGATTTTTAATCACAGTTTCAATTTCAGTGCTTGTGATTGGTCTGTTTAAATTTTCTATTTCCTCCTGGTCCAGTCTCGGCAGGTTGTGCTTTTCTAAGAATTTGTCCATTTCTTCCAGGTTGTCCATTTTGTTGGCATATAGTTGCTTGTAGTAATCTCTCATGATCCTTTGTATTTCTGCAGTGTCAGTTGTTACTTCTCCTTTTTCATTTCTAATTCTATTGATCTGAGTCTTCTCCCTTTTTTTCTTGATGAGTCTGGCTAATGGTTTATCAGTTTTGTTTATCTTCTCAAGGAAACAGCTTTTAGTTTTATTGATCTTTGCCATTGTTTCCTTCATTTTTTTTTCATTTATTTCTGATCTGATCTTTATGATTTCTTTCCTTCTGCTAACTTTGGGGTTTTTTTGTTCTTCTTTCTGTAATTGCTTTAAGTGTCTGGTTAGGTTGTTTATTTGAGATGTTTCTTGTTTCTTGAGGTAGGATTGTATTGCTATTAACTTCCCTCTTAGAACTGCTTTTTCTGCATCCCATAGGTTTTGTGTCATCGTGTTTTCATTGTCATTTGTTCTAGGTATTTTTTGACTTCCTCTTTGATTTCTTCAGTGATCTCTTGGTTGTTCAGTAGTGTATTTAGTGTATTGTTTAGCCTCCATGTGTTTGTGTTTTTTACAGAGTATTTTTCTTGTAATTGATATCTTGTCTCATAGCGTTGTGGTTGGAAAAGATACTTGATACGATTTCAATTTTCTTAAATTTACCAAGGGTTGATTTGTGACTCAAGGTATGATCTGTCCTGGAGAATGTTCCACGAGCACTTGAGAAGAAAGTGTATTCTGTTGTTCTTGGATGGAATGTCCTATAAATATCAATTAAATCCATCCTGTTTAATGTATCATTTAAAGCTTGTGTTTCCTTATTTATTTTCATTTTGGATGATCGGTCCATTGGTGAAAGTGGGGTGTTAAAGTCCCCTACTATGATTGTATTACTGTTGAGTTCCCTGTTTATGGCTGTTAGCATTTGCCTTATGTATTGAGGTGCTCCTATGTTGGGTGCATAAATATTTACAATTGTTATATCTTCTTCTTGGATTGATCCCTTGATCATTATGTAGTGTCCTTCTTTGTCTCTTGTTAATAGTCTTTATTTTAAAGTCTATTTTGTCTGATATGAGAATTGCTACTCCAGCGTTGTTTTGATTTCCATTTACAGGGAATATGTTTTTCCATCCCTTCACTTTCAGTCTGTATGTGTCCCTAGGTCTGAAGTGGGTCTCTTGTAAGCAGCATAAATACGGGTCTTGTTTTTGTATCCATTCCACCAGTCTATGTCTTTTGGTTGGAGCATTTAATCCATTTACATTTAAGGTAGTTATTGATATGTATGTTCCTACTACCATTTTCTTAATTGTTTTGGCTTTGTTATTGTAGGTCTTTTCCTTCTCTTGTGTTTCCTGCCTAGAGAAGTTCCTTTAGGATTTGTTGTAAAGCTGGTTTGGTGGTGCTGAATTCTCTTAGCTTTTGCTTGTCTGTAAATGTTTTAATTTCTCTGTCGAATCTGAATGAGATCCTTGCTGGGTAGAGAAATCTTGGTTGTAGGTATTTCCCTTTCATCACTTTAGATACCTCCTGCCACTCCCTTCTGGCTTGCAGAGTTTCTGCTGAAAGATCAGCTGTGAACCTTATGGGGATTCCCTTGTATGTTATTTGTAGTTTTTCCCTTGCTGTTTTTAATATTTTTTCTGTGTATTTAATTTTTTATAGTTTGATTAATATGTGTCTTGGCGTGTTTCACCTTGGATTTATCCTGTATGGGACTCTCTGTGCTTCCTGGACTCGATTGACTATTTCCTTTCCCATATTAGGGAAGTTTTCAACTGTAATCTCTTCAAATATTTTCTCAGTCCCTTTCTTTTTCTCTTCTTCTTCTGGGACCCCTATAATTCGAATGTTGGTGCATTTAATGTTGTCCCAGAGGTCTCTAAGACTGTCCTCATTCTTTTCATTCTTTTTTCTTTATTCTGCTCTGTGGTAGTTATTTCCACTCTTTTATCTTCCAGGTCACTTATCCATTCTTCTGTCTCAGTTATTCTGCTATTGATTCCTTCTAGAGGATTTTAATTTCATTTACTGTGCTGTTCATCATTGTTTGTTTGCTCTTTAGTTCTTCTAGGTCCTTCTGAAATGTTTCTTGTATTTTCTCCATTCTATTTCCAAGATTTTGGATCAACTTTACTATCATACTCTGAATTCTTTTTCAGGTAGACTGACTATTTCCTCTTCATTTGTTTGGTGTGATGGTCTTTTACCTTGGTGCTTCATCTGTTGTGTGTTTCTCTGTCTTCTCATTTTGCTTAACTTACTGTGTTTGGGGTCTCCTTTTCACAGGCTGCAGGTTTGTAGTTCCCGTTGTCTTTTGGTGTCTGTTCACAGTGGCTAAATTTGCTTCAGTGTGGTGTGTAGGCTTCCTGGTGGAGGGGACTGTTGCCTGTGTTCTGGTGGATGAGGCTGGATCGTGTCTTTCTGGTGGGCAGGGTCGTGTCTGGTGGTGTGTTTTGGAGTGTCTGTGCACTTATTATTACTTCAGGCACCCTCTCTCTAATGGGTGGGGTTGTGTTCCTGTCTCACTAGTTGTTTGGCATAGGGTGTCCAGCACTGTAGCTTGCTGGTCGTTGAGTGGAGCTGGGTCTTCACGTTGAGATGGAGATCTCTGGGAGAGCTTTTGCCATTTGATATTACATGGAGCTGGGAGGTCTCTGGTGGACCAATGTCCTGAACTCGGCCCTCCCATCTCAGAGGAACAGGCCTGACACCCGGCCAGAACACCAAGACCCTGTCAGCCACATGGCTCAGAAGAAAAGGGAGAAAAAAAGAAAGAAAGAAAGAAAAAAAATAGAATAAAATAAAATAAAGTTATTAAAATAAAAATTTTAATAATTATTAAAAATATAAGAAAGAAATTAAAAAGAAAGAAAGAAGAGGACAACCAAACCAAAAAACAAATCCACCAATGATAACAAGCGCTAAAAACTGTACAAAAAAAAAAAAAATGGACAGACAGAATCCTAGGACATATGGTAAAACAAAGGTGTACAGACAAAATCACACAAAGAAGGATACACATACACACTCACAAAAGAGAAAAAGGAAAAATATATATATATTTATATATAAAAAAAAGAGCAACCAAATCAATTAACAAATCTATCCATGATAATAAACTCTAAATACTAAATTAAGATAAACATAAAACCAGAAACAAATTAGATGCAGAAAGCAAACCCCAAGTCTACAGTTGCTCCCAAAGTCCATTGCCTCAATTTTGGGATGATTTGTTGTCTATTCAGGTATTCCAGAGATGCAGGGTACATCAAGTTGATTGTGGAGATTTAATCCTCTGCTCCTGAGGCTGCTGGGAGAGATTTCCCTTTCTCTTCTTTGTTCACACAGCTCCTGGGGTTCAGCTTTGGATTTGGACCTGCCTCTGTGTGTAGGTCGCCTGAGGGCGTCTGTTCCCCACCCAGACAGGACAGGGTTAAAGTTGCAGCTGATTCGGTGGCTCTGGCTCCCTCAGGCCGGGGGGAGGGAGGGGTACGGGGCGAGCCTGTGGCGGCCAAGGCTGACCTGACGTTGCAACAGCCTGAGGCATGCTGTGTGTTCTCCCGGGGAAGTTGTCCCTGGATCATGGGACCCTGGCAGAGGTGGGCTGCATAGGGTCCCGGGAGGGGAGGTGTGGATAGTGACCTGTGCTTACACACAGGCTTCTTGGTGGCTGCAGCAGCAGCCTTAGCATCTCATGCCTGTCTCTGGTGTCTGCGCTGATAGCCGTGGCCCACGCCCATCTCTGGAGCTCGTTTAGGTGGTGCTCTGAATCCTCTCTCCTCACGCACCTGGAAACAATGGTCTCTTGCCAATTAGGCAGGTCCAGAGTTTTTCCCGGCCTCCCTCCCAGCTAGCTGTGGCACACTAGCCCCCTTCAGGCTGTGTTCACACAGCCAACCCCAGTCCCCTTCCTGGGATCCAACCTCCGAAGCCTGAGCCTCAGCTCCCAGCCCTGACCTGCCCCGACATCTGAGCAGACAAGCCTCTCGGTCTGGTAAGTGCTGGTCAGCACCGATCCTCTGTGTGGGAATCTCTTAGCTTTGCCCTCTGCACCCCTGTTGCTGCACTCTCCTCCGTGGCTCTGAAGCCCGCCCCCCCCGCCACCCCCCATCTCTGCCAGTGAAGGGCCTTCCTAGTGTGTGGAAACTTTTCCTCCTTCACAGCTCTCTCCCAGAGGTTCAGGTCCTGTCCCTATTCTTTTGTCTCTGTTTTTTGCTTTTTTCTTTTGCCCTACCCAGGTACATGGGGAGTTACCAGCATTCAGTAGGTGTTCTGTAGGAGTTGTTCCACATGTAGATGTATTTCTGATGTATTTGTTGGGAGGAAGGTGATCTCCATGTCTTACTCCTCCACCATCTTGAAGCAAGATATTTATTCTTTTTAACAGTTCATTAATTCTGGAGCCCTTCTAGTTGCACAGAAGTGCAAGTATGAGAAACGGAGATTTGGGGCAGCCATTTCTAGGGACACCAAGTGGTAGTTTTATAGTGTCTGATCTTACATTTAGGTCTTTAATCCATTTTGAGTTTATTTTTGTGTATGGTGTTAGGGAGTGTTCTAATTTCATTCTTTTACATGTAGCTGTCCAGTTTTCCCAGCACCACTTATTGAAGAGGCTGTCTTTTCTCCATTGTATGTTCTTGTCTCTATCGTAAATTAGGTGACCATATGTGCGTGGGTTTATCTCTGGGCATTCTATCCTGTACCATTGATGTATATTTCTGATTTTGTGCCACTACCATACTGTCTTGGTTATTGTAGCTTTGTGGTATAGTTTGAAGTTGGGGAGTCTGATTCCATGGAGCCTGTGTTAATTGCAAAATATTATACTGTTTCTATTAAATGATAACAAAAAATATAATTTGTACTGTTACAAAGTAACTTCTAGCATTTATATTCCTGCATAGTTGTTCTCAAACTTGAGCATGCATCAGAATCACCTGCAGGGTTTGTTAAAACACAGATTGATGTACCTCACCCTCAGAGTTTCTGAAATCAGATCTGGGGTGGAGTTTGACAATTAATTTTGAATCTCTACCAAGTTCTCTGGTGACGTTAATGTTGCTGGTCCAGGGATGACATTTAGAGAACCACTGTTTGCTGTCAAACTGTAGTCAGACAGTGAAATCAGGCATCATTTTGAGAGCAGTTATTTTATAAAATGTGTTTTTAGAAGGTTCAGTCAGTAATTAATTGCACATGTAAAGAATCATTTTAATAAAGCAGGGTCAGAAAGGGTGTTATTAAACTGAAGGAATAAGTAGAGAGAAATTGATCTATGTGATGAGGTGGGGGTTATCAGATTCAAATTTTATTAAGAAGAAAAAAAAAGTTTATATATACAGTGCCCAAAACCTGATGCAAATATTTTTATTGATTTTTCTCTTGTAATTAAAAAAATTCCCCCAAATCTTTGAGGTGATATTTTTCCTTTATTTTCTGCATGTAGCCATATGCTTGCTGTATATTTTCATAAGACACAGATATGTTGCTTATGAGACAAATGCATACTGAATGTTTTTAAGGACCATATTGATTCATCTTTGCCTTATGAAATTGTTTAAGAAACTAGTAATCAGAATCCTTTGTTTAGTATCTGTTGTTTGGCTAGTGCTTTTGTTGTTATTGTGGAGTTTTAAAAAAATCAATATATACATTGTCTTTGATTTGCTCTAGAAAGAGAAAGAAATATATATCCATTCTAGAGTCAGAAGACTACAGGCTCCCCTTTCCCCCTATTTTTCATATCTCCATTTAAATAAGATAATCTATAAAAAATAACATCTCTTTTACTTATGCTAATTTAATTTTGTTATATAACTATGTAGGATATTATTAACTAGTTTTGCAGAATTTAGTTTGTTAGATAAGAATACTAGCTATATTTTGATGGTGCTTTGAAGTTTCTAAAGAAAATGGATGTTTTTTCTTGTACGTCTATAAAATTATGTTTTGATTAATTCACCTAAGAAATATTTATTACCCACATATCATATCTAAGAGATTCCATGGATAGGTTCAAATCCTTTTTTTTCTGACTGATAGTGCTTTTAAAAATCTAATGTACTGTTTTCATATTCTGGGTAATACCTGATGTTTTGTTGTGACAGCAGGATTCACTTTGGGGAAATTTTTCTGCTTGCCTGATTCCACGTCCCCCAGAAAACTGCTGGCAGGCGGTGGGTAGATGGCACCTGATTTGAACAACCATGAAAGGACTGATAGCAGAATAAACTTCCTCCAACAGTATATGGGATTGGCTAAAAACTTCGGGTTTTTCCATAGGGGAAAAACCCGAATGAACTTTTTGGCCAAACTAATAATTAGTAATAATTAAAGCTATGCATCTAGACCTTTTAAAATAATTGACCTAGTATTATCCTCCTTGATTTGGTTTTCAATTTTTTTTTTTTTTATTTTATTTATCTATTTATTTATTTATTTATTTTTGGCTGTGTTGGGTCTTCGTTTCTGTGCGAGGGCTTTCTCTAGTTGCGGCGAGTGGGGGCCACTCTTCATTGCGGTGCGCGGGCCTCTCACTGTCGCGGCCTCTCTTGTTGCGGAGCACAGGCTCCAGATGCACAGGCTCAGTAGTTGTGGCTCACGGGCCTAGTTGCTCCGCAGCATGTGGGATCTTCCCAGACCAGGGCTCGAACCCGTGTCCCCTGCATTGGCAGGCGGATTCTCAACCACTGCGCCACCAGGGAAGCCCAGTCTTCAATTTTATGACAATTAAATTCAACTAAAAAATTCTTATTTGAATAACTGTGAATTAAATGACATGGTTAAATGCTAGGTACCATACTTGCTCCTTCCCATCACAAATGGAGGTAAGATAGAATTATATCAGAGGAAAAAGAAAAATGTACAAATAACTGGAATTTAAGATATCTAAGAAGCCTTTCCTGCCCTCCTTATGTTAAAATTGAGTATCTTTTTTAAAAAAATAAATTGCATGCATTATATGCATAAAGTTTGTCTCCTTCACCCAGTTATCCGCTCACTTCCGGCTGGGGCCATCCACCTTGTTTGTATACTGCTATTAACCCAGCACCCAACACAGTGCCTGCCACGTGCTTCACCCTCAGTAAATATTGGTTAGATGAATAACAAATGAATGAATAAATACATGAATACATGAAAGTCTCATAAAGAGAGCAAAATAATATACCAGACTTTCATCTATTGTACTTATTACCAATTAAGGGCATTTTATGATTGAAATACATCACAATCATAAGAAATATATAGTTTTAGTAATGAATATACTTTCATGTTTCTTTATGATAGAGTTACCGTCTTCAGTAAGCTTTATGGGGCTCTGGACTGAGACCTGATTACAAAATATGTGGATTTCAATGACATCTCTGTCACTGACTTCTTGGGTCAATGCACAAGGCACTTATTAATGAACTGATTTTTTTCAATGCCTGAGAGTAAATTAGTCATTAGAGATTCTGGTTCAAATTTATCTGAATTTTTTCATCTGACTTTGTTTTTCCTGTGATGTCAATGTTTACTATGTAAGATTAGTTGCTGCTTGCTGGGTTTGCATATGTTCTAAGCAAAATTATTTTCTTGTTAGCATTATTCACTTAATTTGAAAGTTCCCAAAACAAAGCATTTCAGGGGAAAGAAATTAAAGAATTTAAAGTGTTCTCAGATTTACATATAAGAAGTGTTAATACTGCCATCTAATAAAAATTGCCAAAAACCTTGTAGCAAAGAATATTACTCTGTCTTTATAAAATCAAAGAGTTCATTTTTTCCCCTAAAGAAACAATTTGAATAAAACCTGACCCTCTTCTCTTCTTTTTACAATGGAGTATGGTCAAATTGAACCCTCCATTAAAAATTCTCTAATATCTTTTTTTTGCATTAACATTTCAAAACTCAATTTAAATATTCACAGATCTCATTTTTAATAAACTTAACAAATTCAGGTAATTTCCTTCAACTTTATAGATTGAAGGACAGCAGTTGGTACAGATATAAAAATGATGCACAGCTATGAGCAAAGCCCCAAATCAATTATATATAAGAAATAACCTAACACATGGAAAGAAATTAATCAAAAAGAAGAATTTCTACCATGTGATTCTCTGGTCTGCTACCTGCAGGCAACAAACGCAAATGAAAAAAAATCAACATTCTTCAGGCAGATAAGAGAAAAATTAATAAAAATGTTTCCTTCCTACTAGATCCCCTGATGCAACTATTGTTAAAAGTGAGTGACTGCAGGAAGAACTTGCTCGTTTAAAATACTACTATTTTATACTACAGAAATAAGGTTTTATTCTTGCTGTTAAGCTCAATTACATGAGTGAGTATGGATTTGCACTGTCCAAAGAGCATCCCTCTTCCCTGCCCCTTGTCATTAAATGGCTCTGTGGGATATGCATGAGACAAATGTAATAGGAACCAAGTGAGTAGCATTTTGAGGTATGCCTGCAGGATAATTATGATTTATTAGGAATCTGAGTGTAGCAGCTGAAAACTCTAAGAGAGGAACTACTGGGAGCTGCAAAATATGCCCCAGATAAAGTTAGTAAAAAGGTATTAGTACTCTAAAGATAGAAATGTTCCTACTCCATAATGAGATGGGGAAGGATGCATTTTTGCGTTTTCTGCTTTTTAATTTAGAGTTGCATTTTTATTTTCCATTTCTAATTGAACAAACAGGCCATATTTGTACAGAACATATGAAACTAATAATCTTTCCTGTTAGAAAGGTTTTATGTTTTGTGTTTTATGAATACCATCCTGAAATTAACAAAGAGATATAAGGCTAGAATACAGAGGATTTGGTAACAAGACATCCAATTTAAATATTAGTCTACTGCTGCATTTCTATCACATGTAGAGAATGTAACATAAGTTTAGAATGTAAAATTCTATATCAACTCTCTCTTACCTATCAGCTAACATACAGCATACCTGTATAGAGTTTTGACATATTTGTGTGTTACATATTAAACGTAAACCAGAATTTATCTATTCCTAGTTTATATTTTCATATTTACTTTTTGAAAGGTAGCATTACATGATAAATGTGGCCCAATTATTATGTAATAATTAAAGCATGGTATATATTATTGCTTAAATTGTCAGATTTGGAGATCTCTATTGTTTTATATATATTAGAAGGTTTTACATACCTTCTTATTCCTTTATCTGAGTGGATCTTTTGCAAACAACTTTCAAGGAGCACAAAACAGGAGCTGGCAACTTGGAGACAATACACCATTTTCATTTTCATTAATTCATTAATATTTTGAGAAATTTATTTCATCACACGTATTCTTTGTTCTGTACATGAGTAAAATAATTTAATAAAATTTTTTGATGTAAGTTTTAATATTAATAATACTATCAGATATAAAAAATGATCTGAAATGGCATACCTTAAGAAGCACCAGAATAAAAAGGTGTGGGAATATTTGTGTATTTTTGGAGGAAACTCACCCAGCAGAATTTCTGAGCACACTGTGATGGATTATTGCAATTATTGGGAATGATAATATTTTAATTCGACTTTCTTCCCACCTGTCAGTTGCAATCAAGGCTGCCCAGTATTCTGAAACAGTCTCATTTTGCTAGGTGGCTAGTCTTGTGCAGCCTCTAGAATGCTCAGAATATTAATGCATGGAGAGGAGACTGAATGCTCTCTATAGTTCCATTGTGGCAACGTGTTTGTCTTGTTTTAATCAAAAAGCATGCAAAACCTAACTAAAATAATTTATAATAAATTAATGCCAGTGAGTGCTTAAGAGAAAGAAACCCTTTTTGGGGATATTGCATCAGAACCATAGAATTTGGCATTTCTTTCCCTTCCTCATACTTGACGACGTATATTAATTCTGTAGGATTTAATTTCTTTCTTGGGTGCCTCATTCTGAAGTGCTTTGAATTTATATGAACAAAGACAGTCTGACATTTAAGTGAGGGTTAGGCTAGTTTATAGTAAGCTACCAAGGTAGGAAGTTTTTTATCAAGACAACATATGTTGAAAGACATGTATATTTGATTTAATATTTATGATGTTGGTCTTTATCATTTTTTGCATATCCTCCTTGTATTGCTTATTTTAATTCCCTTTTCTTTTAATCCTTATATATCGCCTATATTTTTTCACTAGACAAAATATAGGAGATATATTTTGTGTTTGTTTGTTTTGTCGTCTAGCTCTTCCTCCAGTGGTTTTGGATGGGTTTCAGAGATTTCTTTAACCATCTGAAATCATAGCAATAATTTTCTCATAAATTTATTTATCTGGGGAGTAGATACTCCTCAAAGATAAATTAATTTATCTGGGAAGTGCTTCTTAACCATACAAATCCAATTCTTCAGTGATTATGCTACCTTTGTATAGGGTAGGACTACTTAATCTTGAACGTTCCTTTTGTCCTTTACCAACTCCAGATCACTGAAACAACCACCAGATGAAAAATTCTCCCACACATAGGCCCAGCTTTTGCAATATCGCTTTTGGTACTGGATAACTAAGGCTTTATTGCACATTGGGAGGGTGATCGGTATTGTCAGGTGTTGTGAATCTGCATGACACTTCTTAGCTTCAGCTTTATCTTTGGGGGGCAGAAGTAGCTGTGGTCAATTCAAATGGTTCCTGAGTACCCAGTTGTCTCCCTTTCTGAAAACAGAAGTATTACTTTGCACCCACCAGAATCTTCCAGTAATCCTTATTATTCATCCAGTATAAAAGATGCCTCTACATTCTGAGAGATGATTAACAGCGTTATGGGCCCGACATACAGCATCATTGTATTCATAGCTTTAGGCTGTACAGCTAATTATTAGCATTTTTAAAATCAGGTAAATATTTATATATATAAACATTGACTATTCATTCTCGCGAGTGTGTTTGAATATCTATAAATCAAAGGCAATTGAAGAGCTGAAATTCAGATTTCCTTACACTTGCCTGCCAAGTGGCCTCAATCAAAAGTAATTTTCTCCATGAGGGCACATAGAGCTCAGTCGTAAGCCTTTTCTGAGTAGATATTATTATTTGTGTCAAATTACATGTGGTGATTTTTCTGAAGTGGACTTCTGTGCCCACTAATCCATACACAGGAGGTTCCTTCATTCCCTCCTTCATTGATGCTATTAATTGTACTTGTGCTTCAAGTGTCTCTTACCTTTTAAAATGTTAGTTTATAGCCACCGATTATCTGTAAGGTTTCCAGTTAAAGAAACATGCAATATAGAGAGTAGGGTGAGATCTAATCTTAAACCATAAATACTATACATTTTAAGAGAAATCTTTTTTGCCAGAGCCTGATTTGATAGCATGGCTAAAGAAATGGTTAGACATTTTAAAGTACAGTACATTATATCAATCTGACACGTGCTTTGGGAGCAATTATTAAATCACCTTTCTCTAGCCTGTTCTAAATATCGACAATGAGATCTCATGTATTTTGAACAATGAGCTCAATAATTTTTTTACCTTTTATTTGGAATTTTGTAGTTTGTTTTTGAAAATAAGTGCTTCTTTTCAATTACATGCTTTGAATTTCAAATCGATAGCCAACATAAAATAAAACAGCCCCTGGAATATAGAATAGTATACTGTCAATTAAGATCTTATAATCTTTGATAAAAAGTTATATGTGATATACAAGCCTTTTTTGACATGTGTGTATATGTGAATGGCTTGGTTAGACTTTTATTAAGTCTATATCAATGCTTTGTGGGTTTATTTTCTTTCAGATTTTCACATGAGATTTTCCATTTAATTTCTAATGAAGTTTTAATTTAATATTATACTGTTGGAGCCAACTCGTTAAGTCAGAATATTTTAAATAATTGTTCAGTTACCTACCTCACTGGGTTATTTTAAAGATTATATAAGAAAGTGCTTTGAAAGTCCTACATGAGACACAAATGAGACAGTCTAGGTGTCTTCTTTTGACCAAACTTTTTATTAAAATTGTTGCTTGAACAAAATAAAAACATGGAAGATATTCTATTTTATTCCTCGTTAGACTCGCAATTAATAATTAGAATTATTCAGATAACTGTTTTAGTGATTGCAATCTTTTACCTTATTACTATTTTATATGTTCCTTGCATGTCTTGCTACTTGACATAATTGTTTTAAAAGGTGAAAGATTATACATTACTTGAAATAATGAATGAGAGAGAAAACCTAATATGAGATCCATGGTTTTGAATGTGGTTTGTGTTAAAACAGAATCTATGGTTTTTTAACGCTCCACCTGGAGTGGAAAAAAAACCCCAACCCATTACCAGAGTGTTTGGAATTAGGACATTCTTTCTTCCTTAACATTTGTTATTTTGGAGAAAAGAAGAAAAAATAAATTTTAAAAAGCACAAAGAAACTCTGTAAGAATTTTTTCTTGGATGTCCCTTAATTTCTATCCAAAGCAACTAATTCTCTCCATGAAAATGTGTCATGTGAATTCAGCCCTTTGGGAACTTGCTTTTGGGAAAACAGCCCATATATCACTGAGCTGTATGTACCTATTCCTGTTTGCTCACACATATGTGAAGATTGTAATAAATTCACTATTTTAAATTATTTATAAAATTTCTGCTTTGGTCCTGAAAATTTCCTAGCACATTTCCAAGAAATAAGAGAAAGATACTGCCTAAGCCTTTTAAGTATTTAGCCTGTCTGATGAGACTGCTGACATGAGTGACAATTAGTACAAATTACCATAATTGTGTTCTTTGGAAGAAATGCTACAGTGCTTCTTTAGGAGCAAATGTGGGCTTCCGCTTAGTAAAATGAGTCAGATACTTTGATTCTTCTGGGCAGTCGGAAATTCACAATCGGCAGTGTGGTATTCCCACGTTGTCCACTTCAGATCCATCTCAACAACTATAGCCCTCCCTTTCCTTTCAATGAAATAGGTCCATTAATGTAATGCACCTCACTCTCATTCACCCTAAGGAAGTTGTATTTTTATTACAGAAAAAGTATCACATAAATACAAATTACATTTTTTCATTAGAAAACTACTTTTCATTTCAGAAAAAATTCAATTAATCATGAACAGGGTTATGCTTTCATCAGGGAGAGAAATATGTAATTTTTCTTCAAGCCTCAAACACATATAATGAAATCTTTTCTTGGAATCCACTCTTAAGATGGATTTTTTAAAGTATAGACTTTATTAAAATCTCAGTTCAATTAAAATGCATTCAATTACTCTAAATCTTTATTAAAATCTCAGGTAAAATTGTACAACAGTGTAAAAGAGACTTGTACTCTTTACCAGGCAGTTAATTCTAACAAATGAACATAAAGTGCACAGTTTTGCTCTTTAGGAGAGAATAAAAGAACAAGCTTTGGGCTTCGAGTTGGGGGTGGGGAAGGATGGGAGATGGAGGTTGCTTTCTGTGTAGTAACTTCAGGACCTGGTTTCCTTCCACTTCTTATCATAGGTCAACATTACTTGTTGATATGGATGTGACATTATCTTGTGTGAGTACCCTTGATACTACATGGCCAATCCATAGAATACATTTTCCTCACCACCTTAATCAAAAAGACCCTATTTAAGGATTTTATTTCACTCTCTTCTTTGGATGTTTTTTGGTACAGTGTCCCTGTTCTTTTTCAAGGGCCGCTAGAAGATGCCATTGAAGAGGAAGAGGAAGAATGTCCATCAGAGGAAACAGACATCACCTCAAAAGGGGACTTTCCACTGGAGGAAAGCTTTTCCACAGAATTTGGGCCTGAAAATCTGAGCTGTGAAGAAGTGGAATACTTTTGTAACAAAGGTAATCATTAATGGCTGGACGCGATATGTGAGTCTGTTTACTCAGATGATTTCGTATAGTTGAAAAATGCACTGATAGAGTGGAGGAAGAGTGTTGAGTGTGCTATACATAATTCAACAGTCTGCAAATACATACAAGATTTTTTTTAAACATACAATATTATTTTGAAGGATAAAAGATATTTTATAATCCATAAATCATATTGTATATTTAAACACATAGTTTCCTATTGATTGGCCAGTTAACTGTGAACATTTTCATGTTGGTTGGCCAAATAACTATAATCCATTTAATGTTTATTGTTTATTCTTTCAACAAATATTTACTGAATGTCAGTTTTTTGCAAGGCACTGAATTAGCCATTGAGGGTAAGAAGGGAATGGGCCAGAGTCCCCACCCAAGTTTCTAGCTCATTCCTTTTGAAAACTGAGTGCCTTAACTGTTTGACATTGACTTTCAACATTGAGAATGGTGCTTTTTTAGATATTGTCAAATAAGAAAATACACACTCTTTCTCTCTTCTAGATATTCTTTTTACATACTAACATTATAACAGAAGAAGAACCTGAGACACTATATCTCTGCCTATTTCCAACCTTGACTTGGAGCCAAGTGGCCTTGCCAGTAACTATGTCCTCATTGGGCATGTATACTCATTTTTAACTTGCTTTTTTCAAAAATGAGTTTAAGGTTTCTTATGATTCTTTTTAATTTCTTTATTTGATTGTTTTGCCTCTGCAAGTGAGATGGGTCTTCTGTACCTCCCGCACCAATGTATAATTTCACAAGTGTTTGGATCACTTCCTTGGTTTAGAAGAGCTACTTTTATTGATTTTACCGTGGCTGTTTCCCAGATGGCATGACTGTATGTCTGTATGTCTGTTTGTGTTTCTGAATGCACCGTTTTTATTTTTTAGGCAGACAGAGAAGTTATGTGGAGTGATTTTTTTACCTGTTTGTCTGAATGTGATGATGTGAATTGGCAGTCTGAAATCAAGAATGCTGATATAGCTTCCCCCAAAACTGCTAATATGCATGCCTCAGTCGCCAAATATACATTTGATACATATTATTAAAACCTCAGTATAACTTTCTCTTGATTCTGGTGTGTTAGAAACAAAAGAAACCAGCCAGTTCCCATCCGTGTGGTCAGTAGAACTCCCTGCCCTAAGACTGTGGGAATGGAATGGCAGCACCAACAGTTGGATACATTGAAGTTCAGAAAAACTTTGACCATTAACTCCTGAAGACCTCAAGATGGCTTTGTAACATGGTCCTTGTCCCCCACATCAGAGACTTTTGGTTGAAAACAAGAATGGTATGGACCAAATAGGCCTTCTTAGTGAGTAGTCACTCAGAGTTCAGGCCAAATTAATATTTTCTCTTGTTGTTTTGGTTGTTAGAACCATTTCTTGATGCTACACACCCACAGCAATACATATTAGAGCTGGCTGGAGAGGAAGAGTTTTTAAATCTGTTTGAAGACATCCCATTTTCCATCTTTATCAGGAACTATATCCTTTAGTGCATTGTATAGTACCTACCTTATGTTGTGGGATTACAATAAAGGAAGGAACCAGTAGCTAGAAAGTATCATTTATTCTTCTTGCCCTTGTCCTTAAAAGAGTGAGTGTATGGATTCAGACATTTTTGTCAACTTATTAATCCAGGGAGGCAGTAATAATAGTTATTATTAGGTGTATTTTACATTTTGGGATCATCATTGGTGATGGCCTGTATTTAAGAAAATAGAACTCCAAGTTTTAAGTTAGTAGTTTCTTGAAAGAAAATAGACTTATGGCAGATGCTTATTACAGGATTACATAATTATGGTCCCAGAATAATAACCTCCATCTATATTAAACAGAGTCTTAACCCATGAAAAATAATGACAGGCCTTGAGGAACAACAAAAAAAAAGAACTGAACTACAATTATTAAGAACATTGTTTAGTGGATATTTTTAACTTTGATAAATAATTGGAAAGTTGAAAAATACATCAAAATAATATTTAATATATGATATAGATAATATATTAAATAATATATAATTAGTTAATATACTATATATTGTACAAATCTCTAATGTTTAGTTTGAAACTAGAAAGTAATGATAGGTGGAAATAAGAATTCTAATTTTCACATAATATTTTTTAGGATAAATACTACTATTACTATTTCAAACCACTGTTGCCGTATTTAATAGGAAAAGAATTTCATTATTTTACTCTCATAGAATGTGAGACCAGGGAATTCCCACTGAAGTAGTAGGAACTGGTGTGAAAGAAAGACAACTCTTTGATATGAATTGCATCCCCTTGAGGTCATACAGGGATTCCTCATTTTTCATTTAAGTTGATTAACTATAATAGGAAGAGAAAATTTCCTCTCTGGAAAATTAGAATCTAATCTTTCTGCAGAAATTTACATATTAGTCTCAGTGACACATAATTATGTTTTCTTGCCAGTTGCAGGGAAAAAGATAGATTAGGCATTAAAAGCGTATAAGTATTTAAATGGTTAATGATGCCAGTGTCATGATTGAAAAAGCACGTAAAAATTGTTCTTCTGAAGAAAAATATTTTTAAGTTGGGATTACTGATGAAACATACTTTTTGCACATATTCTGAATCATTTATGACAACGTAAAAATTGTAAGTATATGTAAGAAAATGAATTGGATTACTTGGGAAGTTTCTTTTTCTAAAGATCTAGCCATGATCAAAATCTAGCAATGACACAGTTGTTTTACTGGGTTCCAGGGGTAACATTTTTGAACATCAAATGCTTTTTTCTTATCAAACAAAGGATAGGAATTTAAAAACTCAGATCGCAAAAACATGGTTAGAGTATCTTGTTTTCCAAACAAGGTATTTTGACACATTGTCAGAGAAGAGTACTGAGATACACATATAGTTACAATATATCTTCATTTATACTTTAGCAACTGTATTTTGTATAAAAGCAATCTATGCTATTGTAACTTTCCTTTTTAGAAAAGAAGAAAAGAAAAATCTCTACTCTGTAGAGACATAGCTTATCATAGGTAAAAGTTACTTCTTCCTTTTGAAATTGAGCCTTCTACATTATACAGGATGTTTTCAGTGTTTAGAATGACTCTTATTATTGTGGTATTTTTCTCAGTTCCAAATGGATATTATCTATTCTCTTGTCAAATGGGAAGGCTTTTTTTTTACACGTCTCAAAGTGTCTAATAATATTAGTAAAGTTGCTAGTTATATTATAAAATGTGATTAAATGCGACCCAAATCACTCTCATAATGTAATATTCCACGGAAATGTCAAAAAATATTGGTCAGAATTTTGTCATCTTTAAATGTGTAGAATTCTTAATCATACAAATCTAAAATATAAATAATCACAATTAAAAATGGAAAAGATCACTTTAATAAAACCTTGTTATAGTCTCAGGCCTAAAATATGAATCTGACAATTCTGTTGCAGATTCCTGTTTCACTTTTTACTTTGGGTTAGTTGCGTATTTTATGTTTTTTATTTTTCATCTTTGAAATGAATAAAATGAATTATATTTATAAAAAGATGATATTTCAAAGTTGCTTTGATACTTTTAGATTTTAAGAATTTTAGCAAAGTGTAAAGCAATACTTTCAATTTGCATCATCCCCTTTGGTGCAGTGAGTTTAGATCATTTGGCATCTTGCCTTACCGTATCTCAGAGAGGAAGGAAACAAGCAAGAATTATTTCCTTGAATTTGCAGATGACGAAGACATCAAGGCTGGGTCCATGAGTGCTACACATTTCCTGTGGTACTGGATTATTTGCTTCAGTGACTTTCGTCTGCCTTTATTCTGGTTTATAGAGTAAACATGGAAGTACATCAATATTGGTTTAGAGCTAAGCAAACTAATGTAAATTGAAATATAGGTGGTCTGGAAAGCAACCTGGGGAGCTTTTAGTTATGTCACTACTGGCAGGTGGGAACTCTTATACATTAGCAATTCTTGGATAAACTCAAAGACAGTAAGTTTTATAGTGGGGCTGATATTGGAGCAGCTCTAAAGCGGGTTTACTATTATTAATTATTTGGAAGACTGTTTCCTCACTGCAATATTCAAGTTTGTTAATAACTAAAGTAAATTAACATGTCTTGGGATACATTCCAGGAGGATGTCACAGGATATGTGAACAGGAAGAAAATTGTCAGGCCAGTATCACTAGGCTATTAGAATGTAATGCTATCAACAAGCAAACAAACAAACAAACAAAAACCTCCAAAGAAACTACATGTCAGTGAACTTTGAGTTATCAATAATGATTTTCTGGAAAAGTTACCAAGGATCCTTACAAACTGGTCTCTGATGACATCATCTCTAAACAAAGTCTGAAAGGGAAATGATGTCATCAAAGTTGATTTTGGAAGAAAAACAAACCTTACTTCTAGTCCTACTATCTAGATATGGAGAATTGTCAGAGAAATCACTGGGTGCAGTGCTTTACCTAGAGAGATGAATTAATGTTAGAGCTCTTCAATCTGGAAAGATTAGGGTTGAAAAAGAGGGGCATAATGGAAAGCCATAAAATGAGGAAACATATAGTGTAACAATGGGCATTCTCAGCACATTCAAAAAGATTTGACCCTGGTAATATGCAGAAAGTAAAAGTCATATTTCTCTTTTAAAACAACTTTAAAGTAGAAAAATGCAAAGCATCTTAAAGAAATTAGAAAAGAGCCTGAGTTACTCAGACTTGGATTTAGCTCTAGGCCCAGAAGTAATTAATACCAAACCAAAAGCAAACATAAACAGATATTTAATTAGGTTGGCAGAAGCTTCCAGTTCTGTTCAATAGACTGAATTCAATACAACTCAACTCATATATTAGGCATCTGCTATGTGTCAGACCCTCTTCCTGGTGCTGGGGATACAGCAGTAGACAAAAGTCCAGCGCTACTCTTGAGATGAGAGAGAGATAATAATCAAACTCGCATTGTATAATATGACGGGTGATGTTGAACATTATGAAGAAAAACAACACAGTCAGGGTGATAGAACGCCATTGTGTGCGTGTGCACTGCATGCTATCAGTAGTTTATAAGGAGTGATGATAGGGTAGGTGAACTCTGAGTGGAGACCTGAGGGAAGGGAGTGAGCTTCCAGTACTCCAGAGTCAAGTTGGCTGTACCTATAAGGCTAATGTTGCAGGAAGCCAGAAGAGGACAGCAGAGAGCTGGGGGGAGTAAGAGAGGTGCGGCCATACCTGTGGAACTTCTAGCTCTAGGAATCTGTTGGATTCTTACCACTGTGGAAGGCCTGGGTGAGCCACAGAGGAGAAGTTGAGGTATAACTGGGAGAAAAGGCATGTTCATGACACAGTTTGTATATACCTAGAGAAGAAAGGTCTGCAGAAAGTAAAAGTTAAAGCAGGAAATGGAGGGAAGTGAATTGGGGAAGCTGTCAGGAGATACAGATAACTCCAATCAGAATCATCCCTTTACCCAAAGGCTTGATGAGATTTCATCCGTAGCTCGTTAATGTAGTTTACGGAAGAACAGTTTGGGGGTGTTTGAGGCTGATATGAGTCACTTTGCTCCCTTCCACAACACCAGAGCTGGGTATATGTTCTCTATAAATTTTCACATCTTTGAATCAGAAAGATAGAACAGGAGGCATGAGAATCAGAATCATTTCATCATTGTGCTTAACTATTCCTGCCAATAAGTTGCCAGACTCATTGGAATGTTCCTCTCCCCCACTTCCTTCCTTTCCTTCTATCATTTGTGTCATTCTGTAGCTTTGATTAAAAATTAAGAAATAACTGAGGAAAAACCATATTTCTCATTGGACTGTAATAAATTAAAGCCTGGATCACTGGCATTTGTCTCCATTCCATGTTAAGTAAAGCAACAAAAATATTATCTACATTCTTAATACTAGAAGAAAAAGAACAAAAACCCACAGCTTCATGAATATTTGGTTGTGGGAGTAGTAACTGCTTATTTTTCACTTGATCCAGTGTCAAACATTCATGCTATTTTGTTTCCTATTTTCTTCTTTTCATTTTATTATTTTTTTAGTTCAGAAAGTATATTTACAAATATTTCATAAATGCTTTTCCGTCACTTTGGTTTCTTTCCTCCTCATTTATGCCTTTAATGACACGTTTTTGCTTCCTCTGATGCTTGGGCAACTGGAATCAGAATCTGCAAAAGGCAGCTCTACCGTACTCTCTTTGAGTTCAATAAGGAAGGAGACCTGTACCAGCGACTTTGTTCCTTTTTCTAAACGGGATTAAGAAGCTGAGCTTTTTAAATTCTTGCATTTAACATTGACATTTCCAGGGTGTGTTTGGACCAGGGCGTTCAAAGAGAAGGAATGAAAAAGAAAAGCCAATATGACTTTGTTTTTTACCTTGCTGGAGGAGCTGTTTAAGCTTATTGACCTGAACCTTTGACTCCTTGTTTTCTCTGGATTTGGCTGCAGTGGAGACACTGATGGAGCCCTGATAGAGCTGATTGAACAGCCCCCAGCTTTGCTTGGCACAGACCTCCCTTCCCTTCTCTGCCACCTCCCCCTCCCTCCACATGACATTACTGTGCCTTGGCAAACCGTCTGTTTTCCTGGATCCAGTATGTCTTTTTTAAAAATTTATTTAAAAATCATTAAATTTTTCTTGCATAACTCATCCAACAATGCAAAATGGAAGTAATTCTTTTTAGAACATAGAAATAGAGGCTGTAATGGTGTCCTACTTTTATTTTTATCTCATAAGATTGGAAAAAGGAAGAAAACATTATGACATTGTGGTGTCACTCTTCTGGCCATCTTAAAATCCCCAAAACATAGTTATGTTTGGAGCAGTTTGATTTTTTTCTTAAGCCACAATTATTGAAAAAATGAAGGAGCATTTGAAGGCAATTTGTGCTTACAGAAAGTCAGCATTTTCTCATTTTTTGGTTTTTTTTTTCTTTTGAACCAGAGGGTGTTCAAATTTTGTCCATGGCTTAGTATTTTATTTGTAAGAGTCAGATCAAGCTTTATCTGTTTACCTTACCTTTGATCCCAGATATATCATTATAAAAATTTCAACAAAATTATCATGAGTGATTTTATGCAATGTTGAAATGAGTCATGATGATATCATTTATATGAATCATGTATGATAATATATACTGCTTTTTTGCATATGATGAACTAAATTCATTGTTTTCTCTGTGAGCTGACCATTAACAAATCTCCATTGTGCAATCTGCTAAAGGCATTTTTTAGATATAGTAAAACTTGATAAAATATATAATTACATAATTATAATTTATGAAACAATTTCATATTGTAATACAGTGTATTTCATTCTGCTTCTACCTGACTATGTAAAATGTTAAGAGATATTTGCCTGTTTTAGTTATATCTTTATTTTATCAACATTATTATTGTTTATAATAAAAATTGAAAATTAATATAAAACCCTATTTTACCATTTAGAGAAGCTGTCTTTTTTGTGGTTATGGTTTCTGCAAGTGAGAGAACATTTTTTGACCTATAAAATTTAGTGTAAGTTTGTTGTTTTACCTACAATGTTGAAATTCAGGAGAAAAGTAAGAATTTATTTAATCTCCTGTTTTTTATATATGTAAAGCTAAGCATCTGTGTATTAGGAGACATCTGAATTATTGATTGACTTTTTCACTTTTAATCTAGTTATTTAATTAATCATTGATTTTAGCTGAATACCATAAAGGGAAACTATATATTTTTAAGCCCTTTTATTGCTACATTTTCTCAGTGGTATTTTGGGTAGAATGAAGAGCCCATGTTTCCTGAAGGAAGTAGTTTTGGTCAAGCAGTAATTATATAAATAGTTATTCTAAATTAAAAATACAGTTTTCAATTTTATGTTGCTCAAATTAAGAGAATATATAAAACAATTCATGCAGATCTACACTAGTTTGCCAATCATTTACATCTACTAACTCTTAATTTATTTTTCTATTTAAAGAAAATTACAAGTGTGAATAGCATTAGGGAAGCCTGAGAAGCTAATTTATTTTAATAATATGGAATTAATGTGGTTGACAACTTTGAATCCTACTGTTGGTCCCATAATAATTTGAGATAAAATGTTATTTTAGAGAAACTGATCTCTTGGAAGTAGCCATGCCTTTTCTGCTTTTTATTTTTAAACATCATAAATGATTTAAAAATATTTTCTTGGTTCTGCACTAGCATTTTTTAGGTTTAAATCAAATAAGATTTTCAAAGCTTTTAATCTTCTAATATAAAATTCATAGTTTCTTGTTAGTATGTAAAATTTCTCACAATGTTTTGATTATCATTTGAGAAGCAACAGGCAGTATTAAAGCATTTGCCCTTCCATTACCTGATGGGATAATCTTTACCTCTGGTAGTGCTAAACATAGAATGTGTAAAGGGAAATGTGGAGAACTGCGGTAAGATGAATTTAATTATAGTAATGTAGTCAATCAGTTTTTTGTTGTTCTTAAAAGGTCAAGTCAAAATAACTGAATGTGTTACACCAATGAAGCAAATACTGATAACGAATGCAGATGGCCGTTTCAGCTTCTTTTAGTAGTTCAATGAGATTCCAGAGATTGGCACTGAGACTACACACCAATTATAACAATTATAATAATGGTAATAACAACTTCCATTTGGTGACTGCTCCTGAAAGTCAGACATCTTGCTGTACATGTATCACCTCTAATCAACTTACTGTCCTGCAGGGTGGATGTTGTTTTCACCTGCGACTTCCAAAGGCTCAGTAACTTGGGCAAAGTCACAAAATTCCTGAAGGTTAATGCCAAGTTCAAACCTAGGTTACTGTACTTATGAAGATAGAGAGCTAATTTCATTTTCTGATGTCCATCGTTATGTAATCCTTATAGAAGGAGATGGACACATTGGAAGAAGCCTGTATGAAGTATAAAACTCACTTTTTCAAGGTATTTTTAACACTTATTACACATGACGTGTCAGTCAAGATAAGGGCATACATAAAAACAAGACATTTTAAAGGATAAAGTAAATAAGTTAGGGGTGTACTTAAAAGATTTCTCTCCTTTTGGTCCTCCTTTAAAGACTCTGTCAATATAAACCAGTGTGCACTAAGTAGAGTTGGCATTTTGATATAATGAGAGGGCTATATTGAAAGCGCTTTAGATTCATTATACTAACTGGAAGATTATGTTACCCTTATTTGGTGGCATGAAATAAGCCACAATTTCTCCTTGCTTGTTTTCTTGTGAAGTTGTTTTCAGGTAATTCAAAAGACTGGGGACAACCCAAAATGCGTGTACTTGGGCAGAAGCCAGTAACAAATGGCAAGATGTTTACAAATCCATCAAAACTGTTTGGATAGGAATTTCAGCCCTGTAGAAATGTTTGCAAAGTGAACTCTTTAAAACAGCTTGACCTTAACACAAAATAAGGCCAAATAAAAAGCGGAGAGAGGAAGGAAGGAAGAGGAGAAGAGAGCATTGTTTGCAGCGAAAGCTCTGGGCACTGTGAAAACTTTTCCCTTTTCTGAAGGAAATGCAGTGCAGCAGATGGTAAGGGTGGACGTGAGATAAACGTAGGAACTGGAAAAGTAAGCAATACATGCTAACAGGTTCTGTATCAAAGACCTGGAGAAGTAGAAAAGATTAGACAAGGAACTGTTCTGAAACTTGACAGTAGCTGTATCTTTACCAAGTCTTACCCACATAGCAGAGATGGAAAGTGGAATTGCACAGACAGTAGGCTGTGATTATATTTTTCTGACAGTGAGAAGGGAAGGTCTTTTTAAGGATTATTTTTAAAGATAGAGATTTATCAAGGTGGAAATCTATAGAACAGATGTATAAAACACTTTGTTCCCCCCTACCTATTTAATAATGGAATTTGATGTAGCTTCTGTTCTTGCTGTAGAATTAGCACAAGACACTGTATTTTGGGTCTTAGATAATCTTTTCCTTTTTTCAATGCAAATTATGGTCCAGACTAGTTAACTAACACTGAAAACCTATGTTACCTGTTTCTAGTTGTATAAGAATCGGTATGTATGAGTGCCTATAAATGACCACGCATGTACAGAGGCAGAAAGGGGAATATATAAAGAATGTTCTTATTTCTTAAAGATACAGTCATCTAGTAAAGGAAGGAAAACATATGTACAAGCGAGGCAAGGGAATATGTATATATATGCATATGTGTATATATATATGTGTGTGTATATATATATGTGTGTGTGTATATATATATGGAGTGGAGGAATTGTTAAGTTTGGGCTGATTAAAGAAGCAGTGTATTCATTCTCAAGCTTCCTTATGGTAATGTGCATCACTCCAGAATGGAAACTATTCACCAGCATGTGTCTGCCTCATTTAAGCCTGTGTCCTGTGCTCCTACATCCTGTCCTAGGGACTGACTACTAAAAGGGAATACCACAATACAGTAACTCAACAAGAAACAATTCTACAATAATGTAGAGTGACACTGATAATAAGAAAGAACAGGGAAGATAGCTAATATCCTAAGGAAAACCCAATTTAGAAAAGAATGATGTTTTCTCCATAATACTGGCAGTTTATCTTGGGGAACTTTTAAAGTGGCACTAAAAAAATCAAATAATTAGTAAATGGAATGAATTTTGAAAGTTTATGTAAAATGCGTACCTTGTCTTCACACTTATCATTGCCAAAAATATTAAATCTACTCATTCACCTTTTAAATTTATCAATTGTTTAGTTAGTTTGATGTAGTGTAGTGTAGCTTCAGAACTCCTCATTTGCACAGACTCCTTCCAAGGCCCTGCACCTAATTTTGTAATTATAACTTTGCACTCTTCTTTTAAGAAGAGGCCTCTCAAATTGAATAAACTTCAGGCCTCACAAGGCCTGAATCGACCTCTGTTAGTACCTTCATTAAATATGGATGATCTCATGGGAGACAGCAATGATCAAGAATGTTGTTTGGTTTCAACTTCCTAATTTTTGGAAAACCTTGAATAAGATTCCTAAAATGTTTTGGCATTTATAGTAGATATCTGAATTTCAAATCTGTTATCATTCTAGGATAAGTTGCCCTGAGCCTAAAGAGAGTATAAATACTCATGAAAGCACTGTGTTAAAAATTAAAGCAGAGAGGGGAAAACATTCTCCCACACACATCTGAAAATCTAGGTGATGCCGTGGGTGCTATCTCTGTTTTTCTTGAGTTATCAGCAACCAAGGACCTCTTGCTGGCCCTGAGGGAGGAGGTGCTATGGGAAGACCTTGTGGTAAGAAGAGTTTGAATGGGTCTCTTGATAACATTCTGGGACTATCCCTGGTGGTGGAAGCTGGGTATGGATCTGAGTTTGGACAGGGCTGACGTAACCTACAATACTTCTTTTTTTCCCCCCACAGATATGAAAAACTTCATTAGGATTAGATTCAGCTATAAGAATAGGTTCCTGGAAGCTGCCCCAGGACTCTCCCATTTACAATCCATTGTCCAGAACTTAGTCTTAAGGAGTGGTTCACCTCAAGAAAAGGGAGGCTGGGAAATGTGGTCTTTATTATTAGGTGGCCACATGCCCACCTCTAAGTTCTGTTACTATGGAGGGTTTTCAGTTTTGCAAAGGGCATTGTTTTTATTCATCTTTGCTTGATTATTGGGGTAAGCATTGTGGCAGTCAGTCCATGCCACATGCATGTTTTTGCAATCCAATAAATATTTATTGAACACCTACTATATCAGACATTATGGGACATGCTGTGATTACCATGTGAGTAAATGCAGGGAAGGTCCTGGCTATTTTGGAATTTACCTTATAGTGAGGAGGCAGACATTAATAAAATAATCACACAAGTGGTACAGGGCGGTTTGAAAGAGTGAGGAAGGTCAAAGCGTTCTTAAGAATGTGACACTTGAGTTGGTACCTAATGCTGAATTAATTAGGTAAAAAGAAGTGGTAGGGTTCCAGACAGAGGGAACAGCAAGTGGTTAGCAAGAGACTAGTGAGCACACGGATTGTGGTGGGACTGTGGAAGGAGTTGACCCAGGAGAGAGATGTATGAGCCAGAGAGATCAGGAAGGACAATGGTCATAGGGTGAAGGACAGGCAATGATGAGAGGAAGCAGAAGAGAGGAAGATAAATACTTTGAAAGCTGAAGCATTGCAGGCAAATCGGAGCTTCCCATAAACCATAGTAGAGAGAGAAAATGAAAGAATAAGATATATGTAATTCCAATGGTCAAGCAGTAGAAAAAACAGGGTTTATCAGAAGAAATAAATGTTATCCCCTATTTGTGAGCTCTGAGAGTCATTTATCATCATTAGGGTATTTGAACTAGTGTTGGAAAAAGGGCATTCAGATATGGACCAAAGTCTTTGTTAGCTGCTGTCCCACAATATGCATTCTCCATTGGCCTTGGCTTTTTGGATGTGTGGCTTGAATAGTCTATTTATAATGAGTAAATTATATTGTGGTGATGGAGCGCTATGGTAATGAGTGATTGCTCATGACTCATATTCTTAAATGGATTATGAGAAAGGAGAAGGTCTCTGGAATGAATTGTTAAACAGGAAAGAATAAACAATTAGGTTATATGAAAAGCAATATTCAAAGATCATAACTTTCTCAAATTGGTTTGATCTTTCTGTGTAGACGAGGTTGGCTTGTTGGGGAGACAATTTCAGAGATTGTAAGGTTTGGCTTTACTTTTTGTTATTGTTGATGATGATGACGGTAATGATGATGATGGTGGTGGTGATGATTTCCTAAAGGGAATGCTGGGTTTGAAGCTTGAAGACTGAGGCCAGAAAACTGAAAGCTAGTGGTTTCCTGATGGCAGAACAACAGATCTGTGAATAGGTCAATTACAGTTCAGAGTATTATCATTTACAGACCATCAGGCATTACTTTGTCTCCTCTTTGGAACAAGATGTGCTTTAATTTTGTAGAATCCTCCTCTGAGTGGAATATAGTAGTTGCAGTGAATTTTCTTATTAGTTGCAGTGAGTTTTTCTTGTTTGTTTGTTTTGGTTTGGGGAGGGGGAGCTGGGGAAGAGAAAATAAAAATTATTTAAATACAAACTTTGAAATACGTATTTTAGAAACATTTTTCTTACATATTTGACTCTTTCAAGTGCTCATTGTGAGAAATAATGAGGAGTGAAAATTCTTGAATGAGAGATACACTGCTGAGAATTTGCCTTATTTTATCTCATGTGGAAATTTCCCTTATGTTCCAAATCTCAAACAAACTTAAACTTTGAGAAAAATACTTCTCACATAGAGGCTGATACTGACATCAGGAATAAACGTTCAGGACTGTAGAAAGAATTTATAAATCACTGTTCTTCCTAAGTTGTCAATACTTTTAATGTGACTTTTATCTGATACAGTTACCATAAACGTTAGTATTTTCAATAGTTTTCCCTTATTAACTATAATAAAATGCCACAAATTACAGTAGTTATGCATTGACTGTAGAGATTGAGTTTCCTTTTCAAAATGACAGACTTAGCCCAGGACCACTGTCATCAAATATTTCAGGATTGTTTCCTGATCTGGGATCTGAAAGTTTATAATCAAACAAATGTGGATTCTATTTTTTTATCTGTTCAATTCATACTCTGAGGTATGGAAAAGGCTATTATATAAGTTACAAGGAAATCACATGCATTTAAAGAAATGTTTGTGTACTGACTATTAACTATCCAGAACACGGCAAAATCCTCCATTTTCTTACACATTTATAGTAAGTCAAGGGAAACTTTAGTTAGACATGATTATGGGAATCCACAGAATAATGAACGTATTCTTTTCAAATGGTCGAAATATTTAGATTTTTTTTAGGTATTAGCAAAAAAGGGTAACAATTGCATGTTTTTTATTTTTTGTCTCTGGAGATAAACTGTGTCTGTAATTTGGCAATGCAGAGTTAATTTAACCTGGCACCTTTGTTTGGATAAGCTATAACCAAACAATTGTTTTAAGCCAAACAATATTGTGAGGCTATTAGGCAGAGCAAACACAAACTGAATCTTAAACTTAAATGTCCTCACCCTTCAATACAAACTGCAGTTTTCTGTTTTTGACTGTTACAGTCCTTTAACCAAAGCTATCTTGTCTGATGATAAAACCATAAGTGTATGAAGCTCACACATTTTTCATCTCTTTTATGACCTTATCTTTCATGAGCGGCTTCTGTGAAGGTATCCTAACTATAGGAAGCACCTGGAAAACATATGTGATATCTATTCTCTGATAAGCAGTTGTGAACAAGAAAGTAGATCTGTCACTTCTGAACTGTTCATTGTTAAAAAATACTTTGATGACTTAGCTGATTGCAAAATACATTATAGGGATGACTAACAGCTACAGTAACACTCCTAGTCAAGAAAGTTCAATAGTTATATTGTACAGGAATTTCTATAAGAGGTTAATATTGATAGGAACTACATGGATTAAAAGAGCAGGATTGAGAAAGGCTGTTTGCTTGCATGACTGCTTTCAAACACTGCTGCTGTTTTGTGCTGAAAAAGTGACTGCCTCAGGATGTGGCAAATCTTTAATTTCTACAGGAATGTCTAACTTTCAGTGAAAAGATATTTATTTGTGTTTTTGAAATTATTTTTGCCTTGCAAGTAGAGCCACTGCTTTTACCACCTTGCCAACAATACCTAATATGGAATTAAAAGATTCTGTTTCATGTGTTCCAAAGACTATATTCTAGTGCATTTCCCCAAGTCATTTGTGCTGTGTATTATAGTGCTCAATAACACCTTCAATTTCCTCCTATGGGGCTTTCATTGATTCTGAAAACTAGACTAAGAAAAATGGAAGGGCCCACAAAATATGTATGATATCTTTAAAAGAGCAACAAAAGAGTTTAATCTTGCAATGGAAAACCATTAACTCCATAGGCATAATTTTAGAAATATTGTAGATTTTGTTACCACTTGACATTTATTCCGTTTCATTATTTTATGAATTGGTCTCTGGATATATATAGTGGTTATCCCATTAAATGTGTTTGTGCTTTGCTAAAAATACACTGAAATTTCTATTTAACAGTATGTGAATAAAGAATTTAGCAAGTAAATGAACGCATGTCAAATGCATTCATAGGTGTTTCTGTAATTTTCTTCCTAGCATCCTTTCTCTCTTCCTTTCCTCTTCCTACCAACAAAGCTTTTGAAGCAATATCTGAATAAACTTGTCATTATTATCTTAGCTATTAATTATTCATGCCATTTTTTCATAAGCTACTCTAGAGTGCTGATTTCAAACATATAAGAATCAAAAATGGATAGAAGTTAAAAAAGAAAGAAGATGGTCAATGAAGTCATTTCCATTCAAATCAAGAAGAGGCTGGAGTTGGGTTAATATCAAAATAAAGTTCTATTTATGAATTTTCCATGAGAATAAATATATTGATAGGAAAGAAGCAAGTCTCTATTGTAAGGGGAAAATGCTGTTTCTTAAAAGTAATTTAGAGATTTCATATTCGATTAAGTTATTTTTTAATCATTTCATTTTTCATTAGTAAAAAGATTAAAAATGAATTAGGTGAAAACATTACCATAAAAATGAGAGCTAGTTTCCTGAAATAAACTTAGATGATGAAGGGTCTGGAAGTTGAAAAACGTGACATATTTTAGTTATTAAATAGTTCTGAAAGCAATTAATTAGTAACTGTAATGATATTGCAATAGGTTATGTTTAAAAGAATGAAACCAAAATCTAATTTTCTAACTGCACAGTGAGCAATGGTTATTGATTAAGCATCTGTATGTAGTTTGATTTTACCAAGTTCCAAGTAAAATAGTACACCTAAAAAAAATAATGAAGAAACAAGGTTTATATATGATGAGGAGAAAGCAGCTCTCTGATCACATCCTGCTGTCTTTATTGTTTGACATCCAGTAGGCTTTGATTATAATATTCTAATGGGTTTGGAGTACGGTCTTTGGAGCTGGACTGACTTGGAATCAATTCTTGGCTCTGCCACTTACTAGCAACGTGCCTAGGCATCTTCTCACATATCTGCCTATTGGTTTACTCTTCTGAAATACAGGGATAATAATGCATGGCAGAGTCGTTGATGTGATGTTCGAGAAGCACTTAGCTAGTGCTGAGTGGTGCTCAAGAAATGGTAGCCATGTTTAGGTTTACTATAGAATCTGAGCTTTGTGACATGCTCTCTGCTTTATTCATCTTTATGATTTCAGTATTTGGCACGTAGCAGACACTGAGATGAATATAAATTCAATTCTGACCCGTTTTGTTTTCTACACCCAAGTATATCATTTCATATGACATTCTTATGCTTTGGGGCATCGTTCCCTTTTTTTGCTTTCTTTCTTTAAGAAAACACAATTTAATCAGCCAACGACTTTATTCTTCTCTCTCAGGATTTATTTTTATTAATGTGATATATATTGCACATTTACGCAGTTTCATAAATGGTTTAAAATAGTTGTAAAATGTAATTTCTTTAGAGCTGTTAATTGTGTACAATCAACTATTTTTACAGTGCTTCTTTAACTGAGTACTCTGCAATATTTATTTTCAGTAGTTTTCTAATTATATGTGCTGCATAATCAAACAAATTCGAGCAAATTGTTCCATGAATCAGGATTATCAATACTGAGTATTGCTCCAGATGTTGGCACAAGTTGAAATCTAAGCTCTACAGTTCTGATTTGGCAGTTAAGTGACATTTAATGAAGGTATTTTATTATATGAAATTACTAGTTCATTTTGAGTAATTTACTGAATTTCTGTGTGCGTCAAACATCTGCTGAGATTTGTCGTCATCCTGCCATTTTCTTTTCCTAGTAGTTACTGGATGAAAATGATCATGGGTAAATTTGTCCCATACTAAATGCAGGAAAGGACTTCATTAAGTTAACTATCAAATAGTCGGAGTATTTCTTGAACTGTTTCTTGTTGGCATCTTAAAACTTTGTCTGGATCCTGTTCTTGCATCATTGAAATGTCTTTAGTTTCACCACCTTCAAGTTGTCATTTTTCCTGTGCAGTAACTTAATTACTGTAATCTTTTTCTTTGGAGAGATGGTTCTCATTTTTAACCTGAAAAATGGTTTTCAATCATGGAGCCTCAGAACATTAAACCTACGGAGTTCAGATTCATCTAAGATTATGCCTCCAAAATTTCCGGTATTTTATTGGCTTCTTCCTCCAGAAAGCTTCCATGACACCAAGTTTTCATTAAGTGTCATGCCTGTATGCTCCTGTCACATCATGGACTGCTCCCATGAAAGCATTCATCACATGGGGTTGCAGTCTATTGATTGGTCTCTGTCCTAATCTATAAGTTTTATGAGAGAAGGAACCATCTTTGTTTTGTATTCGTAGTGCTCAGGGACTCAAAAGTAGTACTTTAATCAGTTAATAAAGAATGCTTTATATCACTTCCATTCAATAAAGACAGACATTCATAGATCTAAGTAAATTCTTTGAACTTCTATGTGTTGTGATTACTTTGCAGTGTATTCTTCCAAACATACTTGTTTCTCACTATATTTCTGAATACTTTTGCTTCCAAATATGTAATTTGCCTAATAAAATATTTTAGAGTAGACTTAATTCTAGTCTCACAAAAATCGGGGTGAAGAATATCTGAGACATGAGTCAGAGTGTTGTTATGGATTGAGTGAGGGAAAACTCAAAGACCAGAGGTCTGACAAGGTATGTTCATAGAAACTCAATAAATATATGTTCATTACTGTATTTGTGTCACATGATCTCATCAGTTCCCCACTGTAATACCTCTAATGCTTCTCCCTGTCTTCAATGTGAAGGTAGAACTCCAAAAATAATTATAAGATTCTCCATGGTCAATGTCATTTTATGCTTTTGGTCTCTGAATTTCCATATCTTATGTGATCTCATTTGGAATTATTCATGGACTATCCTGATTGTTTTCATCAGTGGTTACCTCTCTTATGCATGTGGCCTGTCTCCTTAACTAGATTATATGGTCCTTAAGAGAAAGTATTTTTGTCTTTTTCATATATTTCATTGTATCTTCAAAAATATGCCTTGTAAGTGTTAATTATTGATTGAATTGTGCATGGCACAGTGTATTTCCAACAAATTAAAATGTAATAGTAAAAGTCAGGAAGATTTACTTCTCTGTGTGAACATAGAATGATACAATTAATACCTGAGTATAAAACTTAACTTCTCCAAGTAGTTCTGGCCAGAATTTTACTCTCTGTTCTCTGGGCCCTTGGATGTGTGATTTTTTAACAGCATAGTCTCATGCTTGCTTGTTTATGCATTGCTCTGCGACTAATATTCAACTGTTTCAGGTGTGCGTGGTTCTCTCTTCAACTGGTGGGGAGGAGAGGGGAAGCAAGAAAGGATGTTTTGGAAAGAATGCTAACTGACAGGAGACTCAAATTTAATTCCTAACCTTGTACAAACTGCTGATTTTGGTGGTCTTTATGATGCCTCTCCATGCTCCCTCATATCCCTACTGTTCTGCTTGTTAGGGAAAGGAGAGCCACCTAAAGCTGCTTCAGTCTGTAACCCCTGGGATGACTGGGAGGCATTTATTGATGAAGAATGAGAAGGCTTGGGGGAGATGCCTTATGTAGAAATAAATGTTGTTAACTATAAGACCGTAGATAAGTTACTGACCGTATCTGTGCATCAATTTCCTGATCAGTAAATTTTGTCTAATTTGGGTTAGATGGTCTCCAGCATACTCTCTGATGCTCACATCCCTATGTTTCAAGACTCACAAGACACAAGAAAAGTGCTTGGAAAGCATGGATGTTGTTTAAAAATTATAGGTCACATGCTGTACTCTTTTTGCTACTCTCTTTCCTTTGTAAACTCCCCATGCATTTTCCTTTGTAAACTCCCCTGCATTCGTGCCTAGAGTTAAACCTTCATTCAGTCTGTGGAAATGCAAGCGAAAGGTCACTCATCTATGCTGTAGATTCTAGTGTGGATTCTAGTCCCCATGAAAAATAAAGTGTTGGTAAAGTCAGTATATATTACTGTAAATTGGGTCAGACATCCTTGGTAGCACTCAAGAAGGTTAGGTTGTACACTGATATTGTATTAAGTAACATTGACTCAGTTGGTGAGAAAGTTTTCAAGTTTCTTATATTCTTTCAATATACTGTAAGGCCATAGAGCCCACTCGTGTGTGCAGGCTGAGAACTAGCCCTATCTGTATCTGAAAAGTGAGAGATCTCTTAACCCTCATCTCCTAAGATAACTGGTTCATGCGTCTGTGTTCTATGTGACCTACAAAAAAGGAGCACAGAAAATTCAAACTCTTATCTTATTACTGAGCCTTCGTACCTTTCTTATGGTTCTTGGACCTTGTCTTGCACTCTTGTTATTTGTGAACTCTCTTTAATGAGTTTTATACTACTTTCGAAAAGGTATTTTTCTGTATATATGCTACTATACCTACTACAGTCCCTTAAACCTGGTAGATGCTTAATAAACATTTTCTGGAGGGAATTTCATTGCTCTTCATTTTGATAATCCAGAAAAGAAGAGATAACTCAATTTTCAAAGAGCCTCCAATTCCAGACATGGGGTTCGGTGCTGTGGGGTATGTGTAGGAGCCAGTGCTCCTCCGTTAAGGAAACTAAGTTCAACAGAGCTGTCACTGGGTTTCTACATCATCTCTCTTTACTTTTATTCCACTTTTTAAAGTGATTCATTTTGTGAAGCTATATATAGAAATGAATATAAAATTTATGAAGTTTAAACTTCAAAACTCATATCAACATCACACTAATGTCATTGTAGTAATAATAATTGTTTCCTGAAAATTTTGTATTTTCTAGATTACTTTGAAAGATTTTAAGAATTCAGTGTATTTTTTGTATAATAATATAAAGATTTAAGTACTATTAGAGATTTAACAACTATGTGGAAAATAGCTATTAAATACTTCAGAGGGCAAGCGATTTAACTTTAAAAATTTAGATTATTAGATTAAAGGTTTAGTTGCCCTGTTTTTAGTATACATTCTTTTCATTTCTGTCATCACATTTTCTTGTCATTCTGTTCTCTGATTTCTGTTATCCTTTATAAGTAGGAATGATTAATATATTTGTGTGCACTGTATTAAAGTCAATTACTTTCCTTTAAAAAGCAGCAGTACTTTGTTACATTATCACTTAAAATGAAGGTAGCTACAAATTAGACTGTACTTTTAAAATGTGATTGCATGTTAAGGTGTTTCTCCTTCTTTGCCATAAGTATACTTTTGTTCAAAATATATTACATTGTTTTTCTTTTCTTATGTGAAAATGAAGGCATGATTTTGTTCAAACTAGCTATGCTTATTCAAGAACAAGTATAGGTTATAGCTTCTTGCATTGTGAAGACTTGTGTCACTGGCTCATCTTATATGACAGTAATTCAATTATGACCTTTTTATACCCATTTTAAAAATAAATACAAACAAGTTTTAGCAAGCTTAATGCTGGGGAAAAAGAAAATCTTCTTCAAAATAACCTAAATTCAACCCAAACATGTCTTTTCCTATGGTATTTCTTTTCTGCTGCATCTTGCTGCATCTGCTGCATCTTGCCTTTATAAAAATGTAATTTGAAAATAAGCATGTTACGGTTTTCTGTATTGAAAGCACTACAATAATTACATACTGCTTTTTATTTTCTTCTAATATTAATAATTCCAAATGAAAAATTTTATGGAGATGTTTTTAATGTTTATAGCAGTTTATTTATTTATGACAAATGTTGATTTTCTTTATTATAAAGCCACAATAGTTATCAAAACGATTAATTGTAGACCTATGTCAATATAATGACAATATTTGTAACAAATATGTAATTAGACATATGCTATGGACATCCCTCTAGGAGGATTTGAATTTCAAATAGAGGGCTTTAATCATGTCCCTTCCTCTTTGCGTGTTGGTATTTTCTAGGTGACGATGAAGGAGTCCAGGAGACAGCAGAATCAGATGGGGACACACAGTCAGAGAAACCGGGGCAACCTGGAGTTGAGATAGACGACTGGGATGGACCAGGTAGGACAAAAAATTTAAAATTCAACCATCTGTTGCTACTATGAGGAATTCACTTTTTTTTTCTTAAATTTTAATTAAATTATAAAACTCTTACACTCTCACTTTTGATTTAAAAAAATATTTGTGTGTATGTTGGTTACATGGAAGACTGAATAAATATCATTATTTAAAGAGGATTTTTATCTTTGATAAATAAACTATAAAAACCAAAGTGTTATCACTGCTTGAAGTTTTTCATCTTTGTTTTCTTTCATACTCATGTAGGAATTTAGTTAATTCTACTTGTTTTTTCTTTGAACAGAGATCTTTGTGCTGTATCCACATTCAAATTGGGCATACTTTTAAAGCTTCAAACAAGTAACAATACTCCAAAGAAATACTTTTAGTATAGTCATGTTGTAAGTCATAGATTGAATCCCAGTATGTGTTTAGAAGTTTAGAAAACATTAACAGATGCCCCACTTTGATTCAAGGTTTTGGTAATATTTTTATTTTTATGAATGAAAATTAAATTTGATTTTAAAGTTCATTGATATTTAATCATTTCAAGAAAAACAAAAACTGTTAAAATACTCCAAAACACCAACACAATTTTATATAAATATGTACAGTTCGTAAGAACTCTGTGGCTAAAAACCTTTATATTTGGTGCCAACTAATTTACAATTGATGGTATATTTATAAATGGAGAATGTTATGTCATAGGGCTTAAGGATATAAGCGAGTTTTGAAATAATTTTAGCCA
This sequence comes from Balaenoptera borealis, assembly GCF_965194805.1. NCBI lineage: Eukaryota > Metazoa > Chordata > Mammalia > Artiodactyla > Balaenopteridae > Balaenoptera > Balaenoptera borealis. The sequence continues at coordinate 31,512,918 of NC_138876.1, read as the reverse complement.
TGATTTCCAAAGCAGTAACATTTTTCATTAAGAAAGATCCCTATATTTCAATCACATTTTCACCCTTGCATGACTTTGCAAATTGCTCTCTGCTGTGCGTGAAGAAGAGAGGAACTCCAGTGGTAATTTTCTGAAACCAGCAGCTGGAAAATATAACGCAAACAAAAATGAAGATACAGTATATCTGATTATTATGATGTCATTTCTAATGTTATTCATGATACACACAGATGTTTGTATTCTGTATACTATAGCATAATGTTACACAAGATTTTGGATCAAAACATATTATAATTAAAGTACCATAATACCACATTTTAAGAGTTTGAAAGAAAATGTGGACATCTGGCATTTTCACCTTATTGCATAATGTTTCTGTCTTAATGAAGGGAAGAATTCTCTTGATTAAAAAAATAACAAAAAAAAACTTTGGAAAATTTTATTTTTTCTTGGGGATTACATTTAACTTAAAAAAGGTGGGTGAACTTTATGTTGTATGGTTCTTTATTCATAGAATTAAGTACGTATAGGCCGTTTAGAAGAGTTTTTACATTTAAATTAGATTAGATGGCCTTTTGATATGCCTGCCTGCAAGGGGTACATTCTGGATTCTCTCAAAGGGGCAAACTTGGAGGCGGCTGGTTTTCCTCTTTGCTCAAACCTGGGACCCACAGTGCTCCCAGCCACTTGTGAGTAAGTAAGCAAATTCAGGGGGTGGTGAATTACTAAACACATACTGCATACCCAGTGCTTCCTTTTTCAGGAAGCTTTTCCAGAAATAAAGTTATGTGTTAGCTAAAAGAGATCGAGAGGGGGGCGGGGAACAAGGATAAAGCATGATGCTGTCCATTCAGGATAAGATTTTTTCACTTTTGAGTTAAATTTACTTAACGTATCTGATTTAATAAACATTTTATTTAGTTGATATCAGTGAAAACGTATATACTCTTTCTGTGGCACATATGAATGTATAAAAACTTTAAAGGAAAAAATGTATGCCTATAAGCAGGTATGCCTGGAGGAAATTCATCCTTTGTATATTGTAAATCGATAACACATTTTTTCCCTACAGGTGTTTTGCAAAATAAAGGAGGATTTATTATTTTGACATCCCCTGATAAATGAAGTTGATTCATAACAAAAGATTACCTGTTGGATATTTATCTTTTAAAGTAGAATATTCATTGCTTTCCTTCAATCAGGAGAAAGTATATAATCAGGATGTTTTTGGACTTTTGCTATTGCATGAATAGTGATTACATCAATATTTTTACCCAATTTTTTGTTATTCAAAAAAGTATTGGTATTTTACAACTGTATTAAGAAGAGGAAATTTCCCAGGTTTTAGTGACAGTTTCCAAACATCTTAGAAAATGAACTCTGGATTCTAAAGTTTTAGGTTCGAATTCTGGATTTGCTGCTTACTTGCTGGATGAATTTTTGCAAGTTGCTTAATCTCTCTGTGCTGTTATTCTCATTTGTAAAATATGGAAAGTAATATTAACGCCTCTTAGGGCTTTTGTGAGAATTAAATCAAATCTTGAACATAAAATGCTAATGACCATTATTATGGCTTTGAAATTGTTGCGACTTGAAGCAGAACCTTTAAAAATTCTTTTCTGCATTTTTTAAAGCACAGTAGTACATCTGATACAACAAGGGTAAACTTTTATAATACCAAGCATCTAGTTTTGAATTTAGCCACAAATTATTGGTTAAGATATGCAGCAATGAGCCAGGTGTGATTTCAAGGTCTCCTAACTTTAAGGTCCTCCCACCCAGTCCTGATAGTCACCCTAAGATAGAGAGTTGTCTCTAAAAATAGAACAGAATCAAAGGACAAGGAAATTCTCTAAAGAATTTGAGGCATAGAGCTAACATCATTTAAGATAGATCAGGATTTATCTTATTTTTAAAGTTTGATTGGAGACGACTCCACAAATTTTCTTGATAGCTCAGTTCGATAATGAATCAACTCCTCTGTGAAGTGTTCTATTTTTATCAAATGCAGATTCCCCAGAGCATTTTTTTTTCCTTATTTGTTATACATTTAAAAGTCATATTTAATCATTGCTGGTACCTTTGTTAACTCTTATGATTAGGTGGAACCTAAACAATCTTTAGGAAAATTGTCTTACATTTGTAAACATTTCTAATGATGAAATTCTTTAATGTTTAGATATTTGTGACTCTTATTTGAATAATCTTCAATTTCTTATGAGTCTTTCACCATTTGAGTGGAGTGCTAGACTCACAGTAAGCTAGTAAAGTTCAGGCCAATGTAAAAGTCATTACCTCATTATTTCAGTATTTCGCGTATCTATTTTCAAGTTTGATTCTTCTTTCTTGCTCTTAAGAAAATTACCTTGACATTACTTTGCTTGGAATCTAATTCATATGATACTTGTTATCCACTGTTCTTCCTTTTCCTCTGTATTTGCCTATACCTCACTTATATCATTTCTGTCTTCTTTTTAAGTAAATGCTTTTTCTTTTATCACCCTCCAGTAATTCAGTTTGCCAATATTTTCATACATTTAACTATTTAAGAGATAGTCATTGTACACTAATAACTGTGAAAAGTGCTAGGGAGAAGTCCAAAGATGTAGTACAATGCTGGCCACAGTCTCTCTTTTTTTATTGAAGTATAGTTGATTTACAATGTTGTGTTAATTTCTGCTGTGCAGCAAAGTGATTCTATTATCTATATCTATCTATCTATCTATATATACACACACACACACACATTCTTTTTTCATATTCTTGTCCATTCTGGTTTATCACAGGATATTGAATATAGCTCCATGTGCTATACAGTAGGACCTTGTTGTTTAACCATTCAATATATAATAGTTTGCATCTGCTAACTGCAACCTCCCATTTCATCCCTTTCCCACCCCACCTCCCCCTTGGCAACCATAAGTCTGTTCTTTATGTCTGTGAGTCTGTTTCTGTTTTATAGATAAGTTCATTTGTGTCATATTTTACATTCCACATATAAGTGATATCATATGGTATCTGTCTTTCTCTTTCTGACTTACTTCACTTAGTATGATAATCTCTAGTTCCATCCATGTTGCTGCAAATGGCATTTTTTCGTTCTTTTTGGGGGCTGAGTAGTATTCCATTGTGTATATGTACCACATCTTCTTTATCCATTCATCTGTTGATGGACATTTAGGTTGTTTCCATGTCTTGGCTATTATAAATAGTGCTGCTGTGAACATAGGGTATCTTTTTGAATTATAGTTTTGTCCAGGAGTGGGATTGCCAGATCATTTGGCAACTCTATTTTTAGTTTTTTGTGGAAACTCCATACTGTTTTCCACAGTGGCTGCACCAACTTACATTCCCACCAACAGTGTAGGAGGGTTCTCTTTTCTACACACCCTCTCCAGCATTTGTTATTTGTAGACATTTTAATGATGGCCAATCTGACTGGTGTCCACACTGTCTCTTCTTGATACCATTTCTCTCCTTTAACCTTTAATTATTCATGTAGTGTAGTTAGGTAGGATGCAATAATTAAACATGTCAACCTAGAAAGTAGAGAATGGTCTATACTACAGAAGAAAATGCACAAATTTTAGAGCCATGCTGACACTTATGGCCTTGTGGCCTTGGGCATATTAAACAGCCAGGACCTCAGTTTCCTTATCTTCAAAATGGGAAGAATAATAAGTACTTTGAAACATGGTTATGAGGATGAAACTTGAAAGAGATGATATATATGATACCTAGCACAGAGCTTGGGTGAGTGTGGGATTTGCTAGATGTTAATGGCCTCCCTTTACCCTAGGACCTCTCACATTGGCCAACAATTGGAATGTGTCCTTATTTTGAAAACAGTGCTTACATCTCTGTCTCCCTCCTTTAAGAAAATCTTTAGAACCTCAATTCATGGCCAAGTTCTGGAGTGCTGACTTGTGTATTTATTTAGAAGGAGACTTAGGGAAGAGGAGAATACTGTTAAATCATTATAAATTCATCATCCACCACTATGAAATGAGTACCTTAAAAGTCACATCTTACAAACATCAACTCTAGGAATGCCAACTCTCTGGCTTATGTTATTAAAAACATGTTACTTCTTTTTGCATATGGGAATAATGAATAATTTGTTTTCCCTGGTCTAATATTGAATGAATCTACCAACAGGCTTATAGCAGCTATAATTGACATTTCTAGGAGCTCTACTAAAGAACATATCATGTTACTCAAATTGTGCAGATAAGTATATGTAGCCCCCAATAATGTGTATTAACACAAATATACACAGATATAAAGTTTTGAGCAAGCAGTCGTTTAGATTCTTTGACATGAACTTTTCCAGATAATCATGTACTTTTATTTAAATAGATTTTGGTATTTATATGTAAAACATTTGGGCCATTTCAGTAAAAATGAAGTAGAAAATCAGACCTTGTATCGATGATTTGAGGAATTAATAGAATAAAATTAGGAATAATTTTTGTGTTATACATTATGGAACAGCACACCTTCCTCCTAGGTTGATAAATGGAAATCTGATTTACCATCAGAGGTAAATTATTTTGAGGTAATGGGTAGAGAAGACCAAAAATACTTCTGTTTATATATTGGCCCTGCCACTTATCAATTGTGTGACTTTGGGTAAGTTACTAATTCTCCAAGGGCTCAGTTTCCTTATTTATAAAATGGGGCTAATTATAATAACTACCTCATTAATGAGATTTTTTTATGTAAAACATGGAGATCAAAACTTCATAAGTGCTCAATAAATGGCTCTTAATATTACTTTTAGTATCATTTTGGCAATTGTGCCTTAGAAGCCATTATAATGCCTTACAGATGATAAGCCCACATTTGTATAGTGAATCAACTTTGCAAAATGATTTCGCTATGTAGAAATCATCACAGGGCTACATTAACTATGTTCTATTCAACTGGATTTAAAACGTAATTCAGTAAAAGAAATTTTAATGTAAATAAATTTTCAAGAATAAATGTCTAGCCTAAAATCAGATGTGTGTACTTGTTGCATCTGGACTAAACATGTTTCAAGAAATCTATAAAGAAGTCACCTCATTCAGGTGCTGTTCAGCGTTGTGGATCCACGCAGATGATCAGGCTAGTTCTGCTCTGTGCCTGAAATTAAACTGAGAAGATGGGGCGTGTCTTATATAAAGTGGAATGGCAGCTGGGAGACCACTGTGAGAGAGAAGCACACACTAATGATACAGGGTTTTTTTCCCTTTACTAGTCCAAAGAAGGGCTTGGAGATTACAGTTCTGATTTCGTTTCCTTTTTGATTGGGAAAATGTGGTAGATATAAGATCTGGGAAATGCCATTTGAAGTAAATTAACAGAAACCTATGAAACATAGTTAACCATAGATATAGTCTGACAGTAAGAAGAATATTGTGAGAAGCAGAGGAAATCGTAGAATGACTGTGTATTACTCTGACAGTGAATTGGTATTATCTCTGCTATCAGATAATGCAGTTATCATTAATTTTCACATTTGCATTTCAATCTTTGGAAGGAAATGACTCTTGCCGGATGAAGATAAGAGCTCTGTACCACTATAATGAACCATCATTTTATCCCAACGCTTTGTGTCCATATGAAAATGAGGCGGGGAGGAGAGAGAGAGAGAGTGTGTGTGTGTGTGTGTGTGTGTGTGTGTATGTGGGGGGGGTTCAGAAAAACATTATAACAAAGTGTCAAAAATTGCTACAGACTTTTGAGCCCCTTCTGAAACAAGAGGGGGTCAAAATAAATCTGTACTATAGTTAAGTGTATATCGGATTAAAAGATGAAAGCCTTACTCTTTGTAGAACAGGATGCCACATAAACACAGTAAAAAAAAGTTCTCTTTATCTTATTCCTTTATTCCAGTTTGCACTCTGATATAGAATTAGGGCACACATAAACCTAACCCAAAAAAAGAGGTAGGTTGAAGGGAAAGGACTTACGATTATTATTTGGAAAGAGATGTCTTTGAGTTATAAAGAACTGCCTAAGATATACAAATTTATTATTATTATTATTTCTTCAGTTGTACAAGAATGGGAATTAAGGATATTTAGATAATGGCTTGTTTTAGAACTTGCAAATACCTAATTTGTTTGCACAAGTTTAATTGAGAAATTCAAGTTAAAGGATAATGAATTGAGATTTTTTTTTTTTTTTTTTTGGGGGCCTTGCTTTGCAGTGACCTTTTCCTCAAACAGATTGCTGGAAAATAAAATACAGTGTCAAGTTTTATAAATACATCATGATCCCAGAAAAATATATGACAGCACATACTTTCCTATCCCACACCCTGCTCCCATGGCAAAATTCATTAATTAACCTTTTACAGTAGAAGCTCCCTTAATTAAACTAAAATTTGCACCCTTTCTCTGAAACTTACTGATTGAGGCTGTTATGGGTTAAGTAGGGTCCCCTCACAACTCATATGCTGAAGTCTTAAATTTCAGTACCTCAGAATGTGATGTTATTTGGAAATAGGGTCATTGCAGATGTAACTAGTTAAGACGAGGTCATACTCATTAAGGTGGGCCCTTCATCCAACATGACTGGTACCCTCATAAGAAGGGGAAATTTGGAGACAGACCACATACATAAGGAGAACATACTGTGAAGATGAAGGAAGAGATTGAGATGATGCTCCTAGAAGTCAAGGAAGGCCAAAGATTACTGGGAAACCACCGGAAGCTAGGTAAGAGGTATGGAACAGATTCTCTCAGAAATCCTTCCCTTGAATCCTTCTGATTCCCAGAAGGAATCAATCCTGCTGGACCTGATCTTGGACTTGTAGACTCCAGAATTGTGAGACAATACATTTCTGTTATTTAAGCCACCCAGTTTATGGTACTTTGGTACAGCAGTCCTAGAAAACCAATACAGAGACCAGGAGCTAGAAAGGAGTCATGTGGACAGTCCCTTATATGCTTGCCAACTATATATCTTACTGTAATTTTTAGTTGATTTTAAATATTGTCTAAACGACTCAAATATATTTGGAAAAAAAATACATTGCTTCTAGGGCAACAATATCGAAACCTTCAAAAGACTGGATAAAGAGCAACTAAAAAATGTAGGTATGGACAAAATAACTGCAACAAATCAGGGAGAAAATCATAAACATATTGAAAGAATCTGCCCTTAGATGGCTTTGCAAGTACTTTTACATCCTCACTCTAATGAAACAAACTAGAAATTGTAGATGAAGCATTTGAATGTTGTTTATGAAATTGGAGGACCAACAGTGGGCTCATAGGCCAATAAAAGGTCTAGGCCCTACATCAAATGTTTAATTATTAAATGTGCTTTTGTATATTATAAGTTAAAATATAATGCTTCTATTATTATTTTAAAACTCATTCCATGGTTTGGCTATTTTGATTAAACTGCTCACCCCACTTTTGTCCAATAATAGGGCTTCTACTGTGCTCTTTCCTCCTGAGCCATAATTCAGCTTAGAATTCTTCTCAACAGGACACTTCAGGAAGACACTTGTCAGTAGGATATAAGAAAAAGCCTTTGTTATCCCCTTTGTAACCTATTTTATTAAAAAGTATTCATTAGATTTTTATTTTGGTGCAAGAATTTTTGGCATTCATTGTTTTCCTTGACTCAGCATTGTACCTGGAAAAGATACCTAAATATATGACTGAACTGAGATGTTGAAAGAAAGAAAACCTAAACCATGTAATTATTTGCTTCTCTTGTCTGGTTCAGAAAGGGACTTAATGGGGATCAGAAAGATAAGTCAAGACCAACACAATGACATACACTAGAAGTAGAAGTAGTTTAAAACTATGGAAAATAAAAGCAGGTACATAGAGACATGTACACTTGCTATTAATGGGCCACAAATTTGGAACTAGATTACTAGATTATTTAAAGGGTAATATTGATTGGGTACACAAGATAAAATACATTTCTTGTAAGTTGGTAGTTGAATCTAGATCCTTGAAGAAATTCAGATTCAATACTGTAGGCAACAGTACTATATATACATTGCTGGGTGCTTTCTGTTGCATCATATCAGTAAGCACATACAAGGCCGCTGCCTCACTTGTGATTTTACAAAGTATCAGGTGGTTCAGGTGTTTTCACTTGATCCATCCATTATAAAGTTTCTCATCAACTTTTTACCTAATGGTTATTGCCAGGATCCATTACATCATTAGGGCTTGCAAAATGGTGACTTTTGCATTTTATCATTCCTTCTGTATTATTAACTGATATTATTATCTTCTGAAAATCTTTCCCATCTCTACTATTTAGTTACCCCTGAATACTGTTCATAAAGGAAAAGGTGGACACATGCTTGATTTTTTTCTCATTACATACCAATTTTCAGTATAGGAAAGAATAGAAAGAGTGGTATAAGGCTGGTAAAATAAGCTGGTAAATACTGTCATTGCATTTAAATTCAAGATCTGTGTGAAGACATGTTATGCATATAAGCCACATACTCAGAATTGCATTAAAAATAAACTACTCTGACTACAATATGAAGAATGGGTAGAAGAAGGACAATAGAAATACAGTAGTAGTCTTATCAAGAGGTGAAAGAGAGTTATAGAAAGCACCAGATATTTTTGAGGGTGTCATTGTGTGTGGCTTGTTCAACTTATTTTGTTGCCATTCACGGAGGTAAGGAGAACTGAAGGAAAGACATGTTTTGGGAGAAAGATGAATTGGATTTTTAGTATGTTGTTTCCAATTTTTGTGAGACATCCAAGTGGATCTGTTGAGTAGAACATTGGTAATATAGGCTGGGAGTTTGGAGAAAAGCCTAGTATAGAGATGTAAATTGGAGAGTCATCAATGTATACATGGCAATGGAATTCATGGGAGTAGATGGGAATATATATATATATATATATGCATATGAGGTCTTGGACATGAAGCTTGAAGAACTCCTATCTCTAGCAGAAGGATAGAGGAAGAAGTGTCAAGAGCGTCTGACAAGGAGGGAACAGCCAAGATAGGGAGAACCAGGGGAATGTAATAGTTTTAAGGAGGAAAGTATCATGCTTGGGTTAAATGCTGCTGAGAGGTCAAGACTGAGATTTAAAGACTTTCCTTGAATTCAGTGCCATGTGGATATTAGTGATTTTAACTGTAGTGATTTTAACTGGAACTATTTCAGTGGAGCTCTTGTAGCAGAGCTGCCAGACTGTGGTAGGTTGAAGTGGGAGCGAAAGACAAGCAAATTGAGTCAGCTACTGGAAACAACTCTTCTTGAGTGTTCTTGGTAAATAAATATAAACATACCTGGGTTTCTGTGAAACTGTTTATTGATAAAATTGTTCATTACCATTTTATTTCTACCTCAGAATCTTTCAAACTTTAGGGTTATGCCTCCAAAGAAATTTATGTCTCATATTAAGCCATTCTGAATCTGCTACCCATTAACTTTTATAAATTATTTCAAAGTTATTTTTGTTTCCTGTCCCTACCATATTTTCAAGCTTTACATAATACATTTTGCTCATTTCTTTTAAATTTTATTGTTTCAACTTTTATCTCCCAGCAACTAGTTTACCAAATAGTTTGTGTGTGGATTATTTTTTGAGTTTTATTACTTTTAATGTAATTGAAATGCTAAATTTAATAATATATTACATAAAAATTTACTATAAATTTGGTGTGGGTTAGAGGTATGTTTTCCCTTCTTTCTGTATTCAAACTGATAACAGCTCTTATGGTGTTATTGTTATTTCTGTTGTTGTTTTAACCTCAGGAGTACACTTAGACCTTAGAGATTGTTATATCTTTGTCTTCATAATAAATTCCTACACTGTTTCTGAGACTGATACTTGGAGCAAGCAACTTATTCACTCATAAATATAATTTGCATATCCTTGCCAGATCTTGTACTTCTTCCCCTGCACCTTTGCAGACCCACATTGAATTAATTAATTTAATTAGGTCAAACACTTATTGAATAAGTGTTAAGAATAACCGCGTGCCAGACTCCAAGGATAAAACGATGACTTGGACTCATACTACCTTCAAAAAGCTCGTAGTACAAAGAAGACAGACAAATGATGAGATAATTAAAATGCATTGCTATGGATTCTGTTGCAGAGGCATGTACAGTGTGCAGTGGTAGCAAAGGGGGAGGAAGGTCATCCACTGCAAAGTGGGAGGGGTGGTGGGAAAATGGCTGAGGGATCAGCTTGCACAGAGGGAGAAGGGAAGGGTGTTGAGGCTGCTGGTGGTGAGACATAATGCTGATGAGATAACACAAGCAATAATAATCTCTTCAGTGATCCCAAGGACAGAGTGATAAATACACACTGGACGCGCTAAATTGTTAATGATACATAGGAAATGTTTAGTTTTTTGCAAAATATAATTTTGCAAAGTTATATATATTATATATTAAGTGTAGTAAACGTGCTGCCATTTTGCCTGTACAGAAGCTTTCAGTTTCCTGTTAAACTTGCCCTACTGTGCCACTGTTACCTAGAAGGCACTGTCCTTCTGTCACTCTTGGGCCTGAGGAATGGAGAGGTTTTCTGAAAGATAATGGAAACTAAAGTACCCATGCTGAAGATTAGTTACATCTATAAACTGTTAAAAACAACAAATAAAGAGTTTGGTAAAAGGTCAGCTAAGAAACAATAAAGAAACCTAATTGTAATTTTAGCCATTTCCTGGAGATTGAACAGCAAAGCAGGGTATCTAGTGGCGTAACTGGTCTTGCCTGGTGTTTGGAAGTGGGACTAGCCCTTGGAGGTTCTTGGAGAGTTTGGTGGGGAATAAGAAAGGAAGGCCCAAGGGGGAAAGTATGAGCTTCTTGCTAACAGCAGAGTTCTACTTGGCAGAATTCCTGTGGGCCATATTTTAAGTGTCCTTAAAAGAAAATTGCAAAGTGCTGCATGTTTTCAAAAAAAAATTTATTGAATACATTGTCATATATAGGAAAGTAATGAAAATAACATAATTGATGTTAAACATAAGTTTATATTTGGATAAATACACAGAGAATCACATATCTTATTTTGAGTTTTCATGGCAGAATCTCTTGATACTAACAAGAAGTATAACATTCTTTTTAAGTGACACCCTGAATAAAAACAGTCACAAGCCTTCCCAATTGAATGGAATTTTAACAAGTTCTTTGGGTTTTTTCCTGTTAATCTTTTCATATGAATTAATCAACGTTATTTCATTTTTGAGCATTGTATTAACAATGTGAAATAAAACGAAAAGAATAAATACACGAGTACATTCTAATAAGGATGGAAACACGGCATTTTTTTACAGAATTAAGTAAGCTATATGCCAGACAAAGAATATAAAATGACTGAGTGAGACTGACAGCACTTATTTTAGTGTGTATTTTAAGTAAACAATGCATTATTTAAGTTTATGGTATTTAAAATTATATTTTCTATATAAAAGCAATGCAAGCTCACCAAAAGAAAAGAGAAATGAGTGGAAGACACTTTCTGCCATCAGAGTGTTTATTTCAGTTCCCTCTACCCATTTTTCTTTAAATTAGATGCTTTCCAAGAAAATTACTATCTTCCTCAGTAATTTTCATTACTCTGAAAATTGAATAAAAGGGGGACATTGGGTATATAAATAATAATTATCGTAATATGATTAATGCAATAGTTATTAAATAGGCTGATAAATTATATAACATCTTAAAATATTATGCCTGCAATTTCTAATACTATAGCTGGAAATAATGACTTGTGAAAAGTGTTTTATTGTAAAAGAAGTCATTTGAGTAGCGTTTCTTAATTATGCAAATATAAGAGCCAAGATTTTTCAAACTGGATTTGGGAGCCTTTTGTCTCTTTGGGTTGAATACTACCTGTCTTGGAGATCTCACAGCTCTGAGAGAGGGAAGGAAGATGGAGGGCTGATTTGCACATGCAGCCTGTGGGGCTTTCTGTGTGGCAGTCAAGCGAACTCCACCACTTCCACCCCAAACTGTGGTTTATATTAGTCTGCTCAGGCTGCTGTAACAGAATACCACAGACTCAGCGGCTTAAACAACAGAAATTTATTTTCTCATAATTCTGGAGACTCGAAGCCCAAGATCAAGGTGCCCACAGGGCTGGTTTCTGGTGAGACCTCTCTTCCTGGCTTGTCGATGGCCACCTTCCCGCTGTGTCTAGACATGGTTTTTTCTCTGTTATGTGCACACTCCTGATGTCTCTTCCTATTCTTATACAGACACCAATCCTATTGGATTAGGGCTTCACCCTTATGTCCTCATTTAACCTTAATTACTTCCGTAAAGGTCCCATCTCCAAATACAGTGGCATTGGGAGTTAGGGCTTCAACCTATAAATCTTGGAAGAGACACAATTCAGGTTGTGAATGACAGGTTTGATTGGGGTGGCCTTAACCAAAATCTGCTGGCAGGGAAAGGACATCTTGGAAAATAGAAGGTTTGTGGAGGGCAAAGCCAGGACTTAACAGTAGGGCTTTAGGTTTTAAGAGAGAGGGCTATTTTTCCCTACCCTTTGTTCCTAAATCTGGAACTCCTTGTGAGGCCAGCTAACATAGCCTCGGGTCCTGCTTTGGGGAAGGATGGCTGATCTGAGATGTGATGTGAATTAAGTGAACCAAACCCTAAAGACTAAGGGGGAACACCATGACAGATTGTATAAGACCTGAGCCCACTTGGGTGTTTCCTTAGCAAAGAAGGGGAATCCACCATCCTGTGTGGGACCTGTGCTTAATAGTGACACCAAGGAATAGAGAGCAAAGCAGGGGCTTCAGTGGCCTAACTGATCTCTTGGAATTTGGAAGTATGGCTGGCTCTTGAGGAGTTCTTGGAGACTTTGGAAAGACTTTGGACTTTGGAAGTAAAAAGATCTCAAGAGGGAGAGGCTTAACTCTTGTTAGTAGAAATTTTACCCCAAGCTGAAGAATGAGGACATGTAAGTCATGGGAGAACATAAAGGAAGCCCAGAGAAAGAGGCATCTGTCTCCTCTGGGAGACCATTTAAGACCTCTTTACTTTGTAAGCGTGGAAGTATTTAACAGATGGAAGGAGAGGAGAGAGGAAAGACATTCCAACACTCCAGGCAGAGGGAATATAACACACCTGCGTTAATAGAGATGGTGAATTGTGGTTAGGAGTGAGATAGGGACTCACATTAGACAGCTAGGCAATAGCCTGTTGCACGAGTTCGGGTCAGAAGGCAATAGAGATTTGGGTAATAGAAGTTGCCAGCATCATTAATAAATACTGGTGTTCAAAATGGGTTTAAAGTGGTAAAGGAAGAAGGAGGGTTTTTCTCCCACTCCTAGAGTCCAAGCACAGGAAAGCAGTGACCTGGAAGTGGCACTAGGGATCAGGCCAGAAACAGCTTGGCTCCAGAGTCTCTGCTCTGAACCATTGACACACACACACACACACACACACACACACACACAGACACACACACACACACACACACAGACACACACACACAGACACACAGACACACACACAGACACACACACACACACACAGACACACACACACAGACACACACACACAGACACACAGACACACACACACACAGACACACAGACAGACAGACACACACACACACACAGACACACACACACAGACACACACACAGACACAGACACACACACACAGACACACACACACACAGACACACACACACAGGCACACACACAGACACAGACACACACACAGACACACACACACACAGACACACACACACACTCAGACACACACACAGACACACACACACACACAGACACACACACACACACACACACACACACACACACACACACATTTTTTCTGAGCAATGTAAAAGCTAGAGTTTTCTTATGAACCTTTATTCTTATTCTGGAAGAAGAACACCCTTTATTAATTGTGAGAAAAATATTTTAACTCTTTTAAGTTATTAAATTTAATGATTATCTTTACATTTGATATTAAATTTGAAAATAAATATGAGATTTTAAAAAGCACTGACCATATAGAAGGCACCCTTTCTCCACAGTTTTGACATATCGATGTGTATTATGGGAAAAATTATTTGATTTTTAAGAATAAGTAGATACTTTTGAAAAGCCCAAATTATTTATTCATTAAAAATCATAATTACAATTATGTGGCAAAATTAATTTTCTATAAAATAGGTTTTTCTGTCTGGAATATGGAAGTGAATTATTTTACAAACTCATATAACTTAAGGCTAACATTTCATGCCAATAACTCATGATTAGTATATAGTAGAATAATTCAGCACATTTTAAAATTAAAGAAGAGGTTGTTAGTTAACCCAGCTTTCTGGATTTTACTCATTTTTTTTTTTAACTTTTAAAGGTAAACATAATAAAGTAAAAAAATAGTTATCAGATATTTTAATAAAGTAAAATGAAAATGACATTATATGTAACTGTTAGAGAAATGCAGGAAATATTTCAATCATTATTTAAAAGTACATGAGATTAATAATACTTCTGATTCCCTTTGGGCCTTATTAAATATTATTTAATCTGTATAATTCAAGACATTTTATCCATTAGGCTCAGTCATTTTCAGAAATCCTAAAACATGTAAGTAAAAGTACTGATAAAGGGAAAAATCAGTAACTCAGATAACCTAAAGCATTTATTTTTCAGAGTGTTATTCTCTTGAAATGATCAAAAGAATTCTGAAACCATTCAGAATTAATGTTGAGGACCTAAAACTCTGTTCTGGGCAACATTTTCCTCTCCCGTGAACTTCTTAACTTTTCTCTTTCCAGTCACATCGCTAGTACCTAATATTTACGGAGAGTTTACTATGTGCTAATCACTGCTACAGGCATGGGGACTATAAGAGCAGACAAATTCTCATTGTTTTCTCTCAAAACGGCTCTAGGAATATTGTCTCCCTCTTGACCAGTGAGGAAACCGAGACGCAGAACATTAAGGAACTTGCCTATGATCACAAAGCAAATAATCATGGAATTGAAATGAAACAGCTTGACCCCAGAGACTGTGCTCATCACCACTACATTTTCTCTGTTTTCCATACAATGAGCCCTTCTTGATTATGGCACCTGTTATTTGTGATCATATGTTGACACCCTGTCACCTAACTGGCATTCTTTTTTCCTTCCCTAAAATACAAGCAAGGAAACTACGTTTTATTGTTCATTAAAGCCTTTTATTAAGTTTAATTTTTCCTTTTATAACATTTTTGTGAAGTCTAAGGCTTCCTTTCTAGTGCACAACTTTTTGGTTACTGTGTTTAATTTATCACTTACTTGGCTTCGCCCTGGAGAACAACATAACCCTAAGAGCTACCATTCATTGAGCATCGTGGCTCCAAGTCACTGGGTCTTATTTTACAGTGGAGGAAATTAAGTCTTAAAAGTTTAAATTTGAGGCATACCTCGGAAATATTGTGGGTTCTGTTCCAGACCTCCTCAGTGAAGCAAATATCACAAGAAAGCAAGTCACGCAAATTTTTGGTTTCCCAGTGCATTGAAAAGTTACGTTTACACTATACTGTGGTCTATTAAGTATGCAATAGCATTGCGTCTAAAAAACAATGTATATACTCCAATTAAAAAATACTTTATTGCTAAAAAATGCGAGTCATCATCTGAGCCTTCAGAGTCATAGTAACGTCAAAGGTCACTGGTCACAGATGACCATAACAAATATAATGATAGTGAAAAGGTTTGAAATATTGCAAGAATTACCGAAATGTGACACAGAGACCCGAAGTGAGCAAAGGCTGTTGGGAAAATGGTGCTGATCGACTTGCTACACACAGGGGTCATCACAAACCTTAAATTTGTAAAAAACGCAGTATCTGCAAAGCACAAGAAGGCAAAGTGCAGTAAAACGAGGTATGTCTCTAATAGAGCTGAGAAGTGACCCAGCCAGGATTCCCATTGAGAGTGGTGATCAATAATGCTGGCAACACACCTCTGGAGGACATTTTCTTTTTCTAGGCACTACATGAAATGATGTTGTTGGTTACTTCTGTTAATTCTCACAACAATTCGACAGGTGATCCCTATTTCATAAGTGACGATGTTAAGTCTTAGAGAAGTTAGGTAGTTTACCTAGTCCCACGTTGCAAATAGGGGACGGGTAGCTTACCTAGCCTCAGTGTGATGGTAAGGTCAAGCTTGTAGGGGTAGTGAAGTAATGGAAGATACAATCTGAGATGAAAATCGCTTTCAAATTCTGCTCCTCCACTTAACAGCTCAGTAAATTCGGACAAATTACGTCATCTTTCTGCCTGTCAACTTTCTCATCTGTAAAATGGGAGTACTGTATACAGCCAGCCCTCATTATCTTCAGGTTCCAGATCACTGAATTCAACCAACCATGGACGGAAAATACTCAGAAAAAAGTTCCAGAAAGTTCCAAGAAGCAGAACTTGAATTTGCCATGCCGGCAACTATTTACATAGAATTTTCATTATATTTACAACTATTTACATAACATTTACATTGTATTCGGTATTATAAGTAATCTAGAGATGATTTAAAGTATATGGGAGGATGTGTGTAGCTTACATGCAAATACTACACCATTTTATATAAGGGACTTGAGCCTCCAAAGATTTTGCTATTCATGGTGGGAGGTCCTAGAGCCAATCCCCTGTGGATACTGAAGGATGACTATACCTGCTTCATAGGATTTTATGAGCATTACATTAGTGAAGTGCTGAGAAGAGTGTCTGGCCCAGAGTAAGTACTGTATAAATGATGTAAGCATGACGTCATCCTCATCATCCTCATCATCCTTATTTTATAGTCAGGGTTTTTTTTTCCTCTCTTAAATCTTGCCTCAACCTTATTTCTTCTCCTCCATTAGATTTCTTTAGCTTTTGCTTGACCAGAGAAGTAGCAGGTCCCTTTGTGTCTATTTTGTTCGGAAAACAAGGGTGTTTTATAGGATTCAACATCCTTGATTAGAATAAAACTTTCAGTTGAATATGAAGTGTTAGAGTATTTTAGGGTTTTTTAAAAAATAATTTAGGCATTTGTTTCTTATGCTCAGTTTCATTCCACAAAGGATTTGGGGTGACTTATGAAAAACATGAAATATAAAATGATAGTATAAATTATTAAAGTAGATGAGAGAAAACATAGACAGGAAAATAATAGAAGCAAGGATAATATAATTACATGGCTAGCTAAAGCATGGAGTCCAAGATAGTTGCTCAAAAGCCCCACTTCTCTCCTGGGCTCTTTCCTCTGTACTCTTCCTTTTGGTTTTCTGAGGGCCTTAGAGTGCCTTCCTATTTCCTTTCCTTTTCCCCTTTTCTTCTTGGGACTTACCTTCGCACACTTTCTCAGACAAACTTACTGAATTGTTCTCATGAGACCTCTATTCTCTATTGGCTACCTCTCTTTCAATTTTACCCAGAACTGCTCAGTTCACTTTCTGAAGAAGAAATAGAAAAGGGCAGAATGTTACCAAATCCTTCCTCCTGTGTTTTCAAATAACCACAACATTAGCAACTTTTCATTGTGTATGCTTTTACAAAAATTTCTTTTTAGAAAATCAAATATATGCTTCTCATTATTTTAATAAAAACTCCACTGAGTAAATGAATTACACTAGGATTGGAAAAAATAAAGTTTGCAGTGAATGGTGGATGACACTGGTATTCAATAAGGAGCTCTTAAAAACAGACCAAATGCTTAAGACGTTTTTGCAGTTTTCAATTTGTAAGAAAATGATTTCATTAGAGGGGAAGAGAGAGAGAGAAAAAGCCATCAGTGGGGATGTTGGAGAATGCAGGCTCCTGATGAGACCAGCAGAGAAGACAAACTAAGTATACAGATGCAGATTAGGCCTCAGAACATGAGGACATAAAAGGGATTTAATGGTGGGGTGGATTATAGAAATCCATGTAACAATGTTAAATAATTATAGTTCCAGCTGAGATCAAAGTGGTGCTGATTGAACGCCCTCAAGCTGTTAACATGAAGTATCTTGAAGGGAAAAAAAACCCTGCCTCAGAGATTGGTCAGACTGGGCAAACAATGTGTGATCTATAGAAGTTCCAACTCTATTGAAAGCACCAGTTGTGGGAGAGGAAAAATGGAGGCAGCCTGTGAGGGAATTTCTTCCTTTGGAGCTCAGTGTTAAAACTGACTTTTACAGCTCTTTGTAATTGGATTGAAATTGCTCAAAAAATATGTATGTGATTAACCCTTTCTTTTGGAGGCTGGAGAAAAGACTGCCATATTACAGATGTCAATTCTATAATTGACTTACCATTCTTGATTCTTCTCTTTGAGGAAAATTTCACTTTGGCTACATATACCAGAGTGATGGTGACTGTAGGTAAGGTTACCTGAAACAAGAGTCTTGGTAGAAGACTCATTTATCTGCAGAAGGAGCAAAAATATCTTGACTATCACAGGGAAACAAATGAGACTACATTCATTTGTGGATTTGTTTGATTTTGTAATGTCCCCAAGACATTATAAAGTGTAGAATTATGAAACAATTGAAATTAGTTATAAAATGAGACAGCCAATTAAATTAACCCTAATCACAAGTGTTTTGGACTAATTTAATGTAGAACTATATATCTAATCTATCTATCTATATGATAAAGGAAAGAGAGAAGCATAGTTTTTATACCTTATAGATGCACCTTTATTTACTTTTTAAAAAACGAAATTGTTTATTTTTTTAAGTAACTAAAAAAGCAAAGCCAACAAGTATTAAAACTAGATTTACAGAAATTGTACTTCCATATTTTATATTCTTCTTTAACATATATAGTTGACATATATGGTTGACTTATATAGTTGAACTACATAGTTGACATAAAGAGTTGAATTATGTAGTTGAAAAGCCAACTATTTGCAAATGCTTTTTATGGCACTCTGGATATTGTGGCTGGAATTTCACTTGGGGTGGATTAAAACAGACATTTCAGTAAGGCACATGGCATTTCTAATACAATGACAGTTTTAAGATTTAGGATGTTTGGAACTGAGCTAGCTACCTCATTTAAAATTTTGAAAACCTTTATGCTAGGAGATGAAATAATGATCAAAATATTTGATAATAAGTATTTATGCATCAGTTAACAAGTTGGTAATCACTTCTTGAGGGAAAATTGGTTTTGGATAGACAAAATTTGAATTTTCTTAGTAGAATAATTTAATAAAATTTTTCCTAAGTCAAGTACCTTTGCCTAAACATTTGGGTAAGGATATTTTAAGAATGAAGACTTTCTGCTGTGTGTCTCCTTCTACTGTAGGAAATAACCAATATTAAATATAATGCCTCATTAAATCTGTGTGATAAATGGTCTAACTTTATGGCTTTTCTTAGGTAGAGGTTTTATGACATTACATTTAATTTTTAATATTTTAATATGAATGCATTTTCCTTGCCAAACTAATTTCTATTTTTATAGGGGTACAGATGTGTTCACTGTAACATCTTTTCTCATCTGTGGAAAATATCATTTCTCCTCTGTAAACTATTATTTTAAAATCGTATTCATGTGGTATTGGAGAAGATGATAAGAAATTATAGGATTAAACTCTTAATGAGTATATATTGAATATTCTCAAAACAGTTTAAAACAATAATAAAAATATAAATTAAGACAATTTCTACAAGCTACAGCTAATTATTAGTCAATTTTATGGTTTCCTACACATTTTTATGTTTAGGATGTCAGTAATGTTCTAAAGTTGGTCTTATATATGTAACAACTGAATAATTTGGTTATTTTATTTTCATTTCTTTTCATTGTGCCTTTCCATTTACATGGACACAAGCACTTTTTTTCATTATTATTTCCATAGTTTCTTCTATAGCACAGAAGGTTTATAAAGTACAGAAGGGGTTCATTAAATGCTCAAGTTACCCATAGTGAAATGCTGTTACTTCAGACTGTAACTTTAATTTTTTTGGTTGCTTAAAGTAGTAATTTTATCCCAAATATAGTTACATACTTGAGTAAATGCCAAATGAAATAATTTTTTAAAATTGCCTTGTTTTGAGGAACTTTTCTTTTTGGTCTAAGAGTACAGGAGACCACACGGTTATTGATGAGTTCAGCATCAAACAAAAATTTTGAAATTATAGTGGGATGGAAAAAGAAAAGCCTAGTATTTTTATTCATACAAAACTGGGTTTAAGTCCTGGCTCAATGTTTGATTATTTATTAGTTTAATGACCTCGGAAATTTTGCCTACTAGCTCTGAATTTTAGTTTCTTCATGGAAATGTTGCCTGCCTCATACATGCGCTGTGAGAATAAACCAAGATCAAGTGAAACTGTATTTCATCCCAGCTAGGCTGCAGGTATGGGTAGATGGAGGACTGTCCTGGGAACTGTCCAACACCCCTTATGATGATACACAGATGATAGCAGAGTTTGGGTGGTAAACTCTGACTTTGGGCCCGGCAACTTCTTTTTTTTTTTTTTTTAGAATTCTGCTACCATTTACTTTTATTTATTTATTTATTTTTATTTATGGCTGTGTTGGGTCTTCGTTTCTGTGCGAGGGCTTTCTCTAGTTGCAGCAAGCGGGGGCCACTCTTCATCGCAGTGTGCGGGCCTCTCACTATCTCGGCCTCTCTTGTTGCGGAGCACAGGCTCCAGACGCGCAGGCTCAGTAATTGTAGCTCACGGGCCTAGTTGCTCCGCAGCATGTGGGATCTTCCCAGACTAGGGCTCGAACCCGTGTCCCCTGCGTTGGCCAGCAGATTCTCAACCACTGTGCCACCAGGGAAGCCGCAACTTCTAAATATATTTCTCATCTCTAATACAAGTCTTTTTACCAAAGTGAAAGGATCTTGGAAAGAGAGTGATTTTTGCTGTTACTTTATATCTCTGATCCTCAGTTTTCCCACAAGCAAATGGGGGTAATAATAACTGCTGCTTAAAGTGTGTCTTAAATAAAAGGACGCACAATTTACACATGCCTGGCACTCAGAAGTACTCAGTTATTGACAGTTGTTGTTTCTATTGTTATCTCAGTCAAAGACTACTGGTAGTAACTGGCTTTTTAAAAATGTTAAGCCCAGTGGGTTTGTAAATATTTATTGAATTTCTATATCTAATGGGAATTCTGCTGAGCTGTGAGAATGGATGTGGTCAACAAGAGAGAAACAGTTGCTGGCCTCGTGGAGCTTGCACTGTACTATGAACTTTGTTTAAAATCCTTTTAATCAACATTAAGTTATCAAAACATTTTTCAAACAGTGTTTATTTTAGTGGTGATAAAAGTAAGACACCTAGTCTTTGAAAAAGTATATGGTTTCATGGAAGGAAAGAAATCATTTGGCAAACATCTTCTCAACCTCACTGTTTTAAACTTTTCTCACCTTATTACTACCCTCAATGTCTTCTTAAAGGAGAATCTCTCATTTCCTCATCACCACTTCTGTCACCACCATCACTCAGATCCCTTATCTCACTGCTCTTGTCTTCTTGGGCTCTCTTATCTTCCCTCACTGATCCCTCTAGACCCCAACTTTATCTTTTTTTGTTCAACAAACCATACTTCCCCAATGTCTAGGCCTCCTAGTTACACCACTCTTTACCATTCAGCCAGACACTTTTTCTCCATTGTCACTTGCTGATCTCACGTTTCCCTTAGGACTCTTGCCAGCATTACTCACCATTCGCCTGCCATTGTCTAACGTTTCTTCTAGAGCACCTCCATTAGCCCTGGCTATTTCATTATACGTCACCATAATAGAGTATATGATACTTCACCATATACTTCACCTCCTTTAACGCCACAGTTACCTCTGCCTGAAGGATCATGTCTTCCATCACCTGTGTCAACCCTCATATACAAGCACACTTTATTTTTCTCTGTTGCCCAGAATTGTTGCCACACACTCAGAAATTCCCTTCTCTGTTTATAATCATCTATGCAATTTCTGGCAACCTCATTGTGGAGCCTGCATAGTTCCTTCATTTCCAGTATTACTCAGTCTCAACCCCGTAATCTGCCTTTTCATCATTATAGTTATTAGCATCTTAAATGGCTTGACCCCTGTGATTCTGGCTTATCATTGCTTCACTACGAGGGTGAATAGGCATTCTCTATTCATGCTACTTATATCATCAGGGAAAAAAAAACAGCTTAGGTGTATTAAGTGAGCATTTATTATATATGAGACGCTGTGCCAGACACTTAATAACCAACATCTCAGACAATCCTCTCAACATCTAAGGACCTAAGAAAATTGTATAACTTTATTAGCATTATTGCAAATTTAAGTTATTACTGGTTATTGTATTTATTTCCAGAAAACCTTGTATGGAAACCCCCATGATAGTTGTTCTAAAACTCTTCAGTCTTAGAACCATTCATCCTCTTTCCCCTCTACTTTCCTCTTAACTACTTTGCTGAATACAGAGTAGTAATTATTTATGTGAGGAATTCCTTCTTAAAGACCTTTCAAAATTCAAAACTCTCACTTGTTCCATGGCGGGGAAAAGTGATGTGGCAGGAAGCTTCCTCTGAGCACAGAAATCTAGAAATTGTAGCTTAGAGGTACTACGTCCACTTTGATCAGGGAGCCATGTCACCACATATTTTTTTCTATTATCTTTGCCCAGTTATATAATAAGTTTTGCCAACTTCAAGGTGAATCTGCTTTAATGCTGCTTTTAATTTTCTCAGTGTGATCTCTCATATTTCAGAGTGCTCACTTTTAAATTAATTGCTGCTTGTGATTAAAAGAAAATGACCTCACTATTATGTGAGGATTTCCTGTAATGAACTTCTTTTCTTGTTTCACATCTCCTTACCCTTTCTTATCCTTCCCCTTTCTATCTCTCAATTCCCTGCTCCTTTTTTTTTTTTTTTTTTTTTTATCACCAATTATCCCATTTTCCTTTGGTCTTCAATTTCTACCTAGTTTGTTTCTTTTCTACCTGCCATATCTCCCCAACTCATGTATTCATTCATGTGTGCATGCAGTCAACAAATATTTCTTGAGCACATAGAGTGTGGAGGGTTCTGAAGTCAGACTACCTGACTTCAGATATTGGCTTTTTCGCATCCATGCTCTGAGAACTTGAGCAAATCCCTTAATCCATGCCTCAGTTTCTTCATCTGTAAAACAGGAATAATATCAGTTGAATCAATGATAAATAAGAGCAGCTAAATTTTGTTTTGAACTTGCTACATTCCAGTTGTAAACACTTTACCGATATTAACTTATTTAGACTCATAAAGCATGGTGGGGTAGATCCTGTTAATCCCATATTTTATTTATGGGTTTATATATTTTCATAATTTGCTCAATGTCACAAAGCCATCTAGCTCATTTGAGGATTAAATGAATTCATTCATATAAAGTGCTTAGCAAAGTGCCAGGTACAGAATAAATGCTCAAAGACATTTAACTATTATGATTTTCATTATAAATATTTCCATTACTACCAAGGAAGTGCTTAATTAATATTAGCTCTTGTTATTATAATGATGAGTAAGGCACCGCGCTAGGTGCCCTGAGTATAAAAGATACGTCAAATATAATGGCTATCCTCAAGAAACTTGCAATATATCAAAGAACTTTAAAAGTTTTTATTTTCTCTTTTTCTCAATTTCCTTTTTTTCCCCCCTTCTCTGCTGCCTCCCGCTCCTCCTCTTCCTTCTATTTCTTTCTTCTCTGAGAGAAGTGGAATAGCACAGGACCTAAGAACACAGACTCGGGAGCTAGGTAGACTACCTACTTCACATCTTGACTTCTGCTCTTCTAGCTGGGTGACTTTTGACAAGTGAATTCACTTTTCTTTGCCTCAGTATCTTTTTCAGTAGAATGGACCAAAAATATGTCTACCTCTTAGGGTTACTGAGAGTATTAATTGACTTGTATAATACATGTAAAGCACAGAGAATAGTACCAAGGTGTGTGGTAAACAAACTAGAAGTGGAAGCTAGTTTTCCACTATTTTTACTTATTTAACTGTAAAGTTTTAAATATATACTTTGATTACTATGAATTAATTATATTGATTGTGTTCCCTGTTCTTAAATTTAATACATTGCATGTTTAGTATTTTACATTGTTTCTTTTTTTTAAAATGCTAAACTAAAATTATTTTAAATTCCCTTATTATTATTAATATTTCCTCTAAAATAATGGCTCACATTAAAAAAATGTTTATTACTTCTGCTCTATGAGATGTGGCTTTTGTTTGTTTGGTCACATTTTTCTACACCTAAACTCTTTCTCCCAGATTTTTTTTTTCTTTCTCATTAGAAACAGTTTCTGATCATCCCTTGAACTTTTCTAGATCAGTCAGTTTCATCCTGCTTGTGATTTTCTCCAATGGGTTAAGCACATTCTCTTGTTTACTGGGTTCCATCTCTGAAAATATTTTCGTTGGCAAACTGAATATGCTCAATACCAGCTTAAGACAGAATTGGGAAGAGTGATGATTTTGTGTGTACATGATTTGTATACATTTATTGAGTGCTTACTAGGCCTGGGACCACAAAGAAGAGCAAGATAAGCCATTTTTAGCATAAGTTGCTCACTGTCTGGATGGAAGAGAAGCAGAAACATATCTTATTTGGATGTATGTTTGGCACTATTTCAGGAGTGTAATCAAAATCCCAAGGGAGCACCGAGAAGAAGTTAATCTGTCTCTTCCAGTCTAAAGTGGTATCACGTTTGGGCAGAATCTTTTTGGACAAGGAGGGGCTGGCTTACTCAGTTAATGGGTTGTCAAGTCTGAGTGTCAGAACGTGGGTTGTGGCTGGCTAAGCTCTCATATGTTTCTCCCAAAGAATCAGGATGAGGGTGAGGGATAGGGGCAGGACTGTATGCAGAACCCTTTCCAATATTCCCAAATAGAAACTTGCTTATGGAGGCCTCTTTTTAAGTTCTGCACTATCAGCTGTTCTCCATTTCTTGCTTGGGATTTCAGTTCTGGCAAGAACAGAAGCTCTGCTTAATTATAACTCTGTCAGAACGATTACTAAATTCTAACGCACCTGCATAGTCTCTTTATCATAAAAAATAATTTAGATTAAACTGCCAGGATTTGACCTTCTCATGGAATCATTTGGATTATTACTGAAGATGCCAATTTTCTAGGCCAGTATTTCACAAAATGTGGTCAGTGGACTACTTGAGCACCACCACAGATACACCGAATCATAAAATCCATAAATTTTTTATGCACAATGATCTTTGAGAACCTGTATAGGCACCTGCAGAATAAATTGGAAGCCAATGAGCTTTAACGGCCTTTCATTTACTTTGGTAAAATGTATGAGAAAAAAGTGATCTTAGTTCCCCAATATGCCTTCAGAGAATCAGTCCAATATTTATTATAGAGTTTTAAACATAAGCAGATATATATAATCTTTCAATATTTGCTTGGCACTAACAAGTTAAAACACGAAAGCTACTAGGTAGTCTGAAGTCACTAAATTATAAATTCATTGCTTCGTCCAAGTAAATATCCCTGATGCTTTACTTAGTAAACATTTTATTTTCAACCAACATCACAGAATGCATGTCATTGAATCATTAATAATTAGAGTTAATGCAACTTAATCTCTATAACTGGAGAACAACTTAAATATGAAAAAACCCTGACATCTGACTTCTAAACACTTCTTGTATTTTGTATTTCACAGTCCTTTGATTTCACTCACCTGGAATATGCCTTTCCTCTCCTACCCTAAATTGACCCATCTTGCAAGATCTAACTCAGGGTCTTCTATGATCTTTCACTCTCCTGGGGGGCCCCTGTGGCAACAGTAGTTCATACAATTTATTTAGTAATGCATCAAACACCATTTTGTGGAGTTTTATCTCTTATTCTTGCAAAATGATGTTTAACTCTTGTTTTGAACATTTTGCCTGTTTCTGTCTTATCTCCCTAACTAGCTGACTACCTCTTTATATCCCCAGTAGAACCCAGCACAGTGTCTCAAACACAGTAGAGTCTCAGTAAATAGTGATTTGAGATATATCAATTTTAGTGGGTTAAGGAGGAAAGAAAAGAATCAACTATGCCACAGTTTGAACACAGCTAATGACAAGGCTAAAGTCCACTTAGGAATGCTATTGTAACCATTTTTTATATCTAGGTGGAAGGCCTATAGGGTAACAGAATTAAAAGAATACATTTCTCCCTCACTTCTAAAGCCTTCAGAAATATAAGCCCTCAAACTTAGAAAAATTACTTTGTATTAATACATTTATTATCTATGAATACATATGCAAGTGTGTTGGTATATGACAGATATATATGTAGATGTGTTTATAGATACACACACATACACACATATGTACACATGTGCACACATACACACACATGTGCAAGCAAATACACTAGCTTTTAATATTAAGGAGAGAATCTAATCGACTTTATTCCTTGGTTTTGCAGCTTAGATTGGAAAAGTTCCAAAGCACTTATGGGGCTCTGCTGCCTTAAACAGGCTACCCGGCCATATGGCAGTTTTACTGTGGCGGTTTAGTTATAATTGATTTATATTAGATTATGATGATATACTCGGTAGTCCATTAACAACGTGACTAAGCTGGGTTCTTGACTACTGGATATGTTCCTGTATAAAATTTAAGATTTTTGTTTCTAATTTTCAGTTTCAGCCTTTGTTTCTGTCTCTCTTTGATTCTTTGTTTTTTGTGTCTAAAATCCATCTGCCAGGGGAAAATGTTGTACAGCAGACATACATCCTGAGTTACTTTGCTTTAAGTTGACACAAAGTTATGATGTTGACAGTCTTCATTTTCAGTCAGGCACTGAGCAACAACTAATCAATTACTCATGTTGAAAATGGTGAGGAAGAATGTAAATCCACTGTGAACTAAGTAACTTAATATCAACCACCACTAAAAAACAGTATCGACATTTTAAACTGAGATGCTAATGGGAAACAAGATTAGAAGATTTGTGACTTTCCTCCTTTTATTCAGTTTTCCCTTTCTTTTTGCATCTCTTCATAATGTCATTGATAGGTTAAAAAAAAAAAGACCAAGAATCAACCAGCAGAAACCTCATAACCTCTTAAATATTAAAAAGTAACTAGTAAGAATTCTATGGAAAATTTACATAATTTATCTTCTTATAATCTAATTTTTAGTAAATCATTAACTATTATCTATTAGTTAATATGCAATTACATAAATAATGTGCAGACCTAATAGGTGAATATTTAAAATCAAGGCAATTAAAACTTATGATTACTTGAGTTAAAGATGATCATGTGGGGGAGTGTGGCTTTAAAAACATTCATCCTAGATGAATACCTCTTTTCTCCATTCAAGCAAAACAGCTTTTAGCTTTTTTCTTTTCTTTTTCTTTCTTTCTTTTTCTTTCTTTCTTTCTTTCTTTCTTTCTTTCTTTCTTTCTTTCTTTCTTTCTTTCTTTCTTTCTTTCTTTCCTTCCTTCCTTCCTTCCTTCTTTCTTTCTCTCTCCCTCCCTCCCTCCCTCTCTCCCTCTTTCTTTCTTTCTTTCTTTCCTTTCTTTCTTTCTGTCTCTGTCTCCCTCCCTCTTTCATTCTTTCCTCTCTCTTTCTTTCCTCTCTCCCTCTCTCTTTCTTTTCTTTCCGTTCCCTTCCCTCCCCTCCCCTCCCCTCCCCTTTTCTTTTCTTTTCTTTTCTTTCTTTTCTCTCTTTCCACAGCTTCCCAGGCCTATTGCCCTCAGGGTAAACCCACTCTTGAGCTTGTGAGGCTTCTCAGAAACACTTCATTCCATGATTCAGTAGTCTGTACCAATTCAGTCAAAATAAAAGAATGTCCATATAAGCAAATAAAATGTGGATTTAATACAAAGTTCCTGATTTACTGAAAAACATTGGCTAAAAGTACTTCATTTCTTTTACTGCTGCAATAAAGTGATTTTACAGTTAGTAACATATAACTTCCAGGAGTGACAAATTTGGTACTTAAAAAATATTTAGGTTAAAAAAAACCCTGTCACTTCTACTAAGTTATTTTTAGAGTGTGATCATTTTAATTCTTCCCTCTCTCTAATTTTATAAACAGGAGGCAACCTTTCCGAGGAAAATCCCTAACCTTTTGTAAAGAACCTTTCTGCTTCTCATTGTTATGATTCTCAACCAATGATTAGTGAAGTTAGAATTGACCTGGAAATTAAACACTTGGGTGCTTTTGCTTGGTGCTCTGTGCACATAATAAATAAACACCATCACTTTTAAAGAGTTTGAAGGTACAAATTTAACATAAACCTTTGATTGTTAGTAGAGATCAAGTATTTGAACTGCTTAGTGCTTGTGATTTGCTGAGAAAATATTAAGTGCCAGTCACAATGCTATAGCCAAGGGAAATTTGCAAGTGCCAAAAGATTTAAGCTGAGGAAGAAACTGGCCTGGATTTGAGATGATTTTGGAGATATATAGTTTAAAATTTCAATGTGAATCTGAGAAACATTTTTCACATTATATCTGTAAGTCATTAGTGAATAGTTTTCCACACAAATAAGTAGTGAAACAAAATTCTTCAGCAACTGTTAACTTTAACAGCAGATTTTTTTTTTACCAGTTTTGCTTATTGATTTAGAGAAATGTCTGTTACCTTGCATATTTCAATTTCCATATTTAATTTTGGAATTCATTTTAAAAATCAGGAGTTTCCAACACTGAGCCTTGAACGGACAAATTCAGGAAGTGGTGCTCACTATATTCTCACTTGAATTGTTTTCAATAAGAAAACTGTTGTCATCCTTATCTTTATTCTTTTGTATATAACTTGGCTTTTTCTCTGGCTGCTTTCAATATTTTCTCTTTATCACTGATTTTGAACAATTAGGGTATGATGCGCCTTGTAGTTTTCTTCATGTTTCTTGAGGTTTCTTTTTTTTTTTTTTTGGTAATGACAACTTTTTTGAGATATAATTCACGTGTAATAAAAATTCCCCTTTTTAAAATTGACATATAGTTGATTTACAATGTTGTGTTAGTTTCAGGTGTACAGCACAAGTGATTCAGATATATATATTATTTTTCAGATTATTTTTCCTTACAGGTTATTACAAAATATTGAGTAGAGTTCCCTGTGCTTTACAGTAGGTTCTTGTTGGTTATCTATTTTATATGTAATAGTGTGTATATGTTAATCCCAAACTCCAAATTTATCCCTCCATTGAACTTTGTGTTCTATGAATTTACAGTTTCAATCAACTTTGAAAAAAAAAAGTGGTGCTGAAAATGAGGTATGCATTATAAATCTGTTTATAAAACAGATAGCCAGACCTATAGAGTCAGAATTTCATAAAATAGCTTTGAGGATTTTGGTATTTTTTGAAACCTCTTTACAAGATTTTGATGTGTGCCTAAGAGTCAGAAGCATTTGTCAAATATTTATTCTGGATAATGCCATGTGGACTATTTGCAGGACAAATGTGACTTGCTCTTAAAATGGTTCTCCTCAGAGCCATTTGATTTCCTCCCCGTCACTCTCCCATACTCCTCTAGAGGATGCCCTCTCTGATAGCACTTACCGTACTTTGTTCTTTAAGTTAGTGTTTTGGGCCATTTTCTCTTTTCCCCTAACTGACTGGAGACTCTGTGGGATGGGACCCTTGTCTGCCTTGCTTCCCATATTATCACTAGTGATTAGGGTAAGGTTTGGCCCATAATGGGCAATTGACCAATATTTATTGAATCAATGCAGAACTTAACTTTTTGTTTTTATGAATTAAAAATTTGCAGCAACATGGATGGACCTAGAGATTGTCATACTGAGTGAAATAAGACAGAGAAAGACAAATATCATATGGTATTGCTTATATGTGGAATCTAAAAAAAATGGTACAAAGGAACTTATTTACAAAACAGAAATAGAATCCCAGATGTAGAAAACAAACTTATGGTTAACAAGTAGGAAAAGGGGGAGGGATAAATTGGGAGATTGGGATTGACATATAC
Source organism: Balaenoptera borealis (assembly GCF_965194805.1). Lineage (NCBI taxonomy): Eukaryota > Metazoa > Chordata > Mammalia > Artiodactyla > Balaenopteridae > Balaenoptera > Balaenoptera borealis. Next base: position 31,483,031 of record NC_138876.1, on the reverse strand, counting down.
ACACTACTATATATAAAAAACTAATAAGAACATGCTGTATAGCACAGGGAATTCTACTCAATACTCTGTAATGACTTATATGGAAAAAAAATCTAAAAAGATGGATATATGTGTACTTATAGCTGATTCACTTTGCTGTACACCTGAAACTAACACAACATTGTAAATCAACTGTACTCCAATAAAAATTAATTTAAAAAATATGCCTTTTAAAATGAGCATGCTCAAACAGGGATTTGGATGAAGAGTCGGGGCGGCGGGGTGAGGGTGGAGGCAGGGAGACTTTGGGAGTTTAGGGAGACCGTCATTACTAACACTACAGCTTTCAAGTGTGAGCTTCCCTCCCAGCACCAGGCATTTTTGCATTCAGTCCTGAAATATTCCAGAAGTCAGTTAAAAACCAAACACTGTGCAAATATGTGCAAAATTTCCATGTGGTTTTTATTTATTCTTACAGCTCTGCAGCTATATTTTTACTCTACATGGAAAAATCAAAAAAATTTATTTGTAATAAAAACATAATTCAGTGGCAGTGATAAAAATGTTCTTTGACGCGGTACATGTTCAGCTGGTAGTGGATTTTTGGTATATTTTTCAAGAATTTGCGGAACTGGTTAACCTGCATTTAATCGTGAAACAAAGTGAAGTAATTCGATCAGCTGATTTCTTTCTCATAACCATCCTATGGGCAGAGAATCAAAGAATTGTAATTCACCATACAATTACCAAATTAAATAGTATCGTGTGAGTGGGAGAAGTAAAATTCTTTTAAAGAAGAATACCCAAGGATTTTCTGAAACTTTCTCCTATGACATGGCTATTAGTGATGATCTTGAAAATCATAGCATAGCAATGCTTATGTGTTTATATTAGGTAATGGCTCCCCCCTTCTACCAAAGTGGAAACTTAGGTCCAAATAATTTACATGCCTTTCTCAAGGTCATATAACTAGTTACTGGAAGATCTGGGCTAGAAATTGGGTCTCTAACTTACTGTAAAGTCTTTCCATTACACCACTACTCTTCAAGTTTTTCTACGTCTAGACCATACAGGAATAGGGGTTATATTCATCACTTCTTTCCTTAATGCGCAGTGCACTTACCTCAATGATAAGAATTGTTTAATTTTGGCTCCAGAGGAAATGAATTCTTTCAAGAATTAGAACATGGAACTCTGATCCAAATTTGCAAAGCAACAATGAGTCATTTGACATAACTCTAATACATAATGTCCTAATTAATTAGACATCTTCCATTTAAATGCTGTTGAACATGGGAATTGAAGTTAGCACACCTCAGTTCAAGTGTCAGCACTCAGCTTCTCTACTGCCTAGCAGTGTGGTGTTGAATAAGTGCTTTCGCTTCTCTGGTATAATGTTTCCTCATTTATAACATCAAATATCTGTTAAAACTGATGTGAAGATTGAATGATAATTTATGCTGAACTACCTATGTAAATTGTACTGTAAAAATACTATGCAGATGTTTTTAAAATGTGAGTTTCTACCTATCCAGATTAATTTATAAGAATGGAATGTGTCAGGAGAACCTACTGTCCTATAGTCTGTGCATGACCTGATCACACTCTACCCATACCTATAGATGCCAGAGCCAGGATAGCTAAAAAATCCACCTCTAATGATCCTGATTCCTAATGGGAATTACCTGGGTAAGTTGGGAACAGGATTTTGTCACTCCTCTTGTAGTTTGGTGCTTCTTGATGAAACAGACAATTTATGCTTTCATAAGATTTGAGATAAATAAAGAATCTTAGAATTGGATGACACCTAAGAGATACTGATAACTAGATGCCCAAGCCTCATCCCTATGGATATTGGGTCTTCTATGATGTAGAAGAGGGCCTGGGAATCTATATTTTTAATAATCGCCTCCTCCCTATATTGGCTCAGGTGATTCTGCTGACCACCTGCTTGTGTGTGAGAGGCACTACCTAAAAAGACATGGCCTTCTTCAAATTCCCGATCAGGTTGTTTAATTTTCCTCCTCTTCCCTTTGACTGAGGTTTTCCTGAAACCCAACTAGAGTTCATCCTCAGTTTTGATCCCTAAAACATTTTACTGAGAATAAAAAAGGACCCAAAGATAATGTATGCATCCTTTTTCTCTTTTTTGGTTGATCTTCATAATCCTGCAATATATATTTTAGAAAACTGTGGAAATCTTTTAGACAGAAAGTATAACTTTCCCATTTTAGTGTTGTTCTCAGAGACCATAAAATTTTGTATCATGTTCTTTGCTGACATGAAAATAATGGCGAGGTTTCTTATTTTATTTCTTACTCTAGGGCTAATTTAACATTGACTCAATTTTAAGATACTCGGATTGAAGATAAAATTCAAATTGATATGTGGAAGCTAGTGTCATTGTGAGAAAACAGACAAAAAACATAGACAAGTGTTTCATTTTGTATTATTTACTTTTTACTGTCTTTTAAAACTGGGGAAAATAGGTATTTATATTTTTTAAAAGTTGTTGTATTAATTTTTCCCAGTAGGTCTTGGTTTTTTGAGACTATAAAATCCTTGAAGGCAGGTATGTTTTAAAAAATGTAGATGTTACTCCCTCTGGATTCCCAATTCTGTGCCTTATACATAGAAGGCCAAAAATGGCCAAAAATGTGTTCTTTCTTCTAAACTGCTTAAATAATGTGGTAATGCCTGTAACTGGCAAAATGCCTGTACAGCAGCACCTAGATTAATGGTGACTGAGTAACTGTGATAAGATGTGTGTAACCAGGGGCCGAGGATCCTGGGATTCTGCCTACCACACAGACCAAACTCTAGATGGACACATGGAGCTTGGAAGCTGCCGCACAAACCCAAGCAGCAGGGATGGTCCACTTACATCACCTAATAGGGCAGAGGCTAGTAGGATCCAGGGTAAGACAGAGGGCCAGAGTGGGACACTGGAGCAAAGCTGGAAGCTATTTCAATGTTCTTGTGTCCCATCGGCTATTAGTTTGGGAGCCCTGAGCCCATGGTCCTCACTTGCACAAAGGAAAGCAGGGTTCTGGAGTGAGCCATGCTCTCCTGATTAAAGCAAAAACAGACACTCCAAGATTGTCCAACACATACGTCTAGAGAGAGAAAAGTGATAATATCTTAATTCAAAAATAAATATATAAAAGAATTCAAGACGTGGTATAAAATAATGGTCAAAATATATATAATTTTTTAAAATTTATTTTATTGAAATACAGTTGATTTACAATGTTGTGTTAATTTCTGCTGTACAGCAAAGTGAATCAGTTATATATATGTGTGTGTGTGTATATATATATGTAACTGAATCAGTTATATATATGTGTGTGTGTCTGTATATATATATATACACACACATACTTTTTCATACACTTTTCATATATATATACACACACATACTTTTTCATATACTTTTCCATTATGGTTTATCACAGGATATTGAATATTGTTCCCTGTGCTATGCAGTAGGACCTTGTTGTTTATCCATTCTTTTTTTTAATTTTTATTTTATATTGGAATACAGTTGATTAACAATGTTGTGTTAGTTTCAGGTGTACAGCAAAGTGATTCAGTTATACGTATACATGTACCTATTATTTTTCAAATTCTTTCTCATTAAAAAATGATACAAATTTATTTATTTACAAAACAGAAACAGACTCACAGACTTAGAAAACAAACTTATGGTTACTAAAGGGGAAAGGTGGGGAGGAGGGATAAATGGGGAGTTGGGATTGACATATACACACTACTATATTGAATATATTGTAGATAACCAACAAGGACTTACTGTATAGCACAGGGAACTCTGCTCAATATTCTGTAACAACCTAAATGGGAAAATATATATAATTTTAATGGAAAAAAATGTAGATGTTATTCCCTCTGGAATCCCAATTCTGTGCCTTGTACATAGAAAGTAATGGCCAAAAATGTGTTCTCTCTTCTAAACCATTTAAATAATGTGGTAATGTCTATAATTTGTTTTAAGATAAATGCAACTTAGTTCAGGGCTGTGGCACCAGTGAAATAGTTACTGCTAGCATCCTTGAAGCACTGTGATTTAGAATCAGTCATTATAAGCAACGAGGAAATTGTTGGAAGAACTTGTTGCATTTCTCTTTTTGTAGTTCATTGGTTCCATTGTTAAAAGAATGTTTCACACTTCCGGAAATAAAAGCCTTTAGAAACTTATTTGTCTGAGAGAATCTACAACATTGCCTTTCTATAACCTGAAGATATGTAGTGAAGCATGTTTACAAAAATCATGACTGCATGCTTGGTGGGATCTTTTGGAATGATAGCTAGTACGTTGTCAGTCCTGTACATTTTTCTGTGTATCAGATATTGCGATTATTTAATTCTCATTGTGTTTCAAAGCTTCTTTTATTACATCGCATAAGTCAAGGTACTGCCTTGTTGGTGAGTTGCTTGAACTCTCCATTGAGCATCAAATAGTGGGTAGGTCAGCACAAGCTGCAAGCTCAGTTACTACCGTGTAATCTTTTGAGAGTGGATGATTATGGCAGTACATTGTTTTCTTGTCGGTGGCTTTTCTCCTAGGTAGCAGCTCATAGCTTCATTTGACTAAGGTAAATTTTAAATTCTGTTTCATGGTTTGCAGGGGAGCAAGGTGCAACCGTATATCTTGCGCCTAGCTCCCTGAACTGCATGTGTTTGAAAGAAAAGAGCAATATTTACCCAGGGAGCATTGATACCTTACCTAATTTGCCACTTCTTTCTTCCTTTCAGCATCGTTTCATCTTCCTATGCCTACATTTATGCATGTATCTTCCACTTACACGGCAGTTATACTACGCAACTCTGTACCTACTAATGTAACCCTATCTAAACAATCTCAGGTCTTGCACCAAGATCACTGTAGATTACAGATCATGTGTTACCAGCGAGAAAGTAAGTTATGTACGATACAATTTCTATTCTTGTTTTTTATTTGAACTCTTAATATCAACTAGACTTCATTTTCCTCTTCAATCAAGTATTTATTGAGCTCCTACAATGCAATCTAACAGATTGGAATGTAAAGTTAATGCAAAAAAAAAGTTATACTCTCCAAAGTTGAAAAGATTGCTTTGCGGGGCAAAGAAATAGTTTCATATGTAATAACTGCAGGCAATACGTGCTCTCTGAATTAATAGAGGATGACACTATGGGATTACTTTCCCAAAAATACAGTTCAGAAAATAAGTGGAAGCAAAGTCAGAGTAAGAGAGGTTTGGTATGGGCTGGGAGAATGTGTTACATCACATTTTTAGTGTAAGAATAGTTTTAAACACTTGGGCTATACCTCTTCCTTTAATTTTCATTGTTTGTTTTACCAATGTATTAGTCTACTCAGTCTGCCATAACAAAATATCATAGACTGGGTGGCTTAAACAACAGAAATTTATTTTCTTGCCATTCTGCAAGCTGGAAATCTGAGATCCGAGTGCCAGCATGGTCAGGTTCTGGTGAGGACTCTCCTGGCATACAGACGGCCACCTTCTCCTTGTGTGCGTACATGGCCTTTTCTCAGTGTGAGTGGAGAGAGAGGGAGCTCTGGTGTCTCAGCCTGTTCTTATAAGGACACATCTTACTGGGTCAGAGCCCAACCCTTATGACCTCATTTAATCTTAATGGCTTCCATAAAGGCACTGTATCCAAATACTGTCACATTTGGAGTTAAGACTTAAACATATGAATTTTGGAAAGACACTGTTCAGTCCGTAGCAACCAGTAATGAATCTGCTGAGAGAATGGCATCCATATAATAAGCATGTGTCTTAAGTAGGTAAGTAGGCAATCTAGCTGATGCTCAGATAAGAACCACATAGCAGGCCCTCTATTGGGCTCAAATCTATTTAGGGTAGAGTAGAGCATCAATTTTGAGTGCAGTTACAAAAGCGTAAACTACCTTCAGTGTAAAACAGTATCAACAGCAACAATTTATTAGTACAAATGATGGGGGAAAAATCCCAATTTGGATCTGGCATCAGGGTTAATATTCTGTGGTTGAGTGGATGAGCAGTCAGTATTACATATATGCTCTGAAATAATCTGTCCTCTCTGAGGAGGTGCAGGTTCTATTAGATCAAGCATTTTAGTTTGGTTGTTTGGATTCTCTTATATTTTTTCTGCTTGATTTCCCAGTTATGGCAAGAAGTATATTTGCACTTCCCGTGAATTTGACATGGATTTGTCAACTTTTCTAACTCACTAACTTTTTGCTTTGTGTGTTTTGAGGCTGTGCTATTAAGTGCATACAGTCAATTTTTATTTCTTCATGAAGTATTACTTCAATAATTATTTTATTACTCTCTTTATCCTTAATAATGACTTTTTGCCATAACTCTGTTTCCTGTGCATTTTTCTGTGATGAGTATCTTCCTCTATTCTTTTACCTGTTTTTAAAATAGACTTTATTTTTTAGAGCAGTTTTCGATTCACAGCAAAATTGAGCAGAAAGTACAATGATTTCTCGTAGACCCTCTACCTCCACATAAGCCTCTCCCGTTATCAGCATCCCCCACTAGAGTGTTACATTTGTTATAATTCTTGAACATTCATTGACAAATCATTATCCCCCAGAGTTCATAGTTTACATTAGGTTTACACTTGGTGTACATTTTATGAGTTTGGACAATTTTATAATGGCATATATTCCCCATTATAGTATCATACAGAGTAGTTTCATTGTCCTAAAAATCCTCTGTGCTCTGTCTATTCATTCATCCCTCCCTACTAACCCCTGGTAACCACTGATCTTTTTACTGTCTCCATAGTTTTGCCTTTTATAGAATACTATACAGTTGGAATCATACAGTAGTCTCTTCAGACTGACTTCTTTCACTTAGTAATATGCATTTACATTTCCTCCAAGTCTTTCTTTTCTTGGCTTGATCGTGCATTTCTTTTTAGTTCTGAATAATATCCCATTCTCTAAATGTGTCAGTATTGATTTATCCATGCACATACTGAGGAACATCTTGGTTGCTGTCAGGTTTTGACAATTATAAATAAAGTTGCTATACACATCCACTATAGATTGAATGTTTGTGTCCTCCAAAATTCATTGTTTGAAATGGTAACCCCCAAGTTCATGGTATTAGGAGGTGGGGCCTTTGAGACGTGGTTACGTCCTGAAGACAGAGCTTTCATGGTTGGGATTCATACCACTATAAAAGAGACCCCAGAGAGCTGGCTTGCTCCTTCTGCCATGTGTGGTTACAATGAGAAGATGCTATCAATGAGGAAGTGGGCCCTCACCAGACACCAAATCTGCTAGTGCCTTGATCTTGGACTTCCTATCTTCCATATCTGTGAAAAATAGATGTTTGTTGTTTATGAGCCACCCAGGCTATGGTATTTTTTGTTATAGCAGCTCAGACAGACTAAGACAACATTCGTGTACAGATTTTTGTGTGGACATAAATTTTCACCTCCTTTGAGTGAATACCAAGGAGTGTGATTGCTCTCCAGTGGGAAGAATATGTTTAGTTTTACAAGAAACTGCCAAAATGTCTTCCAAAGTGGCTGTACCATTTATGTTCCCACTAGCAATGAGAGTTCCTAACTCTCCATATTTTTGCCAACAACTGGTGTTGTTAGTGTTCTAGATTTTGTCCATTCTACTGGGTATGTAGTGGCATCTCATTATTTTAATTTGCACTTGCCTGATGACGTAGGATGTGGAGCATCTTTTCATGTGCTTATTTGACATCTGTATATCTTCTTTGTTGAAGTATCTTTTAAGGTCTTTGGAGTGTTTTTTAGATCAGGTGGTTTCTTTTCTTGTTGAATTTGAAGAGCTTCTATATTTTGGATTACAGTTCTTCATCAGTTATATCTTTTGCAAATATTTTCTCCCAGCCTGTGGCTTGTGTTTTCATTCCTTTGACATTATCTTTTGCAGAGCAGATATTTTAAATTTTAATTATTCCTTTACCTTTAATTTTTTTAATTTTAGGTGTGCCTCCTCAATGTACTATATAGGCAGATTTTTTAAAAACTTAAACTCAGATTCTTTGTCCATTAACTGGATATTTCTTCTGTTTGTGTTCATTGTGATTAGAGATCTACTTCTATTTATTTCTACCATACAATTTTGTACATTATAAATTCTTTCATTTTTTTTTTACCCTCTTTTTACAAACATTTTTTGTCAACTTTTAAAAAATTTCTCTTTTTTCTTTACTAACTTGGAAGATATCTATTTTTGTTTCTATTTTTTAGTGGTTTCCTTTACATGTTTATCTTGATACTTCAACAACAGCAAAGTCTAACATTAAACAACATCTATATTCTTCTGACAAACAATGCTAAGACTTTAGAATAATTTAATCCCCAGGACATTTTCTTGTTTTACATGATCTTGTTTTCTAGTATTTTAGAAATTTACTGTTATTGTGTTATACATGAAATATTTATATAGATGTACTCTGCTTATTTACCTGGGCTCTTTGTTCCTATTGCTTTTTGCATTTCACTCTTTTAATTTCTTATTCCTGAAAAAAATTAGTATTTCCCTCTGTAATGTTCTCCAAGCAGTGAACCCTCAGACCCTTCAAGCCTAGAAAAATCTTTATTTGGGCTTTACTACTGAATAATAAATGAGCTATATTAAAGTTTATGTTGACAGTTAATTTCTCACAAAATTTAAAGAGATTATTCCATTGTTTTCTGGCTTCTTTTCTTGCTATTGGAAAGATTAATTGTCATATTAATTGTCATTCCTTTGTAGGTCATCTGTCTTTTCTTTTTGGTTACTTTTAATAAATCTTTTTTTGACTTTGAGGTTCTGTAGTAGTTTCACATGATCTGCCTAGGCGTGGCTTTATTTTTTTCTTATATGATATGTGTTTTCCAAATATGAATCATTTCATTTATCAATTCCAGAAAAAATGTTAGCCATTATGTCTTCAAATATTTATTTTCCTCTAGTCTCACTATTCTCTTTTCCTGGAACTTGCTAGATATGAACTATTAATTCTGCCCTTCTTATATTTCAATACAGAGGTTAAGTTCTCCCCTGAGGATTTTTTTTAATTTAAATGTATTCATGTCTAGAAATTAAATTTTTCTTCAAGTCTGACTGTTGTTTTAATAGTTATTTATTTTAATGGTATGGAGTATTTTATTACTCCTTTTACATCATTAATTATTTTAAATATACTTTTTTTGCATCTATCTACTAGTTTCTAATCAGTTTCCTCAAGTGTAAAAGGAGATATTTGTACCTACTCATTGAGTTACTATGGGCATTAAATGAATGAATTCATGAAATGTCCTTAGAACAGTGCCTGGCACATAGTAATTCCTCAGTCAATATTGACTATTATTATTATCATCATCACCAGAAGTTGCTGGGGGCCCAATCTTGTTTTATTATTGGTCTGATGAACCTATGTCTTTATCTGTATATTTTCTAATTTCGGATTTTGGTCTTATTTTAAAGGGACTTCATCTGTGCAAATCCTGGGTGTTTTGGGAACACATCTTTCTAGAACAATTTTTATATTTGCTTCTGTCAGCTGCCTAAGGGATATTACCCGCTTGGGCTATTTTTGGTCCCAATTTTTCAGAGTTTGGCTTTTCAGAATAAACATAGTATAAATTCTAGCCCTAAACCCTGATGAAGGCATACTGATAGACCAATGCTGATACAACCTCAGAAATATATGTATTTTTACCACCTAAAGCCCAGGTAAAGACAAACAAGTTTTTCTAGTAACTTGATACGTTGGTAAGTTTAGGTCTTAGAGGGCTTCAGGAAATGGGCTTAGTTAATTGTTAATCACATGTGGCCACAGATGCCCAGGGTGACAGAATGTAGAGCCCAGGAGCCTGCCTACAGGCAGCAGTGGCTTCAGTCCAGAGGTGACTGGTTTTTATTTGTTTGTTTTGTTTTTTGAGACTGAGAGTAAAAAAAGTCAGATGTGCATTTTAACAAAGTTCCCATTATAGCCACCTTGTGACGGAGTGGAGGCCTGAACAATATGTTAGGAGACTAAAGCAATAATCCTGGCAAAAAATGATGAGATCTTGAAACAAAGCAGGGGGAACAGAGATTGAGGAGACAGGAGAACACCTAGCGGCTTTAAAGAAGAGAAGCCTCAGGACTCTGTTAAAGATTTTGAGAGCAACGGGAATAGAGAAGAATATTGACAACTGTACCCCAATAAAAATTTTAAAAAAGATAAAAAAGAATATTGAGTAAGAAAGTGTGGACTATCAAAAGGGAAAGAACAGTGTAGCACTTATATTTAAGGAAGGATCAGGCTAAGAGGGTCCAGCCAAAGAAACTGAGAAGGAACTGTCAGAAAGACAGGAGGAAAACGACGAGAGGGAGTGATTTCAGCTTATTTCATAAAAATTTAAGGCATTACTGCTACATTATGACTTATGCTTACCATCTATTTGACTGAATGTGGCCTGATTTAGATACTGGAGCAAGTTCAATAACACAGAGATACGTCACCTGAGCTTTGGATGATTCACATGGAAAGCAGGCCAGGAATGAGAAAATGGAGGCATCTTTTAAAAAGCTTTTCAGAAATGGATCTTTCTGATTGTCATTTTTTTTTCTCTGCCTGACTCATAATCCTACTTTCAGCATTGAGAAGGCGATAATCTCCAAGTCACTTGAACTGTATGGAACGGGCTGTACTGCTCAGTAAGCACCTTACCGATGTCTAGTCCTAATACTTTAGTGTTGCTCCTTGAGATAGGATGCAGGACTTCTCTGAATATATGTATTTTAAATGTCTGATCTTTGAAGTTAACTTGTAAAGTGTTCTTAAAAGAAGTTGCCTTGTTTGTATGTGGCATGTGTATGCGTGTTTTAATTAATCTTGTTTAACAAAAGAATCTATACTTTTTTTTTCTTCCAGAACTTAAGAGAGTTAAATGTCTTTGCTCTTGGAAAACTTCCTGATACCTGTTCTTGATAGCTCTCCTTCTAAGACATTTGGTTATATTTTGATAAGTAGAGGAATGTCTTGATCTGTTCGAGCCACTATAACAAAATACCACAGACCGGATGGCTTATAAACAATAGAATTTATTGCTCACAGTTGTGGAGCCTGGAAATCCGAGATCAGGGTGCCAGCATGGTCCTCCGGGTGAGGGCCTTCTTCATGATTGCAGACTTCTTGTATCCTCACCAGGGAGCTCTGTGGGACCTCTTTTATAAATGCACTAATCCCATTCATGAGGGCTTTACCCTCATGACATAATCACCTCCTAAAGGCCCAATACCACCACTTTTGGGGGTTAGGATGTCAACATATGAATTTTTGGGAAACATGAACAGTCAGACCGGAGCAAGGGAGGAATGTTAGTTGTTTTTAAACTCAAGTCAGGATCCTTTGCTAGCAACTCCAAACGGCACAGGAAAAAAACATTATTGAAATGTACATCCTGTGAAGAATAATTTTTTGAACTGAATCTAGTGGCTGCTAGTAATGTAGAAAAATTTCAGATTCAAGGATACTGACACATAGAAACAAAGTTCACAAGGGACTGATGTGTACAACAAGGTACCAGTTCATTTATTTTCAAAGTCTGTTAGATGGACCAGAGATTCATGTTAGAGTTTCTATCATATTTTTTCTCTGCAAGCAAGCTGTATGGGAAGCCAGAGTATCAGAAGGATGCATGGCAAGGTTGTGATCAAACTTAGGGGTCTAGTTACATAACGCTAATATTTAATTTTATTACCTTTTGAAAGTCTGCATTGTCTATCTTCATAATTAAGATATAAGTGCCTGTCTGATGAAGTATTCATGATGGTTTGTCAGGTACCTCTCCTCTTGTTTTCTTGTGTTTCCATAGATGATTAACTCACTTTCTAAGTGGATTATTTTTTATTTATATGCAACATATTATATTGTACATTTGATTTTTTTACACATTGTCTTTATTGTTAGAATGCCAGCTCCATGGTTTTCTAGAAGAGGATCAGAAAATGTTTTCTGTGTGGAGCTAAATAGTAAATATAAACTCTGCCGTTGTTGTGCAAAAGCAGCCATAGACCATTGGTAAATGAATGGGTATGACTGTATCCCATAAAACTTTATTACAAAAGTAGATAGTGGGCTGGATTTTACCAATCCCTGCTCTAGAAGAGTGTCTGGCACATAGTAGGAATTTTTTAAAAATCACAGTGTCTGGAATAAATGGAATTAATCAAGATACTATTAGCATTATCATCACCATCATCATCATCGACTGTATTTGTCCAGGTATTATTTAGTATCTAGCACTGTGCTAAGTGATCCATGTGCATTTTCTCATTTAATTTATTACATCAGTCCTATAAAGTCTGTCAGCTGTGGCTGGAAGTAAACAAGATCCCCAAATAACACTGGCCCATATAAGGTTATTCTTCTTAATGTATATGGAGTTTAGTGTAAGCAACCTATGATTCGTTGACAGCTCTAGAATTATAAGGCATTCAGATTCATTCTATTTTGTTGTTCTGCCATCTTCAACCATACATTTCCACCTCAAGGGCCACAATGGCTGCTCACACCCTGCCATCACATCTGATTCCAGCCATCAAAGGAAGAAAGAATGAAGTATAGTTCTCCCTCTCTCCTTATAGAGACCTCCTGAAATTGCACATGCATTTTCTGCATCATCTTATTTGCTAGAACCTACCTCACATGGCCACATTTACCTGCAGAAGAGGTTGGATAATGTCGCATTTATTTTAGGCAACCATGCACCTTATTTAAAATCAAAAATACTAATGTTAGGAAGATGGGCAGGGGCAAATAATGGGAGTTAATGAATAGTTTCTGCCATAGTTGAAACATCATTATTTCCATTTTTCTGGAAGGGAAACACAGGCTTAGAGAGGTTAAGTAGCTTGCCCTAGGTAAAAAATTAGAAAAGCACAGGTTGTGTGTAAACAAACCAGGTCTCTGGAAAGTTTTAGAGCCTTCCTGTGTTCGAAGCCATTCTCTCTCTTAAGGGAAACTTGACCTTTTCTGGTCCATTATGAGTTGTTATTTTAAACTTTATTCTCCATTGGAAACTTCATTTCCTTCCTTTTCAAGTAAGTATTTTAATATCAGTCTAGTGTTACCTTAACTGCCTGTAATATTGCATATGTTATCTAAATTGAAACATTTAGTTTTGATGTAATTTACCCACTGAAGTATATAGTACGATGGTAAATTTCTAAAGGGCATTGTAAAGAAGGCCACAGTGGATAGGACAATGGTACCCAGATCATGATTGAGGTGCCTTGGGGCCAGGGTTAAAACTGTCACAACACGGTCATATTTGTAGTAAATCACCTTGCCAAAAATTCTGTGATGAATATTCTCTATTTAGAAGATGATATAACTATATGATTAATTATAAGAAAATTTTATATTTCAAGAATTGTCTCCTTATGCTTACCTAAAATCATCAGAAATTCAAATTGCTCTATCAGTTTCTTAAATTTATGTTCTCAGCATAAACCAAGCATCTGAAGATTTTTACAAAGGAGACTAACAACCAGTTATCTCATCTGGTTTTTGTGTAGCTCTTAAAAGTAGAATATTAAAAGAAATGACCTTCTAGTGAGTTCAAAAGTTTACTACATTTCTTTTTTTTTCAGTTTGGATTCATTTATACTTTTACTGAAATGATGTTATCATTTATATACAAATTTCTGGCAAAGCTTACCACTTTATTATTAAAAATGCTCTGTGGAGTTATTTCTACATAAACAGCAATAGAGAACCACTAAAAATCTGTAGTCCAGAATAATGATCTTTTTTTCTTTGTTGGGGTAGCAGTCAGATTGCAGCTGTAGTTGCCTGAAACTTCAAAGATGTAACCATGCTTACATACATTTTGCACATATATGTATGTACTTGGTTATCAGTATGCAATTTAAACAGGTGATATTGAGCTAATTCTGAAAATAGAATCCAATTTTTGTTATAGCATTTCATTTTAATATTTCTAAAATAAGGAATTTGAAGGCAGACGTGCTTTCTTAACTATGTTTAAATCCTAAGGATTGAGTACAGAGCCTGACCCACAGACATGTATTCATAAAATAGTAAACGAGTAAATGAAATAAAAAAGAAAATTTCCTATCTAGTGTAAGATGATATATACAAAATACATTTCTTACGATTACTTACTAAAAACACTTCTTAATATATAACTGATTAAAAATTAGGATTTAAAAACAATTTTTTACCTTTATCCAAAATCTTAATATTGAAATAAAATGAGATATTTGAAAGGTCATTTGTTTATATCAAATATGTATAAATCCTAAGATGACTATTCTTGGATAATGTGCAAATGTCTTGTGTTTTCAGAAATTTTTTTTATTCTTCTGGCATCAACCAGACTTACACTCTTTTACATTTGACTGGTATGTAGATTTAATTGGAGTTGCCTGCATTTTGAAATTCCAAGGACCATTTTCACCAAAGAAGTGTTTCATTCTGATTAAGCTGCACTGTATTTTATTCTTGCTCAAGGAGTATCCTGCCCTCAGTCCTGTTTCCTTTCACCTCTTGGTCAAAGAACTACATCATTTCACAGTGAGACGAGTACATTAAAAAGCATCATAATAATAGTAATAACAACAATAATAATAATAATAAATGTTAATCAAAAAACTGCATGTGTCTTTCTGATTGTGCCAGTGTTGTGGTATTCAATTATGCAATTTTCATTGGCATATTAATCATCTTTTCAACAAACAAGCCGGCGTTAATTAAAGCAAACCATGGATAAAGACATGTTGCCGGATCATCATTCCGTTTATCACAGTGCACAGGCTGCCCGTTAAGTAAATTCTGGACTGTGAGATGAATTTCAATGTTGGCTTCATCTTTTTTTGTTGTTGTTGGAGTTTGAATACAACTCATCTAACAATAATAACAACAAACTTCAGACTTCACAAGAGGAAGATGAATTTGTTAGTAATTAATGACGAAGAAAGAAAGATAGAATAGCTGTATGCTTCATATGTGGAATTAGGCTATTTACAACCAAATGACTTTTGAAGATTTTCCATTTTTTCCCTTAACTCTAGGTACCAGAAGGACAGGGTTGAATAGAGAATTTGCTTCCTTCTGTCTACCTTGCAAAAAATATTGTTTGGTAGAATGAGTTAGTAGTTATAGTTTATTTGCAAAAACCAGTGTTTTTCTAAAGAGAATATATAGTGATGGTAATATTTAAACGTGTTGAACTTAAATCTTTGAATTTAATTAAAATAAAATATTTGTTGGAAATGCAACACGAACGATCACACTTCTGTATTTCAAGCTCAGTTGCAGTGTCCTTCAGCTCTTGTTATTTCAGATTCCTTCTGAATCGTCATTTATAAGTAATTATTGTAGCTCCAGTCTTTCAAAACCTACATATACCAACAATATTCATTATGGAAGGGATAAATCAATTTAACAAATTGTGTTGAAACAAAGAAAACCAAATATACTTGCTATTTTACTGTATACTTGTAAGCTCCACATTAGACAATAATTATAATTCATCTTAAAACACTAGTCTCCACAAATATATCCATTGTGCTTTTTAAAAATATAAACTTTCCACATACTAATGAGCTGTATGTCAGTTACATACGTTTAATTGACATATGTGTAAAAACCTTAAAGATTTTGATACTTTGTACTGAAACCCCACTATAGGTAATTGCTGCCAGAATCCCAGATTGTCTCTAGTACTGCAAAAAATAGTATTGATCTTTCTAAAATATGTGAAACTGGAAAAATATTATTTTATATAAAGTAGTGTTTGTGTTCACATTTATTTCACTTTTTAATGAAGAATAATAATATATATTTATTTTTGGAAAAATTATGCGTGAGAGAAAATGGCCAACAAAGTATCTGTATAGTATAACAAAGGTAGGAAATATTTCACTACCATCAGAGTAAAGAAATATTGTGAGATTTTTATTTTTTGCTTATAGCTCTGTTCAGCTCAAAGCAGTAGTTGTATTTTTTTAAATAGAATTCTGGAGTAGTAAATATAATAGTACACATAAAATTCTTAGCATACGATAAACTCTCATTTAACAATGCTTATTAGCAATGATTAGAATTAGTTGGGAAGCTGCTGTTCTGAAATTAATGTAAATAGATATAATGAGAATTTTTATAGATTTTATAATTTTCAAATGCAACCTATATTTATGACACTTCAAAGTAAAATATTATATATAAATATATAGTAATTAATGGCCTACATTTGCAGTTGTTGGTGATGCCCAGGGAATTGGCTTCCTAATATTAGATAGTATTTTTTTGTGTGTTTTTTAGCTGACTCAGTTTTCTTAGACTCTGAGTTAACTTGAGACCTCAATCATTTACCTCTTGTGGAAGCAGCATTTATAAAGAAGTTATATGGTAGGACTTAAATGTGTTTAAATATACCTTGTCTTGGAAATGCTATAAGTCTAATTATTTTCTCTTAATGACTTTCATTGCAAATTAAAAGTTTGTTCTTACAGAATATAGGTTGATCCTAAGGTTACTAGTTAGTAGTTTGGCCTCATACGAAGCTCTGAGCTTCTCATTTATCGGCACTCCAGCGTTTAACTTAGCAGATACTTTGTATACAAAGAAAACTCTGCATGTTTCTTGGAGGTACTGACCTGTGCTAGAAATTCTGGTGGTAGGATATAGAAAGGATCAGACTCTTTTTGGAAAACAAATGCTTACAAGTGACAATTATTTCTAGATTAAGCCCTGGAAAAAAGATGATGAAGTCCCCATTCTTACACAGTTTATACCTTGAGATTCGGACAATCTTCTTACCTCATACCACACAACATGCACTGCGAGTGATAAGAGAAGTACATCTTTTGCTATACTCGTGACATCACCTGATGATGTCATGCCAGGGTTGTGACAGACATTTACAGACTGTAGACTGCACTTACCAGACTCTCCCATCTTGGCCTCATTTCCACTTGGCAGCTTTAGCCTCTTTGGCCCCAAAGTGATATGCCAAACCATCACTGTTTACTGCAAGCCCTTAACAATATTATCTTCAATAGATTGATCTATCAATAGAGAGACAAGCAGTTAATCTGTCCTCTTATTTATAGCTTATGTTGCCTGTAACTGCAGTCCTTTGTCTCTCTTTCCTTTACAGCAAACCTTCTAGAAATTATGTCCCTGTATTTTCTCTGATTTACCCCCATGCTACAGTACCAAACCTCTCAATTTTCTGCATTATCTTGCCTGCTCGATCCATGGGCCACTTATTCCTTAACTTATCTGACCTCCTATATAACCATATCTCTTGTGCAACTATCTGCATATTGTTCTAGTTGCCCTCTTTTCCATCCACTTGAGACCTCCTTAACGTTGGTGTTCCCTAAGATTTTCTCAGCTTTGACTTCTACTCACCCTACATGCTTTCTGTGATCTCATCCATATCTAGGGCATAAGTAGGGCAGTCACTTCCAAATCTGTAGCTTTAACATGGATCCCACTTCTAAGCTGCTGCCAAAAAAAGTAACCACCAGTCACCTCAAACTCAACATATCTAAGACTGAATTTTGTAACTTTCCTTCCAAGTCAGCTACTCCTTTTGCATTATACTTTTCAGTGAAAACCACCACCATCTATCCATTCCCAAAGCCAAAAAACCACAGTGCCATCCTTGAATGACATCATGAATCTATCTCTGTCCCCAGTGCTTTTGCCTTCATAAGGGCCATTATCATCAATCCTTTTGAATCTATCACATAGGACTTTGCCATTTTCCTTACTTCCAGGCCTTTCCATATGCCCTCTACTTAGAATGTCCTCTCTCCTTCTGTACCTTTGGCCTTTCACATTGCCCCTTGAACAAGATACCTAGGTCAGCGGTTTTCAGAGTGTGGTCTCTGGACCAACAGCAACGGCATTACCTGGGAACTTGTTAGAAGTACCAATTTTCAAGGCCTGCCCAAGAACTACTGAATCAAAACTCTGAGCATAGAACCAAACAATCTATGGTTTAACAAGCCCTCCAGGGATATCTCATGCATGCCAAAATCTGAGGACCATTGGCCTAGGCCAGGAGTTGGTAGAGATTTTCTGTCCAAATTAGTTTGGTAAATGTTTTAGGCTTTGAGGACCAAGAGGAAAAATGAAGAATATTATGTGAGTACTTAAAAACTAAAAAAAGTTGACAAAATTTTTATTGGTGAAATTTTGAATTTATTTATAGACACAGAAATTTGAATTTCTTATGATATTCATATATCATGAAATGTTATTCTTATATTTTTTTTACCATTTAAAAATGTAAAAACCATTCTTAGCTCATGACTGTACAAAAATGATTGATGGGTCAGATTAGGCCCATGGGCTGTGGTTTGCCAAATCCTGACCTGCCCTCACCCATCACTAGTTCCCACTACTCTTGGATTTATCATAGCCTTGAACATCTTGTTTACTTTTTAGTCATCTGTCTGTGTACCCCTCTCCTTCACTACATCTTCATCTCCTTGCGGGCAGTAATTACACCTCATTAATTTGTATATTGTCAGCAGAAAGTTTTGTACCTGGCTCAGTAGTCACTTGTTCAGTGGATAAAGGAAAAAACAAACATATTAGAAAGCAGAGGATACCGTTTTTTCATGGATCTTCCACCACTTTATTTGATATGCTTCCTAATTTTTAAATATATTCTAATGTTACCGTCTTATATAACCATATTAGGATTATCAAAAGCAAGGAATTAACACTGATGCAGTGCTATTAAATAAACTACAGACTTTATTAAGAGGTCATAGATTTTTTTTAAACCACTTATACCCTTTTTCTGTTCCAAGGTCTGCTCTACAATTCCACATTGCATTTAGATTTCATAGCTCCTTACTCCAGTCTGTGCCAGTTCCTCATCTTTCTTTGTTTTTCATGACACTTTCGAAGAGTAATGCTTAGTTATCTTGTAGAATGTCTCTAAATTTGGGTTTGTCTAATATTTTCTCATGATTAGATAGAGATGCATTTTTGGCAAGCATCTCAGAAAAATGATGGTGTGCCTTTCTCCATGCATCATGTCAGGCAACTCACACTGTTGATACGTCTTATTACTGGTGATGTTGAACTTGATCTCTTGACTCCGGTGATATCTGTTGGCTGAGCACTATATTAGAAGATCCCACTTCACTTGAAATGCTTCTTAAAGCATTTTAATTCCAAACTTAATCTTGAGTAACATAATGTATGATAAAGTATGATGTCAACAGTTAGTAAAGGGATTTTTTGGATAAAAATAAAATAATTAAACAAAAGGCTAAATAAAAATTTGGTGTCATCGAGCTATTGTTTCAGACACGTGGTGCTGAAAAAAATTGAAATGTTCTGCCAATATTATCAAGGCATAGCAAAGTTTAAGTTGGACTGGCTTCCCGTCCATACTGTGTTCACACTGAGAAAAAATAAACATGTACCAAACATTAATCTTTTTACTTCAGAATTACACAACACTTTGTATTTCTTTTAGGTAGCTTGAGGGAAGGAAGGAAGAAAGATTATAAAAGCAGAAGCTTAGGAGTAGATAGGGCAGTCATGAAGAAGAGTTTTGCTGGAGTGGAGCCATGGCTAGGAAATTGAGTGCAAATTCTGAGTCCCTGTTTCACCACTGTACATTAGAATATTGAAAGAACCACAAAAAGTTTCAATTTGAAGGTAAATTATGTAAATAAAAGAATAATTTTAAATGTTATTTTTCTACCTACATATTTAAGCATAATATGTATACAGTCTCTACCTTAAGACTGGTCCGTGATAATGAAGTTGTTTATATATAAAGAGAGTTTTTATGGAAATTTCACTTGATTCTCTTTTTATTACTTTCCTCATCAGACGTGTTTATTGACCACCTACTATGTGGCCAGTGTGGTGCCAGGCGCTCCGTTTTCCTCTAAGAAAAGCAGAAAAGACTTTCTGGAGAAGAATTGGGAACATCTTATGCCCCAATACACTTTGTACAATTTCCAATTTAGCCATTTAATATTTGGTAAATATATTTACATAACTGCCGCTCCTCTACTTCGAACTTGAAGTTCCTGTCTTTTCATTTTGATGTACCAAGCATCTGCTCCTAGCACCAGTCAACCAATAGGAAGAGGAGGAAGAGTTAGCAGAAGGGAGATGTGGAGGGAAGAGTATATACAAAGGTATGATACTAAGAGAAAGAAGGGTACTTTTGAAAGCCTCTAAGCAGTTCAGTCCTGTTGGATCGGGAGGGCTGGCAGTGCAGCTGGAGAGCTCAGATGGACAGGGGAATTAATATGTGCCTTGCATGCTATGCAAACAGATTTAGACTTGACCTGCAAGTGATGGAAGCCATTGAGGCCAGTCCAGTATTATCTAATGAACTCATAGGGAGGATAGCGGAATTATGATAAGAGCACAACTCAATTTCTGGATCCTTGCGGGCATTGGGCCATGCAGTCAGTAATAAGATTGGAAGTGTGGAATAGAAAGTGTAGGAAGAGAGATTCTTCTCTATTTCTGAGCTCATAGCAAATTCCAGGAAAATGTTTAAATCGGCATAGTTTGCTTTGGCATGTCTGTCTCCTCTTCTGCCCTTCCCACCTCTCCTGTAGGTGTTCTCTACTTGTATTCCTTCTTTTTTTCCTGCCCCCAAGACCTGGCCGCTACACAATTTCTTTCCTACCACAATTCAGAGAATGTGACTTCAGCATAAGGGATCTCTGCTGGATACTAGGAAGAAAAAATGGGAAAGGTGGGGATGACTGAGAGTCATACTCCAAGACTTTATTTACTTTTATAAAGAGGATGCTTGTAAACCAAAGTGAACCCATAATTGGTGGAATTTTAGGCACTGATTGTCATAAATTGGAGTAGAATATATCTGAAAGCTGAAGGGGGGATTCTAAGGGTTTATTGGAAGGCTAGCAGATTCCAAGTTCAGATTCTATAGCCGTCCTTGCTTTTCACACTTCTTTCTTCTTTCTCTTTTTCATATCCCACATATTCTAAATGCCTAAACTTTATTCTGTAATACTTCTTTTGAACCCCTCCCACCCTGTGTCAGTTGTCATATTTCTAGCCAAAATTAATTGGTTCATAAGGGTTCCAGGAGTTCTGCAAATAGCAATTGAAAGAGCAAAAAGAGCTTTTAGTTGGGTGGGCATGGAGGGAAGTTTGCGGTAGGGGGTGATTAGAAATGTAGGGTTGCAATTACAAGAGTAAAGTCAAGCCTTCTTAGAGTGATCATGAGGCAATTGCTACATGGAAATGTTATAAGTTGGGTAAAAAAAATATAATTATGTGCAATTCCAAGGCACCAAATAATCTTGGATACATTTTGTTTTGTATTTTGGTGAAACTGCTATTCTTTCCATTATTGCAGAGAAGAATAAATTTAATGATTTGTCTAAGACTCTTCAATTCCAAACTTTAATTTTCATAAACTGTTTTCTGTACATTATTGGTGAAATATTCAAAAACTTTTATTATACTGTGAGTTTATGATTGTGATAACCTAATGATTTCTCCCTTATATCACCCTTTATGAACTAGGTTGCGTATTATTTAGCCTGCAAAATAGTATGCTAAATATCTTCATGAGAAGAATATGTCTTTAGAAATTATTGATAGAATAGTTTTTTTAAACATAAGATAAGGAAATATCCTGCTCAAATTTGAGAATAAACACAGATTGGTTGAATGTCAGTATAAACCAAACACTTAAGGAGTATTTCTAAATAAAGTGAGTGCATGACATTTTTATATTTACAACTAAATGAGGTGTCATTTCTGGCCTGAATCCATATCGTATGTATTTTATAATTTTTTTTCCAAGAACAATAACATTTCTGATGGGTGAAGCATTTTGACAGCTATTGAAATTGAACAACTATACTGAATTTTCCCTGGATATAATAAAAAGAAAGAGACAGAAGCTTAGGTTTTAGGAAGTGATAATACATGGTTTATTAGCTAACTTATATTTAGTTTTATAGTATTGGAGAAAATTTTATAATCACAAAAACATTCCGTCTAACCATAAATCTATGGGTTTTTAAAAAAATAATTTGTCTTACAAAATTCCATTGAAGTGTTTGCATAAATAAAAGAATATTTCCTGAGTGTGCTTCAGTTAAAATATGCATTAGAATTCTAATTTAGAGAATTCTGATACAAACAAAAGCTAAGATAAGTGTAGAGGTAGGTAGTACTTTTTTAAAACTATGAAGGCTGCTGAAATTGAAATAAATAAAAATTAAAAATTTAATCAAAATTTGTTAAGCATCTATTTACTTCTAGAATGGTTGTTTCCAAAAAAAAAAATTTTATAGAAATTTAAGAGAAAGTGGTTCATTGATACAGATGATCAAGTCTGGACTTGTAAGGACAATTGTCACTGTAACACTTTTGACTTGTAGTGTCCAGCCCTTAGAATTTTCTTATTTCCTTCCAGAGTTGTTCTGGTAAGGGCAATTATTTGGTTGTGGAGTTCAAACAATATGAATTTACTTATCACCAAGCATTGATAATTGAGCTGTAAATTTTCAGCAATAAGATGGTTTATATACGCTTTGTTTAAAAAAAACTTTTATTAAATAAGTATATAATCTAAATAGTGGTCTTTGTAAAAAGTGGGTAAAAAGATACACAATGTGGAGGCAAGAGTTAAAGAAATCAAATCACTTAGCACACTATTATACTTAAAAATTGATTCATATAACTAAATATTAGTAATCATATACATACATTCATCTTGAGTCCATCTTTCCTATGTCCTTGAAATATGTAGAGACTAGTTGTATACATTTCCGTGGGTTCTGCTTATTTCCTGAGACTTTTTAGATGTTGTGGGATGCAGCTTCACAATTTTTTTGCTATGAAAAATTTTTGATTGCTTTAACCCTTCTAACTGATCTTGTTTTAAATGTAATGTATTTCCTACAGTCTAATCTTTTATTTTACTGATTACAAACTACTGTTTTACTTAGTGAGAATGAACAAGATGTACTCTGCATCTAATTTTATATAGACTGACACTAATCTGAATTTTGTCACCAATTCTATTGACTTTCAGTGTTTCCCTTTTAGGAAAGAATGATCATATAGCTATTTTTATATTTGCTATTTCTTAACTTTAATTCTAGCCACCATCTTCTTTTTTGTGTAATAACTTTATTAGCAATGCATATTTTAATTGACTTCTCTTCAGTTTATAATTTTGCATTTTATCAGCATAAACTAATTATAAAAGACCTTTGTCCTATATCCTTTTAACATTTTCACACATGTTAAATAGGTAAAATTAAGAACACAATGTTTTTATCCAAAAGAAGCATATATATTTCTGTTACTTTTTAAATTTATGCCATTATGCATCAAAGTTTATTATGTATAAAGTAAATATACATTTTTACTTATATTAAGAATGTAAAAGATGACATAAAATAAACACTTAGATACAAATAGATATAGACTGTAAAAGTACATGCAAATTAAATGTT
Source organism: Balaenoptera borealis (assembly GCF_965194805.1). Lineage (NCBI taxonomy): Eukaryota > Metazoa > Chordata > Mammalia > Artiodactyla > Balaenopteridae > Balaenoptera > Balaenoptera borealis. Next base: position 31,459,540 of record NC_138876.1, on the reverse strand, counting down.
CAACTTTAAAGTAAGATAGCTTCCCAAAAGATAGTAAATGATATATCAGGGAAGAGAGAATGATGATTTAGAAAATCTTTTTTAACAACAAGCTTTCTTTAGGTAGTACTTGCATTACTCAAGAAAGGTTCAATTTATAATATTATAGAGTTAATTATACCCATTTTGGAAGCATAGGACTAGATTAGAGAAGAATATAAATTTTAAATAAATAGACACAATCAAAATGTAAGAATAGAAGGTATATATGCTAAAGATATTGAAGGCTTGAAACTGAAACATTACTAATGAATATGTGGGAGAACATAAAACGTGCAGGAAAAAGTAGTGACCATCCTTAAAAAAGAAAAGGAGAAAAAAAAAAAAAATGATCCTGGTAATTATAGACCAGTCAGCTTAACTTTGATACCAAGGCAGATACTAGAGCAAATCATCAAGCAATCAATTTACAATCATCTAGAAGAGCAAAAGTTAGTGGGTAGCAACCAACACGGTTTTGTGAAGAGCAAATTGTGCCAGGCCAATTTAATTTCCTTCTATGACAGAGTGACAGGCCATGTAGATAAGGGCAAAGTAATAGATGTAATCTATCCGGACTTCAGTAACGCTTTTGATTCCTCTCCACATGACATTCTCATCAACAAGCGAGGAAGATACGGTCTAGACCATACTTTGGTTAGTTGAGTACACAGTTGTCTGTGGATTCATACTCCGTGGTTGATAATCAGCCATCATCCATAGGGGCCCTATAGATTGGCATACAAGCAGGTTGGTATCATTTATAAGACCAGTTATGTTTCCTTTGATGAAGATGAAATTAGACTGGCATAGAGGCACATTAAGCCAAATCTCTTTTATAATAAAAAGAGAGCCCAACGTCATCAGCATCTTGTATCTCATGGGCACATCTAAAAGGTGATAGTCCAGGGAATGAATAACATACAAATAAAGCTATCAGTTTTACTAATTATTTCAATCATAACTATTGGTCCAAGGTGTGTGAGTGGTGGTGTCAGATAACTTTTGGTATTCTGATGGGCTCCCTGAGAATAAATTATCTTCTTAAACTCAATAGAAACCATACTCAAAGGAAGCAACTAGAAGAGAGTAGAGGAGGGCTTTTATATTAAGCAGGAAGGAATGTTGATATTAAAATGACCCAGAAATAGTTGAATGGAGCACCTTTATCATGACCTAGATCATAGATTTGAGAGCATTTAGTTTACAGATCGTATGATGGTGAGCAGTACAAAAATTGTTAATAACTTTGTAGATAAGAAAAAAATTTCTAAACAATTTTGATATTTTGTGAAAATAGTCTACGGAAAAAAACAAGATAAAGGTCATGGGAATGAAACAGATAAAAGATAGGAAAAAAGACTGGCTCTTCACACTGGGAACTGGTTCCAAAATATCAGTGAGCCATACTTAGATAACTGTGACCAGGGTCATGTGATAATATTCTTAATGAATTAACAGGAGAGTGCCATGAAAACTAAACATTCTCAAATTTATTTGTAGAGCAGAAATAATAAAAATTAATGTTTATTAGCACACAGTTCCACTGAATAGTGACAAGCACTCTTTAAGGAAGGTATTATTTATCTGCGTTTTATAGTGCCTCATTTAAAGCTATTCGAGTGGAAGAGGTATGTAGTAGAGGAGGGAAACATGTTCTTATTAGAACCTCCATTGATGATGACCTAGAAAACAATGGCTTTTAAGTGATTCAGTGGTTAACCTAACTCCTTGGTTCACAGCAGATGGATTTTGAAGCTTAGCAGTTACTGCAGTCTCTGTTGGGTATTCATCCTGTTTTGTGGCACCATTTGGACCCTGTGATTTTATGAATAACATTCCCCTGCAGATAGTTGATTAGAGCTGCCGTTATTTTAAAAAACGTTCGTATTCTGTGGATTCTCAAGAAATAACCAGCAGGGCTTTCTTAGAGATAACTCCCCTAGGATTAAATCCAAGGGAGTGGTTCTTAAACATTTTTCTTCCACAACTCCCTGAGAGTTCCTGCCAAGAGCACTGCCCATTTCATCCCTCTTAATTGCATACAGGAAGACAGAAGAGGATATTATCATCTCGTCTTTATTTAGTCTAGGGGAACACAAGATTGCTCAGTGAATATGGTTGACGGAGAGTTGATAAGCAGTAGCGAGAGCAGAGGAGAAATGGAAGACGTTCAGAGACAGACAGATACTGCCATCACTGTTAACAAGCGTGACAAACTTTAGCTCCATTTCCCTCACGTAATTTGCAATTTCCTAGTGATGTGTAGAAAAATTACGTTTCCTAAATTTAAGAAACTCTTCAAAGAGAAATCACAGAAGTGATGGCATCGGAACTTCAAGAGCCTTCTTAAATCGGATATGATTAACCAAAGCAGGGCCAGAGTGCTTTTTAGTTTGACTTTTATGATATGTTTTCAGTTCCTGGCCTAAGTCAAAACACCATTAAGTTAAGCAGATGTTGATATAACATGTAGAAATAGGGATGTTGTGACAATGTAAAGTTAGTGATGGCTTTAGGATCATGGATTTAGCACATGAACTGGTATATGGCAACCTTGTTCTAACACCATCTTATAATGATTTCTAGCTAGGAGTAGATCTTTCTAGTCCTTACTTTCACACACCTTATTGAATTCTTACCTTTATTATATTTACTTGGGTTCCTAAGGAAGGGAAAAATTTAAAAAGAACAAATGTATAGTATCTAATTATATTTCTCATAAATTATTATCAGAATACTAGTGTTTTCTTACTAGGAATTAATTTTAAAAGTTTCCAAAAGGAAAAAAAAAGTATCTATAATAATAAATTATTACCAATGGTGGCTTTAAAACAAACATTGTTGACTATATGTAAAAATGTCAGTCTAATTTGTATGTATGAAGTAATACTAGACAGGCAGACACAGCGTGGGCCTGGAATCACACAGACCTGGCGGGTGTGGCTCCGGATTCTTGACCATTATCTGAGGTTTCTGAGCCTTAGGTTTTTGAGCTGCAAAATAAAAGCAATTGTATTTACTCTGTAAAGTTGACTGCAGTGAGAATTAAAAGATGTAATATATTTAAGAAGAAACAAACCTCTCATTCAGTGCACACCCAGTAGGTCCTCTGTAACTGGTAACTACTACCACTACTACTACTCATAGCAGCACTTTGTTAGTATGAAAAAATATCAACAACAGAATGTTTAAGAACGGTAACTTTCAGTCAGATTGATTTGGGTCTGGTGAAACACACAGACAGCTCATACAAACTGGAATGTATGGCCATTTAATTTATTTCTACATTCATTCACCATATAGATATAAACTCAAAATCATGTTTGTTTCAGAAGATCTTTAACTTATGGAGGAAAATAGCCCCAAACAACAAATGCATATTAAATGATGTCCAAACATACTTTTCTAATAACATTCCAGTGAAGTCAGTAAGATCAAAATATATTTGGCTTTTGCTGTTTCTTGAATTAATCAAATGCTACCGTGTTTCACTAAAAACCCTATAATTACGAAGGATTCCAGTGTGTGTTACACCTCAAACCTTCTTACTCCTTCTTTCAGAAAACTGGTAGAGCTGAACTAATGATTAATCAGTGGTAATCAATGACATATATATATGACATATATATATATATATAGGCAACTTATATACAAAAGGCAATACAATGTGATACCATAAATCTATTTTATGTCCATTGTATAAGGAAATTTTAAAGTTTCAAATTCCAATAATAGTAAAATATGACATAAAATATATGAAGAATATTTTGGCCTGTGTTTGACAGAAATATTTTACCGAAGAAGAACGTATTTTAACTCTTTCTTTAACTGTATGATATTTTTTAAAGCGTGAATAAATCTGTTTCCAAATCACACACAGTGAAGAAGCAAAAAAAAAGTGCCTTCTCCAAAGTCAAGTGTAAAGAAGCACTGTAAATATCGTGAATAAATGTCACCTCCTCACAGTACTAATAAATGGGGAAATAAAGCATGTCTCTTATCTTTTTTGGCATAATTTAAGATAGTTTATTATTTTGGAGCAGCAAGCAGAGCACTTGTTAGATATCATCATTTGGTCACAGATTTGTAAATATATCAATTCTGTGCCGAGAGAAGGATTATCCTCAACCTACTCCACTGAAAATAATTACAGACATATTCATAAGTGTTTTGAACATGCAACTTCCATCACGTTTTCACCTATATTCACATAGACACACAGAGCTTATTATTAGGATTTATTTCCCAAGTATTTTATAACATTTGATTCTAAATTTTCTCCCTGATGAGGTAGAAACTTCTAATTCAGATTTCTAAGAAAAATTAAATGTAATAATTAAAAAAGAAAACTGCTTTATATTTTAAACATTTTCCTTTCCAGCTCCTGAACCTCTCTCAAAGATTTCTTGCCTTGGGACTATTTTGTTCTGTTGTTTGGAACTTTGAGAAATATCATTAAATAAAATTGCATACATTATATTTTTTTACTTATCAGAGACATTATCAGTAAAAGGTTCATTGAATTATTTTTACATAAATATTTCAACATAGATAGTAAAGAAAATATAAAACCACATAAATCAGTATGGTTGAAGCAGATTCCTTTAAGAGGTATATTAATAAGAGACAATTTTGGAAAAGTTGAGAGATGAGAGCAGAGGGAATCCATGTATGTCAGACCAAGGCCAAGTTTAAAATTCATTCAAACAAATATTTTATTATTAGTAGTATTAATAAGATGATTTTCTAGATGTGACAGGGTGAGAGAGTGTCATGGACATATATACACTACCAAATGTAAAATAGATAGCTAGTGGGAAGCAGCCGCATAGCACAGGGAGATCAGCTCCGTGCTTTGTGACCACCTAGAGGGGTGGGATAGGGAGGGTGGGAGGGAGGGAGATGCAAGAGGGAAGAGATATGGGAACATATGTATATGTATAACTGATTCACTTTGTTATAAAGCAGAAACTAACACACCATTGTAAAGCAATTATACTCCAATAAAGATCTTTAAAAAAAAAAAAAAAAAAAAAAGATGATTTTCTACTTTTTAACCTAAGAGCTCCTGAATAGAGTTACCTAAGAGAAAATCATAATCTACCTGAATTAACATTTACCACATATTCACATTTTAAAATATATCTTGTGTCTCTGGAATGCTCCAGTCCACACAAATCATTGACTACAAGTGATCCCAGACTGGGGGTGAATACCTGTCTATCATCAAACCACCTGAGAACTGCCTCTTGAGTCCTTGGATCCAAAGATGAGGTAATTAGTTCGGCAGTATCACGTATTGAGGAGGAATATGGGGATTGGTTACAAGTTCAGACTTTGCATCTAACCAACCCAGTGATTTTGGGCAAGTCACTTAATCCAGTTGAACCTCAATTTATTCATCATAATTTTATGGTAATATTGCCTATCTCAAAGTGGTACATGTGAAGTTCAAATATGAAAAGTGACAGCACGATGTAAACTGTGAAGTGCAATAAAATGTTATGTACCATTCGGCACAATAAAATAGCTTCTACTGGAGTAGAGAGTAAAATACGTCATGGCCTAAAACAACTGTACTCCGTTTCATTCTCAGTTGGTTTGACCACAGAGCACTGAGATGGTCCGGCCAACAACATGAACGTCTTATTTGGTTCCAGGTTCAATCCGTTGACTTCTGATTAAGAGGAGAAAAGAGTAACCCTGCCCACCCCCTCCCATCACCACCACTCTGTCTCATCATAAAACTGAATTAGAATGTATTCTTGAGAGTAATTGAAACTGATGAGTAGGTTGGGTTGATTGCAGTCTCTTTGTGGTGGTGGAAAATTAAGGATTTCCTTAGATTGAAACAAGGTATAAATAAAATTTATTGGAGAAGAAAAAGTTCTTTGTCAAGGAAGGAAAGAGGGGGGAGTTTCCAGGCTGCTCAGAGTGCCAAGGAACGAAAAGGTCTTCAACTGAGAAGCTGTAGAATTCCAGATGCTTCCAAGAAAGTCTTACACCACTTCATGTTATAGTTTAACCATTAATCGCATAGCATTTTGAGGGAGCCTCCAGTTTCTCTAGGAGAATACTTCACTGTTTACAGCAGCGACATCACATCTGATAACACGAGAGGTCCTTTTGGCAGCTGCTAGAGCACCAGTCCAACCAGTAATGCACAGTTTCCTGGCCGCGTCACTGATTCCTGTTGGAAACTTATCAGCTTCTGTCTCTAGCAGCAGAATCCTGACTGATAAGAGAAGAGGCTCGTCTGCTGGTAGTCGACGCCCACCCCCCCTCAGTTTATCAGCTCCGGACCAGTTCATAAATCAGTCTGTGGGAGTTGTTTTTTTTTGGGGGGGGGGGGGTTTGGTTTTATCAAAATGTATTTCTCTCATTGTAACAGTTAATACTTTAATAAGAGAACTTACCCAGGGACATTAGGAAGTTAGTTAGAGACATTTTGCAGGCGCCTCCTCCCTTGTCAGTGACAAGGTAAGGTAATCCTATACACAGGCTGCTATTGTGAGCTGAGAAACTGGCCTCCTTCGCTGCCAGAGACCAGATGCACCTCTCTCTATCCTAATCTGTAAACGACTTAAAGGAGCCTTATCTCGGGGCTCTTCGGCTTCATTTCATGCTTGATTTACTTTAATTTGTCTGATAGGGCACAAGGATTTGGAGACAGCCCATCTTTCTGCAGAAAACGTTCAGATTTTTTTTTCCCTGGCATTGTTGTGTTAGGGTTTGGGATTTTTTTTTTTTTTTTGAAAAAATTTTTTTAAATGTGGAAGAAATCTTGCTCCAGTGCAGCAAGCTGCTTGAGTGTGTTTAGATTTAAGCTACCCCAGCAGAAAAGAGTTTGTGAAGTGGTGTGATTGTGTGATGGGCCCCATTTACATTGAAATCACATTATGCGATATATCAGGATTCCTGAAGGGAGCGGTGCAGTAGAGCGCTGGGCCCACAAGATACTTTGAAAGGCCTATATATAGCTGCAACAATTGATAGGAGATTTTACAGGAGACTTTATAAATATGTAAATAGGCGTTATCTGATTGGGTTCTGTGGCTACACATCTGTACCTCAAAGGAAGCAGAGCTGTGAGAACTACCAGGAAAACAGTAGTTTGCATTCTAAGTGAGTCTGAGAAATAGAAATGTTTCCCGGGTTGACAGCAGGTCAGGGTGCAGGCATTTTGCATACCTTGGAGGGGAAGCTTCTGTGCCAAGGAAGGGATTCCTTCCTTCTCCCAGAAAAGGAGACTCTCCACTCCCAGAGTTTGCATTTGTTTTAAAACTGCTCAGATCGGTAGCTGTTGACCTTTCACCCTTCTTGTTATTTCTTTAAATTGTTCATGCGATATGGTGCCAGGGGGAATCGCTCTTACGTTTTTTGCATTTTAAAAAATGTACTTGCAGTGACCCAAGGGAAAGAAAATAAAGTCTTTGGTACATTGATCCCTTGATTAGTTATTTCCTAAATGAAAATGGAAATACTATTAAAGCAGTAATAATGTTCCATCTTAATAGTTGAGGAGTCAATAAATGGCTCCCATGTGCTTCATTAAGGATCTTAATGAAGCCATTTTTGATGGCTGAACTTTACATTATCCTTTTTTTCTGTTCTTTTCTCTCTTTTTATTTTTTTTTAAACTAGGAGTCATTTAAGGCAGGGAAGTTGTAGGTATGAAACATTTTCTTTATATTGAGATAGTTGCCACTGCTATAATAAAATGAATGGTAATTTGAGGGGGGTAAATTCTTATGCAGAAGATAAAGTGCAAGGATTACTTTTCATGTAGTACATATTTAAAATAAAGTAGGCATGTTTGATCAGTAACATATTCATACAGTTAGCAGATATGTTCCCTGGCCAGTCTATGTTTTTTTATTCTGTGGTCATTCAGACACGGGATATACATATATATATATATATATATATATATATATATATATATATATATATATATATATATATATATATATATATAAGAGTGATCTGAAATGCCTCCATCTAGTCCCAGAGCAATAATTGAGATTAACCAGTACTAGTTCAACTTCTACAGCTTTTCCCACCATTTGATACTGAGCTGTTGTTACCCTTTATGCAATCTTATGCCTCTTTTTCCTTTGCCACAGAAGAAGCTATGATTTCAGCCTTCTGTATCTAAATAAGTGGCCTCGGAGACTTTTGAAGAGCTAAGTCACCTCACCCCCCTATGTGGGGTGTAAGTATAAAATGACTTTCATCAATTTACTTTCAAAAATCCAATAAAAACAAAAACAGCTTTATTGTTGGGGAACACTCCTTGCAGACAAGTTAGTTGGGCTATTTGGGCACACCCAGCAAGGGGCTGTGTGTCTTTTTTTAGCTTCCAAGTTATCACTTCATTTTTGAATCTTATCTTGTAGATGATTCTCTATAATGAAATGATGGCGAATACTCTTCAGTGAGGAAATAAAGTAATTGATTATGGTTAAAAATATACAAAAGGTATGTTCTCTCTCTGCTTCTGATCTGCCCCCATCCCCAATTCTCAGCAAAGGGCTCTAGGTGCCATGACATGATTCAGGTATTTAGAATTTCCTTCTGACATTTTTGTGGAGAGGTTGCAGAACAATTCTGAGGAGAATGTATTGGCTTATTCAAGTCAGCAATAGTCTAAAGCACCCCTTCCCGGGGCAGTATAATAATCAGGTTTCTAGTTAGGAAGAATGGGATTGCAGACTCAGGCACTGGAGTGAGGGTGCGGAAGGGCTGGATTGACCCTCTGATTCCTCAACAATGTCTAACCCTTTATACTCCACAAGCGGGTCTCCAAAGATGGAAGACTTATAAGGTCTCAAAATATGTCCACTGCCTAAAAAATTTCACCCTTATCTTAGGAATTTGTGTACTGGCTTCAGAGTGCTTAGGTGTCTGTGGTAAGCCTCACTGGTAGTTGCCTGGTGTTTGAGACAGAGCTGCAGGGAGTGCAGAACTCCTTTTTGCAAGCCTGCATGTAGCACTCAGGAATGCTCAGTCAGTCCCTGGACCAACCACTGAAGCTGAATCTGCTCCCAGAGCAAGAATGGTCTTCAGAACTGGTGGGTCATGGCCAGATCGGCCTGGTGGGGGAGCATCTATTGTTGATGTTCTCCGCCTGTCCATTGACAGCCCCTCACCGTTCAGCAGCTTCTGCTTTCACTAGCTCCTCACTCTGCCAGATGCTGAGCTTCCCATCTTTTGTTCACTTTCTCGTTTACAAACAAATTTTCTCCCAAGAAAGATTCTGATAAACCTGTCCACACTGAAAGGTAAATAAATGATGAAGTATAAGTTACTATCTCTTTCAGGCCCATTTGTATTATAGCAGGTATCAAGAAGAAATGCCAGATATATATATATATATGTTTCTATGGTAGAGACATGGGCAAGTATTTCTCAGTTCTCTACCTAGAAGGTGATTGCCAGAGCCAACCCAATTTATGGTGGTGATTGTCATGAGCTTCTGTTTTATTTTGACTCTAGGGAATGCTGTTTATGTTCAGTGGACACAGTAGTATTCCATTTAGATGCCTTCTGAACTATTCACTCTGTTGATCTGATACCAACTTTTTTGGAATTTTAGTGGGTGAATTATTTCAGGGGGTAAGAGTTTAGTACTGAAAGGTCAAATAATCCAATGTAAGCTAGCAATTTCTTTAGAGGAAAAAGCCTTTCTTTTAAGGTCACAAAATTTTACCTGAACCATTAGCTACAGCTGTTACCTACTCTTCATTATATAAATCACTTGAACTGTGCAGATCAAATCAGTAATCCAGAGCCAGCAAGCCAATTGTATTGGCACACAAGAGTGAACTTTGTGCACAAAAAGCCATATATATTATATTCTTGAAATGACCTTAAGATATTGAGAGTTCTATATTAGGCTAAATTATTGGGCTGTTTTGGAAAATAATAGCATTTACATATCTTACATGTGAAGAACATGGGTGTTGAAATCAGACGGTCATGGGTTCAAATTTCAGCTTTGACCCTTGTACCCTGGTTGACCTTCAGTCTCATTTCCTCTTCTACAAAATGGGGATAATACTAAGTACCTGACAGATTGTTAGGATTGAATGCAGTATTGTTTTGTAAAACATTAAGTACTATGTTTGACACATGGAAAACATTCTATGAATAGTGGGTATAGTCGTAATGATGAAAAAAATCAGGTTTTGCATTTTATATCACTGGTTGTTTATCTCCACATAAAATCAATAGTCAATCATGTATTATAAGTTTCTCCTTTACTCTGGCTTTTAAGTGCTTTTTGATAAATGAAAACTTCAAAAGTTTTATTTATGTAAAGGGTGGGTGTGTTTTAAAAAGAATTGTAGAAAGAAAAATACACCTTTAAAATTTTGAATGATTTAATATGCATGATTAGCTTTATAAATGTCAGAGAAGTATATTGTTTGGTTTTCTGTAAATTAATTGGTCAAATAACCATATCATTGATGTAAGGCGGTAGAGCCAAAAGAGGAGAATTTATTTTTTCTAAAATGGCAGTAGGTTGCTCTTACCATAAGAATTTTAGTAGGGAAGGCAGTATTGTGAGATTTTTATATCAGCCTACATATCGTATGCCAAAAGTACATATATATGTGTGTGTGTGCATGTTATAATATTTTTCTTTTTTGTACTTTTAAAATATAGAAATAGCTTCAGTTTCCCTCGTTAAATCATGGCTTTGTGAATCTCTGTGTGGATACTATTATCCTAATTGAAAGTCTGCTTTCCCGATGAGAGAGTTTCAGCAAGCTCGTTAGCTTTTGTGCTTTCTGTTGTGAAATGGAGAAACTAACATGCAAAATAGCTGGTAAATAAGAAAGAGGCACTACTGGTAATAGAAGCAGGTGAGTCAGATTGGTAAATTACATTTTTCTTCAGATTGGACATAATTTTCTATCCTAGATATTTGTCAAAGCCCTTTATGAATTCCAGCTTCTGTCTTTTCTTATATTTATGGTTTCACTAAAATCCTCAGGTAGCGAAATACCTGCACTCATGAATCATTTGCAGATAATAGTGGTTCAGACACTCTCTGTCCAAATTGATAATGGGTATCTGATCCAAAGCAATGCCTATTTTTTTAAGGTCTATATAAGGAGTTCATGGGGGAAAAAAATCCCTTTTCCTCTGATCTCATGTTCATTATCACATCCAATAGTTAGTATCCTAGATGTAGAAATGAAGAATAAGGCAAACTAGAGAGCTGCTCTATTGTTTGAGTCTCCAAATTACTCTATAAAAAGCACATCTATTCCAGACAGAATCCCTGTACAGTTTGTGCTATTAGCACTCTTACAAAAATGGAGGTTATATTTACCTTTCTCCTTCATGTCTGCATCCTTCTTCAAGTATTTGAATCATTTTTTATGAAACTGTATTTTTAAAGTTATAAAAGATTTTCACTTATTAAAGATTTCATATGTGCTTTACAAAAGACATTGGATTTGTTTGTAATATTTAGCATATTTTTACAAGAGCTAATATAGTCCACTTTATTAAGGTGTAGATTGACTTATTTGAACTGTTTTCTAAGGGTAGAATAGATAATTCCTTTCAGAGAGTAATGATGCTTTAATCACTAGCTCTCAACGTATGGTGTGCATGAGTGACCGTGGGAAATAGTGAAAAATGTAGATTCCTTGATTATACCCATAAAGACTTGCAATGAATTGGTCTAGAGTGGAGATTTCAAAGAGATAGATAGATAGACAGACAGACAGGCAGATAGATGAAAGCCAGATAGTTGTGATGCAGATAGCGCTTAGATAAACATTGAGCTCTTAGAGACACCATTGACTTTCTGACAGAGATTGTACGCTGATGAATTACAGTTTCCGATTTACATATGTAGCCAACATGTATCTGGCATCACTAAGCAGATGCCTAGAGTGTACTGTGACTGTGAACAACATACATTCCTCACAATCTCCAGTCTCTTGTTCAGCTAGCTCTCCTGGTCGTTGTGGGAAGTCTCACTGTGAACACTGCATCTCATTTCCTTGCCACACACATGTTGTTCCCTGTGCCTGAAGTACACTCTTCTGTTCCCCTTTTCTGAGCCTCACCTCAACTATTGCCTCCCCAGGCAAGTTCTCCTGACCTCCCTAAGGGTCTCCATCTTTAGAGTTCTCATCCTACCATGTGCTCTTCTTTCCAGCACTTGTCACAGTTGCAATTCATGTGTGATATTTGATTATTGCTTGTCTTTCTCAGTAGACTCAAAGCTTAGTATGACACAGACTAGGACTTACTTCTTGTTTGTTGGTTTCTGGTTGTATCCCCAGAGCTTAATACAGGGCCTGTACATAGTAGGCTCTTAGTCAATATTGATAGGAATAAATACATTAAAGGAACCCTTCATCTCACCCTCTGTTAAAGATACCTAAGTTTATTAAAGTTATGTATTATGTGAATGGTTGTTTGAAGGACCAGGGGTAACATTAGCATCTTTAGTAACTCAGGAAACATGAGAGCCCTAGAAGGTAAGTGCTGAGACAGGAGAGAATGTGCACTAAACAATATCTCTATTTAAAACTGTTGAACTGTTAGTGCCAAATATACTTAACTATTGATTACTTTTATTTTTATTTACTTTTTAAATTTTATTTATTTATTTGGCTGCGTTGGGTCTTCGTTGCTGCACGTGGGCTTTCTCTAGTTGCCGCGAGCGGGGGATACTCTTTGTTGTGGTGCACGGGCTTCTCATTGCGGTAGCTTCTCTTGTTGCGGAGCACGGGCTCTAGGCACGCGGGCTTCAGCAGTTGTGGCACATGGGCTCAGTAGTTGTGGCTCACGGGCTCTAGAGCGCAGGCTCAGTAGTTGTGGTGCACGGGCTTAGTTGCCCCACGGCATGTGGGATCTTCCCGGACCAGGGCTGGAACCCATGTCCCTTGCATTGGCAGGCGGATTCTTAACCACTGCACCACCAGGGAAGTCCCTTGATTACTTTTAAATAGGAAGATATATTGTTAAGGTAAAAAGTTTTGATATACATTCAGTTTTTTTCTCATGTAAATCTTGATTGTGGTATTAGAAGTGCTTAACTCTGATAGCACTGTCCATCTTCTCTTCAGGAGGCTTTGATAGGTGTAAAGATGAGGATCAAGCATTGTGTACTATGCGTCAGGCACTGTGTTTATACTTTGCATGTAATTTTCCACTTGATCTTCACAACTATCCTGTGAGTAGCAAGGAGTAAGATCAAAAGCCCCAGGGAACAACCTTTGACTCAAAATCATATCTAATTTTTTTAGCTAATTTTTTGTTTTGTTTTGTTTTAGATTCCTACACTAAAATCCTCAGCCCCTCCTCTTTTATTCTTATATTATTTAGAAAATGTTTGTAAATAAATGCTGGAGAGGGTGTGGAGAAAAGGGAACTCTCTTGCACTGTTGGTGGGAATGTAAATTGATACAACCACTATGGAGAACAGTATGGAGGTTCCTTAAAAAACTAAAAATAGAGCTACCATAAGACCCAGCAATCCCACTACTGGGCATATACCCTGAGAAAACCATAATTCAAAAAGAGTCATGTACCAAAATGTTCATTGCAGCTCTATTTACAATAGCCAGGACATGGAAGCAACCTAAGTGTCCATCAACAGATGAATGGATAAAGAAGATGTGGCACATATATACAATGGAATATTACTCGGCCATAAAAAGAAATGAAACTGAGTTATTTGTAGTGAGGTGGATGGACATAGAGTCTGTCATACAGAGTGAAGTAAGTCAGAAAGAGAAAAACAAATACCATATGCTAATACATATATATGGAATCTAAAAAAAAAAAAAGGTTCTGAAGAACCTATGGGTAGGACAGGAATAAAGATGCAGACGTAGAGAATGGACTTGAGGACACAGGGAGGGGCATTCTTTGCTAATCTCCTGGCTCTGCCCTATTTAGGGTTTCAGCTGCATTCTTAGGTTAGTTTCCCTCGTGGTAGCAAAAATGTCTTTACACACACACACTACACAGCCCAGAGCTAAGGAGCTCTTATGTCTAGGCATTTTTTACAAAAGACTTGACATTGATTTTGATCGCTTTGGCTTGAGTTGCATGTCAACTTCTTGAGCCAATCAAGAAACATTATGGAGGAGAGAAGGAATAGTCTTAGTCATGTCCCATGTGGTACCCCTCCTGAGACAGGAGGGAAACAGTTTTTCTTAAACCACATAGAAATTATAGGAAGAGAGGGGAGGAATGGATTCTGGGAGGGCAACCCATGTATTAGCTTGTCTCCTCTTAAAAAGTGCTTAATTAGTGGGAATGTAAGCAAGAGTGTAGGATAAATATGTTTGGAGACAATTGATATTTGAAAATGATGCTGTTATCTGGATATACTTTTAGACAGCCCTAAACAATGAGAGTTTTAAAAAAACTGTGTTTTTAATCTTTGAGAAAATTGGTCTGTTATTAGTTGAGATTGAGCAGCATTTAAGGAAAACACCGATCTGATGGCTCAGGCTGTCCTTAAGGTGGCCGTGTATTTGAATATTTATAATGATAAAACAGATATTTTATAGCACATGGAATAGTGCTATTTGACTAATTGTTTCTCTTTTCTCTCCTTTGACAATAATGTTTGCTACCCTGTATGTCTAATGCAGTTGTTATAGAATTGATAGTTATAATAGTAAACATTTATAGAAAGCTATGTGTCCGGCATTGTTCCAGAGTATTATCTGTAATCTTCACCACATTCCAGCGAAACAGGCACAACTACCCCCAATTTCCAGGCAAAGAAACTGAGGTCCCACAGTTAGTAATGGTAATGTAGGACTGCACACACACACACACCTTCTGCTCTAGAGCTCTTGCCCTAACCACTGCTTTGTTCTCCGTCCAGAATGATGCAAAAAAAGATCTTCAACTCATTGCTTGCATAATGTTCAGTTATTTGTTGACTTTTGTTCCTTTTGATTTTTAAAGTGTCCATCAACAGATGAGTGGATAGAGAAGATGTTGTGTGTATAAATACACATATACACAATAGAATATCACTCAGCTATAAAAAAAAGAGTACAATCTTATCATTTGCAACATGGCTGAACCTGGAGGGCATTAAGCTTAGTGAAATATGTCAGACAGAGAAAGACACATACTATGTTTTCACTTATATGTGGAATCTAAAATACAAAGCAAGTTAACAAATATAACAAAACGGAAACAGATTCACAGATACAGAGAACAAACTAGTGTTGCCAGAAGGAGGAGTGGTGGGTGGATGGCAAAATAGGTGAAAGGGCTTAAGAGGTACAAACTACCAGTTATAAAATAAATAAGTCACAGAGATGTAATGTACAGCACAGGGAATATAGTCAATAATATTACAATAACTTGGTATGGTGCATAATCTATAAAAACTTTGAATCACTACTGTTGTGTACCTGAAACTAATATACTGTCGTAAGTCAACTATACTTCAATAAAATTAAATAAAAATAAAATTAAATAAATAAAACAAGTTTTGTAGGGCCGCTCACTACGCTTCAGTAATTTACTTGAGAACAAAGAATATGGAATAGAATCACATCATGTATTTAAGCATGTTTTGATATTTGCACTAAATCTTAGTAAGGTTTAACTAGATCACCACTGTCAAAGATAATAATTGTTGAGTCTTAAGTAACAAAATGTTTTGGTTGAGACCATTAGTTTCAGTGAATGAATTCTTTGGCAAGAGGGGTCCTGACTCATTTGTGTTAAATATAGTCAACATGCACTTTGTTACTATGAAAAGTGATTCTCCTTGACAACTTGATGATATAAAAAACCAATCATTCTTTATAACCTTGATAATTGTTTGTCCCTCTTTTAGAATTAGCCAATATTTACTCTATTACCATAACACAGATACTAACAAAATAATTGACGAAATATTTTTCCCTGAAAATTTTGGGAACAAGTTGATTTTACCTCAGTTAATTCAGTGAAAGGCACTCTGGATATTGATAACACCTTTGTCATCTCATAGACACCTCTTTTGTAACTATCCAAGAATTTGGAAAAATAAATGCCATCTTTGAAGAGGGGCAGACCACAACTGTAACTGATATATTTATCTATTTGTCACCCTTTCCATCTGTGTTTACAAACCATGCCTACACACCTGTGCATCATCAGCATGTTCGTACAGGAGCCTCTGCTGCGGTTTCCTTGCACTTACGGGATCTATTAACATAGATACAATTATACTTCATCTTTTTAGCTCAGATGGATAGCAACTCCCCTTTCATGGTAGAATTTATTTATTTAAATTAAAGTTTAATTTCACTTGTAGATTTGATAAAACGTTTGCTCTCTGTTGATTTAGTCTTCTCAAATGTCCAAACATTTTTATAGTTTTACACGTCTCTCATGCATGAAAAATTGAGAATGTGTGTGTTGATTTGCTGGAAATGAGTCATGCACTGAAATCATGCAGATTCCTTTGTGTTGTTACAACCACATAAGTGCAATAAGCAGAGAAGGAAAATAGGCGGAGTTGGCCTGAAAGGAGGTGTTTTCAGTGGTAACAAGTTCTTTTAAATGTAATTGTTATGAAGGAAAAGCCTAGTTGAACACTGCGCACATTTAAAAAATATGTGCTAGGCTAGTAAGACGATGTAGTATTCCTTAAACCACTTTTGATTTCTACATTTTGGAACATGGGCAATGCTGGGATTTTTGAGATTGAAATAGAGCACACTTTTAAAGAAAGTTATAAATTACTTTGTGATATACCTGATGACAATTATGCAGACGTGAGGAAATATAGTGAAAGGACAGCAAAGTGTTTGGATATTTGTTGGTTAAGGGCAACTTTGCTTTAGGATTTGGGGACAAGAATAATAAATATAGTTAATATTTATTAAGTGCTTACTGTGTACCACACGCCATTCTACAATGCAAATATAAATAAATTATTTAATCCTCTCAACAACTTCATGGGTTAAGTATGATTATCATCTCCATTTTATAGATGAAGAAATTGGGGCCCAACAAGGTTCAGTACCCTGTCCAATGTTGCATAGCTAATAAATAGCTAATCTGAGATTCAAATCCATTTCCAGGACCCATGTACTTAAGATATTATGCTATGATGTATAATTGGTGTGATGAGTACAAAAAGTACGTATGCATGGACTTTGTCACATTTTTGTTGTGAGAAGTAAGGTAATGTATATAAAATACTTTACAATACCTGGAAAATAAAGGAGAAGGTGAGCAAATCTTAGAGCATCCCTCCCTCCTCCTAAAGATTCTTCTTTTGTTAAAATTTTTATTGGAGTATAGTTGCTTTACAATGTTGTGTTGGTTTCTACTGTACAGCAAAGTGAGTCAGCTATACGTATACATATATCCCCTCTTTTTTGGATTTCCTTCCCATTTAGGTCACCACAGCGCATTGAGTAGAGTTCCCTGTGCTCTACAGTAGGTTCTCATTAGTTATCTATTTTATACATAGTAGTGTATGTTTGTCAATCCCAGTCTCCTAGTTCATCCCACTCCCCCTTCCCCCCTTGGTGTCCATACGTTTGTTCTCTACGTCTGTGTCTCTATTTCTGCTTTGTAAATAAGATCATCTATACCAATTTTTACAGATTCAACATATATGCATTAGTATATGATATTTGTTTTTCTCTTTCTGACTTACTTCACTCTGTATGACAGTCTCTAGGTCCACCCACGTCTCTGCAAATGACCCAATTTCGTTCCTTTTTATGGCTGAGTAATATTCCATGGTATATATGTACCACATCTTCTTTATGCATTCCTCTGTTGATGTACATTTAGGTTGTTTCCATGTCCTGGCTATTGTAAATAGTGCTTCAGTGAAAATTGGGGTGCATGTGTCTTTTTGAATTATGGTTTTCTCTGGGTATATGTCCAGTAGTGGGATTGCTGGGTCACATGGTAGTTCTATTTTTAGATTTTTAAGGAACCTCCATAGTGTTCTCCATAGTGGCTGCATCAATTTACATTCCCACCAACAGTGCACGAGGGTTCCCTTTTCTCCACACCTTCTCCAGCATTTATTGTTTGTAGATTTTGTGATGATGGCCATTCTGACCTGTGTGAGATATCTCATTGTAGTTTTGATTTGCATTTCTCTAATAATTAGTGATGTTGAGCATTTTTTCCTGTGTTCGTTGGCCACCTGTCTGTCTTCTTTGGAGAAATGTCTATTTAGGTCTTCCGCCCGTCTTTTGATTGGGTTGTTATACGATGGAGCAAAGGCAGCCTCTTCATTCAGTGGTGCTGGGAAAACTGGACAGCTACATGTAAAAGAATGAAATTAGAACACTCCCTAACACCATACACAAAAATAAACTCAAAATGGATTAAACACCTAAATGTAAGACCAGACACTCTAAAACTCTTAGAGGAAAACATAGGAAGAACACTCTTTGACATAAATCACAGCAAGATCTTTTTTGACCCACCTCCTAGAGTAATGAGAATAAAAACAAAAATAAACAAATGGGACCTAATTAAACTTACAAGCTTTTGCACAGCAAAGGAAACCATAATAAACAAGACGAAAAGACAACCCTCAGAATTGGAGAAAATATTTGCAAATGAAGCAACTGACAAAGGATTAATCTCCAAAATATACAGACAGCTCATGCATCTCAATATCACAAAAAACAAACAACTCAATCCAAAAATGGGCAGAAGACCAAAGATTCTTAACGAGTTTAAGGTACTTTTGAATCGACACTCTTCTATACTTGTTTGCCTCCAGTCTGAGTTCATAACACAGACTGGAGATAACATGGTTAGTACATTAGGGAATGCATTGGCATTATGGACCTATTTTTGAGTTATAAAGAAACTGGATTTGGAACTCACATAGGTAGTAAAAGAACAAGTTTTCTCACACACAACACAGGGACATGTGATGACACGGTTTGAGCTCATTGATTTGGTTTCTTATTGATGATCTTAAATGTGTTGACCTTACTATTGATGGCCTAGATTTTGGTTTTCTTGTATGTGTTCTTCAGGATTTGCTCAGGAATGTTTAGATGTGATTTTGTGCATTTTGATTAACCTGTTATGTTGCAATAACTATTAGATATGTATAGCTCTAAAATACCTTTGTTACTGGAATTCCTGCAGAAAAAATAACTGTGCTGGCCCAAAATTTTCTAGTTTCTAACTCTCCTTTTCAATTAAAACAATTTAAAAACAATGAATTTATTTAAAAAATTATAACATGAATTCTTTGATAAGCTTTGTTCTTAGGAACACCAATAACCTGTTAATGAAGAAGAGAGTATTCCAAAGGGAAATAAAATAAAGAAAATAACTATTAAATTTATGAAAAAGAATCAAAAATATAAATCCATTTAAGTGTAAATTCGTACAGATTTACAGGACATAGTTTAAGACAAACACTTCAAAACAAAATAAAGGCCAATTCCTTTTTTAATAGCAAGATACAAGTAAGAAGGGTAGCAAAATGTGTCTAAACAGAGACGGCATTTAAACTGATATGATAATGCAATGTATAAAGGGATCACAAGACGAATGTATATATGTATAAGTGAATCATTTTGCTGTGGTAGAAATTAACACAACTTGTAAATCAACTATAATTCAATTAAATAAATTGTAAAAAAGGGATCACAAGAGCATTTAGTATCATAGTTGGGTATCAGCTTCTCCAGTACTATGCACATGCTTAATCACACAGGTCAATTACATATTAATATCAATGGGCTATGAAGTCACAGCATTGAAAAATAGAACAGAATCAGCTTTTTGTTTTAGAATACAATGATAAGCTTTGTAACATTATTTAAGAGAAAAATATGTAACTTAATTCAACCTAATTAAGTTATACATTGTGGAGATACACACACACACACACACACACACACACACACAAGTATATGTGTATTTATGTGACATAGTCCCTTTCCTCTAGCAGCATTAATATAGTTAGGAAGATAGAGACATGCATAGTAGCAGATGGTTTATTGAGATAAACATTGTCATAGAGAAACAAAATGTTCCAGTGATGTACTGGGAGTGGACAGAGATTATTTATGGGTGGGAAGGATATGGGAAAGCTATTTTGGAATAGGTGGTTTTTGAGGTGGACTTTCAAGTAAGGGTAATTGATAAGGAGATACTTCATTATATGCAGAGAGTGCCTAAGTTTAGATAGCAACTTGAGAAAAGATTTATGGACAATTTCAGATGGCAGGAAATATAAGGGGGTGACTGGAGCCGTAAAGCAGTGAGATAAGTTGGTAATGGAGATATGCAAAGTATTGCTGAAGACTTTAAGTGCCAACTTGACTAGTTAGGGAAATTATGTGTGAAAATGATCATGAACAATTTACAATGTATAAAAAATGTGATGTTGCTAACAGGATCAGGATTCAAGATGGTAGACTGAGATATATGTGCCCACAACCCCTGCCGTCTCAAATCCCATAAGATGTCGGAAGGAGATGTACACACACATACACAGTGGTCTGGAAAACAGGAAAGAGGGCCATCAGTAAACCCAGGAACTGTGAGAAATTTCTAGAAAACAGAAATTACATACAACTGGACTTAATCAAAAAAAAAAAAAAAAAATACAGCTCCAGGTACTTTCAAGAAAAAAATACTGTGAATAATGAGAACATTTCAGTGAAACTCCCAGCTCAGAGGAATACATTCAAGGGGGATGGGAGGGTAATGAGCCAATCACACAGTACGTAATTAGTGAATTTAAGAAATTATATAGATATTACACAAACTGCATTTAAGTCATTGAATTGATAGAAAATTGTAGAATACAATATGGAAATTAAAAATATATCAGGATTACCATTGTAAGAAGCGTAATAAGATGTGTAACTTTCAAATAACTAAAGGAAGAGCTTGCCCTCTACGGATATAAAAACCTATTATGTAAGTGTAATAATTAGATCACTATGTATATGATATTAGTGTAAGAAAAGACAAATGAAAGAGTAGTGCAGAATCTATCCAGGAATCGAGTCACACACACATGCGTATTTTTTTTTAAATAGATACCATTTATTAAGAACAACTCTTGCTTCATATACATGATCTCATTTAATCTTTAGAACAACCTTCAAAGGGAGGAATTATTGTCTCCATTTTACAAATGAGGATATTGAGGCTCAATTCAGGAATTAACTTGTCAGAGTTTCAGTAGGACTGCGATAAATGCATATGAAAACAATGAACCAGAATGAGCTATTTGAAAAGTGTTTGATCAATTGGCTTGCCATTTGGAAATAAATAAAATAATATGATATCTCAAATTGTTAACAGTATTGGCCTCTGATGAGATAATTGGAGTAAGGGAAGCTCAAAAAAAACTTCTACTTTTCAAAAATAGATTTTTTGGATGATTTTTATAAAACCATATTCAGGCATTACTTACATAAAATTTTAAAAGGAAAAATAAGGCACAATGTTTGAGTGAGCAACATCTTTAAACTCATCACTCATAACCAAACTAAAGTTTGCTGTTTCCTACTAGGAGCAGAATACAGCCTTGAAAATCAGAATAAAAATATTGTGCTTTATAAATCAGCAGAGTTCAAGTCTGTATAGTCTTATGTTGAGAAATGGTATTGAAAATATATTTATTTAATATATGTAGAGTTCAAATATTGTTATTTCAATTTGAAATTATAATTTTCATCTTCTCTACTTGGCTATGAAAATTTAGAATTTAAAAGTTTTCCCATAAATACTTAACTTGATCCCACTGCAAAGCATGTTTTTCTAATCCTTAAATTGCATTGCTCCTCTGTGTAGCTCAGTGGCTGTCATACATTAGGTAAATATTATGAGTAGAAATATAGTATAATGGTCCGAGAGAATTAAATACTAGGTCTAACTCTTCACTTTAGCTGTTGCTTTGACTTTGAGCAAACTAACCTCAGTTTTTTCTTCTGTAAAATGGGGATAAAATTATCTATCTCATAGGATTGTTTTTTGAAATGATGAAATGAAAGTACTCAGTGCCAGTACTTTGCACATACTAAATATTCAACAAACGTTAGGTACTATTCCTGGAAAAGGATTATCCAGTAAATTTTTCAAACCTGGACAAGGAAGTTTACGAGTCTTCTATGTCCAAATTGTATAAGACCTTACATTTACACCAATCTCCCAGAGAACATGAGCTTGATATTACTTCACCTCTATTGGAAGATATTAAAAGGTAGATCCAGTGTACAAAATGACAAGCTGTTTCCAATCCACTTGATTGTGCTTCACGTTGTCCTAGTATTCTGTAGCTACACTGCTTGTCCCAATCTTGGGTCTCATCACCTTTCCTAGGATTGACAGCATGCAGTGACCTACCCAGGAATGGTGCTAAGGTTATGCCTTTTTAGACATCAAGAAGTGGCATCCAGAGCTTTGAAGTAAATCCTCTGAAAGAGCAATTTCTTCTCTGCTCTGTTGCCTCAGACAATGACTACACCTCCTTACCAACGGCTGCTGGTGAGGGCTGCTACTATGCTAGTAAAATTCTCTGCAGATACTGACCTGAGAGGAGCTGTGACACTAAAATAACAGGAGTTTAGTTGATTTATTATATAGAGGAGATAATCAACCAATTGACTCTTTGACTCATTAGCAGATTATTTTTGTGTGAAAGTTGTATTGTGTCCCATCTGGACATCAACTCAGGGTAATGATGTTCAAGCCCTTTATGGTCAAAAGCAACCCGGAGAATATAGCAGCAGGACAGTGCAGTGAAAATGCATGGACCATGTGTAGCAGTCCGTGTTCTAGACCTGACTACTTCAAGTTGTTCCCTGAGTAAGCCTCTTTATTTTTTTCATTACTTCAATACATTTATATTATTTTTTGCCATTTGTGGCTTTTTTAGTGTGGTAAAACATAACAGAATCTACTGTTTTAACCATTTTTAAGTGTACAGTTCAGTGGCATCAAGTACATTCACACTGTTGTGCAAACATCACCACCATCCATCTCCAGAACTTTTTCAACTTCCCAAACTGAAACTGTACCCATCAAACAAAAACTCTCCATTCCTCCCTCCCACCAGCTCCTGGCAACCACCATTCTGCTCTCTGTCTCTATACAACTTGACTACTTTAGGTTCACCATATAAGTGGAATCATACAATATTTGTCCTTTTGTGTCTGGCTTATTTCACTTAAAATAATGTCTTCAGGTTTCATCCATGTTGTAGCATGTGTCAGAATTTCCTTCCTTATCAAGGCTGAATAATATTCCATTGTATGCGTGTAACACATTTTGCTTATTCATTCATCCATTGATGGCCACTTGAGTTGCTTTCACCTTTTCGCTGTTGTGAATAATGCTATGAACATTGGATTCGCAAATATCTGTTTGAGTCCCTGCTTTCAGTTCTTTTAGGTACATACCCAGTCATGGGATTGCTGGGTCATATGGTAATTCTATATTTAATTTTTTGTGGAATTGCCATACTGTTTTCCACAGAGGCTGCACCATTTTACATTGCTTCAATTTAAATCTGTATCTATGTAGAGTACCTGTGTCAGATTAAAAATGATGTAGAATTACTCATAACCTCTAAACACTTATATGTTAAGTATTAGCTCTATTGAGATCCCAAATGTACAGGAAAGTGTTTATACTGTATAATTGAGGGGTATTGGGGAGATGTAATTATGTAAATGCTGGAAAGTATACTAAAATGGATTAGATGCTGAATAAAATGTAACCTTTTCTCGATAGATTAAGGCCAACATAATATTACATATTTATGACCTTAAATCTCTAAGAGAAGAAGGATTTTGATTCTCAGTGGTACCCCCAGTGCCCAAAGTTATTGCTCAAAAACATTTGCAGAGTGAGTGAACAAAGAAAAGATGTCTAAACTATACTTAACACTTCGACCTATTTTGCCTTATCTAATTTGTCATGGCTTTGGCAATCGTAGAAACATTCTTGGGGGTCTCAGTCTCTGTCTCTGTCTGTCTTTCTCTCTCTCACACACACGCACACATTGACTTTTAAATGTTAGCATTGAGCAACATTCAGACCAATAATTTGAGCAAGGTACCCTTTCTTTACTCAGTGGGTAAAGTCAGAAAAAGAGTTTGTAAAGCCTTTGGTGCAGAACAGGATTTTCTCTCCACATCAGTTTTAGATGATATCTGTGATCAAAGAGACATATGCTGTTCGTATGCTTCCTCTGTACTTCAGAACTGGCTGTGACCTGGAGGGTGTACGAGTGCCCTTATGTGGTTGCCTAGAAACTTTGGCTGCACAAGTGTCAACTTTCTTTCATGGCTCTAAGGGAGAAGGAGCCTCGCAGAGAGCTCTAGACTTTGTAGAGAGGGAAAAAAAAGGTCCTTGTGTGTTTTAAAACAAGTGTCTCACCAGGAGATAATGGTTGAGCTGTGGGTTATAAATGATGCATTTTGTTCTTTTCGTCTTGCTGATGGCACAAGGGAAAAAAAAAGTTCATCTCTCGCTTATCAAAATACTGTGACATTTCTTCTTCCACAGGAAAATTTTCAATCACAACCTTCTGCAGCAACCGACACCAAATTTAACAATTGTAAAACTCTGCAGTGTCTCACTAAAACCTGTGTTTGACCTCTATTCTTTTATGTACCTCACACAAAATAAAACACACACACAGATCCTCATAAAATTTGCTATAATTTCCTACTTCATTTCTTTAGGAGCACATTTGCTACTGAGGATGCAAGTTGTCTTTGTTTGGTTCCTGTTCCAAATTTTTAATATTTTGTGTTGCCCTCAGCACAGTTACCTCTAAACTATCAGTTTTATTAGATCTGTCAGCTTTGAAGAAGACAAGCTTCACAAAATTTCCTTGAAAATGAATGTATTTTTGAAAGATATTTAGAAATATGTTAAAGATGAAAGGACCTTTCTGTGCCAGTCGCCTCATGAGTATGTCATGAATATTAATTTTTAATTAAAATCCTATGTCCATTTAGGTTTAGTTACTTGTCAGGAGAGGTTTCTGCTTTCCAAGCTGCATGTTCCATGAGTGGTGAATTGGTCAATATAAGATCAATAGGAATGATGCTTGTGTAACCCAGTTTTCAAATACAGAGTGCTAGGTGGTTAGGTGGTATGATTCTCATGTCCTTACTGAGATTAAATTGATTTTGTAATTTTTACAAAAATAAGCATAGCATATAGAATTTAATATCCCTGAGCTACAACAGATCTGTTATAGGAAACATATGCCCCAGTTATCTAGAGGACAAACTGATACAGTGCAGTGCCCAGACAAAGGGCTTTTCAGAAAGCTAACAGTTGTGTGAGCCTACAACCGCAGTAGTTGACTTATAGATAAAATAACACCTAAAGTAATCAAGGCCTAAAGTTTGAATGGTTGTCCATTTACAAATTTTAATACGTGGGCGTATTTTTATCAGCCTGGTTGGCCTGATAAGTGCTCAATAAATGTGAAATGAATGATCCCCACAGAGGTGTAAAGTGTATCCATGTTGTAGGTGAACTCTATTTTTTACAGTTATCAAATATTTCCTGATAAATTAATTCATTATATTTTTACAGAAAATTGAGATGATAGTGCTGTTTTTTCAACTTCAGACTTTCTTACAACAGTTAACTGAATTGACATTTTGCCTTTTTATAGGGATAAATTCTTCCCCTTTCTCTTGAAAGCCTTCTCACCCATGTCCTGATGTCCTTTGCTCTTCAAAACATTCAGAATTAATATATGTACTTAATCCATCAAGAACCTTATACCTAATGCTAACGAATCTTGATGCATGTATTAAAACCTTAAAACCCAAGAAAAAATAAGGACATAAAATAAACGTTTGGATTCATTCACACTGCTACATGTTATTTTCTACTATGAAGGAAGTACAGGAAAAATGTTATACACCGCTAAATGTTCAAATCTGATGTGACTAGAAGACACAAACTGTAGAGTGTAGTTGGTTTTCATATGTTTTTTTAAAAAAGATGCCCCTCCCGTCCCGCTACTAAATCTAGGAACTACCTGGCTAGCCTCTTTTTATTTTCACATTTTTTGCTTAAATTAAGGTTTTAATATTGATTCTTTTTAAAAACACTGAGAATAGTAATCAACAGTGTGTTACATTAAAATGGAGAAAATCAGTACCAAAGAAATGGTGAGTTTGGTAAAACACCCAATTTGCTTACGGAAAATGAAATCTGTGTTTAGGGGTTTCAAATAAAAATAGGAACAAATGTAATGCATACATCTTACTTCCATAAAATCATGATTAACGCGTCTGGAGCCTGTGCTCCGCAACAAGAGAGGCCAATAGTGAAAGGCCCGCGCACCGCGATGAAGAGTGGCCCCCACTTGCCCCAACTAGAGAAAGCCCTCGCACAGAAACGAAGACCCAACACAGCCATAAATAAATAAATAAATAAAATTTAAAAAAAAAATCATGATTAAGACCAAATTATCTAGTTTATATTTAGTCTGAGTTGGGATGCAGAGAGGGAAAATGTTTGTAACTTCACAGGTAAGCATCTGATTTCTCTCCCTCTTTCTCTCTCCTTGTAACATGGAGCCCTTCATATCCTCTACATGGTAAGTTGCCTCCACTTACCAGCTGTGGGACCATACTTGAGTTAGATCTCTCTATGCCGTTCATCATCTTCAAAATAGTGATGGCAGTATGTATTTCATAGAGTTGTTATGGGGATTGAATGACTATTTATAAATTTCATAAAATGGTGGGATGAGTATTTCTTAAATACAAATAACATTCCTCTATCTGGGCATACTTCAGACTTCAGAAAGCTCACAAAGAGTGTTTCTAGAGTCAAGGAGTGATTCCGCTTTTGCAGTCACTTGGTATTTTTGAAAGTGTATTTTCCTTGTTCATTCTGTGAACTATCAAGGGTTTTACTTAAAACTTCAAAAGAGCCTCCAGTTTCACGAAGACTACCTGGCAGCTGGTTGGGGGTGAGGGGATGCCGCCCTTTAGTCTAGGACAGAAGTATACATTTCAAAAAATACATGAGGAGCAAAAGGGCGAAGTTCTCTTGTTTTTGCCCTCAAAGAGCGGGTACCGAAAGGGTCTGCCTGAAAGTAGAAAAATGGGCATACTAGAATGGGGTAGAGTTTTTTTTTTTTTAAGTTGTACAGTGGAACACATAAATCAGCGCTGAACCAGTGATTGAGTCTTATTAAAGGGGGCCGACCTAGGGTTTGTTAATGCCCTCTATTACTTTTAAAGTGTTATAGGCTTGTACGAGTGGGATTGTAGAGATCAAGAGGTGGTTCTTAGATTTATGTTGAACTTTAAGACCTTGTTATTCAAAGTGTTCCAGCATCAGTATCACCTAGGAGCTTGTGTCAGAAATACAGTTTTAGGACCCCTGTGCTGACTGAAGCAGAATCTGCATTTTAAAAAGATACAGCCTGAGTTCAACCGTAAACAATGTGTGACACCTCAAACCAGAATTAGAATTACGTCTTTATTTTAGAGCTTTGAAGGATCTTAAAAATCAGCTAATCCGACTCCTTTATTTTCTAGTTTCATGGCTTTAGGAGATGGTTGTTCGGTACTTGCTCTATGTCAGGTTTTTAAACTCTGTGTTGTGTTTAAGAGGGTAGATAGGACGTGGTTCTTGCTCTGGAGGTCTCTTCAGAGGGGAGATGGAATGTAAACTAGTAGCTGGAACACAGTGTGTGCACTGCTCTTCTACAACAAATGCAGAGAGCCCCGGAGGAAGGCTCTGAGCCCGGACGGGAGAATCAAGGAGGCCTTCCCAGGGACAGTTACTTTGAGTTTGGGTTTTGAAGGATGATTGAGTTTTCCAGTAGCTCTGGGGTGGCCCCAGAAATTCTGCATTTCTAACAGACTGATAGGGCTATGAAGGAAACTTATAGCTACAGCTTTGCATAACAAGTGCCGCAGACTGGATGGCTTAAACAGATGTTTATTTTCTCACAATTCTGGATGCTAGAAGTCTGGGATCACAGTGTCAGCAGGTTTGATCTTTTTTGAGGCTTCTCTCCTTGGCTTATAGATATCCATCTTCTTCCGGTGTCTTTACATGGCCTTTCCTCTGGGTGTGTCTTTATCCTAAACTCCTCTTCTTATAAGGACACCAGTCATATTGGATTAGGGTCCACCCACATGACCTCATTTTATCTTAATTAGCTTAAAGGCCCTATCTCTAAATACAGTCACATTCTGAGGTAATGTGGGTTAGGATTTCAGTATCTGAATTTCAACATTTTGAACATTGAATTTGAACAACTCAGACCATAGCACCAGGGAAATTTTGAGCATAAGTTTGCCATCAAATATTTCTATAAATTTATTTACATGATTATTGTAATTACTATATATTCCCAAGCTGAAATCAAATTACTGAGTTTCAAAGTTAATTACCAGTATACCAAGTAACACTGCATACTTTGCTTCTTAGTGAATGCAACCCAGGCATCCTAATTCACCGTCAGCTGCTGTGTGCACTTTTAACAAGAGAACACCAGCAATTTTTTCTTTTGGGGTTCCTTGAACTCACCACTCAGTCAGGGCTAAGTGAGCACATCCACTCAGGAAGAACCAGTTCATCAAATAAAATGAAAATAGAGCAAGAAGATCAGCTCAGTTTATGGAGAAAACCTGCCACCTTGATTTTAGCTCATACACTTATGAACGTATTTGGATAAAAATTTTGAAAAGATGAAATTCATGACCATATGGTGCCTATCCAAATTCTTAAATATTATTAAAAGTCAGGCTGTAATGTTAACGAATATATTTTAATTCACAAGATAATTGCAGTCTTTGGCACTTGCTATAAAGGAGGCATGCCAGTAATTGTTTGCCCGCAATGGAAAACTCTCTATAACTTTCTCAAAGCTATTATTATCTTAGGGAACCAGCAATACCATATTTTCCCAATCCTTACCAAATATTATAATCCTTGGTGGATTAGCCTTATGACAATCTGATGTTCTGTCACATAGTTTTGTTTTGGATCTTTTGCCGCAAGTTGTGGTTAATTCATCAGTTAGCGTAGGCTGCCATAGCAAAATACCATAGACTAGGTGGCTTAAACAGCAGAAATTTATTTTCTCGCAGTTCTGGAGGCTGGAATTCTGAGATCAGGGCACCAGCATTGTGGGGTTCTTTTGAAAACCCTCTTCCTGGCTTGCAGATAGCCTCCTCAGTGCATGTGTGCAGAGAGAGGGAGAAGGAGAGTTGAGAGAGAGCTAGTGAGCTGTGGTTTTTCTTCCTCCTCTTATAAGGACACCAATCCTATTCGATTAGGGCCCTACCCTTATGACCTCATTTAACTTTAATTATCTCTGAAAGACTCTATCCCCAGGTACAGTCGCAATGGGGGTAGGGCTTAAACATATGAATTTTAGGGGGACACAGTTCAGTCCATAGCAACCAGTAACCATTTATTGAGACACTAGTAAATGTGAGATGCTGTACTAGGCCCTGAGCTCTACAGTATGGAAGATACAAATCCAGGCAGCAAGCAAGCCTGACATGTTGGACTAACATTCAAATACGATAGTTATATGAAATTTTACATAAAGTTTATATATGAAATTTTATATAAAGTTTATATATGAAATTTCATACATTGTATGAAATTTTATTTAAATTCACTATGATTGTTGTTCAGTATAGTTAATGATTTTTGTTTTATATTTGGCTCAAACTCCTTTAAAAAATAACCATTTTGAAGAAATTCAGCTCTTACAATAGTAAAGATCTGAATTAGGAAGAAGATGACTACAAAAGCTACTTCTGTGTTCCAGTGATATGAGTTACTGAGATAACAGCAAGAAGGTTGGTAAGTAGTAATGCTTGAGCTGACTCACACTTTATGTCGTTTATTTCCCTCTTGTATTAATTTCATAGGGGAGCTGTAACAAAGTACCACAAATTGGGTAACTTAAAACAACAGAAATTTACTTTCTCACGGTACTGATGGCCAGTTGGCTGAAATCAAGGTGTTTGGGGTCATGCTTCCTCTGAAATCTGTAAGAGAATCCTTCCTTGCCTTTTCCTAACTTCTGGTGCCTTGCTAGAAATCTTTGGGTTTCCTAGGCTTGTAGATACATTAGTCCAATCTTTGCCTTTATCTTCACATGGCATTCTTCTTGTGTGTCTCTCTTCCCATCTTCTTATAAGAATACCAGTCATATTGGATGAGGGGTACACCATATTCCAGCATTAGCATTTCAGCATATCTTTTTTGTTGGAGGGGCGAGTTCAACCTATAGCACCTCTGAAAGTGAAAATACTTTGAGAATCAATTTTGAAAGTGGGAAAATCTTTTGTTTTACAAAAATATGCAGAATATAATAACTACCCAATTTCCAAACTCTTGCTAAAGATGCCTAGGTAAAAATTGTCAAAATATTGACAGTTTAAATAAAAATCCAAATAACTTTTCTGCTGCTATGGTGGGTCACAAAAATATCCAAGTAAATTACTATTTCTGTTGTTAATCTCTAAATAACATTTGTATTCTATACAATGTAATTGTGAAGAAAAAGTTGTCTACAGAAAGAATGCCTGGTTTTATATATTCCATAAGTTATATGAATTTTTAAAAGCCAAACTTACAAATATCTCTAGATATTCTTGTCACAAATTCAGGATTGAATCACTTTTATAAAACACCTGTTTCCACCATAAGGTTGTAATATAGAAGGTCAGATGTGAACCTGACAAATTCGAGTGTTGTTGATTTTTGAATTTTACTTTCCTAGAGTCACAAGACATGATTATTTTTATTGCAGTAATGTTGGTTTATAACCTTATGTTAATTTCACGTGTACATAATTATAATTTGACTTCTGTATACACTACAGCACCATGCTCATCACCGAAAGTCTAGCGTCTGTCTGTCACCACACAAATGACCCTTTTAACCCATTTCACCCTCCTCCTGCCCCCCCTTCTCCTCTGGTAACCACCGATCTGTTCTTGCTACCTGTGTATTTATTTTTGTTTTGTTTGTTCATTTATTTTGTTTATTTTATCTTCCACATGAGTGAAATCATACGGTATTTGTCCTTCTCCACCTGACTTATTTCACTTAGCATAATGCCTTCAAGTTCCATCCTTATTGTTGAAAATGGCAAGATTTCATTTTCTATGGCTGAGTAGTATTCCATTGTGTGTGTGTGTGTTTGTGTGTGTGTATGTGTGTGTGTACATATATATGTACACACACATATATATATATCACATCTTTATCCATTCATTTGTTGATGGGCACTTAGGTTTTTTTCCATATCTTAGCTATTGTAAATAGTGTGCAATGAACATAGAGGTGCATATATCTCTTTGAATTAGTGTTTTCGTGTTCTTCACATAAATACCCAGAAGTGGTATAGCTGGATCATATGGTAGTTCTATTCTTAATTTCTTGCAGAATCTCCATACTGTTTTCCATATGGTGATTCCCACCAAAAGAGTATGAGGGCTCCCTTTTTTTCACATTTTCACAACACCTGCTATTTCTGGTCTTTTTGATAATATCTCATTGTAGTTTTGATTTGTATTTCTCTTATAATTAGTGATGTTGAACATCTTTTCATGTGCCTGTTGGCAATTTGTATGTCTTCTTTGGAAAAATGTCCGGTCAGATCCTTTGCCCATTTTTTAATTAGGTAGTTTGTTTTTTGTTGTTGTTGAGTTGATGAGTTCTTTATATATTTTGGATATTAACCCTTTATCAGATATATGATTTGCAAATATCTTCTCCCATTTGCTAGGTTGTCTTTTTTGTTTTGTTGATGGTTTCCTTCGCTCTGCAGAAGCTTTTCAGTTTAATGTAGTCCCATTTGTTTATTTTTGCTTTTGTTTCTCTTTCCTGAGGAGACAGATCTAAAAAGCTATTGCTAAGATCAATGTCAAATAGCTTACTGCTTTCTTCTAGAAGTTTTATGGTTTCAGGACAGGACATGATTCTTAATTCTTCTAAAGGAAATTACTGTTTAAAAAGCTAATGGAAATATTAAAATTTTTCTTTCAATGTGGTAATATTTTCCCTGATGTTACTGCCAAGAATGCTTACTTGCATACATAATTCTTTTGCTCAACTTTCTTGTGAAATAAAAAGGATACAATAACATTGACAAGTTCTTGTTGACAAACTGTAGTGATTGGGCATTTTATATTTCAGTTACATAACTGTGCTTGTGGAATGATGTAATTTGGGGGCTTGTATTGCTTACTCTGCTGGGTATAATTCTTACTCATTATGGCAGGTTTATGAGAGCTATGGAAGAAACTAGAAAATAAGAGTGATCACCAGTGGCATTAAGTATCTGTGACAGAAAGAGACATAGGATGTAGCTAAAATCCCAATATTGGAAGATTGGTTTGTGAACTGAGAGGGGAGGAATGTCTGTAATACTGCATCAGTATTCAGTATCATAACTTTTTTATCATAAATTCTTGTAAGTCTCCAGAAAATTGAAGAATGTTTAGAATTAACAAATTTGATTCATGTGTAGGAGGACTAAGTGAGCTCTGAATATATTTGAGCTGTATATATTTGAATAATATGAGCTTTGTGTCATATTTATATGACACAAACAAAACCATTTTAAAAATCCTCGTATGAAATATAGGTAACCTGACACTACTTTCCTTAAGTACCACTGAAGTAAAGAAGACTGTAAAAATAGTATTTGTATTGCCTGTTTTATAACTCTCATAAACATAGTTTAATCAGACTGGCCCAAAATGGGCAATTTTAAAAGAGAAGATGTTTATAGGTTTTGGTGAAAGCTGTGACAGTGTAGACAGGCATCCCTCCAGGTGGTCAAGATGTACTTCGAAGTTCATAAGGGCTAACCAAAGAGATAAAATACAAACTTTCTTTTCCAGCTGCTGACTGATAAGGAATGTGACTTCTTAGGCAATCTTCAGAAAAAAATTAAAAGACTTCTTGTGTATTTAGGAGAAGTCTATATAAAGAAAACATATAACATATTCCTAGAGAATTTGGAAGCTGTATTATACCAGTTACCATCATAATTTGTCATAAGATCAGCAGAACAGAGAAACTAATATATTAATCTTTTAGACAACTCTTAAGTGTTACTCCCTAAACTCCCTAAGCCCGTATTTGTTTCCCCTTTTCCCTCTCTTCTCTCTCCCTCCTCTTTTTCCTCTCTCTTTTACTTCCTTCCTCTTTCTTTCTTCCTTCCTTCCTTCCTCCCTCCCTCCCTCCCTCCCTCCCTCCCTCTCTCTCTTTCTTTCTTTCTTTCTTTCTTTCTCTCTCTCTTCCTCCCTTCCTCCCTTTCTTCCCTTTCTTCCCTTTCTTTCCTTCCTCCCTTCCCAACAAGAAGGTAAGTGCTATAAGAGGAGGAAAGTTTTCTCTGAGGGAATGACTTGAGGATGAATAGGAGTTAATTTGTCAAAGAGAGAGAGAAGAATATTCAGGCAAAAGTGACAAGCCTATGTATGCATTGTCCCTAGTACATACAAGCAGCTCAATGTGAAGAAGTGTGGCTGAAACACAGAGAACAAGAGAACAGGGGAATGGCCAAGCCATTTCAGAGATGTTAAACATTTTGCCTTTGTCTTTTTTTTTTTTTAACATTTTTATTGGAGTATAATTGCTTTACAATGGTGTGTTAGTTTCTGCTTTATAACAAAGTGAATCTGTTATACATATACATATATCCCCATATCTCTTCCCTCTTGCGTCTCCCTCCCTCCCACCATCCCTATCCCACCCTTCTAGCTGGTCACAAAGCACCGAGCTGATCTCCCTGTGCTATGCGACTGCTTCCCACTAGCTATCTATTTTACATCTGGTAGTGTATATACGTCCATGCCACTCTCTCACTTTGTCCCAGCTTACCCTTCCCCCTCCCCGTGTCCTCAAGTCCATTCTCTAGTAGGTCTGCGTCTTTTTTCCCGTCTTGCCCCTAGGTTCTTCATGACCATTTTTTTTTTTTTTAGATTCCATATATATGTGTTAGCATACAGTATTTGTTTTTCTCTTTCTGACTTACTTCACTCTGTATGATAGACTTTAGGTCCATCCACCTCACTACAAATAACTCAATTTCATTTCTTTTTATGGCTGAGTAATATTCCATTGTATGTATGTGCCACATCTTCTTTATCCATTCATCTGTCGATGGACACTTAGGTTGCTTCCATGTCCTGGCTATTGTAAATAGAGCTGCAATGAACATTGTGGTACATGACTCTTTTTGAATTACGGTTTTCTCAGGGTATATGCCCAGCAGTGGGATTGCTGGGTCGTATGGTAGTTCTACTTTTAGTTTTTTAAGGAACCTCTATGCTTTTGTCTTAAGAGCAGCGGGAAGACATTAATTTTTTTGAGCAAGAGGCACTGGAGGAAAAGATAATGTTTACAGTTTGAAAGTGATTGCTTTGGCCATAGTATGGGGCACAGGGTAAAGGGAGTCAGGAGTATGCCTTCTTCCAAATGACCAAAGGAAGATGTGTCTATAGTAACAGCAAGTTTTCAGAGATTAGTAACATTGAGATCATAAGATGGCATTCTCCTAATACATGGCGTATCTCCTACGACACGGCATTTGGCGCTTAAAATTTTCCCCACAATGTTCAAATAAGGTCTTGAATCAAACATGAAGGCGTATCATTGGGGAATAAATAGACTGGAAATTCCAAGTGGCTTTGCCATTGGCCTCCTTCCCATTAAATAAATAACTACTTTACATTATGATCCAGATGTCCATAGAAGCTTCATAATTCTTAAAGACAGTCTGTTTCCCAAGTAACTTTTGTGTTTCTATGTAGAAACCACAGTTGTGGGTTTTTTTTTTTTTTTTAATTAGTGTATGCTACTTGAGGTAGTCCTATTTCTTGCACATCTTTTATGAGCCAGTGATTCAAAAATTAGTCCTAATCTTGAATGAGTAGAATGGCAACCACAATTAAACTGATATGATTGCATATCAGCAGAGAAGACTGTTAAGGAAATGTTTCAAAAACTTACTCCTATATTGCATGTAATAAACAGGATTTCAACATGTACTCCATCACACAAATGGAGTATTTTGTTTGCTTTGGAAACAAACTGACCTTTGTATTACAGTCTACAGTTTGGATTCTCTGGAAAGTAATCCTTTGCTTTGATTTTTCTGGGCTTCTTTTCAGCATTTCAAAGAAATTGTAAAGTCAATCTCAGGCCTAGAAGGACTTAGGTTTTCTGGAAATTACAGTGTCTATATTCACCTGATTATTTTAGCCTCTCAGCTCACTTCGGACGTTCAGCCCTGGAGGGAGAGTTTAGCTCTGTCTGCTTTCTGATTAGAGTCATTTATAAGCATGTTACATGGGATACTGGAGATTTATGGTCATGGACTTCAGGTTTCACAAATGACCACACTGTGACATTATTTTTAACCCTTTATGACTGTTTTCAAAATTTGGAATTTGATTTTACTTTTCATCTATTCATTATTTTTATTCAACGTGGCTTTGCACAGTTTTCTGAAAATTCTAATTAGAGATGAGAACTTGTCTGCTCAGACAATAGGTCTTGACAGAAACCTCTGAATTCTAGAGAGTTATGGAATATTCAAAGTTTTAATGAGCTGTAGATTTGGCTAAAACAAAGATGCAGTTTGAAATTGTATGAGGTTTAAAAAAAATTCTACATACTAATAGACCTTGAATAAATTATGTATTAGTTAGCCCTGAGTTCTAAAAGAATAAAATGTAACTCGACTTCTAAAGACACCAGGTCATATTGGGAATATTGCCATTTTAATTTTACTGTTTAATAATGAATGTGGTCTGCTTTAATATTTGTTAACTTTCTCCATACCTCCAGTTTCTTTAGTCTCAGGGTATTATTACTGGTAGTCTATGTCTGATTATCTTAAAAGGAGAGAAGAGTTGTTTATAAGTCTTGATGTGCTTTGCCAAGTTTCTTTTCTCCCTCCTGTCTCCTTTCTATTTTTCATGGTTTACTGTGGAATCTTATCTGGTTTTTTGGTTTTTTTTTTTAATGCTATACTCCTCAAGTTGAAGGTCAGGGGGCCTTTCATAATGTTCAGTAAAGAAAACAGATTTCTGTTAAGAACTACTTTTATTTGCACCAAGATAATGGGGGCTTTGTCCATGTTACAAACAATGAAAATTCCTCGAGATGATTTGAAAGACATATTTATGAACACAGGACACATTGTTGGCTTCTAGTGCTGTTTTCAGTTTTGAACGCTGAATAAGAGAGGCAGAGGATCACATACCTTTAGCATTATTAGTGCTAGGGAGACTCATATTAAAACATGGGGGCAGTCAGGGAAGAATGGGTGTCAGAAAAGAAGAATGATAGGACCAAGGCTCCCTTTTGGAAGCTGTGGGAGAGCTTTGGAATGCATCCAATCAAATGGGCATTTCAAAGCCGTCAAATCAAAAGTCTGCTCCAGTTAAAGCATCTTCCCTTGAGCTATAATGTATCATTTGTGGATATTTCTCTTACTACCTTGTGATTATTGTATTCCATAGATTCAGATATTGGGTTACTGCTATATTTTCCTTTTTTTTTAACATCTTTTTTGGAGTATAATTGCTTTACAATGGTGTGTTAGTTTCTGCTCTATAACAAAGTGAATCAGCTTTACATATACATATATCCCCATATCTCCTCCCTCTTGCGTCTCCCTCCCACCCTCCCTATCCCACCCCTCTAGGTGGTATCATAAGGGTAGTAGTGATTTTCAAAGCTTCTTTAGTTGCTAGTCCTTTTGCTAAATTGGATCCTCATAATCATGGCCCAATACTTGTTCTATTATAGTCATAAAAATTTTAAGTTGAAAATCTACCACAGTCTCATTTCTTAAGATGGTAAAATATTGTAGTTAAATTCTTATTATGGTTGATCCAATGATGCCAGAGGTAATTCAGATTTTTTTTTTTAACTTCTCTCAAAATACTTGTTACCAATTCTTCCTTTGTTTAGGTGCAGACTACTAAACCAGACTACTGAAGTGTGTAATCTTTGTTAGTAACTTCAACTCTCAAATGAAGAATGAATTGTTAATCTCCCTGGTAGAAAGTTAAAGTCAAGATAGCTTCATTGAAATCTTATATCTGGTATAGGCTCTATGTTGACAACAAATATTTGCAAATGAACAAGGCATCCCTTGCTAATTTAAAAACCAGACATATGATATATTCTTAATGATTTTGAGAATGATATTGAATACACATCCCTTAAAGAGGAAGGGAGTGGTGTGGTATAATCTGCAGGCATTCATTCGAAGTCCAGACAATGCCCAGGACAAGTTCTCTTTCAGCCTTTGCTTCTCCATTTGTAAAATGGGTATGATAATAATCACCTTATAAGATTATTTTGAGGATGAAAGGAACTATATCCCTAAGATACCTAAAAAACCCTTGATAAATGGTAGCCTGGCTTCATCTCTTCCTGACTCCTTTACTTCAATGAAAGGAAAAATATTCCTATTCCAAAATGATAGATTTTATTTACTCTGGATGGAAGATGTTATATTTGGGACACTGTTGACATGCTATTATCATATCTTTGGAAGAATCTCATAGACCTTTTCACTTTTCAGCAGTTTAAAATTATATTTCAATTGATAAATGTTGTCTATCTCAGGGAGGCCAGGAGATACTGGAGGCTGTCACTAACAAAAAGTTCAAAACTTCATCTGTGACTCTATTCATTATTTTTACAAGTATTTTTAGAATTCCAAGGTCATTGCTCTTTTTTGATCTGTTTAAAAATATAGCTTCATTTTGAATTAAAGCGATGAGACGGTTTGTATTTTCTTCTGCCGCTTGCACCTTTTGTTTATAAGTCCATTCCAGGAATATTTTCCTATCCCAAAGGGATAGTTTGGGATGCCTGAATAGCTCAGTAAAATTATGAGCTCACTGTCAAATATTTATTACTCACAAAATGTTTGTATTCTGTTCAGTAGTGACAGCTAAATTATATTTCGTTGAGGCACCATAAATGGTTTCACATTATGGTTTACATACTTCGGTTGATTTTATGAAAAGCCTTAATTTGATCCTAAAAGAGGGATGGTGACACATGAAATTGCTGAATGCAGACACATTGGAGAATTATCAGTGGCAGAGACTCCCTGTTCTTCCATGTAAACACCAGGACCACCCACATATGGAAATTTGTTCAGAGTAAACCGAGGAGTGACTTTCTAAACGTTTTCTGCTCTAGACATGTTAATACACTGCATATTTGGAACCACAGGTTCATCGCAGTGACTACACATTGAGGAAGAGAGTGAGGCCTCGCCTGAGAAGTATTTATTGTCTACAGGACAATTTTTATGTGTAGTCATGACTATGATAGATAGTAAACGAACCCGTAAAACTGACCTTCAACAATTTACATGCACCGTTGTGAGCTAAAGAGCCTTGGATTTATTATATACCTCTTTTATTGCAAAACTGTAATTGTATTGGTGTAGGGGAGAGTCACAAGACCTTAACACAAAGTTGTCTGGCATCAGCCAGGCAGACCATGGGATATTTGTATCATTTCACAAATGTTAAATCCCTGAAGTGTACCTGGAAGAATATTTAGATCTTCACCCTTTCTTGGTTATCCAATTATTTATTTTATTATTCATTCATGTTTTCCCTGCCTGCCCAAAGAACTTGGACTTTATTCAACTTTAAAAAGCAGATTATTTGCATAGCTTATTATTTTAATATTCTCAGAAATATTATTTATCAAATCTAGTTTTCCTCAATATTGTTTTTTAAATTTCACTTTGGATCGTTGTATCCAGATTATTTGCTCCTTTTTCACTCTCACTTTCTCAGTCTCTCTTTCTCCGTCTCTCCCTCTGTCTCTGTCTTTTTCTTTGTTTCTCTTTATCTCAATTTCTCTCCATCTGTCTGTCTCTATGCTTCCCTATTTTATTTCAAGATGAAAGACTATTTTACATGGTATAATTTTTTATATAAAAATAATTTAGTAATCAGTTTTAACCAGAGATTTGAGGAGGACTCAAATATATTCAGAGGAATTTTTTTGGAAGATATTTAGCATGCAGAGTTCATTTTTACAGGTACCTCAATGCAGGCTCTGCTACTTGAGCAAGGCTTTGTGAACATGGTCAAATTACTTAATCTCACAGCCTCAGCCTGTTCATCTGCCAAATGGAAGCAATATGCTTCATATAGTTTTTAAAACAGTTAAATGAGATAATTCAAGAAAGTCAGGT
Organism: Balaenoptera borealis; assembly: GCF_965194805.1. Lineage (NCBI taxonomy): Eukaryota > Metazoa > Chordata > Mammalia > Artiodactyla > Balaenopteridae > Balaenoptera > Balaenoptera borealis. The sequence goes on along the minus strand of NC_138876.1, from coordinate 31,420,281 downwards.
AGCTTAGTACGTGGCACATAGTAGGCACTACAAGGTGTTAGTTATGATATATGATAAATTTGTAATAGTAATAACATTTGTTTTATAATCAATACACTATGTTAAAGTTACTAAAAGCTAGTTAAATGAAGCTTTTTAAATGTAAGTTAATAGATTTAATCCTCCCCTAAAAACTTAGTTGAGAGACCTTGCTTTAAAATACTTCTTCCATTTAAAAGAAGCTATGTAGCATACATTTTAATGTTTAAGTGAAAAAAGCAGTCACCACACGTCAAAGAATTATTTTCAACAGACCGCATTCTCATCCCTTTTGTAGATCTTTTATATGAAATTTCCTAACACCACAAAGAAGAAATATGAACATATGGTTGAAAGTAAGAAATCAGCAACAAGGTCCCACATTCAGAAAATTACAGCTGGAAGCTTTTTTCCCTTTGCTTATATTTTGTCAAGATATTTAACTGGAAAATATGTTTCTGAACGTGGAATTTGTTTTTTATACTATGCATTATTTTCATCTCAATGCCACTACATGACTTTGAAATAGTTTTCTGTGGCTGCCAGTTTTGGTAGTTTTACTATTGCATACTGACCTATAAGTTCAAACTTCTCCAAAGTTAAAACATGAGCCCATGTGTCAAAATTAGGCATCTGGTGCTTATTTGTAAAGCAGTGGAGTGGGGGAAATCTCCTGTATTAATTCTACTCTGAGGAACCGATACAACATTTTAATATTATTCCTGATATAATATTCTTTTTGAAGTACATGCTTTATGTTAGGCCTTGTCATTGCATATTATACTATTTAATTATTACAAGGATCTCATATGATAGGTATTATTTCCCTCATTTTTATAAATAAGGGCTCTGGATTTCAGTTTAACTATTCTATCACACAGTTGTTAAGTAGCAAGGCTGGAATTCAAACGTATGTCCATCTGACTTCAAAACATATTTTCTTTCAACTCCACCGTGCTGTGCCTGCACTTTTAAGTGAAATATCATGAATATCCTGGATCAAAGAAGAATCTTTATATTGCAAGAAACACTTGACTTATTGAACAGAGTTTCAGATGAACATACCCATTTAAATGCATTTACATCTTGCTTAAAGGCAGTGCTTTCCAAGGAAACTGAAAATAAGCAATTAGATTTAATTCACTTGTAGGTGTACACCTAAGGCCATACCTACACCAGCCAAATAAATGGAGATTTTAGTATCTTTCACCAGGGAGCAGTAATATCTGTGTCGCCATTTTAGAAAATGTATAACCTTACAATATATTTCCATTTAAAACAGTGTAGCAGATTAAATCCATTTTGGCAGTGTATTTCTCATTTTTCACTATTTTACTGCAGTATCGTAATGACTTTATCTGACTCAGTATAGCATCTGAATCCCACAAAAAGGAACAGATGAGAAAATGGCCATCAAATGCCATTTAAATTACCTGCATTTTGAAGAAATTGCTAATGTTTTATAAATTTGTAAAACTATTTTTCCAAAAACAAACCAATATTTGAAGATTAATAATGAGTATTATTGATAAGTCTTTCTGTATGTTGGGAAATTAATAATGTGTTAGTATTTCAAAATTAGTATTTTGAAAAAAATCAAAAATTACTTTTTCCAGACTCAGCAGGAGTAAAACCAGATTCAAAAAAAAGGAATATTGGGGTGGGATAGGGAGGGTGGGAGGGAGGGAGATGCAAGAGGGAAGAGATATGGAGACATATGTATATGTATAACTGATTCACTTTGTTATAAAGCAGAAACTGACACACCATTGTAAAGCAATTATACTCTAATAAAGATGTTAAAAAATAAAAAAAATTTTAAAAATTAAAGAAAACAAAAAACAAACAAAAAAAGGAATACTTTGTTATTTATACAATGAAAAATTCTTATATGACAAATAATTATTTTCTGACAGCTGTTGTAACCAATTTTTATTTATTGATAGTGAGTTACAAATATTATAGTTGAAGTTCTACAAATCAGCAATAAATATTAAAAAGAGAAATGTCATATTGTTCATTTTCAGTTCTTCAGTTATCAATTAAATATGTGAATATTCAGATGATTTCTCTCCTTACAATTGTATAAAACCTAGGTAGATAGATTTTATATTTGCTTCAGTTGCAGATTATTTTTTCTGTAATGAGATGGGTTAAATCTATTTGGTTGACTTTGTTTTCAATAATTAGTATTTTAAAAGCTTTCAAGGTCATAAATCCATATTTTAGCTGAAATTTTTATTGAGATAATTATAGATTCACATGTAGTTGTAAGAAAGAATTCAGAGAGATCTCTTGTACACTTTTCCCAGTTTTCTCCAGTGGTAACGATTTACAAAACTTTAGTATATCATCACCACCAGGATGTTGACATTGACAACCCACCTACCTTATTCTGATTTCTTCAGTTTTACTTGTACTTGTCTGTGAGTATGTGTGTTGAATCTACACATATATTTTTTAGAACTAGAAGTGTTCTCAGAAAGTCAGATAGTTCATTAGGCTGTTTCTACTGCCCAAAAAAATGTTTACTGGCTAGTGATCTACTGAAATCCATAATTAAAGCCAATAAAAGACCTTGGCAATGTTAGTAGACTATTTGTTTAGTTTGATTTGCATTTCCATGATTAGAAGTTAAATAAGAACCTCCTGTATTAAAACCCTCTGAAGAATTTACCTCCATTTTCTTTGAAGAGAGGGGAAACACAGTTCCCCCAGTGTGCCTCCCCCATGGATTAAAAGAGTGCATTGTTACACAATAAATTCAGCAGCCAAGGGGAACTTTATTGTATGACTCTCCCTGACTCGTCAGATTATATATTCATCAATCTCTCTCTTTTTAAAATCATTTTTGTATGTATATATCTGGAAGAAATTAAACCTATTAATGGAGTATAAAAGAAGGAATCTTTGTTTTCTAATCTTTAAGGGATGGATCCTTTCCTTCATTTATACTTTCATGTTCATCTTATCCTGTATAATTGAAATGATTCTATATACTTTTGCAAATAGCCTCTTCATAATCTCTCTTCCATCCCTCTCTCCATTCCTTCCTTCCTTCTTCTGTGTATTCAAATAATATTTATGAAATCCTTACATCCTCTCATTAGTCAGACATACACATGCACATGCTACACTATGGTAGGTACTCTGATGGATTTGGTGCAAAGGAAGAAAGGACAGTGTGAATAATTCTAACTGGGGGTGGCTGGTTATCAAAAGGCGTTCTGGAGGACTGCCTCTACGTGTCCATTTTGGTACTCTACACAATATTTCCATGAGTCACAAAACCAGGGACCTTTAGGTTTCTCAAATAGTAAAATTCTGAAATAAAATAGCATGTCCCAAAATACATTTCTTGATTATAGAAGTAGAGAAATCTGAAGAGTCTGAACTATTAAGGAGGATAGTCAGTCCTAACATGCATATTAGAATATTTATAAAAGAAATGAAGTTCTGTCATTTTCATTTCATACATAGAATGTATTTATGACTAACAATATTCTAAGTGAGGTCAAGTAGGGATCACCATGATTTGTAATTGGAGTCTTCTTTCACCCTGCCCTAATGATGCTGGCCCCTTCTTTTCTTGTAATTGCATTGTTTGTATGTAAATTAATTTCTCTTAAGTGCTTTAGAATTTATTCTATTAAGTAGTCTCATTTCAAATCTTGTTTATATTATTCTTTTGCTTCTAGCTCCTGTTTCAAATTTTAGGTCTGGTCCTGCCAGCTTGATTATAATTCCATATAATGAAGCTGAAACTAGAAACGTTCTGCTCTAATTTCATGTTCTGGAAAAAAGGAGGTATAATGACTCATATGGTCATGATTAAATATAAAGGTAGAAGTGTTTGCTTTATTTTAGACACAAGTTGGGTTTGAAGTATTGATTTAACGATCTTCAGTTGAGCAAAGTTATTTAAGGAAAGTGATACCCAAAATGCATGATAATTATAGGGCCATACACAAAAGTGATGCTCATTGCATGTTTGTTCAGCAAATGGATCAAAAAATGAATTGGTTAGGACTAAATACTACGTGCTTGTCCCATGGCTTGCTTACGGAACCATGATCTTTCCTGGCCTATGTGGGTTAGTAATAAGTAATGGTTAAGTACAGTCATTGTGTAGTAACCTTGATTTTTTCATACTTTGTTGGCTTTGAAAATTCAAAAGAATAAATTAATTATGTATTTAAAAATACTGTTTTTTCTTGGAAATATGCTTTACTTAGGTTTAATATCCTTGGTTTAGAAGCTCAAATTGTTGATCAGAATGGCCAAAAACAATGATGATAGTAGTAATAATAATAAATCTGCATTTTCACGAGATTCTGGCAGAGGAAAAATTTTTGATGTTGATAAAGAGAGATATGTAAGTGTGAGGGATTATAGTAATGTAATATTTTTGAAGGACTTTTGGAGGGAGTATCCGTTTATATTTGGAATACTGACATTTTTCAGGATTGCTCTGACTTTCATATAATTGTCCATTATACATGTAATCACTGTTATTCAATATAGCAGTGTGTGTTAGGGACTATTCTTTCCTCCCAGTAGCCATCTCTCATGTAGTGGATGGTCATAGCTATTCTTTAATCTTGATCAACTTCTCTCCCCACCTGCTGTGACTCATTTAATTGCAACAATTTGAGTAAAAGTGTTCTATTGAGTTAAAAAGAAAAAGAAGGTAATATGTATATCTACCCTAAATAATTAGAAAAAATAAAGACCAATATTCTCAAAAAAAAGATAATGATAACTAATAAAAATGCTTTTACTTTCACTTTTAAGTGGTTTACCATGGGCATCAATTTATTTCTCAGTTGCTCCTCTTAAGTTTGTTTTGATAGTGAGACCATTAGGTAAAGGACTCAATATATACACTCAATAAATATTACAAATGTATCCTGATAATTTTATAATTGAGAACATTTGAGGAGGGAAATGAAAAAATCTAATGATGGACAGACAGTAAGGTAGGGTAAATATTTTCCATTGTTTTAAATATGTTTGTACAATTTTTTTCATGAAGATATAAGCATATTCCTTATATTCTCCTCTCTGGAATTCTATATTGTCAGGATAATATCAGTGGAGCAGTTAATCCTGGTTATCTAGAAATGGAATGGGTGCCTCACCTTTGATGTTAAACTTCACAGCTACATACCTCAGCCTGGCTTAGCTACGAAATAAAAAAGAATACCAGTGTGGGGTTACTGTGGAGTGAAGCTCTCCATTACCTCCAGGGGCTGCTCCTGTCATCTTTTAGATCTTTTATGCCTCCCACTTTTCTTCATCTGGAATGAAAATGGTTCTGGGTGGAAGTAATTATGATTATCAAGCAAGTCTGCATATTGAATGCCAGTAGTTTTTATCCATATACCTCATTTTCCTTCTCAATTTAAAAATACTAAGGTAAAATTTATAGCATTTATTGAACACTTTCTGTGTACCAGACATGGTATGGAGTCTTTCACCTTTTTGTTCTCATGTTCACAACAAACTTACGAGGAACAATTAGGAAATTAAATTGATACCCATGGGAAATAACAGCAAGTCAGTGGGTACACCAAGAATATAAGCTGGTGCTCAAAATAATCAATAAATTTTTTTCTCATATTATCTGAATTATTGAATCCCAAGAGTGTATATAATCTCTATTCTCTAATGATTTATGAAGTTATTTTAAGAATTTGTTAAATCTAATTTAATAATGTCCCATTGGCCATCTCCTTATTATCTATATATGCAATTATTTCCCAATATGCTCATAAAAGTGTCATGGTTTCCTGTTTTTGGTCAGATTCATCATATAAGAAAAATCAAAATTGTGGTACACTCATGCGTTCAGTGGAGGAGAATATATTATGGATTATTATTACAAATTGAAAGTAAAGTGCTTAAGCCTATGCTCTTAGCAATGGAAAATCATTACTTTGACTCTAGTTAACACGTGTGCTTAATTATTTCCATAGTTCAGTATCTATTATATTTTAACTCTATTCCAGATAACTAATATTTAAGATGAATAATATAAAGAAACCAGAATGGATCTACAGAATACCATTTATTATCTATGGTTTTAATTAAGTTAGAGAAGCTAGAGAGAAAATCAGACATAACATGTATTTGATAGCTTAGTGCAAATTATCTTTACATTTATATCCATCTTTTTTTTTAAAAAAAGCCTTTTTGAATATGTCACCAATGTTTTATACATATTTGACGGATATACATTATCCCAAACACAATTTCTAGCTTCTAATATTTATTTACAAAAGCTCTTGGTATTTATAGACAACATCTATTAATTTGCGTGATAGAGTTTTACAAATATCCTTTAAATTTAATACATTTTTGACTATGTGACTATTCTGGTATGTAGTCACCAAATAATAATAATGATGTAAAATCTAGAATTTTTTAAAGAAGAAAAGCAGTTGACTTCTTGCATCAAATATATAGTTTAGATAATTGTGGTTACTTCCGGGTGCCTGATTCTGGTATCAAGAAGCACACCGTTAGTTCTGGATGTGCTCATCTGTTAGAGAATACAGATCTTCCTTGACTTACGTACAATGGGGTTACATCCCCGTAAACCCATCAAAAGCTGAAAATTTGTAAGTCAAAGATGCATTTAATATGCAATGCCATAGCTTAACCCTGCCTACCTTAAATGTGCTCTGAACACTTACATTAGCCTACAGTTGGACAAAATCATCTTTCCCAAAACTATTTTATAATGAGGTGCTGAATATCGCATGTAATTTATTGAATACAGTACTAAAGTGAAATGGTTGTATGGGTACAGAATGGTTGCTTACCCTCAAGATCCCGTGGCTGACTGGGACCTATAGCTCGCTGCCCAGCATCATGAGAGAGAGTATGATTATCGGACCGCACATAGCTAGCCTGGGAAAAGATCAAAATTCAAAGTATGATTTCTACTGAGTGCATTTTGCTTTTGCATCATCGTAAAGTGAAAAATCCTAAATTGATCCATTGTAAATTGGTGACCATCTGTAGATTACTTCACCTGGTCTATCAGGTGACCTGTCAAGGAACAAGTGATGGAAAGGGTCCCTTCTACCTTTAGTCACTATAAACTGTGGTAGTTACATACATTTATAGAGAAGATACACTTATAGATGAGCTCGCCTCTCTGATCTTTAGTGCTTGAAGTGATAGCTTCTAGTATTGTTATCTCAATTTCAGGAGTTTATGTGAAATTATCAAAAAAGAGTGAGGTAAAATTTTCTAATATTGAAAATATTTTATAAGAAAAGGCTAGTATTGTTTAAGATGAAGGCACATTACAAGATCTATTCCAACAATTTTAAGATATGTCATTTTGTCTAAAATTAACCCATTTGCAGTATTGAACAGCAGAAACTTTTACCATCAGTTACGATTTCTTTGGTCTTCAAACTGTTTTTTACAACAAATTCCAGTCATTTGTTTCTTCCGATTTGGCAGTAATTTTAACTCAAGGCAACACTTTCTAGTTCATTAAACCTCTGCCTTGCAAGCAGTTTTATTTGTAACATAACAAATGTGTTTAAATGCTCATGTTAGTGTTGTATCATGTTCATTTTTGAAATAAATTATTTCTGATCTATTAAAATAAAAAGATGGTTTATACTGTCTTTTGCCGGCTTTCACTCCTCTGAGATGTCATTCCTGATCTGAGTTGACTTAGGAGACTTTTCTTCTTGCTGATCAAATTTTATCTCTTTCCTTTATCAAAAACTTCATATGTTGGGTGATAATTACCTCATGATCATCAGAATAAGTCACATAAGGAAAGGATCTACATAAGATTCATGTTTATATCTCAAGTAACCAGCATTGCGCCTAACATTATGTGTTCAACAAATAATTCTGAATGAGTAAATACTTCTTTAAGTAAAGTTTAGTTTAGTGTGGTTTAGTTTAGTTTAGTTTAGTGTGGTTTTATAAAAATAGTCCTGGATTTGAATAATTGCAGAAGTTTAATACTTGGTGAGCTCTTGGGCCATGCTCCAAATGAGCATATGTAAAACTTCCTATCAGACATCGCGCCACAGAAATGATGTTTTCAGAGGCAGTTGCTTCTATGTGAAGAAAAGGATCAAACCTTAGTTCTGCACGGCGATCTCTGAGTTTATGGAAACTACACTCATGAGTAATAATATCAGCCAGCCAGCCTGCTTTCTTTCCTTCCTCTCTCCCTTGCTTCCTTTCTTCCTTCTTCCAGATCTGGCATTTCTATATCCCACATTCATGTTGGAAAGGGAAAGATCCAGGGAAAGGAGAGAGGAATTGAAGAGAAGAAGAAGAATATATACATGTATATATAACATATACCTACTTAACCCACTGAGTTTGTTAAATGTGTGACATAGGAATATTTTACAAGTTAGGCACTGTGAAAGCACCAGATTTTCTAGTTTGCAATCACTGTGTACAATTTCACATGAGAAAGTTCTCTTTGGAGAAAATGCTATCAACCAAATAAAAAGGTGGGAAATTGTTTGGAATGTTCAAAATGCCTTTTATACTTTGTATATTTAGAAAAGTTTATATTATTTCTTTTGCTAGTAATGACATGATATATTTAATCAGACTTTCAATTTTTAAATTTTAGTTTACTTAGTAACTGAACACTTTCTCTGAAGAATGATCATCAGGGGTTGTCATGAATGGGGGAGGGGTGGGAGGCATTCCACTGTTTTAAAACCATGTATCTTTGATTTCTTCTCTCCGAAATTTTTGGGACAGAAATGTAAAATTTTATTGTGAACTCTGATAATCTAACAATAATTTTGCCACTCTTCCCCCTGTAACACTTTCCCAGTGTCTTGTTTGTTTAATCTTTTCTACCACCTTGCCTCTTTCGAAACTCGCCCTGTGGCCCCGTCCTTCAGGCACTCACATTCTGCTTTCCAAATTGACTGGCAGCTAATCTTACAAATGAATCCACTCTAATGGCTGCTGATATGATACTGGGGCTTGAGGTCAATCCTTCCACATAGTTAAGTTGTTAAAATTTTTTAAAAGGGGCAGTCTGATAAAGTGAAATGAACACAAGAGGGTCAGAAAACTGGGTTTGGAGTCCTAGTCTCACTACTAATTTTGTAACTTAAATAGTTATTGATACTTTAGCTTTTAGTTCCAGCCCAATGAATAGGATGATAAATGGTAAAATAATAATAATAATGCCTACACTGTCTGAGAACTTCTTATTAAAGTGTGTGTTATAAAGTGAAAAAGTATCATGAATATACAAAAGTGATCGTTTCTTTGAAACAATAGTTTAACCCAAAACAGTGAACACACAGACACACATGTTTATATTTTCTGCAACACTACCAGGTAAAAGCATTGTGGGGTAATCTAGAAAGTTCCATGTACAGAGATAATAAATACATACAAATCACTATTATAAGGAAGAAAATGGTTTAAAAAAAAAGTATTAGCGCTAAAATCAAATACTCTAGGAGTTCAAAGGGAGAGATCACCTCTGAATTTCTGGCAAGGAGAGGCTACGTGAATCAAGGAAATGTTCTTTAGGAGATGACAGACAGACTTCAAAAGATGGTAGGGTTTAAACATAACACTAATGATGGGTATTTCAAGTAATATACCAGAGAGGTAAGGCCTTCACAACACAGAAAGATCAACTATATACAGCTCCCCAAAAGCCAGAGTGTCAAGGAAGCTGCTTTTGGCAAGATTACTCTGGTCAGTTATGTGTAACTTAAGAATATGTACAACTGTGAAGATATACAAGCATTAATAAAAGACTCTAGAATTACGAATAAATGACTGCAGCTTGCTTGATCTTTAGGAATTACATTTTTGGAAGTATTTTCTGAAACTAAAAATATCTTCAGCAATGAGTTCAAACTTTAGAAATAAAAACTTTGTGCCAGTATTATAGCCTACATATTAAATCTTTCTGTAGACTAAAGACATTTTCAAAATAGATAAATATATACATATATTGTATTTATTGAAGAATCTATATAATTAGAGAATTAAGTGGCTGATATAGTTGATGCTTTAATGTTTAGTGTGCAGGACTTATTCTCGCCAATTTGGGGACCCATGTCAAGGTTTCATAAAACACTTCAATATTATATGTGATGCACTGACAATAGTGTTAAGTGTGAACTCAATATCCTAGGATCTGTATTCATTGGTAACATATTAAATTTTTCGTCTCTTTATCGTTCTGTTTTCCACTTATTTTTAAAAACTCTTTTAAAAAATGATACTTGTTCTTTGGATAAAATTTTTAAAATCTATAATGGAATATCACTTTTAGACCAGTCTTCTGCAGTCTTCTTCTATCTTTGACTGAGAGTACTCTACAGTGCACTGTTACTTCCCTGGATTAGATTAAAGGGTTTCAAAGTAATGCTGTAGTTGTCCCCATGTTATTTGTCAAGTCATTCTGCCATCCTTTGGTTCTCTGATATCACGACCTAAAAAGTGAACTCCCCACTCCCACATGGAGCTTCACATAGATCTTCCTTCCAGGCAAAACTCATCCTAATCACAACTGGTGCTTAAGAATGTTTACCTGTTAAAGCTTGTCAGTACATTTTCTTTCATCTCCATCTATACCATCTCACAATGTTAAAAGCATGACTATATCTGGGTTAATAGGTGTCAAGCTGAAAAAATACCTCATAGGCAGTGGTCTTTAAATATCAGCAGTGGCTTGTGAAAAGTTCCATTGTGTGCCAAATATAATATCTTCTTCTAAATTAATAAATGTGGACTTCCCTTGTGGCACAGTGCTTAAGAATCCGCCTGCCAGTGCAGGGGACATGGGTTCGAGCCCTGAGCCGGGGAGATCCCACATTTTGCGGAGCAGCTAAGCCCATGAGCCACAACTACTGAGCCTGAGTGCCTAGAGCCCGTGCTCTGCAACAAGAGAAGCCACCGCAATGAGAAGCCCGCGCACCACAATGAAGAGTAGCCCCCACTCGCCGCAACTAGAGAAGGCCTGTGCACAGCAACGAAGACCCAACATAGCCAATAAATAAATAAATAAATAGATAGATAAATGTAACTATGAGAAAGCATGCAATTTTAACAGACAAAAGTAAATGTTGCCTAAAATTTAGAACCTTAAATATCAACGAGGTTTATTGATGTTCTGTATTAAATGTTCTTTAAAAGCCATTCCTTGCTTCTTTTTCATCGAACAGGAGCTTATGGTTGATTTTTACCCAAAGTTTCTCCTTTAGAGTTTGTCCTCCTGGAGAAAACAAGCCTTCTCTGACCAGGGCTCTGCAGGCCCTGACCCTTCGATGGACCTCCTGCCGACAGAGACTTTTAGCTGTTGCTCCCCCGCTGCTGTTTCCTGTGTCTGCTTACCCAGACCTCTCACGTCCATGGTATTCCTCCCTACCTGTACCTCCCAAAGCATGTCCTCCCTCCATGTCTCAAGATTTGAATCAGGAAATGCTGTTGGGTCAGCCTGTGACAAGGAGTGGTGTCTGGAAGGTCAGAGAGGGTTTCTGGCAGCAAAGAAGTATACTGTCCAAGTTTCTTGAGCAAAGGAGTGCTGGCTCCCCTCCTCCTTCCAGCAGCTGAAAAGTGTCCAGAAACTACAGCTCCTCCTTCCAGCGACTTTTCCAAACATTTGCAAGAGCTAGTCACACTCCAGGTGAATAGTTTCCGACACCTGGGATGAGCTGAGTTTTTGTTCATATAAATAGACATAGAACAAAGGGCAAAATATGGCAGTTTCTTTCTCCCAATCTCGAACATGGTCTCTGTATGTAAAACTTATTTTGTATGTGAATATGCAGGTAGAGGTTTTTGATTTATTTCAGGTCATAGTTTTGTTTTTAAAAACATCTTGAATTTTCTACTTCATTACCAATAATATTACTACCTGAAACAACATTTTCTCTCTCTATTTAAAGATGATAATTTGTAGGTTTCAGTGGGTCTTAGGATAGAAAGAATATTTAGACATATAATAGCCTCAGAATTAACCCTTAAGGTCAGCCAGAATAATAAAAGTTTCCTGAGTTTGTAATACCTGCCAATATTTGGTAGCGTATGCATGTCAATTTGCTTCTTAATGCTGTACACACTGATTTCTATGACTTTTTAGAAACTATAGCCAAAGGGTGTGTTTTGTATTCTTAAGAAATGCAGTGAATTAACTTTGCTAGGTTTTAGACAATTCCAGTGTCTTGTTTTAGTTTTTAGGTACTGAATGCATTGCATGAAAAAGGAATGTTTCTATTTTGCCACCACCATTATGTTATCTTTTCCAGTGCAATTACAAGCTAATTCAGGGCTCTTTGTGTTACACTAACAGCTTCTGATTCGCTGCTGTTACCCAGTACCTCTTCATGCACTTTCAATACCATCTGCAGTGCCCCCAGCACTTACCTTAGGTGAGCATTTTTCTCTAAGTAGAGACTCATCTTTGGCAAATCATTAATGGAACATCAAAAAGATCCCATCTGTTAGAGTTACATATGGCTAAGATCAGAATTATCAAATATCTCATTTTTTTCTTTACTCTTTTTTTTTTTCTTTCTTTCCTTTCTTATCCACACAATAAATGTAGTTGTCAGCAGGATAAGTTCATGCGCCGGATAAGGTCACAGTTTCATTTAGTGACAACTTCCAACAGTAAGAACTTACAAGGTTCGATTTATTAAAAAGTCAGAAGGGATAAGATCACTGCATGGCCAGCCTGATTTATCAGGGTTTGACTGGAGTACTTGAATAGGGAATGTCGTATTTCAAGTTTATGTTCAAAACTGTAGTTTAGTGTGTGTGATGACTGTATGACTCAAAAATTGAGAAGGAAAATTAGAAAAGGTATCCCTATAAGGCGATTTGTAGCTACTAACCAAGAACTATCATTTCCTGTGCCAAACCATGCTTTGAGATGGGTCAACAGAGTGTAATATAAATGGCACTGTTTGTCTTAGAATGCGGATGAAACGTGCTGTTATTAATGCCTGAGGAAACACACATAGTGGCAAGACTGCAGTTTGGCTGTAAAGATAATCAGCAGTAAAATGATCATCTAACCCTCTTATGTATCTGGCAGGCAGCTGTCAAATGGTTAAACCATAAAATAGCAAGAGCTCTGCCATACTTCAGCCACCTTGGCTGACTTTGAAAATGTTTTGAGATTTTTAGAATCTTTGAGTGCTTTTTGAACTCAGCATGACTTCGGGGCTGTCCATGTTTGATACCATGATGTATAATGTTTTCCAACCATGAAGAAAATATAAATATGGGTTCTGACGCTATAGCCTTCTGCTGTAGTAAGACCTGATAAACATTATGAGCTAATTCATGTGGTCTGCTTTAAGATTTGGTTATATATTTAAAACCACGTTCAAACCAATCCGAAGTTTATTTTCAGCAAATGAAATAGGATCTTCTGTCATCTCATTTACTTGCAACCATGTCCTTCTATGAAATCTGAGCCTGGAGTTAAGGGATGTTCTGTAAATACCATATACATTTATGCCATCAACTTAATGCTGAATTCAGTTGAAGCATGATTGCTGATAATTATGCTAAAAGGCCCACATCTTGTCTGTTCCCCTTTGGTATGCTACAGTTTTCATATACTTTGCTCTCTAATGAGGCATCAAAAGGACTCTATTAAAAAGAAACAAAACAATGACTTGATAGCACCTTCAATAAAAAAAGATTTGAGGGTATCTCCCTTGATTTTAAGTATTTGTTTCCACCAGTAGATTTCTTTTATTTGGACAAAAAAAGTGGGTTGATATCTTAAAAGCTGCAGTATGTTTGGTAGTGATTTCTTACTCAGGGCTTTTTTTTTTAAGTGAAGCTATCATAAGTCTTTGAGTAATCACAGACTTTTAAAAGTATACATTATCAAGAAGATAAGAGAAACAGCCCTCAGCACTAACAATATTATCTTTTACCAAAATTGATTAGTCCATCCAATGTGTCTCAAATATTTTGTGTGAACTTACCCAGCATGTTAAAAATATGAATTGGGCAGAAAAGAAAAATTTTTCATCCTGCTCCATGTTTCACAGATGAGGTAATGTAGTTAATGCAATAAAATGTTGAACAAATGAAATGTATGATTGTTGTAATACAAAGAGAAGACACGTATTAAGACAACTTTTTTTTGTCTTTAAAATCAACTTTAACTGTGCTACGGTTAAGTCTGTGAACTTACGAAAATCCTTATCCAATCAACGATGTTCAACTTGTATTTTGCAATTGCCACATATCACAAACTATATTAATTACCATAGAATAAACAGAAATAAAAAATGCACCTGTTCAAGTTCAAGATGTTGAGGTGAAAGAAGTTATCAAGGAGAAACCACTAGGGAAAAATTAAATGCAAAACTGCATGGACTATAAATGTTATGGGAGAATTAGGGAAGGAGAACTCAGTTTGTTCTGGAGTTCAGAGTTGTTTGGTGAAAGAGAATACCTTTGAGTTTGATCTTGCAACATTAATAGGGTTTTATCAGGGCAGCCGGGAGGATGGTGTGTCTGCCAGGTAGCAGCAACAATTCTCAGAAGGGTGTGGGAGTTAAACTGGAGATGAGGAGGAAGGTACCATAAGGAAGAGCTTCTTGACTGGAAAGAAGAAGAATAAACTCTGGAGAGCAGAACAGGCAGTCAAGCACATTCTGTGGAGCAACTTTGCGGTGATATTAGGGTTCAGGCATAGATGTTCAAGTTGGGATGGTCAAAAGGAAGCTAGTGAAGGGACTTGCACAAATGAATGACAAGACGAAAGTGGAGTTTTAATACGTTTATCCTGGCAGGAATTTGGAGCCCAAATCAGAGCTGTAGAGTGAGTTGAGGCTGATTGGTCCTCTACATCTGAGTTGGTAAAAACTGGGAAATGCTGATAAGAAAGGTAAATCCAGGAGATATTTAAAAGGACGTTAAAAGTGAAGGTATGGAGAGTATTTTGGACAGAGGTGTTAAAGAAGGAATGTGACCACAGACACTGAATAGTTAGATGTGATGATGGAAGTATGTGGACATGCTCTTAGAATGCTTCAGTTTCTTTGTGGTGAAATAGTAAATGTTTATTAGGTACTTTGCTTATGTTATCTGAGTGAATCCTCACAGCAGCCATATGAGGAAGATATTGTAATTCCTATTTGGTTTGAAGAAACTGAAATTGAGAGGGTTAAGGGACTGGCTCAGGATCACATGACTTGTTCCACTTACTTTTCTCCAATTCGATTTTGAATCTGTGTGCTGGCCTCCCATTCTAAAACATTCCATTCACTGCAGACACCCATGGTCTCCATCTCATCAAAAGGAATTTTCCCAGTCCTTTTCTTACTTTTGTAAATGTTCAGGTTACTTAATTGATCCCTCCTCCTTTAAATTCCTGATCAATCCATCAGATGCTATGGTACCATGTCCAGTTTATTCTCTATTTTCTCACACTTCTCTTAAATATTCTGTGCCTGTTCCTCCATCCCTCTGCTTTTTGAAGATCCTTGGAACTCTATCCTAGATCTTTTTATTTTATCATGTTATACTCTCTCCTAGTTCAAAAATTCTATGACTTTTACCGTGTACAAGCTGGTTTTAATTAATAAATAAATGCCAACATTTATCACTCTAGCTAAGACCTCACTTCTGAGTCACAGGCTTGTACCTCTCCACCCCAAATCACCTCCTGCCTTGCTTACCAAGCCACTTTGACCTCAATATTTCCAAGCTATAACTCCTTATCCTTAAATCTTCTTTTTTCTGTGTACCCTATCTCAATAGGTACATGACCATTGGCCCATTTGTGCAAGCCAGATATGAGAAGATCATTGCTGGATTTTTCCTTCCCTAATACCTAAAATCTAAATAATCACTAAGTTCTATGACTTCTACTTACCAAGCCTTATGGATTACATTTCCTCAGATTTATCCAGAACCCAAGCTTGTTTTGTTGGTTGCTTTATGCCTGGGTGTAACCCACTATCTGGTATTTAGTAGTTACCCAATAGATATTAGTAGAATAAATGAATGAATAAACTAATGAATGGATGCAGGAAAGAATTAGTAAACAAATCAAATGAGAATGGAACTTTGCTTTCTGATTTTGAAGTCTCTGATCTTTTCCAGTCAAACATTCTTTTTATGATAAGCTAGTTCTAGGACCTGGGTCTTTGATCCAACATCTCAGTGTTCTTTCTACCTCTCATAATATATCTCATCTAGGGAAAGAAAATCATGGTGTCATGGACACCTTATCAAGTAGCAAGAGAGTGCAAACCCCTCTTTAACAATGACAAACCAAAGACTTAGAAAAGACATAACCTACTCCTGGCCATTCAGCTGACTATTTGATAGAGGGACTAAAATTTAATCTTAATTTAGTGCAATAATGTTTCCTCTATTTCATGACACTTATTAATCTTTGAAAAAATTAAAAAATATTATACTCTTAAGCAACATGTATGTTAAATGAAATATAATTTCTGTTTATACAATATCTTATTTCTCTTGCTATCAGTAAACTATGTAGTCTTGGTAGTGTATAAATGCTATTTGCAATGTGCTTATAGTTTTCTATAAAGCTGCTCTGAATAAATGAATATTTTAATTTAATTGTTTCAGCAACAGAAGGGATTTCCCCAAACCTCAAAATAACATCTGACATCTTGATAAGCAAGAAAGGAGACTGAAATTTGCCTGTTTGTCTAATAAAGTTGAAAAGATTGACTTGAGAGCTTGAACAGTTACTGGACTTTCTGTTATGGCCATCTTTAAGAGCTCATAAAACTATTTTTGGCCTGCTTAAAATTTTAATGCATAGTCAAAGACACCTCAAAAACTTTGGAGATATTTGGGTATCACTTCATGATCTGCCCTAAGTTTGTAGTTCTTAATCCATTAAAAGACAGACCTGCTTGTAAATCCACAGGTATAGATAAGAAGTCACTGTTTGACTGAGTCTGAACCCTTTTCAAATGAAAAATGTCAGTGGCAGAAAGAGAGGATTAATTACATTTTTAAAGGGTTTTCAAAGATTTTCATGATTCCTCTGGTATCACTTGAAATGTGACATAACTAGGTTCCTTTTTTTTTTTTTAGTGTGTAAAAACAAGCAAATTATTTGGGCATCATTTTTATGTAGAAAAGAACATTTTAAACTAGTGTTTAGCTGAAGGATTGAAATGTATTTTATCTTTAGAGGGTAAATTGTAGAGAAATTGTTTAAAATGTAAGCATGAATGAAAAATAAGAACCATCGGATAGAAATTAAACAGTCTCTTTTCAAATAGAAAAATTATCCCAAATTTTTAAATAACTGCATTATCAATATGAAAATGCATACATACGTTAAGGGATATTTCCCACTGAGTCCTATTTGACATCATAACAGGTTGTTGGCTATGCTCTATCTTTGAGGATTTTCTATACAAGTCTCTGATTCTAATGCATTAATCAAAAAGATTGTATGAGGATGAAAAACATTTTCAAGGGAAAATCTCAGAAATGGGTTTGTTATTCTGCATGCAGAAAACAAGTTATTATTGTTCCATATTCCCTGGATTCTGGGTAAGCTTCAGGGTTTGATATTTAAGCATTAATATGTTATTTTACATGTTTTTTATTTATAAAACTATGTTTCAGAAACTCAGACTTATTGAATTTTTGGGGGTCCATTTGCCTCGTTACTGATCATCTTTAGCTACTGATGCATAAGAACGAAAAAAAAAGTGAGAAGTGTGTGTCTGTCTTAATTTAATAAGACAGACACACACTGTCCATTTTTAGTGTATTTGACAAGCAGAAGAGGAAGGAAGCGTGAGAAGATGGATAAATGGTGGTGTAGTCCTTGAATTTAAATTTTTCCTGTGAACATGGAATTATTTCCATTACATCTTCACTGTTCAGAGACAGATAAATTTATATTTCATAATGGGCACAATGTAACCATTACACAATATTTTAACTAATTTTTGTTTATTTACTTTGATTTTTGTTTTTGGGTCGAGCATGAAAAGGGATGTCTGGTATTGTAACTATTAAAAAGAGGTGACACAAAAATAGAGAAATAATAGATATAATTTAACTCAGGTTGATGGTGTTGCTTTTATGTTTTAAAAAATTTTATTGAAATATAGTTGATTTACAGTGTTGTCTCAGTGTCAGGTGTACAGCAAAGTGATTGTCATATATATATATATATATATATATATATATATATATATATATATATATATATATATATATTCTTTTTTAGATTCTTTTCCATTATAGGTTACTACAAGATACTGAGTATAGTTCCCTGTGTTATACAGTAGATCCTTGTTGGTTATCTGTTTTATATATAGTAGTGTGTATATTTTAATCCCAAACTCCTCTAATTTGTCCCTCCCCCTCCTTTCCCATTTGGTAACCATAAGTTTGTTTTCTATATGTCTGTAAATCTATTTCTGTTTTGTAAATAAGTTCATTTGTATCATTTTTTAGATTCCACATATAAGCAATATCATATGATATTTGTCTGTTTCTGTCTGACTTACTTCACTTACTGTGATAATCTCTAGATCCATCCATGTTGCTGCAAACGGCATTATTTCATTCTTTTTTATGGCTCAGTAATATTCCATTCTGTATACGTACCACAGCTTCTTTATCCATTCATCTGTTGATGGACACTTAGGTTGTTTCCATGTCTTGGCTGTTGTAAACAGTGCTGCTATAAACATTGAGGTACATGTATCTTTTTGTATTATAGTTTGTGGGAAAAAAATAAGAACCCTCCTGTACTGCTGATGGGAATGTAAATTGGTGCAGCCACTATGGAGAGCAGTAGTCCCTTAAAAAACTAAAAATAGAGTTACCATATGATGTAGTGATCCCACTCCTGAGCATGTATCTGGAAAAACTATAATTTGAAAACTGTAATTCGATGGTGTTCCTTTTAAAAGCCTCAAGATTAAATCTATATATTTAAATTTAGTTATTGACTTGAAAAGAAACTAAGGCCATATTAAGGCAAATATTTCATAATATATTACCTACCATGATTTATATATCATTTGCAAAGTGTAATTACTGAACATATTTTGTTTTATTTAGAACTTTCCTCAGCTGTCTATTCTATATTGGTTTCCATTCATACTTCTTCCTATTCCATTCCTTCCATTTTCATGTCTGCTCTTGAGCAGACTGAGAGGAAATTCCATTAAAAAGAAACAATAAATTATATTATTAAGATTAATATTTTGAAATATAAAAAATAGTGTGATAATATGGTAATGTATGTGATAGTATGGTAATACTCTCAGGCATAATTGTCATAGATTTAATGACTTAAAGAGAAGGTCTCCAATTCCTGATCGAGATTTTTTTCCATTTATTCCAAACAATGTTTAGGCTTAATGACCAATTTTTAAATTTTTGAAGGCTTCATTTATTTCTTTTTTTATTAATCTATTCATTTATTTCTTGAGTGAGCATTTGATGAATTCCTACTTTATGCAAGTGCGTATACTGTCTTTACTTCCTGTTTCTCTTTAATTATCCCAAAGTAATAATTAGGAGGAAATAAAAGGAAGAAGACCATCCTAAACTGGCTGTTTCTTAAGGGTTTTTGTCCAAACCCTTTTGGTAACATAGAATCTTACCTAAAGTAACAAATATAAAAAAGTAATGACTTTGATTAAACATTTTTTTAATTTGCAAAAACATAAATGTCCATTTTTTGCACATATAGTTGTTCTATCCACTGAAACGTAGTAAATTCAGGAAATTGCCAAGTGCTTTCAAAAGCTCTCCATGTTGTTCACCAAGAGTCTTGAATCATTGTAATACAGTTATTGCCTAAGTTATATATCTTTAATTGTAATTTTTTAGTTACTTTGGTGATCAAATATAGGAATTTTAACGCTTCTGGTCTGTCTGTTTTGGCATTGGATCAATGCTTTCTGAGGACGTGTTATCATTTCTGCTTCTTAAGAATTTACTAAATAGAGTGGACTTCAGTAGGTAATAAGTGCAAAGCTCAAGAAAGAAATTGGACTAAATGTGAATATAATTATAAGGACAAGTTTTATTATCCTCTCAGGATACCAAGATCAGTTGTTTTTCAGATGAACGTAATTAATTCTCTTTATATGAATCCTGAGAATATTGTTCGTGTAAAGCAAGGACACAAAGAGACGGCTGTTGGTAAAGCACAAGTGAAAGTACTTTAAACGCCTCTTGTGTTCATTGTCTGCAGGAGAGCTGGAGGTGTTTCAGAAAGATGGAGAACGAAAAATTCAGAGTCGGCAGCAACTTCCAGTGGGAACCACCTGGGGGCCGTTCGCTGGGAAGATGGACCTGAATAATAATTCCTTGGTATGTGGATGTTCTGAGATGGTTGACTCTTAATACTTTGTCATAGCACAGAAATTATCTCTGCTTGCTTCCCAGTGAAATCACTAAAAATAACCGTTTTTTCTTTTTCATGGACCACAAAACTGGGATGTCTTCCAAGTGGTCTGTCTCTGACAGTATTATACGTAGACTTTAGAAGGAAACAGGTTAATCATACTAAATGGTTATCTAGTAAGGTAATTTATAAGGTTGTGGCTTTATCTGCTTAGCCAGACTAATATTGTCCACATTTAATAATATATACAAATGCTTTTATTTTTTAGATGACACAAATTAATTGTCATACATTACATGTTTACATGATGAACAAGGAATAAACAACCTTGATATTGCTTGGTAATACTATTTGTACCTTTAAGAGTGAGAATGAGTAATCAGCATTATAATTTTTCTTGTTAACTTTTTTGTAAAAATTCTGAGATCAGAAAGTCTACCTCTAGAAAAGATTGTATGGACAATTGATTGATTAGATGTTTTAAAAAGTTATGGAAAGATGGAATATTTGGTTACATTTAAACTTTATTTCTTAATTGAATGTTAGCTTCCTATTGCAGCTGTAGCAAATTACCACAAACTGTGGCTTAAAACAACCCAAATTCATCATCTTGTAGTCTGAAAGGAATCTCTCTGGGCTAAAATCAAAGTGTCTGCAGGGCTGAGTTTTTTCCTGGAGCTTCTAGGAGGGAATCTGTTTTCTTTGCTTTTCTATCTTCTAAAGGTTGTCCACAACCTTTGGCTTCCAACCCCCTTCCATCTTCAAAACCAGCAATGGCTGATAGAGTCTCATATCTTTATTCTGACTCTTGTGTTTCCCCCTTCCACATTCAAGAACGCTTGTGATTACATTGGGCCCACCTGGGTAATCTAGGGTACTCTTGCAACTTTAATTCCACCTGCTTTCTTAATTCTCTTTTGCCTTGTAACATTCACAAATTCCAGGGATCAGGACATTAGGACTTCTCCTATTATAAGTAACAATACAAGTGATAAAACTTGGGGATAAAAACGTTTTATATTCTTTAGGATATCCAGAAATTATTTATATGGATGGAAGTCCTTCTCTCTAAATGCCATTTTCGTAGGAAGAGTTTCATGCCTGCTAAATATCTCCATCTACACTGGGGGTCAGGGGGAGACATAAAAACTCCCAGGGGGGTTTTGACAAGTGTGCTCAACTCAGCAACATTGCTTTCCTTTTTCAATTGATTACATGAAAGAAATTTCTTCTTCAAGCTATTACATGAAAGAAACTGGTATGTGTGGATTTTTGCTTATTTAGTGTCATGTGGATGAGACAGATGTCATTGATTTAACTAAAAGTAATGATTGGAATAAATAAGAAACATTTGTGTCATCAAACTTTCAAACAACATAAGAGGTTCTAGGGGTGTGCTCTTTACTTCCTAAATCCATGTGTTTAATCCATAAAAGGATGAAGCAGGAGACTGTACATGTGTTTAAGAACCAAACTAGTTGATAGACTGGGCTAAATATTTAATAATCTGGGCAGTTTAATTTGTGGTGGTCCAGTGCACCTACTTCAGAAAGGGTTTGAGAAGTGGCTTCACAAACATTGCAGACCTTAGTTGGTTGAGTTGTATTAGTGGACTGTTCTACTGATTCCTTTGATAGAGTAATACTAGCTATTATACTGCTTTATCAAGCAAAGGCAAGAGGAAGATTGTGTCAACATCAAAGGTTGAATTAAATGCTATTCAAAACCCATTTTATCTGGGGGTTTCTATTGGTTCTCTAGCATTGCTTTAAAAATGTTTTAGGCAATAAGATATTTATCTTATTTGTCACTGTATATCAGACACCAACATAAACTTTAGTCATTTCTCTGATATTTCTTCAAGAGGGTACTGCCATTGAAGTGGCAGCTATTGTTGATATAAGAAATGCATGTTTTCCCCTTTATTATATCAACATAATATCTCTATGAAAATGCAACTTTTGATTAATCTTTGTATCATTATATATATGTAGACTGGTGCTTTTTACACATTTTTAACGTATGCTAAATTGTGATGTGTGGAAAGTAAACCTATTTGTGGAACTTTAATTTTTCAGTGAAATATTTTTAGACAGATGATATCATTTGGTTCTTTTTTCATGCTTCTATACCACTCTAAAGCTATCTTGTGCCATACATAATATCTTTTAAAGCATTCAATTTATAGATACGAAGTTTTTGGTGTTTTTGATACTATTTGAAGTGAATGAATGCTCTTTAGGGTATCAAAAACCAATCGTGGGGAATAGCTTTTAATAGAAAATAATCTTAATACCCTAGTTTTCTCCTTTTTTCTTAGGATTTAAATATTTAATTCATGTTAATTCCCTAAACTATAGCATTTTCCCCATTTTAAAATGTAGTTGCTTTGCTAAAATATACTTAAAAAAATTTTTTTGACAATAACATTCTTTTCCAGAATTTACTTTTGATTCTATATCATTAAATACTACTAATACTAATATTGACACTACTGTTACTTCTGTAGAACAATTGTCTAAGTTATACTTCGTACTTATTCTTTTCTAGACACTATATGGAGAATTGGAAATGGATTAGCTCCTTTACTCCTCAGAACAAACCTGTGAATTTGGTTCTATTTTTATTTATTTATTTATTTATTATTGAAGTATAGTTGATTTACAATGTTGTGTTAGCTTCAGGTATACAGCAAAGTGATTCAGTTATGCATATTTATATCTATTCTTTTTAAGATTCTTTTCCCTTATAGGTTATTATAAAATATTAAATATAGTTTCCTGTGCTATACAGTAGATCCTTGCTGGTTATCTATTTTATACATAGCAGTGTGTATACGTTAATCCCAACCTCCCAGTTTGTCCCTCCCCCTCTTACCCCATTGGTAATCACAAGTTTGTTTTCTATGTCTGTGGGTCTATTTCTGTTTTGTATATAAGTTCATTTATATCATTCATTTTTTAAAAATTCCATATGTAAGCAATATCATGTGATATTTGTCTTTCTCTTTCTGACCACTTCACTTAGTGTGGTAATCTCTAGGTCCATCCATGTTGCTGCAAATGGCATTTTTCGTTCTTTTTTATTGCTGAGTAATATTCCACATCTTCTTTATTCATTCATCTGTCAATGGACATTTAGGTTGTTTCCAAGTCTTGGCTATTGTAAATAGTGCTGCTCTGAACATTGGGGTGTATGTATCTCTTTGAATTATGGCTTTGTCTGGACATATGCCCAGGAGTGGGATTGCAGGATCATACATTAGCTCTATTTTTAGTTTTTAAGGAATCTCCATACTGTTCTCTATAGTGGATGTATCAATTTACATTCCCACCAAAGTGTAAGAGGGTTCCTTTTTCTCTACACCTTCTCCAGCATTTATTTTTTGTAGACTTTTTGATGATGGCCATTCTGACCAGTGTGAGTTGATACCGCATTGTAGTTTTGATTTGCATTTCTCTGATAATTGGTGATGTTGAGCATCTTTTCTTTTTTTCTTTAAACTTTTTATTTTATATTGGAGTATAGCCGATTAACAGTGTTGTGATAGTTTCAGGTGCACAGCAAAGGGACTCATCCATACATACACATGTATCTGTTCTCCTCCATACTTCTCTCCCATCCAGGCTGCCACATAACATTGAGCAGAGGTCCCTGTGCTATACACTAGGTCCTTGTTGGTTATCCATTTTAAATACAGCAGTGTGTACATGACAATCCCAAACTCCCTAACTATCCCTTCCTCCCATCCTTCCCCCTTGAATTTGGATCTATTTAAAATTATATTTATAGATAAGAAAATAAAGGCTCAGGCCTTTTGATTCCAGAATCTGTGTTTTTAAAGACCAGGCCACACTCCTCCTCAATAGTATCTATAACATGATTTGAGTATGATAAAATTGTTAGGGATTTCTTTACATGAATTCTAAGTTTATAAAAATCTCTGGGAGAAAATATGCAGTGATTAGAGGTAGACTCTTTTTTTTCTTACTTTGGGCAAAATATTAGTTATTATACTTCATAACTATCATGACTGAGGAGTTATGAGTTAATTCAAAAACTACCACAATTTTATTACCTCTTTATAATTTGGACAGTACTTTAATATATGTTTTATATCATGAAGATAAATTTTCTTTATCATAAAATATATAGCCTACTAAACCTTCCTTACCCAACCTGGAATCAAGTTTGGAATTAGCACATTCTTTTAAATTAGCACACCCTTTTAAATTGCTTATTCGCCAACCGATGTAATGTTACTCTGTTCAGACTCATGGTGTTGTCTCAAGAGATCCAGCACACTAATTAATCCAACACAGTAATTAATTGAGTCACCATGCCAGATGTCAAATCCTTTTTATATCTTTCAAGTTCCCATCTTGAAGTGCATTAGCAATATGCTACCTTCTGCAGGAAGCCTTTGCAGACCAGGCATTTGGATGTATATAGAACATTTCCAGAAATATAGGCTATATAGAAACACCAAATGAATTGATTTGACAAAAAGTTTTCCTTGGAATCATGTAACACACTGAACACAGAAATAAATAATCTTTTGCTCACACCTCATTATCTTGTTAGATATTTCATGCTTAATAGCAACATATAGTTAATATTTTCATTGGGCCAGATAGGGGTCAAAGTGCTTTATAAGTTTTATATCTCATTTAGTTCTTACATAAGTATATGAGAAGATAATATCCGTTTTTTCCTCCTTTGTTATGGAGGAGGAAACTGCTACTGTGAGAAGTTGAATGACTAGCCCAAGGTCACCTCAATCTGACTTGAGAACCCATGTTGCAATCCAATACTGTCTGAGAAATTTTATCTGTAATATAGGGATAATAATGCTACCTAGCTTATCAGAATTTTGTAAAGACTAAATGAGGTAGCATACATGAGTTATCCAGAAATACTGACTACTGTTACTGCTCAGTCACCTGTAAAAATGGGTGCATTAAAATCTGTCAAGTTTAAAACTGAAAAGACACTCCAAATTAAATAAGTAAAACTATAGACTTTCGGCATTTGGGGATTTTACATGCCTAAATTTGACTATTTTCCAAGGACACTGTATTAGTCTGGGTTCTCCAGAAAAACAGAATAGGGTGTGGTGTGTGTGTGTGTGTGTGTTGTGTGTGTGTCTAGAGAGAGAGAGAGAGAGAGTGAGGGGGAGAGAGAGAGAGAGAGATTTATTATAAGGAATTGGCTCACATGATCATGGAGACCGGCTAGGTGAAAATCTGCAGTTTAGGTCAGCAGGCTGGAGAGTCAGTGGTGTAGATGAAGTTTGTTACTTGGGGAGGCCAGTCTTTTTGTCCTAGTCAGGCTTTCAACTGATTGGATGAGGCCCACCCACATTACAGAGGGCAGTCTGTTTTACCCAAAGTTCTCTGATTCAGTTGTCAATCTCAACCAAAACTCCTTCCAAGTTAATACACAAAATTAACCATCACAGATTCCAAAGGTCTATGGTATATTGTAAGTTTCAGTTTTTTCAGGCAGTCTTACACCCCTGAATGAATTGTTAGCCAGCAAGTGAGCCTAGCTTTTTTTCCAACATTGTACCTCTGTGCCAAGGAATAACTTAACGTACTATCGTGGTGACACAAATTTCATGTTTTTGGAAGTCTTGTAATTTTATTCATTGAAAATATCAAAGGACTATTGACAAAGAAGGAATTTTTTAAATCACTTTAAATTGTGATCAATATCTGTTTTGGAGGTGTTCTAGAATTTCTATATTTATATGTTGTGCCTTTGATGTTTTCCCATTTTCTCCTGAGGACAAAGATCTTTGTAATATGCTAAATCTCTGCTATGCTAGCCCAGGTAAGTGCTTAATAATGATCAAACAACCTTTATATAGAAGGTTAGGTGTCTCTAATATTAGTGACATTTGCCCTCTCTCTTGAATATATCAGCTGTCAGTAGCTAACGAGTCTTATTCAGCGAACTGCATGCTGGAATCACGCAACATGCATACTTAATTAAACAGAACATAAATAGAAAGTCCCAGGTTTCTTAATACATAATAGTAAACTTATCACAATCTGTTTAATTCAACAAATGAAATTTGACATAGAAATTTCATTTTATTGTTGCCATTCAATCAGAATAGAGCCTTGTTTTATTTTCCCGTGGGGTTGTGACATTGAATTCTACAAATAGGAAATACACATATAAAGGATACTACAGGCAAAATTTTATTGACTTAATAATGATATAATGCACACATTAAATTCCACCTTACATTTTTTAAGATAGTTATTAACATAGAAATGTGGTTGAGGAAAGAATTAGAGATTCCTGATCACATCACAGGGAAATATTAGAATTGTTAGATATCTCCATTGCTCCCCTTCCAGTTCTATCTCTTCCAGTACCCGTCTCTGAGCCCATTCATTGCCATGGTCTTCAAGCTTCATGTTGTACACACTGTAGAACAACAATATCCCTAGCCATGTGTCTCTAGCATTCACCTGTATTGCCAAAGGCTGCTTAGTGGAATTATCTCTGACTTTCTATTTGAGAACATTTCTTCCAGCCTCAGGAGCAAACCTAACTGCAAGCCCGGCAAGCTGGAAGTGCTGGAGAATTAACACTTCCAAAAGTAATCTTCAACCAATTATGGGCAGAAGTAGGTGGATAAATACCCCTGCTTCCTCACCTCTCCATTAGGATATGAGAAGTGTTCTACACAGTCTCTTGGAATTTGCCAGTGAAATTGAAGTCCAGCTGGCTTTATAACACAGCGTTTGTGGGTTTTCTTTTCCTTCCTCCTCCACACCTCTACTGAATTTTTCTGAGATCACCCCTCCAATAAACTACTGACACTTGAATCAGTCTCAGGGTAACTTTCTGGGGAAGCCATACCAACACAGCTTCTAGGATACAATAATGAAGTAAATTGGAAAGTTATATCCAAATTATTGTTGAGATTCTAGACGACATAGATTTTTTTAAATTGTTAGTATTCAATTCTAGATCACTGCCTCTGGCAAATAATAGATACTCAGTAGATTCTCTTTAAAATAAAAGTCTGATCTAATTGAATTTCTTTACCAGGAGCAGTCTGACTGACTCTACCCATACCCTCCCATCTCCACCCTCTGAATGATATACTTTATAATGCTGCTGAGGCATGACTTTTTGTGGGGTCTTATATTTCTTTTCATTGATGTTGACATTGTGAACAATATCCTCCTTTTAATATTCATTCTAATCTGGGCTCAGGACTACCATACTTTCCTACTTCTTATGTCTCTCTGGGTCTTGGCTCTTTTGAATTTAACTGTGAGTGTTTCCCAAAACACTCTGGCCTTTCTTCTCTTCTTCCTCTGTTCCCAGTGCCTCAGGGAGCTTATCCACTTGCAAAGCTTCAGCTACTAATTTACAGATGACATTTAAATTAAAAAATCTCTAACCTTGGCTTTTTACCCTTTCTCTAATAGCACATTTCAACTGTTTTACAAGCCTTTCCCACTGACTTCCTCCAACTAAACAGTCACAAGGCAAGTTTATTACTGTTTCCACACACTGTCTCTCTGTTCTTCTCCCTGACTTCCAAATTTTAGTCACCTTTAATCCGAAGTCTCTCCCTCTCCTTTCCTGCCTCTGCAGGAAGTTCTTTCTATGAGTTATCCCATGTTTCCCTCCCATTTCTACCTCTCCTTCTCTCACATCTCAAATGCCTATTTACATATATAGTCATACACACACACACACACACGCACCCCTCTCCTTTATTGGTTATAACTAACACCCTTGTTTTTGTCATCCACTCAGAGCCAAACATCTTCCAAGACTCTCCTTTTCATGTCCAGAAACCAAGTACCGTAATTCCTGCTTTCTTTATTTCTGTTCCCTTCTTTCTGTTCCTGCCACCACTGCTGTAGGCGAAACCTCCATCATTTCTTCCTTGATTATCACAATATTCTTCTAACTTTCTTTCTGCCTTCCTTCTTGCCTCCTTTTTCTTTACCCAAATCACAGTGTGTCCTAAAAGCAAAACTAATCACGTGTGTGCTTAAGACATCCTAAAGGGCACAAGAGAACCCAAACTTTTGGTGAAAGGGCCTTCATGATATCACCTTCTCGGCTCTTATCCCTTTTCCACTCTCAGCGTAAGTTTCAGTTCACCTCAACTACCTGCAGTGCTCTGAATACACTCTTTTCTTACATCTCTATGCATTTGGCCATGCTGTTTTATCATCCTAGAAAGCCCTATGACCTACCCCTCGGCCCCTCTTCATCACATTAACTCCAATTGTTACTTCAAGACTCAGCCCAAGGTTATCCCAAAGTGGACCTTCCCTAAAGCCTCCAGTCTGGAATAGATATCCACTCCTCAAGTATTTCCATGATCTTTAGGTTTACTAGGATAAGAACATTTATAGCATAATTCCAAATGTCTATTTACTCGTCTGTCTCCCCTGCAGACTGTATGCTCCTTATTTATCTTCTATATTTGTATCCTTCTTACCTAGAACAATGTCTGGTTCAAAGCAAGTCCTCAATAAATAACCTTTAGAGAATGAGTCAATTAATCCTTTCCTTTAACTTTTTCTCCAGTAACAGTGAATGATGCACATCTTTCTTTATTCATCTTTCTTTCTTTATTCTTATATTCTCCCTGAGTCTTTTACCCATTTTTCCTGCCTCCTCTGAGCTCTTACTTCATATGCCCAAGTTAGCAGTACAATACTACAGTTAATGTCATCTTGTGCCTGTTTTGTTTATATTTTTTCTTAATCTCATTTGAGGGTAATATATAATAGGGGAGGACAATGATATCTATTTCTTCAGTTTTTACCCAATAAAAAGATATGCCCATGATGGCTTCTTGGTAAATATTGAGTAATTTCACTGTAACATTTGCGCCCCTTTGAAGCAGTTAAAGAGGACGAGGTGGTGAGCCCATTGAGGCAATTATTATTTGTTTATAACAGAATCCGTTTTAGATCCCTCAGTATGACATGGGTGAAGGCCAAGAAGGTATTCTGCTCTACCATGCTTTCTGCGAAGTCTCATCCAGCATCGCACTTTCCAGTGACAAACCATCTGGGAAATTCCATCTGTCTCTGCTTGGAAACTGAGGTGGCAGTCGCCCACTGTGAGCAATTTTCTATTAACTTCTTGGATAAGATCAGTCAGATTTATACTGAATTGATGGGAACCGTAAGAGCAGGGTTGTTCCAAGAGAAGACAAATGTACAGATTCCTCTAATTGGACTTAAGCCAGTTTCATTCACGGATGCCCTTAGGTTCTAGTAGTGCAAGGACTTATAACCTTTTTAATTGTACCCTGTTCCTCTTGGGAAATGTTGGTGAAATTCATTATTGATGGAGACTGTAGATTTGTCCCTTAGGGAGGCCGAGATCCTGGCTTCTCTTATACTCTGTCTGCCATGTGGAGAATTAATGGAAACTGAGTGGGCAGGGAAGCTGCTCCAAGAAGACATGAGGCAAGACATTTAGTGCAGCAGAGCCTTGGAAAATGGTGTGTTGGTCTGGTTTCTAGAATTAGAGGACAATTTTGTTGTTGTTTTGTTTGTTTGTTTGTAGAAGAGGGGAGAGCTCAGGGAGAGGAGAGATTGGTATGGAGTCCCAAGTTAGTAAAAGCATCCTGTAGAATTTGAGTCAGAAAGAAAGAAACCAAACCCCAAATAATTACTCCACAATTCAAATCTCTAGAAGCAAACCAGCAAGGTCAATTACATATGGATCCGAATGGACTTATTGTATTATAATGTAGGCATAGTGAGGTTGGCAGTGGATGGAATTATATTGTAATGTGGGAAAATAACCGTTGAAATGAAAACATAAAGTTTGCATTTCCTGATAATTTGTATCTGGCTCCAAAAAATACACCTTTTATATGTAGCTAGTCTGTCTGCTAATCTCAATCTCCCTTTAATTTGCTTTTTCTTCTGATGGTGAAGTCTTTCTAGATACGTTATGTTTGGACTTGGATTTGAAAGGTAGGGACACAAAGACACAATTCCTTGCCGTATATAGACAGTTTTATTTATGGGTCTAACTTACTGGCCTGTGCCTGAAATTTAAACACATTTTTGCCTTTGGGTTACGATACATGGCTAAACCTCTTTACTTATACTTAGGCCAAGTTTTAATCAACAAAAAGCATCTTTTTTGTTTAAGATTATTCCTTGTTCCCTTTTTCTAGAATTCCAAGGAGAATTTTATTGAAAGTGATCTTCTCATGGAGTTATCAAAATGACTCTGTGATACGCTATTAATTTAATCAATGTCTGGAAGGAGTAGTTGTTCATATCATTATTAAATATGATTAAAGTTGCTCTACTAAGAAGGGTATGTGTGTAAAGTTGAAGAGACTAATGAGACACTCTACCTTTTCCACAGAGTATAGGTATGAAAGATGAAGTCTGGCTACTGGTTTATACATCCAGCTACTCTTTATGGAGTAGTTCCTGTTTGTAGATCTTTTTTCACACTTCAGGGTCCCTTAGGGGAGAGAATCTCTTTTCCCTCAGGGGAGTCTATCAGATTCTTGGGTGGTGAGGAAGTATTTTGCAAAATATAACTCTGTTGTTTTCATAACACAAATTAAAGAAAAATACTTCTGGCTGGAGGAGAAGGTAAAATGAGAAAGCATGTGAGGAGCAGTTGTTTACAAAGTTGACCCAAAGTTTCATCGATTATTTTATGATATATCTGGCATGCCTTTCAAAGTCTTTCTCCTTGACTTTTTTGGAGACTTGCTGTTCCACAACTCTTTTTAGAACAATTGGTTTGTCATGTGCACTTACCTGTTATTTGTGTGGTTATAATAAATATTGTTCCAATGTTATGAGAATTTAGCAGTGATGTCAGCTAGGCATAATAATTAATTCATTCAGTAACTTGGAGATGATAGCTGTGAAAGAATGGACATAAGTGCTATTTTGTATTCCTTCTGTTTGATCTTAAAAATCAATATTACTTAGGCATAACCATTTAAATATAAAATATTAGACTCATAAAATATCAGACTCTGTTTTTTAACTATCAACAGGTATTCCCAGGACACCATTAATCAAACATCATAACTTAACATTAGCTTTCAGTTAGCATTGTCAATCTTTAGTCTCGTAAGAGGTTTTCCTGGTGTAGGCAGGTTTGTGAGTCTGATCCTGTCCAAACCACTCCTACAACGTGATGTTGTATGACGTCCAGAGGCAATAATTCTTACATACATTTATAAAAGAAAAATGAAGTAGTATTTCTAAAATGTTTTTGTAAACTTGAGAAATTATTTGAGAAACTCTTTTTTGGAGATGAACATCTCTTTTCCTTGTTAATTTAAAGTATTGAATTTAAAGTCATTCTTTATTATTCATTTACTTTTATATCACTTTTTAAATAAAATCCTTTGCCCTAGTTCAACAAAACTGTGCTTCTTGATTCTAGTAATTTGTAAGTCATTTGTGCTATTCTATATGTTTTATGTCTCTTTCTATTTTAAAGGTCAGGAGCTCAGAGTCAGGCGTAGGGTTACGTGTGTTAGTCTTGTGGTTTTCTCATACTCTTTATTTTCTCAGGGTCAGAAATATGAGCACAGCTTGTCTATGTGTCTTTGGTACAGTGTCTCATACAAGGCTGGATTCAGAAAGTGACAGCCAGAGCTGTGGTGTCATCTGAAGGCTCAACTAGGAGAAGTTCTGCTTGAAAGGTCACTACATGGCTGTTGACTCAGTTCCTTGCCCTCCTGAACTTCTCCATAGCGCAGCTCACAGCATGGCAGCTGGCATCTCTCTGAGCAAGCAAATGAGAGAGCAAGACAAGGAGCCCAGGACTGAAATCAGTCTTTTTGTTACCTAGTCTTGGAAGTGGGTATCCCATCACTTTTGCTGAATTCTATTCATTGGAATTGAGTCACTAGGTCTAGCCCACCCTGAAGGGAAGGAAATTGCACATAGGCTTGAAACTGAAGGCTGTGATCACTGGGGGCCTCTCACAGGCTGTTTACCACTAAAAGTAATTTGCATAAATAGTTACCTGGCCTCTGAATAAGGAAGGACTTTCAAATAATAGTAGCAATGGGAGAAATCACAAAAGAAAATCCAGTTAATTTGAATAGAAAAGACTAAATCATATATTATAAAACATCATAACCAAAATCAAAGTTTAACTGGTAAGTAAAAAGACATTTGTGAAAATGAGATACATTTTATTCTCGTTTTTTTTTTTCTTTATAATTTTTTTTTTAATAAATTTTAATTTATTTTTGGCTGTGTTGGGTCTTCGTTTCTGTGTGAGGGCTTTCTCTAGTTGCGGCGAGCGGGGGCCACTCTTCATCGCGGTGCGCGGGCCTCTCACTGTCGCGGCCTCTCTCGTTGCGGAGCACAGGCTCCAGACGCGCAGGCTCAGTAATTGTGGCTCACGGGCCCAGCTGCTCCGCGGCGTGTGGGATCTTCCCAGACCAGGGCTCGAACCCGTGTCCCCTGCATTAGCAGGCAGATTCTCAACCACTGCACCACCAGGGAAGCCCTATTCTCGTTTTTGAAGGTAAATAAGGTCTTCCACATAGAAGGTCATGAATAAATTCTTGATTAATTTGTTTATAAATTGTGAGGACAGAGAAAGATGAATTAAAATATATGAAACATAAGTTATACAAAATCTGATGGGAAATAAGAACCAGAGGCAGATTGTTTGCTGACTATTTCTTCTCCTTCAGTAGTTTTGAGAAACATACACTAACATATTGTAAAGATCAGAAAAGGGGAGAAAGCATGGGAAAGAGCCCATGATGTGGTCGGTGTAGCCTGACGCTAGTCCCAACTGTTATTACCCAAAGTGGATGTGCTATCTTGGGTAATCACACCTGCTCTCAGTTTCCTCATTTATAAAATGGGGGTTATTATACCAGCCCTATATCTTAGAGTTGTTGTAAAATTATATAAAATTATATGCATTTAGTCACTTTGAAAAATATACAGATTATTATACATACCTAGATTACTTTTTATTATGCCTGTGAATAGAAAGTAGATTACTCGTTCCTTTAATTCACCAAGCAGTGCTTCAAGCCTTTTCTCTTCAGTCCCCTCTCTGAACATATTTAAAAAGCATTTTTGGTTGTCGTTGTACATATGCATCTTCATACACATGTGCACACATGTATTTATATACACACAAACACACACACACACTCATTGATTAGCTAGCATCAGTATTCTGAGAACTCATAGCCTAGAGGAGTACAAGGTATGAACTTAGAGCATTTATCATCTAAGGAGACAATCACCACAGAAGCAGAGAAAAAAACATGTATTTTTAGGAAGAGAAAGAAAGGTTAAGTAGTCATACTGCTTTTTGAATTATGCTGGCTTCTTTGTGTTTTTTTTTGTAGGGAGTTATTCTTCAGAAAGCATTTCTCAGGTGGGTGATTGGGGATTTCAGACAATTGGAAAAGTAATTTACCCTGATTCACTTTCGAGTTACGTTTGTATTTTAAAATGTTAACTCAGTTCTTTCATTACTTATGGCGTTTTAGAGCTCAGTACAGAATGGCGTGAATAAGGCAGTCATAATGCAGACAGCAATGCACCATAAAATAAGAAGAAATGGGGACAGAGTTCGGAAGAGCAAAGGCAGTTCACATGCCTTAAGTTTTAGCTTTTATTAAGAAGTCAAGCAAATACCGTGTGTTTCTCATCACCCTGTGTGGGAGCATTATCCCATGGGCAAGAGCAGCACCAGTCCCTTGGGTTCTAATATTAATCTCAGGTGTGGCATCATTACCATCTTGCATCTTAAAGTCACTGCTACTCAGGCCTGTGTAGAATATCAGTCGGTGGAAGGTGCCCAGTGACATCCTCATGTGCATCTGAGATAAGCATCAGGGTCCAAGTACATGTCAAATAAAATATCTACAGGAAAAAATAAGATAACATTTGCCTTCACTGAAGTAGTTCAGAGGTGGTGAAAAGAGTTTATCCTTTGTCTGAATATTGTCAGCAGGGAACATAGGCAGTTTTATAATTGTTGCATTCCTTCAAAACTTTGTGACAATGACAACTCTTCAGAGAAAGTTGGACATTGGCAGAAGCGTTCCTCATCTTTGCTGATACTCCAGAAGGAGACGGTTGAGGGAAGAAGAGTGCGTGACAAAAGTCAACCCGTCGTCTGCTCCATTACTTCATTAATCAAGTGGAGGCATTCTGAAAAATGTTTCTCTTTGGTTGCAGCCATCTATTTTTTGGTGTTAATCAGCGCCCTGTGGCAGGGTTTTGTGAAAGGAAACAATGAACAGTTGTAGCATCCCCCTACCCGCAACTGCTGTCGCCCCTGTCAGAAGGCTCCAAGGATGATGCAGGTCTGTATCATCCTGATAAGGAAAAGAGGATTCAGAATGGCTTTGGAGAGAATTTGTGGGAGTAGAGTGTGCCGTTTTGGAGTAGGCGAGCTATGGAACACAGCAGAGGCCCTTAATGGGATCCTAAGGGTTCAGTGCCAGACCTTCTGTTGCTTCTTGAAGATTTTCTAATGAAATATTTTGATGGTGAAATTCTGAGACTGTCAGAGGGGCTGAGGTTCAAGATGCTGTTTTAAGTTGTTTGTTCCATAATCTGTGATTAATCAATCCAGGTCAAAAAATAACAAGAAAAGAAAAGAAAAAAACAAAACAAAATAACTCAAGAAACCTCCCAGAGTATGTATGGAGGTCACTTTTACTCTGCTGACAATGCATTTCCATGCCATTGTCATCATGAGCTCTGTGCAAGTGGCCGATGCATTTTATATACTGTCGGTTCCTATTTTATGGCTAGATGAAATATGAAACTATCTTTTATAATGCTGATTCCATTTTGGCAGGCCTTTGGATCCACATATGGTTCAGTTAAGCTGTTTTGGAGCCTAATGTACCTTTGTTATTTATTGGGATTTTTGAAAGGGGATAAATGTTCTATTTTCACTCTGGATTAAAAAAAACACATTAAATGTTTCCTAAAAATTCATATAGCTGAGAGAATTCTAGTGAGCTTTAGAAACTGATCTGCTATTCTCAGCTAAAATAAAGTCATTCTTACCCATGAAGGAAAAAAAAAAAAGGCAACTGAAGTTCTAGCAAAATAGAAGTAGTATTGTATAGAACAACACAATAAAATGAAAACAGAGAGCAGTTAGTAAATGGGGCCAGGAAAGTTGTCATCCTGTAACCAGTTGTAATCTTTAAGTATCTTTAGGCTTACAGATGCTGCTAGGATTTTCTTTCATTCATTCCACTGTTATTCTGGCACGTTATAAATAAACATACAGGCATAAAGAGTAGAAAACAAAGTGGTTGTCAGAAGGATGAATGATAGGCAGTGACCTCACATACCACGGATAGTACGATGCTCAGTTAGGCAGGCTTAGTTGCCTAGAGGTGAAGTGTATTCCCTCTACTGAGGCCTGGCTGATAGACAGAGACTCCCTCTTCAACTTTAATCTCTTTGTTTTGTTGAGTTTAACTCAGGCTCTTAACTTCTGTTTAAAAGAATGTCTGTATGTAAATATGAGGAAAGATAAACTAGAAGGAAAGTGACATATTTACCAATGTCATTTCAAAGCACAACTTTTTCTTCCTTAAAAAACTCTGGAAGGAGAGGTATATTTGGATAATAATAGTCATACTTTGCATTTGTGAAGCACCTTCAGATTTTTCTTATATGGTCATCTATTTTTTTTCTTAATTTAAATTTATTTATTTATGTATTTATTTATTTATTTTTGGCTGCGTTGGGTCTTCATTGCTGTGCGCGGGCTTTCTCTAGTTGTGGCGAGCGGGGGCTACTGTTCGTTGCGGTGCACGGGCTTCTCATTGCAGTGGCTTCTCTTGTTGTGGAGCATGGGCTCTAGGGCACGCGGGCTTCAGTAGTTGTGGCACATGGGCTCAGTAGTTGTGGCTCGCGGGTTCTAGAGTGCAGGCTCAGTAGTTGTGGCGCACGGGCTTAGTTGCTCCTCAGCATGTGGGATCTTCCCGGACCAGGGCTCAAACCCATGTCCCATGCATTGCGAGGTGGATTCTCAACCACTGCACCACCAGGGAAGCCCCCTGGTCACCTATTTTTATTTGAAGTTAATCACTAAATAAACTTGCTAGAATGGGCACAATCTAAACTTTTGGCCATTGGTTACCTAAGGGGCTGGATAAAAGAGTGGAGATAGACCCATTTTAACTTATCACCCTAATCCCCCACCAAATTGTATGCCTTCCAAGTGGTATGTTATTTTTATCTTTTGTACAGTTATTTTATCCTTTTTACATGACAGGGTAGTGGAATAATTATTTTTATTATTTCGTGACTAATTTAACAGTCTTCCCCTGCTGTTAACTACTAGCAATTGAATGACTAAAATCTCTTTCTTTCTCTAATGTTAGATGTATTGTGCTAAACATCTTGAGGAAAATGAGACTCAATATTTATTAAGTGTGTGCTGTAAGTGAGGAACTCTGCTAAGAGGTGAGGGTACAAAAATCTGAATTCTCATCAAGCAGAATTACTTCTTGTATAAGTACTTAAATATAACTGAATTCTATCCATAGCCTTTATATATTACTTTAAGCAAACCTAACACACAAAAAACCACATTCACACATACTCAGCCATGCACACACATAAGTCTACGCACACACACACACACACACACACACGCACACACTCTCTCTCTCTCTCTAAATGGTTGATTGTTAAGCCAATAAATAAGATTAATATTTTCATTTTATTTTGTTTAACTCAACTTTCCTAAATAAAACAATCTCATGAAATAAAGCACACCTCTATTGTTGAACAAGTTACATAAACTTAAAATTTTTCCTGTCATTAGACAACATTATAAATGTTGATAATGTTTCCCATTTTTTCCTCATAATTTTATTATTTTATCTCATGGCAAAACACAAAATTTCAAATTATTGTAGAGATATTTTAAGTACTCCAGTAGGTAACTTAGAATAAATATAGAGCATTTCAGGTGAATAAATTTGGAGGATGAAAAAGATGTTTTAATTCTTGATCACCTGGAGAGTTATAGAAAGTCCCAGTTTCGTTAATGGCAAATATAGTAAGAAAAGAAAAAGAAAATGTGAGAAATGAAAAAATATGCAAACATAAAACACAAAGTGCTCTCTCATATTATTTGCTATCCTGTGAGTTTCCATTTCCCCTTACTCTGTATTCGCTATGTGTCTGAATTATTGAGAACTGTCCATAACCTTCGTTGAGATGATATTATAAGTATCTTGTGATTATTCAGGATTCAAACAATTTAATTGAATTAGGGATACTGAATTCTATGTTCGGTTCTCAGTATTTATCTTTAAAATTAAGAAATAGAGTGGTTTGGTAACATTATTTTTGTGAATTATTGCTAATATTTGCTGCAAGTTTTATATACCACTCACATTGTAGGAACAAAAGAATACTCAATCTTTTGTTGTTTTTATACCTCCTTAGCCACTGACGACATTGAAAAGAGAAGCAGGTCATCTCCTTTCAGCTTGTTTGACAGCATCCAGAGGAACATGGAGCCTACTATTTGAGTTACATCTTCTCAATAGTTCTCCAACTATCTTTCACTAGTTCACATGCAGTTATCTTAAAGTTGAAAGGAAGGGAAATCAGTAGAAACAAAAAGTACAGTCCATTTTAGTGTATCAGTTCCTACAATCAAGCTTTCACTTACCTCATTTTACTGTATTGTTTTACCGTAGTTTCTCCTGAAAGGCATTGTAGTGTAAGCTGAATTTTTTTTAATATCAAATAATACAGAGTATTCATAACGTTTCTGGAGCTTAAGAATTTCTCAGTAATTTGCTTCTATTTTGCAGATGTGACTCATCTCAGTTCTACATAATCCATGTTGACTAATTGTGAAATAATAGAATTAAAAATTTTTTTTAACTAGTGAACCTAACATGGTAAAAGTGTTGGATTCCATCAGCGTTTCACCTGGGCATTAATATTAATACTCTGTTGGTAACAGGGAAGTTCTTTCATCATTGGGGTATGTGGGAATAAAGCAGATTCCCCAGCAAAGTGACTGAATGTTCACTAGAGTTGCTTAAGTTGGCACTTGAGTTTCTTTATTATGCTTTAAGAAGAATGCTGCATATTGAATACAATTGAATATACTAGAATACTGATAAAAGAGAGGTAACTTCATAACTCCACAGGCATTAATTACATTTTTATAGTTTCCATTGATATTATAATGCTCTTTATGCCGTTAAAAATCTGATCCTAAATCAGGATGAACTTTATTATTATTCTATGTGCTATTATTTATGAGATGGTAGGTAAGTCTTTATAATATTTCCATTAACCTTACATTTAATGAAATATGACGACTTCTGAAATAGCTAAAGGAAAGAAGTTTCTTTTAATGACAGTGTAATTAAAGGTGCTACAGATTTTTTAAAAATATGTTTCAGCATCTGTATTTCTGTCAAATTCTTGGAATAAACCGCACTGCATTTGTGATACAGCAAAATTTCTGGATCAGATTCTATCCACTCTTCTGCAAAAGGATCATCTTGGTTTTAAGCATTTAGTATCCAGTATGGCTGTTCTTAATTTGTCATTGAGATTAGAATGTGGATATTTGGGTTAGAAAGTAAAAACTAGCCTTAAGCTTTTAAAAAAGAATTTATTTAACTGAGTCAGTCCAGGTCTCCAGATTTCTCCCTCTAATTCTATGCTCCCTCTTTAAAGACAGTAGCACTGATTTGTAAGGATTATTGTCTTTGGTTCCTGTGTCAGCGAGTTAAGAGGTGAGAGCAGTGGGATGTTGCATTTTCAGGATGCCACATGTGCACTCTTTGATCTGAGGTACAGTGTGCCCCAGGGAATAAGTTCAATCTTGATTTCGTTAGTCAGTCATCCACTATCAGGTACCACTGCCCTGATTAGCAGGCTGAAGAAAAAGAGCATATCGTGGGAGCGTGTCACAAAGATGAAAAATAGTGATGACTCTGTTGGCAACAGTCAGCCCCTAGTTTCACTATGTGACATTTGCCTTCTCTTTGCATAAAGCCCCTTAGTGTGTGAAGGAACAAAACTCAGTATTTCCATATATCTTTCCACAAACTAATGATTTTTTTTCAGGTAGTAATTTCCTTTCTTTGTTTAAATTCATTATTGCAAAATGGAAACTGGAAGGACAATTAGCAGGGTGCATTGTGGTTGTTGCTAAGAGAAACTCAAATATAGCTGCCTAACATTCCTGCCATTCTGTGAACCAAGCCAATGGCTAACTCTTGTGAAATGTTTGGAGTCTGGGAAACTAGCATCATACCTCTGCTGTTGCTACCCCTTCATCTGCTACATAGATGTAAAATAGTTCTCTGGACCCAGAGAGCATCAGTATCCATCCATTGATCAGTGATGTCTCTGCCAAAACATTAGAGTCCAAAGATTTTCTGAATCGCTTGTCATGTGTCCTTTTCTCTTTGATCAAAGTAAAAGAGAGAATATCTCCAAACATGTGAGGGTATATGCTGACAACAACTGCTGCTCTTGGTCTCTTTAGATACATATTTGGGATCTGCCCATGTGTATTGTATATTGTGGTGTTGAGATAGAAATGGAGGTTCTGAAAAGAAGACTAAACAGTGGATAAAGTTTTATCTTAAGTCTTTGCCAAATCTCACTATTCTATTTCAAAATTAAAATCATTTACTGAAAAAATATTTTTATTTGTGAGTCCTTTTTATAAAAAAATACAAGGTATATATATAGTTGTATCATAAACACTTATGGTATGCTCATGTCCCACTGAAGTTATTTACTATTGTATTTGACCTTGTTGATGGGACCAGTTTGATAAGGTTAAGGTCAATGACTGCATTATTTTTAGACAAGATACAAAATGTAGAATGTTCTGTTTTGCTTTACCATGTTAACAACTAGTAGCATTTAGAGTGCTCTATGTACTGCTGATTTCAGCCATGCATTCGTCATCAGTGATTATCCAAAATATTTCAGCACCTGTAATTAATCACACATTTGAGAAAAGAAACACAAACTAAGATATAGTTTGGCTTTTTCCCCCTCCCAGAAAAGTCTGGACAGAGTGCTAATAAGAATAATAACAGTGCTTGTAATAATCATAATCGTGCTTTCAATATATATGAAAAAAATCACTGAGAGAAAAATCCTTTTGATAACATTTACTAATTTAATCCCCTTATATCATTTGCTTAACTTTATGTGTTACATCATAGTGGTAAGAAAAGGACTGTCTATCTCTATTTTATAAAAGAAGAGGGAGTAGTGACCTATTCAGTAGTAAGTTTCTAGCAAAAACATTTGTGTTCTATTAATTATTTAGACTAATGATCACTAGCATCTTTTCTTATGCAAATATTTATTTAGCTCAATGTAACAAGCATAACAATTTCAGTAAGCAGCAAGGGATTTATATAATAGACCTCCCAAAAGATAAAATCTTCTAGATGCCATTATGGCTATTAAATTGTCATTAATGAGTTTAAAAAATCATCCTGACTTTTTTGTAGATTTCATGCACTTCCCTGCTTCAATGAAAAGTTAAATAATGAAGTGATAATCGTGAGCTTTTCTGTACTAGGGCGTAGGAGCCGAAGAATGAATGAATCAGTGTAGTACAAGAATCTTAAATTTAAGAGTTGAAGAAGCTTCTTTTGAACTATTTTTGTATTAAGGTGCCTTACATAGTATCGTAAGAGTATACTAGAGCTGGACCAAAGACTTAAGGAATATAAACAAACCTTTTCAATTTCTTGTGATGGAGATTAATTTATCAGGTTGATGTCTGGTAGACTGCAAATAGCTAATGCATTTAACCTCATTCAGTAGCTAGAACTAACCTGTTTATAAATACTCTAATTAGATCAAAGCATAGAAATAACCAGAATGGATGTAATGGGCAAAAAGACAAATGAATGCACCTGTATCAATAATAAAGGGGCATTTTTCCCCTTACATGTTCATTTTACTAAAATCATTCTACACTTCCCTGTTCACTTAAAATCTAGTTATTCTAAACTTTGAAAAATGACTTCAAGAACACCCAGTGCCTTAAACTATGATTCTCAGCAACCTTGGTTTATCTCACTCAAATTTGTTTAGGCCCCAGTCAGGCCTGCTCGTTCCTGTGCCAGGATCTATTAATGATAATTACTTAGAATACTATCCCCATTCTGTGATACCATCACATCATTGTGAGGAAGATTGCGATCTTATCGCAGCCTATTCTGTTTAACTCTGACACTCCTTCCATTATACTGGGGCCTTGATAAGATCATGCCTGTTAGGATCAGACATTAGTTGGAATCAATATTTGAAAATGTGCCTGTTTTTGCTTAATAGTAAAGTTAGTGTGAGTGTTGAAGTGAGATCATTTGTTGGATGAAATTGTACAACTTTATCTTGTCAAAGGTTCTTTCTAGGACTTTATGCTCAAAAGCACAGAATGAGGCCTTGGGGAAACCGTAATTTTACTGACCAACCCACCTGGATATCCTACCTTGATGAGAATATATGATATTTTTAAACTGATTTAGGTCAGAAAAATGAGTTGGAAAGAATGAAAGACTACCTTCATAACTCTTCATTAATGAAACCCAGTTAATTCACTTGTTCTTAACAAGTGACAGTTTGGCCCCCAAGGAACATTTGACAATGCCTGGAAACTTTTTTGGTTGCCGAATCCTCGGGGCGGGGAGTGGCGGGGGGGGGGGGGGGGGGCGGGCGGCGGGGAAGGGAGGGAGGAGAAGAAGAGCAGTACTACTGCCCTCTAGTGGGTGGAGGCCAGAGTCGTTGCTAAATTCCCACAATGAAGAATAAGCGGACCCAAGGGGTCGACAGTGCCAAGGTTGAGAAAACGTGATGTAAGGTATACCATGAATATTCCAAAAAGGAGAAGTGTTTGGCAGCAATGGATTTCAGTTTTTAAGGTGGTTATCTATCTGCCTGGGAGGAACGAATGCTGCAGCTGTCCGTTTTCCTCCTTTTTCTGGTTAGGAACAACATCTGATAAATTTGTAATTAAGGAATTCTTTTAGGCATACACGTCTAGAAATCTGGGTGGTCTCCTTCAAATTTGTGCTGAATGGAACTTCAGGTAGAAAAGGTAAAGTGAGAAATCAGCCATGTAACATCTTTGGTCTTAATAAAGCCAAGCTCTTGAATCCTTATTGGATACTACACTCCACGTTTGGAACTTATTCATATTTTTTTTTAATTAATGAAATATGGCATGGAATATCCATATTTATCACTTCCCAAAACTCCTCCAACTTCATGAGATTTGCTTATTATCTGGTTATATATTTTGTTATATATACAATTTGGTTATTTATTTAGTATATATTATTTGGTTACATACTCATGTATGAAAAACAATATTGAGTATTATATTTTTCATAGTATTTGGGAGATTGTTTTGCACAATAAATGTTGGAAAATTTAGATAATAAGGTTGTTTCAAAATTTTTTTTAGCCTTTGAATGCTTACAGGAAAAAAATAGGCAACACATTTACAGTGCATTTTTTAAAAAAAATTAGAGGATGTCTTTCTTGGGTTCACGCATTTTATGATTACTAAAGTCTATGCAACTGAGTTTGAGATGAAGGTTTTTCATCTGCCAGGACAGTAGAGAGAATTTTTTCCTTTTTGTATTGTTGAGAATCCTGAAAGCTTTTTTCCTGACTACTCAGATGGGAGCAGCAGAAAGGGGGCTAGAAGTGCCAATGGCAGTGAAACTGTGGAAGATTAGCACACTTCTTTTGATGAAAGGTGACTTCTCAGAGGGCTGGAGAATAAACATGTGGGCGGAAGTGCTAGTTTGGAGAAAAGGCACTGAAGTAAATGAGAGGAGTTTTCCACTTAAGTCGAGTTCAGGGCTCAGAACTCTGAACCTGCACAGCCTGTCCAATTCATTGCTCATTCGCCATCTATTTCAGTAAAAGCATCATGGAATAGCCCTCTTGCCAACTACTGTATTCATAAAACCTTGTAAGAAAAGTTTATTTGCAATACCTAAAATGTTTATTAGAAGCTGGCAGGTTAAACAAACATTTTTCTGTTTTATTTCTAAAATTCCTCATGAAGTAAAATATTTTTATCATACCCCTCCCTTTTTTGCTGTTTAGTGTTACAATTTTTTGAAAAGGGCTGAATTATATTTTAACCTTTCTGGCAGCTGAAAAAAATGACTTTACAAATGAAAAATTATTATTTTTAAATATTGAGAAATTCTAAATTATAATACTGTTTAGGAGTGTACTCTGAACTAATTATAGAGATTACTCTAAATGTTTTTAAGGTTAGTTTTGGAACTATAGAGTTATTAATTCTCTTTAAAATTTTTTCACTTTATTTTTTTCTAAATTTTCTAAAAATTATTCCTGTATATCCTCAACAGAGTATGTTTTATCACATATATTCTAACAACCAAAAAAAATATTTTAGAGAGAGTAAGTTACTTCCTTCTAAATTCTGGCTCTGAATACACCAAGAAAAAGGCAAGCAGGGAGTTTAGTGTTGTGCGTAGATTCCTTTTTCCTCCTCTGGTGTTAAAAGCACCAAGTAGCCTGGTTTTGATAGAGTTAAGTAAACTAAAGACAACCCCCCTGCCCCCAACCCTCTATCTCCTAGTACTTTTTAGTCCAACAATCATTTCTTCTCATAGAGTAAGATAAGTTTTCATGTGTTTGTGTTTGATGGATTAACAACAGAAAATTAAGGAATTTTACAAAAATTCCAACTTGGCAAATAGT
The DNA here is from genome assembly GCF_965194805.1 of Balaenoptera borealis. NCBI lineage: Eukaryota > Metazoa > Chordata > Mammalia > Artiodactyla > Balaenopteridae > Balaenoptera > Balaenoptera borealis. The sequence continues at coordinate 31,376,103 of NC_138876.1, read as the reverse complement.
AGCAACTCTTATCATGTGGAGGCCTGATAAAACCCTCCGATAAAGCCGGGGAGACTAGTCTGGACAATGTCCTGAAAAGTACTAGGTATCTGACAGTGGCCTGTATCTCACCACTTGAGTTGGGATGATCAGTTAAATGCAAACACCACATTGGATAACAGAGCTGTCATTCGAGACTCTATGTTCCTGTCTTTAAAGGTGGGACATTGGTTACGATAAGGGGCAAGCATATGGCTGTAAAAACTGTGTTATTGGGATTGTGCTCTTTCCCCTTACTAATTTTGACTTAAAGCAAATGACCCTTTTGGAGAAGGGGAAGTATGATGGAATAAATAATACCACTCGTAACTTGGGACAGGGAAGCATTGGGACCTAATCTAGGCAAGACAATGCTTCACACTGTAATCCTTACAAATTATTAGCTATTTAATAGTTGTTACCATGTTATCTGACCTATATAGAAAAAATTTTAAATATCTTAATGTTCCTTTTTTGGGAGCTGGGGGATTTCCATACTAGGCATACGATGAGAATAAGGTGTTTCTTAAAGAAGGAAGCGCAAAACAGCTATATGAATAATAGTACATATACCTTTACAGTCTCTGGCTTAGGGTTTTTTTTTTTTCCTTCCATTGATATCAGCACCCAGGGCTGTCTAGTTTCCTCTCTAAAGATCTAGATCCCCAAATCACTTTAACCTTGAATTATTATTTGTTTTAAATACATAACTGTCCGGTCTGAGTTAAATCATATATGTGCTCTGAGTAGGAGCAGTTGCATACAAAGTAACTATTTATATATTTTATTTCATTCATCTATTCATTAATTTAACACTTATTATTAAAGAAATGTCAGTTGTGGTTGTAGACACTGAAGATATTTCAATGTACTTGAAATAGACACTGATCTTGTTATCCCAGAGATTATATTCTAGTGGGAATAACAAACAAATAAATGGGCAACTACTGTACAGTAGGTAATTAGCAATAATATTATGAGTGATAAAGGAGGAAATAGAGTATACTAGAAGAATACCTAATGTATATTTAGGGATAAAAAATAGAAATGATATCTAAGGGGGGAGGCCTGTAGAATGAATAGGAACAAATTAGATTAAGAGTATTTGTGAGTTGGGAGAGGTTCTGGTGTGTGTGTGTGTGTATGTGTGTGTGTGTGTATCTGTGTGTGTGTTGGGGGTGGCAGAAGATTTAGAACATAATTAATGTGCAAAGGCCTAGAGGCAGAAAAGAACGTGGTAAACTTCAAGAACCGTTGGGTTGTCCAATAGGAGTAAATGACTTTTAGGTCAGTTTAAAAATATTTCAGTGAGATACTAAATCATCAGCCCAGTTCACTTCAAAATATACTGCAGATTATTTCCATGTGATTTTTAATTTTGTTTTGATTAACCCATGGTACTTCTTCTAAATGTTGTCAAAAGAGATTAGAACTAGAAATAATTCTCCCCCAACTTCTTTTTTCTGCCATTTCCCATTTTTTAGAGAAATTTATGCAACTGAGTTGTTGTTTAAAATCATTAGAGGCCTCTCTGGAAGTTGCTGGATCTCTTTATTGTGATTGATCCAGTATCAAAGCATATTTGAAATTTTCTGGCCTTATTAAATCATGTGTTTGGCTTTCAGGACATAATTTTTTTTTTCCACTTGAGCAGACATAGAAAATAAGAAAATATCCCTGCCCTCAGGGAGTTTACAATCTAATTAAAGGCTTAAGCAGAACAGATAAAATTATTTTGAGGATTGTGTACAGAGGTGAAAGCTGTAGTCTTAACACTCTTAGAGATGAACGGCACATATGTGGAATAAAAGTGAGGATGACACCTCACAGCACTAAAATAAAGGAGTGCTTTAGCTATAAGCAAAGAACTACCCTTTATTTTAAACTTAGAGCTGTGGACCTTTAGCTGTGTTAAATTTGATATAAGAATAGTCAAAATGCCTTCTACTTGAGAATGCATGCCCAACATTTATTTTCTATGATAAAACCAAGGAAAAAATGACGTATAGTTACTGTGTTGACTGCCCCTTACCTTGTAAAAGTACTACAGGTACAGCATCATCCAAAAAGAAACTGATGACCAGTCTCTTTTCAGGTTTCCATATGGAGCATTTCTATAAAGCACAAATAATAATGGAACTATTCTACAGTGTTAAAATTATAAACCAGGAAGTATAGAGTAGTAATACGGATTTAAAAAGGAATCCTTTCCTTTCCATAAAAAGGGAGTATTCTTGGGAAATCATGGATTTTGTCATACCAGAAACTGAGTTTCCAACCTTGACACTACTGACATTTTGGACCAGATGATCTTTGGTATGGGGGCTGTCGTGTGCATTGTGAGATGTTGAGCAGCACCCTGGCCTCTATCTACTAGATACCAGTAGCATGCCCCCAGTTGTGACAATCAGAAATGTCCCTAGACGTTGCCAAATGTCCCCGGAGTGGGGGAGGCAAAATTGCCCCCAATTGAGAACCACTGGAATAGAATATTTTAAGAGATTAGTAGTGTGGTTTACAAAAACGCAAGACCACCACAGAAAACATTAAGGAAAATCTACACATTTTTTTTAGCTCTTATTGTTGATCTTTTTTGCTTGTTTGTTTTACTGGCTATTAAACTCTTATGTTTGGTGATAATATATGCATTTGGAGGAAATTGAAATATTGGTTGAATTTGAAAAATACACTTACGTTCTTACCTATATAAGCAAGAAAATAATTGAAATAAAAATGCACTAGGTAATATTTGAGCTAAGGATTAATCTTACATGCATTGGGCAGAGACATGAATTCTCTTAAGATATCCAACTCAGTTTCTGGTGTGGCAAAATCCATGATCACTCAAGAATACTCCCTTTGTATGGAAAGGAAAGGATTCCTATGGTAAATGTAGGGGGCATAGAGTGATTGGCAGATAAAGGATTTTTCTTCTTTCAGTAATCTTTTCCAAAATAATTTTGAAAGCACATTTTATAGGAAAAATTCATGTTGAAAGAAAAGAGAGTGCTTTGATTTCCCTTCTGCCTTCTTCCAGACAGAAAGCAAGCAGGTCATTACACAAGACTCTTCAGGTTGACCCTTTGGTGCCTGGGGTAACTTCAGTTTAGGGCTCCTGGAGGAGCTCTGGATGTTGGGTCAGACTTCAATCTAAGTGCAAGTGATGATGCTGGAATCAAACTTTCAATCTTTTCTAAATTTCTTTTTTATTGGCAACTTGAATGGCCTACTTTATTCTTTTGCAGTAGGGTCTTCCATTGGCATTTGTTTTGTTGACATGTGAATGCTCTTTTGTCAAAGATTAACCACACTGCCTCCACACAGGCAGGATGCCATTTAAGATAGTTCTTTACTAAATTCTTCAAGTAAGGATGTATGTCAGGCAAGTCAGGGGGCAAGTTAAGGTGACAGCTGCTGATAGGTAGGCTTGGGGGCTCCCTCCTTGTTGACCTGTTGAGAACACGGTCACAGACTGAAGTCGGGAAAAATGCCTGATCCATAGTGCACACAGCTGTATGAGATTTAAGGATGCCTAATCCCATTATGTTTTAAAACCTTTAGTAGCTCAAAATGTGTTATACGAAGCAGTTAGTCTGGAGAGTCACCTGAAAGGTGAAAGCTCAGTGAAAGGGGAAAAGCAACCCTCATAGGTCTTAGAATCCAAACTCCATGGACTGCCCTCTACCTCTGTTATTCAGTCCTACTTGACAATTGACCATCAGTATTTATGTAAGGATTTTTGGTGCCATTAAGTTACAATAGACTGTCATTTGATCATGGTTTTAATGACTGTCAGAAAGAGTCCATTAAAAATGACAGTCCCAAATTTTGCCATATCATTCAGACTTAAAAATGCATATAGCAATAATTTTCTTAAGCCTCAACAAAGAGACAATCTTGGCAATAGCTACCAGCCATATGGCAGTATTTTATATATAATCAGAAAAAGTAACTTTCGCATACAATTTCATCTCCTTTGCCAACAAAGCTCACAAAACCTAAAGTTAAGGAAAGCTAAGGATTTGTTTAATATAGAAACTTGAATTTAGAACAAGCAGACTGTTGGAGATGTTTGTGATATATTTAGGTTAATGTACATAGTACTTTTGTCTAAATCACCTATATTTGACCTTGTCACCTCTACTACTAGCTTAGTTTTGTGTTTTTCCTTCACAATCATATTATTTACTTTATTCTTTCTTTTCTTACTTTTTCCACTCTGCCATTCATATTCTTCCCATTCTTGGCACTTTCTCTTTACCTCAACTTCTGATTCATTTTGTTTACAACTATGTTATCTGTCCCCTTCTTTTTCTAATTAGCTTCTAAGTGGCTGTCTTCTACCCACTTTTATTATTTTCCCTTGGTTTTCCTTGAACCAGCCTGATACTCCAACATGTACTTTTGTTGTATGCTCCATTCCTAGCTCTGTTAGTGAGGGGTTATTTTTTGTCTCTGATGAGCTACATTTTAATTCAGCTTCCTATGATGTCATCGTGATCTGTCGAGTCTAAGAAAACCCCTCCAGTGTGTTCCAGCTATATCAAGTTAGTGTCCTTCTTCTGTTGCAGATAGGAGACCCGTGCAGGATATTAATCACAATATTCACAGCTGAGATGCATAGGTGTCATAGAGCAGACAACCTGTGTTCATAATACACTTTTATCACTTATTTTTCAATGCCTCTGTTTTGAGTCACACATATACAAAAAATGCTTTGTGTATTCCATTCTTAGGGTGCTGTATCAGTTTACTTCAAGTCCTGAGAAATGGTTTTGGGGGCCATAGATAAGACCAAAGGTGTTTTTGAGTTAGAGATTTAATTTGAAGTAGAGAGATGTGTGTATCCAAAACCTTAAGAGTCCTCTGTAATGGACAGCTTTTACGATAGGTTGGAACAGTACCTTGAAGAAATTCATGTAACAATATAAGAAAAAAAAACATGTATATACATATACGCACACATGCACACACAGAAAAAGTTAATGGAAACGTAGCTAACATTTACCAACACCCACTCAATCACTTTACACAGACATGAGGTACACTTTAGAAATAAGCATATCAGTCTTGAAAGACTATAGTTCTGCCATAGTATTAGTAGCTTGGGACCTATCCAGGAAAATAAAAATAGGAGGGATTAGAGGGATAATGCAAGGTTATTATAAGTATTTATCAGTTGTGGGTAGATAAGTTAGTGGGGTAACAATCACCCCTGTTCTCTTAAAATAGCCTCAGTTTTCAGACTTAACTCCCCACTAAAGCTCAGAGCCTTAGCTGAACGTTCTCAGATAAAGAAAAAAGTAAATATAGGTTATGAATCAGTGGGCTGATTCTGACGTTCTTCTTCTCTTTGGTGGCCGCAAACTGGGTTGTAAACAATAAACTTTATATATTCATGAGATTAAATTTTGGAAACGTCTTAGAACCGTGTAACATTCTCCTTGAATTAATTATTCTGGAAAAAGAAAAAAAAAGCAACAACAACAAAAACCAAGTGACACCTAATGTTAAAAGATTTTGCTTTATAAGTTGGATTACTTAAGCATTTTTATTCATGATAGCTTTTTTAAGTCACAAAATGTGTTTGTTAAACATAGGGTTTAATATAGTTCTTTAAAAATATAACACTTTTTCATTCTTACAACTGTGGTGCTTACAAAGATAGTTCTGTAAACATAGGTTTTAATTAACACATTGAAAATGTTAATGTTGAGTCTTTAATACAATTTTAAATTTGTATGCAAGAAAAATCAAATCAAATAAATGCTAAATTTTCACATTATAAAAATTGTACTTAAAGGCATTTTATATTTATATTATTTGATAAAGCTCAGAAATTGGATTATCTTAATGAATCTGAAAGTATGCAGGAAAAATAGTCATATTCCTGTTGCTGAGTAGAAATGCAATTTATGAAGTTGTACAAAAAAATAACCCAGGAATATTATCATTTATTAGGTTTCCATAGTAAGAATGTAAGTAATATTTTTAAAGTCCTCCAACACCTGTATCAGCATGACATCAACATTCTCCCAGTTTACAAAATTAATAACAAGGAAATGGTGAATTTGGTATCCTGAGTCCCCAGAAGTATAATACCATGTCAGCCATTAAAAGGTGAAAGTAGAACAGAAAAATAAACCCCAGATAAAGCAGAATTGTTTTGTTTGTTAACTGTGTAAAAGAAAAAATTGATAAACATTTTTATTCTGCTCTCAAAACACAAGCAGCTTAGCTTTAAAATTTCATCAGATCGCTGTTAGGCTTACAAGGCATTACAAAAACCCTCTGAAAATTAGAGTTAAATTCCATTTCAAAGCGCTGTCGTGAGCACAGGAAACCTGCAACAAGCCGTTAGTATCATTTGGATAAGAAATAAGGGAGACTCAAAGCAAAAATATCAAAAGGTCAAGAGGATTCTTTACTCTCAGTAATTGCCTTGGAGGCTTTTTTTCTTCTCCTTTTTTTCCTCCTGTTACATTGTTTTTAAAGGATTGTCTGAGATGTGAAAATATAAAAATGCAATCATAATAAGAATTCAAAAATCATCTGGGAAAGTGAAAGGATTCTCCTATTTCTCATTTGGCTATTGAAGAGTGGCCAAATCGGCAGGCCATTCTTGAATCCCCAAAGTCTTTCACATTTTGGTACAATTTTATTTGATTTAAAATACATTTTCCCAGTTTAAAAATGTTAACTATCTCATAGTGTAATTGAAACTTGCCTTGTGTCAAAAACAGGAAATTCTAAGGAGAAATAGACTGTGGATATATGTCAGATGTTTCTCTTCTTTCTTTCCCCCCCCCCACTTCCTTTTTTAGACACACAAAACCCATATGCACACACATATATTAATATATATAATATATGCAGATATTGATGGAATTCTGTGAGTTGAAAGAGGAGGACGATGTCTTGGAGGATCCATATCTCTCCCAGCAGATTTGTGCTATTATCACTGAAATGTGGCCTTCAGTCTTGAAACAGTTAAAAGAGTTCTACGGCCACAAAAGAAGAGATGTCTTCAGAATTATCTCCTGCCTCACATTTGCTCTTAGGCAAGCAGTTTAAAAAAGCCCAGTGATTGAGCCAGTGATCCAATTTGAAATGCAGAAATGATTAGAGCTGCTTGCCTCATTTCATATCGAAATTCTCTGATTTATGACAGGGCTGCAGCCAAGATCTATCTCCAAAGGGAATTAGTGTGCAAGTTTGCATATTTTTGTTATTTAGGTTTCTGATAGCAGCTGCTAGCTAGAAATACTGAGCTGGGAGGTGGTGGGGCAAGGATTTTCAGCCACTGGAGCAAATGAAAGATAAGAGCCTTCTGTTTAGGACATCGAGACCCCTTGACCAGCGTATATCTGTGTTACATATGCTTCTTATATGTGTGTACATTTAAGAACTTGCTAATAGTGTAGATGTGAGAGTATATGTATACATAAATTATGAGGTTCAGGGAGCCCAAGAATGTATTGGAATGGTTAATTCTAGTAATGTAGAAAAGAATTACCAAAATTCTGTCTCCATGTTTTAACTAGTGGAATTTTAATGAGGCATAATACTTCAATCATGCGACTGACCTGTGGGGCAGAGTATAGAACATATAATGAAACAGAAATAGAATTCTGAAAAAAAAATTATTACCTTATCTGGAATTTACATGAAGTGTTAACAGGAAATTATGCAGCAGTTATAAATGAAAAATATGGGATTTAATGTACTTATTATAAAGATTTGTTACATACATGATACCAGTGTCCCAAATCTGCTGTCCGCAGCCGTCCCCAATTTCTAATGTTTCTGTCCTCAGATGCCTCATTTACAGTCATCTTTATTACCATGAAGCTAATGCCAGTTTCTCTTCAGTGAGTATTCCATTCTAAGAAAAAAAAAAGGGAAATATCTTTGTGCGCAAGTCGAGGGGTGGAGACTTTCTATCAGTTACATTAAAAGATTAAACAGGCACACACAATACATATTTGCAGACAACTTTGTTAGGTTGGGCTAGTGCTTTCCTTGAATTTGTAGATCGTAATCATTGCTGGCAAAAAATTGTGGTTCTTCAAGTAAAAAATTCCCTGGAAAGAAAGATGTGCAACTGTCAGTCTACGTTAGGCGCTGCACGGAGCAAAGAAATCATTGTGGGAAAGTTTATTACCTTCACTTCTCTCAGGCTCCATATGGAGTCATCGTGGCCTCGAGTCTCAGCACTGCTCCTCGGCTGACCTTACTATAACGCAGCTGGGATTCTAGGTATTAAAACCGCTCTCATATTTCACTGAGTATTCTCCAGGGGACCCAGGGTTATTGTAGTAAAAACTTTAAATTTTGATTATCTTGTTCGTTGACAAAGAATGCAGTGAGATCTTTAAAGACATCTTTAAACTACGATGTCTGAGTTATTCCTTTTAAATCAGCCCATCTCTTCTGTTATGGGGCTCTTTGACTTCCATTTATCTTGCCTAATTTCAGGACAGTAACCCTTCGTTCGGTCGATGCCTCTTGCCTTTAGGAAAGAAATTGTACTGGTAGCTCAAAAAATTAATTTCTAGAAGATTCTTCACTCCAGAAGTGTCTGGCAATAAATTTTAACTTGATCATCCCCTTTAAAACAAAAAATGAAGTTTTCTTTAGTATTGTAGCATTTTTTTATGACTTAAAAAAGTTTTAAGACTATATTGAGGATTTATTATTATAAATCACTTAGTTCTGAATTGCAAAAGCTCACAGTTCTAACTTACAGTAAGTCATTTTATTCACAACCTAAATATTAATAGTAGATATTTTTAGTACCAAGGACTGAGCTAAGTGTCTTGTTGTTTTATACATTCATAACTCTCTGACGCTGATCTAGTTCATCCATTTTACAGATGAAACTGAGGTTTCAGTTACTCCTCCAAAAGCACTCAGTTAATAAGTGCGAATCCTGTATTTGAACTCTGGTCTGACTTAAAAGTTCTTAACTACTTTAATTATTGTACTGCCTCCCTACGGTCCCATTCTAATAATGGCCCTCTTCAACACAGCGTTAATCATGATTCACTCATGAAGTCTTACCTATATTCAACAAACACTTTTTGAATCTGCATCACGGGTCAGGCACTGTACAAGGGACTAAGGAGAGACAAATGATTTAGATTTAGTCTCTCCCCTCAAGAAGCTCAGTCTGATGAAAGCAATAGATATGTAAACATATAACTGTAGTATAGTGAAATGATTTCTGATGGAAGCACATACAAGAAATTATTTCTTTAAAACAAAAAACAATAAGCAACAGAAACAGCCTCTGGCTAACTGAGGCAGAAACAGAATTTATGGAGAAGATATGGGGGAGTTCACAGACATAGAACAAGGTCAAAGAACCAGGTTAAGAAAGGGACAAGAATCAAGGCTACTTGAGGCTGGGAGGTGTCTAATAGTGGGGGCCACTGTACAGTCTTATCAAGGCACTTCTGTAGGCAAGAGTGAGCTCCAACAAGTTTTGGCCTTTTTCTTTCTTTGTTCAGGATTTACGTTTAGGAAGGGAGTGCCCTATCAGTCTAGCCTGGGTTACATCTCTGCCACTTGTTTAGATAGGGAATGGCCCCTAGATTAATACTCCAGTGTGTGTGTCCAGTGGAGGAATCACCCCAAAAGACACAGGAAGGTATTATCAAAAGGAACTGGACCAGATGCTGGCCAGCCATAAAATAGAAATTATCCCCTAAGGGTAAGTCTGAAGATGAAACATTTAACTGTCTCAAGTGCCCAAGGAAAGCTTCTAGAGGGCAGTTTTCAGAAAACGTTTGAAGGATGAATTTACTCAGCAAATAAATTAGGAATGTAAATTCCAGGGAAAAGCAAAAGCATATACAAGGGCATGAAGGCATGAAGCAAACAAGTGTTTCGGGGGAAATGTAAGCAATTTGGGATGAAGTAAGGCTAATAATGAGGGTAAAAAGAAAGACTATATCCAGGTAATGTGAAACTTGCCACGCCAGCCCCAAAAATCTGGATGTTATTTTCTATTCAATGGGCTAGAGAATATTAAATATGGTGAACTTTTCTGCCAACTTTTAAAAAATCAACTTCATGGCTAAGACCATCTCTTTTATTGGCTTTAGCCACTGGGTGGGCACATAATTTTTTCTTACACCTTTTTAATCTATGTAGTCTTCATGCTCAAATCCCAAGGGAGAACTGTATAATACTACTATCCCATAATTTGTTTCCAAAATTATCCAGAATCTATGTGTATTTTTAAAGAAGCTGAACTGAAAGGGAAGCAAAGCAAGCAAAATTAGCTGATATCTTACCTTTGTCTGAAAGAAAAACAAAGAAATGACGAGTTGTGTGATAAAATTGACCAAAAGGAGTGAAGCATTTCGGTATTTAGTGGACGCTAATTCTGTGTATCCTTTAAACACTTATGGCAAATAGTGGTATCGATGTCAGAACAGAAGAGCAGGTTGTAAATTGTATGAGTGAAAACATGTTTGGATTACTGTTGGTTACATGCCTACTCTAGTTAGAGTAAAAGGAATAAGAATAAATGAAGAGAAATCATCAAGAGAGAAAACAAAACAGATGATATAAATCAGAGAAAGAGCAAAGGAGTTTTCTTCCATTCTCCTTTTCTTTCAGTCTCTGCATTTTTCTTAAAAAAAGAGAGAAAGAGAAAGAGAAAGAAAAGAAGCCCATTTATAATAAAGGTTACATCTTCCTTATTAGCACTATCCCCACTGCAGAGAGATTTGCATGCTCCCTAACCATTCTGGTATGCCATATGTAGGGAAAGAAGGTATTCTACTTTTCCTCTGAAAACCTTTTCAAGTTTAGCATCAATCCTTAAGCTTCTAGAAGTTTCTTGGTTAATTTGGGATCCAAAGCTTCTCTTGCATAGCAAGGGTGAGAAAAGAGCTTGGGATAGTTAAATTATTTCTTTCCTAAAAGAGTTTTCTTCATCATTATATACAGTAACTCAGGACAGAGGAGATCTCTGTGTATTAGACCTTGATCTGCTTTTTTTGTGCGTGTGATTATGAGATTCCCAAGTAGATAAAGGATCTCTGTACCTCTCTCCCCAGTTGCTTTATCTCTTAAACCTCAATTAAGCAAGGTAGCATCTATGGTGATTTTCAGCATACAGCACCAGGAAAGGAGCAGACATACTCCCTGCCTTGCTTCTTGTTTCTTATTTTAGAAATTTAGTTAATGATATTGTTATTTAAAAAGTAGAACTCAGGGACTTCCCTGGTGGTCCAGTGGTCAAGACTTTGCCTTCCAATGTAGTGGGTGTGGGTTCAATCCCTGGTCAGGGAGCTAAGATCCCACATGCCTCGCAGCCAAAAAACCAAAACATAAAACAGAAGCAATATTGTCACAAACTCAATAAAGGCTTAAAAAAATAAAATAAAAACTAGAATTCAAATTGTACATTGAAATATTTCTATTTTTCAGGCTTATATATTTGCGCTTCCATTTCCCAAGATTGCTCTTTGGTATAATGGCTGCATCCTTAGCATTACCCAGTATATATGAAAGCTGCATCCTGGTATCTGTGATAAAAGGGACGTTATTAATAGATGCTGAATTTTTGGTTTAAGTTGCATGTTAGGGCCCTGTTATGCCTAGGCTCTGTTTAGCGTCTCTGAAAATCAGGAAGAAACCTTTGGATTGGCAGAAATTGACACGTAAGTTTTAAAAACCTTATTTTGTTTTCTGTGTATATTTCTAATCATCTTGAAAATTCATATAATTTGGATAAAAATAGTGTCAGATGCTGAAACATTTCTACTTATTAAAAACTGGACATGAGATGATATGTTTTAAATATGTGCCATTTAGAAGGTTTTGTGTATGTGTGTGTGTGAATGAGAGAAAGAGAACAGACTTAAACTTCTCACCTGTGTGATTTTCTCATACACATACTAGGTTTATCCTCATTAACACTAGATGAAAGCACAGCCGTGTATGAAGTAATAACTGTGATAGAAGAGTAAAGAGAAAAATTGTGGGGTTTTCTTAACGTTTAAGCCATTTCCAACTTTTCTTGTTTTTCTTTCCATTCAATACAGATAAATATTCTAATAATAATGATACAGGTATCAACCTATCTTAATTTAATAATAAAAAGATAGCATAGTAATATATTTGAGTTATCCTTATCCTAAGTTAGTAAGAAAATCTCTATGTACTACAGCATCTTTTAAATGGTCTCCTGTTTAATTTTTCCTGTGAATAGTGTCTTTCATTTGGGAATGGTAGTGAATCAAATTCCTCCTAGCACTGTTGCACTATCACTACATTATATAAGACTATTAATGAGGATAAATATTAAATTTGAATAGATATTGCCGGTGTGAGACATCAGATAACTCCAAAGGATTAAATTCTACAGAGGATCATTATTTAAGTTCTTTCCAGCCCTGTTGTTCTGCTGTATAAAACTTACTTTAGTACCTCTCTGGACTGTTATAACATCTGTTGTTCTTGGGAAAAAGGTTTTTGTTGTTGTTGTTGTTTTGGTTTTGCTTCTTTTTGGTCAGAAATGGCTGTGTTATTCTGCAGTGTTGGTCCAGAATGCCTTGCAGGGAGTAAGCTGTGTTCTTCTCGTGTTCTGACTAATTAATTCCCATGAGATCTGCTTCTTACAGCCAGACTCGCTCATTCCCAGTCCAGCAGTGGGAAGGACCGCCTTTGGGAAGGTCACTTGAGAAAGCTGTACTACACATACATGAGCATCATGTAAATAAAAAAGAAGGTGAATGACAAGATAGTTAACATCCAGGGAAGTTTTATAAGAGAGAGAAATGATTGGAATGATTGCTGTTATTTCTATAAAGGGCTTTTTAGAATATGCACTTGCCAAGTTATAATCGTAATCTTTGAGCTTTGCTCCATCAGGTTGCTTAAGTGTGATTAAATTTTACTGACCGGGTAGAAGATTTTTTTTAAATTAACTTTTGGGAAAATTATCAATTCTTCCCTTCATCTCCCTTCAAAAATAAAATAATTCCATCTATGTCCACAAAAGTATCTTACCTCACCTTCCAGCTTCTCATATTAAATAAACTCTAGTTTTATTTCCAGAAAGCCGATTTTCTACATCTTCCTCCTTTTTCCTACATCTGCCTTATAAAAGAATTGGTTTTAATTTCTTGGGACTGACCAAGAAAGATAATGAAGTCCTTTCAGAAACTCTTTATGTGTGAAACCCTGGAGAAAAACCCTAGAGCCTTCTTACTTCTAGCAACCAATTACTATATACAGAAAACTTTCCCCAATTATGCAGTCCACTAATGCATCCAGCACAGACTCAATTTCACAAACTCTGCTGCAGAAGCAGCGTTCACATAATTAACAGGAAGACACTGCATGTGGCCAGACCTTCTGCTAATTGATTAAATGAGTCTATTCCTAAATCAGATTCTAATCACACCAGCAGAGTGCTATAGAGCGTCGCATTTGTAACAGAATTTGCAGAAATCCAAAATGTGCACCTACGAACATATCCAGAATACGCCACGGAGAGCTGCTTCAAAATTGAACCAAAGACACAATAAAAAATAAAAAAAGGCCACATTGCTCTCTTGAAATGCCACTCTCCCCAGTGGGCTTTCTTTAGTATTCCCACTTCTATTTGATCCTTGTCCTTCTGTGATTCATTTCCAAACCTAAATGATACAAAACATGCCATACTTTGGTTCTGGCTTCATGATTATTTTAGTTAGCAAGTGCTGGAAAGTTTGCCTGCCGTTTTCCTAGTAAAACACAAGACCTCCTGCTTGTCAGTTTTTCTTTTCTTTTTTTCTTTTCTTTTCTTTTCTTTCATTCTTTTTTTTTTTTTTTTTAAGAAGGCTGTAGTGTTCCCTAAGGGTTGTGAGAGAAGTTCATCCCATTGAACTGGTCAGCAAGATATCATTAGCTCGTTGTGTACATGAAATCCAGGGGTTAGAGCACCAAGCGTCACAAGCCAGTTTCTTTACCTCCTTGAGCTGATCAGAGGATCAGAGTATCAAGGAAGGATTAGCACTGACTTGGGATTTGTGTGATTGGTTAATTTATTGCGGCAATGGCAGGCCTTTCATCTATGGCAACATTTAATCAGCACAGCCATGGAGGCTATTACCGGTTTGCTCCTTTCTCAAGTCAGCCAGGGCTGCACCATCAGCCCTATCACAACTCCCCTGAAATTTCCAAATTATCTGGAACAGGCTTTAGCCTCACAGTAATAAAAATTAGAAGAGATTCCTGATAGTACTGGTGGAAAAGGCTTTCACTTGCACAGGGCAAATTATAAATAGTATGAACGTGCACTTTAAAAAAAAAAATTCTCCACCTCTTAAGAGAGGTGCAGGACTTATCACCCCTGCTCTGATCCAAATCCTCATGGTTGAAAATTTATATTAGATTTTATCAGAGAGGCCTAAGTCTAGAAAAATCAATGAAGGTTATCTTTTATGTTGCAGGAACTTGTGGAAATATTGATTTTCATTTTATAGTGAATTTGGAGCATGAGTTGGTAATCACTGCTGAGCCGACCACAATGTTTGCCTACTGTATCTTTTACTGAGTTTTGCTCAAGTATTTAAGATAGTATATTCCTGGTGATTTTAGTCTACAGTGTGAAGACAGATGTTCCTAAAACACAAAGTTGCACTTGATAATAAAAAATACACGCAGAAGCTTTCTATTTACAATGATGAGTTCAGTGTTTTGAGACTACAGTGTGTCTGTTAATGGTGAATTTGGGAATTAAAATACTCTGAAATTTTTGTAAGATGATTTCCTTTGTGTTTCCTTCAAGTTTATCAACCAGGAGAGAGATTTTTACGAAGTAAAGAAAAACTGCACATGTACCAAAAGAAATGATTTGAGACATTGAGGTTCTACTGAATAAAGGGGGGGATTTCATTTTTTTCAACTTATTAGTATGTCTTGGTAAATGACAAATATTAGTCAAAATGTCCCCCCCCCCATAGTATTTTTCGAAGTTTTTATTCTCTTGAATTCACTCATTTATTTTTATTTCATTCTTCCTTCTTTTGTTTAACTTAAAATGTTTTATAGTTGATATAAGCTAAACAGCTTTAGGGGATGATTGCTCATTTTCCTTTTTTTTTGAAATGTTGAAACCATATTTTTACCTCATTTGTTAACTATTTTTGTAGAACTGGAGTATGTTATGTTGTGTTATTGCAGTTTATTTATAACGTGTATCTGAGGTTTTATAGCAATAGTCTTAATAAGTTGAGAAACTTGTTTATAAGTAATAACTCTAGTATAGGCTCAGGAATCCTTTTCAGTGGCTAAATCTTTCAGACTTTAGCATGATTGTTGCAGTATTTTGTCAGATTTTCAGAGAAAATAATGCCCTTTAACCTTCACTATGGATATTTTAAAATGAGAGTAAATTTAGATATATTCTTGCATTTTGTTTTGTGCTAAGTACCAGATCATCATTTGGTATTCAGCTTTACTCTTCTCCTCTCAGCCCAGCAGAGTTCAGTGACAAGCTCTCCTGGGTTCCACGGGTGAGCCGTCTTCCCTCTCTCACTCGCAGTTGTTTTCCTGAACTTACCCTTGGCAGCCAGCAAAGTATCATTTCTCTCAATCACCACCTAAAGCCATGCTCCATACTGAAAGGCCCCAGGGAATAGCCAGCAGTCTTGTTATTCCTCTGAACATACCCCAAAGATGTCGAAGCCAAGGAATTAATAAGATAGCACATGAAAACACTGAGCCCAGTAGCTGGCGCGTGGTAGGGCCCTCAGATGGCAGCTAGTAGTTCCATGATTGCTTGGGAAAGTCTGTAAGGGCACTCCAGAGATTTCATCACCTGTTCCCTGGGCTTGTTACCTAATTAACTGGATTTGGACATGTCTATTCATGGCCAACCTTAGGTATAATGATGACAAAATTGTTACTTTTTTAACTCCCTGTGCCTCTTTATCCTTCTTTCCCAATGTCTTATGCCCTCACCCTTCCTTACTCTTCAATTCTAAATTACAGCAAATGCATCTGAAAGTAAACATAATGGCATAACTCATGTTTGGATGTAGCTGTATCCCCATTCCTGTATTTTGTCCCTGCCTATGCTTCTATATAGGAAATAAAATGTTGGGACTAATAGGTCCTGAAAGGCACAGAGAACTTGTAGAAAGTCACACTGTTGATGACGGTACCTGGAGTTTAGACCTGGGCTGCTCTAGTTCACATGTGCATTAATTGAAGTAAATAAGAATGTATCAAGGACCCTTGGGTGCAAGCAATGGAAATGCTATTGAATCAGCTTAAGGAAAAGGGGAAAATTTTTATCAGAACTGTGAGATGTCTTCTGGAAACCTAGGGGAGGGATTCACGGGGCCTCAAGATATAAATATTAGTAACAAAGATTCACTACCCATCAAGACACCTTCAACATTTGTTATGGCTTCTGGTTTCTCCTGGTCAGCCCCATTCTCCTTCCTCTCCCTTCCAGCTGCTCCTTCAATGGGGAGAAGCCTCTGATATTTACAGCTCATAGTTGCACCCACCAGTGATATCTGTCCTGGACTCTTTGGGTTTATCATCAAAAACCCTACAGAGAGACTTATTGTCCTAGCATAAGTGACCATCTCTGGACCAGGGCCAGAAGGTAGAAGAGAAGTAGTTTTCAAAAAAGTAGAGATTCTGGGCAATTTCATAAGGGTCCATTACAATTGGAGACAACATAGACTGCCTTCAGAAGGCCTCTCATGCAGAAAAATTATTGATTTTATTCTGTGAATGCAAATTAAAAGAAGGTAGATTTTGGTCAATATAAGTGGGAGATGTGCTGCCTTTTAAATAGAGTTTGTCTCTTTGTCTAATTACTAGAAATATTCAACTTTGGGTAAACAATGCCTAACACAATTCATTGCTACTGCTTATATTTCCTACCTGACTCTAAAGAGAAGCTTATGCTAAATTGAACCTGGTCCAGATGAATTTCAAGATTCCAAAATTAAGTTTTATCTAGTCTACATTCTGATAATGGGTTTATATCAATTGTGTATTCTTAATAATGAATTGGTACATTAAATGGCTCATGTGTATGATATATATGTGTGCATTTGAACATAAATATGTGGGTATATATTATGTATTTGTTTGCCTGTGACAGATTTTACTTTCTTCTGTTAATTTTGACCACAGACTTGCCACTTGTGTGCCATTCGTATGAATATTTGATGTAGCATACCTTAGGCTAAATTTTGATAAAGAAAATTATTTGACAGGTAAGTGACACATTGGAACCACACAAGTATAGAGACGTCCACAGCTTTCTCATTACCATTGTTGTTGTTTGCCTGAAGCTCACAGTCTAGAAACTTTTAAAATGAAGTCACATTTTATATTATATCCTCCCCAGGTGAGGAATTTATTCTGAGAAGTTTACTGGGAAATTATTTTCAGTACACTTTATTTTAGTCTAAGCAACAAACTAAACTTTGTTTGGTAGACTTATAAGTGGCCTGGGATGCACAGAGAATCACTGTGATTCATTTCATGATTCTTGCGTTATAGCGTAGTATGCATCCTCTCTCCAAATGGCAGCTCTTTGCTGCCAGAAATTTTATGGTGTTAGGCAATAGCAAAGGGATTTCATACCAAAAGGTGCTTCAGCTTTGGTTACATCACATAAAATAAAAGACTTGGCACAGAGCAGTTTACAGTCATGTCATACAAATCTGGAATTAACACACGTTCTTGCTTACAGCATACAGGATGCTCAAATGTTTTGTCACTGAGTTATTAAGAGTGTACATCTTTATAACCTAACAATTGATTTAGTCTGAGGACAGAATAAAATGTATATCAAGGTTATTAATGTACAGTGGCAAGTGGTTCTGCAAAATTAACAATACAGGGAAATTGTGGTAAGGACAAGCATCTTTGGGAATTTATATGTTTCTCCCCACAGAACATGACTGTTAATTGTTGGTTGTTTTCTTTCTCTAATAGATGAATATGATTAGTCTTACCCAAATTTTCACTCACTGTGATTCCATAATAGCTCTCATCTCTGTATTTAAATATCCATACACTCTGAAAATGTGGAAATTATGATTTTTTCAAATCAGAACACGCTGGTATGAGTCCTAACTAACACTCATTAGTACTGTGGTATTTGTAAAGTTAATTGACCTCTCTTAACTTCATTTTCCTCATCTGTTTGAAAAAATAAAAGTGGGTACCAGTCCAATTCATATCTGCTTGATTGAGAGGCTTAAGTGAGCCTCATTTACTTAGTCCATCACTCCCTCCTACCTGAAACACTTCTGTCACTTGGTTTCCATGACAGGATGCTCTATTCTTTTCCCCCACCTTACTGGATACACTTTCTCAGTTTCCTTGGCTGAGAATTCAACTTCTAAATGTTGGTAAATACCAGGACTCGATCTTGGTGTTCTACTCTTTTCTTTAGATGACTTTATACCCCATGGTTGTAACTGCTGTCAGTTAACTGATTGGCAAATTGCCAAATTTAAATCTCAACCCCAATCTCTCCTCTGAGCTCCAAACTCATATTTTTAATTGCCTACTTGACATCTCTACTTGACAATAAAGGTGTAGAGATCAGAACTCCAAACTCTTCTCTGAGTCTTCCGTGTCTTGATAAATGTCACCACTATTCACTCAGTTGTTCAGACCCCAAACCTTGGAGTTGTCCTTGATTCTTCTATGTCTTTACTGACTTTCCAAATTCACCCATGAAATATGATCACTTCTCACCACCTCCACAGTTATCATCCTGGTTCAGGCCACCATCACCTCTCACCAGATGTCATCAACAGCCTCCTAACGCATTTCCTTCTATTCATTCATGTCCCCTAGAGACTGTTCTTCACATGGTAGCCAGAATGGTATTTTAACATGTAAATCACAGTATGGTTTTCCCCAAACCATCCACCTTGGAGGAAAATCTGAACCTTTTACCATTGTCTGCAAATCCCTCACACGATCTGGCCTTTTCTTAGCCCTTGTCCTTCCACTCTCTGCCTTGGTGACTTCCCTGCTACCACATTGGTCTCCTTGCTGTTATAGAATATACCAGATTCCCACCTTGATGCGTCTGCAGTTGCTGTTCCCTCTGCCTGGAACATTCCACCTCCACATCTTCACACGACTCACTCCTTGATTTCATTCAGGGACGTGCTCAGACACCCTCTCTGAGACAGGGCCTTTCTAGACTAACTACTTAAAAAACAAAACAGAACAAAGCAAACAAAGTTTTATCATTGTCTCTGTATCTTTGCTATACCTAAAATTACACTTATTTACCCTTGATGCGTTTATTCTTTTTTGTCCCTAACAAGATCGTGAGTTCCATGAAAACGGATTATCTTTGGTATTTCACCAGGACCTAGAACACACCCAATAAATATTTGTTGAATGTATGAATGAATGAAATAACATTTTTAAAGGATGTTAGCATAGTGCTTGGAGAATAAAATAAATATTCATATTCATTCCCTTTCGCATTCTCGTATAAATTACTTTGAAATAACTCCTGGGTAAAGATGTAGTTTGCATAGTCATTTGGCTTAAAACATTAACAATAGTCACAGTCTCTGTTTGGCTTTTTAAGATATTAATGCCACCACAAAGCAGCTAAGATAGTGAAAAAGTTGGACCCAGGTTCAAATCCTGATTGACCACTCTTTCAGTTGTTAACCATAGATGAGTCAATACATTTCTGAACTCAGTTTCATTACCAAAGAAATGTAGTTAATGATTACCTCAAGGTATTTTCCATAAAGAGAAAATAATACACTTGTTTACCTTATGTGATATTTGAAATAGAGTAGGTACTTAGTAAATATGACTTGGATCTGAAGACAGTAATTCCTTCCAAGTTAATGCTCCCAGCAAACTAAATTAGCAAGTGATCTATGGTTTCATCGTGTCATTAATATAATTGATAAATGACCCCAGACAGAGGACTGACAGTTGTGTATTCCTAAATGCTGCCATTGTGCCATAAGCAACTATTCTTTGAAAATCCTTTGTAATTAATTTCTGTGTTGATTTGGAGAAGGTATAATTTTAGTAGCTTTTAAGGCTTCTTGAGTATTTCATGTGAAATAATTTTTTCATCTGATGAGAGTAAAGATTTGTCATATCAGCCTGAATGGTTTCTCACTCTTATATGAGAAAATGGGTTAAGAAAATTATATTGATTTGTTGAGACTTGTCCAGTGCCACACTACATTTATCTTTGTCTAATGCCCTCTATCTTCAAAAATATATAAATGAAATTGGTATAACTCAAGTGTTTTTCAGGCATATTTCTTGGCTGCCTAGAACAGTTTTCAATTCGTGGTTTTATTTTGCATATGAGCACTTTCTTGGTCCTCTTGCGTCTCGTGTTGCTCTGAATCATGATTCTTAGAGTCTGCAACAAAGCATGACATTTTCTCAAATCACCTTGTGTGTTAGGTGACTTGGCCCTTTAGTTTTAAACGCTAACTATTTTTCTAAGTACAATTTCATTTTCTCTTTCTCCCATTAAACTTCTTTTTTTAAAATTTTTAATAAATTTATTTATTTTTATTTATTTTTGGCTGCATTGGGTCTTCATTGCTGCACGCAGGCTTTCTCTAGTTGTGGCGAGCAGGGGCTACTCTTTGTTGCAGTGCGTGGGTTTCTTGTTGCAGTGCCTTCTCTTGTTGTGGAGCCTGGGCTGTAGGCACATGGACTTCAGTAGTTGTGGCTCATGGGCTGTAGAGTGCAGGCTCAGTAGTTGTGCACCGGCTTAGTTGCTCCGCAGCATGTGGGATCTTCCCGGACTAGGGCTCGAACCCGTGTCCCCTGCATTGGCAGGTGGATTCTTAATCACTGTGCCACCAGGGAAGTCCCTTTCTCCCATTAAGCTTCTTGGTTTTCCTCTTACATATTTGTTATTTATATCTAGATAAGTAAACCAAAGACAACAAAAAATACAGTTGGTTGACATGTGTGTGGGTGCATGTGAAGACAGAGATGAAACATATTTATCTTTGTTTTTCATGTCTGCTTTTAAATATTATATCTCTGTATCCCAAAAGAGGGCATATTTTATTACATTAATTTCCATGAAACATTTTCTCTAGTCTTGGTCATGTGTTTTATTCATTATTCTTTATATATATATATATGTTTTGATTTTTCAGATCTTATTTTAATTTGGTTGGTATAGTATGGTGATGGAGAGCTCAGCACTGGAGTCAAAATGTCTGGTCATAAATCTGGACTCTATCACTGTTGAGCTTGTGGCTCTGGGCCAATTACTTTACCTTTGTCTGTGCCCCGTTTGACTGATCTTGTGACTGGAGCTATTAATATGACATACGTACATATTTTGTGAATTATTGTGTGAAGTACAAAGCATGAAGGCTGGCATAGAGTAAGCACTCAGTAAACACTAATTATTACTGTCATTATGTTAATAATAAACTATAACAGGCTGTATTCTCTCTCCTTTTGGAAAATTACATGCCATCTTTTGGTAGTATTCCCATTTGGGCTTAATATTACCAAATCACAGAATAAGATAGGACAGCTTGAAGAAACCTAGACCAACCCTTATTTTCTAAATAAGGAAATTGAAACTTTGAGAAACAACTTAGCTGATCACACACCCAGTTAGAGAAAGCACTGTTTCTGATACCCTGCTTACAGTTCTTTCCACCTTTTGTTTGCTGGTTGGTTTGCGGTGAAGAGGAGAAAGTAAGTCTTGTCTTTGACGTTTACCCCCTCCAAATTATCCTCAGCTATACTCTCCCTGGATTGAGTAAAGCACTCTTTTCATAAGACTATGCTAACTTTCTAATAAATCTAACAAAATTTTCCCCTCTTTAAGATTTCTGCATAGGTCCCTCAGATCTCCTCACGCCATTTGGCCCTCTCTCCTCCTCAGCCATCCCTTAGAATTTTTTCTATAGATTTATAGGATTGGCTTGCAAGTGTGATTTTAGAGGGAAAGTGGCCATCTCCCTTTCTTCCTTACAATTCTCCCTTCCTCCAATTGGTTGAGACCTGAAATTTCATGATGAAAATCTTACCCTTTAAACTGAAGACTTGATTGATTGATGAAATGCAAATGCGCCTCTGGGTGAGAAAGTGCTTTAAAATGTAATAAATTCCGTCTCATATGAATGAAGGATCTGAGAAAATAGGAAGGGAACAGAGAAGGACCCTGATATCTCAGAAGAGCAACTCCTTTCGCTTTCACTCTCAGACATTAATATCTCGCATCCCCCAGTTAATTAGTTGTTTAGATCCATAAAATGCTACAAGAGGGAGTGATCTTTGAGAACTGTTAGTTCATTTTTTTTCACAGATTCAGGAGGTATAACTCCAAAGAGTTAAATGCATTTGTACAAAGTCACCTATTTGTGGTACTAGATGGCCTATCTTACCATCTCACTAAGCTGAGCAGTTTCCACCAGGTAATTGGTACTGCAAGTCCACTCTGCTGGTCAAAACCTTTCCTAATTTAAGCAAGCCTCCATATTCACTCTCCCTTGTATACCTGAATTGATAGCCAGCTCTAGTGCTTTTGATCCTAATCTCTAAATGAGTTTCTTAACATCTTTTTAGTTATGTGTAGTTAATATCTATTAAATATGTAGTTAACTATTCTTAAAATCTCTTTTTTATCAGTTATTGTTGCATGTTACGTGTTCTTTTACACTTCTGATCGTGTTGACTTCAGTTATTATTTCCCAAGAGGAAGATGTACTGCATACTCTGTGTGAATACCCAACCAAAAAGTGTAATTTATTAATGAATCATTTTTTGAGTTCTTCCTATACGATATCATATGCAAAAGTTAAACATATTTAGAGGTTAGAAATGCTAGATAAATAGAAAAGTTTTTTTTTAATTGGTAACTGTAATAGAAATATGTAAATGTAATAGAAAGTTGGGTTTTTATAGAAATTGTATCTCATTTTAGACATGTTGAATTTGACATAATAGTAAGAAAGAAGAAATATGAATATATAGTATCTAGGAAGAAATATGCTTAAAGGAAGATGGGGGATATGGCTATGAGCTGAAGATTTGAGATTTGAAAGCCATTCGATGGAGGTGTTGTTACTTTACAGAATTCAGTGTGAAGAACTAAAACTAAAAAGAGCTGAAGTGATTTATGAACATTATCTATTTTAATTAGTTGTAAAGTATTGATGAACTCTCCAGTGTGCAGGACATTGATACTGAGGTTGAAATGCCAAAAATCATAAGACTAGTTGAAGAGAGCAAGCAGAGGCGCATGGAAAAAAATGTAGACAAATGAGATCGAAGCAAATGCAATGACAGGGACACAGTGGGGAAAAAAAGGCAATTACAAGCAATGTATCAACAAGTACAAAATGGCACAAAGCAGTTATATGCCAAGGGGACATAGAAGGGTGAACCGAGGGAGGGAGGGAGGTTAGCTGGGAAACGCTTCCTCAGGGCAGTGACAGCTGAGCAAGGTCTGAAGGAAGCGATGGGTATGAATTGGTCGAGAGGAGCGGGCAGGAAATTCAGGATGGAGCGAATGGCTTAGCCAGAAGACAAAGGGAGAAATCAAGCCATGTGTAGGGAATAACAAATGGGCCATTTTGCCTCCAGTCAAAAGACTAGGTGAAAACTAGCAAGACATCCTTCTAGAAAGGTTTGGAGGGGGAGTGGTGTGGAGGCAGTGGGAAGTGGGAGTTTATAAAGGACCTTGGCTGCTAATCATGAACTTTGAAAGGTCCAGACATTTTAATGTAATTTCGTTACAGGACTTAGTTTTCTAAATCTAACTATTAATGAATTTCTAGTGCACAGCCTCCCATTGTCAAAATTACCTGGAAATATGTGTTCTTATCCCCCTCTCCCTCACTGTTGAACTCCCTTTTTGTTTAACTGTACAAGGAGAATAGAGAGTGCCTGATGGATATTTGTTCTTGGCTAAAATTCTGCATAATGCTTTGAAATATTATTCTTCCTAGCAAATGTTAACAGTTGCTAATGTCACTCAAAAATAGTTGAGGAAAATATGTTTGTGAAACATACAGCTTTTACTGTCAAATTATTTCCTGAGTGAAAGGAAAATACAGTAGTACTTTGCTGTTTACTGAATGGGAATCCTTTCATGTTGTCAAGGATTTCATCAAACTGATGCCTTGAGTAAGCAGAAAATCATGTGCCCTCTGTTTTACTGTCTGTTTCCTGGTGGTGAGGCGGCCACCCGCCTCAGCCGTCCAGATGGGACTACCACCCATCACAGTACTCCCAGATAGGATAACCAGAGCATAACTACTCTGGAGCAATGCAATTATGAATTTCTTGAGGGGGAAAAAGGAGAGATAAGTGCAGGGAAGTCAGCTGACGTGGTACACAGGTGGTTCCAGGCAGCAAAAGGGTTAATCAGATTTTCATTTTAGATAGTCGCCTTAGTAACAATCAGGGAGCCCAGGCTGTATCTTTTCCATTTGTAGGGAATGTTTAGATTTACAGAGTAGCTTAGCTTATTATATACCTGCCTTGATTGCTGGATAAGGCTTGTGATTAAAAACAGAATAAGATTCATTTTTATAATATTGTAAAGTAGAGCAAAACATTAAAAATGATGTCACTGGTGGTCTAGGATTCTGGGAAATTACTGATCTTGGAACTCTAGTGGAGACAGGGCTCCTTGAAAAGTTAAAAATAATGAAGGTCAGTATATTTTGCTTAAACGTTTAGGAAATGAGTCTCTATTTCCCACTTTTAAGAGAGAATCTGAATCCAGCAAGTAACAACCAGCTAACAACACGATGAGAAATTGGACATCAGCCTCATTTTTATGCCAAATTGCATTAAGGTCTCAGAGATGCATTTGTTTATATCGTGGATTAAGTGCTAGGTGGCCCTTAAATCGGGAATTGAAAAAAAAAATCTTGCTTGAAAAGTGCTTATTTTCAGAATATCTGAAAGAGTGGACTAGTGACACTAAAATGTTGAGGTCCTTCCATCGGCCGAATAGTAGGAAAACAAACTTGACATTGGGTTTTGCACATGGCCTCAAACCTCACCTGGAGAGACAGATTTCCTAAGGGCAGAGAAAAGCATTCAGTCTGTTTCCCAAGACCAGGTCTGCCTGGAGCAGCTCTGCCAATTAGTGACAAGCGCTATGTAGTGAGGCCGTGATACAAAGAGCTACCAGAGTTCGACGGTTTCAGAAATTACTCTCTGAAACAAGAACACAGCTCTTAGGAGCACAGTTCATTCCCGTGCCGTGGTAGTAACTTGGTAACCACTGAGCCTACTCAAAACATCTCAAAAGTCAGTATGTCAGGCTTCGGTGGCCACCGAAGTTATACATTATTTACAGACAGCTTCTGACTTACTTTTGCTGATTATATTGACTTAAAAACCCCCAAGTTCCACCTTTGCCATTCTGCAAGTATCAAATATTTAGCCAAGAGAGCCACGGGAGAGATTTTAAAACAAAATGAACGAACAAACCCAAACTTGGACCGTACCTACTCAGATTGGAAAAAAGGGGGAAAAAAATCTTGAAAAACAGAAATAGCTTGACAATTATATCAGTAGCGTAGCAATCATTCATACCTTAATGTCAGTTAATTCAGTCAGACTGCTTTCCTTCTGAGAGCTACTCCACAGAATTAGTGGAAGTGTTTGTTTCATGGTGAAAGAGAAGAATGGCCATTTTGGTGCATGGGGCAATTTGTGAGATAGGACATCTGTACCTCAAGTGAAGACCTGTTCTAGGGGAGTTGATGCAGCTCAAAAAACTCCAAGGATTAGGGGAGAATGATTTCAGAATCTGGGAGACAGGAACGTAGAAGAGAGAAGGCAGAAGACAAATCCTGTTAAAATTTTTCCTGTCGCCAGAGAAAGATAAGGAATATCGTCCCTCCCTTTCTGTCCTTCCTCTAACAAATGACCCTTATTCCTGGACACAGGAATTTATACCTAATATATAGCTAGATTAAGAGCTAAATAACTTTCTTGTAATCTAACCTTGAAACTTTACCATTTGCAGTATTGGGTCTATGCCAGTTCTTTGCTCAGTTTGAGTAAGATACAGATTCTTTTTGAAGAAAAAAACAATTCAGTGGGTTCAAGGTTTTCCAGGGATTTACAGACTGCTATTTGAAAAACACCAAGTGAAATAAATTAAAATATTCTATTTACTGTATTTCGAATGTATTTTTTTACTACAAAGACATGGTTTGCCATTATGTAAGATAAAAGTGTATTTGTTGTCATGTTTGTTGTGTTAGGATCAAAATGCAAACATCAAGTTGGAAAAAAAAATGCCCATAAATAGTGAGACCCCAAGGGGACTGCAGCCTCTGGTTTGAGAAACACTGGTGAAGGTGAAAAATGTATTTTGAGTTCCCAATGGTGAATTTTCTAATGAACTGTTATAGCCCATTTATAACTTGGACTCCCTGTGTTTAATCATTTCACACTAATTGTTTTCCCGGTTTGATTAAGGAATGTCTTTAGCACAGTCATCTAACATTTCCAACATAGTAATGTCATTCCAACCAATACTGAAAAATAAAATAAGATTGTTGAGAGAAAACAAACTATAAATATTCTGTTGGAGTATGGAAGAATTTTTCAAATGTCTAATAATATATTTAGACTTGGCTTTTTATTAGAAAGTCTGTGAACTTTCCTGTCTCCTATGTGTGTGCTCTCTCTCTCTCTCTCCAGGGTCACTACATATTTAAATTGTTTGTGTGTCTGTAACAATTTAGCATGTGAACCAGGACATAGGCAAAAAGACAGATGTTCCAATAAGCTGAAAAAAAATAAGATAATGTTCATTTTTCCGGGGTAAATAGTGGAAAATTCAAACAGGATCATTTTCCTAGCATTCTTCCAAATTCATGAGTGAAGCTTGGATTATAACCCACTTATTTGACAGAATTGTCTTCCATCTCCATCTCAAAACTCCTTCCTCAGTATCTAAGTCACTTTTGCAGTTATTTGTCTTCTCCTAATTCTCCAGCCAAGTCCCTCATTGCCTTGGGAAGGTTTTTTGCCCGCCTACCCCACTTGATTCTTGATCCTTTTTCTCTCCACAATTCAAAATTTAACACTTTGCAGACATTTTCAAAATAATGGCTCCTTTGTCATCTTCACTGCACACAGGATTGCCATCCATTGTAGGTCATCAGTACGTATCTGCTGGTTTAACTGAAGTAGAATTAAGTTGATTTCAGCAGTCAAAACTATTTATGTACTAAAAATTAATGTACAGACCAAATAGCAGATTATATGATTTAAGTTGAGATTTTCAACTGATTGTTCAGTTGTCAACACAGGCAAATGATGACTGAGGTGAGTAATGATGTTACCATGCTACAAAATTTTCTATTTGGACAAAGTAAGCCCTAGTGGAAGGGGAGAGAGAGATAGGGGGAAGGTGGTTAGGGAAGGAGTGGAAAGTGAAGGGGAAAGATGGGGGAGGAGTGGGGAAACAAAAGAACACTGGAGAAGATGGTTATAAACAATATGAATAATTATTATTGGAGTAAATGTCAAAACAGTTTGGGTCAAAAGCTGATGGATTTAAGGATACAAAAATTTTAGGTGAAGAAAATAATAAACATGATACTCAGAAAAATCAATGAAAAGACAACTTTGATAAAGAATATTGAATAGTTTCTCTGAATTTTGGTGGGAAGGAAGGGCAAGAAGAAAGTAAAAGGTGAGAGGAGGTCCAGATAGCTTTTGACATCATTTTTTGATCTCTTTGAAGACGAATAAACACTATCCAAAGCATCCTTAGCCTCTAACCCCATGCATGGACTAGGTCCTCGTAGGACCCATTAACTTCCAGGTTTATCGACACCCTTGTTAAGATAGGAGTATTCAGTTTGAGGCTCTCTTAAGAGGAATGAGGAGACCTTGGCCAAGTTCCAGAGAAAAGCAGTAAAAATAGTACCGTGAGAAAAAGATTAGGGTTCCAGAATATCAAATAATTCCTTCTGAAAAATAGGAGGCTAATACATGCCATAACTGCCTTTCAAAGCTGAAGGAATATTACCCTAAAAGTGGAGTTCCATCTTCCTTTTTGGAAGCTGAAAGGAAATGATTTTACATCAAAACTGGACACACTCAGGGTAGACCTTCTTGTGGTTAGATTTTGGGAATCTAACAATTAAAAAAAAAATTCCCCACTTGTGGTTAATTCTCTCCACTGCATCTTTCAGTTCTTTTACCTGTTTTATATTAGCCAATCACAGTTCATTATATTTTCCAAACAATTCCAGGGACACATGTTATTTTATAAGACAATATCAGAAGTCCAAGATATTACCTTATTATTATTTGTCTCTAAGCCTTGGTATGTTAAATATGAGCATTCCTGAGTGTTTGCTTCATGTGTTTGAAATACTGTATTGCATTTCTTTGACTAAACTTGTTCATGTGGAATTTCCTAAAAGGGACTTTTGAAGAAATGCTGGTTCATCAGTAACTTCCCCAAGTTTGCAAATTTCATCCTACTAAGTTCCAATAAGAGTCACCCCTCTTTAAAATCTGAGTCATATTTTGTCTTCTGTAACAGTATACCTAAAATAACTGAGGAATTCTGATGCCTTTTCTTTGTTTACCAATTTTAAGATCATTATGCATACTCAAATGCCTAATTATAATTATGCATTCATGATGTTGCTTGTGCTGGCTTAACTCAGAAATAGTGTGAAGCAGCTAATCTCGAAGCTACAGGCTGTTTCCCATCACTTAGATTCTGATCAGAGCTGTTTGTTGAGTCTTATTGGAACGCGGAGTCTATATGCACCACTCCCACTGGACCCTTCGTTTTTATCACTAGTTTCACTCTCTGCCCTTTCTCCTTCCCACCCCCCACCCCCGCCAAATCTTTGCTTTTAAGATGGGAAAACTACAAGATAATTTGGTTTGGTTTTGTATGTTTAGTCTATTCACAGTAATTAAGTAGGAAGGATTTTTTAAAGTCTCCAGTTTATTTATAATCCACACTTAGTATTATATGTAATAAGTAAAGACATAATATCATTTCTGGTGCTTGAGATTTTACCATCCACTGACCTTATCATTGAGTTTACTTTAGTGTAGCTTAAACTGGTCTAGTGCAAAACTACCAAACTTTCTTCTGTCTGTGGTAGAATAGTATGATTTTAGCCAAAAGGAAGCTGGTCTGTGTATCTTACATTGTAAAGTATTCATTGAATGGCTATGGTAGCAGGATGCTTTTTACAACACTGTGAAGGATAGTAACAAATGTCATTTGGTAAAAAACTCTTTTGCCTTGGTCTTCAGAAACTAGAACTTGGTTTAGTCAGTAATAGCGCACCATGGAAATATGTACTCAAGCTATTGTGCTATCTAGGGGTACAGTCTCAAAAGACAGGGAAGACAGAGAAGTAAATTAAGGCATTTTTGCTCTGCATGAGTCAAAGGGCAGAGCAAACTCCATTTGAGTTTCTAGTTTAGCTTTTTCCTTCTGCAGAGTTGAATTAGGGAAAATCTACTTCAGTGTGAATTAGTGACATTGTTTTTTGATTCTCAAAGTAATGGGAAAGGAACTTCATCAAGAGTACACATGAAAGTATATGTTTTCGTTGAAGGGATTATATCTTTGTTCCTAGAGGATGGGGCACCGGTGTGTCATTTCTTTGACATATTATAGTCCCCATGCTTGTTTAAATGTCTAAATATTAAAGGAGACCATAAATGTGTTTTCAACATCAAGAAAGGGGAGCATAGATTTTAAGAGGCTGACAAGTCTAGACAAGACTAGACAAGTCTGTTTCATGAGTTTCTTCTATTTAGAGTACATGAAATTCTAGAGCCAGAGGTCCCCTACGAGTTCGGGAGACCTGGTCTTTCCCTTCACAAACGAAGAAAGGGGCTCATGAAAGGAGACCTGGTCTTTCCCTTCACAAATGAAGAAAGGGGCTCATGAGAGTGATGTATTTTGACTAAGGTAATCCAACCACTTAGTTACAAACTTTTAACCAAACTTACATTTGGTGAATTCTCAGGTCATTTTTAAAAAAATATATACAACTAGCATGAAATAGGAACTACTAAGGAAAAGGTCATGGTCTTTGTAATCATGCGGGATTTTGCTTTGCGTTCAGTTGGTTTGGTTGTAAAAGACAAATGAGACAACATATTAAAAAATCAAATGAGTACTTCAGATTATGGTATTTAAATTTAAGGCTTTGTTCCAGCATATGGACTAACTCAGGATTCCCAGTTTAGAGCCTAAGGCAGAGGAATGGCATAATTAGGAACTCAATTTCCAGAACTTTTTCAAACCATTTCCCAAATGCCCTATAAGCAAAGTTTTAGATCTCGTGGGTACTAATAAAAGCTATAGGTAGGAAATTTGGAATAATTTAAACAGAATAAATTATTTTATTTACTTATTTTAACCAATAAGTAGAGCTTTTCATCATGTGAGGCAAGATTTTATTCCATTAATATTGAGTTGCCATTAAAATCTTTCCATTGCGCTAGAAGTAGTGAAGTTATCTACCCACTAGCCAATCTATTAAGTGGATAAAAAGTAAAATGATTCATCAAAGTAGTAAAATCTCTTACACATTTATATCTGTGTTACAGTGATCATTCTGTTGATGTCTGTATAGCATAAATTAAATAGGCACAGATATTTATTTCTTAAATTTTCCCCATTTTCTCAAATCCATGTTCATAATAATTATAAATGAACACCATTAGTATTTGTCAAGTATCAGTCTAAGTGATTTATAAGTATTAATTTATTTCATCTTCACAACAGCCCCATGAGGTATTATTATTCCCATTTCACAGATAAGGAAACTGATGCACAGAGAAGTGGAGCTACTTGATCAAGATCACACCATAGATGAGTAGCAAAGGTTGGATTTAAATTTAAGCAATCCGACTCTAGAGTCCATGCTTTTAGACACTGTGTTAACTTTCCTCTCTGTTAAATTCATAAGTATACAAACTGAAGTTTCTGCTTCTTTTCCTCATCGTTCTCATCACATTGTGGAAGAACGTTGTCGTGAGTATGCCATAAATCATATTTGAATTACAACTGAACTCTTTGGTTTCAGACCCACTGGGTCAAAAGAACTACCCCTTTTTCCACCTCTACAATATTTCCACCCAGTGCTTTTCACTGAGGCTTGTTTTTGACTTCCCAGTTTGACCTTGAACTTTTCCTGGCCGATAAAACTGCTCTGTGTTTTGATCCCTTCTACCTGTGAACAATACCAATTTAAGCTGAGGAATGTGCTAACTGAACCCAGACTGAGCTATTTCTTTAAGTGGAGAATCCTTCCTCAGTGAGCCAAGACCTCACAAGGCAGTTTAGATTCCTTAAGTCGCTGCATCCAGAGGTTCTAAAGAGTGGAATTGACCTACCAGGCATGAAGGACAGCTGTACTACTTGCAGCCCAGATTGCATGCTGATGCCTCACCATAAAGTACTGTGATGAGGCCCTACTATGTCTCTTGACCAGTTGAACACCAAGAGCATCTGTTCTTCATGTGCTCTTGCCCAATCAGTGCTGAATTGAGTGAATTTTAGCCTAATGACCTCTTGGATCTCATCATGAATTCTGCTTACGATTGGAAACTTTTATAGAGGCTAATTTTTATCCATTCTAAGCTGTAACCATTTCTACAGATATAAAAATATCTGCAGTCATAAAATTAAGAATATTGAAAAGTATTACCTGCTTTTCACTATTTTTTATATCCTAACTAGACTATGTTAAATTCTATTCCCCTTATACCTACTCGATGCCCGATATTGGTATTTAGTATCTCAACTAGACTTTCAAGACCCCAAACTGGGCAAATGTGAGAAATAATTCACTACAAAGCTATAAATTTCACAGCTCAAAAAACTCTGAAGATTATTAATGAGGCACCGTGCAATTAGTTTATACAAAGTGCAGCTAGGAATCATGCATAATGTAAAACAGAAACTGCTAACCGCTGACTCATGGAAGATCATTTAAACTAGCTTTCATGGATATGAAGAATTGATATTTAACACAATTCCTAAGAAGATTCTTATTGCTTTAACACCATGGAAAGAATTTAGTTTCTTATAGATTTGCTAAGAGGAAAATAGAAGGCAGTTTATGATTAAGGCAGTTTTGAGCCATGTGAATTTGAAAAAGTTGTTTAACATTTTAGAGTCTCAGTTTTCTTATACAAAATGGTCATAATGAAATCTTTCTCATAAAATTGTTGTGAAAAATTAATTTATAAATTAATGTTAACACCTAGAATTTTAGCACATAGTTAATGCCTAACAAAATGTTACAAATCATACATTAGGGCAATGTGTCACTTTTCCACCCGGCCAAAATTCTTGTTTTACTGGGAATTCTGCATTTCTATGGAAATATATTTCTTTAGCAGTATTAGGAACATTAGCCAAACACTTGCATAGAATAACATACCAGTACTTCCTTAAGCCCATTACATACATTAACGCATTTCATCCTCAAAGTAATCTATAACATAAATACTTTTATTATACTTATTTTAGAGATGAAGAAACAGACACAGGAGTTAAGTAATTAGCCCAAGGTTATACAGCTACTAGGTGTTGGAGATGCAATTTGAACTCAATCAGCTGGCACCAAAATACAAGTTTTTAAACCATCAAGAGATGGTTTACTTAATACTCACCAAGCATATTAAGCAAGATAATGACTAAACACTTAAAATAGTATAAAGATAATTTATCTTGGCTACCTTCCCCCAAATATTTCAAATTTTGAAATATTTTTCAATATATCTTTTCAGTATATGTGTATGATATACTTTAGCAGTAATAATAATTAAATGTGTGTATAGTAAACTGATGTTTGATAGAAATGGAAGTGCATGGCTTAATTCTAAATATGTATATAAAAGACTTTATGATTAGGCTTTAGATATAATTTTTAAAAACATATGCCATATTTGATAGACTATCCATCCATATTGGAGAAAGCTTTAGTGTTTTTAAACTTTAAAATTAAGGTATAATCCTAAATTCTCATGAAGATCCCTCAATATGTGTCTATTAACCACTTCTCATCTATTGCTATGCTTTTGTTTGGTCATGGACCATCAAATACGCATTGCAATTTCCAAATGTATGAGGCATATACTTAAAATATAATGAGCTTGATTATTAATATTGATTTAAATAATCTGTGTGTATATCATTTAGATATTTTTAATATTGAGGCATTGTGAGCATCTAGAGGAAATGAAACTCATCTTTTTATCTCTTTATTCTTAGGGCTTTCTATATAAATAATAGATATTTATTAACTGTTTATTGAATGAATAATGAATATACTTAATTTCTAATAAAGTATAAAGTGATTATTTTAAAAGCAGAATAACCTAAGTAAGTCTCTCAAAATAGAAATAGTACAGAGAGAGATTTTATTAATGCTGATCAGTTATTAATAATTGGAATAAGTTTATACATAACATTATATCAGTTATGTGGCAAAAAACATATCTGAACAATGTAAGCCAACTTGCTGCAAGCTTTAATATCATTCACACACAACTAAATGCAGAATTTATCCTGGTGTGTGTTCTCAAAACATGCACATTTATGCTTTTATTCACATTTCTACTCCTTTTATAAAGAGCATGGTTTGAGAAATGTGTCCAGGGGCAGTCTTAATGAAGGTTTATCTCATTTGGTTCTGACTTCATCGCGTGCTCCTTTAGTTGCCCCATACTGACTTCATACTGAATAAAGGTCCCCTGGATTAGGAGCATATAGAGCTGAATCTGTTTCATTGGTTGGAGTTCTCTTCTCATTGTTTGTCCCCCATGGAAAGCAAGGCAGCTGATTCCAGAATGGAGGGCCAACCCCTAGTGGTGAGCACTTGACTTTTATTCTCTGAAAGAGGGGAAGTAGTACAGTCCTTCTGCATCTGTTGATTTGTTAAAAAAAAAAATATTGAAATCCACTCTCATGGTCAGAGTCTTACTTTAGATACTTAAGTGTTTGTAATATTTGTGTTATTAAAGAGTCTCACAGATTAGATAAGCTTTGTTCGATTTGACTCAGTAGCACCTTCACACTTCTGCCAACTAGTTTGCCAAGCTTTTAATTTTTTGCACCCAACTTTCAATAACTTGTCTCATAAAAATCTGCCTTCCCAAAGGGTACTATATTTATCACAGCGCTTAGTGTATAGTTCAACAATTTCATCTTTTTTTTTTCCTCTTTGGAGGGGGAAATGTTCCTCGTTCTTATTCTCCCAGTCTTACCATAGACCCTTTCCATCACTTTCAAATCTCAGAATATCAGGTATAATGTTAAGTTAAAAACATAGGTGAGTTCTTAATAGTTTATTGTCCTAGAGGGAAATAAGGGTGCATATCATGAAAGCAACATGTAATTAAAAGAGAAAGAAACCTTTATATATATTTTTTAAATTTTACTATATTCTTAATATAAGGAATGCCTTTTTTTGTTTTTTTGCCTTAAGATTGGCTGAAACAATAATAATGAGACAGTCTAAAAGGTGGCTGAAAGATTGCAGTGGATTAAAGCGTGAGGAACACACATATCTCAGTATCTGAGGATGGCTTTGTGCAGGATAGAGCTTTCTCTCTCTTCCACAGAATGCCTTTGGGTAATTCTCAAAAAGAGACTACTGAATAGAATTTACCACCTTTTAATGTAAATAGACCATTGATAGTTGAATGTGTCTATATATCTATTGCATACTCTCTAGATTCTTTATACAAACATTTTTATTTTGACCACACCGCTTTCTCTGTCCACAACATTTTCTTTGGTATTAAAATACCCAAATAAAATAAATTAGAATGGCTTCATTTACTGCCTCCCCAATAAAAATAGTAGCATTTCCTGAAGTTAAGTATAAACCCAGTGTGTTGAATTTTCATATTTATTGTCTCCTCCACACTTGAGATTTGAGTTTAGACTTGACAGAAATTCTGTAGTAGGAAGGCTTATAGTGATATTATTGTCAAGCTGTAAGGACATATGAGATCATCTTACAGAAGAGGAAGATGAGACCTGGAGAGGTTAAGTGATTGGCCCCAGGTCACCCAGCTGGGACCACGGCTTTCCAGATCCCTGAACCCTGCCCAGGTTTCTGTGACAGCCTCATGTGAGGAGGGCTACTCTAGAGCAATTTACTTTTCCCTTCCCAAGGTTTCAGCGCTGACACTCTTCTGCACATTGCACTAAGTGCAAGCCCAGAAATTCTGCCAGGAGCAAAACAACACTCCTTAAACACTCTGTGACTTTCAGAGCCGTATAAAATAAAAGGTTGAAGTTAATGGCTGCCAGCTTGGAGGGAGTAGTTCCTCTTTGGAGCCAAATGTATGTGGAGAACAGATGAGACTGTGGGAGTGAAGTTGGCAAAAGGGAAAGAGAAATGAGTCTATTCTTTTTTTGAAAATGAAAGTATAATAAATATCTGGATAACTGAGATGTTTATTACTCATTTAAAGATTTTTCCGATTTGAAAAATGAAATATCTATATCTTTAGTATGAGTACTCTTAAATAATGATTTTATATTTTGTTCTAAATATCATGAAATGAATTTTTTATTTGGAAGTTAAGAGATTGTTTTAATGACCTGTATATGTGGAACTATTTGTGTTCCCTTTCCTAAAAGATCATTATTTCTTCTACTAAGATTTCTACATTTAAGCAGTGACTCATGTTAAGATAATGTGTTTCAACCATTTTGAGAACTAAAAGCAAATATACCTCAGAGATAATGATTATTTAAATTTTTGGTTCATAGAGATAAAACTGTCTTTGACATAAGGAGTATGGATATAGTAGCCAAGAATTCTATCATTTTATTTCACACTCATTTTGTTTTTGAAAAGTCTCTTATCGTGTTTGAGATCCCACATACCACAGTGAACTTGAAGACATTTGTTAGCTGAAGTTCTCTGGAATTTCACTCTTGTGCTGTCCTCAAATGATATTTTGTAGAACTGTGCTCAAGAAAAACACAATTCTAATGAAACCTTCCTGGGATTTCCATTCATAAATCTGTTCTGTGCCTAATGGTATAGTGTAGTGGTTCTTATAATAGCACAGTACTGATGTCCTTCCCATTTAGACTTTTCATATATTTTCTAATTGAAGGTATTCTTAATTTCTTTGAGCTTGAGTTTGAAAATGTGTGTAGCATTTTTTTCAAGCAATGCAAGTTAGATAATCTTTTACTAAGTTGTTTTGTTGTTTCTTAAACAGTAACTGTAGATAAGATACTTGGTATGAGTTTGGAAATTCTTAAAGTTACTTGTTTAAATCTGTTTCTACAACACACACACACACACACACACACACACACACACACACACACACTCCTTGTTTTCAGACAAAGAAATAAAAAAGGAAGACTGCATTTCTCACTCAAGGGACATCCCAATGTAGCTCAGTGGCCATTTTATTCTATTTTAAATGGAAGCATATGATTTTAATGGAAGCCCATGACATACTTAGTCACATTGACTGATGTCTGGCATTAATTAGTCATGAAGAATATTCAGGTGTTATAGCTGAGAAGCTTGTTCTATATCACCACACAAGTAACTTGAACCCTTTGGTACTACATGGAGTACAGCAATTCTGTTTGTGTAGTTTAAAGTGATACTCTTATTTTCAAAAAGAAAAAAAATTCTTTACCTTGGTAGCATCAAGCTCAAACATTCACGCGGTGTCCTGAATAACTTTTTAAAGGATATTTAGTAAAAAGCACAGTTTTATTAGGTGGAAATCATCATACTAAAAGTTTTATAGCTCTAGTCAAATCAGTAATGTTGAGGCTATATACCATGCCCAGAATTACTGAAAATACAATTGTGGAGGGCCTTAAATTATCACTTGACATTTCTCCCCACTCCAGGTAGTCCAAAATATTAAGTTTTTATGCCTCCATAGAACAGGCTGTTGGTGAAGGGAATTTTTAAATTCAAGCTCACTGCCACTAGAGCCTTCACACAGTTAAAAGGACAGGGATACAATGTTTTCACGATTGTCAGATTGAATTTGAATTTAATTCCAGTGTGGAGAACTGCTTGGATACATTAACTGAAACTTTTACTCTGTAAAATTTTCCCTGTGGTAATACAAGGTCAAATCACATACAGTAGCATTTTTTTTTTTCATTTAGATGTAGAGAATAATTCAGCTGGGAGAGATTGGCAGTGGTGGTGGCATCTCATTGCTAAGGGCCAGGAATATATATATGTGTTTTTCTGGTACTAATTATATTAATCTAATGTCTACAGTAATTTGGAAATTCTTCAATGTCTAATATCAAGTACGTTTTTATAGCTGAGAGAATAGAAACAGCTATGAATTGTTAAAACAGCTATGAATTTTGTCAAACAGGCCCAACCCGTTTTTCCTATTACCAAGTTATGGAAGCAACACACCAGGAGAATTTTCAGCAGTGTCAAAGTACGTCTCATGGCACTGGCTTGAGATTCTCTCATGAAATTTTGTTATGTTTCCAAACTAAAGTCAGTGGAGGCGAATGTTTCCATCAAATGCCACTTCTGGGTGTTTTTGTTTTTTTTTTTTAAAGACTGTAATGTCAGGCTCTTTTCATAGGTCAGATTTTCCTAAGACTTCTAGCTCTTTGTAAGTAAGCCTCAGTTTGGAAATGTTCAACAAATATTTCCAGCAAGATTTGGAATCCCTAAGACAGCATTATGTCACCAGCCCCTTGGGTTGGAACTACCCTCTATTCTTTGCCTTTGGGCTGCCTGCTTTTAGCCCCAGCAACCTTTTGGCTTGAGTGTAAACATTTACTGAAGGCTTCCTCCTTTGTCGCTTCAGTAACTCCAGAGGTTAGTGAGAAGTGGATGCTAGTTTGACCTCTTTTATCCACATTAGATGATTCTAATTATTCCTAAGAAATGACACTTTTGACCCATTTTGTCCTTGTCAAGTTTGTCTAGTTGTAGACTGTCTAAGTGTGAAACTCTGGGTTCAAACAGTGTCCAGGAGTGCAGATTTTTTAAAACTTACAATAGGGAGCCTCAAAAGTGCACACTATTTCTTTTTAAAACATTCCAGCTTAACTGAAATTCAGGCTCCTGTTATATACCTTGAATTGATTTATGACTGAACAAGACTGCCTAGATATAAAGTACAAACTTTAACCTGTAAAAACCCATGGGTTATTTCAATACAGAAAAACAAACAAACAAACCAACGAAAATGAAGAAAACCTTTGTATAAGTGAGGATGAGCTAGGTTTTGCTGAGGTTGTAAGCAACCCTAATATTGTAACAGTTTTTTACATTAAAACAGTCTCTTTCTTTCTCATGCTACATGGCCACTGTAGTTAGGAGGTCTTCCTCCTTTCCATGCTTGACGGTCAATTCAGCAAACACAAGGAAAGATGGTGATTCCATTGGTCTTACAGCTTCTGTGTAAAAGTGACGCGAGTTACTTCTCATTCAATTTCATCGGTGAAGTGATGTCATATTCCCATACCTAACTTTGAAAGAGACCTGGAAAGTGGAGCGTTGGAAATAATTGGTCAATAGCATTAATGACTACCACCATCTTTAAACTGGATCATAATGAGTTTTTGTCTTGACTTCTGTCCTAATCCCTACAAACATTACCAGTGCCTGAGAAATAGGGATTCCAGAAACGCTCTTTGCACATTTTAAATTCATTTATTCATGTAGGTATTCAGCAAAAGTTTGAAGTGCATCTGTGGTGTACGAAACACTGTGCTGGTCGCTTCATAAGACAACCTTGAGGTAGAAATTATTATCCCCATTTTACAGATGTGTATTCTGAAGTTCAGAATGCTCAAGTTTAAGTGATTTTCCAGTCTCAGAGCCTGCCAGTAGCACATATCGGGATTCCAGCCTAGATCATCTGACTCCAAGGAGTCAGTAATGTCCTTTCTGTCACACTTCAACTGTAAGGTTAATAGTGAATCATAAAATGTTTTAAATACCCAGTTATAGAGGCAGGAATTGTTAGTCACCACTGTGTATTTTCTCATACTTTAAGGCAAGAACATTAAATATATCTGATGATTGTGGAATAACAATGTATATTTGGTGTTATTCCAATAAGGGAAAGTTGTTTCACTTCTGAGCACATTTGATAAGGAAATTAGGTCATTTTTTAAACTATAAGTCAGTAAATCTGAATGTTTTTTGTATTAGTTTTCTATTGCCACCAAAACAAATGGCCAAAAACTTGGTGGCTTAAAACAACACAAATGTGTTATATTAAAGCTCTGTACATCAGAAGTCTAGTATGGGTATCACCAGACTAAAATCAATTTGTCAGCAGGATGCATTCCTTTCTAGAGGATGTAGGGGAGAATCTATTTCCTGCTTATTCAAGTTATTGGCAGAATTTAGTTCCTTGAGGTTGCAGAACTGAAATCCCTGTTTTCCTCACTTCCTGTAACTGAGGCCCATTCCCAGTTTCTAGACCCCAGCACACTCACTTCATGGCTGCAGTGTGCCATCTCCAAAGGCAGCAAAGGCAGGTGGAATCCATTTCATGTCAAATTTCTTTGCCGTACTGTTTTGCCTTTCCCTTCTACTTTTAGAAACTCGTGCTTAGATTGGGCCCATGTGGATAATCTAGGCTCCTCTCAGCATGTCGTAGCCCTAAACCTTAAGCATGTTCTTAAAATCCCTTTTACCAAGTAAAATAACATATTCACAGATTCCAAGGGGTTACGGTGTGGATATTTTGGGGGGACCATTTTTCTGCCTACCATACCTTTTACAACCATTCTCTTTTCCCAACATGTTGTACCAACTGTATGCTACCTCTGTAGGATGCTAGATAAATACTATGGCCTTTCTTCATTTGTCAAATTAGTGAATTAAACTCACTGAACTTTAAAGTTGCTTCTGGCTCTTAACATTCTAGACTTGTATGAATCCTTATGATAGAGAGAGACATGGGAAAGTAAACCTAATGATCAATGTGGATATTATTGTTATTTTCTATTAATGGATTTTGCTGGAGTGTAGATTTCATATAATCCTGGCTAACTCCTTCCTTCTCACACTTGGTAATCTTCTTTGAAGGCAGTCAATCTCTACAAAAGTTGACTTCTTCAGAAAGAAATTGACTTACCTCCTCAAAACTAATAACTGGCCCCTTGAGATTTTTTTTATCTACTTATTCTTTACAGCTTGGGTATAGCTTTCACCAAGTCTTTGCTACATTTTTGCTTTTGCCTTATTGATTTGGAGTCAAAGAAGTTGTTTTCCTTTCAATTCAGTTTCTTGAAAAGTCAGATTCTACCTGGGCCCAGGCATAATAAATGTTTGCCAAAGTTTTAAAAGGTATAATGCCTGACTTACCATTAAGGAAAGATATTAAATAACTATTTTTATTCATGCCACAAAGTCAAATCCTCTAAATCTTAATTTGCTTATGTACAAAATGGAGAAAATGTTAATACCTAACTCCTGAAGTTGTAAAAATCAAAAAAGATAATTGAGGGGAAGTACTTAACACCCAACGTTTTGCAAGTATTCAATGGATGTAAACCACTAATACTGTTCTATAGTAGGAGGTGCAGGGCTGGACAAGTCATCTGAGTTTGCCCAAGACTTTCCAGTTTTAGCACTGAAATCCAGCATCCTGGAAAGCCCTTCAGTCTCAGGAAAATGCAGACGGTTGGTCACTCTAGGAGCAGTAGTGTTTGGAAACAGAGCTAAATGTAAATATGGGCTCTGTCTTCTGCCAGCTATTTGACCTAAAAGAAACTATTTAATCTTTGAGTTGCAATATCTTTGTCTGAAAATACATATGAGGACTAAATAAGGGATTTTGCACAAGTAGCAGCAATAGTAGCAACCTTATTCTTGCTGATTAAAAAAATCTTTACTGTCTTCCTTCTGCTTAGAGGTTTAAGCACAGAAAGGTTTTGCTTGATATGAAAAGGTCCTTCAAGATCTGATTCTAACCTGCTTTTCTAGACACATATGCTGTTATGGCCCTTCCACTTATAGGTAGTGATAATAATAGTATAAATGATGATTCCAGTGATGACAGGTAACTGTTATCTTGTGCTTTCTGTATATGAAGAACAGCTCTAAAGACTTTATATAAGAACTGAAGCCAAAGAATCCCAGAACTAGTCACTATTTCCTGTACATACCACTCTTATACACTGCTCAGACTTCGCCCAGGCCATTACTAGCAATTGCAAATGCTTCCTGTCTCTCCTTCAAGATCCTGCCTGAAGGTCACTTCCTGCATGATACCGTCCCAGAAGCCACGGGACAGGAGTTTCTCTCTTGCCCTTCATTGACCCCAAAACAATTTACACATGACTTTGCACTCCCTACCTGCTACTCTTTGCCTTATAGTAAACTTTTTTTTTTTTAATGTATCTGTATCCTTCACCGAAAAAGACCTCCTCCTATTCCTAGCACCAAGCACAAGACTGGATCAGTAGGTTGCTTTGTAAAATTAATGGAAGATTGTGGTACTGGCAAACCAACTGATTTACTTTACAGTAAAGATTCCCTAAAGAATTTGTGATCAATGTTTATTTTTCATATTATCTATGGAAAATTGTAAAAGCTGCTTTACTGTGTGGAAATCCATGTGGCTTTAAGAACTTTGGGTATAAAGATTAAATAATTTAAGATGCATATCTTTCTCATGAAATAAGAGAATACAGTAGAAATGAGCCAGATGCCTGTTGTTGAAGTCTGTTATTTAAGATCAGAAGAGAGCAGATGTTACAAATAACACCACTAAATCCCCCATGCACAGGTTTATTGAACTGGTGGAGTCTCT
Organism: Balaenoptera borealis; assembly: GCF_965194805.1. NCBI lineage: Eukaryota > Metazoa > Chordata > Mammalia > Artiodactyla > Balaenopteridae > Balaenoptera > Balaenoptera borealis. Next base: position 31,334,268 of record NC_138876.1, on the reverse strand, counting down.
CCCATGACTAGTTCTGCTTACTGCTTGGAGACCTGCTGACCCTGATCTATGGACTTACCTGCTTTTCTAGTAGTAAAAGGAGCTGAAATATGCATAATTAAGACCTATGATTTAATTGGATATGGGCCACTATCATTTCAGATTGAAGAAACTTACTTGTTCTCAAATTCTATTTTGAAAATAGAAAAACAAAATCGTCACTTAGCCCAGCGGTCCCCAACCTTTCTGGCACCAAGGACCAGTTTCGTGGAAGACAATTTTTCCCTGGGGTGGCGGGGAGGGAGTGGTTCAGACAGTAATGCGAGCAATGGGGGGGATGGGAATGGTTCAGGCGGTAATGCGAGTGATGGGGAGTGGCAGATGAAGCTTCGCTCGCTAGCCCACCACTCACCTCCCGCTGTGCGACCCGGTTCCTAACAGGCAGCAGACAGTACCTATCTGCAGCCCGGGGATTGGAGACCCCTGACTTAGACTAATAACCAGAGGGATAACTTGATAACACTTTGTCTAGATTGTTTTTAAAAATTATAATATAAAATTACTTTCTTCACCCAGGGCTTTCAGATAACTGTTTTTCATGGTTTTACTTTCCAAATATTAAGACGCATAGTTGAAAAATTAAAGACTTTTAAAATGAATTAAAGTATGAATATGAAAAATCAGTATGCTAGTACTTCTTATGGTTGATCTGGTTTACCGCCTCCTCTGTTTTAATATTTGAAGGATTTTTTTAGACTTATTTTTAATTTGTCCGTCATGGTTGATTTTTTCCATTAAGTAGTATATTTTATGGTAGTTTTACCTCTTACAATATAATTGATACATCAAAAATGGGTTAGCATTGATTTTATGCGTAGCTTTTAATATGGCTTTTCAGGATCAATAGATCTGTGTCTCATGCACTATCAGTGTTGACATTTGGCCAGTGAAAGGAGGTTTCCGGATTCCTGAGAGATTTGAAATGGCCAGATTACACAGAACTCCTCAAGTGGATACTTGCTAATGCCAATTTGGGAAATTTGTGATAGCACATAACATGTGGGAAAGTCCCAGAATGGGCTGAGATCTCTTCGGCAGGATCATATCTAGGTGAAAATTCAGTTCAGAAATTACCTTGAGACCCTTGTATTGTACTCTGTGTTGTGGTTTCACGATAGTTGATATACAGAACGTGGGCTGGTGAATGATAAACATCTGAATGCCAATTCGCTCTGACTCATCGGGAAACACCAGTCTTGCTAAGGCTTACTTATTTCCTCCCTGGTTTATTTCCTGCCGTGTTTAACATAGTTAAAGACAAATAATTTGGGTGCCAAACGGCCTAAAATGATGACCCTTTTGAGCCTTATATTTAAAATGTACACTGAAAATATTTTGTTAGAACTAGAGCACTTGTCTCCCTGCTTCTATGCTTTTCAGAGCAAGGAATGTCATGCTTTAGTTGCTCTGCATCTGAATTTATTCCCAATTCCTCCATTATAGTCTCTTTGGAGACAGTGTATGGTGAGTCATTAGCATTAATATTATTTCAGTTTCAGTGGGACTACATATCCATACTTAGAAAAGGGTGTTGGTGGATTTCATTATTCATTCAGAATAAATTCCTACTCTAATATAAATGTTGCTCAGGATAGAGCTTTGAAATGGATCCTGATTCTTTAAATTCTTTCCTGTCTGTTTCAGGAAATAGTGAGATCCTGTTGATAGTAAAGTACAATGTGTCTAAAGTTCACTTCTAAACAGGCTGGTCTTTGCAATGAAAGTCATCTGCATTCTCTTTATAATTCAGAGCTGCAAGAGATCTGTCTAATCTTGGAGATCTGATCCAGTATCATTTAGAAAAAAAATATTCTAGATAATAATTCTACCATTCAGATTAGTGAAAGCAGTAAAGCTTTACAGCTTCTGTCGTCTTAAAAAGATATCATGAGACAGGGGAATAAGGACTTGGATTATGGTTTAGGAGATTTAGTTATTTGGAAAAATAAAATGATTAGTACAGTTATTATTCAACTTTTTAATCAACGAAAGCAAATGGCATCCGTTTGTTATCATTCTTTCCACAGAAGACAAAGGCTCAGGTGCCGATGGTGCTGACTGCTGGTCCCAAGTGGCTACTGGATGTGACTTGGCAAGGAGTGGAAGACAACAAAAACAACTGCATTGTGTACAGCAAAGGTAAGTGCAAGATCATTTCCCTCTCGCTTTGGATGTATTGAAACCTGAGTGTTGCAAAATAGAACCAAATGAGCTGAAATGGGAGTACAAAGTAAAATGGGATCCTCTCTCTTCCTTTTTCCCTTATGAATCTCCCTAACCTGTAGTTTCAGCAAGGCTACTGGGTTTTTTGTTGTTGTTGTTGTTCTTTTCCTGTACAGCATAAAACAAAATGTGTTAGACCATTAATTACTTAGCGCCATACACATTCACCTAACCGTGGATTGGAGTGCCTTGACTAGTACCTTCCTCGCTGTTACTTTTATTCAGAGGGGGTTTGATGAAATCTCGGATTCCTCTCTTAGGCATCATCCATCAAAAAGTAAATTCCTTTTGAAATTTGGCAGTCCATGTCAGGGTGTCAGGGTGCGAGTTCCAGAAGGCACTGCATTCCAGCCAGTTTCCTGAAATCACACACGATGAGGGGATAGCTGAAAAGGAAGCCGTTGCAGAGACTGAGAATTCCTCCCCATGGTGATTTCTGAAGGGCAGGAGGCAAATGCTAGAGAGGAAGCGATGGCTTGCAGAGCATTGCCTTTGATTTGCTCAGTGTGGCATCAACCTAGACTGCGTCAAACAGCTACACCCTGGCTGCAAAGGAACCGCTGCTCCGGGACACACAACATGGGACCGACTCCCCCAAACTCAGGCCCCTCCACGTGTGTGGTGGGATTTGCCGCACTTTTCTCCATATTCAAGTTCTGGGCCCAAGCTCTGTACTTTTACAGTGAAATCCCTAATCTCACTCCTTCGTAAATATTGCAAAACTTTGTGCTTCTCATGTTTAATTTCTTTTCGCTTTCTTTTTTAACCAAATAGACCTACTGAGATCAAAGATGTATTTGCACATTGAACCTAGAAACCATAAAAGCATACAAGGGAACAAGCAAATAAGCACCCCTATCAATATATTAACATATAAAACACTAATCATAACATCAAAGACTCTTAAAAACTTGCTAGAAACAATTACAACTTGTTCCTATAATCATTACAATTTGTACACTTATAAGAGGATTGCCTTTAAACTACCATAAGCCTTTGAAAGTTGAAACACCAGAAAGAGGGAATTTGCAAGCTAAAAAAGACAATCTGCACACCAGGATCTGATTATATTCCTTTTCCTTCTGTAATTGCTGGTCTCATACCCACTTATTTTCAAACACCAAATACCTGTAGTATGCTAGTGGGAGCTTTTAACTAGAAGGGAAGTTAAGATTTTCCCAGGATATGTCACTATGTTCTATCAAAATGGGAAGCGATATTATAGTGAACCAGCTTACCAGTGTCCACATTCAGAATGCAAACACTACAAGAGATGGCTTGGAGTGTAGGATCAATGACTGGCGCTAAATTTTTGTTGTGCAATATCTTATCTCTATGATGGCAATATAATATGGAGGAACCAAGAGGACAGCTATTCTATCATAATCCAAATCCATTACATGTTTAAATCGGGCATTGTTTTAGAAGAGATGATTATTATATTGTTACATAAGGAAAAACACTATAACAAAATTGTAATTCTATGTTCAATGGAGTACCTTAGTTTGAACACGTTTATGTGTTTGCGTTATGGTTAGATATACCTTAAGCCTCTTGGCAGTAAACATTTTGGAGTAATTTGTAGAAGCTTATTAATTAACTCATAAAGCATGGATTGAGCCCAACTGTGTGCTAGCTTTGTACATGGATAATAACAGCCACCCTTTATTAAGCACCCCTGAATCCTCTCCTTGGTACTCCCATACCAAATTCTATGCACTTCTCTCATTGCTCTTTTAACCTCGTTTTATGATCATCATTTTATGTTTCAAAAAAAGAGTAGTAAAAAGTTAGGTATTATTGCCTGCCTTTCCAATCTACTCTATATTTACTGAGGGCAAGGATTATGTCTCAGTCATCTTTTTATCCTTGGTCTGGCATGCTGCCTGTACAAAAAGAGCACAGAGTAAATAATGATTGGTTGACCAGATAAACAAATGATGAATGGTTGCTAGAAACTATAATAGACACATCACATACTGTGATGATGAACAATATGAATTCCTAATATTCAGTAGTTTTTAACCTATAAAAGGTAACTCGATATTGTTCAACTTACAAGAACAGATGGCATTGCAATTCAAATAACAAGGACTGCAGTAACTACTGTATATGCATAATTTTATTTAATCATCATTTAATACCTCCTAGTAGGTAATTAACATCCTACCCAATTTTACAAAAAATGAAATTGAGACATAGCTAGATTAAGTAATTTGTCATGGTCACATAGCTACTAAGTGTTTTTTTTTTTTTAATTGAGGTATAGTTGATTTACAATGTTGTGTTAATTTCTGCTGTACAGCAAAGTGTTTCAAATACTAAGTGTTTAAAGTGGGATGCAAACACACATCTGTCTAATCGAGGGCCTGAGTTGTACATATTAGAATACATTCTCCCTGCATTAAGCTTTCAAGCAGCTAGATGAGATAAGTAGTGTGTTTCTCATTTTACACAACCTACATTGTGTGTGACTTAGAGCAGTAGTATGGTTGTCCCTGGTCCAGGAGAGCTAACAGAGAAGCCACATTTAAATCCAGGTTTTGATAATTCCAAATCCTATACTCTCTGTACTGTGTGACTCTACCTTTCCCCTTGACGCTATTACATGATGAATAAATTCTCTTAAACTACGCAAGCATTTCTGTGCAGAAATCACAGAGTATTATTATAATATGGCACTTACCAAAGTACACTTCACATAACCCTAAGATTAAAGGAAAAGTCCCAGGACCAAATATTGCCTATCTTGGCCCCTCTTGAAAACTCACAAGGCCTTCTGGTATGAATGCTCTGAGAAGTCCTGTAGTAAAACAAACCAGAATAAACACCTGTGTAACTCGTTTGACTATATGATATGCATATTTTTTTTTCTCCAACCAGTGGACATCCACTGGAACATTGGAATTAGTTCTCTGGTTAACACACTTGGGAAAACTCTGCTGTAGACTCTACTCTGATCTCCTAGATGGGCTTCAGAGGCCTGATGCTAATTCCTAGAATTCAGCTTGCCTTTGGAGGAAGGGAATAGTTCACTCAAAGTTCTGTGAATACCTCGATATTCTAGGATTATACTAGGGATTGTTCTCATCATGGAAAATAGGACCCCAGGAATCACTCCTACCGGGACCACATGAGCTCTGAAGCCTTCTGTCTTCACAGGCTATGGGTATGATAAACCTTCTCAAAGCAAAAGAGTTTTGTAGTTGGAAGGGTTTGGTGATTTAGATTTAATAGGTACAAATTGACTTGAACATCTGTAATGTGTGAGACATTTTCATAATGTGTATGTTATTTATCAGTTGGGGCTGTTTTGTTTTCAAATGAAATGAAATTGGCTTATACAAAAAATAATCAAAGTGTAAGTGTGTGTGTGTGTGTGTGTGTGTGTGAGCGTGCATGCGTGCGTGAGTGTATTGGGGGTAGGGGAGTTCATCTGCTCATATAACTGAGAATCCAGGGATCTTCTGAACTTCAGGATCAGTTTAATTCAGTTGTTCACACTTTGTCCCCAGACTGTCTCTATCTTCTGCCTCTTCTTTCTTTGTGTGTTTCATCGTCAGAAATGTTCTTGTCAAGTGGTGGGAAACTCCAAACTTATTCTACAAGCACAGCAATCCCAGTGAAAAGAGAGCTTTTCTGGGTTTTATTTGGGGTACATCACATACCAATCCTTGAACCAATTAACCAATTAACCACTATGACTCTTCCTTACAAACTACAATCATCTGTAGACCTAACCCCACGTAAACCACTGAGACGAAGGAGAAGTAGTTCCCCAAGTGAAATCAAAGTGCTACTTCCAGACAGAAAAGAATGGTTGCTTGATGGGCTAACATCCTTGTACCCAGATGCAACACATTACTCCTAATGTCTAAAAAGCTCTCCCTGAGATGAAAAGTAAATTCCAGATGCCAAAATTGCATTGCCTTATTTTGTTTTCTAGCTAAGAACCTAAACTACTTATGAATTCTATGCCAAAATCACCTTTTTTGGGCCTGCCTATCTGAAAGTATATTAGTACCTATTTACAAAAGAATGTAAAATGCGTATATGTAGCATTTTAAAATGCCTTAACTGTGAAATTGTTTATAATATTTTCTTATGGCATGTAACTATTACCCTTTAAGAGACATGCTTACTTTTTGAAGTGTTTTTAAATGTGGGCTAGTAGTAAAATTAAATATAATTATAAAATTTTCATTTCCAGGGTGTCCATCAAATAATGATTATCAAATTACATCACTTAGTGCTATTTGACAGGCTGCCATCATCCTGTTTTATCAAAGTAAAAAAAAGTATAGTATTGAGCATTAATATTATAATCTGATGCACTTTTTTTTTTCCTGCCTCAACTACCCCCTGTCATTCCAGAAAGTAATTAGCTCATCCAGACACTGATGGACCCAGACTTGTCGGGTTGTCTGGTTTCTGCCATTATTCTCAGCAGACTCCAGATAATTCTAATTTACTTATCTCCAATGGAAAAATACTAAAAAGCACCGTGCTGAAGTTAAAGGGAGGCTGCTGGAGAGGACTGTGAGCAGAGGTCTGCCCACTTACTCCTAAAATCCATGAATGCCTGTCGAGCATTGGAAGTTAACTTCTTCTCTTTCCTATACAGCTTTGTGTTTTTTATAGCATTTGCACAGTATGGTGCCCTTTCTCATTTGTGAAAAGTAAATAAGTTAGTTCGAGTTTCACGTTGTTGAACATTCGAAATTAAACCTTTAGCATCTTGCATGTGAGTTTGCTCATTCAGTTCACTTCAAATGAGGAAAAATTAAATTATTTGGGTTTTCGTGGAGTGTTATTTCAGAGCAGCCACATTCTCTAGGTAGCTGGATGAAGAGAATAAACATTGTCAATCAAAGGAGTGAAAAAGTATCAGCTCACCCTCAATCTCACCTTAACCATGGAAGATTTCTTTTTATATAAAAGCACAATCTCATTGTAAAAAACTGTTGCTTAGATGGAACCTTGGGCAAACCACTTTTCCTCTTTAAATCCTGATTTTTTTCAGCTGTAACAATGAAATAGCAGTGGCCATCTCACAGGATTTTTGTGAAGATGCACCCGTATGCATAACTGCATATGTTATTATAAATATTATATTGCTGATGATCTTATACTCAGTCCAGTTTGCCCTTTTGGTTATATGTCAGGACAAATTTAGAGGAAATGAACCCAGGCCTCCATGTTGGTATCAAGCAAGTGTGTGAGAAAACCTGGTCATCAGATACCAGATTTATAGCCAAGAATTCCATAAATCCCATTTGGTCCCTGTGAACCCACAGTATCTGCAGAGAACTGCATTATAGAATCAGAGGCCAGAAGCCTTTGCCTAAAGATATTTTTTCCCTTGGGCGCATGATATTTTTAAGAAAGTCATATGTAAAATGCTAGTATAAAGATAATAATGATGATAATATTAAAACTAGCAATAGCAGTTACCATTTATTAAGCACGTATTCTATGCCAGGCATGGTTTTAAACACTTTACATACGTCTTCTGGTTTACCGCTACAAGAAAATTATGATGTAAGCAGAATTATTCCCACTTTACAGATGAGTAAACTCAGTTTTAGGTAAGTAAATAGTTCAAGGATATATAGCTCATATGTGATGAATTGATATTCAATCTTAAGCGTGTTGACCTTGATTCCCAATTATACAATTTAGCAGAGTTTTGATGATACCATTTACTAGGCCTAGATTGTAGGTTATTGGTCTTCCTCACAAATTTACGTACATATTTATCAATGAAACTGTTTTTTCCTTGCTCTGTGGTTTGGTTTTTAAGAAAAAGTTTTCCAGAACTAAAACAGCAGTGACAGCAGTACCTTATGCTAATTTCTCTGTTGCTTCGAAGGCCACAGCAATTTAAAGTCATGTAGAAAACTAATCTCCAAATCATTCTATGACCATCTTCAAAGTTCTGATTTTGCTTGTATGGACAAATGTAATCATGCAATTAATTCAGTTAAGCCCTGACTGATTGTGTACTACGTTCAAGGTCCTATACCAGGTACTGTTGAAATAATGACAGTAATTCTAATATAACCTAACTTGGATGAGCAACTTTCTGCACACTGACTAAATTGATCAACTGTTTAAAACAAAGATCTTTCATTAGAAGGACGCTTGCAAAAGTCTGGACTATTTTCCACCTTAAAATAGAGGATCTGTTGCATGTTCCTAGAATTTTGAAACAGCCTTGTCTAACATGGCAGTCAATTTTCCCAACTAGCCTACAAGTTCATGGTTAACTTTACTTAAAGGACCTAATGCTATATAAATAAGAAAGTAATTTAAAAAGAAAAACTTGTGCTAATATTTAAGTGTTTATTTAACCATTCTGTAGTTCACAGAAAATGTATAACTGTTGTCTAGTTTTACAGTATTCTTAAAAGAGGGTGGGTGCCTGTACCAAATATTTAGCAGCAGGAATTATAAAATCATAAGGCGATTAAGTTAGCTAGCCACAGAATTCCAATATTGCTTTTTAAATGACTTCAGGATATAGGAGGTACTAAGGTTATTATCTGTTATCAGGAATACAGTGGAATTGTACAACTGGATAATAACGAAACAAACTGACACAATGTAAAATTACATTATCAGTGTGTTAAAACAAAATTGCGCCCTAAAGGAGTCCACATGCCAGCTCAGAGCCGCAGTGTAATTATGCTTAACTCTGATAATTAAAATACAGCGGAGATCAACAGAATCATTTTCATTAAGAAAATTATTAATGATGGTGGTATAACAGTAATTGATTGCAGAGCACCACAGGATAACGCGATGCTGAAAACCCAATATGTTTCATGAACATCTGAGGTTTTTTCTGGTTATGTTCTCTAAGAATGAGAGATGTTGGGGGGTGAGCAATTTATTATGCCTGTTCTAGGAATCAGTGATTGCTTTAAATGGCTGCTTTAGAAAACCATCGTTTTGATTCAAATTGTCATTTCTGAGGGGTTCTTAAGGTCGAGACAAGTGACCCCACCAGTGAATGTGTTATTTACAGTGGAGCTGTCTGTTGCAAATTGCAGAATGACAGCAACTTCAGCAAATATAGGGCCTTCTGCCATTTCCATTTTTTACTATGCATTTACTGTTTTTACAATTATGTTAGTGATTGACTGATGTTATTTCAGTCTGGGTCTGGCCATACTGAATAGTTTATGTCCTGAGTTATTATTAACGTATGCTATTTGATGTGGAAAAAATACATTTGTTTTCGTATCAACATCACTGTGAGTTTTCTTAATGAAATGTTGGTAAATAATCCTGCACGATAATACTATTAATTACTTCAGTGGATTAGATGCGCTCTGATATGTTGGAGAAAAATATCCTAAACCATCCTGGATACATGCATGAATGAAGCTTCTGTCTCTTAGGGGTAAAAACCCAGGTAGGATGTTGGCAAATGATAAGAACTAAGAATATATCAGTTTCATAAATATAAAAATGAAAAATGAAGAGTGGGGTCTTCTGAGAGGTGACTCACTATCATTCAGGGATGTTAGCTTGTCATTCAAAGTGATGCTAATCTTGAAAGCTACCCCCAAAAGGATCTTTGTCAGCTAAAATGAGGAACAACTCTTTAGGGTGAATGTTTTCAGAGTAGGATATTGTGAATACTTCTTTAAAACAGTGTATTACATAGAAAAAAAAAAATTATTGTATTATAATTCCAACTGAAAAAGTAGAATATGAGGTTTCGTGCCTAGTGTGATTATAATTGTATTTTAAAAGTATATGTACAGCAAAACACATGGGGAAGAAATATCAATACATTGAAACTATAAAAGTATTTCTGTAAAGGTGGTAAGGTTTGGGAAAATCCGTATTCCTCTTTTATAGTTTTCTTCACTTTGATTATTGTCGTTATATAATTTAAGAAAAATATTTGCAAACGAAAATCACTCTTTGTCTTAACTACACTCCTGCTCTTCTTTTATTATTTTTTTTAAATTAATTAATTAATTTATTTATTTTTGGCTGTGTTGGGTCTTCGTTTCTGAGCGAGGGCTTTCTCCAGTTGTGGCAAGCGGGAGCCACTCTTCATCGCGGTGCGCAGGCCTCTCACTATCGCGGCCTCTCTTGTTGCGGAGCACAGGCTCCAGACGCCCAGGCTCAGTAGTTGTGGCTCACGGGCCCAGTTGCTCCGCGGCATGTGGGATCTTCCCAGACCAGGGCTCGAACCCGTGTCCCCTGCATTGGCAGGCAGATTCTCAACCACGGCGCCACCAGGGAAGCCCCCTGCTCTTCTTTTTATACAACCCAAACTAACAGAACAAAAATCTTTGCCTTACCCATGAAGTCCCTCATCCATGGAATTTAAATTATATTCGAGTGATATATATTTTTCTTTAGTATCTCTGTAAATGTCCTGACACTTTGTATTTCATAAGATAATTTTCCAAATAAAATAAAAGTAACTGAGCACAGGCTCTGCACGTGATATGGTCCCAGTTGTCATGAGGGATACAGAGGAATATGAAACACACCCCTGACTTAAGGAGTTTGTTGAAAGAGCTTAATTGATGAAGGTTGCATAACGCGGAGTTCTGTCTTACATGGTCAAGGCAAAGTTGACAGAAGATGTGGAATTTTGGTTGGATACTGAAAGTTAAATATAAATTTGAGAAACGGGGGAAGGCATTTGAGGAGGTTGAAATGTGTGCCTAAAAGTTTACAGGCTGCGATACATACCGTGTTTTCATGAGAGTGTCAGGGCACACTTTAGAACAGAGAATTTACAAATAAGACTAGTGAGGGGCAAGCCTGCAAACGTTTCTGAGGGCCGTGTTGTGGGTTCGGTTGAGTGCTCAGTCTAAAGACCTCATCAAGGGGGTGATGGAGAGCTACTGAAAGTTCTGAGGCACACATATTCACAGTGGGATTTTACTAAGATTATTGTGTCAAAGGTGAAGCTCAGGTCCATCCACTAATAAAAACAAGACTTTATCTGTCAAGAAATAATGTTGGTACCTACATCTTTCTAGAAGATAATATAAATCTTCCGCTTTTCTCCACTCATTACCTGACTCCAACAATTTTTTCAACACCAAATGTACCTCCCATGCCCTTATGTCTTCACCATCATTGCCCTGCCCACCAACCTCCCATCCTTACTTTCAGAGGACCTGACTTGGATTCCATGGGTCCATCATTTTAATTACTCTCTTGCACCCTCTCACTTTTCTCTCCTTCTCTGGCCTTTAGTGGCCTGAATACCCTCATTCTAATCAATCCAACTTTCCACCTTCCCCTGGCTTTATCCAAGCAGCAGAAGCTAGGGGAAGAAATATTTATAAAGTGCTTAGAATTGCACCTGATCCACAGTGAGTGCTATATAAATGTGTGGTCAAAATACAACAATGGAACCATCACCACCACTCACAACAACAAAAATACAACAGAAACCAATGCTGACCAGTTTATATTATAGTTGACCGCGAGGTGAATGGGATCCCTCAGTGTAAGTAGCCTGGCAATACAGATCTTTTTTCTGAATCCATCTTCAAAGTGACTATGTCAGACTTCTGTCTCCCTAAATATATACCATCCCCTGTTAGATACTGACCTTGCTTCTTGTTTTCCAGAGAAAATGGAAAACTAGAAGCACATATAAGCCTCCAACAAGTGGCTTCCTTTTGCAATTAGCCTGATTACAAGGATCAGTATGGCCTGTGAGACCAAATCTGACCCACCACCTGTTTTTGTAAATAAAGTTTTATTGGAATATAGCTACCATGATTTGTTTGTATATTTTGTTTGTGGCTGCTTTCACACCGCAACATCAGAGTTGAGTAGTTGTGGCAGAGACCCTCTAGCCTGCAAAGCCTAAAGTGTTTACTCTTTGACCATTTACAGAAAAAGCTTGGCAACGCCTGAACTAAGCCTACAAGGTTATTACCTTGGCCTAAAATGCCCTACATGATCTTCCCCTGGATACCTCTGTGGGTTATTTACTATGACTCTCCAACTATTCTTTTCCAGTGTCACAAGCCCTTGCTTTTGTTTGAAAATACAAAGAATGCCTCTGCCTCAAGGCCTTTGCACTGTGCCCTGCTCTGCCCCCACATGGGCCCCTCTCTTGCTTCATTCAAAACTCTCTCCAAATGTTGCCTTCCCAGAGGGTCTGCCTAACTACTCTGTCTCTGTTTCTCTCTTTGTTCTCCTCAGTATTAGTCAATTCAGGCTGCTATAACAAAACACCATAGGCTGGTAGCTGAACACCAGACTTCTTTCTCACAGTTCTGGAAGGCGGAAAGTTCAAGCTCAAGGTGCAGGCAGATTTGGTATCTAGTGAGGACCCATCTTCCTGGTTTACAGATGGCCACCTTCTTGCTGTATCTTCATATGGTGGTGTGTGTGTGTGTGAGAGAGAGAGAGAGCGCTCCCTCCCTCATGTCTCTTATAAGGGCATTAATCCCATCATGAGGTCTCCACCCTTATGACCTAATTACCTCCCAAAGGCTTCACCTCTTATACCATCACATTGGTTGTTAGGGCTTCTACATATAAATTTAGAGTTGGGGACACAAGCATTCAGTCTATAACAGCTCTCTCATTTATCTTCATATCTGGCATTTTAGCATTTATTTTAAAAATTTAGTGTGATCCTCCCACCTCTAGAATGAGCGTTCTTTAAGGACAGGAATTCTGTCTGTTTTTTGAAGCCATCTATGACACATAGTAGGTGCTCATTAAATATTTATGAAAGAATTAATCGATAAATGAATGGATTACAGCTTTTTCTTTACTGTGAAAAGCAATATAAAGTATGGATTTAATAATGTTCCCATGATTAGATAATCTGACTTGGTTGAACTCTCTGAGATGTCCTCAAACTTTATACCTTACCTTCACTATTGAATTTTAACTCTCATGTTTATAATTTACAAGGGGTCTTTCTTGTTCCCTGACTGTTCCTTTTTTTCAACATCTTGCTCTTTTTAATATGGATATTTTTCCTTTATCCCTGAAGTAGGACGTGGAGAATGATTAGGAAGTTGTGTGTCCCATGCATTGTTTCTTACTTTCTCCTGCCTGTTTTTGTCCCTGTATTTAGTGTTGAAGCTTTCCTCACGTGGCTAGAGATCCATGAATACCTACTTCATCGTTTAAGAGTGGGGCACTAAGGGGTGAATGCAAGAGCAGCCTGAGAAGGCAGAGCTTGTCAACTGGTAGCTTTTGTGTGGGGTCATAGGATGACAACGTAGCCATGGTAATGAGGTCTCCAAATGACAGTGTATGTAATTTTTTGTCTTACCATGGTTAGCTTCTCCAGAGAACGCCAGTCTCATTTCTGAGATGGACAAGCCTGTAACCAGCCATCTGAGGACCTTGTGGGCAAACTGGACCAGGTGGTACATTGGGAAAGTCCTATCTCATTGCTGAGAATGTAGATGTTCCTTTAGTCTTCTAATGCAGGTGAAACTTTAGTATTACCCTTGGCTGAGCCTGTGTCTCTGGATCTAAAGCCTCTATTCCATTTCTTCAAAGACTAAGCCTCCAGAGTGGGAAAGGAATGTCACTTAGCTCTGCGGGGAATAGCTGAGCAGGTATAGCTAACAGCTTCTTACTTAGAAGGCCAGTCCTGCAAGTTTTAGCTCCACTGCTTACCCTACCTTTCAAGGTGCCAGGTGCCTTTACTTTCTGATCTTTTCCAGGATTCTGCAGAATAAATCTGCTTGCTACTTGTTGGTCAGCTGCTCTTCAAGTACTTGGATTTCAGCTTTCTGTGCTCTGCTGTGTCATCTATCACTCCATCAGTTTTCTAGCTTCCAAGATGTTGTTGACTTCTATTTCCTACTCTGCCCCATCTCTTTGCCCTTATCATTGCTTTTTCTTCTCTACTGTCATGTTACTGAAAGGGAGTAGAAATAAATGCATGCAATCAATTCATCATACTTAACAGGAAGCCCTCTCTGCTCCTTTTCTTAGGTAAGCTTCTGCAAAGTTTTTTGCATGCATTCCTTTAACTTCCTGAATTCCAGCATCTTCTCTTTTGCTGTTTCTGCCTTCATGATTCCATTGAAGTGACTCTGTCACAGGTCTCCTTGTTGACAGCTTTTTATTCCACAAGGCTTGATCTGATTTATCCCTTTCCACACCCAGTGCCAGGTTTCTCCATCACTGTCCAGCCACTAAACATCATTCTCTAGTCTTCTTTCTTCTCATTTCTGTGTTTCCCATAGCTTATCCCATCTGGAATTTTTAAAACTTATCCTACTCCTTATAGTTTCATTTCTCACTCATCCTCCACAGCTACCCTGTACTCAAACTATACTCAGTTATTTAAAATTCCTCAGCTATTCTTTACTTGCTCATATCTGTCTTTTTGCTGAATAACCATCTAGACATCTTTATCTTGGCAACAGGTATCATTCAAGACTTAGCATGTGTAAGTGGCTCTGAAAAGCCTTCTGTGCCCCATCCCAGGGAGGGAGCTCCACCCCAGCCTGTGCATTGTCCCAAGTTGGACGTGAACACCTCAAACACAATGACACCATTTCTCACTTCTCCTCCGCACACAATACATAGAATATACTCACTGAATTTTGAATTATTTTTAATGGGTATTAGGATGCATCATTCAACATAGTAAACTCTAGTGGGACTTGCTTTAGTTTCAAAAATCACTAGTATGAAAATCATTTGAAAATCCAGTACTCAAAATGCTCTTCTCTCCATATCTAGAAAAGTATTCCATGTCTTAGCAAGATTACTTTAATGCTAGGGAATCTAATACAAGAGGATTTCTTTGGAATATCCTATGTAAACACAGCATACATTGTGCTACATCAGTTAGAATGAAGGTGTATAAAAGAATTTAGAAAAATTAGAATCTATATACATGCCAAAGATGCTGTCAAAGCTTAGGGTTTTATTTGACATCTTTTTACAGCAGCCATGCCAAGACATTGGCTCACCATTACTACGCAATTCTTTGTGGATCCACTTGACTTTCTCCCATCAAGCAGTGACTGTGTCTTGTTCTTTTTTTTTTTTTAATAGAAAGTTTGATCAAGATATCCTTAATTTTTTTTTAATTTTATTTATTTATTTTTTATTTATGGCTGTGTTGGGTCCTCGTTTCTGTGCGAGGGCTTTTCTCTAGTTGCGGCAAGCGGGGGCCACTCTTCATCGCGGTGCGCGGGCCTCTCACTATCGCAGCCTCTCTTGTTGTGGAGCACAGGCTCCAGACGCGCAGGCTCTGTAATTGTGGCTCACGGGCCTAGTTGCTCCGCGGCATGTGGGATCTTCCCAGATCAGGGCTCGAACCCGTGTCCCCTGCATTGGCAGGCAGATTCTCAACCACTGCGCCACCAGGGAAGCCCCGTGTCTGTTGTTCTTGCTGTTCACTGGGGGGATGTCAGCCAGACCTCAAGTCTTTGCTCTGAGACGTGAAATTGGAGGCTTTTCATTTTCCCTTGGTGTTTAAGTCAACCCCATTTCTGAAGGCTATTTTTAAACTAAAAGGTCACCTTATATGCCATGACATACAGTAGTACTTCAGAGAAGTTATATTCTCATTAGTCTTTCTTAAGTATGTGAAGACCGTCAGACAACAGTGGGGTCAACCAAGACAGTATATCGTGGTGTTTCAAGCAAGAATATCCCAGCCAAAAGAATGGATCCGAAATACACACATTTAAGTATGAACAGTAAAGCTTTTTCTATCTATCTAGTTATGTAGTTCTATCTACCGCCCATTGAAATTCAATAAGAATAAATTACTTTAAGCCAGTTTTTCCTTCAGAAATCTCGTATTTATCATCACTGTCTGGTCTCTCTTGTCAGTAAAGATTTTCAAGAATGACGGCTCTCCAGGTCAGTACCCTTTACTTTGTGCATTCTTTCAAGAAATGTTAAGTCTCAGAGGCTTATTATGAAAACTTAACATTTTCAGAATACTTATCAAATACTTCTACGAAGGAATTTAAGTTTTCATAGTTAACTTGATATGATACGTAACGTATGATAGTCCTGCTCTCCTGCCCCCCAAAAGATACAAAATTTATCAATTAACTAGTAAATAATAATTTGGAGTCTCTCAATATCAGAACTAGTTTGGTAATATAAAATCTTAAATATCTTAAGTATCATCTCTGCTGTCTTTCTGTGCTTTGAGTGTAGGTTTCTAGATTAGAGTGAGTGTAGGAAGCCAAAAAATAAAATAACATAAAGAGGCCTATGTAGGACATTTAAGCCAAATAATAGTTTAGTTTAGAAGTCTCACTTCATAGTTTTGCATTTTGACTAGAGATACAGATAAGAAAGATAGCTTTCTATCAGTGAAATGAAGTGAGGAGAAAATGTATATAAGAAAATGGGCATGTTACTTTTCATCTTATCCCTGTCTTTACATACACAATTGTAGTTAACTATCTCAAAGGAAATTAAGATAATCATCTTTACACACATGTAAAAATGAAGGGAGATTATAAAAAGCAGGCCATTGCATGAAATTTGGGAGTTCTTCAGTTCACTGAAATATTAGTCAAGTACCCACTATATGCCAGATAGGGAATCTGTTAACTTTTTGCTATATATTCAAGTTATGTTTTACATTGGTATGACACTGGGGTATCATTTGTCCATATCTGAGTTTGCCCTTTGTTAAAAGCTTGGCTAATGTCGTGCTCCTTAAAAGTGGTCTGCCAACCAGCAGTACTGCATGGGCTTGTTAGAAACGCTAAAGCTCAGGCCCCATTCAGACCTACCGAATCCAAATCTGCATTTTAACTAGATCCAGGTGATCTGTGTGCACGCTCAAGTTTCGGAAGCCAAGGTCTAGTGATTACTGATGTGTCTTTAACTGAAGAGTACCAGGAGGGATGGAAACAGTTAACCTTGCAATATACTAGTGTAATAACTCTCAGAGACTTGTGAATTCATTTGCAAATAAACACCATTGTAGAGCATGAGAATATCATAAAGGGAAAATAAGAACATTGAAAAGTTCTTCCTGTTTTGTCTTTAAATATACAACAGCTTGAGTGCTATCTTTTTTGGCACTCCCCCTCATTCCCACAAATGGGATTATAGAAAAGAAAAGAAAATGCTGCTGTACTCTGTTTAATGGGAACATTTATTGCTGTTTTTCCTTTTCTCTCCAACACCTCTTAATTTATATTAGGCATTAAATTGTAATGTTGTTTCTTTTCATGGTGAAATTGTCCCTGCGCGTATGCCTTTAAATCAATTCATTGTTATTTTGCAAAACAAAATGCGAAATAAGTACTTAGGGGAAACACAGGCCCCCCTGACCCCTGGAACTCTCTGGAGGCTCGCCTCTGTCATCCTTCCTGCACAGCAAAAGGGAAAAAAAAAAAGAGAAGGAAAAAAACAAATTTGCTGAGCCACACATTTCAAGTTGTCGACAACCCCATCCGCGAGAAAACAGAAGAAAATATATATGCTCGCTGTCCTGTCAAAAGGCTTTTGCCTTATCTTGAGAGACTGTCAGGGCAGGAACATCAGTGAATGGACAGGAGTCTATTAAATTAATAAGCTGCTGGATGGTGTCTGGAGAGTTATGATGCTCCATAAATCCAGTTTGATCATGGGGGACAAGGTTTAAATCTGCAGACTTCTAATACACATCCAGTTCTTGGATTGGATTTGAAGTTTTGTGCCAGAGACACAGAGATAGTCCTGCAGCATGTGAATTAAGTTTTATCTTTTTTTTTTTCTATCCTTCCATTTTTTTTTTTTTTTTCCTTATACTACTTACAAAAATGAAAGCACCTTAGGGATCCTAGCAAATATTACGGCTGGAAATGAAAGAACTGTTGTCAAGGTGAAACCGTGACCTAGAAGCCTAAAATCAAACCTTGGTCATTCTATTCAAGAAGCCCCATCAGAACGGAGTGTAAAAGGTCTGTGTGGAAGGAAAGATGCCTGAACTTATCTATCACCTATTTTAGAGTGATGCCTGTCAAATTCTACTCGTCTGTATTTATGATGGAAAGAAAACTAATGGTGTCAGATCTGCCCTATAGTAATAAAAAAAATCAGGAAATATTTTCTTCACCCCATTAAATAAAGTCCTCTGATATAGCCTTTACTGTGATATAGGTTTATTTGAGTTTTCGGCTTCCAACCATTTTAAGCCAAAGAACTGTGTTTTATTATTCAAATAATTTCCCAAATAAACTATTAACTTTAGGTCAAAAACAACTTATTTACATGGTACTGATAAATAAAATCCCTGGAATAAAAAATGGAATTTGTTCAAAATCATAAAATTCTCTCTGTTGAGTAGGTGTATTACGCTGTTTGTAATATTCAAACCGCTAGTAAATTGTTAATTACATGTTTATTTCATCAACTTACAGTTATTGTATAAATTTAGATTTTTTTTCATACCTTGGAACAGATTTATGTTAGAAAAATCTAGAATGATGGACAATGCTTTGTTATAACCAGTGCAACATGCCCATTTCAACATATTTAAGTCACCGTTAGAATACTTTCTTATAGAATCATTCAATTAACACAACTCTCTACTGTAACAACATGTTAAATCATTACAGGGTCAGGGAGTGTCTGCAAGAGAAGGGAGTCCACCTCCACTCAGCATTCGCTGCATACAAAGCCCTGTCCTGAATATTGAATCATTAAACACTGACAAATAAACAACGAAAGTAACAGGGTTATCCTCCGTTTTTTAATGGTTCCCAGAGATTAAATAACTTGCCCAAGTCACAAAGCAAACAAATGAACACAGCTCAAGTTGAACGTATCTCTGCTTTTCATT
This sequence comes from Balaenoptera borealis, assembly GCF_965194805.1. Lineage (NCBI taxonomy): Eukaryota > Metazoa > Chordata > Mammalia > Artiodactyla > Balaenopteridae > Balaenoptera > Balaenoptera borealis. The sequence goes on along the minus strand of NC_138876.1, from coordinate 31,315,220 downwards.
CATTCATTCATTTGGCAACTTTTTATTGAGGGCCTACTATGTGCCAGGCAATTTTCTAGGCACTGGAGTAAAGAAAACACATTATATTCCTTACACTGGTGAGCTGACATTTTTGGTTAGGGGACCAAAAGTCACCACTTAACTGATTCAGAGGTCTAGGTTGTTCACACACACACACACACACACACACACACACACACACACACACACACACCCCTCCCCCATTACATAGAACCAACCAGGAGGAGAGACACAAGAGTGCATGGATGAACCCCTCTTGGTTCCTGAAAGTATTTGCTCTGGGGTTTCTTTATTGACCTCTGAAAATTACTGACTTTTTCCATGAAAAAATTGTGGAATTTTTTTTTCCCATAACTTACTAGTACACTTCTGAGCATTAATGTCCTGTCCTGTCCTGTAATACCAATATACTGCCCGTTAGTAGTCAGAGATTAAATAGATGCTTTGCTAATTACCTCATCCAGTTCAGTTGTAAATAAATCTCTGTGTCACTCTTTCCTCCTACCACCACAGTATTATGTCCCTAGCCAGGAAATGCTGAAAAGAACAGATGAGTCCCACACTGTGCCCTGCAGGTCAGAAAATTCTGGCTTGTGGGACAGATAGGAGGGGTAAGTCTGAAAGGCCACGACTCTTAATGGGAACTCCCTGCTTCTGGTTTTTCAAGTTCAATCCTAGAAACTGTGTCAATAGAAGAATCTCAGCTGCTCTCAAAAGCAGGAAGGAGACCATTATGATGTTTGCTTCCATTGAGATGCTAGCAAGACTTGAGAAAAGAATATTGAAAAGTTTTTGAAGTTTTCTTTTTTTTATCTAGTTAACAGTCCATAAATCACATCTCCCTTAAAACTTACTTGTATTTTGATTCCAGCTCTAAGTCCTAGGAACAGAGAGTTTGGGATCAATACCTGACTCATAGGAAGCACTCAAGAAAATATTTGTTGAATAAATAAGTGAATATTTGGATTCTCTTTTCTCCCTTCCTTTTTGACCTGGTTTCTTATGTCTAAAGTAGAAAAAAATAGATTGGGTTGGGAAGCAATAAAATAGATAACAATTTATATTTAAAGGGTGAGATTAGCTGATACCTTTCTTCCTGTTAATGCTTTTCTACCCTTATGAGATTTTGCATTATATAGTAGCGTCTTTGTTTTGCATCCTACCAAGGTGTTAGTCATGTCAAACACACAACTACATGGGAAGCATACCTGGTTCCACATCTAGCCTTATGTACAGAGATAAAACATTTGAAGTTAAGAGGCAAAAAAGAGAAACTAAAATTTGTTGAACACTTACTTTATAACAGACCTTATATACATTGTGCACTACTCCACAAGGGTTGCTATAATTATTACAGATGAAGAAACTGAGGCTATATTTTGGTCAAGGTTATATTGCTATTGGACAGATAGAGTCAGAATTTGGACCTTAGGTTTGTCCACAGAACAATATTGCCTACAAATAAAACGGTGTTCATTCCTATCCATTCATTTATTTTTAAATCATGTTAAAAGGTGACATACCTACCAAATTAATGAAATGATTCAGCCCACACTGGCTTGAATCTAAACAAAAAAGAATTTATTTTGAGAAACACTGAAAGATAAGAGATAAATTACTGTATAAATACAAATATAAATAAAGCATTTTCAGAAGAAAAATCTAGTTTCCTTAATCTGTTTTTTAAGTTATTTTTGGCTTACAATGAAATGTACAAATATTAAGTGTACAATCAAGATATAGAATATATCCATCACCCCAGAAGATCTCCCATGTTACAAAAGACAACCACTGTTGATTTCTATTAGAGTAGTTTTCTTTATTTTTAAATTTCATATGAATGGAGTTATCAAATGAATGGAGTCATACACTTTATGACTTCTGTGCTCAGCATAATGTTTTAGAGACTCATTCATGTCATTTGGGGTATCAGTAGTTTGTTCTTTTTATTACTGACTAGTATTCCATTGCATAATAGCTATTAGAGGTTTTCAGACTCTCTTAATAAAAAATGTTTTCCTCCTTTGAGGATCCGTTGCTGCAGAGGTGAAGAGAATAACCCAAATATCCATCAGTAGGAAAATAGTTGAACAAATGATGGTAATGGAATCATACACATCTGCAGCAATGGATTCCTCAAAAGAGGGACACAATTTTTATTGAGAGAGTCTGGAAACCTCTAGTAGTGATGGCCTCAAATCAGAGGACATTTAAACTAAAAGAGGTCTATCAGAAAAAGAATGACATGAGTCAGAATCCTTTGTTTTTGTATTTCAGTGACCTTAAAGTTTTATTGACCCCAGTCAGTCTTTAGGAATCAAAACAAATGACATCACTAGATCTTCCTATACTTCCAATTGTATCAGTCATCTTCTTAACCGCCTAACCAGAGTAATTCAAAGATGAATGAAATTTAAAGATTTTCCAGTGGTCTTGGTGTGTGAATATACATGGTCTTCTTCACTTTTCAGGTCTTTATTTCTCTTTGTCTTATTAACTGCCTTTCACAAAGCAACCAAGCTATCTTAAAAGCACTTTGAAATCCCTGGATGAAAACAGCCAAAGCCATAGAAAATATCAGCATTATTATATCAGTTAATAGGCAATTGAAACTATGGAAGGAATAACCAGAAACACAAATGGATGGCCAAGTGCTAAAACAATTCCTTAAAGGAGAAATAATGGGTAATAGTAACCATGGTTCTGAGAACAGGAATAAAACACGTATCAGGAGGAGATGGATCTTAAAGGAAAGCGGCACACTTCGACTTAGTTAGAGGACTGTGAAAATGGACACTACCAGACAATATCAGACAGCTTTGGTGCTCTTTATGTGAATTAGCCAAAGCATTACGAATAATCATAGAAACGCCTTGATCTGTGTTTTTTTGACGAATATGCACCATTGCTTGAGAAATACGTTTTTGAGAAACTTCTCAGAACATAAACTGCTCAGATGTTTTTAAAAAAAGAGCAAATAAAAAATGAAATCCTGAGAAACAAGAAATCATACAGTTAACAGCAATTGGCCGCTGTGCCCTAACCTTCAACTCTGAAAGTATGATGAACTAATGTGGTTGATCTGTTAGTTGAAACAAATGTTCAAAAATGTTGGAACGGAAGCGTATGAGACATGAGGGAGTGAATTGGTTCTCTGGCCAGCCAAAAAGTCCACTGATATTAGAGGATGGGCAATTCATTTAAAAATACAAGAATAAATAAATGATTTTACTATAAAAGTGAAAGAGATGGCATAAGACAAACATAATCACTACTAGCTATTTATAACAAAGTTTCTTTTTTTTCCTTAGAAAGGGCTATATAGATGTATATGGAAATAAATCACAAAACATCTTTAAAACTCTAATTAAAGAATAAAATAACTTAGATACAAAATTTGGATTCCAACCTTTGCAGAAATACATTCCTATAGAATTATATTTTTCATTCAGATAAACTATTTAAATATCTGAGGATAAGGATGGTAATTTCTTCAATCATTTACATGAGTTTAAAATTAAAGTAGAATATAGGAATTGACCAAACTTCTAGGTTCTTTTTAAAAAAAAAAAAAAAGATTAAGGATAGATAAAAGCTTTTTACACATTAAGGTTTTTTTCTTAAAGTTCTTCATGATAAGAGTTAAATAACTGCTAGCATATATTCGGAAACATAACTGCCTTGGAATGGAAAAAATGTCTTTTGTTTTATCCTGATACTAACAAAGAGTTTGGAAAAGAAAGATAAACTCTTTCCTGAACTCTTTAGGTTGCTTTTCATATTAACTTATCTTATGAATAATCAGCTAATCTTTGAAAACTTCCTTGAACAAAAAAGCCCTGGAAACTCTTAATCAAGTATCTTTGCTAATTAAACTTAGAAGTCATCTTGGGATTAGAGAGCTGAGGCTCTACTCTTTCGGGTATGTCTTTTACTTGTTTCTCATTTGTTGGATCCCTAGTAACATCTAGCTTTGCCTCTAGTATGTCCACAGGGAAAACCTTTCTGGAACCCCAGCCAAAATCCACTTCAGCTGCATTTCCATTTTAAGTACTGGAGCTTACAGCCTTGTAATGAACGTCCAGAATAGGCAACACTTCCTCTTTCTGTACTAAAAAAAAACTGCAGACAATAGTTTATAATAGTGATGGAGAAGAATGAACCCCCGCTCCCACCAATGAATTACAACAAGATGCTAAGAGCAAAATTAAGTATTGTACGTGTGTTAGACAATGACTCTTAACAAGAAAGTGTGTCTAAGCTTACGTATACATACACATATACGTATACGAATGTGAATATATACATACGTGCAGACAAACATGCCCTTCTTTAATAACCATAGCTAAATTTGTTAATTGTGAAAATGGAACTTCTGGTATCACCATGCCCCCTAGCTCCACGTTACAGTACTGTTTTAGTTTTGAATAATCGGATGGTTATTGTGTGTCTTCTTAAAGCTTTTAGGATCTCTTAATAAACTCTTAATAACACTATATAGCATTTCAAATCAAACATAGGATCATAGAATGCATCATACTGTGGACATAAAATAAATCATAATTAACACAGAAGGTAAAACAGTGCCTTAAAGCAGCCATTCCATCTTCCTCTTTGGCTACACCAGCAAATGGGCTGGGTACTGTAAACAAAAGATTGGGAGGGAAGAGGGCATTATGCTTTGAATTGCCAAAATTGGAAAGCAGAGAAATGCCTCAAATATCAAAAACCATGAAGCTGGCAATATAGTAATATCTATAATTCTGATGAAAAAAGTTTTGGTCTAAATATTGTTAACCTGTGGGAGTTGTGTAATAAACAAGCTTTGAAAACCCAATTAGGTGAACAAATTAAGAGGAGGATTGCCTCTTGGTAACCCAGATTAGAAATAAAAATTGTGGAAGAGGACAAGAAACAGAAATAGAAGGGCATAGTTTATAGTTAATAACAGTTTTGAGGTTCGCAGGGGTGTGGAATCATTTGTTTAGTTTTGTTCTATGAAGAGACGAATTCTGAAGAGACTAACATATTCATTGGGCTTTTAAAATTTCTGTGAATATATGTCCGCATAAAATCCCTTGCCCTAGGGACTCATGTCTTTCTCATATGTATTCAGGGGACTATAACGTTCTTGGTAGAGGAAGAAATCTGTAAAATTCACCTGCCCAAAATAAGGGAATTATATTTTCAATTGTTAGACCGCAGACCTCTGGAAGACTTTTCAGCTTCGAGTGGTCTTTTGGCAGCACAGTCTCAATAGAGGCTCCAGGGAAGTGCCAAGGCCAGCTTCACTTTTCCCCCCTTTTCTCTTTTAATCCCTGTGGGGCTCTGTGAATTTTTTTTCATAGCTGGACTAAAATTGTGCCAACGGGAGACTTGCACCATAAAGACTGAACTGTTAAAGAAAGCTACAAGGAACAGCTTTGAGGCAAGGTTTCAGGCTCTGTCATCACGCTCGAAGAATTTTCTGTTTAATGTACTGTAATGCAGTATTCAATGGGGACACGTTTAATTGAGTTTTACACAACCCAGTTGGGAGTAGAGCTGCAAGGTAGGTGATGTCTAGGTTTTTAATCTTTCACTCCGGAGAGGCTTGTTGACGGAGAGGTTCTTTCTCTTTGCAAGAAAAAAAAAGGAAGCATGAGAAATGATACATCCGTGGATAAAACCAATTGGCAACCCCCAAAGGAATGAGGGCGATAAGGCGAATCCAGCACTTGTAAGAAATAAAAGAATCCAACTGTTCATTTAAATGAGAAACAACACCCGCATGGAGAAGGAGGCAGGGAGGCTGGGGGCAGGCGTGGGGAGGAACCCAGGCTGACAAATAGAAGCAGTGATGCAGGAGGAAGGAATTCTAGCGAACAAACAGCAGCTTGTTAGGGGGATTACCAGGGAGATACTTGCTGGTGTGTATTTTTAAGGAAAATAAGAGGGAGAAGGGGGCATTTTTACATTGGGAACAATGAATAACTGGCAGAAATGAGTGCAGAGGGAGCCGCTATTACACAAACAGCACTTAAAATAAATCATCATTTCTTCCTAAAGTCCTAACCTAACCCCTGCATCAACCTGGGTAAAAATAGCACCAGACCCTGTCAGAAAGACAAAATAATACCTTATACATCAGCTTCAAGGTATTAAACTTTCTTAGCTTAGACAGCCCCTTTTCCTCATGCTTTAGCAGCTAAGCAGGCAAAAAAAGCACGAAGCAGCTGCAGCATTCACAGATCGCATTTCTATTTTGTCTCCATGACACTGGGCCTAATACGTAGCTCCATAGTTGGCCTGGATAGAACCTTTCAAAAAAATTGCTTTAAATATTTATTACCAATTTTCTGGCCCCCCGCAGAGGGGGAGAACTAGATAAAGGATTATCTGCTAATATAATGAAAGCATCCACTTAAAAAGGAATGTTAGTACTCTATCACTTATTTTTTCTGCTGAATCTTTTTGGGCAGTCCATTTTGATGCTGTCCCTAACAGTGATGGCTGGTTTCTAATGTGACTGTGAGCCCATCCCAGTAGAAAAGAGTGTGCATCATGACACAGATTCCTATGAATTCCTGCACTCCACCTGCAATGAGAGACAGCACTTTAAGAATGTTCTGCTATCTTTCATCAGTGTTTGTGGCATGCAGATAGCTAATGCATTGTTGCCTGTCAAGATCCTTGCTAATTTAGGGCTGCTGACATGGTTCCTGGTAGTCTACTCTTTGGTATATTATTGCCATGAGAAGCCCTGCGTTTTCATCTTTCAAAATTAATTTGCTTTATTCAACACATATCTCTAGTACTAGGCACTGGGAATAATGTGGAGAACCATTTCAACACTGTCCTGGTCCTCATGGAGTTTACAGTCTAGTGGGGGAAAATATAACAATCAGGTCAATAAATAGAACGTTTTAAAATGATCTTTATTGGGATGTTGATAATAAAAATATGAAAATAATTTTTGTTTCATTCATAGATTTGATCTAAGTGACCACTTGGGTCATCCTATATGGATCACTTTCCTTGTTACACAAATTCATGCAACAGATATTTGTTATGCACCTACTATGTGTCAGGCATCGTTCTAGGTGCTAGATATAGAACAGTGACCAAACCATGAAAATTTCTGTTCTCATAGGGCTTAAAGTCCAGCATATTCTCATTTAATTTTTTTTGCAACATTATAAAATGACCAGTATTGTGATGATTTCACCTAACATTGATAAAGCATCCTGAACTTCACAGAGCACTTTTGCTTTCATTATCTAATCCAATGTGGGCATCAATCATGTGAGGTACATACTAGTTTATTTTACACAAGAGAAATCTGAGACACAGAAGGGTAGGGTAATTTTGCCAAGTTTCACAAAGAATTAAAATTGAAAGTGTGGCTATAATATAAGCCGCCTAATATTTTTTCCTTTTTTTTTCTTGTTTCTATTGAGGTATAGTTGATGTACAGTATTATGTAAGTTTCAGGTGTACAACATAATGATTCACAGTTTTCAAATATTACCTTCCGTTTATAGTTACTATAAAATATTGACTCTATTCCCTGTGCTGCACTATATATCCTTGTAGCTTATTTATTTTATACATAGTAGTTTGTACCTCTTAGTCCCCTACCCCTATTGTGCCCCTCCCCACTTCCCTCTTCCCACTGGCAACCACTGGTTTGTTCTCTATATAAGCCTCCTAATTTAATCCAATATAATTTTTACTTTACTATGTACTTTGTTACTGTGATTTTGTTTTTCATTTTTTCAAAAGGCTAGAACAGTGTTTTGATTTTTTGGAAAGTGAATGTAATCATCAGAATTCGGAGCTCAGTTTGTCAAAATAAATTCACTCACTTGAAATGACTGATACAGTTCCACTTGGGAGGGGATTCTCATTGAAAATCAGCTCAGGAGCTAATGCCGCTAATAGGAAGGAGCCTTGGCAGCCACATGCTTTATTTAGGACAGCACGAGGCTGAGGACCATGGTTCTAGAAACTACATGATCCTAATCTAACGCCAGTTCTCAGTGACTTGAGTCTGCAGAGCACAGAGCAAAGTACTGGAAATGATTAGGCTAATATATGGTAAAAGTCTACTTAATGAAAAGAATTATTTAGATAAACTTGGTTATTACATTGATACAAACAATGATAATGGTTGTAGTTGTGTTTCCTTTAAGACACCACCGTCGTACTTTTATTATTTGTCACCTCTCGCTGAGATAGGCCTTAGTTTCGATGAATTCATAATTTCTGACGTGAAGCAACAACATGATTGCAGCCTCTGTCCAGGGATGGTTTAGAGAGTCATCTATTTTTGAGAAGAATCGAGAGCAACCCGTAAATGAGACAGCTCACTAAAAGAAAGGTCTGCAGAACACTCATTTTTGGGTTTGTTTTGCTTCTAGCGTAGTGTTTAAGTACACGGACTGCCTGAAATCTAAAGAGCCTAGGGTCAAACCCTGACTCTCCTACCTATTCGCTTGTGAAGACCAAGGCAAGTTACATCAACCCTCTGACTTCATCTTCTCAATACAAAATAGTGGGGGGACCTTACCTTACGAGGTAGTTTTGAGGGTTAAATGACTAAATATATGTAAAAGAAGGACTCATAACCATGCTGGGCACAGGATGCATGCTACATTATGATGAACAAATACTATCTTGAATAAGTTTCTGCATTTATATGACAGTGTAGTAGGAGTCTAAGTCATAGATAAGGAGTCAATAATTCAAAGTTAAGGAAACTTTGAAGTGAATTGTATTGATAATTATTAGGATTTGGAGTTGGTATTATTTGAATCATCGATATTTTCATCAATAGGCAATATTTAGGCTCAACAACCAATCTCTGGAACACATTTGAGTTTGGGGGCTGTGGTAGGTGACTGAGACAAGCCCAGACTGGGAACACTGTCATTCCACAAAACTGCCCATTTGCTCTGTTGTTTGCTATTCTTTGTTTAGAAAGAGAAGTTAATGAAGCACTTAATTTCCTGATATAATATGTAATCTGAAAGTACTTGGAGAGCTAAACAGCAATTCAGTGCCTGGATTAAAGGAAGGATAGCTGAGATTCTTGATGGTTTTGTCCTATCCTAACACACCCCCTCCAAAGAATAGTTTCCTGTCACTGAGTTTGTGTGAGCTTGTCCCCAAAAGCACCACCTGCAAGATTCTGATATATGTTCAACTCTTCCCCCCTTTCTTTCCCTGTGCCCCATACTTGCAAGCTTATGTTTTGAAAATCACTTTGTACACTGTGTATACTGATGTAGTCAGCTGGCTCCATCTGTGGGTCATCAAATAGACTGGCAGTTCTGAAAGTGTGGCCCACCAACCACTGGTCCCAAGACACTTTCCAGAAGACCATGGGGCCAAAACTACTTCCATAATATTACTGAGATGTTATTTGCCTTTTCCATGGTGTTGACATTTGCATTAACAGTGCAGAAGCAATGGTGGAACCTCTATGAATCGAGGGAGGCATTGGAACCAAACTGTACTAGAAGTCATTGTATTTTGCCAAAGTTGAAACAAGCAAACAAAGACAGTGCTACTTAAGAATGTTCTTGATGAAGCAGTGGAGTTTAATTCTTTTATTAAATCTAAACCCTTGAGCACATGCCTTTTTAATATTCTGTATGACAAAATGGGAAATACACATAAAGCACTTGTGTTTCATACTGAAGTACCATAGTTGTCTCTGGAAAAAGCACTTGTATGATTTCTTGAATGAAAAGTGGAATTAGCCACCTTTTTCATAGAATGTGTTTTTGCTTGAAGAATGTCTGACCAACTATGTTATTTAAATTTGAGAATTTGGCAGATATTTTCTCAGAAATAAATATTGCTTCAAAGAAAACAACTGACAGTATTTATTGCCAATGATAAATATCAAGCTTTCAAGCAAAAATTAGAATTTTGGAAATTTACAGTGCCTGCCGTTGTGAACTTGACAGCTTTCCAAAACTTAAAAACTTACCTGATGAGATTCCTTGTCATAGCCATGAATGTGATTTTTTTGATGTTACACAATGAAATGTGCCAACATTTGGAAGATCTGTGTAACTCAGTAGACCAATAACTCCAAAATAATAGATGCATGACACTAATAAATTATATATTGGTAAAAGATTCAAAGTGCAACATATATAAATGGATCTAAAGCAACAGAGTATGAAAAGCTAATTGACGTGGTGTCAGATTCCACGCTGCAACTCACCTTTAAGAAGATAACACTTGTTGAATTTTGATGCAGTACCAAGAAAAATTCCCAAATTACCTGAAAAGGCTACTGAAATACCCCTCTCTTTTCCAACTACATATCTACGTAAGGCCAGATTTTCTTCATATATTTAAATCAGAACAGCATAAGACAGCAGACTGAATGCAAAAGCAGTTATGAGAATCCAGCTGTCTTCTCTTAAAACCTGACATTGAGAGACTTGCAAAAATGTAATACAGTGCCACTTCTCACTATTTTTTTTATTTTGAAAAATATAGATATTTGTTACTAAGAAGATTTATTTTGCATTAAAATGGCACATTTATTATTTTCTATTTTTAAAAGGATAAATAAATATTTTACAAATTTTTTAGCTTTATTTCTATTGTGATACATATCAATAGATAAAACCCACATAAACCAAAGATCTTTGGTCCTCAATTTTTATGAGTGTAAGGGGTTCCTCAGACCAAAAAGTTTGAGAACCACTGAGACAGCTCATATCAGGTGGACCCAAAGAGGGTTAATTCACAGGCTGCTCAGTTCAGTCTTCAGGGCCCAGACAGATAGGCCACTGGCTTCTCTCAGAGATACACACACACCTTCCATAGCTGTTGCCAAATTGGAAAAATGCTCAGCCCAGATTGTCCCTCACTACCCCTTCTGATCTTTCAAGCCTTTGCAAGCTGTTCTCTAATTCATTCAAAATAAAAGGGATTTTTAAACATGTGCTGGCCTAATTTTAGATGAAAGTGAAATGTCAATTAAGAAGTCTAATTTAGCTCTAGCCAGTAAATTAGCCTTTTCTACCTTGAAAAGCAGCAGACAGTGTGAGGCAGACATGGAAAAAGATGACTGAGCTGACATTTCAGTATGCCAGTATTGCTGACCTGCATTTTCTTACAACAGGGAAAAGTACTTCAAGCAGTAGAATTATCCTTTCTTTAAGAAAAAAAGTGGGGTACCTTCTTTGTCCACATATTCTATTTCTACTGTTCCTTTTTTTTTCAGAGTTATAAGAATTGCTCATGATGGAAGCCATAATTATAAAAGTAACTGAATTTGGACCTTACTAGGTTTTGAAAAGTACAGATGAAGTCTTATGGGCATTTCATCAAACCTAGTATATCATATATAATTATATATACTTAATCCTCAGCAAGAATGGGTCGTTTCCTCTTCTCTTATCCCCAAATATTGCACTACTATGACATTATGACTGCAGCATTACTCATGACATTGAGATGAGATTAGCTTCTTGACTAAACTTGGCTCTAAAAGGATAAAAATCATATTTAAAATTTTTTTGGGTTCAGATACCTAGCAGAGTTTAGATTTTGAATGAATGAGTAAATTGGTCAGTCAATAGAAAACATAATTGATTGCCTGTCAGTGTGAAAGACCAAGTTATTTAAATATTTCACTTTTTATACCCATTTTTCTAAAAACTTGAGGGCCATATGTGGAATGTTTTGGTACTATATTGATAGAGGGGAAAAAAGTAATAAGCTAGTTATATAAATACATACTCTTTCCTACTGTGCTGCAAGCAAATGTTATATCCAATTTCTATGAAATCTTTAGAGAGCGTTAGTGAAAATAGACCCGTGAAAACACAACTGGACTCTCTATGGATATAGACAATCTCCAGTAAATATATACATAACATATTATAATTTACTCTAGTTCTGTTCCTTCTAAAATTCTCATTACTTTAATTCTCATTACTGAATACTCAAGACATTTGGATTTTGCCTTATGTCCTGGGCTCACCTACTTTTGGATTTATTTTTTAAATAATGTAGTTTAATGCCTAGGTTGGGGCAAATGCCAAATAAAATGTAGGACATCATTAAGTGTTGTTTTCCTTTGTTTTGTCTATTTTAAGGGAAGTGTGCGTGTATGTGTGTGTTTGAATAAATAAGGATTACTTTATAAAATTCTGGTTGAATCCATCATTGTATTTGTATTTAGATCCATCAGCTTACTATCTAGTTTTTGATAAACGTGACGGGGTCAGTAACCATAATCCTCTTACGAGCCTTCAGAGAATATTTACAAATATGATTCTCCTTTCTTTTGAAGGGTGTGGGACTGGAGTTCTAGAAGCAAAGGTCTAGCAAGCATAGCCCAACCAGGGCTATGACATCTAGGATATCTTTATCAACATCATCCTCTTGCCACTCCCATCCAACTAGCCAGACAGTTCTTAAATTACTGGGAAGAAATGGTGGGAAGCAACTTTGCATGAATTCACTTTCCAATTGTCTGAGCTCTTTTCACCAAGAATTTTGAGAATGTTCAAGCCTATTTGACAGATAAATAGTAAAGTGCATAGAAGTCGGGGTGACATTAGCTAGAAATGACAGTACATTTCTAACAAAGGCAAGAGCCAAAAGCTGAATTTTGTTCTTTTTATATCCCAGTGAGAGATATTATTTCTCCTGTTCCTTTTTATAAATATGATTTTATATGTGGTATAAGCACAAGAATACCCACAACACACAGGTAAACTATGAAGCAAAACAACAAAGAACAACCATGAACGATGCAATGTGTACTATACATTACTCTCCATTGTTAGGGGAGGGAGTACTCTCCCTCCCCTAACAATAAACCTCCATCCTGATTTTTTATACATTATCCCCTTCCCTTGCCTTTTAAAAATAGCTTTGTCACATATGTATTTATTCCTAACATTTATGTTGGTTGGTTTTACTAAAGGTTTACTTCTTGGTAATTCAGTATCTTACTATTAGAAATATGAAAAAATAGACCCATGGAGGCTACCTTTAAAATTCTTTGTATGATAGATTTTGAAAACATACCAGCTTGAGATTGCATTTAGTTTTTCAGTTGGTAAATTATTATTTCAGTTATTACAGTATATTAAAAAATTATTTCAGTTGATATTGGTATTGGTCATAGATTGATAACAACAGCTATCTTTGTGAAACACCTTTTTAACATCTGATTACTATACTAATGTATGGATAGGCCAAAATTTCCTTAGCTATAACCTTAATATTGAATATACTATCTATTTTCCATTACTCTAATATAAATAGTAATAAGCTGAACATGTTTGCGTAAATTTTTATTTCTTGTGGTTATTCATTTTCTAAAAATAGGAAACTAGGAATGGAAATAGTGGCTCAAGGATGAGTATTTTTAAAGGTCATGATACATATATTTTACCATACTGTATTTGGGATATCAGGACATGTTTCATTACCATTACATTCTCTATCCCTTGAGAGATTTAACTATTATGAATTCTTTTGAATCTTTGATATTTAAGTAGATTAAAATGATGAGCTCTTCTAATTTTCTTCTATTTTTTTGTCTAAATGAAATATTTCTTTTTACATCTTTATTGGAGTATAATTGCTTTACAATGTTGTGTTAGTTTCTGCTGTACAACAAAGTGAACCAGCTGTATGTATACATATATCCCCATATCCCCTCCCTCTTGAGCCTCCTCCCCACCCTCCCTATCCCACTCCTCTAGGTCATCACAAAACATTGGGCTGATCTCCCTGTGCTATGCAGCAGCTTCCCACTAGCTATCTATTTTACATTTGGTAGTGTGTATATATCCATGCCACTCTCTCACTTCATCCCAGCTTCCCCTTCCTCCCTGTGTCCTCAAGTCCATTCTCTATGTCTGCATCTTATTCCTGCCCTGTCACTAGGTTCATCAGTACCATTTTTTTAGATTCCATGTATAAGCGTTAGCATATGGTGTTTATTTTTCTCTTTCTGACTTACTTCACTCAGTATGACAGACTCTATTAGTTTCATTTTGTATTTCTTTTTTGTATATAATCTATTAGCAATGAATATATTGTTTTATTCTATAATTCTCATTTGTTATTTTAATTTTGTTAAATTTTTTAATTTTCTCTATTGAAATTTTATTTTTGATTATTAAAGTTTTTCCTTTAGAGGGATGTCAGATTTATAGTTTATTCCATTTGCAGTTTATTTGCTTCCTGTGAATCTTGCAAAGACCATTCACATTTGGAGATGAAAGAAATAGTTCAACTTTTTCTTTCTACTTTTGATGTTTTTATTTTAAATCACCATATCCCTTTAATATGCAACAGTGTATGTAATGCAGTTGCCAGCATTGTTAGGGTTCTTACCGTGTGTCAGACAATTATCTCAGCACTTTACATATTTACCTGTTTAATCCTCTCAAAGACCCTATAGCAATGGGCACTATCATTATCTCTATTTTACAGTTGGGAAAACTAAAGCCCAGAGAGACTAAGTAACTTGCACAGAGAGAATTTACAGTTGGGAGCAAAGCAGTCATCTCTTAATTCGTATGTTATAAGTCCCCTCTAACTGATTCTGAATTTTATTCTACCTTACATTTATGCCAGTAAATGGTTTAAAGTAGATATCTAAATAAGTATTATTTTTCAGAAGAATGAGGTGTTCCCCAAACTGATTTGTTGCTTCAATCAAATAAATTCTTATGCATTCTAGATTCCTTTTAGAATAGTTGATTCTATCTATACCTTTGTCTTTCCTTATGCCTATATCACATTGATTTGATTTTGTACCATAATAGTGTGTTTTAACATACTACCTTGTATTATTCTTTTTCAAAATTATTTTGGATATTTTTATCTGTTTATTCTACCAGATAAAAGAAGTAATTTTCTTTATATACAAAAAAATACTGATGAGATTTTAACATTACATTTATAAATCAATTTGAAAGTAAATTGTCATTTAAATATTTTCTCCTTTTTAACTCTTTCTTCACATTAGTAAATTCTGATTTCTATCACTACATTTCTTCATACTGGTCATATATATATGTATATATATATATATATACACACACATACATATATATGTGTGTGTATATATATACCTTTATATACCTTGTTAAAACATTCCCATGTATTCAGCAGTTTTTTTGTAATTGTGAATGAAACTTTGTAACAATTATATTTTTCTCTGTTAATAATACATGACTGGTATTGACATTTAAAGTAATTTTTGTCTGATATTAATAATTCTCTAATTATTTCTAATCTGTAAATAATGACTTTTTTGTCACCTTTCTCATGGTTTTACAATTATTATTCTTGTTTCCTGCCTTATTACATTGGCTACAATTTCTAGAAAATCTCAAGTAATATTTCAGATTTCCAAGCATTTAAAAAATATTTTAAATGAAAATATAAAATTAGGGGCATGGACTGTGGAATAACTTTTACATATTTGTCCAACCTAAGCCCTGTCTTTCAAGGGGAAATAGATTAGCACAGCAAGGCATGGACATTGGCCTTCCTGTTACCAAACTGGTCTGACCAAGATACATTTTTCAGGAAAAATTGCCACACAATTCATCTGCTCCACTGCAGCAAACAGAGTTATTTTTAAACTCTGATTGCCAACAGCCAGATAATAGAAATAACAAAGGGGAAATTGTTGACACTCCCTCTGGAATGAAACCCTAATTCCTAGATTTATCTCATTCTAGCTACTATTTCACTGTACAACTATAGGAACAGTAAAAGAGGGGTTGGGGAAGAGGGAAAATGTGTGCCAGGGATGAACTCAAATATAGATTTCCATATTTCTATTTTTTCAAATAGCATGCAATTTTGTCTTTTTTTTTCTTTAACTAAGAATGCTTAATTATATGCCTTGTCTAAAATTCATTAACAATCAAGTCTCTTATTTTTTGTTTAAAAAAAAACATTTTATAACATTCTCAACAAAGATTAATTTCTTAATAAACAAATAATTAAATTGAAAATGAAATCTACACAAAGATATTCTCTTCAAAGTCATAGTCAACAGCCCCTCGCTATAATACATTTTAGATCATTCATGTTGGCATGGCTATCACATAAAATTCTGAAATGTTCAAATAATCTAATATAAATGTCTCTGAGGACTCTGAGAGTGACTGTTTCTGTGACAACACTTTTGATGCCTCTGTTACTGCTTCCTAAGCCACAAGAAGAAAATACAGTTAAATTCAGGGTTTATTTCTTTGTTAAAATAATTGTAAGATAGCCTTCACAAGATATACTGTTGGAAAGCTAGTACATGAAGAAATGAAACAATATTAATGGGACAGACTTATATTTTATACATATCAGTGTTCAGAGCCTTGGTCCACCACTAGCTAGCTATGTGACACTGTGCAAGTTATTTAATTTCTCCCTAAACTTTGCTTTCTTCATATGTCACATTATTATGAGATAATATTATTTTCTGGTTCCATAAATGTCTATTGCCATAATGATGATGATGATGTACATTTGAAAGTCCTATTAAATCTGACTCATCTTAGAGAGTTTATGAGTTATGTTTCATAATCTTTATATTTTTTTGTAAATATTACACAGATCTCTTCTGTGAGACTTAACATCAATGCAACAATCACCTAATTCAAATCAAACAGATCACTAAAGGGCATGATATTATAGCAAAAGTACAGAATTGTAGATCTGGAGATAAAAGCGTTAGATGTGAATTTGCCACATCCCAGATGTTCAAACCTCAGTTTCTTCATTTGTCTTCCCTGCCTTACATGATTTGTTAAGATCAACTGAAATAATGCATGAAACATATTATAAGTCTGTGAAATATGATTTGAATATGTTTTTCAAAATAGTGCATGGGTATTGAAATCTATTTCATGATATTGTGCAAGCAACTACACACTTTAAGGCCTGATTCTCATATGTTAATATAGCTGAAACCAAGTGTAAATTTTATATATTATATGTTGCTATTTTTCTTAAATTTTGCAAAGCTAACTAACTTTAAACAAAATTGTTTTTATAACTTTATCATTCAGTATTCTGATAAAATTGGATATCAGAAAAAAAATTATTGCTAGGTGTTAATCCCTTTGTTAAGTACAAATCATTGCATGAGTTGGCAAGTCCTGCTGAAATGAAATAATTCAGTATATACATTGTTATGTTTACTTTTCTACCAAAGTTTATTATTCACTTCTTAGTATAAGACATTTTCCAATTTATTATATAATTGAATCAAGCTTTCATCACTAATCGTAGAGAATGGTGAACACTCTTACCTAGGTTCATAAAGATCTTTGTGCTCCTAAAAAGCTCCTCCATTAATATTTTTAAAAAGTAATTTTCTAACTTTCTGTTAAAGAAAAATACACAGATTTTATAAGTACATTTATACTACACTCTACATTATCCTCAAAGAGAGGGTTTATTTAGGGTGAGAGATAGCATTCCCTTAACTGAAAGCCACTTCTTTCTCAGGTTTATTCCATTCCTGTTAATGAAATGTGTGATGACTCCTGTGTCAGGGAATTAATGATACTCAATAAGTAAAGAATAGGAAACCTGGGTAGATGAATTATGCCTGTTCTTCAGTTCTTTTCAAAGAGGAAAATTGAAAGAATCCATGGCATCACACTTATTATGATATTAAAACTATGGGAATTTCATCAGATAAAAGAAATGTTAAACGAAATCCTCTCTGTAAACACTCATGTCAAGAAAGGCAATTTTAGCTATGCAGTGGTGTAGCATTTTGTTTTTTCTGCCATAAAACCATCAGATCAATAAAAAATTATGTAGCAGATTATTATTACACTGTGCTCACCATAGCTCTAATCGTAAATAATACAGCAGTTATCCTGGTTATATTAATTATAATTAGAATGCAGATAATGTAGACGGTCTTTTATTACTAGAGCCAAATCAATTTTCCAGTGTTATTCAATGCAAGGTCACACAAAGTTGTGGGAGCTTTTAGACTTCTTACGAAATGGCCTGCCTGCCTGTGTGAGAGAGGGTTTGGCTCAGCTGTGTAAGACACATTGACTGGGAAGATCACTGAAATAATTACAGCCATGAACCCTTGCCTATGATGGCAGAATTTCATTTTATAAAGTAAGCATAGCCATAACCCAACCTCCTTTATGGTAGGAAGCCTCATAAATCTTTCAGAGGAGACCAAGTCTTCTGTTTAGTGGTAAAGAGGAAATCAAAATGGATTTGTTTGCATTGTTCATTTCTCCTCATTGCCTTTATGTTCCATACCTTGGCATTCATATTTTTTAAAGGCATTCCATATGTAATCATCTTGTAATGATACAGGGAAACCACAGAACAACAAACTAACAGAAAAACATTAGGTGTTCAGTGTAGGTAGATGGTGTATAGGCTGATTTTGCATACTGTCATATGAGGATTTTTTATGAAACTGGAGTTTGGTTGCTCAAGAAAACATGAAATGGGAAGAATGCAAGAGAATGAGACAGAGGTTAAGTTCAGAAGAAATTATTTTACAGATGTCTTCATCATGGTTAAGGGGAAATAAGAGATTTAGACCCCAAAGTCTATGGAACCAGAAACTGTGGTTCAGAATTAACCCACTATCAAGACACCAGAAAGGGGTGGCATGGTAATTCTGGAATCTCTGGTTGAGCAAATCTAATGGTGCTGGATTAGAAGCTTGTGTGTTACTGAGATTTCCCACTTGACAAACTCCCTCAGATGGTGGAGCCAAGGTGTGACCAGGTCACAAACTCAAATGAGAGCAGGCGAATAAAACATAGAGTGTACTGGACTGGGAGTAAAGTAATATAACTGGTAGGGAATGTGTCAAAACGTTGGAAAATTCATGACTGGCATAAAGACATTGATGTTCACAAAATGTTTCATCAGTGCTTTAATATATCTTTGGGAAGAGGGTGGCCCACAGACCATCAATGTTTGACCTCTGGCTACAAAGCCATGTTTGTTTTCTTGGTAGTTAGGAAATTTATGCATTCAGGTCACTACTCAAATTTCTTCTGAGATTTGACAAAGTCACTAGTATTAACAGAAGTGATATTTGCAAAGGTAGGAAATGGGGAAGGTATTTCAAAGAGCAGAGTCAAGAAGCTATAACCAAAAAGGGAGCCAGGGGGCTTCCCTGGTGGCACAGTGGTTGAGAATCTGCCTGCTAATGCAGGGGACACGGGTTCGAGCCCTGGTCTGGGAAGATCCCACATGCTGCGGAGCAACTAGGCCCGTGAGCCACAACTACTGAGCCTGCGCGTCTGGAGCCTGTGCTCCGCAACAAGAGAGGCTGCAATAGTGAGAGGCCCGTGCATCGCAATGAAGAGTGGCCCCCGCTTGCCGCAACTAGAGAAAGCCCTCGCACAGAAACGAAGACCCAACACAGCCAAAAATAAATAATAAATAAATTATAAAAAAAAAAAAAAGGGAGCCAGGCTGAGAACCAGAACTCCACTGGTGAGCAAAGAAAAGTAGGCATTGTGGATAAAGATCCAACTTCAGTTCTTCAGAGGGCCCATTTTGAAGTCCTGGACTAAAGCACCAACCTCAGTGAACTGGTTCCTTAAAGGCTGGAGTGTCAGGTTGACCAATGATCTCTGTCTGCAAGGAAGGAAGGGCAGCTTCAGTCCTTAGGGTCTCAATACCTGTGGATAGAAGTGAGGTATAAGTAAATAAATAGCCATGTTTCAGATGTAGAGGTTGGCCAAAGGAGGAAGCTCTAAATGTCAGGTCTTTAGAAATCACAGCACTCAAAATAAATAGTAATAAAAAACCCTTGGCTACTATTTATTAAGCTTATGAACTGCACACTCTCAGGCACTTTACATGTGCTTTTTTTCTTTTTTTATTCATCACAGTCTTCGAAGAACTAGGTACTATTACTACTTGGATTTTATAGATGTGAAAACTGGGGCTTTCTGAAGTCATATAGCAAAAGGTGAGCCAGAATTCAGACATACGTTTTTCTGTGGCTTGAGATCCCAGCTCTTCACTATTAAACACTACTGCTTCCAGGTTAACAAAATTTATAGAGATCTAAATTACAGGGCAAAAGCAATTGCATCTTTTAAGACCTCTCACCAAGGTACCATGTTTTCTCAGAATCTGAGACCAGGTAAAGAGAAGGTCTCTGTTGCTTTTAAATGAGCAGCAGCCATATATGGTCTTCTGATTGAACACGCATCCTAACCATTTTAACCATAGTTCTACTCAGTAATACATTACATATTTAAAGCCACCAATCCTTAAGTAATGCTTTTAAACCACTTAGAGACTTGGGCAAATTGGTTTTTAAAATGGAAATTAACACCAATCTTTCTCAAACTCTTCCAAAACTTTGAAGAGAAGTGAACACTCCTAAACTCATCTTATGAGCCCAGCATTATCCTAATACCAAAACCCAAAAAAAGACACAACTAGAAAAGAAAACTACAGGCCAATATCTCTGATGAATATAGATGCAAAAATTCTTAATAAAATACTAGCAAACAATTCAGCAGCTCATTAAAAGAGTTATTCACCATGATCAAGTGGTATTTATTCTTGAGATGCAGCAATGGCTGAACATAGGCAAATCAGTCAATGTGATGATACATCACATTAATAGAATGAAAGAAAAGAATCATGTGATATCTCAATAATTGCAAAAAAAAAAGCATTTGAAAGAATTCAAATTCCATTTATGATAAAAAACTCAATAAATTAGATGTAGAAGGAACATATCTCAACATAATAAAGGTCATATATGACAAGCCCACAGCTAACATCACAAGGGTGAAAGGTTGAAAGCTTTTCCTCTAAGATCAAGAACAAGACAAAGGTGCTCACTCTCACCACTTCTATTCAACATAGTACTAGAAGTCCTAGTTAGAGCAATTAGGCAAGAGAAAGAAAAGGTATCAGAATTGGAAAGGAAGGAGTATAATTGTCTGTATTTGCAGATGGCATGATTTTCTATATAGAAAAGCTTAAAGACTCAGCCAAAAAAACTGTTAGAACTAATCAATTCAGTAAAGTTGCAGGATACAAAATTAACATGCAAAAATCAATAGCATTTCTATACACTAACAACCAATTTTCGGAAAAAGAAATAAAGAAATCGATCCCATTTACAATAGCATCAAAACAATGATATACTTTGGCATCAATTTAAGTAGGTGAAAGATCTCTACTCTGAAAATTACAAGATGCTGATGAAAGAAATTGAAGAAGACATAAATAAATGGAAAAGTATCCCATGTTCATTGATTGGAATAATTAATATTGTTTGTTAAAATGTCAATACTACCAAAAGCCATCTATAGACAATGCAATCCCTATAAAGAAACCAATGGCAATTTTTACAGAAGTAGAAAAAACACTTTGAAAATTATATGGAAGCACAGAAGAGCCTAAGGAGACAAAGAAATCCTGAGAAAGAAGAACAAAGCAGGAGGTTATATACTTCCTGATTTCAAGCTATATAATAAAGCTTATAGTCATTAAAACAGTATGGTACTGGCGTAAAAACAGAGCAATGGAAAAGAATCAAGAGCCCAAAAGTAAACTCAAGCATATACGGTCAACTAATATTTGACAGGGGAGCCAAGTATACTCAATGGAGAAAAGACAGTCTTTTCAATAAACCATCCTGGGATAATTGGATATTCACATGGAAAAGACTGACAATGGACCCATATCTTACACCACTCATAAATATTAACTCAAAATGAATTGAAGACTTACCTGAAACCATAAAACTCCTATAAGAAAACATAGGACTAAAGCTTCTTGACATGGGACTTGGTAGTAATTTTTGGATATGACATCTAAAGCACAAGCAACAAAATCAAATATAAGCAAGTAAGACTACATCAAACTAAAAAACTTCTGCACAGTAAAAGAAACCATCAAAAAAGTAAAAAGAAAACCAACAAAAAGGGAAAAATTATTTATAAACCATATATCTGATAAGGGGTTGATATCCAAAATATATAAAGAACTCATACAACTGAATAGCAAAATAATATATAACCCAATTAAAAAAGGGTAAAGGACCTGAATAGACATTTCTCCAAAGAAGATATGCAAAAGGCAAATAGGTACATGAAGAGATGCTCAACATCACTAGTTATTAGGGAAATGCAAATTAAAACCACAATGAGATACCACCTCATGCCTGTTAAAATGACAATCATCAAAAAAACAAGAGATAACAAATGCTGGTGTGGATGTGGAGAAAAGGGAACCGCTGTGCACTGTTGATAAGATTGTAAGTTGGTACAGCCACCATGGAAAACAGTATGGAGGATCCTCAAAAAATTAAAAATAAAACTACCATATGATCTAGCAATTTCACAGGAAGTAAAAACACTAATTTGAAAAGATATCTGCACCCACATGTTAATAACAATTTTATTTGCAATACTCAAGACGTGGAAACAACCTAAGTGTCCATCAGTGTATTAATGGGTAAAGAAGTTGTGGTGTATATATATATATATTTTTTTCAGCCATAAGAAATGAGGAAGTCCTACCATATGTGACAATATGGATGGACCTTGACGACATTATGCTAAGTAAAATATATGTGGAATATTAAAAATAAAAACAGAAACAAACTCATAGAAGAAGAGATCAGACTTCTGGCTACCAGAGGTGGAGGGTGGTGGGAGAGGGAATTGGAGGAAGGTGAACAAAAGGTACAAATATAAGATATGTAAGTACTAGGGATGTAATGTACAACTTGATGACTATAGCTAGCACTGCTGTATGATACATAGCAAAGCCGTTAAGAGAGTAAATTGTAAGAGTTCTTATCATAAGGAAATTTCCCTTTTTTCCTTTCTCTTCTTTTTATTGTATCTATGTTAGAAGATGGACATTTGCTGAACCTATTGTGGTAATCATTTCATAGTATACGTAAATCAAACCATCGTGCTGTACACCTTAAACTTATACAGTGATGCATGTCGGTGATTTCTCAATAATACTGGAAAAAATGTAAGTTGTAACATATTTGCCAAAGTACAAAAATTAATATTTTCAGTACATTTCTACTTATGTCAACATATCCTGTTTCCCTCTTTCTTTTATGTAAGTTGATGTATAATTTATATGCAATAAAGTATATCAATCTCAAATGTTAAATAAAAGTGAGGGAAGGAAGTACCTGTATCATAGTTACAAATGAATTAAGTGCCAGAGTTCTTGTCTTCTAGAAAATCATTGTGTCTGGTTGATGAGAAAAAATATATACACAAACAACATACTTTTGAAATATGAAATACACATGAAGCAATTAAATACAGTTGTAAAAATATATTGCTATAAATAAATGATGCCACATTAACACCAAAAAAAGAAAACTGAATTGTGGGGATAATAATCCAAATGCAAAGGAAAGCTCTGTGCTTAGTTATAAACAACCTCATTTGCAGTATTAAAATTTGTATCATTTTCAAAAATGTCAATTAAATTTTTCTTTCTTCTCCTAACACTTCAGTTTTATTCAATTACATGGGAAAGAAATTTGGGTTCTTAATGTTTCTGACCTAAAGCACACAATACCTAGTGTTGGACTGTTGTGACATAGCATTTCTTTCATCTGTTTTGTTAAAGAAACAAATAAATTGGAAATATAGACTTTTGAGTATGTTTTGATATTTAAGAAGAAATACATTTAAATATGTAAGAGCAATATTTGAAAATACAAAAATGGCTAAATGGACAAAGACCAATGAAAGGTGGAATCAAGAAAACAAATTTCACAAATTAAAAATAAAGGAAAATTTGATGTTTCATTATCAAGAAATAAATGTTTTAGTTCTTGACTACTTTCTGAAAAATTTTTAGGAGTTAAAACAAAGACTGCCTGAGGTTGATTGACTTTTGTGAATAAGATTTGAAACTCGTGAAAGTGTCTAAAAGATACACAAAAATGTTAACAAATTTGAGTATGATTACTATAGATTTATTTCTAAAATCTGAAAACTTATTAAAGAGGTATAAAAGGAACCATAAAGTATTATACTTTAAGTGCAGAAAATATATTAAGTCAAGGTATTTTAGATATTTCAAATTGAATCTCTATCATTTTTCTTCTCCCTACCAAAAGTAAAACACAGCTTAAATCAGATATGCTCCCATAAGACTTGAAGTGCAATTCTTTTCTGACATAATATATTTAAAATTTTTTGTTTCAAAATATATTTTCTCTGCTACTATGAAAATACGTCTTTCTTTAAGATGAAAGCTAATTCTTACGTAGTACTTACTATAGACTAGTTGCTGTGCTGTAAGTGCCTTACAAGTGTTAATTTATTTAATCCTCACAACAACTGCAACAACTACATATGTGATAGATACCATTATCTATAGATGAGGAAATAAGGATACAGAGGTTATATAAATTGCCCAAGGTCACACAGCAAGTAACTGGCAGAATGAGGCTTTGAACCCAGAGTTTGCTCTTAAATCCAGGGCTATTCTACTGAATCTTCACAATAAGATATTACTAAAATCAAACAATTCTACCCAACAAATAAGCATCTCTGGTTTGTTTCCCTTTCTCAAAACACTATGAATTCCATGATCTGTATCTTAGAAGTTTATTTTTTTTAAGTAGCTATCTCAGAGGTACCTTGAGTATGAGCAGACGCATGAATTGCTATGGTAACTTCAGTGCTTTGAATAATAGGATCTGGGAATTATTTTGAGTGCAAAACATAAGGGGAAAAAATAAAGTCTAAATGTGACCTTGTCAACTGAATTAACTTCTAGGAGATTCCACTTTAAAATGATACGTCTAGCATTATCATTTTACTGCTAAGAACTGGGAAGCTTTCCAAATGTTAACTTACAAAGTTATTGTACTTCCAAATGAGAAATATGTCTTCTGAGGTATTTTCTTTTTCTTGAATACTGTAATAGATGGTTCTGTAAAATCCTGTGCAAATAGCCAGTGTTGTAATTTGGAGCTACCATAAGAAGTTATTATAAACTGGGCATTTTAGAGGACTTTTGTTTAATTATTTACTGTGTAATTGGTGTGTCCCATACTGTGCACAGACTACTACCATTGGCTTTTTTTTTCAGCTAAGTTCTATACACCTTTTTTCTCATTAGTGCGTAGGAGATACTGAAGTTAGGCACAGAATTAATTCTGCATTGAAAGGAAAAAGCAGTATTTCTCAGCAGAACATTAGGCTTCTCTCTTGTTCATTTTGTTATCCTGCCTTTTGCTTGCCCATGTTTTACTGCAGAGCCTGCATGACATTGGGATCTATCTCATCAGCTCTAGTCACTTGTAATAGCATCTCTAGCAAAACCACTAAAAAATAGTACCCTTGTTTTTCTCCCTCATCAGTTGCCTATGTCAGTAATAGGGAATTAGCTTTAAAAATATAATCTGATTGAGTACATTATGTTGACCAGCCTTGTGCATTTACACCCTGCACTTACTTCATTGTCTCTGTTTTAGAAATGGCCTTTATGCCTCCTGGTCTCAACAGAGAGCAAAAAAGACCATCTGGACACCACATATGAGGAAATCAGACATCTCTAGGTTAAATCATGCCCATTAGGACAATTTCTTGTCAGATAAGCTTCTGTGTACTC
This sequence comes from Balaenoptera borealis, assembly GCF_965194805.1. Lineage (NCBI taxonomy): Eukaryota > Metazoa > Chordata > Mammalia > Artiodactyla > Balaenopteridae > Balaenoptera > Balaenoptera borealis. Next base: position 31,289,570 of record NC_138876.1, on the reverse strand, counting down.
AGTCTGATAACTAACAAAATTACAATATGGTAATTTTAACTGGAAATTGTCCATTTTTAATCCTCAGGTTTTCTCTTTTATCCTCATTGGTAACCACCCTGTGAGTTCTCCTCCAAAGCCCTGGTGCTCAAAGCAACCCCAGCTGTGACAGTCAAGCTGTGGCAGCTGCGAAGTGTCTGGACAGCAGAGTGTTGTGCCATTGACTCAAGCATTATAATACACTGGGGTGGAAGCACATAACTGTGTAATGGAATAATTTGATTTCTCTCTGATTTCTAGACACATCACAAAATAAGTCATGGCAGTGAAATGACGTGTAGAGTAATTGGTGAGTTTTGAGCCACATAGTTGCCACGTGCTAGCCTATGTGACCTTAAGCAAATCACAAACTCTTTTTTTTTTTTACTTGTAGTGTTCTTATCTGTAAAATGGGATGTCTTTTCTCTTTTGATTATCAAATAGGAACAGGCACACCAGAGAAGGCTGGTTAATAGTCTATTCTCAATGTGATGGCTGCAAGTGCCTTATGTTTTACTCACAGTGAATTTTAATTATATCCATCAATTAAAAATCAGAAGATGTTACATTTGAACATCAATATTCTAAATTTTCTCTAGAAACATGATAATTTAACAACACCGGTCCCCTATTCCCACATGGCAACAAAAGCCTGTGAAGTAGCCCCTTCCCCTTTAGATAAAGGTCTTCACTTTAGTCCCCATCTGGCCTGCTTTGCACATTTCTGTCTCCTGCCTAGCCCCTGCAAACATTTGAGTTTGTTACCTGTGTTATTTATAAAAGCACATTTAGACTTAGATGCAATGTTCTTGACAAACACACTCAATGTAGAACCTGAAGACTAGCTTCCAAATACTGGTTCTTAAACTTGGGTGAATCATGGAAATTTACTGGGTGAAAGTGATTTCTCTGTGCATTAAAATGTGTACAATAATAGCTATGTAATGGAATTGTAAGAATTTTTAATTTTTTTTTAATTTTTCTTTTTTTTAACTGGAGTATAGTTGCTTCACAATGTTGTGTTAGTTTCTGCTGTACAGCAAAGGGAATCAGCCACACGTATGTACACCAAGGGAGGAGCAGGGGGTGGGATGGTTTGGGAGATTGGGATTGACATATATGTACTACTATGTATATAATAGATAACTAAGGAATTATAAGAATTTAATGAAACTATGTATAAAAATATTTTGCAACAACCAAACACTAAAGGTATACTTGGTACTTTGCACATTTCTTTTTAAAGAAAAGTAAGTTGGCTCTTGCTTCAAGAAATGTTACTCATTAGACCTTAGGCTGACCAACATCTCAATCTGATGATCTTATAAGGTAAATTACATTTGTTTTATTCCCCAAATTTTGTTATGGGGAATTCTATTAAACTGCATTTTTCCTCAGTTATTTGAGTCAAGGAATGATGATAATGATTCACAAGAATATTATAAAATGAAATTTATTTCCCAAAGCTATTTGTGTTAGCTTGAAAAAGAATTAAGCATCAGCCATTGGAGGCTCCAACACTACATTGTTTATGGTTGACCTTTCTTCAAGTCTTCCATTTTCTTTTCCGGGATATCTGGGTTACAAATGAATTTTAAATGAGGTAACCATGTTGTAATGGATTGAAAATGCCTACCATAGGGCTTTGCTCATTTTAGGAGTTCAAAGAATGTTAAAATTCAATGAAACAGGACAAGAGCAGAAACAGAAATCAGAAAATCCTGTCTTGCTATTTGAATTGAGTTGCCCTCCTGTTCCCTTGCTTTAAGCAAACAGGAATAAATTGTGATTTACAGTGATGCCTTGAAATTAATAACATTCTCCTCCAAAGAGCAGGGAATATATTATACCTCTTCCTAATTATGGATGTCATTACCTACTTTCTAATTCATTTGTTTAATATCCTCCATGAGGCAGGCAGGATTGGGTATATAGTATTACCTTATTTTATATGTGATGAAAGGAAAACAGAGAGAGATTAAGTGCCTTTTCCAGGTCAGTCAGTGATATAGTGGGAGAACTAAGGCTACCAGTGAGATTGCCTGGATCTTCAATCCTGTTGACAAGAAAAAAAAAAAAAAACCTCCAAAGTCCTTGATACAGTTCCAGCATTTAGAATATGTTTATGACTTTTGAATCTATAAAATCCTTCATGAAACCAAATAGTGACTATAATTTTACAAGACAAAAGCAAAATTATGCATTTATTTATTCAACAAAAATTTATTGAATACATCAAAAAATATTGAGGCCAACAACAAACTACAAAATATTTACCACAAATCTAACAAAGCACTGAGGTCCATATTTATTTATTATTAAGAGAACTTAACATGAATGGATAAGAAAACCACCAAAACTTGAATGGAAAACTGTGTAAGAGATATGAAACTATAATTTACACACACACAAAATTCAAATGACTAGTGGAGTATAGCCAGCACATTCTTCATAGTAACCAAAACTCATGAGTGTTCAGTGGTCCCTCATTGTTTTAAAAATAGGGTCAAATATCTTGGCATGCCATGTAAATTCCTTTAATTATGACCCCTGTGTAGCTCTCTAGCCATGCCTTTCACTACCCCATCTCCCCACAGCTCTACCCTATCCTCCTGCTTCTTAGTTCTCAGAATCCATCGTGCTGTGCTGTCTCTTACCTTCCTACAATCCGACCCCACCCCGTACCTCTTTCTCTTCCAGAATACACAGAATGTAAATCAGTTACAAAACATGCTGTTTAGTTCAAGAGTTTCTGGAGAAAGGAAGCAGTTCATTGATTTATATTTCTGCCACAACCTCCCTATTTCATTGGAAAACAATAACAGTTTGTCCATAGGTTATACCATGAGTAGCACTGTGATAAAATGTTCAACTTTATGTGTATGTGTTAAGGAGAGTTCTGTCCCACAGTTTACTCAGGCTTACAATGGGAATAACAATGCCCACCTGAGTGTTGAATTTCCTATATCTGAAAATGGGAAGAGTAATAACTACTTTGTGGCGTTTAGCAAGAATCTTTCGTTAGGTGTTCAGTGGTATACCAGGCATTGGATAACTATTAGATACTTCACTGGGCCGGGGCCCTTCCTCCCCCCCGTTAAATGACTAGTGTCAGAAATAAACTTGTAATTATAGATCTGACTGCCAGAAGGAACTTAGAGGAGATCACAGTCTCTTAGTTTACACTGCAATCGCTCTGCTCTGAGCTTCATGTCTTCTTCTTCAACATTCACCATGTTTGTAATAACGGTCTGATGTCTGTCTTCCCCAGTTGAGCTCCATGAGGGCTGCCTTCCCAGTCACTCGTCCATTCCCACTGCTTGATACAGTGCCTGACACAAAGTAGCCTCTCAATAAATAAATGGCTAAATGATTAAATAAATGACTATATGAATGAGTAAGTCACCCATGAGAAAACCAAGGACAAGAAAGTAACACAGATGACATAAAAGAACGACTAAAATTAGGAAGGAGACAATGAAACCTACATATTCTCCTTTTAAGTCATTTATAAGCAATGTGGTTAATATCAACATCATATTGTCATTTCATAATAATAACCATGGAGAAATGCAAAGCCAGGAAGAGAACCAGAGAGTGGAAGCCACAAGTAACTAGCTGGTTAGGTGTCAGTTTGCTCTTTGAGAAAGGTGTTCAGGACTGGTCTCATCATGGAGGTGTCATTGGAACAGAAATTGGAAAACAGGGAGGAGGTGACCCATGATGGACATCTGGAGAAGCTGTTCTAGGCAGAGGGGAAAAAATGTACTTGATAGAGCAAAGCAGTCAGTATTGCTAGAGTGTTTGAACTATGGTAGTTAAGAGGATACTGACAGTAAGGTCACAGAGATTAGCACTGTGGTGGAGGAGATCATCTAGGTCCTTGTAGGCAGTTATAAACATGGAAAATTATCGGAGAGTTTGGAACAAGGTCTGACATAATCAGATTTCTACATTTTCATAGGATTGTTCTGCCTGCTATGTAGAGAATAGAAGGGACTGGGCAGAAGAGGGGAAATCACTTAGAAAACTACTGCAGCAATCCAGGGGAGAAATGACAAGCACTTAATCACATGCTACACCTCCCTGCAAGGGAAGCTGAGAAATGTAATCTAGCTGTATGCTCAGGGGATAGAAGAAGCTGGATTGGAGAGCACCTAACCAGTCTCTGTCATGGGATTCTTTAAATCCCACTCCAGATAAGTAGTTTATTGGTCGAGTGTCCTTATGTGTGTGACTTAAGAGTAAGTTCAATTCAATCTGAGTACCTGTGTTGTAATGGAACCATGAAAACTCTCTCCCCCAACCCCCTTTTGCATGCGACTGAATATAGAGGAGCAGTGGTTCTCTGATGCACATGCAAACTGCAGATCAGATCTCAAATGGGAATTTGGTTTGCACTTCTAAAGTGATCACTATTGTTCCAACAGCCTTGTGGAATCAAGAAAAAATTTTCATTAGGGACAAGGAGAGGACAAAGTAGAGAATCTACAGGATGGATGACCACAAGGCTCTTGCTGTGGCCTTACCTATCCACAGTGCACATTCTGGTGTGTGTGTGTGTGTGTGTGTGTGTGTGTGCAGACACACATGCACACAGTCACCCATTCACTAGCCACACACATACACACACCCTGACAATCTTCCTTCCTTTTTCACAGAAAACACTCTATTTCTGGCATCCTTGGCATGCCCTCATGACATCGTGTCTAACTCAGTCTACCTCTTTTCTTTTCACTGGTTTCTTCTTCATTTATTAAGAATCAACACTGCAATAATCTTCTCCAAGAAGCCTACCCTGTCTTTACCAAGCTGAATTAGGAGTCCTTTCTCTTACCTAAAATAATTTGCATATATCTCTGTTAATACACTTATCAAATTCTAGCCAATTAATGCAGTTAACACTAGACTCTTAGATCTTTGTAATCAAGAACTGCGTGTTCATCAGTGTATCCCCAGTATTTAAGTGTCCAGTACGTAGCAGGTGCCCATGGATTGTATTGAATGAAATGAGTGAATGAATGAATCAATGGATTATTCTGAGTTGATTAGGATAAAGAACAGCAAATACACTGAAGACGTCATGATAGAGCAGAGGAATGTTCACAGTACATCATGTAAACAGGACAGGTAGAGAAATCATTATGAGCTCATTCCTTTTCTTTACAAGTTCCCTGGATAACGATGTGTCAGGCCACATTTATTGATCAGATTTCAGAACAGCTAAATGATACTGAATATAGAAATCACTTTAGTTAGTTAATACTTAGTTGATTACATATACCCCTACCTTGTTACACAAAGGTCTTGAGATAGTGATGTGGAATGTATGCTTCAAAGATTTAGCTTTGCTGTAAAAGGTTAGCCAAGTTAAGTTTTTAAAAAGTAGAATGAGACCTGAGGTGGTATAAAACATTAAATTTTATCTTGAGAGATCGGCTTTTATCGGGTGGGATATTTTTGCAGATATCAGCACAAACACTCTTGCAAAGTCAAGACATTGGGGATGGGGAGAAGGTGGCAGGGAGCCAAAAGAAAGCGCTGCAATTTGGTTGAAATTAATAGGCAGCTGTTAGGTCATCTCTAAGCTAGCACTTCATTATGCTGAAAATTCAGGATGGGTTGAAACCAGAGCTAATTCCAAATAAAATGTGGTTAGCTGAATTGTCAATATGGTTAAAATAATATACTAAATAGCTAAATCCGGAGTATGATTTTTACAATTGCAGGAATGGGGAAAGTTGCTATGGTGGGTACTAACTCTTCTCAACAGTTTTCTCATCCGCAAGTCAGGTTAATAGAATTTTCTTGCTAGGAGAGTATAAAAAGTCTGGCACTTAGCAAGTCCAAACACACCACAGCAAAACCTTTATGTTCTATCTGATGCTCTCCAACTCTCCCAAAACAAGACTTTACCTGCTGAGGTCAGCAAAGAAGTTTGTGGTTCTTTACTGCTGAAGTTACTCAGGAATTCTTTATTTACTAGTAACTTTATTATTTGCACTGTTGATTATGAAGTATATGTAAACATGCATTAGGTGTGAAAAATAAACTACCATTTGAACCTCTTTCATGAATAGTTTATATTCTATGTTTTTTAAAAAATAAAAGTAATATGAATTTGAGTAAAAAGTATTATTAACTAAAAGCACTGTTCAATAGAGCTTTATGCAACAATGGAAATGTTCTATTCTGCACTGTCCAATATGGTAGCCACTAACCCCATGTGGCAGTTGATCACTTGACATGTAGCTAATGAGATTAAGGAACTGAATTTTTAATTTTAATTAATTTAAATTGAATTAGCCATATGTGATTAGTGGCTACCATATTAGCACAAACTTCTATCAAGTTAGTTTATTAAACAAATAAGTAAAACAGAAAACATTTCAGATGATAATAAGTACCATGTAGAAAAATAAAGCCAGGAAGGAGACCACACTGTCCTCATGAAACTTATTTAATCTTTTAATGTCCTGATTTATTGAGCATCTATAGGTTCTTACCTATTGTCCATTTTCAATCATAAAATATTTTCTACTCAAAAAGTAATTTCCTTTTTTTGTCACAAGTGATATTTTTATGACAAACTTATGAAGAACAAATTGTATTTTTTTCCAACAATGCCTTGGTATCTATGTTTATTTTAGTCAGTCTTGTGGCAACTTTTCTATCATGTCTTGAAACCTAGAGGAAGGCAGATTGAAAAATTTGCATTCCAGTTTTGGAAAGTTGGTTTATACAGTCTGACTCAAGTAAGATATATTTTTTTAAAAAATACCTTTATTGTCACAAGATTGCAAATAGTCATATGTATCCGGAACTGCATCTATTAAAAAAGTAAAGAAATGTTTAATTGGGGGACTTTAAGATCAATATTGCATCAAAACAAACCAAAGCAAATTCAGACTCAGTGAACTTATCGTACTTGAAATAATACAGAATAATTCTAATATTTTCAAGGAAATATACTCTCTAGGCAGCTTCATGTGACTATGTATTTTTTCAAGTATTAATGTCAAAAAAAAAACCACAACAGTTTTGAATGGGAGCTACACTGAAACTTAGACTGGGCCAACTGGGAAACTGGACTATCATAGTGATGGTATTATTATGTGCCCTAAACTTTACTGGGTTTCTGTCGTTCTGTACAAAGGCCCTCAAAGCACTTCACGTGTTTTATATCATTTGTCCTCTCAGGATTCCTGTAGTGTAGGAAGGGGGCAACCGTAATTAAAGATTAGATGTGTCAGTTTTCCATTGTTGTGGAAACGCATTAAACTGGAACCTATTCAGCCTGCCAACCAAGATAATTAAGCAGTCATTTCACTTATCAATGTACCAATTACTTGATTTTTCTGTAACTTCCTCTCCATTTTCTCTCAGACAACAACTGCTTCTTCCATAATTTTAATGTTCAACTCTAGTGATAATACTTCTTGGGAACAGTGTTTTGGGACACTTCCTTTTGTGAAATTTCCTTAATGACTCTTCTGTAGCCACCAGATCAAGTTCATGTTCAGGGCCTTAGGGTGTGAAAAAATAGGTCCTCCTTTATTCCAAGTCAACAACATATGTTTGAGGCATGTTAGGTAATGTAACTAATTCCGAACATTTCTTGGTTTATACCATTTTTTCTTTTTTTAGGCTTAGGTCTTACTATACCCAACCATACTGTATATATAATACAACCACTCTTCAGACAAGTAAATACTCCCTCCCTATTGTTTTATAACATTTTAACATTCATATTTAGCATATAATGCTGATGTGAAAATTTTTTTTAAATCATATAGGTAGTGACTATAAAAAGATTTAGCTTTTAAATTTTTTCTACAAAAAATTCATCACACCCTTTTTTCATTTTCACTACTTCATTTCATATCAATAATTCATAATCAATAGCAGTAACTAGGAAAAAGTACTTCCTTCAATTGTGTGACAGAAACTGCTGTTTCCTGAAACTGAGGATCCCCTCTTCTTCCTATGCACACAGCTGGACGAAATTTCCCAGTCTCCCTCTTAAATGCAGCCAAGTGACTGTTTTTACCAATGGGATGTACATGCAGGCAGTGAGTACTAACTCCAGGCTACATGCTCCTTCATGTTATTTTTTCTCTGACTGGCTAAAATGGAGATCAGCTCAAGATGTCTTTGGAAGCCACGTGATGAAGACGTCAGTTTCCATCAGCCGAGGTCCTTGAATGGCTTTATGGAGGAAGGTCACACTGGCAGCTATTCCCCTCCCCAGTGCAGTACAGTGAACAAGAAGTCTATTGTGTTTGAGCTATTATACATTTGGGGGTCTATTTGTTACAGCAGTTAGCCTGTGATAACTATTACATCACTTGTTTTACTACAAAAATATAAATATGCAGGAGGAGCTTGACAAGTATGGTAAATATAAAACTACTGCAAATATTTACTGAAATAAATCCCATTGGCCACAAACTACCAGAAGAGAATAAAAAAGCTAAGAAGTCAATTGATTACTTATTGGGTTGAAATCGCCTCAAAACTTGTGGGCAAGATGTAAATTTTATAAATAAGACACAGAACTATATATATAGATATATATCCCTAGCTCTAGTTTTTCCACAGTTTGTGTCCAGTTGATATCAAACCTTACCCAAATATCTTAGTTAACATTTAGATTTTTGTAGACCCCTATTTGGACCACGTAAGTGAAAATGAAAGGTGAAATATGAAAAATGGATATTAAAATCTGAAGCAGTGAAATGAGAGCATCAGAATAAAATTGGACCCTGAACTGGAGTTCCTGAACAGGAAGGAAATTAGAACATGTTTATAAGTGCCATGTTGAAGTAGAAATATGTGGAAATTTTAGCTGCATAAAGGATGTGACATGTGAGGATCAATCAAGAATTAGAAACATAAGAAGGACACATTATGGAAATGGAGAAGAGAAAGAAATAAAAGAAGAATACATAGTATATTGAATATAAAATTTTAAGCTGTAAAGGCTAAGAGGGCAAAAAAGAAAATAAAGCTGAGTGAATTAATGTTGGCTAAAAGGAGTAAGTGGAATCAAAAGGGGCTCTAACAGTTATATCAGGTGAAAAAGAAACATTAGAAAGAAAGTGGGTCTATAAATAACCTGAAAAGTGGATGAAATCCACTTAAATAATGTTTAAATGGTTGAGCTACTCAACTTTAAAATGTTTTAACTAAAACAATGAAAGTTATAGAAAATTATTAAGTTATGAAGAGCCTATAAATATGGCTAACAATAAAATTCAACAAAAGAATATTGAAATAACTAAGTAGAGGTTGATCAGGAGTTCTGCTGATATGTATCTTGAGGGTCAAAGAGATTTTACTAATGAATTTACCAGCCCCATATGACTTGTTTTTTTTAAAAATCATAGATTATGAAGGAACTAGCAAAAAGTAAAAGGTGAAAATAAACACTGTGCAATCTTAAAAATGTAGAGTAGTTATATCAATCAGGAAAATTATGACAGCTGGTTTTAATCAAGTGAAAAATAATATAAATTAAGTAAATTGTTTTGGAAGAGATGAAATATTTAATGAGAAAACAATATAAAATTTGAGCATGACATTTATATTTTCTATAACTGTTTATTTGAGCTCTCTGCAATTCACAGTTTCTTTTGTTAAAAATAAATTTAGGTAGTATAGAAAATCATTTGGAGTTCATCAGAACAAAGATGTTAGGTATTCTCTTAAATATATATATATTTTTCAAGATATTTTTTGAATTGACATTATTTTCTAAGTTCAGGCAATAAACCTAAATCTTCATGAATATATGACACTATTCCAATTGTCTATCATGTACATAGCAAATATAAATTACTCATAAGAAATATTTTATTAAGCTAAAAACCTTAAAATGGGAAGATTATAAAAAGAAGCATATGCATAACCAGTTATTGATCAGTGTTGAAATGGGTTGCCTACATGGTGTCTCTGCCCTAACTTCTGTACCCACCCCACACTGACCTTTATCCAGTTTTTGTAAGGGTCGGGCTTTGTTCTGCCCAGGTGCACATGCTGTTCACCCCTGTGTACTTCTATCCCTCTCACCATCCACCTTCACTCTCTCCTTGACCTAAGCATTTCCTGCTCTTCTACACATCTCAGGCAAAGCATACCTCCCTCGTGAAAGCCCTCCTGATGACTTCAACCAGATAAATCCACTCTGTACCTCCTAGCATGTATTATAGCCAAACACACATCATACATTTTTTTTTAAGTAAGACATTGATGTCGATATCATTGTTGCAGTTGAAAGGGACCTGAAATTTTAATACATTTTTATCTCAAATGTTAGAATAGTTTTCTGTCTTTCAGGGTTTCTTTATAGACATTTTTACAGTACGCTTACCAGTTAAAAGGGCTTCATCAGTTATAATAAACACTAAATTCACATCAGCATTGTGGCTGATGCCCAGACAAACTATATACAATTCAGTTTTTTCTTCATTGATGGAAATAACTGGGTTATTAAGATTTAGTTATTAAGATTTTCTTGTAACAAAGCAGTTCTTTGGCAAACAGTTAATCACAGCTCTGTTATTATTGCTGGCTAACCAAGTTGAAAGCTATTGAATCAGAGGCATGATTAAGTTGGTACTGGTGGTGATGATGATGATGAAGAGTGAAGATGTTGATCGTGATGAATACTCTCATGGATTCCTCAGCAGAGCATTTTTTAAAATAGTGACTAGATGAAAACTGAATACACTGTTCTGGTTGTTTTTTTTTTTTAAATTTCAACATTTTGAGACATTCGTGTAGCACTTACAACACTGAGAGACATATTTTCATCTTTAACCTGGAAACTTGCATGCAGAGTGAAATGGAACAGCAGGCCGCCAATGATCTAGATGATGAAGGTAGACAGGAAGAAAAAGTGAAACAGATGATTCATCCCATCAGCTTCTTGATCTTCCTTAGATTTACCCTCCCCATGCCAGCCATCTTTAGGTCACCTTGAGATTAGCAGGCAAGAGCACTTCTAAGCTTTTAGCCATCTTCATATCCTGCACACCACAGAATATCCAGAGGAACTTGGATGGCCTTAAACTATCCAAGAATAGCAGAGAATAGCACATGACATAGACTTCAACTAGGAGAGTAGAGGGAGGTGCTGGTCTTCACTTTGACATTGCCCAGCTAGCTCACCCTGAGTAAGACAGTTCTCTCTCTAGGTTTAAGCTTCTTCATCTATAAAACATACTAGGGGTAATAATACAAATAACTCACAGTTTGCAATTATATGATTGATTCTATGCTGCCCTAGAGCACTATGCCAAATTGATATACCTTATTTAATCCTCACAATAAGCCAATGCTATCATTATCCCACTGAACAGTTAAGGAAACAGAGGTTAAGCATGGTCACCGGGGTCCAAACCTTCAGATTCTGGAAGCTACACTAGGCCATACTTGGTACCAGTCTACTGAGAAGGATACAGGACAAGATCCGTGAGTTTCAGTGCTAGAGGTTCCTGCTCAGTGGGAGTCCTTGCGGGAGTCCAAACCACAGTTCAGTCACCAGTCCCATCTGCCCACCCAGGAGATGTCATCTCCCCGTGTGGCAGCTCAGGTGCAAGGAGACGAGACTCACCTTGGTCACGTGTGGGAATAGCCTTGAATCCAAAGCCTCATGACCTACAGAAACCAGTATCTCTTGTGTAATATTCATACACAGAGCTTCCCGGGCCCTGTCAGTTAACAAGAGCCCCCAAACTCTGGGACGCTCTGGGCGTTGGGAATTCATTATTTATAGTCCTTCCAGCTCAGTTGCAGTTTACCAATCAGGAGTCATTTTTACAATAAGCAGTATGAACTAGTAACATAGTTAACATTTCAGCTTTGATCAGTTTACCAGGGAACATATCTAGAAAGTTAAACTCAAGTCAATTTCGCTTGCAAAAAGGAAGAGTTTTAATAATCTTTTGCCTGCAAGTCACTCTTCCAAAGAAACAGAGCTGATAGCAGAGGTGCTGGTGCTTGACCCCAGTTTGACTCTAGTCTCACCTTGCTCACCACCCAACAGTTACACTAGCCTTCCTTTTGTTCCTCAAACATTTGAAGCTGATTCCTACTTCCTTGGTTTCTTTGTACTCTCCTATGAATGCTCTTTCTCCTGCTGTTCTCCTGCTTCCATCTCTTCATTCGGGGTTGGCTCAAATGCCCCCTCCCCTTTGAACACTCACTTTTTTCTGGACCATCCTTTCCTTCCCCACTATTACCTTATAATTTTCTGTTGTATCACAGTGTTTTGTTTCCTTTCTAACACTTCACTCTCTGAAAATATCATGTTTATTTTCTACTTGTTTACTGTCTGCTTCTCCTCACAAAAATGTAAACCCATGAGGCTAGTCATTTGAGTTACTTGTTCACTGTTGTTCCTCTAGTACCTAGAAGACTAGTTCCTGGCACATGATGGACATAGAGTGATTGATTGAAAAACAATGCTCTCCTACCCAGTTTATCACATACAACTCTTATGAAATTCAGAGAGGCAATCCAAACATGTTGTTTATTTGCAAAAACTATAAAAATACAAATTGTAATTCTGCCCAAGAAACTAAACTGCTTTTAGGCAAAACATCTAGGCAAATCTTAACCTTCATTCATTTAAAAATATTTTTATTACACATTCGTTATGTACAAGCCATTCTGTTTTAGGGTCTATAGTGGATTCCAAAGAAATAAAATCATGAATCTATTATACACTTATCAAATTGCATTTCATTTAATTTTTCACAGTTTCTCTGCACCTGGCTTATAAACAGTTTAATTAATTTTTATATTGCTAGTGTGGTCTCAAAAATCAGATTCATGTATCTCAGTGAAAAGAAATTATTACAACTTCTATTTCTATTTATTTTTATCTCTATATTTTAAAAATATTTCTATATTTGTTTTATAGTATAATGACTATAATGTTCATGTCATAGAATATGCATATAATTATAAATAAGTACATGTTGAGGTGCATGCTCAAAATTTTACTTATGAGCTAATGCAATTGCAATAAAAAAAAAGTTTAAAGACCATTGGAATGGAAGATTCAGACACATAACAGGCCCTCAATTTTTTTATTATTATTTTACAAGTGAATTATATGGCCAGATTCCTGCAGATGGGATGTGCACAAGTATGTAATTCAGTTCATTATATGTTAAATGCTTTATGAAGGAAGAAGAACATTTTCCATTGAAATATGGAGAAAGAAAAGATAACTTCTGCCTGTAGAAAGCCAAAGCGTTAGAATTGGCATTTGCCTTTGAAATGTGGGTATGATTCACTAAAGTCCAGATAGAGACGATGCTCATTCGGGGATCTGTTGGAAGCAAGCACAGAAAAACAGGACCAAGCCTCCTGTGTTCAAGAAATGATACATTGCCCAGTATAGAGGAGGGAGTTTATGAATAAAGAGAGTAAGGAAGAGCAATAAGAAGAGTTCTAGGAAGAATGTGATAGGCTTTGAATACAAGGCTAAAGGTTTTTTTAGTTTAATAACAATAAAGAGTAGCAAAGCTAGAGACGCTTTGCACAGAGTAATGATATTTTCAAAATGATGTTTGAGAAAAAAAGTGTTAGCAGTGTGCAGGACTGGCTGAAAAACAGAAAGACTAGAGACAGAGATGCCAGTTAGGCAACTACTGCAGATGGCCCCAGCACGACATGAGAAGGACCTGAGCTATGGAGGATGTGGTGCCCTTCTCTTGTGTTGGAATAAAAACACAAAAGTGGGGATATTAGAGAGAGAAGATTTATTTTAGGGGTTCTAGTTTTCCATCATAAAAGTGTTATATAAACATCCAGTTTGGAGCAGAAGAAATGGGTAGTGGAAAGAATACTGATCTCGCTCTCCACTGAGAGAACCAGCGCTTCTTGGATGAGCAATTAAGTCAATGGAGAAACAGCAAAGCCCCGTGGATAATGGCTTTGTTCTCACACAAAATGATCTTGTGTATAAGGTCAAACATTACGAGCATTGGGTCAGGTTATTGGCCAGCTCTTGGCAACTTTGTATGCTCAGTGTGTACTAAAGGGTATTTATGACTAAATGCTTGTAATAAGATGCATTTTTCTGCAAGTGATACTGTAGAGTTTTTATTTTTTATGCCCCCATTCAAGAGTATTAGGACCTCTGGCAAATGGCCCCTTTCTAAATTATATTTAAGAGAGGACAGAGGAAGAGGAATTTGTTAATGGCACTCTTGGTCTGAGGGCTCAACCATTTTTTAATCTCTCTGCTCCGCTAGACCACATGTCCAACATTTAGTAAAGTATACTTAAGAAAGTATAACCCAAAACACTGAGGCCCAGAAGTAACCCATACACATATAACAAAAATTGTAAAAATCAAGAATAAACTATATATGATAGTCATAATCTAATTTTGTTTTCTACTTTTATTTTTATCTGAATTCAAATTGTTGGCATTATGTTCTCTAAATAGATATCTATAGCATTTACTTGTTGCCACTAAATCTAACCACAATTTATTTTTTAAATATCTATAGGTTAATTATTCACATTTTTGAAAGTCTCAGTATTCTCTTTTAGTGAATCAGAGTTTTCTGTTTTCTTGAGGTTTAAGAAACACATGAGGAAGAGAATAACAAGCATGATACTTTTGTCTCCACTTAGGAAATGTGGCTAAATGTTCTTGAATCATTCCACCATTAAAAATATTGGACAACTTATTTTACTTCCTAAAGACTCAACATCTCCCATCTGTAATGTGAAAATTATAATAGTAACTCTTTTCTAAGTGTTGTGTGAAAATTAAATGAACTATTTCGTGTGAAGTTCTTATCACAGTGCTTGATAGTTGATGAGTATTCAGTCCGTGTTGAGTATTACCCATAATATTTCTGAGCATATGATTAAAATTACTCAGTGCCTTTAGGTCTCCCTTTCATTATAGTTAAATGAATTAAATAAATTAATTTTACTAAGTGATATGATTTAATTTCCATTGTAGAAGTTGGACTTAACTCCAATAGATTAATACAAAATTATAATTTTATAAAATCACATTTTAAAAAATATTTCCCTATTTCCTTAAGTTAAGAACAAATTCCGAAGATCTGTATTTAACAGTGGTACTCTGTCATATTAATAATAATGACAAACTAACTTGTACTTAAGATTGACTGTGAATCAGGGGAGCCTAAATGGATCATTTGTATTATATCTCATTTAGTTCCTAAGATAACCTTCCAAAGTAAATATTGTTTTTATCCCTATTTAACCCATGAGGAACTACCCTGGGTGGAATCAGAATTTGAATCCAGATCTACCTGTATTCACAGGATCAGCACTGAATCATTAGCTATATTGCCATATTTTGTAAATTTAATGTGACCAGGTCATTAAAACAGATGATAAAATAATGTTTTTAAGAAATGAAGATTCCTATTATTCCTTCTACATTCTATTTCCCTTTAATGTATTAGATCGCATTAATATTTCTTCTAAGAAAATATGTAACTGTGGGTTCTGATCTGGAGAAAAAGGAGAGTGTATTTCAAGAGTCTCTCCACAGATAAGGCTCAGTCTCTATTACACCAAAGTATTTGAATCAGGCAAGAATGGCTCATATTTTGTTTTGCTGTCCCTAGAATTGGTTTTTAAACTTAACTCACCCTTCTTTTTGTTTAACTGATGGAAATCAGCTAATTAAATAGTAAGCATCAGGAAAGCAATAGTAGCCTAGTTCTGAGGTTGATGTTTAGATTTGGGTTACATCTGGATGATTATGGGAGTTGGATTTCCGCTTCTCACATTTCAGTGTCTTTTAAGCTCAGATACCAACCACACTTGATGAAATCTGAGTGACTCATGTATGATGAGAATGGCCCATCAATCAAAGCCAAAGAATAGAAAGGTCCTTAAGACATTATTTCTGTTGGCTTGATTTTAGAGAGCTCAAATGTGATGAGTAGAAAATAGGTTTTTGTACTAGAAATATATACCATACATTTATAACTTTAAGGCATCTCTGCACTGAAGTTAGGTAATTTCCCATTTTTTGTTCTCTTTTCCAAGTATAAATGATTCCACTTTGGAAATGAGCAAAAGAAATCCTTGTGTAAAATAGATAGGAATTAAAATGAAGAAATAACCTAAAAAATGTGATTTTCTTTCTCTCTGGATAATCCTTGGTTTATTTTTCATCTTTAATTCAGAGGCCTAGATTATATTTTCTCCACTTTATTTCTGCTACTATATAACTCTTGTTAGAGCAATTAGGTTTCATCTTTCCTGGTTCAATGCTAATATACCATCCTAGCTGTGAACATATCAATAGCCAAACATGGATCTACCCTTCTTTGTAAGAACCTGTGCTGAACACAATGAGTAGATTAGGATCTACTAGGTCTTTCCCCTTTAGTCTTTGCCATGTACCATTTCAGTGCCCTCAGTGGGGACACGGGAGGTATGGAGCTCTCTTAGGTCATGCCTTGGGCAGCGAGGAGGAGAAATTGCCTGTCTAATCCAGTAAATCTTTAAGAATGCTTACATTATCTTTACATGAACATGGACAACCTTCTTCCTTAATTCTTTACCTCTGATCCCTCCATAATAAGCTGCAACTCTCACCCAACATGGATATTCAGCAGAAAACTTAAGCATTTCCATTTTCTATTAGTTTGAAAATGAAAATCCTGACCAGGAGACAACTTTGTTTCTGAGCAGTCAGCTATAGACTCACTTCCTTTCATTTCATTTGCCACTAAAGTTATTAAAAATTAGAGAGCCAGTTATGTACAAGGTGTGTTCTGTCATCAAACATATGCATTAAAAAACCAATAACATTCACTTAGCTGCCTCCTTTTTTTGGAGTCCTCCTTTATTATCTGAAAATACAAATATGATATATTTGTATTCTACTCTAACTTGATAACATTTCTTGGAAAGACTATTTAACAGTATAGTCTTTTAAACTTCATTATGTTGTATTGATAAGCATTAAATAACAACATCATTTCAAGCAATTTCTGCATGTAGTTTTGAACCAGCCTTAGTTTGAAACATGATAAAAATCAACCAGACCAATATGTGCTTTGTGAATACTAATTAAACTCTGATACTTTTCATTTCTAGTTAAACTTCCAAAGTGATTCAGGTTTTACATATCAGCAAGGCCTTCTTCAGAGTTTAGCTGCGTGAGAGATCTACTTGAATTTGTATGGTTGGTTTACAGGAATTCACCTTTGTGAATTCACACATATTGTAAATTTTTTACAGGTTAATTGTTCTAGTTAATGATCTAGTTCACCTGAATCTGTTTGGAGAATGATAGTCTACAAAAACAGATAAATACATTGGGACATAGATGACCTCTGATGACCTGACAGTTACTTGGTTACCGAAAGTCTGATGATTCAAAATTAGAATAAAGAAATTAAACCAAATATATATCCAGATTTTCTTGTTAGCAAACAAGTTTTGGATCTGAAATTCTCCGCTTCCTTTTCAGTGAACACATGGTTATCTGCTAATCTGACAAATGTAGTGGATAATCTGAGTCTGTTAAGATAGAACCTACTTCATATAATTTAAAAGATGCAATCTTACAATGATACTTTATAGTCCCACTTATGTCTCACCTACCTCCCAAATTTGAAATACACAGACCATAATAAAGATTAGAGTGAGCCCTTAATCTTAATTATGCATTTTGCAGTATTATAAATGCTGAAAGATTACTTCCAATGTTTGGTATAATCTTACAGGGTGCAGATGTGGTTCCCTTTGGTACATGCCATCTTTACTGAACTAACAATTTCCATAATGCTGTCACATTCTGCATGGGAAGCAGATTTACAGATAGGTAATCCATGTAAGGTATTTTAAAGACAGCTTATTAAAGGATTGAGGCCTGCTGTTAAATTACATATGCTTTCAATTGCTATGAGGAGCAAACAGCATCAAGAAATGTCGTAATTTAGCTAGGCCAGAGAAAGGCCTATTTAAAGTTTGATGATATATCCTTTAAACTTTTACTTCAAGCTCTTTTTGGGTTTTTATTTACTCCATTATAACTTTTATTTCATGCTATATAATGTAATTTTTCTAGTAACCCTAGAGTTTATATATTAAGAATTAGCTATATTTTTCTTAACATTTATATCCTGACTTCATGATTTTAAAAATTGTCTTTTTCCTCTATAGTGGCATGGATTACTTCAAAGTAGTGGCCCAGACTTTGTATTTTTTAACATTGCTAAATGTGAATGGCTAAAGTAATTTCAGACTACATAATTGCACCTACTGTGGTTCTTCTGCTGTGTCCCTCATATGCTGAGAACCCAGATGTAAGGACTGGCTTGAAGAATGTCTTATCTTAGTCTCATAGTTCTGAGTTTGTGTTTTATCTTCAGACAAGAGGGAGAAGGTTAAGCTAGTCCTTAAATTTATTTTCAAATCTCTAAATCGTATACTTTGCTGTACCATGATATGTTCTGAAAACATGGATTTCCTCCTGCATTTCCTTAGTGTCTTTCACAACACCTAACTTAGCTGTGTGCACATGGCAGGTACTCAGTCTAAGTTATTAACCTGGCTTGAATTGAAACCAGTTCTAATTACCTTTGAGTACGAGTTCTACCTTTCCCTTGATCATGAGCCAGGGTATCCTTGCTAAGTTTTCATTCAGTAATCTGTTCTTGATTCCTGCATTTCTTGTATTCTAGGCCAGTGGCTCTCAAAGTAAGAGAGACATTAGGGACGGTGACAAGGGAGGAGGTGGAAGGGGTACTGACCATAAATACATTTGAGGGATGCCATTCGGGATTTCAAAATTTATATCAACACCTTTAAAGCTCCATGATACTTTATATCAAAGAAATCTCCTTTCAGTTTCTTAAAGTCATTGGTCATTTGTTATGAGAAATAATATTAGAAATTTTATTGTTATATCCTAGAAAAGCCAGTGCTTTGATCAATATAAAATGGAATAATCCCAAATTGGAAAAACTTGGTTTAGTGTTTGATAGCTTTTAGATATATTATGGATGAAGTTCATAGACTATACAAAAACTAAAACAAAAAGATGTTTGAGAAGAATTGCGTTATAAAAGTAAAAATTAGATAGTTCCCTGACCATCCACACTATATAGTAAAAAGAATAAAAATCATATGACTCTGTTGTTGCCAGTAGGTTATAAAGCTTCAATTTCAATTTTGTTTAGATTACATGCATATTGATATTTTTATTTAAAATATCTTTTCCATCAAGAGTATTTTTACTTTATTTCCCATGCAATCAAAATTGGTTCCATTTTCTTCTCTCCTTGTTAGATTCTTTTGAGGACCTGGAGGAGGTGGGCAAGATGGTATATTAATACATTAATCTATTTTTTTTAACATCTTTACTAGAGTATAATTGCTTGACAATGGTGTGTTAGTTTCTGCTGTATCACAAAGTGAATCAGCTATACACATACGTACATCCCCATATCTCCTCCCTCTTGTGTCTCCCTCCCACCCTCCCTATCCCACCCCTCTAGGTGGACACAAAGCACCGAGCTGATCTCCCTGTGCTATGCGGCTGCTTCCCACTAGCTATCTATTTTACATCTGGTAGTGTATACATGTCCATGCCACTCTCTCACTTCATCCCAGCTTACCCTTACCCTTCCCCGTATCCTCAAGTCCATTCTCTACGTCTGCATCTTTATTCCTGTCCTGCCCCTAGGTTCTTCAGAACCATTGTTTGTTTGTTGTTGTTTTTTTAGATTCCATATATATGTGTTAGCATACAGTATTTGTTTTTCTCTTTCTGACTTACTTCACTCTGTATGACAGACTCTAGGTCCATCCACCTCACTACAAATAACTCAATTTCGTTTCTTTTTAGTCTAAGCCAGTGGATTTTAGGTCTATGCAAGTAAAAATGAACACATAAGTTATTTAAAAGAGAAGTGCAGTTTAATTTACTTAATGTCAAACATAAGCAATATTAAATCTATCTGGACTTAATTACAAATTTCAGTCTTTCTATAAGGTGTAATTATCTGAACATCTTGCCATTAAAATTAAGTGTGAGTGAATTTTGACATATTCACTTTCCTTTGTAATAAATGAAAGGTAATATTTTTATTTTGAAATATTTGTAGTGTAAATTACCAAAATGTTATTTCTCTCCTATTCTAATAAATCTGTTTTTACATAAGTGCTAGAGGTTAATGTCTAGATTTTAAATTGCTTTCCACTTTGATAATAAGTGGATTTCTAAGAGGGATGATTTTATTAAAGAGATTTTAATCACTCGGATTCCCTCTTTGTAAGAATAGTTCATATTTGCACAAACTCAAATGTAAAATATGAAGTTTAATCAATATTTCTTCTAAATATATAGTTATGAATATTATTTTGAAAGGACTTTCTTCATAATGCAGTTCTTTTGTTAAACCTCTATTTTTAAATGTATCTTTTTTTCCTCTCTCCAAATTTTGGATGTTTTTCCTCATAATCATGTAACACCTCTCAAAAGTGAATAATGGCAGTGATTCCACTGAAAATTAACTTTGAATTAACTCACTGTAACTGTGATCAAATATTGATCAGTTCTCTTTATTTTGTGCATGGTTGCAAAGTGAGAAATATAATGCAAACCCTCAAATAATTAACTCCATTACATTGAAAAAAATTAAACCAGTTACACAAAGGCATAAAATAAAAACACCTAACACCTGATATTCTGTAAGTATTATTATTGTCCTATATTAATTTTATTATTGTTTATGATGAGTATTTTTAAATAACAATAACTTTAGGTGTTTTTAAAGGGTCTACTAAATTCAGAATTATTATTGAAAAATGAAATGTAAATACCTAGATCTTCGATAACAAAGTAATTAAAATGTATGGTTTTGCCTGCTGCGTATAATAAGGGCTTATATTTGATCAACCATAAAAGTTATTTAATCATTTTAACCTTGGAATACTACTCCACAAAACACTACTTAATGGAAGTTAGCTGAGACGCATTAGAGTATCAAAACATCAGGTCTGAAAAGCATGAGGGCCGGGAAAGTTCAAGCCCAGCTTATTCTGACGTAATAGTATAGCAGGTTGCATGGCAACCAGCGGCTGTGGATTTTGAAGTTACTTTATCCGCATTCAGTGAGGAAAGACTTAGCCTGAATTGATTTTAGTAATTTTCAGAATTAATCAGGTATTCAAGAATTATTTTAACAGACATTTTCTACGTTTCTACAGTTTGGAAATACATGTGTACATGTCTGGTTCACAAAATAGCACTGGTTACTTGTTTCCTAGCTATTTGATTAATGATACATATCAGATACCTGCTGATAGATTTGTTACATCCTATAACTTGCATTAAAGCTGGTATTGTCCAAAATTTCAATGCAGCTGACTTTTAAGTGATTTCCTATTGACCTCATCACAGTCAGTTCTGGCAATACTTTCTACGTTCTCTTCTTTATATTTTATTTTTGCTGTAGCCTGCCATTACCTTGCATGATCCAGTTTTATGGCAAATCATGATTTTCTTTTGTTGTCGTTTTTGTTAAGAATGGTTAAATTAGAATGAAGTTTATTAAATCAACCACATTTTTAAAACTTTTTCTTGAAATATAGTTGATTCACGATGCCGTGCCAGCTTCAGGTGTACAGCAAAGTGACTCAGTCATACACACACGTATATATAATATATATATTCTTTCTTTATATTCTCCTCCATCATAGGTCACCACCTATGACACTGAGCACAGTTCCCCGCACCACACAGCAGGTCCCCGTTGGCCACCACTGCATACGTAGCAGTGTGCATACCCCTATCCCAAACTCCCAATCCAGGACTTCCCTGGCGGTCCAGTGGTTAAGACTCTGTGCTTCCAAGGCAGGGGGCAGGGGTCTGATCCCTGGTCGGGGAACCAAGATCCCACATGCTGCGTGAAAAAAAATCCCAAGCCATCCCTTCCCTCCCCCTCCCACGCCCTAGCAACCTCAAGTTTGCTTTCTGTGTCTGTGAGTCTGTTTCTGTTTTGTAAATAAGTTCATTTGTATCCTTTTTTTTAGATGCCACATATAAGCGATATCATATGATATTCGTCTTTCTCTGTCTGGCTTACAACCACATTTTATTTTGAATAGGGAAATAGAAAGTATTTCTCATTTCCACATTTTGTTTTCCCTAGTTTTAGCCTAGAATGAAAGAAGAGAAACAACAGAAGAGTTGGCTATAACTAATGCTTGAAGTACATTTTTAGACATTTGACAAGCAAAAGTCACAATGTTAGGATTTTCTATTTGGCAAAAGACAGAAATTTCTGAAATGCTATTAAGAAGTCAGTTCTGTTGACATTGCTTTGACTTAGTGGAGCCTCACCAAACATTTGATCTTATTATGTGAAATTTCTTAGTAGTTTCACTAAAAGTAAACTTAACTACTTTGTGTAAAGTAATCCTGTATAATCAAGCTAAAATTAAAAAAAAAAAGAAAAAAGTACTTGAATCACAGTGACCAAAACAGTCTCAAATAAATCTGCTGAACGAAAGGTGGTATGTACCATGCCAACGTCAAATATATCATCAATGTCACACGTAAACAGCAGTGAAATGGTGGTTAAAATATGCATCAATTAATGGTACAAAATATATGTCTGCAAGTTCGTTCCTCAGGGATATGTGAATAGTGTCTGAAAATATAGTCTTCATGGTGGTGATTGTAGAGTTATTACTATGAAGAACTGTGTCAGCCAGAAACTACAGTCATTTTTTTAAATGAAGTATATTTTTTGAGCCAGAGGTATTTTCATTAAAGGATAAACAGAAATCACCAGTCAGACATTCAGGTTTGAATTACTTGCACTATAGCAGTCTCTCTACATCTTTTCTAGACTTCACTTTTAATTCTGTATCACTCATTTTATAATCAGCAGTCTCGGATAAAATGTAACATAATTAAAACATCTTGGATTGTGTGACATTTCACAAATAAATTCCACACAGAACTGGTTATCAAATCACAGCTGTAGTATGAATAAATCAGTCCTACAGTGTTGTTCATTATTTGACAGGAAGTGTCTGCTCAGCTTCTTAAAGAGCTGCTTCTATTTGTTTGTTTTGTGTTTGCTTTTTTGTTTTGTTTTGAAGAACAAGCAAGTTTCCATCTATCTGCGTTTTCTATGCATTAATTTTAAGAGATGGATTTCAACAAATAATAGCTAAGACATTAGCCACAATACATAAGTGCAGCACATGTTAAATCCTCGCACAAGAAGAGTTATCACCTGTATTATAGAGAGGGTTACCTTGGGCATCAAAAGTAAGTGAGACGTATTTCGAAAATCGCAAATTGTTATGCTGCAGTATGAATTGGGGTGGTACTAACAGTGTAGTGTTAGTAGTAGTGATTTTGGGTAGATTTTCCATTTCTATCTTTTCCAAGGCATATTTCAGTGCAATTTTTTTGTTTGCAGCTTTTTCCTCTCAGATGTTAAGATCAGAGCTTTTCTCAGGAGGATGTCTTTAAAGGGAAATAAGGTACCTTAGTGCCAAAATTATCTCCTTGTCTTGCACTAGAAGAAGTCAGGTGTTTCAGTGTGGTACATGAAGGAGTTGAGTTCCCGCCCCTTGACCCCAGAAGGGTACACATATGTACAGGGCAGCTGGGAATCCACATCAGGTCTCCCACCTATTTATCGTGATGCTGGAAGAATTCGGGTCATGGATTTGACAACAGCCGTGTATTTTGGCCTTGTGCCTTGCTCTCACTTCTGACAACCAGGTCAGCAGTGGGAGAACAGAAAGTGAAGGCAGCTCCCTTGCTTTTTGTTTCTCTTTGACATTGTTGAGCCAAAAGGCACAAATGTTAGAACAGAAGGTTAGGACAAGCAGAACTCATAGGAAACTTAGTCTAGTGTTATCTAAAATAATTATTTCAGCTCTGTAACATTTCTCTAAAGGGAAAACAAGCAAACAGCAACCTAATGAATACTGAAAGAATAGGTGATACTTGGACGTCTTTTTTTTTCCCCCAAATAGCTCATATTCTGTTGAGATGGTAGTAGAACCAAATATTAGCATAACGCTAAGAACTAATGAGAATGCCACACATATAGGGAAAAGCTGTCCATTTCAGGTCAGAAAAAAGTGTTATTAATAAATACTAGGGCATGTATTTCTCGTGTTTCCCAGGTTTTTCGATAGGCACTAGAAGATGAGCCACGGTGCTTTGTGACCACCTAGAGGGGTGGGATAGGGAGGGTGGGAGGGAGGGAGATGCAGGAGGGAAGAGATATGGGAACGTATGTGTATGTATAACTGATTCACTTTGTTATAAAGCAGAAAATAACACACCATTGTAAAGCAATTATACTCCAATAAAGATGTTAAAAAAATTTTTTAAAAAAAGAAGATGAGCCAGTGATTCTGAGGGCAAAACATATAAAGTTCGATTAGTGGGCAAACAGTATACAAAAGAATGAGTAAATGTGAAGAGTCATATTTAAATTTTATTGATGATTTTTTAATGTATAGAAGGGAGTAAAAGTGAAATTAAGATTGGGCAGATAAATATGAAAATACAAATTACAGTGGAATATGTTGGGGAGAAAAATCAGTAGTATGGAAACAAAGGGGAGAGGGGAAGTAACTGCTTTGAAGGATTTGGTGGTGATTAAATAAAGAGCATTTACCAGATGGAGATGGAAGGGAAGGACATTCCAGGTGCAAAGACACAAAGTTTTATATGATCCTAGCTTGTCCAGGAAATGGGCAGAGGCTCAAC
The DNA here is from genome assembly GCF_965194805.1 of Balaenoptera borealis. NCBI lineage: Eukaryota > Metazoa > Chordata > Mammalia > Artiodactyla > Balaenopteridae > Balaenoptera > Balaenoptera borealis. The sequence continues at coordinate 31,264,771 of NC_138876.1, read as the reverse complement.
ATAGTGTGTGGCATAGGAGGAGGTGGTGTGATATGGATTAACATGTTGGAGAAATACACTATACACAGATGAAGATGGGCTTTCATTAAAAATCCTGAAAATCTGGACATTTTCCTCCACAGTCCTAACCTAGTTTACTTTAAAACACGGGTCAATAAAACCTCACAGTTTAAGCATTTCATTATAAAAATTATTTCTTTGCACAGGAACACGGTCATAATTGTTCAAGGCAAGGCAATATGGTTGAAGTCATAAGAGTCCGGTTTTTTTAAAGCATATATTTAATTAGACAGCCCAGTTCTAAACCTAATGAAGAGCCTAACATTGTTTGTTAAATTGGTTTTACATAGATTCTATACCACTACAAAATTGGCAGAAATAAAACTGAACGTATTTACTCTTCCTTTATACATATATTTGGATTACATTAAATCTGCAAAAATCATAGGAACTATCTTTTCTAAATTCTGAATATGTCAGGAAATTGGATGCACCTTAAAGGACTTGAAGGATATGTGAAATGTCATGCCCTCCAGAGTTCTAGCCTGATCGATTTGATATCTTACATTTGAAATCTGTGGTTCCATCCATGCTCTAAGGATGCAGAATTAATTAAGTTATATCATGTTACTTAGGTAACTGCCTTCTCCCCTCATACTTCCACCCCTGCCAAGGTGAACAGATCCCAGTTTCCTTAGGAAAGAACATTATCAGAATATGTTGGCGGTTCAAGCTAGCCAAGTTTAGCTTGCTAGAAAGAAAATAGGTAGCTGGTGTGTTGCATTTGATTACGGAAGGCTGCAAGATTCCAATGACATATTTACCTCATTTACCTAGATGATATTCTAATATTTATTAGGTCATTTGAGAAACCTCTGCAATACTTAGATAAGATGTGCTGTCTCATCAGGGAAAGTGGACTACAGTTCAACTCCACGAGGCACTGTACTCCTTGATGACTCCTTGTATGAGGTCTCCCTCCTGACCATTTAGCCCACTGGTTAGCACATAAAACCCAGGGAGTCTCAAGTTGTAAGTTGGATTCTCCTAGGAGCCGCTGGTCTCAGCACAGTGATGTGTGGCTGCAGCCCTTTACCTCAGGCAACCTGGTCAAATGGAGGACAAGTGACAGGATCAAATGATCATGGATGAGAACGTGTTTCTAAACTCTAATCCAGTTTATAATTAAGGGATTAAGTTTTAATCACAATATTAATATTGGAAAGCTAGTCAAAGCATGTTGCCATATTAAATCAGTACAACTACTGGTTTATGTGTTTTGCAAATTGATACATTCTGAATCTAAAATTAATAACTTATATGAAGATATTTAATTCAGTATAGTGTATATTTGGAGACATCATAAACTTTTAATAGAAAATTGAATGAAAGCATTATGTTTGCTCAACATACAAATAAGATTAAGTTTAGGATTATTTTACGTGTATGAAATAAATTAGTAACTATAATAATTTACAAGGAGTTTGGAGTTGTAATTTACAAGGACAAATAAATAGTATCTCTTTTCCCTTTCCTTTTGAGAGGTAGATATGGCCTCTGACAGATGAAAATCAGAAGAGCAGCTTTAATGGACTAAAGTGATTGAAGATCATGGTGTAGGTGTGTTAGCCAACTACGCTGCCTCAGGATGCCTCCAGGACTTAGGTAGTTTTACCCCCAGAACCACAGGTAGCGCTGAACAGCTGCTGGTCATCCTGGGCATAAAGTGGACCCTGAGGTCTGCTCTCTGAGGGCCAGCTGACTCCCAAGAAAAGGAAGAATGGGAGGGGCAGAACCCAGGTTCTTGTCTAAAATTCACCAACCAGAGAAGTCACTTTTATTCCCCTGGGGAGAAACAAGGGATAGGGCAGAGAGATTGCAGGACTGTTTTACTGGTAGATAACACTTCCATTAGAAATGTGGAAATGTGGAATAAAGGACCTCAAATCTAGTAATGAATTATTTTACATGTAACTTCAACTTTGTATGCACCATTCAGTTCACATATTACCTTAACACGTACTACTTCATTTAATCCTCAGAAATCTCGTGTGTGTGTATGTGTGTAGTTATCCCCATTTTATTCATGGGGGAGCTGAATCTTAAATTAAATAATTTAATTAAATATTTAATACGTTGTGCATTGCCGCCCAGAGAAGAGAAAGAGCCAAAACCAAGACACTGAAGTCCGGTGATCAACTGTTATACTGCCCTTAAAAATTCTAAAATGATTCAAATCTAAACATATATAGGATTTGTGAAAAGTTTAAGTCCATGAACAAGGTGAATTTGGCAGCTTCAAAATTACTAATAGTGCCTAAAACACAAAAATTAGAATCAATGCACAAAAATATATGACAATACATAAAAATGAAGACTATTGTGTAATATCACATTGGAAATGAAATTCATTTTAGTCAACTTGATTAAAATGCCCAAAGGATTACTCTAAAACAATATAAATATTTCTCACTTTATTTTTTCTGTGGACCTGTGATGTCATATCTGTTCCAAAGGTTCTTTTTTCATTTTTTATGCTCTTGGTACTAAGTGTAGCAGAAATAAATTACTGATTCCCCTTGGTTTAAATCACCCATTTAATAAGTGTTTCCCATAAAAGATACTAGCTAGTAGTGTATACAAAAATTATTTATCATTTTTTCTTACCTAGAGTTCTTATTCTGCATAGCAAAGAAGTTCTCTTAGGTAAAGGTGGCCAAATAATGTAACATATAAAATGGGACAACTTGAGAGTGAAAGGGAGTTTAGGTTAGTCTGCAACAACAAGCATAAACTGGCATATGCTAAGAAAAACACTGAATTATAAAGAAGCAATTTGATGTACCTCATTCAGCATGATATTTGTCTAGGGAACATATAACCTGTACTTACATGCTCCAACTCTACTTGTGGGATCTTTGTCTGTTGGTCAAGGTTGGTTACCTCAGTGCTATTCAATGTATGGCTTTGGACTCTAGCCAGTTGGTGAACTGTTTGTTTCTCATCTATAACAAGTTAAGGAACTTGTGTCAAAATGTAAATGTACTATGCCACTAACCACACAATGCAGGCAAGTGACATTGTTTTATACGAAGGCTCTCACAAAGGAAACAATGAGTTAAGTTATATTATGATTAATACTCTGGCATTAACTTCTTTTTTTTTAAACTTGTTCAAATAAGACTTTTTTTTAATTGAAGTATAGTTGATTTACAATGTTGTGTTAATTACTGCTATAGCAAAGTGATTCAGTTATACATATATATATACACATTCTTTTTTTTATATTCTTTTCCATTATGGTTTATCATAGGATATTGAATATAGTTCTCTGTGCTATACAGTAGGACGTTGTTGTTTATTCATTCTGTATATAAAAGTTTACATCTGCTAATCCTAACCTCCCACTCCATCCCTCCCCCAACCCACTCCCCCTTGGCAACCACCAATCTGTTCTCTATGTCCATAGCACTAACTTCTTATCCCCTGCAAACTATCACTTTGCCATCATAATCAAATGTATTACATCAGAAGTGGGGAGAGACAGAGGCATTTTACCTCATAGACATTCAGGGAATAAGTCTCTTTCTGTCTTGGAATGATGCTTTACTCAGAGAATAAGCTCTTGTATAATGTTTTAGGAGCTAGCCTGGAGAAGATAATAGTCAACTCTTCAGCTCACAGCTCATTGGCCAGAACTAGTCATATGGCTCCAATCTAACTGTAAGAGAGTCTGGGAAATGTAGTCTTCAAGTGAGTCAGTCAGTTTAAACATGAGGAGAAATCTGACAATCCTGACCATACATTATTAACCACATTTACAATCCACTAGAAGTAAAAGTCGGACTAACTGCGCTTATTTGGGTTTTTAAGAGTAAAAGCTGTGCCCTCCAACTTCACATACCCATAATAATTGAAGAATTGTTGTAGAGTGTCATATTTATTGTGAAAGTAGCAAAAATTATACGATAGTTCTGGCCTAGTCATTTTAGGATTTTGTGTGATAAAGATATCTAATTGTGTATATTATTTTACCACTTAAAAACAGCTTCCTAGCTCTTGTTCTTTATTTCCTTTAAGGTCATAATAATTCTGTGAGATGTGCTTTTATGTCCATTTTGCATATATTGAAACTGTGGAACGAGAAAATCAAAAGACTTTGCTGAAGGTCTTCTTTTGGCAAACAATAATTAATACCTGCCATGTTCCAAGCATATGCCATGGGTTGAATCAAAGATGAAAATCGTAAAATCTAGGTTTACCTACTTCCATTTTAGTACCATTGTCATAAAGAACAACTTCTACATGATAGTAGGGATATATTTTAACTGGAATTGTTCTTTACTACAAAATTTAGGGCTCAGAGTATGGGTGTTATGGCTGATCAAATAGCTACTCTATTTTTGGTGATAAAGGGAAGAACATGAGCAAAGGTGGCCTCTCTGACGTGCCTTTTGATGCTACATATTATAAAAGTTAAGAGACAGACATGTTATTCCTGAGGAAACATGACTCAGGATTTTTTGCCCTTGATTTAAAGTAAATCATTGAATGCAACATTTTCACTCATCAAATACAACGTCATGAAACTTTAGAAAATTAGTGAATTTTTGCCCATTTTAATGATGTTCTATATTACATGCCCTTATATATAGTTTAATGGAGTTGGTCAAAGGATTATACTGGTGTTCTCTATTTTCTTTTTTCTTCTAAAAGTCACCTTATTAGTTAAGAGCATGGAGCTAATGGAGCTGTAATCAAGAGATTCATACACTGGAGATATCTTAGTTTCATGATTCCCAAGAAGCTCAACCCAACCATGTTTTTCAAAAATGTATGCAATTACTTACACAATACTTAAAATTTGGGGGAAAATAAAGTACCCACCAGAAATAAAAATAAAGGACCAATCAGGAATAAAAATCAATTGAGAGTGCATACTTAACTAAGAGTAGGCCAGGTGATATTATCTTTGTACACAAAGAATAGCAGAGTATACTGAATTTAATAGATGGGACTATAGTCATTATTTATTTAAGGGAGATTTTTAGGAACTTTTTGTAGTATGATACCTGAAAAAGATACGAAAGTTTAAGCTATATGAAACTTTCAGGGTGAAATATGAAACTCTCTTCTAAGGTTTTGGATTTCGTTATGAAACTCAAAACTCAGCCCCATTTTGGAGGAGTTGGCTGCATCCAAGCACTTCACAGGCTTTCAATCTATACTAACTTTTTATCTATTATAGGAACTTGGAACCTTATTTTTTAAGTCTGCCTACTTCTTGGTAGGTCACATAGTTTTTTGAGTCAACATCAACAGAATTACATGTTGTTACTATAAGACTCCAAAAGTTCTTTAGACATTATTCAGCGTGAGCCATTTTTCTCATGAAGAAGCATTCCTAAACCCAACTAAGATAGAAAACAATTCTTCACACTTGTGTAGTAATTGGCAAAGGCTAACTTACGTTGTAGTTACAAACAACTCCAAATCTCAGTGGTCTGAAAAACCAAGTTTTGATTTTCGTTTATACAGCATGTCGCATGTGGTCATCGGGACGGTTCTGTCCTCTGTATTCACTCAAGAATCCTACATGGTGGATCTCAACACGGGCTTCTTTGATCACTGTTGCAGGAGGAAAGGGGTACGGTGGATTGCCTGTTGGTAATGAGCGCTTACTGAGCGCGTCACTTCCGTCATATTCCATTGGCCAAAGCAAGTCATACCTAGTTTGAAAGTGCGTGAGGAAGGGCAGTCATCTCATATGAAGGCCATCCTTTCACATGCATGGAAGGACGGGAGAACTGTACTAATTGTGAGCATCCCTATAGTCTATCTTCAAGTCGAGAGACATACAGAAAGAAATTATCTTAGTAATCAATTTTACTGTTTCGAAACTTCTTAGAAAATACATTTTATTTTAAATATTGGAATCTCAGACTCAACATGTCTAAACATACACAGCAATCTGTGTGTGTGTGTGTGTGTGTGAAGTGGTTACTAGAGCACACTCCCAAGCCAAAGCCTTGGCCTTTCACGAACTAGATGGGTGACCTTGGGCATTTTGCTTAACATCTCTGTGCCTCAGTTTCCTCGTCTCTAAAATGGTTCTAATAATAGTAACTAGTTTATAAGGCCATTGTGAGAATTCATGGAGAAAACACATACAAGGGGCTGAGCCAGATCCTGGTACAGAGCGAGCAGTCAGTACATGTTAATTGTTATCGTGGCATTGTCTTTATGTCCTACTTTTGCATCCTCTCAATCAGTCTACTTAAAATCTTGATCTCCCTTTTGTCTCTTAGAATCTTGTCCTTCTCCCCCTGTACCTATGCGGTCATCAGTGCCTTTAAGTTATTCCTTTAAGGTAGGCATCAGCAAACTATGGTCCTATGAGCTAAGAATAGTTTCTGTATTTTTAAAGGGTCGTAAAAAACAACAAGAAGCATAATTGTAACATGAAACCCAAAATATTCACTATACGTACCTGTACAACCAACCCCTAGTTTGCCAACCCCTACTCTAAGGTATCTCTTGTAGCTGTCGCCTCTTTTCATGACTAACAACTACATTTGTTCCATTGCTGTCTTACCCCTCATCTAGTTTTCTGGTCCCTGTTCACTTCCCAGTACATACTTAACCCGACTACTACACCTCAGCTTTCTGCCTGGAGGACAAGTGGCACATTTTCTACTTAAAGTTTTATTCCTGAGTTAACATAGCAATAATAAATATTTACTGAATTCTTTTCTGAGAGTCAGATTAAGTTAGTTAATAGAGAAGTCTCTTAGAGCAAAATTGTTAATTTGGGCACTACCTGAGGAGGATTTCTCTTTTAAGGTGGGAAGAAGCCCAGGGAGGAGCCAGTAGAGAGATACAAGTTGTTGTTGGAACAAAAAAATCTAAGGAAGAAGTGCTGGAGCGAGGGAGGAAAATGAGGAGCACAGTGGGCTAGGAGAGGGATTCATTCATTTGTTCTACGCATATTTAATAGTGCCATGTTGCAAAAACATTGTTATAAGAAATGGGATGTGGCCATCCCATGGCCATCATCAAAGACTAGGGCATCATAAAGTTTACATTCTGAAAGACAAATTGTAAACAAACAAATAATTAGAGCCTCTCTTCTAGATTGGAGGCAAACCATTATCACGTTAACTTTATGAACTTAGATTGTATTATCCCAGTATTATCTGTGGAAATCGATGCAGACATGCACTGGAATCAAATCATACTAGGTCACAAGAGCCAGTCATTAAACTGGGGCGGGGGGAGGGGGGATTTTGCCAGCCAGTTTTTAAACACAGCCATTATTTAAAATTAAATTATGTAAACTTATAATTAAATAAATTATAGTTTTAAAAGGTAACAAATACTCCAAACGTATCATATCCTAGTTATCTTACTACTCTTTACTATTAGCTATGCTATTGAGGTTATTTATATCGATTCTATCCTGATGGTGGACATGCTATAATGGCGTGCAACATGCTCAATACCATGTCACCAGCGAGAGTGGTAGAGCCAGAAGTCCAACTTACACGTCTCACTGACTCTAATCCGAGTATTCTTACACTTCTCAAATCATAGTTCTTAGACAGCCTGCATCAGATCCCCCAGCAGGGGATAAGCACTGGAGATTCTTAGACCTTGTGCCAGGGCTCCTGATTCAGAATTTCTGGAGCTGGGGCCAAAGAACCTGGAAATTTCTTATTCACTGTAGGTGATTTAAATGCAGTCTCTAAAATAAGAGAACCACTTGTTCTTCATCATAGTTTCTCTCAAACATGGAGTTATTATATTTCTAAACAATAAGATTCCACAACCTGAAGTAAATTGTCATTTTGGAGACAGTGCAGAAAGAAGAGGAACTTGAAGGAAAAGTGATTTTTTTTTTCTTATTTGACTAAGTTATTATTGGAAAGAAAGTTTCGTGGACATGCTTTATACATATATATACCTAGGTATATGTGTATATGTGGATGTTGTATATACGTGGATGTATATGTATGTGTGATTCACACTGTATATGATAATCTTGGTCAAGTATACTAAAATGGCAACAATAACTTCACAGAGCCATTCTAATACTACCTTTTCCCAAACCTTGTTGAGAGATCATGTGCTCTTATTATCAACGATTTCTCCGGAGGGGCATATTCTGTAAGATCGTCCTGATTTAGTCAAATCCAGATAGCAAAAGAAAAGGCCAGCCACCTCATATGCTTTTCACCAGTCTAAAAGAATCAGAGTGATTTCCCAAGGTCTGCAACCTTATTCCTGCCTATAGTATATTAACTTCCAAAGGATTTTCAAGAATACAGCACAACAGGGTGGTCACTTAAGGCGGAAAATTCGTCTTCACCAATGCTGAGCCTCCTGTTGGAATGGATTAATCATCAAAGTCGTTTATTCTGTCAGATTCTCCAAGGGTGAAATCACACATCTCACCACTGGTGTGTGGAGCCGGCATTACCTTCATCTTACTGGCACAGATACAAACTGTGAGTAACTTCTGTGCACTGCAAAGGAGGAAGTGCTGGTACATTTAAAAGGGAGCTGCTTCTCCAGCAGCACCTGCCCAGAAGTTGCTGAAAAATTATACTCCATGCCTGTCTTTCAGTATTCCCTACTGATAGGTCAGCAGTTATTACAAAACTATCCCGATAAGAATCTGCTTGGAGCTTCTGGGATCATGTTAACCAAAATGGAACCACTGAGTCAGAGAAAAGCAAAGAGATGGATCAGAATAGCAAAAATCTCTTTCTTTTTTTGCCTGTTTATGTCATATCCAACCTTCAGGGGAAAATCTAATTCTTAACTCTTTACAAGGTTTTCCTCATCACTCCAGAGTTTATTCCTTCCCTGTTCTCATCGTCTTGCTGTTCTCTGATCACTGCCACACTGTCATTGTTTCTAGTATTTACTGATATTTATCTTATGTTATTTGTATTTCCTTTATATGCATTTCTCTGATTCATTATTTAGCTCTTTTAGGGTAGAAACCATGACATAAATTTTTCTACGGCCTCTGCAGTATTGAGCACATAGTAGACATGTAATAAATTCTAGTTGGTTGACTGTTATATTAAATGGAAAGATATTGTTCTCAGGCTTTGGTAATGTATTTTTGTATTTAAAAAATAGCGTTTCACTTGAAAGTTATTGCTTCAATTACGAAGTATTTTCTTTTACCATCCTTATAATTTAGAATAGAAATAGAATTTAAATTATTAATGTTTGGGATCAGAGAGAAACAAAATACATTAATATTCACATAGTGTGCTATGGTTTCCTGTTACACCTTCACATGCATTAATTATCCTTTCACATCCAGGAGGAGTATCCCCAAATTCTAGTGGAGGGAGCAGACTCAGAAATGATATATAGCTTGTCTGTCATTACACAGTTAGGAAGTAGCTGGGCTGGGACTTGAGCCCATGACATTTAACTCCTTGTTCTATACTCTTTCCAGCACAGTACCTCCTACCTAGAAACTGAGTTCTTGTCTTTGTCAGTAAAGCACTGTATGACCTTAAGTCATGAAACCTCACTAAAAAGCTCTTAACTCAACTATAAAATAAAATAAGTAGGGCCCCAAAATTTAGTCATCTAAAATGTCGGGTCATGTTATTACGTAGTCATTGGTCACAGCCATCCTGAGCAGCTTGCTATCTGGGACTTCTAAGGCCTGGCTTCTAGAAGTAAAGGTCTCTGACTGCAGTTTGGTGCCACCTGGTGGCAATTGTTCAGTCTGGCTCAAAAATCAAATGGGGATGATTATGGATGTGGTGGGTGCTAGAGCATCTAGAATAGGGGCAATAGTTCCAGGAATCTCTGGGTTCGTTGATACCAATTTCTTCTGCCTGGTGCAAAAAATATTAGTCCTGGAGAATAACCCTCAGGCCCCATGAGAAAGTGAGAACTTTAGTGTACTTCCATTTTCAAACTGTGGCTGGATGGAGAATGGAAGTCATTCACCAATCAGATTATATCTGAATTTACGTAATCGTCAGGCACATTATTGCAAGATATAATTGTACTTTGCATCCTTGTGCTAAAAATCTAGTGAGGTAATGTCTTTGAAAAGGGCTTTTGCAAAGTGTAAGGCACTAAAAGAACACAAGGGATTATCATAAATTGGTAATTCCTTTAGAGAAAATTGTCCAGTGTTAATTATAAATATGACAAAGTATGAATTTTTTTCATAAGTCCATACCTTCTGCTGTTCTGCTTTGTCCTTGCCCTGATTCTGTCTTCGAAAGAATTCTGAAAAAGTAAACTGATCCCTAGTTCAAAAACTCTTCAATGATTCATACCTCCCAACAACCCTCATTGCTTATTATTAAAATACACTCCCAATGCCTTACTTTGCTGTTTATGTAACCCCCCGTTTTACATATATTTCCTTATTTAGCCTCCATAGCAATTCCATTTTACAAATGAGACCCAGCTGTAGAGAGATGACTTATTAAAGATCATCCATTTATTAAATGTCAAATTCGATCCTCTAACTCAAAGTCCACTAGCTCCAAATATATTACTCTTTTCTACTGCTTCTTCCTTTGTCTGGCATTCGTGGTTCTGTATGATCTTGCCCCAAACTACTTTTCCAAGTTCATTTTCAGCACCTTCTAGTTTATTCTTCTGTATAGGTACGCCTCTTTCAAATTTGAAATACTCTACCAGCTGTCATCTGCAAAGCTTACATACTTACAAAAACCCAAGAGATGGTAATGTCTGAATCAGCATCACCATCATCCTAATCACCAATTAACTTGTGCTAATAGTAATTAAGGTGCCCCACACTATAAATGTACTATGTTAATTATGTGGTAGTTGGAATCACTATGTCTTTTTGCTCGTCTTGTAAATGATACAAAAAAAAAGAAAAATACACACTCATGCACACATACCACAGACACTTCGGTGCTAAATAAAACAAAAGTGTAACCAGAAACAAATCAAGCTTTATTAGGGAGGCTGTATCATATAATGTAATCTGAAGTCTAGATTCAGACAGGCTTGGGTTTGATTCCTCTCTTGGCCATTTATTAACTTGTCACCTTGAACATATTACCTAATCTCCCTGAACCTCAGTGTTGTCTTATGTAAAATGGGGATGATTATAATTGCAGAACCTTTATCATAAAATATTGGGGAAGAGTAATTTTAGATTAATACATATAGAGTGCTTACCACAATTTCTAGTAAGAAGTAAAACTCACTGTATGTTAGTTATTATTATTGTTGTTGTTGTTATTATCTTTAGCAATGTTGTTACCATTATTAGTCTTTACTCCCTTCATTGTGCCCGATTGTCTAGGTAGGATCAAAGCCAACTGGAGTGAATAATATAATTAGTAGACCGATAAGTGTCTCCATAGCAGCAGTCCTTTGTGATTAATATTTTATGATGGATTCCATTTTCAAATTAAATTTAACGGCCTTGATAGCTACGCAGAGGCCAATACTGAAACAGTGAGTTATCTCATTGGATAACTTTCTGTTAGGAATAATGGGTGTCAAGTTTAAGTGATTTTGTTTGACTTCGCAGGGAGCCACAGCCATCCTTCATATACAAAGAAAACTTTTCCCAATTTACGTGTCACATTTACGTTACGCAAAGCATACATTTATTTGAAAGATGTAATAAGGTCCTCCAGTAACCTGGCCATAGTCAGTGATTGTAAGTTGAACTAACGAGCATCTGGGGTTGAAAACAAATGGATGGAAAGTCAACTTATTAACCACATCACTCTGCCGGTGTTCTAAGGAGCTGTCCTGCATGCCTCCCGTTCTGTGTCACCCCTGCTTTATCAGTGTCCTTCTTCAAGATTCACTTTTCCATGTTTTACACATTTCACGAGACTTACCTCTCAAGTTTCCCATAAATGAATGTTGAAATATAATGAATTCCCTTGTTATCCAAAAGTTTAATCATAAGTTTACAGTTTTCTTCTTCAGTCTTATTTATGATTAATTTTATCTATGATCAATTTACTATTAATTTATCACTATTAATTACTAGTAATAGCAGTGTTCAATATATTGTGCAGGTACCCCCAGTATATTTTTGTTAAAACCTTAGAGCTGCAGATCAAGCTCAGTCATTTCATGAAAAGTGTCTGCCATGGAACCTAACTGGCAAAGAACATCTCACTGCCATGCCAGTCAGTTATTTTCTGTAAGGAGAAAGTCTGACTTTGTTTTCCAGTTCAAATAAACATGTTAATTCATGCCCCCAAAACAATCTTCTCTCTTCTGAATTCAGATCTTTAAATAGATACATAGAGAAAGCATAAAACCTTACCAAGAGTTGTGTCACCTGGAAGAAATAAGCCACAGCCCACTTCATATTTCAGATGTGCAGTATTTCAGCCTTCCTTTAACAGAGGCTGCATCCTAGAACCTTCCCTTTGTTTTGGCACCCTGGGGTTTTTAACACCTTGCTGTGAAGCACTGTAAAAGTGGGCTGTGCCTTTCATTTGTAAAGCCAGAAAAGGACTTCTGTGAAGGAAGGTCAAAGGAGAGAAACTAGTGAAAGGTACACTGATGAGAACCCTAGAAAGTGATTCCCTTGAACCACCCGTGCAGGCAGAATCCTGGAACATCTTCAGGTGCTTCCAGCAGTTTACATACCCCAGTTAAAAGACAACTGCCGCAAGGCACAGAGCATGATACAAACTTGACATTCAGTAAGTAGGTATGGAATGACTGGATTTTACCACGATCTATTTAGCCTTCTATATTGTATAATTCCACCAAAAAAAAGAGGTTTATTGTATTTTTCTCATAGCATTTCTCTGTAATGACTATACATTATATTTTAATATCAAAAAACTTCTTTTAAAAGTCATATACGTCTGCTGATGGACCTAGTGGCAGGGCAGGAATAAAGACGCAGACATAGAGAATGGACTTGAGGACATGGGGTGTGGGGAGGGGGAAGCTGGGGTGAAGTGAGAGTAGCATCGACATATATACACTACCAAATGTAAAGTAGACAGCTAGTGGGAACCAACAGCATAGCACAGGGAGATCAGCTCCGTGCTTTGTGACCACCTAGAGGGGTGGGATAGGGAGGGTGGGAGGAGGCTCAAGAGGGAGGGGATATGGGGATATATTTATGCATATGGCTGATTCACCTTGTTGTACAACAGGAACAAACACAGCATTGTGAAGCAATTATTCTCCAATAAAGATGTATAAAAAAAAGAAAGAAAAATAGGGAAAAGTGTAAAATACTGCTTTGAATTCTCAGTGCTGTCATTTATAGCTTTCTTCCATTCACCCTCTGTGTTTATTAGGCTCCGGTTGCTTTTCACTCTGTATATCCTTTTTAAAAAATAAAATGTAAAATAGGCACAATATTTTTTTTGTCCCTACCTTCCCCAGGCCTTCTATTCATGAATATTGCATTCTCAGTTAGAGGGTTACTCAAATAATTTTCCCCCCGAAAAATATATCTGGAGCACAGATATAGTTAGCCTTTGTAAATCTCTTGTTGCCATCTCACATGAAATTCAGCATAGCTGGTGTGAGAATATTCTTTTTCATCAGAATCCGCTTGTTTGTACCATCTAGTATGGTAGCCAACTTGCCACATGTGGGTTTTGAGCAGCTGAGATGTGGCTGGTCTGAATTGAGATACGATATAAGTATAAAATACATACCAGATTTCCAAGATTTAATATGACATCCATATCTATGTATTTTCGTCTGTAGATAGATAGCTATAAATGTATTTAATATAAATTTAATAGACATATAGTATAGAATTCATGAGATTATATGTTTCATTAAATTTTGCACAATATATACATATACATTTTATACTATATAAATTTTATGAGATAATATTATGGTATCTCATTAAAATTTATATAAAATTATGTTAATCTGACAATGTTTTAGATATACTGGGTTAAATAAAATATATTATTAAAAATAATTTTACCTGTTTGTTTTTAGTATTTGAATACAGCTACTACAAAATTTAAAATTACATATAAGGCTAGCAATATATTTCTATAGATGTTGCCACACTTTTGCAATACAAAGCCCTAATGTTTATCCCTGTACCTTTGAAGTTTCCCTTTTTTTTCCCTCTGGTTGCAAAAAATTTTTAATTCCTGTCTATCAAAATATTTTCTAGACTAGGTCTAGATCCCTGTTTTATTGGAACATGGCAAATTCTTTGGATCTTTATTCCTATTAACTTATTTTTAATTGTTTCATTTTCTTCCTTAGATACAACTAGATCCTTGGATATAATTTCTTTCTCTACCTTTCTAATGCATCATCTAAAAATCTCTTTGCCTTGTTTTTCTAACACAGAAATTTTTAAGTTTGCATTTGCATAACTAATTGAATTGCCTGCAGTGTCAACTCTATTGTCTAGCTTCCAAGAAATCTTATTTTTCTTTTATAAGTTTTCTTTTATAAGTTTCCTGTCTTTTATAAGTTTCCTTAAGTTTCCTTAAAATTATTCCTTTCAGTCTTATCCAGACACCTTTCATATCAGCTGGCATTTCCTTATGGCTTTTTTTCCTCTGTCCCATATTTCCTTGTCTTCCTATCTTTTATTATTGATATAATTTATTTTCTGAAAAAAATTTGCATATTGCAAATCATTTTTAAAAGTATATGCTTCCTCTAAATCAGAAAGATGTACCCTTTCCCTACTTTTTAGTAAATTTTTCTAGGCTGTTTAAATTTACTCATTCTTGAATGAGAAGAGAGAATTAGAAATACCAGAACTGGTATTTCCCAGGAGACTAAGGCGATTGCTTTCTGTCAACTAGTAAATTTTTTAGGGAAAGGGGGTACTATTCACAATTGTATCAGTACTGCAGGCATAAATTGGGATGCATGGTCACCCAACCTTAACGTCGTTGTCATGCTCTGTCACTTAAACAATGGTCCAATATCCTTTTCAGATCTATAGCAGGAAGGTAGGAGACACAGCTCACAAGCTCAGAACCCAGTTTTTATGATCTACCAAGGTTTTGTGTATTGTATATGCTGCATTAAGAAGGCTTCTCCTTGTCCCACAGATGAGACCTCCCTCTCTAAGCTCTTACCTCCAAAGGATGCAGTGCCCTAAGCAAATCTCTTCTATTTATTCTTTCCATGTATCATCTCTCCAAGTAGCTCTCTTTCCAGCTTTAATTAATTTTAGGGAAAGGAGTAGTTGAGTCTATGAATAAACATATGTTCTTATGAATAGAGGTGGGAAACAGTATGCTGATCATGTCAAAAAGTGGAGACATAGTATCCCAAGATACTATGGAAGCAGATTACAGGAAAGAGAGAAGTAAAGTTACTTATTTTTTAATTATATAGATTTCTTCAATTTTCTGCTTGTCTAGCCATCAATTGCTTTGTTCAGTATGATTTCAGTGGCCTTTTAGCTGGGGAAATTCCATCAATTTCTGGCAGTCAGCTGGTTCTGGCTCTTGGATGATTCAAGGATGCTGTGATTTCTTTTTTTTCATCTTCCAGTTCTTGCATGGGTATTTTAATAAAAATTGGAGAGGCTACATCATGATTCCCAGTGACGTTAGATTTTAATTTTTATTGTTGGCTTCTGTGTAGTACTTAGCATCCTGTAACATTGAAATCTTCCCGCTTCTCCCTATCTGGAGAGAAGGCTGTGGGGGGCCTGATGTTAATCGTCCACATTTGTAGTGATAAAGAGGGAAATTAGTTTTTGTAATGTGTAAAGAAGTGATTCAGCAAAGAACAGCTAATCCCCAAAATCTTCTGGGCTACTCGGCCCTGGCAAGGAGCACTCTCTTGGTACCTTCATAGACAGGTCCCAACAGTAAGTAACCAGCAGGTGCTCTGCTTGTTTGTATAAGGGTCTACTTTATACAAGTACTGGTCAAGGTGATGAGGATCAGAAACATTAAGATGGGATTCCTAGTCATAAATGAGTTTATAGTATAGTAAGATGAACAGAATATCACACTGTAAGCATTCAATAAGTAAATGATTTAGGTGATAAGTGCAGCAAGGACCTAAGGGAAAAGGCTGCCCACTGTGGGCTGCTATAAAGCATCATGATGGAAAGAATATGTGAATTAAGATCTGGCAGGACAGGAGTCCTCAGATAAGCTAGGGAAGGACATTAGAGGGGAACTCTGAGTGAACACTAGGGTAGGAATGTGTGTAGGACATTCAGAGGACAGTATGCAGAAGAGTTTGGAAAGTAGACGGGGGTTATATAAAGTAATGGCGATAGACAAATTTGGTCACATGAGTGAATGGTGATAATAAGTTAACTCAGTTTGTAGGGCCTCTAAATGCCAGACTAATGTGACGATAATAAATCTCCAGAAATGTTGAATCATCCTCAAAATGATCCTTAATTATAGCGTTTAGATTTTAAAATGTTCGCTGTACAAGTTTCTTTGTTTGAGATTTTGGTTGACTTTTTGCTTCTTCTAAAAGAAGTATCCAATGAAACAATGTAATACAGGGGCTCCTAGGATGCCATTCAGTTCTTGATTTGTGACACTTCTGAACTGAAAGCTTTTTTTTTAAGTTACAAATAGTTGTTTAATTTCTGTTTAAAGAATCAAATAATTTTGACCTGTTCTCTCAGCTAAAGGTTTTGAAAATTTTGTCAACTATCAATAAATCAACACCAACTATTTAATAAATGAATAAATCAATAACCATCATTACCTAGTACTTTGCTCAGGTTACAAACTAATTAGACACTTACCTCATTGCCACTGTGGCTTTTAGTTGAAAAGAGGATGGATAGAAAGACAGAAACAAATAATCACCACTCAACAAATCAGTGCTTTAATACAAGTACCTACCATGTGCCATGGAAGCACAAAGGAGGGAGTGACTGAAGTTGTCTAGAGATTTGTAGAAAAGAATCACAGAGCAATCGCTATTCCAGGATCATGAAGGACAAGTGGAAATTCAACAGCAGGCAAAGGAAGGAAGCTATACTAGATAGAAGAAATACCAAGTTAAAAAGCAAGGAATCCAGAAAGATCATGGTATGTTAAAAAAAGATCAAGCATAAACCATAATAGAAAAGAGTATGAAAAAGAATGTATATATGTGTGTAACTGAATCACTTTGCTGTACAAAAGAAATGAACACAACATTGTAAATCAACTATACTTCAATAAAATTTTAAAAAATAAAATTTTAAAAAATCAAGCAGTTCTGTGTGGCTGAAATGTCAGATTCATGGGGAAATGTCATGAGAGATGAGATCAGAAAGGCAATTTTGGGGCAAACTGTGAAGAGCTCAAACCACTCCTTGAACAAGTATGTAAATAAGTTTTTACATGGTTTTCATAATAAATTACGATAATACTCATATTAAAGAAGAGATCATAAATTTATAGAAAATATAAGTTATAGGTTCTGGATTGGCTAAATATTTAGAGTCTTTACTGGAATTTATAGAACCTAGGGACTTTTGATTTCCAATGGTTTTAAGAGCCTAGATATTAATGTTGTATCACTCAGAATAGGCTGCATTAAGCTGCAATAACAGAGGATTCCAAAATCTCAGTGTCTTAAACAAATGATGCTACATATTCATCAAAAGTATGCTCAAGGATTGCCCTATCATATCTTTAGTTCATGACCCCAGCTGACAGAACTGCTATCTGGAACAACGTGGCAGAGGGAAAAGAGATCATGCTCAAGCACAGGCTGCTTTTTAAAGCTTCCAACAAGAAGTGACACACATCACTTCTGCACACCTTTCACTGGCCAAATCAAGCTCCCCGGACAGCCGGTCCATGAGGCAGGGAGGTCCACTGTTCTCCTAGAGAGAGTCAGGAAGTACACAAGCTACCACGTGTCCAATCTACATCACCAAACCACACCCAAAATCCATCTCAAAACTTGAATAATTCATTCATATTTTGTATTTGAATGAAATCTTCAAGGTGAGGTCCCTAATGTGTTGATTTGCTACTATTAAATAGAGGTGTATCTTTAAAATGCATTTAAAGTTGTAAAAGCAACTCCTCTTCTTCTCCCACTCTTTGTCAACGTTCATAAAACAGCTGTATGCCAGGGCGCTGTGCTAGATGTTTTCAAATGCATTGTCTCATTTAATTTGCAGAACTGGGCAGCGTGTGTTAGATAAGAAGGCTCTGAAAGCTTAGGTGACTGAGAACATATCGCTAATAGGTGTATTAAGGTTGTTTTTAAGAGACCCACAGTATCATATATCTGATGTTCTCATGGAATTGTTAAAGGGATTTGAAAGTGTTATCCTTGAAAGTGAATATTTTAAGGAATTACTTAATTAAAATAAAATTTTAATTTTAAATTATTTATTTGAAATACTTATTTGAAGTTTTGTTTCTGTAGGTAGTTGTTATGTATCTCTGAAGTTAAGTTCATTAATGTCTATCTTATAACTAAGAAGTGCTTAAAATAGGGATGCAGTTTACCAAGTAAAATTTAATGGTTTATGATTTTCTTTGAGCCATCTATACAATGCCTTATTTCTTTCAACATAATAATAGTGTTAA